>NC_143581.1:7735322-9172822 GCF_048544385.1 Mastigoproctus giganteus
AACACAGTATTCCAAGTGTGGTCTAACATAAGCCTTATATAATGGGATTATCACGTCCCTATCTCTACTTGCAAAAGTTCGATAGATCATCGATAGGACACCATGGGCCTTCCTTGCAACCTGTTTACAATGCTCAGAGAATTTCATGTCTGACCGTATCGTAACACCCAAGTCCCTTTCCTCCAGTACTGGGTTTAGTTGAACTCCACCAAGTGAATAAGTTTTTTTGGGATTACTGTTTCCCAGGTGTAATACCTTACACTTTGTTGGATTAAAGCATAGCTTCCATTTTTCTGACCATTCCTGAAGTCTATCTAGGTCTCTCTGAAGAAGCTCAGCTTGACAGTGATCATTAACTACTCTACCAATTTTAACATCACCTGAAAATTTAGACATCACGCCCTCTATCCCTTCGTCGATGTCGTTATGAAAATTAAAAACAACAGTGGTCCTAATACTGATCCTTGGGGAACCCCACTTCTTCCCAATCTGAGGAATAGCCATTTATCATAACCCTCTGCCTCCTGGATGGATAGAAGCCATCCTTCTATCCATCTAAGGATTTTCCCAGTGATTCCAACCTGTTCCAGCTTATAAAGCAACCGCTCGTGTGGGACTGAGTCAAAAGCTTTGCTGAAATCTAAATAAACAATGTCAAAATTATTCCCTAAATCCAGCTCGTGAGTGACCCTTTCGAAATAGCGAACCAGATTTTTTAAACATGATTTTCCCTTTACAAAACCATGCTGAGTATCCTTGAGAATTTCAATTCGATCCAAATGATCCTGAATTCCACCCTTGATCATTGCTTCCATGATTTTCCCTACTACTGAAGTCAGACTGACAGATCAATAATTTCCAACTTCACTTTTAGAGCCACCCTTATGTATGGAAGATACATTTGCACTTTTCCAATCCAAGGGAATCTCCCCAGAGTCTAGTGATGCTCGCATAATTAGCCTCAATGGTTCAATACACTCGCCTGCCGCCTCTCTTAAGATTATAGGGTATATTCCATCAACTCCAGGAGCCTTATTGGTCTGTAGGCTCGAAAGTTTTTTCATTAAATAATCTTGCGAAATTTCAATATCATTAATTACATATTTTTTAACTTCGCTCCCACAATTTCCCATTGCCACAAAAGGCTTTTCATTTGTAAATATCGATGCAAAATAACTGTTGAGTTCATCTGCAATGGCAGCTGGTGTATTTATTACTATCGCCTTTCCCTTACGTAAAGGTCCGATCTGGTTTGTCCTGCTCTTCTTGGCATTTATATATGTGAAGAATTCTTTATCCCCCTCTTTGCTCTGTTTGCTAGTGATTTCTCATAAACTGCCTTTGCCTGTCGAACCTTTTCTGTGGCTCTATTACACATCAACTTGTAGCTGTTATAGGCTTCAGTACTTTTTATTGCTCTGTAACCTTTCCATGCCACCTTTTTCTGCTCAAGTAATGTGGCAACTTCACTATTCATCCAACTTGGAACCCTTCTCGTGGAGTATTTTTTTAATGGTATATACACATTCAAGGCATCTGTGATTAATGTTTTAAAAGCGTACCACAGTTCAATTGTATTCATTCTCTGCGCGATATCTACCCAGTTAATAGAGGCCATGTAGTTACCTTAAGGCATCGTAATTTCCTTTTCTGAAATTAAAACCCATTCCTTTGCCTTTTACTTCTGCTACCTCTCTCGTCATCATCCACCGTAGAACTCCGTGATCACTTCCTGCTACTGGTTCCTCTACTGTCAGCCCTGTTATGTCATCTGATTCATGTGTGATGATGAGGTCTCGGATATTCTTTTCTCTAGTACTTTCCCTGACGTTGATACAAATAACAGTCATCTAGCTGATTTAAAAATTTTGTTCCCCATGTCGAGTTTCCTTCCCATTTAATCCAATCAATTAGAGGCAAATTGAAATCACCCATAATAAGGCATTGACATTTACTTGCCCATTCCATTTGCATGTAGAGGCTTTTGTCATAATCTTCACAATCACCTGGTGTGTAGATTACTCCTACTCGCATTATACCTTTGTTTCCAACTATCTCACACCATACAGACTCTATACTAGCATGTGAAATGTCTGAATCCGGGAAAGCTATCGTCGCACTCAGGCTGCTTCTGATAAGAAGCATTACCCCACCACCCCTTCTATCTAACCTATCCTTCCTAAATACATTATACAAGCCGTAATGAAACTCATCATCCCCAATTTCTGGGTGGCACCACGTCTCTGTAAGCCCTATTATGTCCGCGTTACTTGTTTTAACCAGCAGTTCGAATTCGTTCATTTTATTGACGACACTTCTAACGTTACTGTTATGTTATTTGGTTTTTAGGAGCATTAGCAACTAAGGCCATATTGCTCCGGGATATGCGGTGGTCATTCTCGGACCTTTCCGCATCCTCCGTATTTGGTGGTGACGGGCTCGAACCCCGGTCTAATCAAGAAGCGTGTGCTACGCACTGCTGCTCCTTCCCACCTGGCTACGGAGGCGCCTCTAACGTTAACTGTATAAACAATTAAGATTTACTGTTCTTGTATATTTAACAACCCTAACACAACCCTTGAAGTTTTTTAGGCTCTCTTCCCTGATATTAGCTACCCGCTCACATGAAACATCTTTGCCTCCAGAACATCTAGATAATACCTCCGGTTGGGGTAACAGATAAGAACTCTTTAGGCATGTGCAAGAGTTACAATTGACCAATATTATCAGATAAACGCGTGTCAGTATTACCCACATCCCCCCTAACTAGCAGTTTCCCTGAACCTTTAAGGTATCCTCAATAATACTGGCAAAAACTTTTGCACCACCTTTGTTTAAGTGTATCCCGTCTCTACAAAACAAATTCCTTCTACCTACAAGTGTGGGCCATGCTGATAGAAATTTAGCATTAGCATTAGCATTAGTAGAGGCATTTGATGCAAGAAAGCAAGCTTATGCAGCATCAGCCAAAAAAAAAAAAAAAAAACAACCCACTGCCACTTCACCCCTCTGTTCGTTCAAAATACCTGTCCAGCTGAGCCTTAAACTTATTTAGGCTATCAACCTCCACTACAAGGGATGGAAGTCTGTTCCACCAACCAACCACCTGCTGGCTAAAGGCAAATTTCCGCACGTCTATCCTACATCTGTCTTTCCTCAATTTGAATTTATGCCCTCTCAGGTGAGTTTTCTGAGCTAGAGGAAGAATCCCATCAGCATTGAGCGTGCTCAAACCATTCAAGGCTTTATACATCTCTATCAGATCACCTCGCTGGTGCCTAGTCTCCAGACACTGTAATTTGCAAAACTTAAGCCTTTCTTCGTAAGAGCACCCCTTTGTTCCATTGACTAATCTTGTTGCCCTTCTCTGTACTCGTTCCAGCAGCTCTACATCCTTCTTGAAATGAGGCCTCCAGACCTGTATACAGTACTCTAGGTGTGGCCTGACCATTGCCTTATACAAGGGAATAATCACTTCTTATCCCTGCTGGAAAAATTCCTGTATATCATTGATAATACTCCATGAGCTACTCTTGCAGCCCGTCTGCACTGCTCAGAGAACTTCATATCTGCCTGCACAATCACCCCCAAGTCCCTTTCATTCTCTACCACTGTCAGTGTAGTACCACAGAGTTGATACGTTGCTCTGGGGTTGCTGTTTCCCATGTGTAGTACTTTACATTTGTCAATGTTAAACTTCATTTGCCACCTCTCAGCCCATCTGCTCAACCTTTCCAGATCCTGTTGCAGTAGCATAGTGTCAGTAGTGTCCTTGACAACCCTGCCAACCTTTGTATCGTCTGCAAACTTGGACATTAAGCTTGATATACCATCATCAATATCATTTATAAATACAGAAAACAATAATGGACCCAACACTGAGCCCTGAGGGACTCCACTAATAACATTAGTCCACGATGAGCAGTGTCCATTGATTACCACTCTCTGTCTTCTCCCCCTCAACCACCCCTTTATCCATAGCAGCAATTTGCCTCCAATGTCACACTGCTCCAATTTGTGTAGCAGTCTTCCATGTGAAACAGTATCAAAAGCCTTTCTAAGATCCAAGTATATAATATCAAAGCTATTCCCTGCATCCAGTTCTTTTGTGACTGCATCATAGTATCCAATCAAATTGGTCAGGCAAGACTTCCCCTTAACAAAACCATGCTGTGTCCGAGCTATAACTGAAGTCTTGTCTAAATGATCCTGCAGTGCTTCTTTAACCAGCGCCTCCGTTAATTTTCCTGGAACAGAAGTTAAGCTCACAGGTCTATAATTACTTGTGTCAGCCTTTGATCCTCCTTTGTGAATTGGGGTCACATTTGCACATTTCCAGTCTATGGGTACCTCCCCTGAGTCCAAGGAAGCTCTCATAATTATGGCTAAGGGTTTGCTTACTTCCTTTGCTGCCTCCTTTAATATAACTGGATAGATCCCATCCACCCCGGGTGCCTTTCTTGTGTTTATCTTCAACAGTTTCTCCTCCACTTTACTCCCAGTTATTCCAAGATTCTGTAGCTTACTGCTAGAGTTGAATACACCTCTGGCATTCCCCTTGCTGAATAACTCCTCATGTGTGAATGTCGATGCAAAATATTCATTTAGTTTGTTAGCTACCTGAGCAGGATCATCAACAGTTGACCCATCAATATCAAGTCTTGCTAGTGTGTGAGTTACCAACCCACAAATTCCAGTCAATATCTGGGAATTTAAAATACCCCATTATAAGACTCTCTGATTTACTGGCCCACTCTATTTCCCTGTACAGTTTCTTATTATACTCATCAGAGTCATTAGGCATATAGCACACTCCTACTCTCAATTTTGATCTCCCAATGCTTATGTCACACCAAACTGACTCAACACTGCACTGTCCAGCGATGTCGACTGGCTTCACTTCCTTGGTTTTTATGTGTTTCTTAACTAATAGCACAACCCCTCCCCCCTTCCTATCCTGTCTATCCTTTCTGTAGACGTTGTACTTCCCAAATTGCAGTTCTGCCTCCCTTATATCTGTGTGACACCACGTCTCTGATATCCCAACAATATCTGCCTTTGATGTTTTGAGCAATACCTCAAATTCATCAAATTTATTTACTAAACTCCTAGCATTGGTGTACACGCAAGTATACCTGCACCTGTTTCTATTCTTAGCTACCCTAACACAACCTATGTGTTTACTTGTACCCCAATGGCTCCCAGCAGTCTCTGAAATATCATGCATCTTGTTTTTCAGGCTTCTGCTCATTCTAATAGAAGCAGTGCAAGAATCTCTTTCACCTCTGCCAGTGGCTACTGTCAATCTATTGGTCTTTGTCTCCCCCCAAGCTAGCAGTTTTCCGACCCACCTAACACTGCCTCGATAGCATCAGTTTACCCCCTAAAGCCTTGCAGATTCCTTCAAGTCTTGAGTTAATCCACAAGGCTCTTAACATATAATCCCTCCTATCGTGTCTGGGCAGAATTGCAGACACATAGACATTATGGCCTAGCTCGCGACATTTCCTCAGCATGGTCCTGTATTTTTCCAACAAATCGTCAGATTGTGTACGTTTAATATCATTTGTCCCCACATGAATAATAATATTTTCTTTACCCCCTTTAAAATCTGACAATCTGTTGGTGACATCATCAATAGTTGCTCCCAGCAGACATACCCTGGTTCTGCTCCACCTATCTTTATTACAAAAAATATTCCCCGTTTCCCTGACAATGGAGTCTCCTAATAAAACAATGTCCTTTTTAACCAGAGTAGTTTGCACTTGGTTTTTGTTTTGAGGCTCGAATCGGGTGTGCATCACTTGGTAGATTGCTGGAGTTTTGAGTCCCTGACGAGCTCCCAGATGCATTATTTAAGAGGGCAAGCACTCGTTTTTTCAGGGACTCAAATTGTTCCATCAGTGCACCAAATTGTAATTTAAGATCGGTGCACTCCTTACATCGATCACAAAGAAAAGAATCCCCAGGTGAGGTAGGACTAGTCACCAGGTCGACCTTGGAAAACATTCCACAGGTTCCACAACGGATTAAATCATGACTCACCCGTAAATCGCCATCTGCTATTTCCGTGTGAGTCACGTTACCCTGTGACGTGTTTAAGGCAGATCTTGTAACTACCATTATAAAATTAAATAAATGTTTCGTATCATAAAAACATCCTTACTGTTCAAGATACAAACATAAAAACGATTATATACATTAGCAATATTTTTAGCAGGGATCTATAATAATTAAGTTCTCGTGTCCAAATAGGTAACTCAACACTCCTTTTAAACCATATAATCAAAATATCATAATAACAGCATGCAAGTTAAAAGACAAAATTTTATAACAAATAATGTGGTAGAAAAATGGTATAATACAGGCATATGATAAAAATTTTTTGTCGATATTTTCATTTCTTTTATACTAAAAAAATAGTAAAACATGTAAAATATAGGCATGTGGTAAAGTATTTTTATTGATAACTGTATCTTTTATATTATAATAAAAAAGTATCAATACTAAAATTTGAAGTTACAGAGGAGACTCTGTGACATCAAGTTTGAAAAATGAAAAATAAACCTCATTTATGAACCAAATTACAAAAAATAACATTTTTGACTAATCACACATATATATAGTATTTAGCATTAGTAGAGGCATACGATGCAAGAAAACAAGCTTATGGAGCATTAGCCAAAAAAACCACTCCCATTTCACCCCTCCATTTGTTCGAAATGCCTGTCCAGCTCAGCCTTAAATTTATTTAGGCTATCAACTTCCACAACAAAAGATGGAAGTCTGTTCCACCCATCAACAACTTGCTGGCTAAAGGCAAATTTCCACACATCTATTCTACAACTGTCTTTCCTCAATTTGAATCTGTGCCTCATAGATTCTTAAACTGAGCAAGAGAAAGAATCCCATCAGCAAGCCACCGTAGCCTAGCGGTCAGGCGCGCGGTCAAGTACACATGCCTTGAGAGACAAGGGTTCAAGCCCGTGACTGCTGAATGCAGTGTTGTTTCTTGTATTCTGTCTATCTTGTAAACTCCTCTGACCATTTGGTCGTCCCGGAATATAAACAGAAAATTTATTTATTTATTTAATTACCTCCAAGGATTATTCACTTTCCACTTCCCTGAGTGTAGTACCACACCGTTGGTATGTTTCTCTTCGGTTATTGCTACCCATATGCAGTACTTTGCATTTGTCAATGTTAAACTTCATTTGCCACTTTTCAGCCCATTTGCCCAACTTATCTAGATCCAGTTATTATTATTATTATTATTATTATTAGCCATATGGTGCAAGGAAGCCTGAGGCTTATGCTGCACCAGCCAAAAAAAAAAATTTGAGTTACCCTGTGTGTGTGTGTGTGTGTGTGTGTGTGTGTGTGTGTGTGTGTGTGTGTGTGTGTGTGTGTGTGTGTGTGTGTGTGTGTGTGAGAGAGAGAGAGAGAGAGAGAGAGAGAAGTAGAAGGAAATCACCAAGAAAGAGAAGAATGATGATATCCAGCTGAGGACCCTGGGTGTGCCAAGCCCATACTCACCAGATGTGAGCCCCTGGGGTTAAGTTGGAGTAGGATACTGTCTTTACTGTCGTTAACAATCCTGCCAACCTTTGTATCATCTGCAAACTTGGACATTAAACCTGATATACCTTCATCAATATCATTGATAAATATACAAAACAACAATGGACCCAACATCAAACCCTGGGAACTCCACTAATAACATTAGTCCACGAAGAGCAGTGTCCATTGATTACCACTCTCCGTCGTCTCCCACTCAACCATCCCTTTATCCATTGTAGCAACTTACCCTCAATGCCATACTCTCCAATTTTTACAGCAGTCTTCCGTGTGCAACAGTATCAAAAGCTTTCCTGAAATCCACGTATATGATATCAAAATTATTTTTGGCATTCAGTTCCTTTGTAACCACATCATAGTATCCAATCAAATTGGTCAGACAAGACCTCCCTTTAACAAACCCATGCTGTGTCTTAACTATTACTGCAGACTTGTCAAGATGATCCTGCAATGCTTCTTTATTCAGTGATTCCATTATTTTCCCCGGAACACAAGTTAAACTAACAAGTCTATAGTTACCTGTGTCACCTTTTGAACCCCCTTTGTGAATTGGTGATACATTTTCACACCTACAGTCCATGGGGACCTCCCCTGATTCCAAGAAAGCTCTCATAATTATGGCTAAGGGTTTGCTTACTTCCTTTGCTGCCTCATTTAATATAACTGGATAGATCCCATCCACCCCAGGTGCCTTTTTTTAATTTCAACTTTCTTTCTTGTTTAACTTCAACAAAGTGGTTCCTTTATCTGCAAATTCGTAATGCATGAATAATCACTGCTGATAATCAGATCAAGAGTATTAATCCCTCTGGTTGGGTTGCCTCTCGAACATGTTGCTGTAGAAAACAGTCATCCAATAAATCCACAAAAGTCTTGCTAATTTGTGTGACCAATCCACAAGTTCCAGTCAATATCTGGAAAGTTAAAATCCCTAGACATTCTGATTTACTAGCCCACTCTATTTCTCTCCACAACTGCTCATTATACTCATCAGATTTATTAGGCCTATAACACACACCAACTCTCATTTTTCCTTTACCAGTGGTTATGTCACACCAAACAGACTCAACATTGCATTGTCCACCAACCTCAACTGGATGCAGTTCCTTAGATTTTATGTGTTTCTTAACTAAAAGCATAACCCTTCCTCCCTTCCTGTCCTGTCTATTTTTTCTGTACACACTGTACTCCCCAAATTCCAATTTTGCACTGCTTATGTCTGTGTGACACCACGTCTCTGATATCCCAACAATATCTGCCTTTGATGTCTTGACTAGCACTTCCAGCTCATCAAATTTATTAACTATACTCCTAGCCTTGGTTTACCTGTTTCTACTCTTAGTTACCCTAACACAGCCCATGTATTTATTTATCCCACTACAACTCCCAGCAGGCCTGTAAATCTCCATTGGACCACCAAATACGGAGGATACGGCAAGGTCAGGGAATGACCACCACATATTCCCGGAGCAACATGGTCTTAGTTGCTAATGCTCCTAAAAACCAAATAATGAACAAACATCTCCATTGTCTTACTTTCCAGGCTGCTGCTCATTCTAATAGAAGCAATGCAAGAATCACTTTTGCCTCTGTCTGCGGCCACTGTTAACCTTTTGGTCTGTGTATCTCCCCCCCCCCCAAGTTAGCAGTTTTCCAACCCACCTAACACTGCCTTGATAGTATCAGCAAATATTCTTGCACCCTTTCTATTTAAGTGTAACCCATCCCTGGGTTACACTTAAATAGAAAGGGTTAGAAGCAGTTTCTCCTGTCAACAAGCACACACCAGGCTGAAAAAAATTCTACCCTTTGAGCCAGGACCGAATTGATCGACAAGGCTCTCATCATATACTCCCTCCTATCATGTCTAGGCTGAAATGCAGACACTTTCATGTTCAACTCTAACTCGTGACTGTTTTTCAACATTGACCTGTACTTTGTTGAGTAAATCTGCAGATCTCTTACTCTTAATGTCATTAGTTCCAATGTGTACAACAATATCACCTTTCGTGCCTTTAAAAGATGATTTTGCCATCTTTCATTATTTTCCAATATTGATACAGTATTTAATCAACTGTAAAACAGCTGGAAGATTAAAATAAACACAGCAAGTAGCCCACTTTATTTGTCTGCAGAGCTATTTCTTATACTTATCTTAGTTATTTCCCCTGTAACATCACATCACATGAATTGTCAACATCACATTGACAATTCATGTCTATTGGGTGTGCTCTTTCAGAATCTGTACTTCTTGAACAAAAGCATTCCCCCCTCCCATCATATCTATCCTTTCTGCATATATTGTATGCCCTCGTGAATATGCCCACTCTATTTCTCTGGTCGAAGAATTTTGAGCTTGTGGGAATGGATAGTTTAGTAGAAATTTTTACGTTTAACTGACATATTAAATTTTGTTTGACAACAAATACTTTAATAGTTTTAATTATGTTCTCTAGTTTATTTTTTAATTTAGCTAGTGATTTTGTAAATTACAGCGATATCTGGACTGCTATTGTATCAGTGTTTTCACACAGATATCGTAACTAGTGGTGCAGTGGAATAATAGGGTTCAATTGTGATAAATAAATAGCTCAAAGGTTCTGGTCACTTGGTAGCACATATTTTTTTGTTTTTAGCTAAGAAATTTTACTTTTTAGTAAAGATATAACTAATTTAAAACTGCAACCATAAGTATAATGTAACATATATCTTTAACTTGACAGAATACGGTATAATATAAAACCTGATAGTGCAAGATGTATCATTGCATTTAGGAATCTATTAACTTAATGTAGAATTGTCAATTAATAAACTAAATTGATTAAGTTTATTAATTTCCAATGATGATCAATTAAATTGTATTTAAATGGAAAAGCAACTGGCACAAAGTAGCTGGAGTGCTGTGGCTCAGAGACAACCTAAGCGTGCCATTCCCCTACAAATCACAGCCTAACAAAATAGGCAACTTGAGCAATATTTGCTGATCTTTCTGTAACAGGACATGATACAGCTAAGGGGAATGTCTTTGTGTGTGTTTGGTGCAGAGAGTGTGAATAAATTAAGCACCAATAAATGTTCATTGATTCTGATGGACATTTATGGGAGCTTGAAGAGTAGGGTAGATGACCTCGAAGGAATTAAAATGGGCCCATCAAGCTCTCAGCTGCCCAACAATGCCAGAGCTCACACTTGTGCATTGGCAACACAGCAGCAGCAATCTCCAAGACAGAATGCACCAGTTCCACAGGAGGTGGTTATTGTTGGTGACTGTTGTCAGGGAAATGGGAAATATATTGTGGAGGAAGGATAGATGGAATAGGACCAGGGTATGTCTGCCAGGGGCAAACGTAGGGGACATTGTAGAGCAGATATCATCTTTTAAGGGCACAAAAGGTGATACTGTTGTACAGATTGGAACTAATGATATTAAGAGTAGGAGATCTGGCATACTTAACAAATACAGGGCAATGCTGAGAAAAGTTGAGTTAGGACTGAATTTGAAAGTGTCTGCAATTCTGCCCAGTCAAAATAGGAGGGAGTATAAGATGAGAGCCTTGTCAATCAATTCAGATTTGGAGAGAATGTGTAAGGCTCATGGGGTAAAAATTTTCTCAGAGTGGTCTGTGCTTGTTAACAGGAGAGACTGCTTCTACAGGGATGGAACATACATAAATAGAAAGGGTGCAAGGATATTTGCTGATGCTGTCGAGGCAGTGTTAGGTGGGTTGGAAAACTGCTAGCTTGGTGGGATTCACAAACTAATAGATTAACAGTGGTTGCAGGTGGAGGTGAAGGATGATTCTTGCACTGCTTCTATTGCAAAATGCAGCAGTCTAGAAAGTGGGGTGCTGGGGATTTCAGAACATGCTGTGGGTCATCATGGAACAAATGAATACATGAGTTGTGTAAGGGTAACTAAGAGTAAGAACGTATTCATATATACTTGCATATATACTATTACCAGGAGTATTGTAAATAAAATTGATGAATTTGAACTACTGGTTAAGTCATCAAATGCAGATATTGTAGACAGAGCAGAAATATGGTGTCACTCAGACAAGTGATGCTGAATTTCAATAAGGGGAGTACAATATATACAGGAAGGACAGACAGAAACAGAAGGGGGAAGTTATGCCCTTAGTTGAGGGGCATATTAAATCTAAAGCAGTGCATTCAGTTCACATGGGTGACCAGTGCAATGTTGAGTCAGTTTTGTGTGACACTAGGAAAACAAAAATGAGAGTAGATGTGTGCTATAGGCCTAATGAGTGTGAAGAGCACCAAACAACTAGGCAGAGAACTAGAGTGGGCGAGTAAAACAGACTGTCTTATAATGGAGGATTTTAACTTTCAAGATGTTGACTGGAATTTGATAGTTGCTCACAGTCATCCAAGAAATTAGATTTCTTGGATGACTGTTTTCTATAGCAGCATGTTAGGGAGGCAACAAGAGAAAGCAATATTCTAGATCTGGTTATCAGCAGTGATTCACATGCATTAAGAAATCTTCAAGTAAAAAACCCACTGGATGGCAGCGATCACAATGACTTTGTGATAACTGGGAGGAAAGTGGAAGAGAATTTGCTGAAGTTAAATGTAAAAAAGGCACCTGGCATGGATACGATCTAAACAATTATATTAATGGAGGCAGCAGAGGAGGTAAGCAAACCATTAGAAATAATTATAAGAGCATCCTTGGATTTAGGGGAGTCCCAGAGGATTGGAGATGTGCAAATGTATATCCACTTCACAAAGGGGATCAAAGGGTGACACAAGTAATTACAGACCTGTTTAGTTTAACTTCTGTTCCAAGGAAATTAATGGAGTCACTGGTAAAAGAAATAATGCAGGATTATCCAGAAAAGGCCGCAATTACACTTCGGACACACAAGTTTGTCAAGGGGAAATCTTGTCTGACCAATTTGTTTGGATACTATGATGCAGTAACAAAGGAACTTGATGCAAAAAATAATTTTAATATCATAGCAGTGTAGCATTAAGGGCAAGTTACTGCTATGGGTAAAGGGATGGTTGTGTGAGAAGACAGTGAGTTATCAATGGACACTGCTCTTCGTGGACTATTATCAACAGTGGAGTCCTTCAGGGTTAGGTGCTGGGCCCATTGTTGTTTTCTACATTTATTAATGATATCGATGAAAGTATATCGGGCTTAATATCTATGTTTGCAGATGATACAATGGTTGGTAGAATGGTTAATGACAGTAATGACAATATGCTACTGCAATAAGATCTAAAAAATTAGGCAGTTTTCTGAGAAATGGCAAATGAGGTTTAACCTTGAAAAATGCAAAGTACTGCATATGGGTGGCCGTAACCCAGACTAACGTACCAACTGAGTGTAGTACCAACTGTGTGGCATACACTGAGGGTAGTGGAAAATGAAAAAGACCTGGGGATAACTGTACAGTGCAGACAGGATGCCAGGACAGCTCATGGGTTTTTGAATAATCACCTCTTATCCCTGCTAGAAAAATCCAGAAATTTTTCTAGCAGGGATAAGGAGGTGATTATTCCATTGTACAGGGCAATAGTCAGATCACATCTTAAGTACTGTATACAGGTCATCCATCCAACAGTCAGCCCACATCTTAAGTACTCCATACATCCATCATTTTAGGAAGGATGTTGAGCTTCTGGAGCAGGTACAGAGAAGGGCAATGAAATTGGTATTCGGAACAAAGAAGGTGCTCTTACCAAGAAAAACTTCAGTTCTGAAAATTGCAGCCTCTGGACACTATTGAAAATTGCAACGCCTGGAACTGTTGCTCAGCTATGCACTTGGGAGGGAGCATAAATTCCAATTGAGGAAGGATGGCTGCACAACAGATGTGTGGAAGTTTACCTTCAGTCAACAGGTGGTTGATTGCTGGAACAAGCTTCCATCTGATGTGGAAGTGAATAGTTTGAATAAATTCAAGAATTAGAAAAACTAATGAAAGGATGTATAGGTTAAATGATTTTTTTTTGTTTGTTTTTTTAGCTGTGCTGTATAAATTTGCTTTCTTGCATCCTTTTCCACAACTAATACTAATTTCACTGTGCTAGGCTAAACTAGGCCACAACTCACCCCAGATAAAAAACCAAACTTCAACAAAAGTTAAGAAGGGGAAATGATTACTAAAAACTCATTACTAAAATTTCCCAAGTTTAAACAAGGGAAAAAACCAAGGACATAAGAATGCTTTACAGACTATGAATATTCTAATAAGTTTGGGAAGCAGGATAACAAGAATAAGCAAGAAGAATAAAATTTATTAGCCAAAAAATTGCAGGATTGTAATTTCAGCACATTTCTAATAGTGAAGGGCTCAGGATGAAAATGAGGTGCATTCTTACTGTCCTTGATTTTTTTTTCATCTTGTATAATTTTAGCTTTCAGTAATTCTCCACTACCTTTAACTTTCATCAAATGTAGCAGTTCAACAGAAGTTTTATCTGGAGTTATGTAAAAGTTTAGCCAGCATAATGCAATACAAATGCCTGGCTTTCTGTTGATGCAATATTAATTAGCATTGAAACA
The DNA here is from genome assembly GCF_048544385.1 of Mastigoproctus giganteus. Classification (NCBI taxonomy): domain Eukaryota; kingdom Metazoa; phylum Arthropoda; class Arachnida; order Uropygi; family Thelyphonidae; genus Mastigoproctus; species Mastigoproctus giganteus. The sequence goes on from NC_143581.1 coordinate 7,749,442, forward strand.
ACCATCTAAGAAGTGGTGGAAATTTTCATAATTTTGTTAATGATTGTCTTTCAGTAGTGTGTAAAATTACTTAGTGTTCTTTTGAATGTCAGTGAACCCAAATACTGAGACATCTGCCAATATGTATAGCTGTATAGTTTTGTGACTGACTTTTTTTTTTTCTTATGATGGCAGATTCTGGAACCTCCTTAAAAACTGAAGGGTACTGATGGACTGCAGTTTTCACTTTTTTGTATGTTTTATGGAACAGTTCAATAATTATACAACTTGTTTGGAGAGATCTAGGATTTAATCCAGCCAGAGGAATTCTTAAAAAAAACTATTCAATCAAGATTGATCTAAAAGAAGGTAGGGTTTTCACCTGTGAAAGTGCTAATTGCCCCACTTTCAGCATTCATAACATGCAAATCAGCTTGTGAACTTGCTCTTGAGTAGATGTAATACACTGGTGCAATATGGCCTAAGATGCTAATGTGGCATAAAACCAACCAACCAACCAATCTTACATATCTTTATATATGATTCCAATTTGATCCAAACAATCAAAATTATCGTGAAACTAAACTTACTATCATTTTATAAAAAAAATCTTACATCCATTTTTAATCCCATATGAAGAAGAAATTTATTTTATTTTAAGCAAACTAATTCTTACTTACAGCCATTTTCATCTGAACCATCATTGCAGTCTTTATAATTGTCACAGTGTTTGTTTATGTGGTAACAGGAGCCATCCATGCAGGATAAATATCCTTGACTACTATTACAAAGGTCTGAAATAATATATACACAAATACATTAATCTAAAAACAAACTAATGTTTAAGGATTAATTATAAGAATGTTTTTTTTTTTTTAAATAAGTACTGAGATATTTATTTTAAGCTTACATTATAATAAGGTATTGAAAAGTACATAAAAGATAAAACTGGCAAGCAACATTTAGAAAATCAAGAGAGAGAGAGAGAGCAGGAGAGATATTACCTATGATATAATTTATTTATTTATTATTTATTTATTTTTTTTGCTTTCTATGGTAATCCAGGACATGATGGGTTGTTTGAACCCACACTACTCTAGTACCATGTATGAGTTGAGGACTGAGAAAATAGAAGTTTGATGTAGATAGAGTAAAATTTGGGAAAAGGTGGGGGAGGTCATAAAAAAGTGAATATAAAAGTATATTAAATTCCTTAAATCAGCACGGATTCAGCACTGTCTCCCACGCACATTATTCGTATTTTCTCCAGCCTCACCTAGTAAAACATTTGTAGAAAGATTATTCACTAGTTAATCCCAATGCCTCCTAGAGTATTATTAATAGGTACAGTCAAAAGAAATATCTAGCAGCTGACTAAAAAAAAAACATTTTACAGCTATATTCTTGAAATTTATGGAATGTTTTCTAGACACAGCATGGGTTTGTTAAGGGAAAATATTGTCTGACCAATTTGATTGGATGTGGTAGCAAATTGCAGTGTCTCCATCTGCAATTTGCAGAATTAAACACCTCAATCACATCACCTTGCAGGTGATTTCTTAGGCAGCTGCAAGGTGATCTGATTGATCTGTTTAAGGCCTTGAATGGATTGAGCAAACTTTGGGATTCTTCCGCTTGCTCAGACTACACACATAAGAGGATACAGACTCAAATTGAGGAAGGATGGTTGCAGAATACATGAGAGGAAATTTGCCTTCAGCCAGCAGGTGATTGACAGCTAAAAACAAACTTCGACCTGTTATTGTGGAGGTCAACAGCTTGAATAAATTCCAGGAAGAATGAGACAAACTGTTGGTGGGGATGAATAGATGAAATGAAAGGTGTCTCTCTCTCTCTCTCTTTTTTTTTTTTGGCTGATGCTGTACAAGCTTTCTTTCTTGAATTATCTGTCACTGCTAATCTCAGTGTTGAATGAAAGACAACATTATGTGGGTTTCTTAAGTATGAATTAGTTTATTAATGACACTGTTCTGCATGAATTTAATTTAACTTAGTTTATTGATAAAGTTTCGGAAGTACAATTAATTACTTGAGTTAATGCTATGGAACTTTGCCACACTAATGCCATATATCAAATGGATAGCTAATTCCAGTACAGAAGTTTTTATGAGTGCATAAGTGGAATTATCTAACAGTGTGAAATGCAGATATTATTAGCAATTTTGAGGAAGCTGGATACCATGCAAATTTTGAGAAAGCTGGATACCATGCAAATTTTGAGAAATCTTATATTCATCAATGGACACAAACAATAAAAATGAAGGAACTTTTACCAAAAGTGAACCAGTTGCATTTATAAAATAAGTTGAGTCTGCTTAGAAAATGAATGCTACAGACAATAGACTGGCTCAAAGAGTTTAGTGAACTTCATTGTGAAATCATCAAGTATTTATAGCAAATCTTAAGTATTTATATATTTTACAACTGTAAATTGCTGAAACCAGAAAGGCAAGAGAAATAATTTAGTTAGTGCAGGATGGTGGATGAATCAACAAAAATAATTGTTCAACGAAACCAAGAAAATGACTTTCCATTCAACCAAAATCTTGAACAACAAAATACTATTTTACACTTTCTTTACCCCTTGGAGTACAGAACTCAGAACTTTCCAATATCTTTTTAAAGCCATGATACAACTTACGTGAAAAAAACAATTGTCCAACCAATTGGCTATGTTAAACAGTAAAATTCATATTCCAGTTGAGTTTTATTATAGAAATCTCTGATATGTAGCAAAGGTAAGGTCAGTTTTCATATAATTGAACAACTTCTGAATAAAATAAAATAAATAACTCTTTATTGTATACATGAATGAGTAGCAATATTAGTATACAATTCCATTACAGCTAAAAGCCATGGGTTCATATCAGAAAAAAGATTAAAGAAAATTAAATAACATAAATAAATACAAAATACAATAAATAAAAAATATATAAAAAAAAGATAAATTAAAATTACAATAATATAGATTCCAATTAGTCTAACAATGTAGTGACAACAGTGAGGAGTCCTTATAAGGGACCCCTGCCTAGTGATTCAGCAAGCGACAACTAGCACACAGCAAAAAAAAAAGTTTCCAGGATTCATTGTTCCTTGTCCCCAGTGATGGGAACCAGACACATTCTCATCAAGGGAAGAATCACCCTTGGATGAAGGGCAGCACATCCACAGTCATGGATGGAAAAACATGTTTGTCCATCCATGGGTTAAGTTTTGCTTAAGTTTTGGTTAAGGGGGGGCACTTGTCCCTTCTGCCCACCCCTGAATAAGCCCCTGCCTGCACTCATGACCATCCAAATGGCAGAGGCTCTCAGCATCAAATGCCTTCCAGCAGCCAGACTTAAGTTTTGCAAATTACAGTGTCTGGAGACTAGGCACCAGCAAGGTGATCTGATAGAGGTGTATAAAGCCTTGAATGGCTTGAGCATGCTCAATGCTGATGGGATTCTTCCTCTTGCTCAGAATAATCACCTGAGAGGGCATAAATTCAAATCGAGGAAAGACAGATGTAGGATAGATGTGCGGTTATTGTTTGTTTGTTATTTGGTTTTTAGGAGCATTAGCAACTAAGGCCATATTGCTATGGGATATGCGGTGGTCATTCCCTGACCTTTCCGCATCCTCCGTATTTGGTGGTGACGGGCTCGAACCCCGGTCTAATCAAGAAGCGTGTGCTACGCACTGCTGCTCCTTCCCACCTGGCTATGGAGGCGCCATATATATAGATGTGCGGAAATTTGCCTTTAGCCAGCGGGTAGTTGGTTGGTGGAACAGACTTCCATCCCTTGTTGTGGAAGTTGATAGCCTAAATAAATTTAAAGCTCAGCTGGACAGGTATTTCGAACGAATGGAGGGGTGAAGTGGAAGTTTTTTTTTTTTTTTTTCTTGGCTGATTCTGCATAAGCTTGCTTTCTTGCATCATATGCCTCTGCTAATGTTAATACCCAAACATCAAGGAAACTGCCGAGGTGGTGGAACACTAACTTTCAAATGGGGTTGAAGGTGTTTTTTGGGAGTGTTTTTTCTGTCTTTTGTTGACAGCAAATTTATGAAAATCACCATCTAGCAGCTGCATGAATTCCAGTATTTGTATGGGAAAAAACCTATCCAATAGTCTCAGTCTGGATCTAAGACTTGGGACAAGGATTCTCCAGCTGCAGTAGTCCCAGAAATTTGTTTTGGAAATAATACCTGTCATCATCTTTAAAGAGAAACCAGTCTCCTCTCATGAATGGCTGCTGGAAGGCATATGATGCTAAGAGCCTCTGCCATTTGGGTGGTCGTGAGTGTAGGCAGGGGCATATTCAGGGGTGAACAGAAGGGGCAAATGCCCCCCTTAACCAAAAATTTGAAATTAAAGAAAAAGAATGCAGGAGGCATTCTAAAAAAAACTGAAAAGCATGGTTGCCACGCCCCCCCTTACAATATTACCTGGACCTGGTCGCCATGTCCTCTTACGACGATACCTGGATACGCCACTGAGTGCAGGTGACCGAAATTTCCAAGTTGCCCATTTCAACAGCCAGTATTTTCTGGCATAAATGTGCTAAAGTGGGATGGAGGCATGGATGTCCAGACTTCTATATGTTGCAGAAGTCTGGGCATGGATGTCCAGACTTCTGTCTGGACATCCATGCCCAGTGAGTGATGATGATGATAATGTATGATGATGATAACATGAGTGATGATGATAATGTATGATGATGATAACATGAGTGATGATGATAATGTATCGGTAACCAATGCAGTGGTCCTGGAAATGAATGAGTTGCTGCTTCAAGCATACAGCAAAGCCTGCAAAATTTAGTTTGAAGGTGATCCACATGAGGAAGAAATGACATCTTATGGTTAAAGACTATCCCTAAATCAGTAAGCAGTTTGACAGCACAGATAGCAGACCCTTTTATCATTGGGCATACAACACAATTGTGGAATTATCACTTAGTAAAAATGTTAATTGGTGAGATTTGAACCAGGTTGATGCAGATTCAGAAAGGTAAGCTTCTAATTCTTGGATCTTGTTTTGGTCCTGATGCTGGTAAAGATCTTAATGTAATCAACAAACGCAATGATGTCACTGTGATCAAACACAAAAGGGGAAAAAATAGCAGAGAAGAGAACCTCAGACACAACCATATCCTGTGGTAAGCTTGCAGTTAACGTCCTAGTGAAGACATTTTATGCATGTCTATATCTATCTCATACTATATCAACCACAGATATTCTATTACATGGCAACAGAACTAAAAATGATTCCATGCCCAGTAATGCATGAACAAACACAGCAAGTCTCCACTAATGTGATAGCATTCATGCAGTAAGCAAATGAGCACAAGGATAATTTTGGCAGTAGTGGCCATTCACAGTAGCTGATCTGCCTAGAATGGAGTAATGAAATTGCAGTGGCTGCTGTGGCATTATTTGATTAGTAAGAGTTTTAAGAAGACATTTTTCAAAGAGCTTGAAAAGACTAGATGTGTATGAGATTGGACAGAACTGACTGGACTGTGAAGCAAACCAGCATTTTGGAAGTGGATTCAATACTAACCATGTTGGTGGCAAAAAATGTTCAATAAGTATTCTGTTGAAAGGAACAAATCATTAAAAAAGATTCTGAGGCATTTTAACATAAACTAAGAAATCCCATCTGCTCAATTGTGGCAATGGTGGGCAGGCTGTTCATTGTACAAATCAGTTGATCTCTTGTAATTTGGATGGAGCTGATGGGATCAACTGAGACCAGGTTATCAGGAAATAGTTACCAGGTTACCACTTTACACAGAGGCAGCATAGCCTAATCAGAATGAAGTGCCATGGTGATTTATCATAATAGGTAGGATGCCTTTTACAGGATGACTCAGTTATCAACAGGGGTGGCATAGCCTAATCAGAATGAAGTGCTGTGATGATTTATCACAATAGGTAGAACGCCTTTTACAGAATGACTGGTAGAATGGTTTTATTATAGTGCCTATGGGCAATTTGAAGTATGTGCCTATTGGTTAAAAATCACTCAGGTTGCAGGTAGATACAAAATGAAGTGATATGATTTACTCCTAGTATGTAGTTTTTTACATTAAAGATTGTTGATTGGAGTGCTTCCTCCAGGCACATTGCCTCAACAAGCTGAGGCAACGTGCCTTGGGCCATCTGCAATACAAACAAAATGCGAGTGAAAGGGATGTTACTTAGGCCAGGATTTTGAGGTTTGAATGACTGAATTCTTAATATGAGTGCAGTACCAGCTCACATCTTCCTCTATATAATGTGTCCTTTCTGACCTGTTGTGCCATTTGATGTTATATACCTCCATCAAAGGAACTGGTTTTCAAGTTGCACTGCTCTGTTATAGCTTGAATGAGACATGGTAATAAAGGAGTCTTGTTCTCATCCTCTGGAGAATCGGTTAGATGATACAAGGTTTAATGAGTTGATGAGAAGCTTCCTGGGAGAGGTGATTCCAACCGAACCTCAAAATAGGCATGGCTTTTGCTTTAGAAGAGCTTATCTTAAGACATTCACAAATGATCTCTTCTTGAAAATAGTCACATTATTTTGTACTGTTGTAGAGGCAAGTTCACTAAAGATTTTGCTTTTGTCAAGATGGTCTGAAGGCTCAAAGACAGTGCCAAGACATGTGGGCTCATACTGTGTGATGGCAGTGACTGAAGCACTAACTGTTGCGGCGAGAGCAACAATTTTGTCATTAATCAGCAGAGTGAGAGAGAGAGAAATTCTCTCTGTCCTCTACCTGGCTTTGGATGTCTGTTATTATTTTGTTTGCCATGGTACGAAATGAACCAGACACATCATTCTTAGAAGAGTACACATTCATCCCAAACTCTTGTGGCGAGTCCCTGTCTGGATATTTTGTCTGTACAAACACATAAATAAATTTATAATCATTCATTCTGTGCACCACAAAGTCAGCTGAGTCATGGGATACCTGTTGACAAAGAGATCTGGCTGATGAATTAGGCTGAGAAATCAATGATTGGATTAGGTAACTAGATGCAACTTCAATACTCAATTCTTGGGAATTGTTTGTAGGTATTCCACCAACTCCAAATTTTCCACCTCTGTCAAGAAGTATCTGATGAAAAGATGCTGTTGTTGTTGTTGTTGTTGTTATTTGGTTTTTAGGAGCATTAGCAACTAAGGCCATATTGTTCCGGGGATATGCGGTGGTCATTCCCTGTGGCCTTTCTGCATCCTCTATATTTGGAGGTCATGAGCTCGAACCCCGGTCTAATCAAGAACCGTGTGCTATGCACCGCTGCTCTTGCCCACCTGGCTATGGAGGTGCCCATGAAAAGATGCGAGTTGTAAGAGATGATGCATTACGAGCTTTGATAATTGAACAAGTTTATTCTTCAATGATGACAGTTGTTTTTGAAAATCCAAGTTTCGGCTCTAATATCACTTTTTACTGTTATCTGCTCTGCACAAATAGAGTTTTTGCATAATATCATCTCTCTCTTCACCAATTTGATTGTTGGAATGCAAATACAAAGGAATTCATTTGATCTGAATGCAAATCCAAAGGAATTCATTTGATCTGAATGCAAATCCAAAGGAAGGTTCATTAAAATCAGACTCAGAATACTTCTCCGTGTCAGGTTCATTAATATTAGACTAAGAATATCCCTACAAATGATTTGAACAGGTTCCATGCAACTCCCTCACTTCTTGGAACTTCTGGTAGTGTTAGCATATGAGACATCGAATAGGGAATAAAGTGACATAAGTCAGGACTTCATGGCACTGTTTATACTAAAGCAAAATCAATATTATCTTAAAAGGATTTCTTAAAAGTTATCTGGTTGATATGATTAGTGTTTTCAGAGGAGAATCAGCTTGTGCAATACAACTCTAGCAATTAACAGTTTAGCAGATCAGAAATTTCCAAACTACTTAATATTGAGAAACAGAATTTTTCTCAGTAATGGAACCAGAGAGAGTTGAATACTCTCATGTCCATCGGATCCTTCTCTCAGCACAGCGTCCTGCTCTTTTTGGTATTACCAGGGGCTGTTGAACAGTGGCAACTGAGGCAATGTGTGTATTAGCTGGCAATCTTCCAGCTGATCTGCTGGTTGCCAAGCCCACCTGAGGTACTGAACAAAGAGAGGGATTCCTCGACTGGTATTTGGCATCCTTGTGCCCAGTTGGGCCATAGGTCCAGCCTTTAACATTACAATTGAGGAAAGGAGGATCAATGATGAGCTAGAAACATTTGGCAGAACCAATGGACTCTGAGAAAGGCCAACATTTTTAAGCCAAACCATGGAAGCCATGGTTTGGACTGGCAATCTGCTGTGTCCTGACTGGATATGGCTTGAGGTCATAGCTGCTCTATTTGGGTTAGTACCACACACCTCTGCTCTTGTGGAGAGATGAAAACAGGCCTTCACATCATGCTGATTGTCCAAATTATACAGACCTCTGAGTGAGGTTAGAGGGAAGGACGCTTGCCCTCTCACAGTCATGGAGCTGTGTAATGATTTTATTATTTTTAACAGATTTGTCAAATTTGTTAAGACCACCTTCAGGTATAGATAATCGCTGGATAGGGCGACCTACCTCCTTGTGGTGGGGAGCCTTTCTTTGTAAGAGCAACCCTTTGTTCCATTCACTAATCTTGTTGCCCTTCTCTGTACTCGTTCCAGCAGCTCTACATACTTCTTGAAATGAGGCCTCCAGACCTGTATACAGTACTCAAGGTGTGGCCTGACCATTGCCTTATTTAAAGGAATAATCACCCCCTTATCCCTGCTAGAAATATTCCTGTATATCATTGACAAGAAACCATGAGCTACTCTTGCAGCCCGTCTGCACTACTCAGAAAACTTCATATCTGCCTGCACTATTACCCCCAGGTCCTTTTCATTCTCTACCACTGTCAGCGTAGTACCACAGAGTTGATACGTTGCTCTGGGGTTGCTGTTTCCCATATGTAGTACTTTATATTTGCCAATGTTAAACTTCATTTGCCACCTCTCAGCCCATCTGCTCAACCTTTCCAGATCCTGTTGCAGCAGCATAGCGTCAGTAGTGTCCTTGACAACCCTGCCAACCTTTGTATCGTCTGCAAACTTGGACATTAAACTTGTATACCATCATCAATATCATTTATAAATACAGAAAACAATAATGGACCCAACACTGAACCCTGAGGGACTCCACTAATAACATTAGTCCACGATGAGCAGTGTCCATTGATTATCACTCTCTGTCTTCTGACCCTCAACCATCCCATTATACATAGCAGCAATTTGCCTCCAATGCCACACTGCTCCAATTTGTTCAGCAGTCTTCCATGTGCAACAGTATCAAAAATCTTTCTAAGATCGAAATATATTATATCAAAGTTATTCCCTGCATCCAGTTCTTTTGTGACGGCATCATAGTATTCAATCAAATTGGTCAGGCAAGACTTTCCCTTAACAAAACCATGCTGTGTCCGAGCTATAACTGAAGTCTTGTCTAGATGATCCTGCAGTGCTTCTTTAATCAGTGCCTCCATTAATTTTCCTGAAACAGAAGTTAAACTCACAGATCTATAATTACTTGTGTCAGCCTTTGTCCTCCTTTGTGAATTGGGGTCACATTTGCACATCTCCAGTCTATGGGTACCTCCCCTGAGTCCAAGGAAGCTCTCATAATTATGGCTAAGGGTTTGCTTACTTCCTTTGCTGCCTCCTTTAATATAACTGGATGGATCCCATCCACCCCCAGGTGCCTTTCTTGTGTTTATCTTCAAAAATTTCTCCTCCACTTCACTCTCAGTTATTACAAGATTATCTAGCTTACTGCCAGAGTTCAATACACCTCTGGCATTCCCCTCGCTGAATAACTCCTCATGTGTGAATGTCGATGCAAAATATTCATTTAGATTGTTAGCTACCTGAGCAGGATCATCAAAAGTTGAACCATCGACATCAAGTGGACCAATCAGATTCACCCCTTTCTTCTAGAGTTTACATAAGTAAAGAACTCTTTGCTGTTTTTCTTTGCATCCTTTGCCAAAGATTTCTCGTAATCTGCCTTCGCCTACCTAACCTCTTTTGTAACTTGGTTACAGACCAGCTTATATCTATCATAGGCTTCTTTGTCACATGTTAATTTTTATGCATCTCATGCATTTTTCTGCTCTGCCACATGTCTCATTAGTTCATGTGGCATCCATTTAGGCCTGAACCTTGAACAATATTTCTTAGTTGGTATGTAAAGCCTAGAAGCTTCCAAGATAAGTTCTTTGAATGCTTCCCATTTCGAATTTGCTGTTGGTACCATCATCAGTTGGTCTCACTGTATAGAATTTAAATACTGTCTCAGACCATCGTAGTCACCTTTACGAAAGCAAAAACCCTTCCCTTTACCCATGATGGTAGTGACCTCTTTGAGTAAATCCCACTTCAGCACACTGTGATCAGTGTGCTGAAGTGGGATTTATCCTTTATCTACAGATTCTTAATGTATGAAGAATCACTACTGATAATTGAGGAATTATTAAGGTTTGAAAATGGCAGAAGGTTATCAAATTGTAGCAGGATACTTAATGATTTTGTAATAACTGAGAGCAAAGTTGAGGAGAAATTGTTGAAGTTAAACATAAGAAAAGCACCTGGGGTGGATGGGATCTATCCAGTTATATTAAAAGAGGTGGAAAAGCAATTAAGTAATAATTATGGGATAATTATTGCTTAGCCATAATTATGAGAGCATCCTTGGACTCAGGGGAGGTTCCCAGGACTGGAGATGTGCAAATGTATCCCCAATTCACAAAGGGGGGGGATCGAAGGGTGACACGAGTAATTACAGACCAGTTAGTTTAACGTCTGTTCTGGGTAAAATAATGGAGTCACTGGATAAAGATGCATTGCAGGATCATCTAGACAAGACTGCAGCAATAATTCAGACACAGCATGGGTTTTTAAGGGAAAGTCTTGTCTGACAAATTTGATGGGATATTATGATGTTGTTATTTGGTTTTTAGGAGCATTAGCAACTAAGGCCATATTGCTCCGGGAATATGCAGTGGTCATTCCCTGACCTTTCCACATCTTCCGTATCTGGTGGTGACAGGCTCGAACCCCGGTCTAAAGCAAGAAGTGTGTGCTACACACTGCTTCTCCTTCCCACCTGGCTATGAAGGCGCTCGGGATATTATGCTGTGGTTACAAAGGAACTGGATGCAAAAAGTAATTTTGATATCATATATTTGGATTTCAGGAAAGCTTTTGACAATGTTGTGCATGAAAGACTATTGTACAAATTGGAGCAGAATAGTATTAAGGGTAAGTTGCTACAACGGATAAAAGGATGGTTAAGTGGGAGAAGACAGAGGGTGGTAATCAATGGGTGCTGCTCTTCGTGGACAAATGTTATTAGTGGAGTCCCATGGGGTTCGGTGTTGGGCCCACTGTTGTTTTGTATATTTATCAAAGATATTGATGAAGGTATATCAGGCTTAATGTCGAAGTTTCCAGATGATACAAAGATTGGCAGGGTTGTTAATGACAGTAATGGCAGTGTGCTACTGCAACAGGATCTAGATAATTTGGGCAGATGGGCTAAGAAGTGGCAACTGAAGTTTAACCTTGACAAATGCAAAGTACTGCATATGGGTAGAAGTAACCCCAGAGAAACGTACCAATTGTGTGGTACTACACTTAAGGTGGTAGAAAATGAAAGAGACCTGGGAGTAATTGTGTAGGCAGATATGAAGTTTTCTGAGCAATGCAGACAGGCTGCTAGGGCAGGTCATGGGGTTTTGTCAATGATATATAGGGATTTTGTTAGCAGGGAAAAGGAGGTGATTATCCCTCTGTATAAGGCAATGGTCAGGCCACGCCTTGATTACTGCGTAGAGGTCTGGAGGCCTCATTTTAGGAAGGATATAGATTTACTTGAGCGTGTACAGAGAAGGGCAACAAGATTGGTGAGGGGAATGAAGGGATCCTCTTACCACGAGAGGCTTAAGTTCTGCAAGTTGCAGTGGCTGGAGACTAGACACCTGCGCAGTGATCTGATTGAGGTATATAAGGCCTTGAATGGGTTGAGCACGCTGAATTCTGATGGGATCCTTCCATTTGTTCAGATTACGAACCTAAGGGAGCATAAATTCAAATTAAGAAAGGACAGATGTAGAATAGATGTGCAGAAATTTGCCTTTAGCCAGCAGGTGGTTAATTGCTGGAACAAACTTCCATCTGTAGTTGTGGAAGTTGATAGGTTGAATAAATTTAAGGAGGAACTGGACAGGCATTTGGAGGGAATAGTGTAATTTTTTTTTTTTTTGGCTGATGCTGCATAAGCTCATACACTTGCATTCTTGCATCACATGCCACTACTGCTACTAATCAGATCAAGAATATTACTCCCTCTAGTTGCCTCCCGAACGTGCTGATGTAGAAAACAATCATCCAATAAATCCACAAAAGCCTTGCTAGTGTGTGAGTGACCAACCCACAAATTCCAGTCAATATCTGGGAAATTAAAATCCCCCATTATAAGACTCTCTGATTTATTGGCCCACTCTATTTCCCTGTATAGTTTCTTATTATACTCATCAGAGTCATTTGGCCTATAGCACACTCCTACTCTCAATTTTGATCTCCCAATGCTTATGTCACACCAAACTGACTCAACACTGCACTGTCCAGCGATGTCGACTGGCTTCACTTCCTTGGATTTTATGTGTTTTTTAACTAATAGCATAACCCCTCCTCCCTTCCTATCCTGTCTATCCTTTCTGTACAAATTGTACTCCCCAAATTCCAGTTCTGTATTTCTTATATCTGTGTGACACCACATCTCTGATATCCCAACAATATCCGCTTTTGATGCTTTGAGCAATATCTCAAATTCATCATATTTATTTACCAAACTCCTAGCATTGGTGTACACGCAAGTATACATGCACCTGTTCCTATTCTTAGCTACTCTAACACAACCCATGTGTTTACTTGTACTGCAATGACTCCCAGCAGTCTCTGAAATATCCTGCATCTTGTTTTCCAGGCTGCTGCTCATTCCAATAGAAGCAGTGCAAGAATCACTTTCACCTCTGCCAGTGGCTACTTTTAATGTATTAGTCCTTGTTTCCCCCAAGCTAGCAGTTTTACGACCCATCTAACACTGCCTCGATAGCATCAGCAAATATTCTTGCACCCTTTCTATTTAAGTATATCCCATCCCTGTAGAAGTAGTCTCTCTTGTTAACAAGTACAGACCAAGCTGAAAAAAATTTTACCCCTTGAGCCTTACACAATGTTTCCAGGACCAAATTGATCGACAAGGCTCTCATCATATACTCCCTCCTATTCTGTCTGAGCAGAATTGCAGACACTTTCAAATTCAACCCTAATTCACGGTTTTTTTTTAACAGTGACCTGTACTTGTTAAGTAATTCTACTGGTCTCCTACTCTTAATATCATTAGTGCCAACGTGTACAACTATATCACCTTTTGTGCCCTTAAAAGATGATATCCGCTCTACAACGTCATCAACCTTTGCCCCTGGCAGACATACCCTGTTCCACTCATCCTTTTTGCAAAGCATGTTCCCTGTTTCCCTGACAATAGAGTCACCAACAACTACTAGTTCCTGTGGGACCAGTGCATTCTGCCTTGGGGTTGCCACTGTGTTGCATGATGACCAAGTGAAAGTTCTGGCATTGATGTGGGCAGCTGAGAGCTTGATGGGCCCCTCAATTTAGATCCTTCAAGGGCGTCCACCTTGTCCTTCAAGCTCTCATATAGGCCCATAACAACGCTGAGTAGTCGCCTGATTTCCTTACACTCCTTACATCGCGCACACGCACACACAAAGACATCCCCCATGGCAATATCAGTTCTGTTCCCGATTGCTCCACAAACATCATACAAGCAGTGCATTTTAAAAGGCTGTGATTCAGAGGGCAACTGCCCCCTCAGTTCTCCCCTGAGCCACAGCACTCCCATTAGCTTGAGCCTTTTGCTTTGCTGCTCTGGTCTGAGTAATTAATGATTTCGATTTAATTTCAATAAAATTTCAATTTCAGTACAAAATTATAACCCTAAACTTGTATCCCAATGCAGTTATACGGTATATATATTTTTCAGTATCGAGTATTAACTACGAGTTCCATTTATATAACTTCAGTATCAAGTTATGTATTAATTAATTATGTTACATTTGTAATCTAAGACGTTATATGTATTTAGTTAAAAAGTACAATTTAATTGACAATGAAGTTTAACAAGATTAATAGATTTTACTGATTAATTGAAAATATTATATTATATACTATACTAAGCTTACGCCATCTAGTTCGAGATATAACGTTGTGTCGTGTAACAATGGTGGCAAGTTACGAACGGTAAATCTACAGACAGTTATGTATTAATTAACTTCCAAATCTCGCTGTATCAATTCAGAATAAACTAAGGATCCTGACTAGATCGGCGCCTCCATAGCCAGGTGGGAAGGAGCAGCAGTGCGTAGCACACGCTTCTTGATTAGACCGTGGTTCGAGCCCGTCACCACCAAATACGGAGGATGCGGAAAGGTCAGGGAATGACCACCGCATATTCCCGGAGCAACATGGCCTTAGTTGCTAATGCTCCTAAAAACCAAAACAACAACAACAACAACCTGACTAGGTCTATAAGCTACTTATAGAAAATAATTTGATGTAACAATTGGTCAATAAACGGCTAAATATGGCTAAAAAACTTCTCGTTCAGCGGAGCTGCAACTTGTAACACGTGGATTTGATACCCTTACCTTTACTTTTATGCAATTACAAGGCCGAGTAAAGAATAAATACAACAGATTAATCAGAAAATCACAAAATAATGCTATACTACTAAATTTAAATCAAAGTTTTAGAAAAACAATAATTTCAAATCAATAAATAAGAAAATCCACTTAGCGGCTTTGAACACTTCTGACTCCCACTAGCCTCGTCGTCAGATTCAACACAGAAAACATTTCAACACAGAAAATCCTTATTCACTAATGATGAGAGAGAGAGAGAAGGAGAGAGAGAGATATAATCCTCCACTGATGGACATCTTTTCTAGCCACCACAATCATATAAGCATAAATCTTTTAAGATGCAATTACTTATTAACTACAAAAAAGTAAATTATCCTTCAAGCAATATAATTAGCAGTGGGTAATGTTTACCTGGTCTTTGTGTAACATTGGCATCTGTAAAGACAATCAGGCCAGCATACTGCAAAACAAAATAGACAAATAAAATAGTTGTATAAAAAAGAAAAAAAAATCGAAAAAATCTTGATCTTGATGGTAATATTTTAAAAATTCCTATAGACAGATTCGTTATTTCTTAAAAGGAAAAAAAATTCTCACCTTTTAAGAGCCATATATGAAAGAATATACACTGAGCTAACTTTCCATTAGCACCCCCTCCCACCATGTATGAATGGACTGGTTTGTGATGTGCAAAGTTTCAAAGTCAAGAACAGCTAATATAAGATTGAAATCTGCACATGTGGGGATCAGTTTCTGTATGTCTCAGGAAGAATGGACTGATGATGAGATCTCTCAAAGTTCAAATGTGGAATGATTGTGGGGAGAAGATGTGCAGGTGCCAGTATCTTTACAACAGTAACACAGTTAACCCTGTACAGGTCACAAGAAAATGCAAAATTCCTCTGTACCCAGGAAATTTGAAAAATTTGAAAAATCAACAAAAAAAATTTCAAATTTGTTCATTTTTTTATGACATTTTTTTTCTATAATTTCAATATTTTCCAAACACAACTGTAAAAAATCCACGTTCTAAATTAAAAACATATATTTTTAATTAATTTTTGAAAATTAAAACTCTCTCTAAACATGACAGAGCAAATGCAAATTTAATAACTGTGCCCTTCAACCTATGCTTTGATTCAAGGATAGCACATCACTAATAGCAGTGCTCACTGCAAAAAACATGAAGTGCATGCACAAACAGTTTGATTCCAGATGATGCATCAATGTTATGAAGAGAGAAAGAGAGAGAGAGAGAGAGAGAGAGTTACTGATTGGAGGAAAGCATGTGGCAGAGAAGCAAAATTACTATCAATAACTCTTCATGAAATATGTCAATCTACACGTGCATATAATAACATTAACTTAATCATGAATTTTTACTAATTGTTCAATAATTAATACACTTCTAGAATTTTCTCTGACCAATTCGAAGAAACCATTTTCAGCAAGCCATTTTCAAAGTGTTCAACGTATTAAGATCTTCAGCTGTGTGGATGACGTAGATGAAGCACAAATCGCTGTTTTTGCACGGGGTCAAATCAACCCCCACTCAATAAACAGGGCTAAGTGCTCCCATTCTATAGTGCACAAGTCTACCATGACTGGCTCAACAGAGATTGAACAACTGGCCAACAGTCACATATGACACTGTGTGGTTGATGCCTGTGGGAAGTGTCATGTGTCTCATCTTGTAACACAGCCATAATGCAGCACAGTGGCCCAGCTGACCACCCAGTGCAATGTAGGAACAGCAAGATCAATATTCATACTGACTATGTGCCAAACATTGGCTCATATAGGCTATATGAGCTATTATATATAGGCAGTCAATGGTCATTATGGTTGCTCATGCTCACTGCAAGACACAAGAAACTGTGCCTTACATGGGCACGTCTGCATCAACATGTGGAAATTTGTCGCTTGGTCTGATAAATCATGTTTCCAATTCTATCATGTTGATGGGCATATCTCCATTTTGAGAAAGCAATATTAGGCCCTGGAACCTGGATGTACTGTTTGTGTTCGACAGGCTGGAGGCAGTGGTGTTATGGTTTGGAGACTATTTCTGTAGCTGGTCACCATTAATCAACAACTCAATAGGAATACCTAGCTTTTTATCGTCACTGACCAAGTGCACCTCCTTCATGATGACGTATCTGGACAACTCTAGCATCTATATAGCAACCTGACATGCCACAAGACCTGACAGGTTGCTAACTGTTTTCAAGAACATGACAATGAATTTTCCATCCTCCCATGGCTACCCAACTTGCCTGATCTCAACCCAATTGAGCATGTTTGGGACCTACTGGAAAAGGACATTTGATGGTATGACCATCCACCTGACAATGTACAGGCATTACTGGACGCACTGTGTACTGCATGGGTAACACTACTACAGGACACCCCTGCAACACCATGGGAGTCCATGCCAAGATGAATATGGGTGGCATTACAGGCAAAAGTTGGCTCCACAAAGCATTAGGTAGGCATTGTTAATGCAAAGCTAACTCAATGTAATGTTCTTAATTTTAAAAAAAGAAAGAAGAAACATATCTAACCCAGTCTAAGCAAATACTTAGGGCAAAATCATAGCAGAAGTAATCAGAGAATGCACTGGCTTGGCAACATGCTTTTTCACGTGTACTCAATGGACTCACTATGAGCTTTGCCAATCAATCACTGAGATTTAATGCATCAACAACCTTGTGATAAGTGACTACTTGGTATTCACTGGATATTTGTCACATATAATACTAAAAACTGCAGAAATATTTCACTGGAAAGAAGCAGAATTATTTCCGTATCAAATATTAATTTACCTTCAACATGATTTTATCATTTTGGCAGCACAGTTACATCTGTCACCAGCATGGCTGATTTTCGAATAAAACAGCACCAATGAGAAGTGGGAGTAGGCTCATATATCTTGCATGAAACTTTTTTCCAAATACCTAAAAGGGATACTCAACAGAGAGGAGTGAAAGTTAAAGCCTTATATATGAGGACTGATTTTAAAAATTTTAAAGTAATATATACATTTTTTTATTTTATTTTATGCTGTGAAGCAAGCATGGTGTCCAACTTTCTCATTCCTGATGAATGCGATGCACAACGCACAAAATACTTTAAAGTGGGAAATATGATTAAGCTGTCAAAAGTTCATTAAAAAGGAAATCCGCAGGATGGACTCCCTTTGACATTGATCAGTAGCAAATGTGCCATGCAGTGCAATGTAAACAAAAACAGAGGTCACACACTAAAAAGCATATGTACCACAGCACATTTACAACTTACTAATTTTGATCAATGACACAAGGTTTGCCATATAAGAATAAAAGTTCATTACAAAATGAAATGTAGAAGCTTTTACATTGTACTTGCTAAATAATTGTGTGAACAATAATGTGATTTTTTTTTTTTTTTTAAGTACATTCAGAGTCAATTCTCAATGCATTTTATTCAATAAATTAAGTTTTTTTAGCTAAATGATTGATAAGTGAAGATATACATGATTTGATCCAATAAGTGGTGCTGCTGATTTAGTTCAACATGTCTAATTAACAGCTGAAGGCAATATGATATGGTCCAATGAATGCACATCAGAAGAGCAAGCTACCAACTTGTTTATGGTCAGCTTTGCTATGATTTTGCTATTAGTAAATGCATGGTTTGCATTAAAACGGTCTTCAATTTTTTTAAAAGCATTCAAATGAACTGATGACATTTCAGACATAGATACAAAAAAATTTAATGAAAGAAAACTATTTTATACATATAATGAAAAATTACCTCAAATGTCTTATTAGTATCAATGCCATATGTATTAGAAGGGAGGTTTAAAATATATTCAGAGTTTCTTTCCTGAGAATGCCATACAAATGAGAGGGTTCCATTCATGCCTTCATCAAAGGTAGACATTTTTCTTAAAACCTTTATAAAAAACACAAGAGAAACAAAACAAGATTTGTACTTGCCATTTATAAGTAAATACATAAAAAATATTTTTACAAAAAAAAAAAAAAAAAAAAACTGTACAACAGAGTTTTATTCAAGAATAATAAAACTGACCTTTTTTAACAAGCAAAATATTTCCTTAAGTGTAATTTAATTCACTTTAATAATGTGATTTATAGGTTTAATTAGTTTTATTATTATAAATATTCATAAGCAGGCACATTATAAATGCTTTTGTGGATTAAATTTGTGGGTAGAAACCTATCCACATTCCACTCATATAAAAATGAACTCATCCAACTATACGATTAAGATCTATATGTTTATCGGATTAAGATTACTATAAGATTACCAACTATAAGATTAAGATTATATATATACATATATAAATTAGTAGATTCATTTGTTAGTTACTGTTTGTTTGTTATTTGGTTTTTAGGAGCATTAGCAACTAAATCCATATTGCTCAGGGATATGCGGTGGTCATTCCCTGACCTTTCCACATCCTCCGTATTTGGTGGTGACGGGCTCAAACCCCGGTCTAATCAAGAAGCGTCTGCTACACACTGCTGCTCCTTCCCACCTGGCTACGGAGGCGCCTTAGTAGATTCATACTATGTAAGGTGTCATTGAAAAGTTCATTGACTAATGTCATCATGCATTCCCGATTACTGATAGGTCACTGTGTCTAGACAGCACCTTTTCAATACTGCATACCACACCCCTAACTCCAATCTCATACAATGCATTACCTAATTAGCTGCCGCATGTAGACATGTTTTTCTGTTATATAAAAAAAAAAAAAAAAAAAAAAACCAGAGTAAAAAATTGAGGAAAGAATAAATTTTGCTGCCAAATTAGAAAATCAGCTGTGGAAACTACTGAACAAGGGAGATCTTGCCCTCAGCAAAGTACCATTTATAACTGGTATACTAAATTCAAAGATAGCCAGGAATCAGTCCAAGATGACCTTCACAGTGTCCACTTCAAAAACTGCTGATTACATAAGTGAGAGATCTTATGTGCAGCAATCATGAAGCCAAAGGAAAACAGTCAATGTGAAGCCAATGGAAAATAGTCAATGACCAAGAATGGCTGTTTTACACAGTTCAGTCTACCTTAACTGCAGATGCTGTTGTTGTTGTGGTGTTTTCTGGTGCAAGGGCAACTTAGTCCATATTGCACAACTGCTGATGCAGCATATCTGCCAAATTCATTCTGAGAATCTTAACAGAGGACTAGAAGACATTATAGGTGATGAGACATGGGTCTACAGTTATATGATTATTATTTTTTATTATTATTATTAGCTACATGGTGCAAGGAAGCCTGAGGCTTATGCTGCACCAGCCAAAAAAAAATTCCTGAGTTACCCTGTGTGTGTGTGTGTGTGTGTGTGTGTGTGTGTGTGTGTGTGTGTGAGAGAGAGAGAGAGAGAGAGAGAGAGAGAGAGAGAGAGAGAGAGAGAGAGAGAGAGAGAGAGAGAGAGAGAGAGAGAGAGAGAGAGAGTAGAAGGGAATTGCCAAGAAAGAGAAGAATGATGATATCCAGCTCAATACCCTGGGTGCCAAGCCCATACTTACCAGATGTGAGCCCCTGGGGTTAATCCTGAAAAAGGCTCGCTCAATCTTTGCAGTGGAAGGGTTAAGCTTTGCCATGACCAAAAATTTTTTAACAGACACTCAAATGCTAAAATAATATTGTTCATTTTCTTAAGGTGTCATTCACTGTAAATTTAACTCTCTTTGTCAGATAATGAACTAGCAATTATGCAAAAGTGCAGTGGAGTAACTGCAAGAAAAGTGAGAAGTAAATAGTCTGAACTTTGACATGACAAGGGCTGAACTCTGCATCAATATAACACACTGATCCAATGCGCACTCACTCTGACCAAAATTTTGGCTAAATATCAGATCCATTTGCTTTCACAACCGCTTATTCTCAAAAATGAAACTGCTGCTCAAAAGGAAGAGATTTCGTACCAATGAAGTTATCCAAGAAAATGCACTGAATGTTCTGTGACCACTGAAAAAAGAAAACTTCCAGGAATACCTTCTGCAAGTGAAAAATTTGATGGATTTGTGCTAGATCCAAGAGAACTATTTTTGAGGGAACAACTCATAATAGCCCATAAGCAGAGATTGAGATAGAAACTATGTTATGGAACACCCATCAGGAACAAGTACAGAAGGCTGTTAATCCATAAAGTTCTGATGCCCATTTTCAGCCCTGCCCGTAAGTACTCTTTCATTTGTTATATACAATCCTTAGTCTGCAAAATTTTCAGTCACACACCTTGGATGAAGTTTATTAATTACAGAATCCCAGAGATAAATTATATCTTGAACAAGGAATAATTTTATTATCGTGAAGCTCCTGAATGTTAGTCTATTTTTTTATGTCTGAAAGAATTTAGATAATTAATCATATTATATTTGTTCGCATAAACTCTTAATATGAGCTTAAGAAATGAATATGACAAGGAAGTTAACAGTTACATAACTATGATCAATTCAGATACATGGTAAGGCAAAGTAAGCCTTAGCATGTATCTAATTTTATACTTATTTTTATCTAACTGTACTGTTTTACTTAATTTTGCTTACTTTTACTCAATTATACATTTGTACTTAATTTTACTCAATTGTACTTCTGTACTTATTTCACTTGCAACATACATACATACATAAAGCACAACAATCATTCACGCATATCAACCCTTGAACCATTTATCATACTAAGAGGGCTAAGATATAACAGATTGCCATATTATTTATTAATTCTGGCATACTCTTCAATTTTTATATCATCATTATGGAAAGTTGTGATTCATTAGAAAACTGTAATGAAACACTAAAGTCACTATAGTGAAACAACATAAATAACATTACAGTGAATTATATCATCATAGCAGTTAAACAAAAATCAGAATTTAACATAAACAGATTTTCATATAAAGACATAGGATTTGTATTTAGTCATATTATTAGTTGATTATTTAAAAATAAAGATTACCTGTGAGTGACTAAGTTCACTTCCAGACTGCATATCATACAAGGTCACATCAAGACCTGCAAGCCCAACGTAGGACCCTGGTCGACCAACTACCACAACTTCAACTGTATCACCTGATTTATCCTTTTTGCTGTTAAGCGCTACAGTAAACTATATACAAACACACAAAAAAAAAAAAAAAACACTATTATTAGTTAGACACATGCACATAGTTATTTCAAAATTTTGAATCTACAAGAATAATAATATTTATGTAAAAAAATTTGTGGAGCAGGTTTTTATAAAAAAAAAAAATGTAGAGCAGGTTTCTAGACCTAATCCATCAGCTGTAATAGTAAAGTAGTGTTTGGTGGCAAAAACACAATCCAAACATTATCATTGTGTTATATGCTCAGCCTGTTTATCACATGCTCTCTTAAATCAAATTATGGATTTACTATCATTGTCATCTTGGATTTTATTCAGGCTTTTTATTTTCAATCCATACACTTAAAAGCATTTCCCATATGTTCATAACCTGGTTTCTTCTTTTAAGAATTGTGAGAGCATTTTATGGTGCCACAATACAGCATTTGTCTATAATTTTGTTAGTCACATAACTTACTATTACAATTCATGGTAAATTACATGCTCCACCTATGCCTCTCACTGCTTTCTTGCATCATTTAGTACTACTACTACTCAACATTTTTCCTACAATTGATTTAACACTTTAACTTCACTGTTAATGAGATTGCTTTCTGAAACTTTTTCACTAGTGTACATCTAACTGTATTTATCATCTGTCAGTTAGTCACAAAGTCAGACAAAGTAATATACTATCTCACTGCAGTTAATAAAAACAATTCTGGCACACTCTTCAATTTTTATATGATCATTATGGAAAGTTGTGATTCATGTAGAAAACTGTTATAAAATATTGAGGTCACTGTAGTGAAATAATATAAGTAGCATTAGAGTTTCAACATCCAAATATGTGTTGTTTTAAATTTGTTTTACTATTTATATTTATTTATAAATATATCTGATAATAAATAAATAAATTTATACTTGAAAAGTCCCAGTTTAAATAAAACCACCTAGCAAATAACATCAGATAATATTGTCACAAAAAAAAAAAGGGTGATCTGGTTCATTATTTATTTAATTATAAATATAGGCAATTCATCATTTACTATTGTAAATTAAATTACAATAAGACAGGAATACTTTCTCCTTAGTAATCACCAATGTCCGGGGGGGGATCGGACAAGGCACATGAAGAAGAAGAAGAAGAAATTAAATTAAGTATTAAATTTGAGTAATTATTTTTTTTTATCACAGAACATATAAAACTTTATATATTCTGTGAAATACAAAGATAATAAAATATAATCAATTAAATTTTATTATCTTTGTATTTAGACTTTCTAAATTATCTTCGAGAGTTTTGGCTGCAATAATTTTATTCTCTTCCCTCCCTGTTGGTTTGATCGTTACGTATAATTTCACAATTTTCGCTCTTCTTTCTTGCCATGCTGCTGGCAATTTATTATTTTATTATTATTTTTTTAATTATTATTCTCACTTAAGTTTATATATATATATATATATATATATATATATTAATACAGTTAATTATGTATATGATATTACAGATAATATATATATCAAATATATATGATACTGCAATTAATACAGTTCACTAGTACTTATTAATACAATTCGTTAAGAAATGATATACAGCATAATAATGAAATGAATGTTTAATCAACATTCATTTCATTACTATAATGCCATACTTTGTGGAATTATATTGGTATTTCTATTTAAAAATGAAAGATAACAGACAAACTCACATTGTTCCTTGAGATCCCATTCACTGGGAAAGTCAAACTGTCAGCAATTACTTCACCTTCCCTAGCAACATTATAAACAACCACAGTAGCTGTTGGGGCCATCTCTGGAGACAAAGTAACAGCAAATGTCTTGATACTAGAAGTCATTTCTTCCCACCCTGTTAGGAGAATTATACCTTTTGACAGGACCTAAACCAGGAAGAACAAAACAAAATCCATTGAATTTTTGCAAAGCATATCATTGAAATGATATTTTACAGAATGTTTATACATAAATATGCTATTAACCTCAAAATTAATCTATTGTTTTACTTGTTCATTGCCATACATTGGAAAGTTGACTTAGTTGTGGAAGTCAAACAAAATTTTTATGCACATTCTTTATGAACAATATATGGAATAGTTCGCAAAGCACACCTTGATATATAGCATTGCTCTTCTTCGGCTATCAATATGAGGCCACACTATTAAATCTATAATAACATATGAAACTATATTTTTTTTGGCATGAAACATTATAAGTATCACTTTATCCATCTTTAAGCAAAACATACATTCAGGTTTGTGATATTGTAAAGAATGTAATGTTTATAACAACCAATATGAAATTGGTTCCTTTCTTTTTTTTTTTTTTTTTTTTTTTTTTTTGTGTCCTATGTTTTTTCATTGTTTGTGATACAAAAACATATCACAAGAACTGGAATTTGTCCTACCTCAAATTCCAGATTTACAGGTAATACTCTTTTGTTCCATCTTATCAGGAAGAATAAATTTTTATTTATCCAAATGTTGAATCACTTTAAAAACAAAATATTCCAAAGTTCCTTTATAATGTGCAGTCATCTAAACTTACAAAGTATATAATACATATCCTGCATTTTTATTGCAAAAAAACATTTACGGCGAAGGTAAAGAAAGCCTGCACGAGAAGCACGCAAAAGTTTGATGAAATTTACCGGTAAAAGTACTTTACCGTAATGGCATTTGTATTGTTGCTCGCTCAGTAAACATACAGTGGGTGTTATCGGTCAGGAGTAGAAATTGAATCCCATGGGAGATTGAAACCCTCCCAAAGTGAAGGAGTAACCTGAAGGGGGGATAACCCTTCATATTATGAAGGTACATGTATTATATGTACCTTCATAATATGACTATGTATATAGACAGTACATAGTGAAATGCAAGCATATGGCATCGAAATGAAAATAAGAAACAATTTAATATTAATCACTGGTGGATAAATTGTTTATTAAGAAAAAAAAAGGGAAAGGAAGCCCATATGAGAAGCATGGCAAACTTTGAAAAAGTTTACCGGTAAAACTATGTTACGAACATTTTTTACGATGCCAGAACTTCCAATATGATGTGTTCGTGATTTGGTTAATTCAATTAGTGATTATAAATAAAAAAGGTCAGGTTATCCCCCTCTCCACTTTGGGGAGGGTCAAGCTCCAGTGGGATTCAACTTCTACTCCCGACCGATAACACCCACCATCTGTTAACCGAGCGAGCAACAATACAAATGCCGTTACTGCAAAGTACTTTTAGCGGAAATTTCATCGAACTTTTGCATGTTTTTCATGCAGGCTTTCTTTACCTTAGCCACAATTACTTGTCAGCACTTTTACTATGGAAAAAAATGACATTTCTTTGGTTTATCATTTAAAGGCACTATAAATTTTATGTCCAAAAGTAAATTATTCTTTTCCTTCTCTTCTCTACTATTAGAGCCTGTCGTCACTTGTAAGCATTAATACACAGCTCTGCTATAGCATTGTCTGCCATCTACATGCTAGTGTCATCAGAAGAAGAGTATCGTGAGAGTTATCAGTTAATGAGGTATGGTTAACTCTTAACAATAATGCATCTAAAACACTCACAAATTAATTGTTTTAGATGCAAAGAAAAATAATGATTATGAAAAAAAAAAGCTAAAGCAGGCTAACCTTTTTTTTTTTTTATCAAATGTAGGAAACAAAATGAGTAACATTACACAATTTCAATATGTTCTTAAGTCCTTCTCTTTATGAAGCATTAACAGTTGAAAAGTTCTTTTTCTTTCTGCTAAGAATGAAAGTCGCACATATATAGAAGATAAATCCATTAACAAAATAGAGGTGAGAATATCTTCACATTTTACAACCTAAATAAAAATACTTTTTAAACATTGCTACATCTGTATAATTTAGTTTTGCAAGAAAACTTTGAATATTATCCTCCATACTTCATTGTGAGATTTTTTTATTTCATATTACTGTGGCATTTTTGTTTCTAAATATGTGGAGTAGCAGCAGAAGTTTCATATTTTTGAAATTTGCTTATTTTCTTGAAGTGTATACAGTTAAAACGTTCCCGAGAAATGGCTCTCATAGTAATAAAGGGGTTCCGTTCCAAAGTATGAAATATATAAGAAAAACGAGTCTAAAATTTTGTCTATGTATGTATTATATGTACCTTCATAATATGACTATGTATATAGACAGTACATAGTGAAATGCAAGTATATGGCATCGAAATGAAAATAAGAAACAATTTAATATTAAATGTAATATTTATTATAAATTTCAAACCAGCGCCTTTGCTATTTAAAAAACTTATCCCGCCAGTGCTATCACCAGTTTCGCTAAAGTGTTGATTAGCATTAGCATTAGCATTAGTAGAGGCATTTGATGCAAGAAAGCAAGCTTATGCAGCATCAGCCAAAAAAAAAAAAAAAAAACCCACTTCCACTTCACCCCTCTGTTCGTTCAAAATACCTGTCCAGCTGAGCCTTAAACTTATTTAGGCTATCAACCTCCACTACAAGGGATGGGAGTCTGTTCCACCAACCAACCACCCGCTGGCTAAAGGCAAATTTCCGCACGTCTATCCTACATCTGTCTTTCCTCAATTTGAATTTATGCCCTCTCAGGTGATTTTTCTGAGCTAGAGGAAGAATCCCATCAGCATTGAGCATGCTTAAACCATTCAAGGCTTTATACACCTCTATCAGATCACCTCGCTGGTGCCTAGTCTCCAGACACTGTAATTTGCAAAACTTAAGCCTTTCTTCGTAAGAGCACCCCTTTGTTCCATTCACTAATCTTGCAGCCCTTCTCTGTACTCGTTCCAGCAGCTCTACATCCTTCTTGAAATGAGGCCTCCAGACCTGTATACAGTACTCTAGGTGTGGCCTGACCATTGCCTTATACAATGGAATAATCACCTCCTTATCCCTGCTGGAAAAATTCCTGTATATCATTGACAATACTCCATGAGCTACTCTTGCAGCCCGTCTGCACTGCTCAGAGAACTTCATATCTGCCTGCACAACCACCCCCAAGTCCCTTTCATTCTCTACCACTGTCAGTGTAGTACCACAGAGTTGATACGTTGCTCTGGGGTTGCTGTTTCCCATGTGTAGTACTTTACATTTGTCAATGTTAAACTTCATTTGCCACCTCTCAGCCCATCTGCTCAACCTTTCCAGATCCTGTTGCAGCAGCATAGTGTCAGTAGTGTCCTTGACAACCCTGCCAACCTTTGTATCGTCTGCAAACTTGGACATTAAGCTTGATATACCATCATCAATATCATTTATAAATACAGAAAACAATAATGGGCCCAACACTGAGCCCTGAGGGACTCCACTAATAACATTAGTCCACGATGAGCAGTGTCCATTAATTACCACTCTCTGTCTTCTCCCCCTCAACCACCCCTTTATCCATAGCAGCAATTTGCCTCCAATGTCACACTGCTCCAATTTGTGTAGCAGTCTTCCATGTGCAACAGTATCAAAAGCCTTTCTAAGATCCAAGTATATAACATCAAAGTTATTCCCTGCATCCAGTTCTTTTGTGACTGCATCATAGTATCCAATCAAGTTGGTCAGGCAAGACTTCCCCTTAACAAAACCATGCTGTGTCTGAGCTATAACTGAAGTCTTGTCTAAATGATCCTGCAGTGCTTCTTTAACCAGTGACTCCATTAATTTTCCTGGAACAGAAGTTAAGCTCACAGGTCTATAATTACTTGTGTCAGCCTTTGATCCTCCTTTGTGAATTGGGGTCACATTTGCACATTTCCAGTCTATGGGTACCTCCCCTGAGTCCAAGGAAGCTCTCATAATTATGGCTAAGGGTTTGCTTACTTCCTTTGCTGCCTCCTTTAATATAACTGGATATATCCCATCCACCCCGGGTGCCTTTCTTGTGTTTATCTTCAACAGTTTCTCCTCCACTTTACTCCCAGTTATTTCAAGATTCTGTAGCTTACTGCTAGAGTTGAATACACCTCTGGCATTCCCCTTGCTGAATAACTCCTCATGTGTGAATGTCGATGCAAAATATTCATTTAGTTTGTTAGCTACCTGAGCAGGATCATCAACAGTTGACCCATCAATATCAAGTGGACCAATCTGATTCATCCCCTTCCTTCTAGAGTTTACATAAGTAAAGAACTCTTTGCTGTTTTTCTTTGCTTCCCTTGCCAAGGATTTCTCGTAATCTTCCTTCGCCTACCTAACCTCCTTTGTAACTTGGTTGCATATCAACTTGTATCTATCATAGGCTTCTGTGTCATGTGTTAATTTGTAAGTATCCCATGCATTTTTCTTCTCTGCCATATGCCTCATTAGTTCATCTGACATCCATTTTGGCCTAAACCTTGAACAATATTTCTTAGTTGGTATGTAAAGCCTAGTAGCTTCCAAGATAAGTTCTTTGAATGCTTCCCATTTTGAATTTGCTGTTGGTAACATCATCAGTTGGTCCCACTGTATAGAATTTAAATACTGTCTCAGTCCATCGTAGTTGCCCTTACGGAAGCAATAACCCTTCCCTTTACCCCTAATGGTATTTACCTCTTTGATTAAATCCCACTTCAGCACACTGTGATCACTGCCACCTAGTGGTTCATTTATCTGCAGATTCTTAATGCATGAAGAATCACTGCTGATAATCAAATCAAGAGTATTACTCCCTCTAGTTGCCTCCCGAACATGCTGATGTAGAAAACAATCATCCAATAAATCCACAAAAGCCCTGCTAGTGTGTGAGTAACCAGCCCCCAAATTCCAGTCAATATCTGGGAAATTAAAATCTCCCATTATAAGACTCTCTGATTTACTGGCCCACTCTATTTCCCTGTATAGTTCCTTATTATACTCATCAGAGTCATTAGGCCTATAGCACACTCCTACTCTCAATTTTGATCTCCCAATGCTTATGTCACACCAAACTGACTCAACACTGCACTGTCCAGCGATGTCGACTGGCTTCACTTCCTTGGTTTTTATGTGTTTCTTAACTAATAGCATAACCCCTCCCCCCTTCCTATCCTGTCTATCCTTTCTGTAGACGTTGTACTCCCCAAATTGCAGTTCTGCATCCCTTATATCTGTGTGACACCACGTCTCTGATATCCCAACAATATCTGCCTTTGATGTTTTGAGCAATACTTCAAATTCATCAAATTTATTTACTAAACTCCTAGCATTGGTGTACACGCAGGTATACCTGCACCTGTTTCTATTCTTAGCTACCCTAACACCCCGGGGGCT
Organism: Mastigoproctus giganteus; assembly: GCF_048544385.1. Taxonomy (NCBI): domain Eukaryota; kingdom Metazoa; phylum Arthropoda; class Arachnida; order Uropygi; family Thelyphonidae; genus Mastigoproctus; species Mastigoproctus giganteus. The sequence continues at coordinate 7,778,564 of NC_143581.1, forward strand.
TACATCTGGTGAGTATGGGCTTGGCAAACCCAGGGTCCTGAGCTGGATATCATCATTCTTCTCTTTCTTGGTGGTTCCTTTCTACTTCTCTCTCTGGGTAACTCGGGAAATTTCTTTTTTTTGGCTGGTGCAGCATAAGCCTCAGGCTTCCTTGTACCATGTGGCTAATAATAATAATAATAATAATAATAACACAACCCATGTGTTTACTTGTACCCCAATGGCTCCCAGCAGTCTCTGAAATACCATGCATCTTGTTTTTCAGGCTTCTGCTCATTCTAATAGAAGCAGTGCAAGAATCTCTTTCACCTCTGCCAGTGGCTACTGTCAATCTATTGGTCTTTGTCTCCCCCCAAGCTAGCAGTTTTCCGACCCACCTAACACTGCCTCGATAGCATCAGCAAATATTCTTGCACCCTTTCTATTTAAGTGTATCCCATCCCTGTAGAAGCAATCTCTCCTGTTACAAGTACAGTCCAGGCTGAAAAAAATTCTACCCCTTGAGCCTTGCACAATCTTTCCAGGGCCGAATTGATCGACATGGCTCTCATCATATACTCCCTCCTATCGTGTCTGGGCAGAATTGCAGACACTTTCAAATTCAAAAAAATGATAAAGGAGTTTTGCCTTTTCACGAATGATGAGTGAACTTAACAGAATTTTATTTTGAGTTCAGTCTTCTATCCACAGATTTAAAGCTTTTCCATTTTTTCTAATTTATCATCATGAGTTACAAAGCAAATTTTTGAAGCAATTAGCACGTTTTCACGGACACTAAGGCAGATTTTTTCTTCCAATTTCTTGATTGATCATACTGTCGACTCATTGATATTATAATGTTTTGCCACTGAGGAGACACTTTCACCATTAGAAATTTTGTCTAATAACTCAATTTTATTCGCTAATGTCATCACCTTCTTTGATATTTTCACATTTCCCTTGTTATTCGTAGCCATATTTTTGTACGGGTTAGAAAGAACTTGTCCACAATAAAGTCACTTTCTTCCGTTAACACACTTGAAAAAGTCTGTTTTACACTGCAAAACGGTAGATCTATCACTTTTGTAAGCATATCAATTTATAAATTGATAAATTTATTCAATTTATAAGCATATAAGTTAAAAGCAAACGACGAAACCTTCCATGACAAGCGCATAACACATACTGAACCAGGATTAGCGAGAAACATCCACGCTCGCGATTTTGTCACCACTCCCCCCCACCCACCCACTGAGCGCTGTTTTGACTGGGAAAGATAATTTTATCCACGCCCATGTTTTTTTATAGCGGAAAATGTTCACAGCGCTTTAAAATTCACATTTTTTTAGGTTTCATTTTATATTAAATCAGCGACCACGAATACGCGAATACAGATACCGCAAATAGCGGGGGTTTACTGTACATCTAGAGAAGTATTTTTTCAATCTCTTTAATAATATTGTTTAATCATGAACCAAATGTGTAAAACCTCACTTGGGGTAGTGGAGCATGATAAAGACCTGGGAATGGGAGAGGGGATATGAAATGCAAAGAAGTGAGTAGGACAGCTCATGGGGTTTCATCAATGATATGCAGGAATGAGAAGGTGATTATCTCATTGTGTAAGGCAGTGGTTAGGCTAAATTTGTTGGAAAAATACAGAACCATGCTGAGGAAATGTCGCGAGCTAGGCCATAATGTTTATGTGTCTGCAATTCTGCCCAGACACGATAGGAGGGATTATATGTTAAGAGCCTTGTGGATTAACTCAAGACTTGAAGGAATCTGCAAGGCTTTAGGGGGTAAATTTCTATCAGCATGGCCCACACTTGTAGGTAGAAGGAATTTGTTTTGTAGAGACGGGATACACTTAAACAAAGGTGGTGCAAAAGTTTTTGCCAGTATTATTGAGGATACCTTAAAGGTTCAGGGAAACTGCTAGTTAGGGGGAGGGGATGTGGGTAATACTTACACGCGTTTATCTGATAATATTGGTCAATGTAACTCTTGCACATACCTTAAGAGTTCTTATCTGTTACCCCAACTGGATGTATTATCTAGATGTTCTGGAGGCAAAGACGTTTCACGTGAGCGGGTAGCTAATATCAGGGAAGAGAGCCTAAAAAACTTCAAGGGTTGTGTTAGGGTTGTTAAATATACAAGAACAGTAAATCTTAATTGTTTATACAGTAACGTTAGAAGTGTCGTCAATAAAATGAGCGAATTCGAACTGCTGGTTAAAACAAGTAACGCGGACATAATAGGGCTTACAGAGACGTGGTGCCATCCGGAAATTGGGGATGATGAGTTTCAGTATGGCTTGTATAATGTATTTAGGAAGGATAGGGTAGATAGAAGGGGTGGTGGAGTAATGCTTCTTATCAGAAGCAGCCTGAGTGCGACGATAGCTTTCCCGGATTCAGACATTTCACATGCTAGTATAGAGTCTGTATGGTGTGAGATAGTTGGAAACAAAGGTATAATGCAAGTAGGAGTAATCTACAGACCAGGTGATTGTGAAGATTATGATGAAAGCCTCTACATGCAAATGGAATGGGCAAGTAAGCGTCAATGCCTTATTATGGGTGATTTCAATTTGCCTCTAATTGATTGGATTAAATGGGAAGGAAACTCGACATGGGGAACAAAATTTTTAAATCAACTAGATGACTGTTATTTGTATCAACATTTCAGGGAAAGTACTAGAGAAAAGAATATCCGAGACCTCATCATCACACATGAATCAGATGACATAACAGGGCTGACAGTAGAGGAACCAGTAGCAGGAAGTGATCACGGAGTTCTACGGTGGATGATGACGAGAGAGGTAGCAGAAGTAAAAGGCAAAGGAATGGGTTTTAATTTCAGAAAAGGAAATTACGATGCCTTAAGGTAACTACATGGCCTCTATTAACTGGGTAGATATCGCGCAGAGAATGAATACAATTGAACTGTGGTACGCTTTTAAAACATTAATCACAGATGCCTTGAATGTGTATATACCATTAAAAAAATACTCCACGAGAAGGGTTCCAAGTTGGATGAATAGTGAAGTTGCCGCATTACTTGAGCAGAAAAAGGTGGCATGGAAAGGTTACAGAGCAATAAAAAGTACTGAAGCCTATAACAGCTACAAGGTGATGTGTAATAGAGCCACAGAAAAGGTTCGACAGGCAAAGGCAGTGTATGAGGAATCACTAGCAAACAGAGCAAAGAGGGGGGATAAAGAATTCTTCACATATGTAAATGCCAAGAAGAGCAGGACAAACCAGATCGGACCTTTACGTAAGGGAAAGGGGATAGTAATAAATACACCAGCTGCTGTTGCAGATGAACTCAACAGTTATTTTGCATCGATATTTACAAATGAAAAGCCTTTTGTGGCAATGGGAAATTGTGGGAGCGAAGTTAAAAAATATGTAATTAATGATATTGAAATTTCGCAAGATTATTTAATGAAAAAACTTTCGAGCCTACAGACCAGTAAGGCTCCTGGAGTTGAGGGAATATACCCTATAATCTTAAGAGAGGCGGCAAGCGAGTGCATTGAACCATTGAGGCTAATTATGCGAGCATCACTAGACTCTGGGGAGATTCCCTTGGATTGAAAAAGTGCAAATGTATCTCCCATACATAATGGTGGCTCTAAAAGTGAAGATGGAAATTATCGACCTGTCAGTCTGACTTCAGTAGTAGGGAAAATCATGGAGGCAATGATCAAGGGTGGAATTCAGGATCATTTGGATCGAATTGAAATTCTCAAGGAAACTCAGCATGGTTTTTGTAAAGGGAAAATCATGTTTAACAAATCTGGTTCGCTATTTCGAAAGGGTCATTCACGAGCTGGATTTAGGGAATAATTTCGACATTGTTTATTTAGATTTCAGCAAAGCTTTTGACTCAGTCCCACATGAGCGGTTGCTTTATAAGCTGGAACAGGTTGGAATCACTGGGAAAATCCTTAGATGGATAGAAGGATGGCTTCAGGGCAGGAGGCAGAGGGTTGTGATAAATGGCTATTCCTCAGATTGGGTTGATGTAAGAAGTGGGGTTCCCCAAGGATCAGTATTAGGACCACTGTTATTTTTAATTTTCATAAATGACATTGATGAAGGGATAGAGGGCGTGATGTCTAAATTTGCAGATGATGTTAAAATTGGTAGAGTAGTTAATGATCACTATCAAGCTGAGTTTCTTCAGAGAGACCTAGATAGACTTCAGGAATGGTCAGAAAAATGGCAGCTGTGCTTTAATCCAACAAAGTGTAAGGTATTACACCTGGGAAACAGTAATCCCAAAATAACTTATTCACTTGGTGGAGTTCAACTAAACCCAGTACTGGAGGAAAGGGACTTGGGTGTTACGATACGGTCAGACATGAAATTCTCTGAGCATTGTAAACAGGTTGCAAGGAAGGCCCATGGTGTCCTATCGATGATCTATCGAACTTTTGCAAGTAGAGATAGGGACATGATAATCCCATTATATAAGGCTTATGTTAGACCACACTTGGAATACTGTGTTCAAGTATGGAGACCGCGCCTAAAGAAAGATATCGAGTTTCTTGAAAGGGTGCAAAGAAGGGTAACTTGCCTGGTGAGATCGGCTAAAGGACGTCCTTATGAAGAAAGACTTCGAATATGTGGGTTGCAGAGTTTGGAAACTAGACACCTTAGAGGAGATTTGATTGAGGTGTTTAAGGCTCTGAGAGGCATCAGTAAAATGAATGAGGACGAAATTTTCAGGATTATAAATGATGCTAGAACTAGGGGACATAAATTCAAGTTACAGGGGGAAATGTTTAGATTGGACTGCAGGAAGTTTTATTTTAGCCAGCGAGTTATAAATTACTGGAATAAGTTGCCTTCATGGGTGGTAGAGGCCGACAGTTTGGGGAATTCAAAGGTCATCTGGATAGTACTTTCGGGTAAGGGAAGCGCATAGGATGATAGGTTTAATTTCCTTTTTTTTTCCTTTTTTTTTTGTATTAATTATTATTATTTAGTTATTTATTTATTTTATTTTTATTTTTTATCAGTTTTGTTCGGATTTTTTTTTTTTTTTTGGCTGGTGCAGCATAAGCCGTAGGCTTTCTTGCACCATGCGGCCGTTACTAATACTAACACTAAGTCTGGAAGTCTCATTTTAGGAAGGATATGAATCCGTTGGAAATCTGCAGAAAAGATAAACAAGATTAGTGGGGGGAATAAATGGGTGCTTTTACTAAGAAAGGCTTCAGTTCTGAAAATTGCAGTGCCTTGAGACTAGGCACCTGTGAAGAGATCTGATTGGAGTGTTTAAAGCTTTGAATGGATAAAATAAACTCAATACTAATGGCATCTTTCCTCTTTCTCAGACTACACACATGAATGGAGGCATAAATTGAAATTGAGGAAGGATAGTTAGAAGACAGATGTGTGGAAATTTGTCTTTAGCCAGCAGGCAGTTGATTGCTGGAACAAACATCCATCTGGCGTTGAAGTGGGTAGTCTGAATAAATTCAAGGAAGAGCAAACAAACTATTAGAAGGGAGGGAGGGACAAGTGATATTGGAAAATTAATTTTTTTGCTGATGCTATATAAGTTTGCTTTTGTGGATCACCTGCTACTACTAGTAAAAAGTAAAAAAGTAAAGTGCAGCCATTATCAACCCACTGCAGGATGGAAGCCTCCTCAACAATTTATGCTGAGGGAAATGGACCATAATCTGCCACGCTGGTCCAGTGCGGGTTGGCAGATCGACCGTATTCAGCAGTCAGGGGCTTGAACCCCGGTCTACTCAAAGAGCGTGTGCTACTGCACTCCCGCTCCTGCCCACTCGGCTACGGAGGCTGTCTACTACTAGTACTACTATCTAAATATCTGTTTAAAGAGCACATCTGCAAAGGCGGTCCATGCTAATATGCTGTCAATACTAAGGAACTCCGCTCTACCATATTTTACTGTTACTTAGTGGTATGCAAATCCATGGAAGAGAGTCACATTAATATGAGTGCCATTCAGGTTGCCCCTCAGCATATCTCAATTCAGAATTAGCTTGAGAAATAATGATGAAAGTTCCTCAAATGACTATTAAACATATTTCTGGGTCTGCTGATGTATCTAAAAGCATTGTATATAGTACACCAACTGCTTAAATTTGAGAAAGGTTTCCAAGTGAGTTTCACAGAAAAGCTACAGCCTGAAAACATCAGAACAACATCTTTGAGGAGAGTTAGGTAAAACCACAGGGACTTTCTTTTCTGGTTTCTAGTTTTTTTTTTTTTTTTTGGTAGTTGTTGGCGCATCGGCTTCTGTGGCCATAGTGCACCTCTCAAGGTTTTTTCAGTACTTTGATCCAAGCCTGAGGCGGGATTCGAACCTGCGACCTTTGGGTTGCCAGGCAGGCACCTTACCCATCTGGCTAGCCCGGTCGGCGGTTTCTAGTTAATAACCGTGGATGAGACATGAGTGATCCTTGTGGAGATACTCAAGGAGTAATTCTTATTAAGTACCTTGGGCATGAAACTATAATCACAGGTCAGTATTATGCACCGCAAAACAGCATTTCCACAGCACACAAGCCTATAGCTTGTTGTGTGCTGGTGCCTTATTCTCTAGCACTTTTTCCAATGTGACTTTCTCATTCCAAAAACTTATGAAGCACTTTCAGAGAGAGCAAATGAAGAGGTGACACATGCTGTGAAAGACTGGATTGCAGAGAAGATTAGTGACTTCTTTTTTTTTTTGCAAGGTATAAAAAGAAACACATTGGAAAAAGTGCAGCAATATTGCAGTTCAGGGTAACTATTTCAAACACTGAAATAAAACTTCTTTTAAAAAAACTTATTTTATTTATATTATAAATTTATAAATTAATTAATAAATTAATTAATTTATTTATAAATTAATTAATTAAAAATTAATTTATATTACTTATTTTAAAATTACAGGACTTTTCAAACTGAAACTTGGTGGAATAGGGTTTCTATTCTAATATGATACCTTCGCTCAGTTTGTTATGCTGATTTCAAAAATAACATCCAATATGGATTTTCTGCACACTGGATAAAAGGAAAAAAGTTTCCTGATTTTGTAAATTTTATTTGATTTGTATGAACAACAATTTAAATACTTTTTATAAAAAAAATCGAGAAAACTTAAGTGAAAAAAATAAAATAATATTTATGCAAAAGTGAATGTTCATGAATATTCACCAGATTTCTTGTAATAAATTCTAGGTATTTTGGTCTTGAAAATCTTCTGGTCTTGTTTTTTTTTTTATGCATTGTATACCAGGCATCACCCTTTCCAAAGATCTGAAATAATCTGAGATCATTTTTTCATTCCATCATCCCTGCTACCTTGGTAGAATTGGTCATCTTGTTCCTTGCCAATGGAACCAAGATTTTCCAGGAAAAAAAAAAAAAAAAGAAAGTCTGTGTGAGTGTGCAAGAAATTAAGTTAATTTTACAGCATAATTTTTGAGCATATTTTCAATATTACTCTCATAATTTCATCTTTCTTGCTTTCTAAGAAGTTGTGAAAAACATTATTAAAACCAATATGCTTCCTTCCCAACTGTGTTCACTGTTGCTACAAACTATTCATCTGAAGTTAACTTTATAATCTGTGTTCCAATAAAAATGACTTCATGTTTCATATTAGATAAGCATGAAAATTTATTGCAAAGATATTTGAAACAATTACCATTCTTGTTTAAAGCCTTTAAATATTGCCAAATTAGTCCTAATTTAATATGAAGTGGCAGTAGCAGGACTTTTGTTTGGCCCACCTGACATTCGATACTTTTTGAACCTGGTACAAAGCTATCTCTTCAGAATATGAAGTCATGCTGACTTTATGTTCTGCTGTCCCATAGCATATCATGATCACTGACCAATGAGGTACATGTAATCTTCAAATCTCCACAAGGTAATGTCCTTGTGGAGACTTGTGAAATTCATCCCAAATTCTTCTCAGGAAGATTTCATATACACCAATAGAGCCTTAGAAGCTCCATTATAGGAACCAAGAGAGGAGAATTGTTCATCAATTCCCCCAAGAGTACTCTGAAAGGCAATGGCTACTCTGAAATTTCCCTCCATAATGATCCTGTTCATTAGGTTCAATTGAAATAATCATTAGGTTCCAACTAAACATTCAGTTCAATTGGTACAGACTCATAACCTGAATTTTAATTTAGTTCAATTAAAGGAGTCATGAAAAACTTCTTAATAAAGTTTCATCCCATAAAAATGTCTTTTTAACAAATTCTGTAATGTTTTTCCTTAATATTTTGTACAACAAAAATATTAGAAAGTTATGCAGCCTCTTCTTGGCAAATACAAAACTTACAAAGAAATAAACACAAATACTACTGTATTGTCCTATGAACTAAAACCATACAGAGAATGGTGAATCCTAGCATTTTGTTGTCCATATATGAGAGAACAAATATAGACACGTATAATTATAACCCAGTTTAATGTAAAATATACTAACAGGCAATAGCTTTCGAGATTCCAGTTCTCTCAACCATGGACCCCAGTACACCAGGCCCATTCATTATTACTACTGTCCATATATATATATACATACACAAAAAACACCTTATGCTGTGCATCCTCAACATTCCTAGAAGAGTCTGTTCCCAATCTACTAGAGTCTGTGCCAAAGGTTAGGCAGGTGAAGGCAAATTACGAGAATTTTTTGGCAAAGGATGCAAAGAGTTCTTTACTTATGTAAACTCTAGAACAGGGGTGGGCAACAGCCGGCCCGCGGGCCACATCCGGCCCGTGACGATGTTGAATCCGGCCTCCTCGGTAAATGCATAAATATAGAAAATCCATACCTGACTACACTCGCCGTAAACGTTCAGCTTAATTCAGTTCAATCGGGAACCAAGTGATTCTACGCAGCGTCAAAGAGTTATTTCCTAATTATTATTGTAGCATCGATCGAACGAAGTTCCTTTGGGTTTGACTTCTTATTGAAAAAAATAATATTGGTGCGAGATATTTTATGTTTTATGCCTTTTCTAATTATTACAATTTTTAATTTAATATAATTTATAGCCCATAAAATTAGCCAATTAAAAAAAAAAGAAAAATTGATGCCGAATGCTGCATTTTCAATGATAATTGGACATTCAGATATTTTTTTTAAAAATACATTAATAATTTGGTAATTCAAGTAATATAACATTTTTTAGGTTCTGATTTTTTTTATTAAATCATTCAATCTATTCCGGCCCGCATCATGATGCGAAAATTTCATTCGGCCCGCATCATGATATGAAAATTTCATTCGGCCCGCTGATGAAAAAAGTTGCCCACCCCTGCTCTAGAAGGAAGGGGGATGGATCAGATTGGTCCACTTAACATAGATGGTTTGACTATTGATGATCCTGCTCAGGTAGCTGATAAACTGAATGAGTATTTTGCACTACATTCACACGAGGAGTTATTCAAGGAGGGGAATGTGAGAAGTTTATTAAATTCTAACAGGGAGATAAGTGATTTTGTAATAACTGAGAGCAAAGTGGAGGAGAAATTGTTGAAGTTAAACATAAGGCACCTGGGGGTGGATGAGATCTATCCAATTATATTAAAGGAGGCAGCAAAGGAAGTAAGCAAACACTTAGCCATAATTATGAGAGCTTCCTTGGACTCAAGGGAAGGAGGTGTGCAAATGAACAATTATATCAAAAATAATTTTGATATCATATACCTGAATTTCAGGAAAGCTTTTGATAGTGTTGCACATGGAAGACTGCTGTACAAATTGGAGTGGTAGGCATTAAGGACAAGTTGCTACAATTCTTTAATGGGGTTCAAAAGGTGACACAAGGAACTATAGACCTGTTAGTTTAACTTGTGTTCAGAGGATATTAATGGAGTCACTCATTAAAGAAGCATTGCAGGATCATCTAGACAAGACAGCAATAATAGTTAAGACATAGCATGGGTTTGTTAAAGGGAGGCCTTGTCTGACCAATTTGATTGGGTACTATAATGTGGTCACAAAGGAACTGGATGCAAAAAATAATTTTGATATCATATACCTGGATTTCAGGAAAGCTTTTGATAGTGTTGCACATGGAAAACTGCTGTACAAATTGGAGTGGTATGGCATTAAGAATAGGTTGCTACAATGGATAAAGGGATGGTTGAGTAGGAGACGACAGAGAGCGGTAATCAATGGACACTGCTCTTTGTGGACTAATGTTATTAGTGGAGTTCTCCAGGGTTTGGTGCAGGGCCCATTGCTGTTTTGTGTATTAATCAATAATATTGATGAAGGTATATCAGGCTTAATGTCCAAGTCTGCAGAAGATAAAAATGTTGGCAGGGTTGTTAACAACAGTAAAGACAGTATGCTACTGCAACTGGATCTAGATAAGTTGGGCAAATGGGCTGAGAAGTGGCAACTGAAGTTTAACATTGACAAATGCAAAGTACTGCATATGGGTAGCAGTAGCCCAAATGAACCTTATCAACTGTGTGGTACTACACTCAAAAGTGGAGAGTGAAAAAGGCCTGGGGGGGGGATAATTGTGCAGTCAGATAAGAAGTTTGCTGAGCAGTGCAGACGGGCTGCCAGAGCAGGCCATGGAGTCTTGTCAATGATATATAGGAATTTTTCTAGCATGGACAAGGAGGTGATTATCCCGTTGTACAAGGCAATGGTCAGGCCACACCTTGAATACTGTGTACAGTCAGTCCTCGTATAACACGTGTTTACACTACACGAATTCGATCATACATGATTTATAAACAGGGGAACGATATCGTGTATAACACGAACTGAATTCGCTTATGCACGATTCGCCTCTGTTTACAAGAAATAGCAGTCGAACGTGGAATCACCCCAACTGAACGCAACATGATAGGAATGAAGAGAAGATTCTGAAAATGTATTTATATTTTTTGTATCAGTGAAGGGGAAACACATTTCACCATAATATCGTAAAAACCCACAAAATTCCAGCTATCGGTATTATTGCAAATGCAATTAGATCAAGTTTACTACCTGTTTATAACAGATTCCACTAGCAGGAATGCAACTGGAAATTGTTTTTATTGTATTATGGTAGTAATCCCCAGTAATGTGCTTTAGTAAAATGTGAGCTAGTGAGGTGTCAATAGTGCATCTCTGCCTTTATGGTGTTGTTTATTCAGTTGCTACACACACGCAGCTTTGTTTGTGTGTATCAAGCGTGCCTCCTCATTTTGTAATTGTGCTTTATTCCCTAAAAATGAATAAAATACTTAAAAGGTGTGAAAAGGAAACGTCCTGGTGATGACACTACAGATTCAGAGAGAAAAAGAAAAGCAATATCGATAGGCAGAGGCGGACTGGGTCAAAAATTCTTACGCAGGAAAATTTGTAGAGGCCTCATACTAGCATTTATGGCCAAAATCACAATGGCCTCTGGCCCACCAGGGATTCCCTGTTAAGGCTTATGGCCAATCTGCCTCTGTCGATAGGGAAAAAATATGAAATTGTGAAATGAGCAAAATGAAAGACCACGTGATATCGCACGTGCTACAGGCCTAAATGAGGCAACGCCGAAAATTTCAAAGAATGCAGAGAAAATAAAAACAACTTTCATAGCAGGAAGAACTCAAAGTGTAATAAAATCCATTAGATCAAGATAAAAAGAATTGGAAGAGATGGAACCACTGTCATCTGTTTGGATAGAAAATCAAACAAAGAACAAGTTTGCTTACGATAGAAGCAAAAGCATTAGCAATATTTTATTACGTAATAAAATACATAAGTATTTTATTACGATTATTTATTGTGTTTGGTAATGTTTTGTTTACAAATGTGTGTGTTCAATCTTGGGTGGTCGGCACCTAACCCTATTTTTCCCATAGGGCCTGTTGTTTATATTGCACAATTTTGCATTGCACGAGGGTTTCTAGGAACACAACTATCATGCTATACGAGGACTGACTGTACAGGTCTGGAGGCCTCATTTTAGGAAGGATGTAGAGTTGCTAGAATGAGTACAAAGAACGGCAACAAGATTTGTGAGGGGAACAAAGGGGTGCTCTTACCAGGATAGGCTTAAGTTCTGCAAATTGCAGTGCCTGGAGACTAGGCACATGAGAAGTGATCTGATTGAGGCGTATAAGGCCTTGAATGGGTTGAGCAAGCTCAATGCTGATGGGATTCTTCCTCTTGCTGAGATTAAGAACCTGAGGAGGCATAGATTCAAATTGAGGAAAGACAGTTGTAGAATAGATGTGCAGAAATTCTGCAACAACAGAAGTTGGTAGCTTAAATAAATTTAAGGCTAAGCTGGACAAACATTTGCAGTGAATAGATGGGTGAAATGGGAGGGTTTTTTTATTTTTATTTTGCCTGATGCTGAATAAGCTTGCTTTCTTGCATCATTTGCCTCAACTAATGCTAACGCTAAAAAATAAATTGTAATCAATTGTCCTTAATCTGATAATAATAAAAAATATATCATTTTTTTCATATTTTATTCAGAAAACATAAAAAAGATTTTTAAAAATCTGTTTGCTAAAAAAATGGATGAGTTTTAACACAGCATACAGGAGTTACTAAAGGATATACATAATTAGCCAGGCTGCAAAGGAATTGATATAGTATTGTATTGTAGGCCTGCACTATTTTTAACCAATTCTAAAAATGTTATATATTTCTGATAAGAAACACTACTCTAGAAGTCATTACTAAAAATGTTGTTTTTTGTTTTATATCCCATTTAATTAATATAATGAGGAAGTAAATATGTAAAATAGTTGAAATTTTAAAATATTTATTAAAATTCCATAATACATTAATAGTCTGAGTGAATAATTAAAAATTCACTTACCACATAAGAAAAGTTTTCAACAAAGTAGTCAGCTCTCACATGGAAAATGATATATTCTCCTACCTAAAGTAAGGAAAAACCAGATAGGACATATGTATACTAATCAAAGTTAAAAATTATTCCAAAAGAAATTGTAATTGTATAATTTATACATAACTATATTTATATACAACTGTATAATTACATTATTTAAGATATGTAAGTGTACCCACACATATAAATACAGTGAATTATAAAAATAATAGATGATTTTCATACTGCAATTAAAGAAGGAAATTATTCAGACGGTATACCTTAAAATACTCAAATGTTCAAAATATTCAAATACTCAGTGTTTTTTAAAACATATTCCATGGAGCCCAACATCTCTGTAAAGATCTAAAGCAGCTTTTCAAACTTTTTTTGACTGCAGATCCTTCTGTAGATCTGTCTTCCACAGAATACTTTTGAAAGTCTAAATCTTTTGCAGAATCCTAACATCTTTAAAAATTAACAATATCATTAAACGCAGTAATACATATACAAATAAAATAAAAAATCAATGATAAAAAAATGATGAACATTTGCAGAACACACTTTGAAAACACTATCTGAATAATCTTGGATACTTCTAATCTGTTAATCTATATTTCCAATACATCTCAAAAAAATTTATATCAGAATTTTTTTCTACCTTATTTTTCCTTCTTTCTTTTATAAAAAAATAAAAAACAAACAAAAAAGATCATAAAATATCCTCTCTCTCTCTCTCTCTCTCTCTCTCTCTCTCTCTCTCTCTTCTTTCTCTCTCTCTCTCTCTCTCTCTCTCTCTCTCTCTCTTTCTCTCTCTCTCTCTCTCTCATTAAAAATCTTATGAAACCCCAACAAGTTCTCAATGAATCCAGTTTGAAATCTTATGAACTAAAAGCTTCCACCAAGTGAAAAAGCAAAATATTTTTTATATAAATATTTTTTGGCATTTTCACATATGATCTAAGAAGAAAGTGTCTATGTATTTGCCCTGATTTAAAAATTACAAATCAATAACTATGGGTAAGCTTATGTTGAAAGAAACAATTATTCCTCAATGCAGTGTCTTCTCAAATACTTCACCAGAACTCCTCTTTGCCATTATCAGCTGTTTGTATTTTTTTTTATTTTTTTTTTTTGTGAAATATTATTTGTTTAGATATATAGATTTAGTCTACCACAGTGTGACAGACCAAAACTGCATACCTACAGATTCCACAATACAATTCTGTAATGCAAGTTAACATGATTGGAGAGAGTCTTGGAGAGCACAGGGTAATTCATAAATATGTTACCACTGTAATGGGGAAAAAAAGTAGACATAAGGATCAATCTGGTGTATGCAACAATTTGTTGCACAACAGTTCAGTATATGAGACAATTTAGTGCATGACATTTTGCTGTATATGAAAATTTGGTGAAAGAAAATTGGTAGCTACAACAATTCGGTACATCAGAGATCATACAACAAATGTCCTACAGCAAACTGATGTGGACTCAGAGTCTGAACCCCAGTTTAATCTCAACAAGCCTAGCTCAGGAGATGGGGGGGGGGACTCCTCCAGGTTGTGTAGCATCAGAATATCATCAATATATAAAAATGAACCAATTTTACATCTCCAACACTAAACTTTGTCAATAACTTGCATTTTATATTAAACTGTCTAAAGAAATGGAAGAGAAATTGTTGAAATTAAACATAAGAAAGGTATCTGGTGTGTATGGGATCACCAATTATATTAAGTGAGGCAGTGAAGGAAGTAAGCAAACCCTTAGCCATAATTATAAGAGCATACTTGGATTCAGGGGAGATCTCCACAGACTGCAGATGTGAAAATGAATTATCAATTCACAAAGGGAGGTAGGGTCAGGAGGTGACACAAGCAATTACAGATGTGTTAATTCAACTTCTGCTCCACGGAGTCACTGGTAAAAGAAGTAATGAAGGATCATCTAGACAAAGCCACAATTATACTTCAGACACAGCATGGGTTTGTTAAGAGGAAATCTTGTTTGACAAATATGATTGAATACTACGATGTCACAAAGGAACTTGATACAAAAAATAATTCTGATATCATATACTTGGATTTCAGGAAAGCTTTTAATACTGTTGCACATGGAAGATTGCTGTACAAATTGGAGAGGTATGGCATTAAGGGTAAGTTGCTACAATGGATAAAGGGATGGTTCAGTGGGAGATGACAGAGAGTGGTAATCAATGGACACTGCTCTTTAAGGACTAATGTTATTGGTGGAATCCCCCACGGTTTGGTGTTGGGCCTACTGTTGTTTTCTATATTTATCAATGATATTGATGAAGGCATATCAGGCTCAATGTCCAATTTTTCAGATGATACAAAGGTTGGCAAGGTGTTTAATGACAATAATTAGCATTAGCATTAGCATTAGTAGAGGCATATGATGCAAGAAAGCAAGCTTATTCAGCATCAGCCAAAAAAAAAGAAAAAAAAAAACAACCACTACTCCCATTTCACCCCTCAATTCGTTCGAAATACCTGTCCAGCTGAGCCTTAAATTTGTTTAGGCTATCAACTTCAACAACAAGCGATGGAAGTCTATTCCACAAACCAACTACCCGCTGGCTAAAGGCGAATTTCCGCACATCTATCCGACATCCGTCCTTCCTCAATTTGAATTTATGCCCTCTCAGGTGATCATTCTGAGCAAGAGGAAGAATTCCATCGGCACTGAGCATGCTCAAGCCATTCAAAGCCTTGTACACCTCTATCAGATCACCTCGGCGATGCCTAGTCTCCAGGCTCTGTAATTTGCAAAACTTAAGCCTTTCTTCGTAAGAGCAACCCTTTGTTCCATTCACTAATCTTGTTGCCCTTCTCTGTACTCGTTCCAGCAGCTCTACATCCTTCTTGAAATGAGGCCTCCAGACCTGTATACAGTACTCAAGGTGTGGCCTGACCAATGCCTTATACAAGGGAACAATCACATCCCTGTCCCTGCTAGAAAAATTCCTGTATATCATTGACAAGACACCATGAGCTACTCTTGCAGCTCGTCTGCACTGCTCAGAGAACTTCATATCTGCCTGCACAATTACCCCCAGGTCCTTTTCATTCTCTACCACTGTCAGCGTAGTACCACAGAGTTGATACGTTGATCTGGGGTTACTGTTTCCCATATGTAGTACTTTACATTTGTCAATGTTAAACTTCATTTGCCACCTCTCAGCCCATCTGCTCAACCTTTCCAGATCCTGTTGCAGCAGCATAGTATCAGTAGTGTCCTTAACAACCCTGCCAACCTTTGTATCGTCTGCAAACTTGGACATTAAGCCTGATACACCATCATCAATATCATTTATAAATACAGAAAACAACAATGGACCCAACACTGAACCCTGAGGAACTCCACTAATAACATTAGTCCACGTTGAGCAGTGTCCATTGATTACCACTCTCTGTCTTCTGCCACTCAACCATCCCTTTATCCATAGCAGCAATTTGCCTCGAATGCCACACTTCTCCAATTTGTGCAGCAGTCTTCCATGCGCAACAGTATCAAAAGCCTTTCTAAGATCCAAATATATAATATCAAAGTTATTCCCTGCATCCAGTTCTTTTGTGACTACATCATAGTATCCAATCAAATTGGTCAGACAAGACCTGCCCTTAACAAACCCATGCTGTGTCTGAGCTATAACTGAATTCTTGTCCAGATGATCCTGCAGTGCTTCTTTAACCAGTGCCTCCATTAATATATAATGATATTAATACATAATAAATACATTAATTTATAATAAATAATAAATAATGACAGTATGCTGCAATAGGATCTAAAAAAGTTAGGCAGATGGGCTGAGAAATGGCAATTTAAGTTTGATAAAGCAAAGTACTGAATATGGGTAACAGAAAAAGAAAAAGACCTGGGGTAATTGTGCAGTCAGATATGAAGTTCTCTGAGCAATGCAAACGGGCTGCCAGGCCAGCTCAAGGGGTTTTGTCAATGATATCTAGGAATTTTTCTAACAGGGATGAAGTGATTATCCCGTTGTATAAGACAATGGTCAGGCCACATCTTGAGTACTGCATACAGGTCAGGAGGCCTTATTTAGGAAGGATGTAGAGCTGCCAGAATGAGTACAAAGAAGGGCAACGAAACTGGGAGCAGAACAAAGGGGTGCTCTTATGAAGGAAGACTTCAGTTCTGCAAATTGTAGCATCTGGAGACTAGGCACCTGCGAGGTGATCTTATTGAGGTGTTTAAGGCTTTGAATGGAGTGAGCAATCTCAATGCTGATGGGATTCTTCCTCTTGCTCAGACCACATGACACAAATTCAAATTGAGGAAGGATGGTTACAGAATGGATGTGTGTAAGTTTGCCTTTAGCCAGCGGGTGTTTGATTGCTGGAACAAACTTCCATCTGCCGATTTGGAAGTTGATTACTTAAATAAATTCAAAGAAGAACTAGACAAACTATTGGAGAGAATGAATAGGTGAAATGGGAGGTGTTATGTTTTTTTTTGGCTGATGCTTTATAAGCTTGCTGTCTTGCATCATTTGCCATTGCTAATGCTAAAATTACAAAATAAGGCTAATAAGGGGCAGCCTACCTCATGTTTGATCTAAATAATATTACAATGCCTCTTGCAATCCTCACTGTAGATTAACCATTTTAATACAAACTCCTTTATTATCCTTTGTGTATGTCTTTCTGAAATTTGAAAGAGAAGATTTTTATGTATTTTGTCATATGTTATTTCAAGATCAACAAATCCTAAATACAGGTTCGCATGATAATTCCATGGGTTTCTTATACTTTGTCTTAGTCCAATTACTTTATTCTGGCATCCTTGGTTTGGCTAAAAAAACCTGTCTGATTTAGGTTATCTATTCAACAAGATTTCTAATATTATTTTCTAAGATATTTGTCTAGATTTCACAAGGTACACTAAGGAGTAAAATTGCTTTGTGATTTCCACATTCAGCTTTATTTTCCATTTTATATAATGATACAATTAATGCCTTGCTCCAATCTTTTGCCTACATATCCTTCAGAAAATGGATCCCCTATAAACCCTTGTAGTGGTGTATAAGATCCTTTTCAATAATGATACAGCCACTCCCCGACTTACGTAAGGGTTGCATCCCTTATAAACCCTTGTAGTGGTGTATAAGATCCTTTTCTATAATGCTACAGCCACTCCCCGACTTACGTAAGGGTTGCATTCCATGGAACTCTACGTAAGTCAGATTTCTCTAAATGCTTATGCAGCACTCGCAAATTTGATTGAAGCAAAAGAGAAATGTTCAATGAACATGTAAATAGAATTATTTATTTAATTTTTTTATCTCGTGTGCAGGAAAAATTTCAAAAGTGTACAAAATTACAAAAACTTCAAAATTATAAAATTAAAAAAGAGAGAGGGGCTATGGAGATTTAGAAAGGGTTTTTTCCAACACATCACAAAATTTATTAGCAGCTGCAGAATTGGCACTGGTGACTTCACTGCATACTTTAATGTTTTGGAAACCAGCACGATGCTTGAACTTATTAAATCACCCATTTCTTGCCACGAACTTGGCTTGGGGTTCGCTGTACTTATCCTTAGAGGGGAACAGGCATTCTGTGTGCTATCAGACACTCAGTCTAAAACACATATGGATCCAATATCTTTCTATTTCAGAAGATTTAGGAGGAGTCTGGTTGGCCTGCCTCCCTAAAATCCACTCATGCACACCTTCTCGATGTTAAGCCCTGTTACATCACTTAGGTGGCAACAAACATGTAGAGTGGTTCTCTTCAAGATGCCTGGTCAGTGTGAAGAGGAAAAGACCATACCCTCCAGCACATAACAGCACAATGAAACAAATGACCCTCAGTCCCCAGCAGCTTTCACTCCCCCTCTTATGGCAGCAAGAGGATCATAGTGAAAGCAGAGGGTGCTAAGAATCTCTAGGTATGACCAGGCTACCATGCACGGAAACTGAACCTGGCCTGCTACAACGTAAGATCGTTCATCGGTGAAGACAGGATATTAGAGCTGGAAAATGAATTAGAAAAGGTGAATTGGAATATCATCGGTTTGGCTGAAACAAGATGAAGAAATGAATCACTTATAAGTTTATCAAGTGGAAATCTGCTGTACACCAATCGAAACAGTGAAAGGGGCAAAGGTGGAGTTGGCTTTCTGGTCCATAAAGATATAAAAAAAAACATTTTGGAATTCAAAAGTACATCACTAAGGGTGTCAAGACTCGGGGTTTCTAAGAGGTGCAAGCTAAAGGTTATAATGATTTATGCACCAACGTCGAACCATGATGATGAAGAGGTTGAAGTAATGTACACAGAAATTGAGAGTCTTTCAGATGAGCAGAAAACACACTACACTATCATTACGGGGGACTTCAATGCTAAGGTTGGAAAGAGGAAAAACAGCGCAGAAAGGGGACCTATACGAAATTTTTGAATTGGTAAAAGAAATGAAAGAGGTGAAAGACTTGTGGAATTTGCAGAATCTTGAGGACTGTCAGTAATGAACACTTTTTTTTCAAGAAAAGGGTGAACAGAAAGTGGACATGGAAGAGCCCAAATGGATTAACAACTAATGAAATCAACTTCATCCTCACTAACAGAAGATATATTGTGAATGATGTTACCATCCTGAACAAAGTAAATGTTGGAAGTGATCACAGAATGGTAAGATGCACACTTGATATAGATGTAAGAAAAGAAAGGAAAAAACTGACTCGAGTAAAGAGAAAGATATGAAGGTCTTTGAGATAGCAGAAGAGGAAAAAAGCAGTATGTACTGGAACTTAAGAACAAGTTTGAGCTTCTGCAGACTACTCAGGACCAAAATATCGACGAGGAATATTACAACTTTCTAAAAGTGATAAATCCCAAAAAACCTATAGGTAAAAAGAAATCCGAAGGAGAAAAACATAAAGAGCAAGATAAACACTGACAAGGATAAAATTGAGTATACTGAGTTATGCAAAGCCATTAGAAAGAGACTCAGAGAGGACATAAGAAGATTTAACACAAGAAAAGTAGAACAAGCATTAAGGGAAAACAAAGGACTTAAATCAGCAGCCATGAGCAGTAATACAGAAAGACAAATGATACTGAAACGGAAGAACAGCGATGGTATACTTATAAATAGCAGAGAAGGCATAATTCAAATAGCAGAAGACTACTATAGAGAATTATAAAAGTTGTTGTTGTTGTTATTTGGTTTTTAGGAGCATTAGCAACTAAGGCCATATTGCTCTGGAGATATGCGGTGGTCATTCCCTGACCTTTCCATATCCTCCGTATTTGGTGGTCACGGGCTCGAACCCCAGTCTAATCAAGAAGCGTGTGCTATGCACTGCTGCTCCTGCTCACCTGGCTATGAATTATAAAAGGAGCGAGTGAATGATGCCAGAGATGGGTGAAGATGGATCGCAAATTAGTAACACATATGACATACCTGATATCTTTCCTGATGAGGTAGAACATGCGTTGAAGAAAATAAAGAATCGGAAAGTTACAGGAGAAGATGAAGTTACTGTAGAGTTGTTAAAATTAGGAGGAAGAGACATGACACAAAAAATGGCAAGACTCTTCACAAAATGCATTAGAAAAGGTGTGATGCCTAAGGAGTGGAATAATGCAATCATAGTTTTGCTGCATAAGAAAGGAGATAAATCAGAAATTGGAAATTATAGGCCAATTAGCTTGTAATCCCACGTCTAGTTGTTCATAAGGGTCATTACTAACAGATTAGAAAGCATACTTGTTGAGAATCAACCGAAAGAGCAAGCTGGCTTTAGAACAGGATTCTCAACTATGGATCACCTTCACGTAATATCACAGCTAATGGAGAAAGAAAATGAATATAAAACACCATTATGCCTGGAATTTGTGGATAATGAAAAGCCATTTGACTCCATACAGCATAAGGCAATGTTTCGGGCACTGGAAAGACAAGGAATACATACCCCCATATATTATGATTTTGAAGAAAATATATGAGAACACTACCTCCTTTATTAGACTAGGCAAAGACAGTAGCAAATTTAAAATTGAGAAAGGAGTTCGACAAGGAGACACAATATCTCCGAAGTTGTTTACAGCTGCCCTTGAGGAAGATTTCAGAAGATTAGACTGATCGCAGAAAGGAGTCAATGTGAATGGAGACTACCTAAACCATTTACGATTTGCAGATGATATTGTGGTCATAAACTATGATCCCAAAGAATTAGAGGAAAATCTTAATCAGTTATGCAGAGTTAGTAAGGATTTTGGACTAAATATGATTATGGTTAAAACAAAAGTAATGATGAACAAGTATACCACAGAACGGAATATAATCATTGAAGGAGCAGTAATTGAAAAGGTGGAGTCATATACTTATCTGGGACAAGTCATCAAGCTGTAATAATGATAAATGCAGCCATTTATCATTATTACAAGAGAAGTCACGAGAAGAATAAATTTTGGATGCATAGCATTCAGGAAATATTCACATACTGAGGAACAATATCCCAATTTGTCTGAAACGTAAAATAATGAACCAATGTATACTGCCCACCATGACTTATGGAAGTGAAACTTGGGCACTCACTAAAAGAATGGAAGAGAAGCTCAGAACTACACAGCAAAGAATGGAACAAATTATATTGTGAATCAGACTGTTAGATAAGAAGAGAAACACATGGATCAGACAGCAAATTCAAGTAAAGGACATTCTTATCAAAACTAAATAACTAAAATGATCTTGGGCAGGACACAGCTCGAAGACATGGTGACAGATGGACTAAGAAAATAACTGAATGGTACCCAAGAGGAGCTAGAAGAAAACCTGGAGACAACGACGGAGATGGACAGATGAAATTTACGAGTTTGTGGGTAGTAAATGGATGGCCATTGCACAAAACAGAAGGAACTGGAAAGTTGTGGAGAAGCCTTCATCCTGCAGTGGATTGAAAATGGTTTAATATAATGTACTTATCCTTAATATCTTCAAAAATGCTTCTTGCTTTTGCTTGAATGCCATTGGACTTGGGGGCACTTACTTCTGAATCTGATTTTCCATCCATATTATTAATAGCTTTTCCATCTTCGATATAGCACCTGAACGCTGTTTTGTGATCACTGATCTTAAATGCGTTGATCCTTTAACATGTTCTTTTATACACGCACTGTCCCTTTAAATAGTATTCACTGTTGAAGCAGCGAGACCTAATTCCGTGCAATAGATGATAAACTTTGTCCTGCTTCATACTTCTTAATTAATCATCTTCATTTCTAAATCAATTTTGTTTGTTTTCCTAGCACTGCCATCACTTGCACTTTCTGTTTGTCTCTTTCCCTTCACCATTGTAATAAGTAAACAGGAATGAAGAGAAGATTCTGAAAATTTATTTATGTTTTTTATATGATTGAAGATTTCAGTGAAGGGGAACTCATTTCACCATAATACCGTAATGTAAAAACCCACAGAATTCCAGTTATCGGTATTATCACAAATGCAATAAGATCGAATTTACTACCCGTTTATAATAGATTGTGCTAACAGAAAAGCCCAATAAACCGGAAAGTGCAAATTGTTTTTATTGTTTTATGGTAGTGACCTCCGGAAATGTGTTTTAGAAAAATATCAGAAAGGCGTTCAAAATTGATTCTTATAACGGAACATATGATAATGATGAAAGTGTAGTGCAATTTCCATTATAAAAATGCCCTTTTAGAGAAATAAATAGTTTAGTTATATAGCAAAAATTTCAACTTCTGAGGCCTTCGAATGAATTACCAAAAAAAAACTAACAAGAAAACCAATGTGTTATCGGGTTCACATTACAATATTTTCATGATACCTCCATTTTGCACGGAAACGTATTTTGCATTCCTATGGGATATAAAATGATGTTTCCATGATGTTTTTAAGTTTGCACCGGCTGGAAAAAAACTTATGTAAAGTCGAATTTCCATAAATTGAGTATTACAAAGCCAGGTAGTGGCTCTATAGTTGGTTATGTTTTATAGAAAAAGATCTTAGATTCTGAAAACGATCTAAGTTTCTAATGAAATTAGCTAGTATTATCTGCACCAAACATTAATTCTTTCCTGAGTTATATCTTTTGACCTCCATATTTTGGTTTGCAATTTTTAAGAAAATAATTTAGATTCAAAATATTGAATCTGTTACTTTCTCACAGCTACAGTATTGAGAAAAAATTCAACTTAAACAAATTACCTTTGGCTCTTTCGTACTGGTGGTCACTTGAAGGTGTCGTTGTGTGGTAGAATAAGTTGAATAAACTTTTAATTCTGCTCTTGCACCATCTGGTAAGTCATCTCTATAATAAGCCTAAGCAGTATATCATTAAGTATTAGATTCAGAAACATAGCAAGCTATTAAATTTGACTGTGTATTGCCCATTAAGAAAACTATGCTTAGTAAACTCAATAATGAAATGTTATATTTAACAACCATTACAAGAAAATAACTGTTAGCAGCACAGTATATTAAGTTTATAAAAAGTATGAATAAAAATTACCAAGAATGACTTTATAAGTAACTTAAAATTAAGCTTGCCAACTAATTGCTTTTGTCAACTTTCAAAGTAGGTCTCTTAGGCAGCCTACACAAAGCCATTCATTCTCTTCTATAATGATTGGAAGCATTTCTAGACCTGATTTAATCAAATTAGAGATGGGCAGAATACACCTTAATTCAATATTTTGAGAGATATAGAAATGCATAAAAACTTATTGTTCTGTGAAAAAAGATGAAAAATGTGATACAGTATTCATTGGTAGTTTTGTCATTATTGATGAAGGCATCACCTTATTTTGAACATTCTTCAATGACCTTTCTAGTCATAACTTTTTAAACTGGAAATTTCAGCACAATATGTGAATGAGTGGAGAGAAAGAGAAAGGGGGGAGGAAATAACATTAATTACTTAAATGGCCAATTTGGATAATATGAATAATTTTAAGGAAGAATTAGACAAATTATTAGAAGGTTCGTCAGTTATAAATAAATAAATAAATAAGATCTTTATTGTATAGTTCACCGGTACACGCAGGTACCACGACCATACAATACCCTTCACGGCACCATGCCAGGGGTTAACAAACGGCAGTTTGTTAACCCCTGGGGAAAGTGCAATGGGGAAAGTTACTTCCCTTTCCCCATTGCACGGGCTTCATACTGATGAACTGATGGACATGCAGATAAGGTGGGTAGCATTTTTTTTTTCTTTCTTTTCTGGCTGATGCTTTGTAAGCTTGCTTCCTTACATCATTTGTTGATACTAATACCAATTTGATCCATTTGCTAAAGCTATCACATAACTGAGAAGAGGTAAGCTGAAGCGAAAAACTCATTTACATAAGAGAATATCTCTTATGTAAATACAGTTATTAGCAAATTAGTCAATATATTTTTTTTATGATATATTTTTTTATTTGGTAGTTGTTGGCGCATTGGCTTCTGTGGCCATAATGCACCTCCCAAGGTTTTTGCAGTACTTTGATCAAAGCACGAGGCAGGAATCGAACCCGTGACCTTTGGGTTGCCAGGCAGGCACTTTACCCACCCGGCTAGCCCGGTCAGCTAGTCAATATATGTGTTTCATGCATATATATTGACATACAATATGATGTTATTGTACTGACATCATATAGTCAGTGTTCATAGTTCAGAGTCAAAATTATTACTCATACAAGTTAGAATGTTTTTTTCAGTATTCTTTAGACATTCATTTTTGAATGATGTACAAATTGGCTGCAGCAAGTCATTTCATGTAAAGCGAGTTAAATGATGGTGGTGCTTACTGGTGGGAGGGTTATACAGAAAGTGACTAAGGCCACCACAATGGATTCAGGTATTCAGGAATACTGCTTTGAATGATAACATAAGGGTGCCAAAACTGGGTATGCTGATACCTAGGACTTTTAAGAATGCACAGCTTTTGTAATTGAAATAGACACCAAGCCATATTTAAAGTGAACCATACTTTATTTCTATTTCCTCAAATCCTATATAGGAGAATTTCATAATACAGTTAATTTTAGAGAACACATTGAAATTATTTTCAGATTTAATAATTAATGTTAGTACTGGCAACAAAGTGCAAGGAAGCACTGCTTCCCTGCACCTTGGTTCCATGTAACAAAGATAATGAAAAGAAGTCACATCTCAAATGTTTTTTTTAATGCTACGACTAGAATAATGCATTTATTTTACAATTTATTTTTTAATGCTATCTGCAAATGAATTTGTTTATATAACTCCAAGAGTATAAATATTATGTGATTAGTAAATAAGACATTAAATTTAATGTCTGAGATAACCATTCTTATTTCAAGTTTTTAACTTGATAATTTTGCATTGCTTGTCATGGTGAAGCTTTAGTCATAATCAAAAAAGAGGAAACCAACATTCTGAGTTATGACTGAACTCCAGTCTATTCCCCAGCTGATTATGACTCACTCCCCCCATCCCCAGTCTACTGCCAAAATTGAGCACTGATTACTACAAAATTTTCCATTTTACAGAATCAGAGGTGTATGCTCCTGATTCTCTAAAATATAATTTTATATGTTATAGTATAAAAAATGACTACAGATCAATTATTACAAATGTTATTGATTTATAGAAATGTTTAATCTGTTTATAAATATAAAGTTTCTGAATTATTTCATTAATACTGACCTCCAATGTCATAAACTTAACATTGTTAACTTGCTCTTTAGTGCCAATTTCACTTAACAAATCAATGGTCACTTCCCAAAGTCCAGGAGATATAGAAGACATCTTTTCTAATCTTGTTGCTAGCCTTCGACTGCCACCTCCATGAAACTGAACAGATGGTGTGATCTGAATTTTGTGATTATCTAAACGCCATGATGGAAGAGGTGAACCATCCTGGTATGATATTGCAACCTAAGTGGAATAGTAAAAAAAATTCATTGAAGATGTTTGTTCAAGGGTTTTTGAAACTAAAGAAACTACTGTACAAGAGAAAACCAACTTTGTGAACAGAGATTTGAGAGGGGGGGAAGAGAGAGAAAAGGGGAGGGATTTGTTGCTGCATCAAAAATCTTATAAAACTAAACTTAAAGCATTATTTTGGGAGATGAATGGTGGTAAGGCAAATAAACAGGAGGGTAGGCAGTTCATGACAGTTTTTTTAAAGGTGCTGCTGCGAAGACAGCACCTACACACTGAAGTAGCGAAGCAGGATTCTTCACAAAATGTTTGTAAAAGGGAAACATCTCAACCTTCATCATATCAATGATGTATGCAGGGGCACTGGTTGAGGCCACATTATAGGAGCTGGGGATATTCTTGCTGTGCATAGGCCATAGTACCATATAGGCCATATTGTACACCATATCCAAAAATTTCATTACTTCATACACATTCCCTTCACCTTTCCTTTACTATTGGATGCATCATGAATAGTCAAACTAACAGAACAAACTTATCTAAAAAAAGACCTAAAACTCCCAAATGTTTCCTTGTTCATTTCGCAAATATACATGGTCCTTGAGGATGTAACAATTCTCTCAGGTATGTCAAGCTGGACTTGCTACCTGGGGGTCTAAAATGTTAATGGAACTGACATTCAGGTGACTCAATTCAAGTGGACTGAATTTCGATGAAGCACAGTTGGTCTGTAACAGCCAAATCCTCTGCTTGTACTTTTTTGATGGTGGGACTGTTAGTAACCCTAGGTACCACCATGTGCAAGTCCTGAAATACAGCACCTAGAAGGTGACCACCCAGGTGTGAACCAATGTAAGCAGAAGTCAAGGTGTGGCACCCACATGACATAGAGGAATGCCACCCCCTCTGTGTTACCAGGCAACACTAGGTGGTAGAAAACTTACATCTAATAAGAACCCATGTTTAGGCTCCAGAGAAAAGCTCTGGTAACCCCTCATTTCTTCCATCATGCAGTATGACTTAAGTCTTTTGGGTTTATGATAGATATCATGGCAAGGTCTAATCATCCTTACTTTTCAAGTGTACAGCTCTAAAATGGTGTTCACAGGTGAACAGCTAGATAGTCCACCAGACCGAACCTATTCGTAAAAATCTCTAGGAGGCTTCCGGATCAGCTAGTGTATAATCTCACTGCCTCTACTCTGCAGGATAGTGACTGGAGGGAGTCTGAGTAGTATCTATGGGGGGGGCGGGAATTGGCAAAGCCACATTATGTCGAGAAGCCGGGTTTATTCTTTCCACATGTACGCCATATCCACAAATTACATTACTTCTAATAACAACATGTCCTCCACACCTTTTTGCACTACTGAATACACCATGAATTGTCAAACTAATTGAAAAAATTTATCTGTGAAAAGATTTAAACCTCCAAACACTGCCTTGTTCATTTGGCAAATGTACATGGTATCAGTTCCAATCACAATGACGTCCATTTCCACTTACAGACTGCCAAACCACACTTACTTTTTCTGACTAAATCCCAATTTAGCTCATCTTAGTGGTCCTAATTATGTGCTATACAATTCCTTTCACTTCAAAGGTGGCATATCTCCACTGTGATATTCCCTATCAAAGACAGTAATTTGTAATCTCCTCTTTTTAATTTTCTCTGGCTTAAAATCTCTCTACCCCCATTTTGTCCAATTCATCTGTTGCCTCTATTGATCTCCCAATTCCACTAACCACTTTAACTTTTTGATTTCCTTTCTTTGAAATTCAACTTTCTCAAATCCAACTCATAACAGTAAAGTAAATTTCCTTGGCAATTTTAATGTTCATAATTCCAGCTGGTTTCTATTTTCTAGTCAAGCGGACCCAGCTGGTTGAAATGTCAAGATTTATGCAATTACTTGCACAGATTGTTAATTTACTAATCAGAATACCAAATAGTCCTAACAGCCAACACGCTTGATTTTTTTCTCACAAACAACCCTTCTAAGTACACAATCAAAGTGAGTGGTCCTCTAGGCACTATCAGATTACAACTTGGTGATGGCCTTTTCTCCAATGGAGCCTTTCTCTCATGGCAATTCTGACTCATGCTGAGAATGGCCATGAGATTTCTCTTCTTCTTTTTCTTGGTTGGATTACTGTTTCTAATCTTCTGATGTCAATATTTGCTTAGATCATGTCAGTGAAATTATTCTTGTAAGAATGAAATCCTTTATTCCACACTCCATCTTAAAATCTGTTCCTTTATCTAAACCTTGGTTTGCAATAAATGTGCTAAGGCTGTTTAAAATAAGAATGTTGCATATAGTGAAATTGGCTTGTATGAACCACAGGAGCTCACATCTTGTGAGTATGGGCTTGGCACACCCAGGTCCTGAGCTGGATATCATCATTCTTCTTTTTCTTGGTGATTCCCTTCTACTTCTTTCTCTCTCTCTCTCTCTCTCTCTCTCTCTCGGCAAATTTTTTTTTTTTTTGGCTGGTGCAGCATAAGCCTTGGGCTTCCTTACACCATATGGCTGGTAATAATAATAATAATAATAATAATAATAATAATACACATCTCCAGGTTAATTTAAAATTGTTGCGTAATCTTGCAACAATTTTAAAGCAGTTATTAATTAGTCCAAACTAGATTTCGAATAAGATAAGAGTAGAAAACTTGCTTCTTGTCCAAATGGTAGTTAAGCATTCCGGTGTTTTGCAAAAGCTATTGGCCGCAACTTTTTCCCAGCTCTTATTCTCACCTCTGTTCAAACCAGATTGTTCTATTGCCACTTCAGCTAAAGATAAAGCTAATCTGCTGGCATTCTACTTTTCTTCTAACTTGTGTATTAATGACCTTGGTAAACCACCTCCTACCATTCCCAGTACACTCCATTCAATACCTCTGTGATCTTCCGTCAAAAGGATGTCAGAAGAATTTTGAACAGTCTTTATGCAAAGAAAGTGCCAGGTCCTGATGGTATTTCTCCACTTGTTTTCAAAATCTGTGATCCTGAACTTATTCCTGTTTCAGCCAGTTCCTAAACAGGATGAAAAATCCCTCCCTCCCTCTCATCGATTATCATCCTATTGCACTTCTATTCTTTTCAAAGTAATGGAGAAATCTAATAATGCCAACTTTTAAAATATCTAGAAACCTTCCACCTGACTACGGATCACCAGGTAGGATTCTGTCAGTGTCGATTCACTGATGATACACTGGCTTATGTTACCTGTTACCCATTAATGGACAATTTACCAGTGGGATATACTTAAAGATGTAACGATCATCAGGGGTAAAGGGAAGAGTTTTTGCTTTCGTAAAGGTGACTAATGTAGTCTCAGAGATATTTTAGGTTCTATACAATGGGACCAACCGATGATGTTATCAACAGCAAATTCTAAATGGGAAGCATTCAAGGAAGTAATCTTGGAAGCTACTAGGCATTTTGTTCCAACTAAGAAATATTGCTATAGGTTCAGGCCCAAATGGAAGTCAGATGAACTAATGAGACTTGCGGCAGAGAAGAAAAATGCATGGGATGCACATAAATTATCAGGCGACACAGAAGCTTATGATAGATACAAGCTAGTTTGTAATCAAGTCACAAAGGAAGTGGCAAGCGAAGGCAGATTATGAAAAATCTTTGGCAAAGGATACAAAGAAAAACAGCAAAGACTTCTTTACTTATATAAACTCTAAAAGGAAGGGTATGAATCAGACTGGTCCACTTAATATCAATGGTTTGACTGTAGATGATCATTCTCAGATAGCTGCCAAACTAAATGAGTATTTTGCATCTACATTCACACATGAGGAGTTATTCAAGGAGGAGAGGGTCAGATGTTTATCAAACTCTAACAGGGAGTTAAGTGATTTTGTAATAATTGAGAGCAAAGTGGAGAAAAAATTGTTGAAGTTAAACACAAGAAAGGCACCTGAGGTAGATGGGATCTATCCAGTTATATTAAAGGAGGCAGCAAAGGAAGTAAGCAAATCCTTAGCCATAATTATGAGAGCATCCTTGGACTCGGGGGAAGTCCCCACGGACTGGAGATGTGCAAATGTATTACCAATTCACAAAGGGGGTTCAAAAGGTGTCACAAGTAACTATAGACCTTAGTTTGATTTCTGTTCTGGGGAAAATAATGGAGTCACTGGTAAAAGAAGCATTGCAGGATCATCTAGACAAGACCACAGTAATAGTTAAGACACAGCACAGGTTTGTTAAAGGGAGGCCTTGTCTGACCAATTTGATTGGATACTATGAAGTGGTCACAAACAAACTAGATGCAAAAAATAATTTTGATATAATATAGTTGGATTTCAGGAAAGCTTTTCATACTGTTGCACATGGAAGACTACTGTACAAATTGGAGCAGTATGGCATTAAGGCAAGTTGCTACAATGGATAAAAGGATGGTTGAGTGGGAGAAGACAGAGAGTAATGGTCAATGGGTACTGCTCTACGCAGACTAATGTTATTATTGGTGTCCGTCAGGGTTTGGTGTTGGGCCCATTGTTGTTTTGTATATTTATCAATATTATTGATGAAGGTATATCAAGCATAATGTCAACGTTTGCAGATGATACAATGGTTGGCATGGTTGGTAATAATAGTAATGACAGTATGCTGTTGCAACAGGATCTGGAAAAGTTGGGCAAATGGGCTGAGAAGTGGCAACTGAAGTTTAACATTGACAAATGCAAAGTACTGCATATGGATAGAAGTAACCCCAGAGAAACGTACCAACTATGTGGTGTTACACTCAGGGTAGTGGAGAATGAAAGAGACCTTGGGGTAATTGTGCAGTCAGATATGAAGTTTTCTGAGCAGTGCAGACAGGCTGCCAGAGTAGGTCATGGGGTATTTTCAATGATATACAGGAATTTTGTGACGAGCAAGGATAAGCAAGTGATTAACCCCTTGTATAAGGCAATGGTCAGGCCACACCTTGAGTACTGCATACAGGTCTGGAGGCCTCATTTTAGGAAGGATATATTGTTGCTAGAATGAGTACAGAGAAGGGCAACAAGACTGGTGAAGGGAACAAAGGGGTGCTCTTATGAAGAAAGGCTTAAGTTCTGCAAATTGCAGCTTCTGGAGACTAGGCACCTGCGAGGCAATCTGCTTGAGGTTTATAAGGCCTTGAATGTATTCAGCAGGCTTAATACTGATGGGATTCTTTCTCTTGCTCAGATTACAAACCTGAGGGGGCATAGATTCAAACTGAGGAAAGACAGTTGTAGAATAGATGTGTGGAAGTTTGCCTTTAGCCAGCGGGTGGTTGATTGCTGGAACAAGCAACCATCTGTTGTGGTGGAGGTTGATAGCTTAAATAAATTCAAGGTAGAACTAGACAAACATTTAGAATAAATGGATCAGTGAAATGGGAAGGGTTTTTTTTTTTTTTTTGGGTGATGCTGTATAAGCTTGCTTTCTTGCATCATGTGCCTTTACTAATGCTAATGCTCCAGTGGATGTAAATGTTACAATTTTATCCTAAAGGTGATGGCCACTTTATAGATGGCAATGCAACAGCACATCATGCAAGAATGGTTTTGAGAACACAACTCAGGTTTCCACTATATTCACCTGATCTCAATCCCATTGAGAATGTGTGGGATATGCTGGAGAAAGCTATTTGGAAACAAAGCCCTTTTCCTTCATTTTTCAGCAATCGATATGTGATATTTTGCTGGAAGAATAGTTACAATAAGACCAAAACACACTAAACTCCTTACAGAATACATGCCTCACCTCATATTTGCTATTATTTGAAACAAGTGAGTGGATGGATGAAATGAGAGCGAGTGGAGGGAGCAAGTGGATGATGGGTGAAATGAGAAGGAGTTTTTTTTTTTTTTTGGCTGATGCTATATAAGCTTGCTTTCATACATCATGTGCCTTTACTAATGTTAACACAAAGGCAGCCCAATTCAATACTAACAATGGAATGTAATGGAAATGTGAGACGGAAATGACACAAATGACATCACATCCTAAATGATGCTAACTCAGTCACTAACATTGATTTGGTAAAGTAGCAGGTATGAGCATAAAATATCTCAATCATATTTCTTATGAGTGTGCTGACGTAGTCTCAATGTCACAATCATACTATTCTACAAATGGATTTCGCTAACCCCTTCCAAGCCAAGAATATTTTTACATAAAACATCTTTCGTGTGTGAGGGTACATGTGCTTTAATTTTTTTTGGCAAGTGTGTATATAGACAATGTTAAACAACAACCCATAAAAAATATTTTTTAAATAGCCTTATTTGTAGTGGTAAAATGATGCAGAAGAGCAAACTTATACAATGTCAGAAAAAATATAAAAATAGAAAATTTTACTCCTTTATTTGCATATTCCTTTTAGCAATACAGTAATCCTCACTAATCCCGATTAATCTGGGGAAAGTTCATCTGGATTAAGCAATAATCCGGATTAGTGAAGCAAAAGATAGCCCTAAAAGACAAAAAAAACTTAGAACACAAATAAATGGAAAATTTAATGATAGGTAGTGCTGATGAAAATAAATTTAAAAAATATTACTGTAGAGCCTTTATTTAAAAACTATAAAAAGACAACACATTTATCCATTGATAGAAGACTCAGAAGTTGTACAGCAGACTCTTGATAATTTGGGCAGATGGGCTAAGAAGTGGCAACTGAAGTTTAACCTTGACAAATGCAAAGTACTGCATATGGGTAGAAGTAACCCCAGAGAAACGTACCAATTGTGTGGTACTACATTTAAGGTGGTAGAAAATGAAAGAGACCTGGGAGTAATTGTGTAGGCAGATATGAAGTTTTCTGAGCAATGCAGACAGGCTGCTAGGGCAGGTCATGGGGTTTTGTCAATGATATATAGGGATTTTGTTAGCAGGGAAAAGGAGGTGATTATCCCTCTGTATAAGGCAATGGTCAGGCCACGCCTTGATTACTGCGTAGAGGTCTGGAGGCCTCATTTTAGGAAGGATATAGATTTACTTGAGCGTGTACAGAGAAGGGCAACAAGATTGGTGAGGGGAATGAAGGTATCCTCTTACCACGAGAGGCTTAAGTTCTGCAAGTTGCAGTGGCTGGAGACTAGACACCTGCGCGGTGATCTGATTGAGGTATATAAGGCCTTGAATGGGTTGAGCACGCTGAATTCTGATGGGATCCTTCCATTTGTTCAGATTACGAACCTAAGGGAGCATAAATTCAAATTAAGAAAGGACAGATGTAGAATAGATGTGCAGAAATTTGCCTTTAGCCAGCGGGTGGTTAATTGCTGGAAGAAACTTCCATCTGTCGTTGTGGAAGTTGATAGGTTGAATAAATTTAAGGTGGAACTGGACAGGCATTTGGAGGGAATGGTGTGATTTTTTTTTTTGGCTGATGCTGCATAAGCTCATACACTTGCTTTCTTGCATCACATGCCACTACTACTACTACTACTTCTTCAAGACTCCAAAATAAAAAAAAAAATACATCCACTGAAAATCATAAAATTCAAGTAATAAATAGAATGGGCATAAACAAATGTTTTACAAGTCATATATAAGTGAAAAGAAGCGCATTATAAGTCGTGATTGGGAGATGAATGTACCAATTATTTTCTGCAACTTGTCTTCAAACCCTCTGCCAAAAAAAAAACAATGGAAAGAGAACAAATGTTTAGTTTTTTTTACTACATCGCATGGATTGTTGTGTTCCATTGCACCACAAGTAGACAAATTTTGTTTCGTTATTTATATCAGTGTGTCAGAGTGTCAAAATTTTTTTACGGTAAATATTTTTTTGTTTAGAAATCGTGAAAATCGGGTAAGCTCAAAAGAGCTCTGCTTTCAAAAACTTGAAATTATACAAAAGTTTGAAAATGGTGCATCCATTAAATCTTTAAGGAACCATTATAATGTTGGTAACCAAACCATACGTGAAATCGTAAAAAATAAAGGGAAGCTCTTAGATTTTGCGGGCACATCTGATAGCATTTAAAGGCATGACTTTCAGAAAAATGATGAAACATTCTATACACCTCAACAAGGCAACGGTGTTGTGGTTTAGCCAACAATTATATAAACCCATAATACATAAAATATGTTAAATTATGTACATATATATGTATAAAGAGGTATGCAAATGAAGCGATGTAAGCAATAACACCCGTCCGACTCAGAGTCAACAATAATACTGAACAACATGCAAGACAATGTGATGTATATTCCATCTCTCTCTCTCTCACTCTCTCTCTCTCTCTCTCTCTCTCTCTCTCTCTCTCTCTCTCTCTCTCTCTGTGAGGTCAGAGTGACTCATCTGCCTTCCTAAATCCCTTGTGTCTTTCCAAGTGAAATATCGATTAACTGACATCTGGATTAACTGTAACCGGATTAGAGGGGGTTTATTGTACTTCTTTATAATTATTCTAGCTTTCTATTTCCAAACACTAGGTGGAAGTTTATTCTAAAATTAATTACTCTTTGGCTGAAAGAAAATTTCCACAAATCTATCCAGCAATTATCCTGTTTTCAATTTAAATTTATATCTCCCTTCCATATGTGTATGTTGTCTGAGAAACAGTAAAGATGCTATCGACATCTTTATTCTCTCATTCTTCCTTACTCTTTCTATTTTTACCTTTTAGAGACTCAACTACTTCAATTATGTCACAACACTGATACTGAGTTTCCAAATGCGGCAATTTACAGAACCTCAGTCATCTTTGGTAAGAATATCCTTTTGTGTTTCCAACTAAACTCATGCTCTTCTTTGCACCCATTCCAATAGGTCTATGTCCCTCCTAGAGGTGGGACATAGACTTATTGATATTCCCAAGTGGTATTCAGGATGTAGCCTTACTATTTCCTTATACAATGGGATAATCACCTCTTTGTACCTGATGGCAAATTGCCTGTATATAATCAACAGACCCAATGATATGTTCTAGCAGCCTGTCTACACTTCTCAGAGAAGTTCATGTCAAACTGTGCAAATGTCCCTAGGTCTTTTTAACTTATCAACCACTTAGAGTTTGGTGCTACACAAACAATATTATGATTGTATGACGGCCAAGGCACCCCCTATACATCCAAGCTTAAGCCTCGGGTTTAAGCTTGGCTGTATAGGGGTGCCTTGGCCACCATACTCTTGTCCTAGCACTGATACACATATATATATAAAAAAATGTTCGAATCTTTGCACATCTCTGAAATAAATTTCATTTTTTGCTATTACTTTACCACTATCAATTACAAAAATACATTACTCACATAAGCTTTGAAAGGCATAACAGGTTTAAACACTTGTGGATTATTTCCCAAGAACTGTAACTTAATGCTAGAACTGAAGATCATTGACTGAGAAAAGCCACTTTCTATTAAATTTAAATAGCGGTCACCCACATATGCTGTTACAGTAATTCTGGACTTATCAAGTTGGGGAATTAATTTCTGTAGTTCTTGAATTGGAAATCTGAACTCCATAAAACCATCAAACTGAAAAACAAAAGAAAGATATCAGTTTTTAATGAACCATAAACTTCATATAGGGATATGCTGCATAAACTTCCTAATGATATTTGAATATAGTCTTTATTATAAAGCATTTCTTGATTGATAAAGCAGAATTATGGTGGCAAATAAAAGGTACAAATATTTTCAGCTCAATGTATAATTACATTGAGTTGAAATTATACGTTACAATGTATAACTTACATTACAATTATACATTACAGTACATTACAATGTATAATTACTTACTTTTTTTCTCTTATCTCAAAAAAATCTACACAGATAAGATGCAAAATTAAGTAATGTTATTTGAAAATTTCTGAATATTCTATACAACAACCATAACATGGCACATATATAAGTTAAACAGATAAAAAAGAAAGTCCTAAACAAACCCTATACATTTTCAAAATGTATGACTATGCATGGAGTTCTGATTTTTTACCTATTACACATATTATTAAAATCATTTTACTCAGTTTATTACATAATTAAACAATAAAGTATTATGAAATCAAATACAGTACAAATAGGAATTAACTTCATTTGCTCTAGCGTAACAAAGGGATATAATGTTTCATTAAAAAAAAAAACAAGGATTCGTTGAAAGGAAGAAAAGTAATTAGTTTAAATTATTTATTAATATTAATCTTGAAAAATATTTTATTCTATTCTTTTGCATAGTTTGAAAATATATGAACAAAAGGGAGAATCAAATCGAGAATACAAAAATATGGTAAGCTCATGGAAAACATATGACTGGCAGGCGATTTTCATGATAATTTATATTTCAGTTCTTTTAAAACGACTTTTCAAGCTACCATCAGAAAATGTCCTTAAAATCAGACAAATGTCTGACTTTCGGTCATATAACTCAATAGCATTAACATTAGTAGAGGCACATGATGCAAGAAAGCAAGCTTATATTCAATTTGAATGAATTGTACTCATCAGAGTCATCAGGCCTATAGCAAACTCCTATCCTTATTTTTGATTTCCCAGTGCTTATGTCACTCCAAACTGACTCAACATTGCACTGTCCACCCATGTCAACTGGATGCACTTCTTTTGATTTTATGTTTTTCTTAATTAACAGCATAACCCCTCCTCCCTTCCTATCCTGTCTATCCTTTCTGTACACATTGTACTCCCCAAATTCCAATTTTGCATTCCTAATATCTGAGTGACACCACGTCTCTGATATCTCAACAATATCTGCCTTGGATGTCTTAACCAGCACTTCAAATTCATCAAATTTATTTACTATACTCCTAGCATTGGTGTACATGCAAGTATACATGCACCTGTTCTTACTCTAACACAGCCCATTTATTTACTTGTTTCATGACTCCCAGCAGTTACTGAAATCCCCAGCAACTTGCTTTCCAGGCTCATTCATCAATTCACCCTTGTGATCTTCTCACTTACATCATAAATGATTATGTTTGGTCCCAGTGTCCTAGGCTTGGAAAATGAGACACCCAAATGTTTTATGCGATCAATATCCTCCGGACTCTCCACCTCCATGACAACTCTATTCTCCTTCTCCACTATTTGTTGAACCTTTCTAACTCTCACCGATTTCAACATTCCTTTTATCACCTTACCAATGGCACATGCACTTCTTACTACCCTTCAGTCAAGAATTATCATTTGCTCTAATTATAGTGGTATGATCCTCTACCGTGTATGCTTTTCTGCGTGTCTTATCATCGTGTTCATTTTCCCTAACTATGTTTACTTCCATTTTCTTTACCATATCACTATATAAAATATCTCCCATACATAAATCAGTTTGCCCACATCCAATATTTACTGTCATTTTCCATAAATCATTTATTTGTTCTTGATAGGTCACAACCATCTTTTCAAGCCAAACACCCTCTCTTTTAAACCTTCATTCTGAGCTGCCAGTTCAACTGCTACATTTTCCAGGGCACAGCATCCCACCTAGATAAAATTTTGCCAATCACACTTTTGGTTATTCCAATATTCTCATTGAACAGAAGCTCCTGTATACTAGTTTGGAGCACTGCTATTAACTCAGCAACTGAGCACAGAAATACATGGCCCTGATTTTTAGATGGGCACTCCCTCACTTCTTCAGCATCTGATTCTAATACAACATTCTCATCTTCAACTGCATGCTCCACATCAAACAGAGGGGAAACTTATCCCCTCAATACACTCAGTCCCTCCAAATCACCATTAGTTATCGAGCTCTGCTCACTGATCTAAATCTAGAGCTAGATGTAAATCCACATTCTTCTATACCTTATCAAGAGTTCTCTCCTCTTCTGATTGAAAGTCTTCTCCAGGCCCTGGCATTTCTAACTACATCTGAATATTGATTATTAACAAAATTTGTATTGAAACCTGTGCTCACAAGTCTCATAGAGCCCAAATCCCCCAAATTTTTGCTTTCTTTCAGGTTTATAGTCAAAATTCCAGCCTCATTTTGAGTCTTATCATAGCTGGACAGAGGGCTGTCTTCAAGGACAACCACAGCCCCAGAAACCAAATTTTTCCATTCCCTATCATCTCCTCATGTTTAGAAGCTCCAGCATCTTCTTGTTGCTCCTCAAATTTCAGAGACTTATCTGAATTTCTGAAATTCTCCTTACGTTTATAGTCTAACTTCTGTTTTGCCTTCCTTTTCTTCTGCTCATGTTTGTTTTCATGAAAATTTTGTTACTGCTACCATGGAGTCTGCACCAATGTTACTTTTAGATTCTATATTTGTGTTATGAGTTATGAGTTTCTTCCAACCGAGGACTTTTTGGATCTTGTAGTGGAGGTTAAAATTGATACAGGCATGTTTTTGTGGTCTCCTTTACTGCTTGCTGCAGTCTTACAACTGCTCAATGAAATGGACATCTCCTCCATTATCATATTATTTTGATCATAGCTTTCAGCCAATATAATTTATTGATAAGGACGTGCTGTGTGGTTTATACTCCAAATCTAAAATAAATATATACTAAGTTAATTTTGAAAACTGAAGAGTCCTATTGAGATGACACTAGAATTTTCTTCCCTCTTCTCTACTGTTATTCAAACTAATCAGTTATGGTCTTCACTAATTCTAAACAGGTAGATAACATGTACAAAGAACAAAATGTATTTAGGAAATCTACTGCCTAGGAGACCACAAAAAACATGCCTGTATCAATCTTAACCTCCCTACAAGATCCAAAAAGTCCTCGGTTGGAAGAAACTCATAAATTTGAAATACCAATGCACAAAGAGTAACTGCCAGCTCAATATGCAATAGCATAGGGAGCCATTGTCACTGTACGCAGTTAGAAAATATTCCAACTGCCAAAATATATTTTCACTTCTAGTATCTATATAATTAACAGATTTGTCAAAAATTATATCTTCAGATAGAGCTTAATTCATTCCATTTATCTATTATCTGTTATACTGCATTATTATTCATAAAATTACCATTTAAATCAGAGTGCATTTTAGCACAACTTTCACTGACAACATTTATTGTTGGAGTGCTTAACAAGAAATTCTTGAATGGAAATGTAATTCTTGTAGGGACACTGTCTTGACAAGAGGGCCAATTTCCTGAAGCTTAACGTTTCCAGTTATTTTCTCTGAATAGCAGTGCACAATCACCATGAAACTCTTCTTTAGTATTCCTGGTCTACCATTTGACCGTGTAGGTCAAATTCATAATGAATTTGTCCAGCAATTAGTGAAAAAATATTATAAGCATGATCTTGACATTTGGTTGAGACTGTCTTACTTTTTTCTGGGCCTTGAAGAAGATGGAATTTTCCACTGAGAGGATTGGTCATTTGCTTCCATGTCATAGCCATACACTCATTATTCATTACCAGCAATGATAAAAGAAACAAAATATGGGTGAGCAGTATGTGAAAACTCACTGCTCTCTGTGATCATCATGAGGATGTGAGGCACAAATGCATCATGTATTCTCTTGGCTGAAATGCATCGTATTCTCTTGGCTGAAATGCATCGTATTCTCTTGGCTGAAATGCATCATATTCTCAAATCTTCTGTTAAAATTGATTGATTAGATCACAAACACAAGTGACTAAATCATTGGTTTTTGAAGTTGAGGGTAGCTATAGCAATATACTCTCCACTACAAGGATTTTCTATAATGGACAAGCTGCTCTTTTTAAACTTTGCAAATCACTGAAAAATCTTCAAATAATAAACAACACTCCAAAAGCTGTTTTTAACATTTTATGGGTTTTTGTTGCTCATTTCCCTAATTTAAAACAAAATTGATGCAAATTTTCTGCCTGGTAAAATCCTTCATTTAAAAATTCCATCTATTCAACATGCATTAATTCAGCAGACTGACTGCTGGTAAATGGATTCTTGTATTAGTATGTATAGATGAGTCACTGAACATGGTCTTAAAAGTCACAATTTGCTACAAACTTCACAATTTAAAGTTATAAAGTAAGTCCCTCCACACTTTTTGATCACAACTTTCAAAAAAATTTAAACCATTTAGTTAAAATTTTATATTTAAAATTTATTTTGCAATTAATTAAAGGTCATATAATTGTAACTTTCCATGAAATATTCAAAAATTTCAAACTGACCAAAAAATATATATATATTCCATAAACTAATGCATAAATATTCATATTCGATCTTAATGCAAAAAACTAAATAAAAACTTGACCTTTTAGAATACTTACATATGTGAATACTTTTTCTACTGCAGGAGATTTAACATGAACTTGAAAATGGGATTTTAATGGTTCAATGGATGCTCTTAGAGTTAGATTTCCAATCACAGGTACTCCACTTGTGTAACTGCAATTTTCACACAAGGGTTAACTAGACATTATTTAAGTGTACTTTAATTAACAGATAAACAGAAGTAATAAAAGGAAGATAGTTACTAACTTTACAAGATACAAATTTGCAACAACAACAAAAAAAAAAAAAAAAGTGTGAACATTAATATACACGTATTCTGAGCATTTTGAGCAGCTCACAAAAATAATTACAGCAACCTTGTAAATTTTTCTTGCCACTAAGTGGTTGTCTCATAGTAAAAAACGGAACTTTATTTTTCACAAGAAGTCAATACATGATCAAAGTAACACCTGCACACAACTCGAATTCTTGTTTGTTGCCAAAAGAGCAGATATTAACAAGATGTTTGGAGGGTAGTAGCATTTCAAATGAGTGATAAGGTCAAGCTAGGGGAAACAAGCTTAAATAATTTCAAAGGGTGTCAGAGTAATACATAACAAATAGTAAACTAGACAAGAACACTTAACTGTGTCTATATGTTATTGCAAGAAAATGCAAGTAATGTCAGAAGTGCTGTCAATAAAATGGGTGAATTTGAACTCCTGGTTAGGAAAACTAAAGCTGACATAACAGGGCTAATGGAAACATAGTATCACCTAGAGAAAGAGGAAATTATGAGGTTCGGCTATGATATGTACTTATCATAGTTGAATAATGCATTTAGGAAGGGGCAGTAAGGTCTTGCTTCTTATAAAGCAGAGACGAAAACTTTTGAAGGTTCAGAAGTTATGCATGCTAGTACAGAATGTGTGTGTGACATGAGTTAATTAGAAGCAAAGGTAAAATGGGAGTGGGAGTAATCTACAGACCAGATGATTGTGAAGAGTGATAGCACTTCTGACATTACTTGCTTTTTAAAGATTATGACAAGCCTCTACATGTAGATGACTGGGTGAATGACTTATTATGGGCGATTTCAATTTGCCCTTTCTTGATTGGAGCAAATGGGAGTTTTTTATTTGGTTTAAAAATTTTGTTCCCTATGAAACAAAATTTTTAAATAAAATTATTATTTGCATCAGCATATTAGAAACAATGCTAGGTGCAAGAATATTCTAGACCTGATCATTACCCATGAACTGATAACAACTTATACTGACAACCTAGAGCTGACAGTACAGGAACCATGAGCAGGAGCCATCACACAGTTCTAAGTTGGATGATAAGAAGATAACAGTTGTTAAATTGCTGTCTCCTCATTATCCGGTAAAGGCTAAGGAATGGGTTTTATTTTCAGAAAAGGAAACTATGACAGTTTAAGATGTTACACTGCTTCTATCAACTGGGGAAGGGAGATAGCATACAGTGGGGAATAACTTTGGAACATCTTCAAAGGAACAATCACAAAAGCCACAAATGCATATAATATGCCATGAGGATTCATCCTTTCAACAAAGGTGGATGAATAACAAGCTAGCCAGTTTAATAGAGCAGAAAAAAATGGCATGGGAAAGTTGCAGAGCAAAGAAAAGTATTGAAGCCTACAAGAGAATGTAAATGAACTAAACAAAGGTGAAGAAATGGTTGAAATAAATTCATAAAATCACTAGAATACATTACAGGATTGCTCACAAAAAGCAGGCTTCAAAATCTTTAAACAGTTTCAAATGACAAGAAGATAAACTTTAAATAAGCCCAACAAAAAATAAGGAGCAGATGTACCATAAATCATTAGAGAGTGAAACTGAAGAAACATAATTATGACAAAGAAATAACAATGAAAGAATCACATGAAATGGTAAAGAAAGCTACAAATAGGAAAAACTTGAGGACTATGTATATATAAAGTGCTTTAGCATCATAATACACAGCAATTTCTGAATAAACAGAAAATTTTTAAGGCGGCATCGTTTTAGGTTATATCTCATATTGTGAATACCTTCACAACGAGTTGCCATGATATTGCACTACTTCGAATAAGTAACGCTTCACCTAAGGAGAAGACTAATGTTACTTATTCTCAGATAGGTACCACCACCCAGACAGCACCGTTTCAGGGCTATTTGGCCCTTCTTCGGTGAGTGGGTAGGTACCCAAGTGATGCAATGATGGCAAAAACAGTTATGAAGTATAACTCCACAATATGAGAGATGCCTGATGGTGTATGATGCGCCTTAGTCTAAATACATCATACACCATCAGGCATCTCTCATATTGTGGAGTTATACTTCATAACTGTTTTTGCCATCATTGCATCACTTGGGTACCTACCCACTCACCGAAGAAGGGCCAAATAGCCCTGAAACGGTGCCGTCTGGGTGGTGGTACCTATCTGAGAATAAGTAACATTAGTCTTCTCCTTAGGTGAAGCGTTACTTATTCGAAGTAGTGCAATATCATGGCAACTCGTTGTGAAGGTATTCACAATATGAGATATAACCTAAAACGATGCCGCCTTAAAAATTTTCTGTTTATTCAGAAATGGCTGTGTATTATGATGCTAAAGCACTTTATATATATATAGTCCAAATTTATTCGCAGCTTGAGGCTCTAGCCCTAAATGCGCTTTAGAAAAACTTGAGGTTAGTAATATACATGTGAAATTCTACAAATATTTCATTGGGATTAGGCAATATACACATGAAATTCTACAAATATTTCAACTATTAAATAACATCTAGTCTTCTAAAAATGCATTATCTAAAGAATAGGAAACAGGATAAGTAATAAATATATGTAAGAAAATTCAAAAATGACTGAAAATTAGAAAAATCTAAATTATACAAAATAGAATGATCAAATTTATGAAAAATTACTTAAAAGAATGATTAGACGAGAGCAGAAAGGAGCTGCATTGATGCAGTGTTCATTAATAAACAAATACTAGAAGAAAAGGAGTGAATTAAACTAAACTATATTTTCATTGTATACTGACTATAAGAAAACATACAAAAGAAGTATTTCAGGATGGTCTTAAACAAGATAACATCCCAAAGAAATTAAGTAAAGCAATCGGAGCACATTACAAAAAATACAAAATCTGTATAAAATGG
The DNA here is from genome assembly GCF_048544385.1 of Mastigoproctus giganteus. Classification (NCBI taxonomy): domain Eukaryota; kingdom Metazoa; phylum Arthropoda; class Arachnida; order Uropygi; family Thelyphonidae; genus Mastigoproctus; species Mastigoproctus giganteus. The sequence goes on from NC_143581.1 coordinate 7,821,631, forward strand.
CTCAATAATAAATACTGGAACTAATAAAAGAGCAAGAAAAAGATGTGGCCTATCCCCTGTTTTGTTTAATACCTATATTAATAAAATAATAAGAGGATGGAAAGAACCACAAATGAAAGTAATAAAATTAGCTCCATGTAATTCTCTTCTCTGCCACCAGTCTCATCAGTTCATCTGATGTTCACTAAACATAATTCTGATAATTCTGATCAATATTACCTCAAAGGCAATTCTAAGATTTGGAAATGAAAGGTGGGTCCTCAGCAGGGGGGGGCATAAAAACAAGAGACAGCACATATGAGATTTCAAGACCCTTGTTAGGAATTGCAAGGCTAGATAAACACAGATTAACATTAGTTGAGGCATATGATGCAAGAAAGCAAGCTTATACAGCATCAGCCAAAAAAAAAAAAAAAAAACCCCTTCCCATTTCACCCATCTGGTCACTCCAAATGTTTGTCTAGTTCAGCCTTAAATTTATTTCAGCTATCAATTTCCACAGCAGATGGAAGACTGTTCCAGCAATTAACTAACCGCTGGCTAAAGGCAAACCTCCATACATCTATTCTACAACCGTGTTTCTTCAATTTGAATCTATGCCCTCTCAGGTTCTTAATCTCAGCAAGTGGAAGTATCCCATCAGCAATGAGCCTGCTCAAACCATTCAAAGTCTTATACACCTAGATCAGATCACCTCACAGGTGCCCAGTCTTCCAGATGCTGCAACTTGCAGAACTTTTCTTCGTAAGCGCACCCCTTTGTTCCTCTCACCAATCTTGTTGCCCTTCTCTGTACTCATTCTAGGAACTCTAAGGGATAATCACGTCCTTGTCTCTGCTAGCAAAATTCCTATATATCATTGACAAAACTCCATGACCTGCTCTGGCAGCCCGCCTGCACTGCTCAAAGAACTTCATATCTGACTACACAATTACCCCCAGGTCTTTTTCATTCTCCACCTCCCTCACTGTAGTACCACACAGTTGGTTGACAAATGCAATTATTCCAACACAGTTGGAGTACTTTGCATTTGTCAATGTTAAACTTCAGTTGCCACTTCTCAGCCGATCTGCCTAATGTTTCTAGATCCTTTTGTAGTAGTATACTGTCTTTACTGTCATTAACAACCCTGCCAACCTTTGTATTATCAGCAAACTTGGACATTAAGCCTGATATTCCTTCATCAATATCATTGATAAATACACAAAACATGAATGGGCCCAGCACCGAACCCTAGGGGACTCCACTAATAACATTAGTTCACTTGGAACAGTGTCCATTTATTACCACTCTCTGCCGTTTCCCACTCAACCTTCCCTTTATCTATTACATTAACTTGCCCTTAATGCTGTACCATTTCAATTTGTACAGCAATCTTCCATGTGCAACAGTATCAAAAGCTTTCCTGAAATCCAAGTATATGATATCTAAATTATTTTTTACATCCAGTTCCTTTGTGACCACATCATAGTATCCAATCAAATTGGTCAGACAAGACTTCCCCTTAACAAACCCATGCTGCGTCTGAACTATTACTGCTGTCTTGTCTAGGTGATCCTGTATCACCTCTTTAACCAGTGACTCCATTATTTTCCCCAGAACAGAAGTTAAACTAACAGGTTTATAATTGTTTGTCACCCTTTGAACTCCCTTTGTGAATTGGGGATACGTTTGCACATCTGCAGTCCATGGGTACCTCCCCGACTCTAAGGATGCTCTCATAATTATGGCTAAGGGTTTGCTTACTTCCCTCGCTGCCTCCTTCATTATAACTGGATAGATTCCATCTGCCCCATGTGCCTTTTTTATGTTTAACTTCAACAATTTCTCCTCCACTTTGCTCTCAGTTTTTACAAAATCACTTATCTCCCTGTTAGAGTTTGCTAAACCTTCAGCGTTCCCCTCCTTGAATAACTCCTCATGTGCGAATGTAGACGCAAAATACTCATTCAGTTTATCAGCTACTTGAGCAGGATCATCAATAGTTGAACCATCTATGTTAAGTGGACCAATCTGATTCTTCCCCTTCCTTCTAGTTTACATAAGTAAAGAACTCTTTGCTGTTTTTCTTTGTGTCTTTTGCCAATGATTTCTCGTAATCTGCCTTAGATATGAACATAAACCCATGTTATAATTCTTTTGCTTATAATGCTATCCTGCTTTTAGATTCTTTTCTTCTGCTCCCATGATCAACTTTGTGCAGTGGGTGGGGAGCCCCTGCTTATAGTGTTTTTTTTTTGTGGGTGGGCAGTCCTTCAAAAGCACTATAATGGAATTTTACTGTATAAGAAAATAAAATTGAAGATTGCTCTTGATAAAATTTGGCTATGCCAAAATTCCTCTGGTGTAGCCAAAATTTATCAACAGTAATCTTTGTTTTTAGTTTTTGTTTCATGACATTAAAAATGCCATGAAACACATGGAATACAAAGAAGAGGAAAGAGATACCACCTTGTCAGTATGTAATGAGATGGTATCTGTATTCCTACTATTCCAGAAAAGTCTGAAACATTAGTAAGCTTATGCACTTCAAAACCTATGCTAACATCATTTTGGCTTACAGTGTGATTAAACTATAAAGGATTTTATCCAACAGTTTATATCTCAAAAGTTTTCTTTAAGTCTCACAAAATCCACTACAAATTAATGTAGATAGATGATAAATAAATAGAAAACTTACTTTGCTTGTACTGCTCCATAAATATATTCATCAAGATCCAGAAAGAAAGATGGCATGGTGACATTCACTTCAAATCGTGTTTGATCTACAAAATTTAGCAAATTAAAATCATGAAAAGTTTTTGTACATTCAAAATTATGAGGAAAATTACACATTTGTAATTGCATACAAAGCGAAGGAAGCCAATACTCAGCTAACAGAAAAAAATATGTAACTTCCAAGTATTTAATATTTTGTTTCCCAAAATGAGATAGACTTTATTGTGTCTACAAGAAGCCAGGAGACATACATGTATAAAAATAATGAATGTGTGTGTGTGTATCAGCACACATATACAAAAATATAAAAAAATATAGCCCTTAAAAACTATAATGGTTAAATGTGCTCCCTTGTTTCTTCAGCCACTTTCTAATCTATGCAGAAAATTTTCATGAAAAGACCAAACAAGTTAGCATTAATTGAGGCATATGATGCAAGAAAGCAAGCTTATACAGCATCAGCCAAAAAAAAAAAAAAAAACCCCTTCCCATTTCACCCATCTGGTCACTCCAAATGTTTGTCTAGTTCAGCCTTAAATTTATTTAAGATATCAACTTCCACAACAACAGATGGAAGTCTATTCCAGCAATCAACCACCTGTTGGCTAAAGACAAACCTGCACATCTATTATACAACTGTCTTTCCTCAATTTGAATCTATGTCCCCTCAGGTTCTTAGTCTGAGCAAGCAGAAGTATCCCATCAGTATTCAGCCTGCTCAAACCATTCAAGGTCTTATACATCTCAATCAGATCACCTCACAGGTGCCTAGTCTCCAGATGCTGCAACTTGCAAAATTCAAGCCTGTCTTCATAAGCACACCCCTTTGTTCCTCTCACCAATCATGTTGCCCTTCTCTGTACTCACTCTAGCAACTCTATATCCTTCCTAAAATGAGGCCTCCAGACCTGTATACAGTATTCAAGGAGTAGCCTGACCATAACCTTATACAAAGGGATAATCACCTCCTTGTCTCTGCTAGCAAAATTCATATACATCATTGACAAAACTCCATGACCTGCTCTGGCAGCACATTTCCACTGCTCAGAGAACTTCATATCTGATTGCACAATTACCCCCAGGTCATTTTCATTGTCCACCTCCCTAAGTGTAGTACCACACAGTTGGGATGTTTCTCTTGGGTTACTGCTACCTATATGTAGTACGTTGCATTTGTCAATGTTAAACTTCAGTTGCCACTTCTCAGCCCATCCGCCTAACTTTTCTAGATCCTGTTGCAGTAGCATAGTGTCTTTAGTGTCATTAAAACCCTGCCAACCTTTGCATAAAAAAGTTCTCATTAAATCACTCAAATTTCTTGTGGAATCTTCATGGAAAATCTTCCATGAAGATTTTAATTCAATAGTCAAAGAAAGATAACTTTATTGTAGACACTAGCTTACATTTAGATTTATGCATCCACTGAGAATTTATAGTCCTTCCATGCATTTCTCTTCTCTGTTACTAGTCTCATCAGCTCATCTGACCCATTTATTTAAACCTCGAACAATCTCTTAGTTGGTATAAATAGTTTAGCTGCTTCAGAGATTAGTTCCCTAAATGCTTCCCATTTAGAATTTGCAATCTGTAACATCACATAATTGTGTATGAGGCAGTTGGTCTCATTCAAAACAATTTAAAATTAAACAATCTAATTTTACAAAAGAAAATGCCTTCCCTTTACCCTTGGCAATAGTTATCTTTTCAGTAAATCCAACACCAATATTATGATCACTGCCACCTATAGGTTCCTTTATTTATTATTCTTTGGCTGGAGAAAACTTTGATAATTTGATATACTGTTACCCTCTCTACACTTTCTATTAAGTACACAATGTTAAGCACACAATATCCATTAGTCACTGAATATTTTCAAAAAAAGTAATCATACTAAAATTTTTGCAGACATGAGTTACACTTTGTGTGTTATTGCACATATTTCTGAAAAAGACAACTGCATACCTTATGGAATTATTCTTTATTTTAACATTTCTTATTAATTTTTTTTCTCCCTCAAGAAAGTGCACCCAAAAATTTATCAGGAGCAAGCAACTAATACATCATGCACCGCAAACAAGAGTACTTGCTGAGAGTATTTCTCTAACATGTTGGTACAACTTGTTGTACCAGCATGTTAGAGAAAGTACTAGGGGTGAGAATATTCTTGATCTCATCATTACTAATGATTCAGATGACATCACAGGGTTTAAAGTACAGGAATCATTGTCAGGAAGTGATCATGCGATTGTCAGTTGGAACAGGAAGAAAGATGTTGCAGTAGTTAAAGGTAAAGGTACAGGTTTTATCTTCAGAAGAGGGGAATTTGGCGGTTTAAGGCATTATGTGGTATCTGTGAATTAGGTAGATTGCTGAGGGATGGCAAATACATTTGAATATGGAATATTTTTAAAGCAAAAATCAGCCATTAACGCATACATACCTTTAAGAAAATATTGCAGGAAGAGGATGCTGAAATAGATGACTGTGAAGCTAGATGGTGAAATAGAGAAGAAAAAGATAGCATGGGAACAGTTGCAGAGTGATGAAAAGTATTGAAACCTACAATATGTATAAGTTGATCTGTAATAGTACCACAAACAAGGTCAGGGAAGCCAAGGCTGAATATGAGAAAGCATTGGCTAAGAGAGTAAAGAATCGGACCAAGGAATTTTTCATGTATGTGAATACAATGAAGAAGAAAGCTAATCAGATCAGACCAGACCCTTGTGTACTGGGGGTGGGAAAGTATTAGATAACCCAGCTGACATTGCAGATGAATTGAATAGGTACTTTGTATTGATCTTTACTGACAAAAGACCCTTCATGCCAAGAAGAGGTTTGGCGAGTGAGGCTGAGACTATGAAATTAGTGGTGTTGTAATTACAGATGACTGTTTATTAGAAAAGTTTTTGAGCACAAAGGCAAGTAAGGCTCCTGGAGTTCATTATCATTATTACTAGCCATGTAGTGCAAGGAAGCCTGAGGCTTATGCTGCACCAGCTAAAAAAAAAATTCCAAGTTACCCCTGAGAGAGAGGAAAGAGAGAGGAGAGAAATAGAAGGGAATCACTAAGAAAGAGAAGAATGATGATATCCAACCCAGGACCCTGGGTGTGCCAAGCCCATACTTACCAGATGTGAGCCCCTGGAGTTATGACCTGTTACTAGGGTAGTTTTGAGGGAGAGTGCAAGGGAGTGTATTGAACCACTGAGGTTAATTAATAGACTCGGGGAGATTCCTTTGGATTGGAGAAGCGCCAATGTATCATCACTACATAAAAGCAATTATAAGAGTGAAGTTGGTAACTATAGACTGGTTAGTCTAACTTCAGTAGTATGAAAAATCTTAGAGGCAATATTAAGAGTGCAATCCAGGGACAGTTAGATAGATATAACGTTCTGAAGAATATATAACGTGGCTTTGTTAAGGGCAAATCATGCTTAACTAACTTACTAGGCTATTTTGACACAGTTACTTAGTTTATTTGGATTTTAGCAAAGCAATTGATTCTGTTCCTCATGAGAGGTTACTGTATAATGCTTGAACAGGTTAGGATTACTGGTAAGATTCTAAGATGGACTGCTGGGTGGCTGCAGGGTAGAAGGCAGAGAGTTGTGATTAATGGATATTCTTTAGGTTGGTGTAATGTCAGAAGTGGAGTCCATCGAGGATCGGTTCTTGAACCATTCTTGTTACTCATTTTCATAAATGACACCGACGAAGGAATAGAAAGATGATGTCAAAATCTGCAGATATAAAGATTGGTAGAGTCATTAATAATCAATCCCAAGCAGCATTCCTTCAGGATTGTTTGTTTGTTTGTTATTTGGTTTTTAGGAGCATTAGCAACTAAGGCCATATTGCTGCGGGATATGCGGTGGTCATTTCCTGACCTTTCCGCACCCTCCGTATTTGGTGGTGACGGGCTCGAACCCCGGTCTAATCAAGAAGCGTGTGCTACGCACTGCTGCTCCTTCCCACCTGGCTACGGAGGCGCCGCATTCCTTCAGGATGAAATGAACACACTTCAAAGATGGTCAGAGAAGTGACAGATATGTTTTAATACTGCTGAAAGTCTTACACTTGGGGAACAGGCAACCCACAAATATATTATACACTTGGTGGGGTTGAATTAAAAAACAGTGGAGGATGAAAGGGATCTGTGACTTACAATACAGGCAAATATGAGTTTTCTGAACAGTGTAAACAGGCAGTCGGGAAAGCCCACGGTGTCTTATTGATGATTTTTGAACATTATCCTGTAGAGATAGGAAGTTCATAATCTCACTGTATAAGGCAATTGTAAGACCACATTTTAAATACTTTGTTCAAGTATGGAGAGACTCCATCTGAAAAAAGACATCAAGCTTCTTGAAAGGGACCAAAGACGGACAAATCGAATGGTAAGATCGGCAGAAGAACGAGGGTATGAGGAAAGACTCCGATTATGTTGACTACAGAGCTTGGCAACCAGGCACCTCAGAGGTGACCTGATTGAGGTTCATAAGGCTCCAAGAGGGATTAGTAAAATGAATGAAGATGGAATTCTCACTGTTATAAAGAATTCTAGAACTAGGGGTCATAAATTCAAATTACAGGGGTTGAGGTTTAGATTATATTGTACGAAGTTTTCTTTTAGCCAGAAAAAAAAAATTTTTTTTTTTTTTTTGCCAGTGCAGAAAAAGCCTGTGGTTTCTCTTGAACCAGTATAAGGTATAAGGTATGTTCGTGTCAGACGGCACCTGGGATTTCTCCCATCTCCGCGTGTGTTTCGCTGTATCGAGGACAGTACACTGTCAAGCCAGAGACTTGAAAGTGTGTGGGTCGTGTCTGTGCAGTGTGATATGTTGTGCCATTGTTTATCCGGCTTATTGACCGCCAGGCCCCTAGTGGGGCCCGACGTTGCCCATACCCTGCCACGTGGAGGCTAGCCGGGTGTATCCAGTATCACAACAATTTGCTCTGGCAGGTCCTGCCACCTAGTTTCCTGGGATTTCAGTGGCTAGGGCCTATTAAAAAAAAAAAAAAAAGAAAAAAGTTTATGCATTTGACATTAATGCTTAATGGGATTGCTGTTAGAAATCGCTGGTTAGGGTTGAACACTAAAGAGATGTGTTAAAGGCCAAATAGGTCGGGCAAAATTTTGATGTTATTAAATTTAGACATGTAACGCTAGATAAAAGCTGAGTGTTAGATATCTTAGAGATTTTCACAAAACCGGTAGAATTTAGACGTTGGTTATAATTTGGCGGCATTGTTAAGGGGAGTACTCGGTCGATTTAGTGAGAGGGGGGGGGGAGATTGAAGACTGGGGAGGAAACAGATAGAAGAATAGGGACGGATAGAGTAGGCATCCCCAAAGAGGTCAGTGGAGACGAGCCCCACCAGGCGAAATATGGGGGGTAGGCAGGGAGGAGAGGAGACAGAGATCCGTCTCCTCCATTCCCTGCCTGGGGATGGGGTTTTAAAGGGAACCAGGTTAGAGTACCCAGTTCAGATCACCAATGGCGTGTTGGCAGCAAAGCCGCAGAATGTCTTCATCGGTGTCATGTCCAAGGAGTGTCGAATCCGGTATGAAGGTCCAGCTGCCCATCCCGCTCTGGGGGTGGGATATGTTAGCTGGCAGTGGGGAACCTACCAGGTGAGGGGGGGGGGGGAGACACACACATTTACTTCATTTCGTAATGTGCATTCTCACTCTACTTGCATTCTTTTTTTTTTTTTTTTAAACTTTTTTTCTTATTTTATGATTTTTTTTTTTTTTTTACTTTTTCTTATTTTATAATTTTTTTTATATGTATTATATATATATGTATATATATATATATATATATATATATATATATATTTTTTTTTTTATTTATTTATTTTTATTTTTTATTTTTTTTTTTTTATTTCACTCAACTCATTCATCTTTTTCTCACACACCAGGAGGGGATGCAATGATGGGTAGCGTAAATTTAAATACTAATTAAAACTAGGGTTAGTGTGTACTTAACTTAGCATTTGTGGTTTGTGTCTTTCTCTCACGCTTACACTTTATTCATTCTTCTAGCTCTCATCTCATTTATTTGACTCTTTCTTTCTGCACTGCACTCTCTGGGCACCGCAACTTACTGTTATTCTTCAGTTGTGGTGCAGGCCTAGCTGCAAGGTTTTTTTTTTTTTTTTTTTTTTTGCAGGCCAGGGGAGAATGCAGTGCTAGTGTTTATGTGGTTTGTAAATGTTTGTTGGTACAGTATACTATAAAGTAATGTAAGTTATTTTTAACTTTGTATTCTTTTGGGCCAATTACATTTGCTCTTCTGCTCATTCCCATTCACTTTCTCTGCATGCATTCCCATCCCCCTCCCCTACATTGGTTTGGTGGGGCCCCAGGTTCCTACACATGGCATGGTAGTCATGGGGAGTTTTGTTATGTCAGGTTTCTGTCAGGGTGCAGAATACTGCTATCCTAACAGTTTTTAAGTCATCATCTGGGCGTGGTGGGAAACTTGGGCAATTTTACTATGGATTATTGTTTAATTGCTGGGGGGGCTGAATTGCCATTCTTTGCATTGCTCTGCGCATTTCGAAAACTTTCTGTGTGAAAGATGTAAAAGCTTTATAATTTTGCTCTTCTATGATGAACAGATGTTCTTCTCCCCTGGGAAGGGGACCAATCTGTGCTATTAGCTCTGTTCTGGGGATGTCATATATTATACATTCATAGAGAATGTGTGCCCAGTCTTCACTTTCGCCACAGGTGCAGTTTGGGTCATCGGTCAGGCCTAAGGAGGTTAGTTTCGCCTTTAGGGAGCCGTGCCCTGTCAATATAAATGTTGTAAAAAGTCCAGGGGCATACCACTTAGGTGGCTTTGGGCTAACCATTGACACCAGTGACAGAAACCGTTTGGTGACCAGACCTCTGGTTTCCTGCTCCCACTTTGTTTGCCATAGCTCGTGGAGTTTTGTGGCTATTCTTTTTCTTTCATCATTGAAGGTATTGGTTGTATCAAGGGCTATCCCCAGAAATTCTGTGGGTATGCCCTTTTTAAATCTATAATATAAGCCTCTTTTGGCTACTTCCAGGTAAAGTGGGAGAGTTCCGGCCAGCAACTGTAGTGCAGGTGTGCTTACTGTGCGACATGCTCTGGTAATAGTGAGTAGTATTGTCCTTTGTATCGATTCTAATTTATTCCTATTTCTTACTATGGCCGAGCAGATGAACCACGCACCGGCTCCATAGGTGATAACAGGTAGGAACATTGCACGGTATATGATTGCCAGGGTCTTTCTTTTGAGTCCCCAGTCTGCTCGACTGATCCTGGCAAGATCCAACAGATCCCCGACGGATCTTGAACCAGTAGCGTAGCTACCCTTTTTCAGGCTCAGAGGCAAAGAAAATGTTTGGGCCCTTACTTAATTAATGAAAATTGCAAAAACAGGAGACAACCAAAGACGCCAGGCCCTTAAAGGGCCCGGGCCCGGAGGCAATTGCCTTGCCTGCCTATATGGTAGCTACGCCACTGCCTTGAACTATGTGGCAAATACTATTATGAGTCCTCGTGTATAGTCTGAGCAAGAGGAAGAATTCCTCCCGCTCAGACTATATACATGGAAGCCTATTCACCATTGAGCAATCCAATGCATTCAAAGCCTTAACCCCATGAGGACTCATGGGGTTTTGTTAGCAAGGATAAGGTTGATCATTCCATTGTACACTGAGTGGACAGAAATCATGGGATACCGACCTAGTAACGGGTAGGCACACCTTTTGCCCAGATAAGGGCAGTCACACAGCAAGGCATTGAGTCCATTAGTTCACAAAAGCATTCCACAGGTATTTCCATCCATGCTTGCTGCACCGCTATCCATAATTCCATTGCGTTCCTGGGTGGAGGATCCAAAGCTTGAATGGACTTTTCCACAGCATCCCAAAGATGCTCTACAGCGTTCATGTCCAGTGAACATGGAGGCCATTCAGTGGTGGTAAAATCTGTGGAATGCTCTTCAAACCATGTTCTAGTCACCAAGACTCTGTGGGGAGGCACATTGTCCTGCTGGAAGAGTCCATTGCTCTGTGGGTGCATGATGACCATGAAGAGATGCAGATGGTCTACAGGGATGGACACGTAACCTGAACCAATCAGAGATGCATTTAGATACCAGAGGTCCTAATGTGTGCCAGTTGAACATGCTCCAGACCATTACCGACCGTCCACCTGCCTGAACAGTTCCTTGTTGACACGATGGGTGCATAGTTTACAACACTCATCGGACCAGGAGACCCGTCTCCAATCATCCAAGGTCCAGTGCTGATGTGCTTTAGCCAAGGTGAGGTGTAGAGTCCTGTGTCGTGGTGTTAGCAATGGGAATCTGGTGGGTTGGCAGCTCCCTTAACCTATTGCGGCTAATAATCGCCTGATGGTCTTGGTAGAGACTTTTCTGGCACCTCCCTTGTTAAAATCAGTGGTTATTTTTGCCACTGTTGCTCTCCAGTTGGCTGAAACAATGTGAGACAGATGTCGGTGGCCACGTTCATTCACCACCTTTCTCCACCCACACCGCTGTGCATGATGAGATATTATTCCGGAAATGACGTATTCGCAATGCACTCTTGATACTGTCAAACAGGGATAGTGCAATTTCTGTACCACCTCCACAATAGAGTGACCCATGCATCGGGCATGCACCCACTATCAACCCTTTTTCAGAGTCATTTAACTCATGACGTTCATCTATACTGACATTGAAGTACTGTCTACATGAATGCAGCGATGCAGTGTATCTTTATACCTGCCAAGTGGCAGGTTCGTCCAATAGCGAGAGGGGTGACAGCATCGCATTGCCCAGCAACCAGATATCTCATAAATTATGTCCTTTCAGCGTACAAGGCCACATCTTGAGTACTGTATAGAGATGTGAAAACCTCATTTTAGGAAGGATGTTAATCTGTTAGAATTGGTGCAGAGGAGAGCAACAAAATTAGTATGATGAACAAAAAGGATATTCTTACTGACATTGAAGTACAGTAAACCCCCGCTATTCACGGGGGTTACGTTCCTGAGAAATGTCGCGAATACTGAAAACGCGAATACTGAGTTATGGCTCCCATATTAATAAAGGGGTTCTGTTCCAAAGTATGAAATATATAAGAAGAATTAGGCTAAAATATGACCATTAGAAATGCAAGCATATGGCATCGAAATGAAAATAAGAAATAATTTAATATTAAATGTAATATTTATTAGAAATTTCAAACCAGCGCCTTTGCTAACTAAAAAACTTATCCCGTCAGTTCTATCACCAGTTTCCCTAAAGTGTTGATAAAGGTGTTTTGCCTTTTCACGAATGATGAGTGAACTTAAGGGAATTTTATTTTGAGTTCAGTCTTCTATCCACAGATTTAAAGACTTTTCCATTTTTTCTAATTTAACATCACGAGTTACAGAGCAAATTTTTGAAGCAATTAGTGCGTTTTCACGGACACTACGGCGGATTTTTTCTTCCGATTTTTCGATTGATTGTACCGTTGACTCATTAATTTTATAATGTTTTGCCACTGAGGAGACACTTTCACCATTAGAAATTTTGTCTAATAACTCAATTTTATTCACTAATGTCATCACCTTCTTTGATCTTTTCACATTTCCCTTGTTATTCGTAGCCATATTTTTGTACGGGTTAGAAAGAACTTGTCCACAATAAAGTCACTTTCTTCTGTCAACACACTCGAAAAAGTCTGTTTTACACTGCAAAACGGTAGCTTTATCACTTTTGTAAGCATATCAATTTACAAAAAGATAAATTTTATTCAATTTATAAGCATATAAATTAAAAGCAAACAACGAACCCTTCCATGACAAGTGCATAACACATACTGAAAAAGGATTAGCGAGAAACATCCACGCTTGCAATTTTGTCACCCCTCTCCCCCCCCCACCCACTGAGCACTGTTTTGACTGGGAAAGATAATTTTAGCTACGCCCATGTTTTTTTATAGCGGAAAATGTTCACGGCGCTTTAAAATTCACATTTTTTTAGGTTTCATTTTATATTAAATCAGCGACCGCGAACACAGATACCGCGAATAGCGGGGGTTTACTGTACTGTCTACATGAATGCAGCAATGCAGTATACCTTTATACCTGCCAAGTGGCAGGTTCGTCCAATAGCGAGAGGGGTGACAGCATCGCATTGCCCAGCAACCAGGTATCTCATAAATTATGCCCTTTCAGTGTACAAGGCAATGGTTAGCCACGTCTTGAGTAACCTCATTTTAGGAAGGATGTTAATTTGTTAGAATTGGTGCAGAGAAGAGCAACAAAATTAATATGATGAACAAAAAGGATACCCTTACCAAGAAAAGTTCTACAAATTGCAGCATCTGTAGACAGGCACCTGAAAGGAGATCTAAGTGAGGTGTTTAAGGCTTTGAATGGATTGAATAGCTCAATGCAGAATAGGCTCCCATGTGTATAGCCTGAGCAAGAGGAAATCATTCTTCCTCTTGCTCAGACTATACACATGAGGACTCATAAATTTAAACTGAGGTGGGATGGTTGCAGTACAGATGTGTGAATTTTGCCTTCAGCCAGCGGGTAGTTGATTGTTGGAACAAAGTTCTATCTGGTGTTGTAGAAATGGATAGTTTGAATAAATTCAAGGAAGAACTAGACAAACTGTTAGAGGTAATGGTGAGGTGATATGGGATTTTTTTTTCCTGATGCTGTATAAGCTTGCTTTTTTGCATCATTTGTCACTATGAATGCTAATACACCTTCAAGAACTCAACTTCTTACCCTGAGGATGTGGTATTTGTGTTGTGTGGAAACCTGTGGCTCTCAGATCAACAATAGAATTTTAACTGGGGAAGAGAATAATATTGTCTTGTAAGCATTCCCAAAGCAGAGAATTCTCTGAACGAAGCTGTGCCACTCCAGTAATGTGTCCAACATTTAACTGCTTCATTTAATGGACACATTAAGCCAGTTCTTTCTTTATAAACTCTACAGTTATCCTCATTAATAACTGAATACTGAGTTAGATTTGTAAACTTGTAATTCTACATACAGATGGTCTGTTAAAATAAACATATCTGATAGCAATGACTATATTAATTTTATAACTCCACTAATTTTTGTGGATGGGTAGGTTCTTTATGCTCAGGTTTGGCAAAGTTGCTTTTAAATTTGGAAGTGAGGTATATTACAGATTTTCAATTGCATAATCTCACTAAATGGCTTTGGTATCACTTTGGTATCAATCTCTATCACTTGTTCAACTGATTAACCACACAATAAAGAAAGAATACTATTTAAGTTAAAACAAATTCCTTGGATTTGGGCAAAGAAGCCAAAAAATATCTCTTGCAAAAACAAGCAATCATTAATGTACTTTCAGATAAATGTGTGACAAGCCTCACTACTGTGAACTTTACTAGTAGTGTTGTCAAAAATTACAAGGAAAGGAGCTAGCTCACAGGTTGTGGGACAGTGCTGGCAAACCAATGGCATGCATGCCATTGTATATTTGTAAAAAAGTATATTTTTCCATGAAATGACATTCATGGAAAAATATACTTTTTTATTTATAATATAAAAACTCCCAGTATTTCAAATATATAATTGTTCATTCCTAACCTCTACAAAAGAGCTATTATAGTTTAATATAAAAACTTTTTCTAGCATAAATGAACATTTTTCATTTGAAGCAACTTTGTTTTATGGTTATATTATCAACCACATCTAGCAGTAAAAATTGTAAGTGCAATTATATGCAAAATTATATCATTTTATAATAATAGTAAAAATCATTTATTACTTGTAGTCGTTCCCCCCCCTTCTATGGCATCCAAATATTATTAGATCATTGTTTTAGTTTATTTTTGGCATACAGGTCAGAAGAGATCTGCCATCATTGTTGTAGAATAAGTGTCTTTATATGCTGCTGAACAGGAAGAAGTAGCAGTGGTGGGATTAGTCTCACTGATCAGAAAGATCTTGATTTTGAATTAGCTATTTGCTTACACATTCTTTCCTGTTGAGAAACAGACTAAATATTTCTTTCATTTTCTTTCATGCTTCATTTAAGAATTCAAAACTCAATTGTTTTATTCTAATTATGTGTGGTTTTCATAATTTGTAAGTATCTATCTAGTTTCATTTTTAATTTTAACTCTAGTTTATTTTAAAGGTGAATACGAGTTTCAAAGGCGCCTCCGTAGCCAGGTGGGAAGGAGCAGCAGTGCGTAGCACACGCTTCTTGATTAGACCGGGGTTCGAGCCCATCACCACTAAATACGGAGGATGCGGAAAGGTCATTGAATGACCACCGCATATCCCCGAGCAATATGGCCTTAGTTGCTAATGCTCCTAAAAAACCAAACAACAACGAGTTTCAATCTTTTTAAATGCCATATATTTTTTTAAACATATGGAAATAACAATTTGTGCAGAATTAAAAATATTTGCTTTTTTTTTTTTTAACCTTGCTATTACTATGATTAAAAGCAAGGAGAGCTCTGCCATTAACATAGCCGAGTACTGCTTGTTACAATACCATTCAATGCCACATTATTGAATGCTCGTTCCTCAAGAGATGTTTTTGGTCCCTAACCCTAAATCAGAGGATCTTGTTTTGAATTCCAATATAGTTCAGGGAATGAACAAGTGATGTTAATGTCCTATGCTGAGATGTCCACTGAGTTTAAAGTCTACCAATGACTACCATTTTGGCTATTAATGGACTTAAAATACATAAAATATCAATTGTATTAATCATATATGTATGTTATCAATAGTAAGTAAAGTTAAAAATTATACTTACAGTATTCTTCCACAAGGAATATTTTTTCTTCTACCTGACCCTGAAATGATAATTAATACCAAGTAATATTTACAGCATGAAAATGCAAAAACCAAAAGTAATTATAAAAAAAATTATAAAATTTATTACAAAATATTATTTAAAACTTTTTAAAATAATAAAATTTAGAATAATGTCACCGAGAACTAAAATTTCAAAAGCTAAATCAGCACGACACCAGTTTAAGTTTCAGTAAAATACAAGCTACATATACAAGTCAGATGCAAACTTTTGATTTTGAAGTTGGGGGGGAGGAGAGTAGTGACAATAGTGAGGGATCAAAACAATAATTTCACAATTCACCCATCAATCAGCAAACTGTGAGGGCAAGTTCCCCTCCAGTTAGTAGCTATGTCTACATAATAGAAATCTGAGGATGTAAAAATGTCCATGCCCTAGACTTTTATTGTCATCAATTTTTTTAACCAACTATTACATTTTTGTTCATGGACAATGTTTTACAATGCTATTTAGGAATAAAATTTAATTGAAGAGCCTATTTAATAGAAGACATTAGTATATTTTTAAGAAATTGAGCAAGAAGCAGAAAATTGAAAGTATACTTTATCCTTGTCTTGTACTATCAATCACTCTGAATTAAAAAAAAAAAAAAAAAAAAAGTCTCACAGTGAATGAGAAAGGGATTAATTTATACTTCCCCCTCCCTTATTATTTCAAGTATCAATTTAATGTCAAAAGATAGATCTGCGACCCACTAGTTACACCCAAGAGCACCCACCTCTTTCAACATTTCCCCAACACTGCCCCTGAACTAGATGAAAATACTGCATGTTATATAATAATTCCTCAAAAATAATGCAGTGATATTAATAACATTCAAGGTCAGATTTTTGTTTCAACACAAAAATAACATTACAGTGTAGCCAACTCAATTATTTGAAGTTAATTTATTTATAACTAATACAAAAAAAAAAAAAAATATATATATATATATTTAAAACTGATGTTTTTGAATAACATAGAAAAGGATAACATTAGTCTAAGATAAGATTACTGGATAAACTTTTATGGGAAAAATTATTTCAGTGCATTCTATAGTGTTATAATTAATAAATTAAGTTATGGAAAATTATAAAACAATTATTTTATTCCTCTTCTGGTAAAGTATAATTTCATTACTTCTTTGCACTACAAAATGTAAAAGAATAATGAAAATAAGCTATCACCTGAGCAATAATTTGTATAGTCCAGTTTCCATAAACAGGTTGATGAGAAAGTGGATATTCCAGACTTACAGCACCTGAAACATGAATAATACTAAGCATTATACATTAAGTCATGTATATGAAAATTAAATAATATATCACTAGTATTTGTAATATACATTTAGAAATCTTTCTGAATGATTTTATGAGTTTAGATAAATATAAAATTTATATATATGCATAAATAAAATAGTTCTTTAAATAAAACAATAACAGTCCTTCATATGAGAGGCACCAAAAAATAATTATTAAACAAAATCTGCAGATTCAAAATAGGCTACTGTGGCCAAATTATAAGAGGTTCAAAATATGAAATACCTAAACTGACCTTAGAAGGGAAAATTCCCAGCAAAAGACCCAGAAACTATGAATGATTTAAAAGACTGGACAGGACTTTCCACAGAAGAAATCATTCATAGGAATAGAGAAAGAGACTACTGGTGTTTGATGGCCTCCAAACTCCAAATGGAGATAGCACATAAAGAAGAAGAAAATATGCATAAATAAATACAACTGCTTATCTGCACCAGATGGTGTGTACTGACAGCTGAGTTTTGCCTATACAGGGGAGAAAGCTAAAGTTATTTAGTTATTTTAGAATAAGTTCCTACTTAACTAAAGCCACTAGGCATTACTATATTTTTTCTATAAATTGCAAAACCCAAATTTTGTTTTTTTGGATAAAAATTCAGGGAAAAAAAAATCATGCCATCCTCTCCCCAAACCAACTAACTTGGCCATGGTATGATAAAAGCCCATAAAATTTTTAAATTTATTCCAGAAAAAAAAAAGTACAAATGTGTATCATAAAGCACTGTACTAGACAGATAACCTTTGCAAGAACTAATGTTGTAGAAAGGAGAAAGGGTTATTAATTACTGAATGATATTAAATGAAACTGAAGAAATAAATTGCATTACATATTTAGAAGTACTTAATTAAACCAAGAAATATACATATTTTTATAAATAAATTGCAAAAAAAATGTACATACCA
This sequence comes from Mastigoproctus giganteus, assembly GCF_048544385.1. Lineage (NCBI taxonomy): Eukaryota > Metazoa > Arthropoda > Arachnida > Uropygi > Thelyphonidae > Mastigoproctus > Mastigoproctus giganteus. The sequence continues at coordinate 7,839,420 of NC_143581.1, forward strand.
AGGTTAGTTTGACGCGACAGCCAACGTCTCACAACAGTTCGATTTGGATCCATCATAAATACATCTACTGCTTCTGGAAAAGCTTTTAAATCTGTAGTTATAGGGACTGCTCTGAATTGAACTGGGATGGGGGAAAAAAGAAAGGAAAGCTTCTTGAATAGTACTCACACAGGTTCTGCAGCTTATATTTAATTATCAAATTAAAAGATAAACAGAAACGACACATACCTGTTTGTCCTTGCATATATACTGGGCGATCAGTCTGAATAAAGATTGTCATTGATCTCTGAGAAAATTCAAGATATGTCTCATTGAGAAATGCTGTTCCACCTAGAATTCCATTTACATTACCTTCAACTCTCAATCTATAAATACCAGGAACACTAGTTGGAGGGACCTAAAATTTATTCATTTTTAAAAATTTTAAACAAACTTAAAAAATAAATTTATAAATTATAACAACCTGAATAAGATTATTTATTAATTGTGAAATTTTTGTAGCACATGAAAAATACTATAATTATAGAAATGAAATATGTACACTTTTACTGCTTGGGAAAATTAGGCTTTTTACAATATGTAAAATTTCCTGTTTAATCAAAAAGTCTATTTTTGTAACACAATGTAAGTGCACTTTTCTATAAATTTATTTATTAAATAAATTAGTACAATCTATTATTACTACCCTAAATTCCGTTAGCTAACTGGACAACTCTGGAATTTGTGCCAATCATTACATAATTTGGTACAACTCCGGGCAAAGAATGGTGGCAAAATAAAACTTGTAAGCTGGCAGTGTCCCCCCCCCCTTTTTTTCAGTAAGCTTTATAAGTTGCCACCATTCTTACACTGGAGTTTCACTACAATTTTCTTCATCAAAAAAATAATTGATGGGGTCCTCTTTAGGATACTACTGGCAGAAATTGCCAGTAATATTCTGGCAATATTACAATATTACAAATCGCTGCACATTCTAATAAAAATACAAAGTTCATCTGGCCTTAACCATTTATTTAGCTCTTAATTATTTATTCAAAGACAGTGTGTTTCTGCATACAACAGTTCAAGATCCAGCACTATGGAAAACAGCCTTGCTGGACCAATCCATCTTTCCTGATGGAAGGCAGACTCCAGTTCGAAGCCCTGTCCACATCTAGGCATTATGACACTAATTATTAGTGGACAACGTTGCAAGACATAATTAGTGTTATAATGTCCCAAAATTGTTCTAGATCTCAATGCTTTATTTTCAGATGATTAAAAAATTAGATTAGCAAAAGAATTTTACTCTAGATGTTTATTAAATTACATTAAAACAGAAAAAAAATTACCTTCAAAAGAATTGCTTCAGGGACCCTTGTTTTGCATTCCTGTGAGGTTGATGCTAACTCCACTCCATTACGTTGTATGGAAGCCCTTACTGTAATAGGGAATGTAGATTTAAATATTGTAACAGTAACACGGTAAACTTGGCCTGGTCGTACAACTCTGGATGCCAGAACAAAGTATGTCCTATCCATAATTAATAAACATTAGTACATTCCAATTAGTCTAATGGCAATTTATCATATATAACAATACAATTTACTTTCATAAAACCAAAAATTAATAAGAATAGTCCAATGCATAGAAAAACATATACCTACACATATATTTATGAAATAAATATTAAAAAATATATAAATATAATATGCCACCTTTGGCATAACTACAGAAAATCAGCAACACCATAATAATAAATTGCTGGTCCCAAGGTTCTATCCACCCAAGTGGCCAGGGGCCAAATTAAAATTAAAAAAATTAGGTACAAGTAAACAAAGCATATTCGGTGGATTTTTTTCCCCTAAAACATTATCCCAGTCTATAAAAATCAAATAAGCCAGGTGAACATGTGCAATTTATACAGTACATTTCATTGTGAGCTATGCAGTGCAGTCAGACATACTTTAAATTAAATTTATTAACTTAACAATTTTTCTTCAATTCAAACATATCCAAATTTTCAACTCTCGGGAATAAATTAATTAAATATAAACCCATTTTTTCATTGTCTTACACTAAAACTAGTAAAGTTTACAGTTTCATTTACATCTTATAAATAAGAGAATACATATCCTAGTGAACCATTTATGCAGCTGCTAACCATGGTTTTCAACTGCATAAACTGTTCACTAAGGTATGCATTGTATGGTATGTATTCATGGTTTGCAACTGCATACCATGAATAAATAATGAGTACATGTGACCATGATTTGCAGTAGCAAACCATGTGATGCATGTACTTATTTTATATTGAATGAATGAGCCTAACGCATAATTACAAGTTCTTCATCCACGTCACTAAATTTTTGAATGACTTCCATTTTGTCCTATTTCACAACCCTATACCATTGAAAATTTAGAACCATAAGGTTAATATTTTTAAGCATTTAAAAGTATTTCCTGTTTAAGAAGTTCATTTTCACATCACATAGAAGATGCTTTACATAGTAAGGTTTTACCAAATACTGATTGCTGCCATACAGCCACTGAGACTGGCTGTCAGCCTGTTTAATATATAGTGACTCATTAGTTATTTTTTTAAATTCACTAAACTTATCCTATATTCCTACAAATGATAAAGGGATGTAAATCCCTTTCCTTTTTGAGATATATAAACTAAAGTCTGTATTAGAAAATTAAAAACGTTTTTTCTCTGTAGGAGCATTATGCTGAAATATGCATTATATTTTTTTTAGCATAATTCTCTTATACAGAAAAATGTTTTTAATTTTCTAATATAGACTTATGCTCAAAAATTAATATTTTAAACATAGCATTTACACTTTCACAGCTGCCTTTAGTATGACACTACTTCAAATAAATATCATTTCCCTATTGGGCAGACAAGTACTACCTGAATATGCAGCACACTTTGCAGCACGTTGCCTGTGTATTAGAGAACTTCAAACGACACTACTCTTCAAAATGGGGACTGGTGAAATATTAATTATGCCACTTGCAACTTATTGTGAAGGTGGAAAGTGCTCTGTATATGAAATCTGAGTCAATTTTAAGAATTTTTTTTTTAAAAGCAAACCTTTGTTTGTAAGTCTAAAATAGAAAAGTAACATGTCCAGTTATCCTTCATATGTTTATACTTTACATAAGCAGCATTCTACCTGTTTTATCATATTTTTCTCATTTATATTTTTTGTATTCTCTTGGTTTGTAGACAGCCACCTGGAATATTGCAATTTCCACTACACAATGATCTAACCTATAAACCCTTAGCCATAATTATGAGAGCATCTATAATTATGAGAGCAGGCAGATATGAAGTTCTCTGAGCAGTGCAGACGGGCTGCAAGAGTAGCTCATGGAGTATTGTCAATGATATACAGGAATTTTTCCAGCAGGGATAAGGAGGTGATTATTCCCTTGTATAAGGCAATGGTCAGGCCACACCTAGAGTACTGTATACAGGTCTGGAGGCCTCATTTCAAGAAGGATGTAGAGCTGCTGGAACGAGTACAGAGAAGGGCAACAAGATTAGTGAATAGAACAATGGGGTGCTCTTACGAAGAAAGGCTTAAGTTTTGCAAATTACAGTGTCTGGAGACTAGGCACCAGCGAGGTGATCTGATAGAGGTGTATAAAGCCTTGAATGGTTTGAGCATGCTCAATGCTGATGGGATTCTTCCTCTAGCTCAGAATAATCACCTGAGAGGGCATAAATTCAAATTGAGGAAAGACAGATGTAGGACAGACGTGCGGAAATTTGCCTTTAGCCAGTGGGTGGTTGGTTGGTGGAACAGACTTCCATCCCTTGTAGTGGAGGTTGATAGCCTAAATAAGTTGGACAGGTATTTTGAACAAACAGAGGGGTGAAGTGGGTTTTTTTTTTTTTTTTTTTGGCTGATGCTGCATAAGCTTGCTTTCTTGCATCAAATGCCTCTACTAATGCTAATGCTAATGCTAATGCATCTTTGGATTCAGGGGAGGTCCCTGTGGAATGGAGATGTCCAAATGTATCCCCAATTCACAAAACTTCTATTCCAGGGAAAATAATAGAGTGGTTAAAGAAGTAATGTAGGACCATCAAGATAGGAGTGTAGTTATACATCTATCACAGCATGGGTTCATTAAGGAGAGATCTTGTCTAATCAATTTGATTGGATACCACGATGTGGTCACAAAGGATCTGGATGCAAAAAATAATTCTGATATCATATACTTGGATTTCAGGCAAGCTTTTGATATACTGTTGCACATAAAAGACTACTTTTATTGGAGGCAGAGGGTGGTCATCAGTGGACACTACCCTTCATGGGCTAACGTTATTAGTGGAGTTCCACAGGGTTTGGTGCTGGGCCCATTGATGTTTTTTTTATATTTATTAATGATATTGATGAAGGTTATCAGGCTTAATTTCTAAGTTTTCAGATGATACAAGGATTGGCATGGTGGTTAATGAGAGTAATGAATGTAAAGGTATGCTGCTGCAACAAGCTCTAGAAAAATTAGGCAGATGAAGTTTAACATTTACAAATGCAAGATACTGCATATGGCTTGCAGTAATCCCAGGGTAACATATCAATTTTGTGGTACTACACCTCAGAGTAGTGAAACATGAAAAGGATTTGGGGATAATTGTGAAGTCAGATGTGAAGTTCTCTGAGCAGTGCAGACAGGCTGCCAGGACAGCTCATACAGTTATGTCAAATATATACAGGAATTTTTCTAGCAGGGATAATGAGGTGATTGTCCCATTGTATCACGCAATGGCCAGGCCACATCTTGAGTACTGCACACAGGTCTGGAGGCCACATTTTAAGAAGGATGTAGAGCTTCTGGAACAGATACAGAGAAGGGCAATGAGATTGGTGAGGGGATGCTCTTACCAAGAAAGGCTTCAGTTCTGCAAATTGCAGTGTCTGGACACTAGGCACCCACAGGGAGATCTGATTGAGGTATTTAAGATTTTGAATGGCTTGGGCAAACTCAATGCTGATGAAATTCTTCCTGTTGCTCAGTCAGCTATGGACATGAGGGGGGGGCATAAATTCAAATTGAAGGATGGTTGCAGAACAGATGTGTGGAAGTTTTCCTTCAGTCAACAGGTGGTTGATTGCTGGAACAAGCTTCCATCCATTGTTGTGGAAGTGGATAGTTTCAATAAATTCAAGGAAGAACTAGACAAACTAATGTGAGGGATGGATAGGTGAAATGGAATTTTTTTTTTAGCTGAAATTGTATAAACATGCTTTCTTGCATTATTTGTTACTATTAATACCATTTCTTCAGGTTTTGAGTACTTTCGACTATGTAATTCTCCACTAATAATATTTAGCATTAGTAGCGACAAGCAATGCAAGAAAACAAGCTTATACAGCATAAGTGAAAAAAAAAAAAAAAAAACACCTCCCATTTCACCTATTCATTCCCTCCAATAGTTTGTCTAGTTCTGTCTTGAATTTATTTAAGCTGTGTACTTACACAACAACAGATGGAAGTTTGTTTCAGCAATCAACCACCCACTGGCTAAAGGCAAACTTCCACATCTATTCTTCACAAATGTCCTTTCTCAATTTGAATTTGTGTCCCATCATGTGTGTGTAGTTTGAGCAAAAGGAAGAATTCTATCAGCATTGAGCATGCTCAGTCCATTCAAAAGCTTAAAAACCTCAATAAGATCATCTCACAGGTGCCTATTCTCCAGAAGCTGCAATGTGCAGAACTAAAGCCTTTCTTGGTAAGAGCACCCCTTTGTTGAAACGGGAACCTGAAATGGATACTGAGAATGGCAATCTCATTGCCATTCTCAGTACTCATTCCAGCAGCTCTACATCCTTTCTAAAATGAGGCCTCCATACATGTATACAGTGCTAAAGATATAACCTGACCATTGCCTTATAAAATGGGATAATCAACTCCTTATCCCTGCTAGAAAAAATTCCTGTATATAACTGAAAAAACCCCATGAGCTGTACTGGTAGCCTGTTTGCACTGCTCAGAGAACTTCATATCTGACTGCACAATTATACCCAGGTCTCTTTCATTTTCCACTACCTTGGGTAGTGGAAAAGTCCTGGTAGTCTGGGGTACTGCTATCCAAATACAGTACTTTTTTTGCATTTGTCAATATTAACCTTCAATTGCCATTTCTCAGCCCATCTGCCTAACTTTTCTAGATCCTGTTGCAGTAGTATACTGTCATTCCTATCATTAACTACCCTGCTACCTTTTCAGACCTTAAAAATATTTTAGACATTAAGAATGATATGCCTCCATCAATATCACTTATATTTATTCAATATTGTTGTTAGTGGAGAATTGCACTTCACTCTATTTCATCCAGTAAAGCCCTTATTGTAATCTGGAATACAAAATCAATATAGTAACAGTAACACTTGACCTGGGCATACAACATTAAAGACTACAATAAAAAACATATAACTAATCACTGTAATGAGAATTTGGGGAAAAAATAATTTATATCTCTTCTTAAGGTATTTTTCCACATAAGAAGTTGAAACTGCTTGCTCACTTCAGAACTTAAATGGGTTTCACTGTATTTAGGACCATAGCAATAAACAAGGCAATGAGTCTTGCACCTGAGGTGAACCTTAAATTTTTCCAAACCTATATTTCACAACCTTTTTTTGTGAAAAAAAAAAAAAAATAACACTATTAGTTGTAACTGAACCCATTTCCTCATTGCTTCATGTATTATGTACAATATACTAATAAATTGTCATGCATAATAGAGTCCAAAAGTTTTGGTGCTTTTTGAAACAGATGCCGCAGGACACAGTGCTTTGCATATTCTATATTTTGTGTGTATATTGATACGTGTGCATGTGGAGGCTGAGAAACACACACACACACACACACACACACACACACACACACACACACACACACACACACACACACACACACACCTCATCACAGTGAATTGTTTTTATACCATAAGTTGCAGTATGTCACAATTTGAAAAAAAGAGTAAACATCTAGTTGTATATATTTGGGAAAAATCTCTCCTACACGTACATAAGTTTGAAGTTCTCATCATTCAAATTACAGTAAGAAGTCAATAAAGAGCATATATACAGGTCTCTGTGTATGGGCTTTATAAGCTGATATGATAAAGAACTAATAGCAATAAACAGTTATAAATAATTATGAATTTATTTTTATCAAAATGGTATTCATTTGAGGAAATTCAATGAAAAACTTACGGTTCTCGTTTCAAAAGATCATGCCCAATGCCATTAAAACCATTAAAACTAAAATATGGGTCCTCATTATATTGGGTAATAACAGAAGTCAGCACTGCAAACCAAATGCAAAGTGCTGTTAGCATCTTGAAAGATCTGAAAAAAAATCAAAATTTCTTAAGCATTTTACTTGTTTTGTGCATACTACAAACATTCTCAATATACAATTTTTTTTTTAACAATAACACAGATACCAAAAACAGTTTAAATATACTGGATTTTACTGATAAAATATGTAATTTTTTTGTTTATTTCAGCCAAAAAATAATAATTATTGGGCAATGGTATAATGACAATTTTAGACATCCAACTCACACTTTCCCAAAAAAAAGACCCCACACACAAGAATTTTATATTGCATATATTCTAGGAGAAGGCCCTCCTCTGAGCTGCTACATTGTGAGATTTTTCTGCTCAATAGTTATGTCACTATAGGACTATAGTAATGCTATATTTCTCTTATGCATATGCATATTAACATATACAGGCAGGACCATATCAAGACTTTTAAGTAGCTAGACACAGACAATAAAATGCTACTCCATCCCCACTGAACATAAAAAGGTCCCATCGATGCTGTATTCATTTTTCTTATAGTCCCACTGATGCATTCTGCAGCTCCTGAGTCCTGGATGCAATTGCTCCAAATGCCAACTCACCTCCCACCCCTTAAAAAAATAACTGAAAAAAAATAAAAATAAATTTACAAAATACTTTCTTATAATATCATAATCATTTAAGGAACATCTGTACACAAATTAAAATTGTTATATATCAGAATTTAATACCAAACATATATATATATATATATATATACACAGGTAACCCTTGTATAAAACAGTAGTTAAGTTCATATAAAATGTCAAGTGAAACTGTGTTATATGAGACTAGGAAAAAGTACAAAAAGAGGGGTTACGTTCCAAAAGCTAACAAAAATACACTATTTCATTAATAAAATGTTAACAAAACTAACAAAAATACACCTTTCTATATTTCATGTATCTTCTGCTCTCTTTAAAAAAATCAGTAATGTGGTTTTGTTTGCTTTTGTTTGATCAATCTTTGAATTTTGTTGTATGGAACTAAACATTTTTGAAGCTCCCTTTTGAACTTTGGGCTCCTTTCATTCAAGAATCTGCATTCAAAAAATAAGATTCTAATTGCTCAGCTAACATATGCTTTTTAGTGTAAAATCTGGAAGTTTAGAATTTATCTGTGCTATCATCATCTGAATTGATTTGGTTTTACCTCCAATGCCATTTCCACCAAATCCGCTTTGCCAGCCTCTTTTTCTACCAGTAATTTTTGAATGTCTTCAGTAATTATATCTTTTTTATTTTTTTAGGAGCATTGCCGACTAAGGCCATATTGCTCTGCGTATATTGCCTATAAATTGTGTGTCCTGAAGTTGATTTTCTGTTTTGATGGACGAAAAACCTCCGTTTCTGAGAGAAAAAAGCATGCTACCCTTGCCCAAGCAACTCAGCCACGTTGTGAAAAAGACCCATAAAAATTTCTCACCCCCCCCATCATCAACAGGATTTGAACTCAGGTCTTTTCCACCCTGTGTGAGGAGGAGGGCGATTCTATCAACTATGTTACCCACGAGAGCTTCAGTAGACATATCATCAAAACCTCCTCCTACCAACTTAGCATGTTCTACTATCACACTGATTCTGTTTTCTGCCAGTTCAACCATATTTCCCGAATGAATTGACTCTGGCCATACACTTTTCCACACGCATTTAATGTTGACAGTTTTACTTCTTTAAGCGATAAAGCTATGATTCTGATATAGTCCACAATTGAGAAATGTTACCATGCCTCCATTATTTCAATAGATTCAGAATCAATTTTTTCCTAAATCCATTGTAACGATTTTCTGATTTAATAAGTTTTAAAGGTGAATATAATGACTTGATCTTAGGGCTGAAAGAAAGAAGTTGTATTAACCTAGTAAAACTGTGGTGGTAGAAATATAACTTCAACATTTGGATGACTTAAATCTTTTGGATGGCCTGGCATGCTATCCAAGAGTGATAAAACTGGAATCTAGATTTTTCCACAAGTTCAATAGCACAGAACATTACATGGGGATTTCCCAACAAAATAAAATACAGGGACTTCTCAATAATGTTTTTTGACTAGAGAGTCAACAGCGGGGATTCAAAAAGAGTGGAAATGTTGAAAAATTACATCCAATATAATAGCAGGGGTTTTCCCACACAAAAGCTCAAAAATACCCTGTTATGCGAGGTTTGCTGAAATTCTCTAACCATGTTAGAGCAAAACCGTGTTATATGAGTACCATGATGTGCGAGGATTGCCACAATTTATCAATCGTGTTAGAGTGAAACCTTTTTTGTGTTGTAGAAGTACTGTGTTATACAGGGGTTGCTTGTATACATATATAGTAGGGATAAAATGAGTAGAAGTGACAAATATGGAAGTATAGGTATATTATGTTTTAAAAGTTAAAAAGGTTATATGGACACAAAAGTATATATTTAAGCTAGAAGTAATAAAGTGAGAGACAAAATGCAAACAGATGGAATAGTAAAGAACACAAGGTACCAACACTGGTAGGAAAAGGAAAGTAGGAAATAAAAAAATTAAGACCTTCTGTCTTAATTTTTCTATAGGAAAAGAATGTGAAGAACCTAAAAGATGCATTAAATTATCCAAAATTAAAAGGCTGAATTAATAAGCCAATTAGCAGGAAAGAAGCTATAAGGGAGAAAAAAATATATATAAAAATATATTATAAAATATATAAAAGTATATATATAAAATTTATACTGCATTTATTCTAGGCGAAGGCCCTCCTCTGAGCTGCTGCATTGTGAGGTAAAATAAAGGAAAAATAAAGGTTAAAATAATTTGAAATATTTCATCAAGGAACTACATCTGATCAATACAAATCTCTTCATATGTTTTGGCTTAGGGCATCAGTGTGGGCTACAGACTGTATAAATTCCAGGGCAGTATATTAGGTCAACATCTCTTGGAATAAAATCAAACTTCAGGCCAGACAGTACTGCGTAAGGCAGAGATTGAGAATCTTTCAAATTTATTTGTGTTCGTGTGCCAGTATATTTCTTCATTTATATCACCAGCTTAGTGAAATGTTCTAGATTAAAAAAAAAAAAAGCTACTTGCTGGATATTAAAACTGAACTTTTACAAATAAACGTGGCAGAGATTCAGAAACGTTTCCGCATTCGAAGTTTTGGAAGCAAACCTCATTTTTAAATTTCATCTTTTTATACGCAAAATATTCACTTTTGGTGAAAAATAAAGCACGTTGGTGAAAACCGCTAAAATATAGTAAAGATTCATCGAAACAATTTTTTCCATTTATGGTAGTTTTTGAAAAAAAAAAAAAAACTGCACAATTTTCTTTGATTTTTTATTTAAATCGTCATATACAAATTGATTATCTTAAAACGATGTTTTCACATACCTGTGTTGGACTGAACAATTAACTCAGTTTTAACCTTCATGTAAACATCACTGCGGTCAAAACACTGTTTGGTCAAATAAGCTACATCCTCCTAACTATAAACTATATTAGTGGATTATTATTATTATTATTATTAGCCATATGGTGCAAGGAAGCCTGAGGCTTATACTGCACCAGGCAAAAAAAAAAAAAAAAAAATTCTGAATTACCCTGCGAGAGAGAGAAAAGTAGAAGGGAATCACCAAGAAAGAGAAGAATGATGATATCCAGCTCAGGACCCTGGGTGTACCAAGCCCATACTCACCAGATGTGAGCCCCTGGGGGATGTGGGATAACAGTGGCGTATCGTCGTAAAGGGGGGCATGGCGTCCAGGTCCAGGTATCATCGTAAAAGTAACACGGTGAGCAAGCTTTTGAGTATTTTTAGAACGCCTCCTGCATTTTTTTTCTTTAATTTCAAATTTTTGGTTAAGGGGGCACATGCCCCTCTGCCCCACCCCTGCCATACCTCGTGGTATGCCGCTGATATACCACGTGGTATATGCCACTGATATAATAAACAAAACAACAGATTATCTGATATGACAATGTTGAATTTCTTGTAACGATAATGTTTACTACCAAAAAAACATAGTGCGCGATGACCTGGGCTGAGATACACAATGTGCTATCACTAGAATGCACGGCTCAGAGAACCTTTCAGAATTTTAATCCAGTACGTACATTTCACGTATAAGGGTTATGCATAGGTGAAATGCACTGGAAAGGCATGGCCAAAAACTATCACGGAGGCCAACTAAGCAATCCACACAAGAAGAAATCCAGTGTGATTAATGCTGAACTAATTCCGTTGAAAGTTTTCCACACAGGGTATCAGGATATATGTGGTGAGTATGGGCTTGGCACACCCAGGATCCTGAGCTGGATATCATCATTCTTCTCTTCCTTGGTGATTCCCTTCTACTTCTGACTCTTGTTCTCTCTCTCTCTCTCTCTCTCTCTCTCTCTCTCTCTCTCTCTCTCTCTCTCAGGGTAACTCAGAATTTTTTTTTGGCTGGTGCAGCAGAAGCTTCAGGCTTCCTTGCACCATATGGTGGAGCAATACGGCCTTAGTTGCTAATGCTCCTAAAAACCAAATAACAAACAGACAAAACAAAACAAACAGCACCATATGGCTAAGGATAATAATATTTAAGTCCAAAGGTCGGTCTATACCATTGTATTGACATCATTAAAACAGTGTTTTCGGTTGCTGGTTCTGCCATTGTCTAGTGTCTACGTCAATAGAAATAATATTATTCGCTTATTCGCGATTTTCGGTTTCGCGCTTTCGCGTCAGTTACTTCAATATCATAAAAATAGCGAAACCGCAAGAAGAAAGGTTGGCTCAAAAAAAGGAAAAAATCTCATTGGGGATGGTGAGGGATTGATTATAGTAAAAATAAAAATATATAAAAATGTACAGTATATACACTGAAAAGACAGAATTCATGGGACACCCGGTTCCTGAGCAACGCGACGCTGTCACCCCTCTCGCTAGTGGACGAACCCACCGCTTGGCAGGTATACAGTTACACCGCATTAATGCATTCATGTAGACAGTAATTCGATGGCAATATGAATAAACGTCGTGAGTTAACCGATTTCGAAAGCGCGATGATAGTGGGTGCCCAACGCATGGGTAATGCACTAACCCCGTTCGACAGTATCAAGAGTGTATCGAGAATACGCCATTTTCGGCGGAATAACGTCTCATCGTGGACAAGGCTGTGGGCGGGCAGAGAAAGGTGGTGGATTAACGCGGCCATCAACGTCTATCTCTCATTGTTTCAGCGAACTGGTGTACCTGGTCTGCCTCCACGGGGCCGAGTGTGGGCAACGCTGGGTCTCAGTAGGGGTCCAGCGGCTAAATGACCAGAAGAACAACGGTACACGACAGTACACATGTACAAAATCCATACACTTTTAAATCTCTGGCCTCAACAGTGTTCTGTTTCACATGACAATGTATACTACACAGAGATGGGGGAAACCCCTGGTGTCGTTTGACACGAATACACTTTGCACTTTATTTGTTTCAACCAACCAGAGAGCGACAGTGGCACAAATCATCGCCGACTTCAATGAGGGAGGTGCCAGAAACGTCTCCACCAAGACCATCAGGCGATTATTAGCCGCAACAGGTTATGGGACCCACCAGAGTCCCATTACTAACACCACGACACAGGACTCTACGCCTCGGCACTGGACCTTGGATGATTGGAGATGGGTCTCCTGATCCGATGAGTCTAATTTCCAGTTATTTCGAGCGAATGGGAAGGTGCTTTTCTGGAGGAAACCGCAAGAAGCTATGCACCCGTCATGTCAACAAGGAACTGTTCAGGCAGGTGGACAGTCAGTGCAACATGTTTTTAAAAAAAATTCCTTCGTTCAGATCCAACGCAGAAACTTTATTATTCTGGCTAAGTTAGAATAATAAAGATTGCAGAATACAGTTCAATCCAAGTAGTAATAGATACAAATTTTACATATTACAAAATTTATATAAACAAATTGACCAAATACTGGTCTTTTACATGTTCGGTATATCAATTTGTTTACCGGGCAGTAAGTGAAATACAGGACTAACCAGATTAGATCGCACACCTGGCAACCCTTGCAATTAATGCTTTGACAACATATATCTAATTGGAATTGCATAAAGGACATTCTTCTATAAAGACTGAGTTTGTTTATACTCCTGGCAACTTTATTTTTATGACAGCCACATGTAGCGTTCAAATAGCAATAAACTTCTTTTTTTTTTGTACTGGTTGGCAAACAACTATGCGCCGAGCATTAATGATTTTGTAAAATATATCTTACAAAATCATTAATGTTAATACACTGCTATTAAGCCCGAAAGATTAAATGAACCGCTTTAATTTTCAATTTTATAACTTACAAAATGAGCGTATTATACTAATGATGATATTTTGTGAACAGTAAGAACATCATGGAGGCCTACGGTAGATGTTGAGGTATTAGCATGTCAGCTTAAACATATAAGAAACGATCGCTCGAGGTAACAAAATATCAGATATTTTTAAAGCATGAGTTACATTATTCCTCAAATCAATACATCAGATACTGAGAGTTATTATGCCTTAAGGGTGAAATAAACTTCATGGCGTCATCATTAGGTAGCTCACCCAGATAACCGCAAGCAGGGAAAATTGTATGCGTGTTAACCCACTTCCAGAACAGTGCCCCTTCAAATTATTCAAAATAGCTGAAGTTTCAGCAGTTTGAATAATTGATTTGTTCCAATAGTCGATTTGCTGAATAAAATAAGATATCAATTTTAAAATCACCCCCCCCTCCAGTTTTAATATCCGAAATTATCGATTTCACAAGGGCGGATACAGGACGAGAGGAGAATAACTGGGAATTCCCCTAAGATTACCCCAAAAGCATGTCATGCTCTTGTATTATCTTTAAGCAGTACAATTTTCTACGAAGTTCCCTCCACAAGACCGGATCATCCTTGTATTGATACTATTCATTTTGCCTCCCCTATAATGCTATTTGGATGCAGTTGCTTCCAAGCTCCTGGAAAATGTGGCCTGAAAATGTTACTATTAACCATATCCCCAATCAAGAATAAAGAATATATCAAATATGTATTAATAAAGTTAATTTTAATTTTCATATTTTATTTCGATAGATTGCAGTAGTAGGGGAGGCACTTTGAATCAAACTGACCGGGGGGGGGCGCTAGGTGGCGCTGCAGTCGAACTTTGCCGCCCCCGCCCGCTAGAGGGCGCACCAAGCTGACCATGGGGAATGCCGCTAGGTGGCGCTGCAGTCGAACCATTGCCCCTCCCGCTAGGGGGCGCATCGAACTGACCAGGTGGGTGGTCTACCTCGCCCGCTAGAGGGCGCAGCGAACTGACCAGGGGGCGCGGTTACCCCGCCCGCTAGAGGGCGCACCAAACTGACCGGGGGCGGCGGTCTTCAACCCCCGCCAGGTGGCGCTGCCATCGAAAAACTTTGAACCGATTTTGTCAGCGGGTGGTCTTCCTACATCCCCCACCTCCGTCACCAGGTGGCGCTGCCATCGAAACACTGAACCGATTTTGTCAGCAGGGTGGTCTTCCCCCTCCCCCATCTTTGCCGCCAGGTGGCGCTGCCATCGAAATACTTTCAACAATACTGACGGGGGTTGTGTTCCACCCTCCCTCTTCTCACCCCCGCCGTTGTGCGTCACCAGGTGGCGCTGCCATCGAAACACTTTGAACCGATTTTGTCAGCGGGTGGTCGTCTCCCTCCCCCCCTCCTTACCGCCAGGTGGCGCTGCCATCGAAATACTTTCAACAATACTGACGGGGGTTGTGTTCCTCCCTCCCTCTTCTCACCCCCGCCGCTAGGCGGCGGTACGGTCGCACAATGTTAAAACATGCATAGTGTAACATGTCTTATGACGTCATAATCCTTTGTAGTAATTCTTGGAATTCAAAGAGAGGGTTTTTTTAATTTTACTGCTGGATGGTATATTTTAAAAGAATTTTAAATGAGAAGACTATTTTAAACAACAGGCAATAAATTAAAGTATTCATGTACAAATCAATGGTATTTTTTGAACAATGGTATTATATGAACATAATTAAAGTATTTATTAACAAATCAATGGTATTTTGTCTGGTGAAAGTGATTTTAAATATAACTTTTAAGGAAGACACAGAATTATAATGAACGAAGTCTTTATTGAACACTGTTAACAAAATTATTTACAAAGGAATCATTATTCTGATAGGCGCCTCCGTAGCCAGGTGGGAAGGAGCAGCAGTGCGCAGCACACGCTTCTTGATTAGACCGGGGTTCGAGCCCGTCACCACCAAATACGGAGGATGCGGAAAGGTCAAGAGAATGACCACCGCATATTCCTGGAGCAATATGGCCTTAGTTGCTAATGCTCCAAATAACAAACAAACAATTATTCTGATAAAATCTTGACACCACGCTCTCTTCAACATGCACAAGGGAAACTAATAATAAAAATGAGCACGTGCTTGGTCTAACAACATGGATCTCAGTTCAGATAACATTGAATATTTGATAAGAATCGAATTGTGAGAAGAGTCCTTTACCTTTCTTTTCCCCGTCGAATTCACGAACAACATCATAAGGATATACAGTCTTTAAATATAATTCATAAATATCGATGAAATTTTCATCCTCGGCGCCGTTCAAGAAAGTATTGGTTTGGAAGAGTTTCCTTTTTAGGAACACGTCACGAGCTTGATATAAATGTGAAACAATAATATCACCCATAAGTTTGAAGATAGCCACTTCCTCCTGTAAAAGCTGCAGTCGTTTTTGAATGGATATGGTTTTAATTGATAAAGTTTCCACCTCGAAAGCATCGAGTTTAACATCGTTAATATCGTTGTTCTCTATACGACGAATAGTCAAAAATCCATTTCCACACACTGTTGCCAGATTTTCACTTATTCTGCATTCGGCGGCGTCTTCTTTTTGGTTCAAATATTTTGTAAATTCCGGAAGTTTCTTTTGAAGCAGCATCCATTCTTCACATTTAATAACAATTACATTAGAATCGGACTCCAACTGGACACAGGGTTTAAAATTTAGAAATCCAACCCGGACAAGCCATTTGGAAGACCAGAGCGATAGAAACTGTAATAGCAAAACTTAGACGCCATGGCTAGAGAGAGAACTGAAATGAGCACAGATCATAAACCCTTTTTAAACCAAATATCACCCTAGTTTTCAGCCAATCAAAAACAGGTGCGTACAAACATGTTCAATCGTGATTAAAATCCTTTGCATGGCCTAACAAGTCTTATGATGTCATAATCCTTTTGGGGTAATTCTTGGAATTCAAAGAGAAAGGTTTTGTTCAACATGCACGGTATAACAAGTCTTATGACGTCATAGTCCTTTGAGATAATTCTTTGAACATAATTCCTAATTAAATAGTTTATTTTTTACATTATTTTAATTTGTTTTGTAGCCAATAAAAAAATAATTGCACGTTTATATGAGCGCAAAAATAAGTATTGTGATCAAATAAACAAGGGGTCGTTTCAAGCTGAATTTCCTTTCTTTGTGGACAGCCGATTTTTTCTAAATTAATTACAGATGCATTGGTATATTTTGACAAAATGTGTTTCTTTTCTTCTCCTTTCACATAAATTATACTACACTTTGAAGTGACCATTTCCAACCACATCCTTAAATCTTTTTGTTGAATGAAACCAAAATTCCATGGTAATTGATGACAGTTTTTAAAAATCAAAATATTTTGTCTCTTAATTGCGTTTGGTAATTCATTCCACCCACATGGCGGGTACATTACATTACTAAATAAATTTTCACCGTCAAAAAATGCAACTTCCTTTATAAAATAATTTCCATCAGAATTTAGAAACATTTGGAAATCGATGAGTGCTGATTTTTGATCCATTTCCTGGAACTGTCTGTGGTCAGTTGACGTTGACCGGCGCTTTTATACCACGTGATGATAATCGTCGTTCATGATTGGCCCGCTCTTTAATACCACGTGACGGCAAATTTCGTTGATGATTGGTAGGTGTATAACCTATATAAACACCTTTGGGGGTCTGAATGTGCCCATTTAGTTTTTGCCTACTTTCATGCTTGTGCTTATTTGGTGGATATTGGCTGTACTTGGAATTATGGAATCCAGCACTGTAAGTATTATTTCTAAAGTCTGAATTTGTGTGTTATTTCAGCATTTGGTTTGTACTTTAATCAAAAATTTATTTTTATAGATTTTTGAAGATGTAAGTCTAGAAGTAGAACAAAAATTAATTTCTGCTGTTCGTGAATATGATCCTATTGATAACAATGAAAGTGTCCCCAAACACGTAGTAAGTTTATTTTACATTTATCGCTGCTGAAAGATATAATTTTTAGAAGTTAATGTATGTTTTCTTGATTAGTTGAAACCGTGTGAACGCATTGTTTTTTGGTTATTCGTTCCAGGAATTATAACTAATCTCTAAATTGTATTAGCACGTGGCCCTGCAAGTGTGTAATTAACCTTGTTTATTGAAATTCTGTGGGTTATCAGTTCAATTTTTTTTTTTTTTTTTTTTACAAATACCTGTGAACAATTAGCTACATAGATTTATTTTAAACACCTAAGGGTAGATATTCAGAAACGGGTGCCCCTTTCAAAATGGAGGCGAGGAGAGGAGGGGAAAAGCAATGATTGGCGGGTTGTGACACCTAAGCATTGGTAAAGGGTGATTTTTATAACGGAAATTGTATTTCCGGATCGATCTTATTGTTTGAAAATTTTAAACTTTAATCATGCAATTTGCTTTTTTTTACAAACATCTCTGAACAATTAGTATTAAACTAAGTGTAAATTTATTCGACTAATTTTAGTTTATTCCTACTATTCTCTCTTAAACCCCCAATTAAATGATCGTTATTCTTTTTTAAGAAAGCTGGATTATTGGTAATACTTTATACTTTCAACCAATAAATTTTCGAATTTTTCAGAAAAATGCCAATACATAAAATTGTAGCACTTTGTAACCGTGGGATACTGCAAGGTCAAGTTCAACTGTACACCATGTTCCTGTGAATGATCGATCTGAATGAGAGCACTGGGATAAACATTCATTAGCACACTGACCACATAGTGGGAAAACAAGCTTACCATTGCTATTGATGGGCAAAACAGGTAACAGAAGCTGATCAGGAGCAACAACACGGGCATGGCAAATGCCAAAGTATGCCCCTGGTGTGTAATCAAAGTTTTCAAGTATTACTTTAGGGTGCCCACGAGGAAAAACACCATATTTGCACACCCATGGATAAAGGGAGCAGAAATCAAGATAGTGGATTTCTTCGACCTTGTGATAAAGTTTATAACAGTCTGTTCTTCCTCCTTTTAAGGCACTCCTAGGTGTCAGACCTTCGAAATGAATGGCCTCATCTGCATGTTGTTTTAGCGTTATATCAGTGTTAACCAATTGGTCAAACTGACACTCCCATATGGAGACCACCTGAAAACCTTGTGACTCTAAGTATGCCTCTCTGTCTAATGTTGCTTCATAGAGAGCACCCATTGTAATATTTTGGTGTGACTGTTGTGTGTAGGGCTTATAACATTTTGGACACCCGTGATAATAGCATCCGTTAAATTCATACACCGTTTGTTTATACAAACCATCCACAAAGTATGGGCCAATTTTAACCTCTCCACCTACTCTGCGTGCGTGCTGAATTGTAACATTGTGCTTTTTTTCTAAATAAGTGAGCCATATTAAAGCTTTACGACTCTGTATGTTTTTTCCCTTGTAACCTGCAGGTGGCAAGATGGCCATCGTGTTATGAGGAAGAAATTTTTGAAGGAATACCCTATTGCAAACACCTGCAATGGTAATGTCTTGGTGGAAAGGGTCAACACCTGTAGTTTCTAAAAAAAGAGAGCGGAACTTATCACAGGACCCTTAAGTCATCTTGACAGTAGCAAAGCAGTTCAGATTTCAGATTGTAGGTGTCGTGTGTCCGCTGTTCGTACCATGTTTCAAACTCAGCTAGGGTCTCTTTCCCCATATATTCAGGCTGAAAATACTGTTTAGCAGGTAATGGGCCCTGGTAATCACCGGTCTGTTCGGTGTGAAATACGTAGGGGAAGAAACCCTTTCTGACCTCTGGAAGTTCAAACATGGCTTGTCCGGGTTGGATTTGTAAATTTTAAACCCTGTGTTCAGTTGGAGTCCCATTCTCAAGTAATTGTTATTAAGTGTGAAGAATGGATGCTGCTTCAAAAGAAACTTCCAGAATTTACAAAATATTTGAACCAAAAAGAAGACGCCGAATGCAGAATAAGTGAAAATCTGGCAACAGTGTGTGGGAATGGTTTTTTGACTATTCGTTGTATAGAGAACAACGATATTCACGATGTTAAACTCGATGATTTAGAGGTGGAAACTCTATCAATTAAAACCATATCCATTCAAAAACGACTGCAGCTTTTACAGGAGGAAGCGGCTATCTTCAAACTTATGGGTGATATCATAGTTTCACGTTTATATCAAGCTCGTGACGTGTTCCTAAAAAGGAAACTCTTCCAAACCAATACTTTCTTGAACGGCGCCAAGGATGAAAATTTCATCGATATTTATGAATTATATTTAAAGACTGTATATCCTTCTGATGTTGTTCGTGAATTCGACGGGGAAAAGAAAGTTAAAGGACTCTTCTCACAATTCGATTCTTATCAAATATTCAATGCTATAAATTCAATGTTATCTGAACTGAGATCCATGTTTTAGATGAAGCACGTGCTCATTTTTATTATTAGTTTCCCTTGTGCATATTGAAGAGAGTTGTGTCAAGATTTTATCAGAATAATGATTCCTTTGTAAATAATTTTGTTAACAGTGTTCAATAAAAGACTTCGTTCATTATAATTCTGTGTCTTCATTAAAAGTTATATTTAAAATCACTTTCAACTGGCAAAATACTATTGATTTCTTCATGAATACTTTAATTATGTTCAAATAATACCATTGATTTGTTCATGAATACTTTAATTTATTGCCTGTTGTTTAAAATAGTCTTCTCATTTAAAAATATACCAACCAGCAGTAAAATTAAAAAAAACCCTGTCTTTGAATTACTACAAAGGATTATGACGTCATACGACATGTTACACCATGCATGTTTTAACATTGTGCGACGGTGCCGCCGTCTAGCGGCGGGGGTGAGAAGAGGGAGGGAGGAACACAACCCCCGTCAGTATTGTTGAAAGTATTTCGATGGCAGCGCCACCTGGTGCAAGTAGGGGGGAAGACCACCCTGCTGACAAAATCGGTTCAAAGTTTTTGCGATGGCAGCGCCACCTGGTGACGGCGGTGGGGATGTAGGAAGACCACCCGCTGACAAAATCGGTTCAAAGTTTTTTGATGGCAGCGCCACCTGGCGGAGGTTGAAGACCGCGCCCCCAGGTCAGTTCGATGCGCCCTCTAGCGGGAGGGGACAATGTTTCGACTGCAGCGCCACCTAGCGGCAACTCCCCCGGTCAGCTTGGTGCGCCCTATGGGGGGCGGCAAAGTTCGCCTGCAGCGCCACCTAGCGCCCTCCCCCCTGGTCAGTTTGGTTCAAAGTGCCTCCCCTACTACTGATTGCTATTTCATATAACTTTATATCAAGCACCAATCTTCCCTTCCAAACAATGGCCATTCTAAATTTTTTGAAATACTGATCTACATGATTAACCTCATTTAATATTAAATAAATGCAAAAAAAAAAAAAAAATCTAGCATCTTTTTCTATTGAGCAGTATATACACTATCTTCCAACATGTATTAGAACGCCTTGTCCAGTGGTAAAACTACCATATCGCCAGATCTGCCATCCTTCTTTCTAACTTGGAGCACCGTGTTGGAAAGTGTAAAGGTCACTTCCATGAACTGTCACAGTGGACGCATTAAGGATTGCCTAAAACATCAACATAGGTTTCAACAGGCTTGTGATGGCTTCATGCACTGCGATCAGTTAGCCTAGTCCATGTCATCACGAGAAACATCCCGAGACTATGAACTTTTTCCTTTCGTCAACTTAACTAAATTCTATTAGCACTTTTATAATACACTAAAAGAAAATAAACAGGAAAAAAAAAAATTGTAACAACCGTGTTATTTTTTGAATATTTTCTATTTAGCTATAATAACTGGAATTTTAGAAGCTCAAGAGACAGAAAAATTTACAAATATTTCGTGAATTTTCAATTCGTAGTCTCATGCGTTATGTTACATCTACCTTAGTTTATACTCATGCACACCATTAGGCATCTCTCATCATACTGTGGAATTATACTCCCTAACTAGATTGTCATGAGTGCATGACCGATGAAAGGCCAACAAGCCTTGAAACGGTGCCGTCTGGGTGATGGTATCCACCGAGAATAAGTAACATTAGTCTTCTCTTAGTGAAGCGTTACTTTTTCGAGGTAGTGCAAAATCATGGCAACTCGTTGTGAAGGTAATCACAATAGAGATAAAATTAAATCGATGCCGTTCCAACTGCTTTAGAGTTCATTATGAATAATAGGGTGTATTTACACTGACCGTTCATTAACAAATATTTATAAATTAAAAATGCCCTTAATTGTTGGCATTACGTGGTTTTATTTTGTGTATGTTTTTCGAACTTCTGCAAAGGCAACTTAGGTCACGAGGAGGCGAGGTCTTTCCTCACTACAAGTAAATTATAAAACAGAAACTACAAATACAACTTCCTATACAGTATTTCAAAAAGTTACATCACTGGTTTTAGAAGAGAATAAGCACTTCACAACTAAATTTCATCGCCTGACATTGCTAAACGAAAGCACGTCGTTCCTCATCATCACCTGTAAGTCAAATTTGCTTCACATTAAAAATATTTTAAATGATATAAAATAAACTGGCAATGTGCAGCACATGCACTTTAGGTTGCGCTGCCTGCCAATTTCTTGATTGGTTCGGATAATCGACATTTCGGTTAATAGACGTACCACTGTAATTTATACAAACATATAAATATCCATAAATCAAAATAAAATAAATAAATAATTTTAGCATCACTTATGATCTCTTCTGTACATGCAAGTGCATCAGAAGGTCACGTGGTATGAGGCTAGACATTTTACTTAAAATCAAGCACCAGTAGGGCTGTTGGTAAGATAAATTATATAACAATTCTCGCAGAAATCTTTTTCTAAAGATTAATGAAGTTGGTATCCTTTCCTTTGAAAAGAAAGACATGAAAACGTCATCTAATCACGATCTATTATTTTCTAAAAATCAATTAATTTCTTTGTGAAGGTTGACTTGACGTAGCGAAATGCCTTAATAGAATAGAAAATAAATAATTGAAATACGACATTTTTGAACACTGCTGTAACTGGAACGGTGAAATCAATCGATAGTTTCAAACAGTTTTATATATCGATTAAGGAATCGGTCTGTCAGAGAATTAAATTGTTTTGTATTATTTATTTTTAAGAAAATAAATAAACGAAAGTAAATATTAGGATAGGGCGGATGAAGAGCAAAGGAATCGCATTCCATTCCACCAGTGTTTAACGTTTTGTTTCTAATATTCTTTATTTATTTATTGCAAATGGATAGTCTCCATTTTTATATGATAAACCAAAGAAATAAAGATGTGAACTTCTTGCAATGGACTGTTAAGAATATACAGCGAGAAAACCAGGGGCATGATAGTTTCTATAATCAGAATGCAATGCTGATTATAGTTTAAAATTCCAGTTTTAAGAGACGATAAACCATGCGTCCTTTAAAATGATGAAAGAATCAAACTTTCAGGTGTTCCACGTTAGAGAAATTAGAAATAAAATGAAATCATCAGACAAACGAAATCATATACTCATCATCAGATGCCTGAAACGTTTCCTTAAATGTATAGTGGTTTCGGCTATAAGTTAAACTATATTATTAATTACACATGGTATAAGAGTGGCTGTGAATTGTAGTAATCAATCTTCATCAACCGCGTAACTTCCTTCCCTAAATATTTAAAATGACATCCACATGACCTGAGAGAGGTGAGATGAGACCCAGGACCTGAGAGAGAGAGAGAGAGAGAGAGAGAGGGGTGAGATGGGACCCAGGCCAGTCATAAATGTGGGCCCCACCAACTCCAAAAAGCCATAAATGAATAGAATCAATAAAACAAATACAACCAGATTTTTCACCACCGAACAGAAACTTTAATTTATATAACAGAATTTATTTCTCATACCAATTACAATGCTTCACAATTTCCATATAATTTACATTTATTTGAAACATAATTTAACGGTCTGAATAAGATTATCCGAATTGAAATTTAAAAGAGATTGAAATTATTTTAAAAATGCTTTTCGAGTTTTATTTTGGCAATTTCCTTTATTATATTTGAAAAAAAAATTCCCGAGCAATGTCAGAATTTATGTGAAGAATTGATAACCCATTTGGCCTTTCTTCAGACATTGTAGATCTGTTAAAATTTTTCACTCTTCATGACACTAAAACTTCTTCGGGAGCAACAGAAGTAGGTAGACTCAAAAATATTCTACGTGTTACAGACAAATTTGGAAACAACTCAATTAAATTGGTTTCCTATATGTTCTGTAGCCAAAATTCGCTGGAAAATGTTAGTTCTAAACTATAGTTTGTTCTAAATTTTCTTCATAAAACCATAATTTTTGTGCTGAGGCTTTTATTTTTTCATCTGTTAATTCAAAACGCCATCTCAATCCAGATATTACCGAATGAATAATATCATTTTCAGCCAAGGAAATAAAGAGAAACATTATTCGATACACATATTTATATATTCAAAGGGAGCAATTTTATATAAATAACACTGACTAAGCCTTAAAAGAAATGGCACCGGGAGAAAATATATTCAAGTTACAAGGTTAAAGTCCTCCTATTCCACACCACCAGGTTTACTTTAAAAAATAAACATTCTCTCAAAAACCAGCTCCAAAAGGAATTGTAGGATGTATTTGTTTAAAGGTTTGTTATATTTGTTTATTGTCTCATGCATTTCGCAGATATTTAAATCTCATATTACGTGAAACGGTTTCCAGGGGATAATTCCAAGTCATGGAATATAGAACTCACCTCGCGAAGGAATTTCAAGAAACAATTCAGAAAAAAATGAAGCATGGAATACATTTTCATTCCTGGTCTTCCATTCCCAATCCTCTCCCACTTCTTTGAGCGGAAGCCAATAAGCGATCATAAAATATATTATTGTATCTTTACTTCATATGAAAAAAACTGCAGTATTTACATTGCTAGACCACAGATGTCATTTCTAGGTCAGACTAGAAATGACACTAATAACCGAATACGCCGCCTCCGTGGGCAGGAGCAGTAGTGCGTAGCACACGCTTCTTGATTGGACCGGGGTTCGAGCCCGTGACCACCAAATACGGAGGATGCGGAAAGGTCAGAGCATGACTACCGCATATCGATGGAGCAATATGGCCTCAGTTGCTAATGCTCCTAAAAACCAAATAACAACATAACCGAATACATAAGAAGACATAACAATACATGAGAGGACATAAGAAGATTTAACACAAGAAAAGTAGAACAAGCATTAAGGGAAAACAAAGGACTTAAATCAGCAGCCATGAGCAGGAACACAGAAAGACAAATGATACTGAAATTGAAGAATATCGATGGTGTACTTATAAATAGCAGAGAAGGCATAATTCAAATAGCAGAAAACTACTATAGAGAATTATCCAAGGAGCGAGGGAATGATACCAGCAGTGGGGAAGATGGATCGCAAATTAGTAACACATACGACATACCCGATATTCTTCCTGATGAGGTAGAACATGCATTGAAGAAAATGAAGAATCGGAAAGCCTCGGGGGAAGATGAAGTTACTGTAGAGTTGTTAAAATTGGGAGGAAGAGACATGACACAGAAACTGGAAAGACTCTTCACAAAATGCATTAGAAAGGGTGTGACGCCTAAGGAGTGGAACAATGCAATCATAGTTTTGCTGCATAAGAAAGGAGATAAATCAGAAATTGGAAATTATAGACCAATTGTAAATTAAAGCTCCAAGCCAACATGCCCTGCACTCGCCAGTTTAATGCTCCGATTAATTACTGAGCATACCGGGAAAGGAGCCAGCGGTGTGTGCATCAACTGCCACTGTTCATGCTGTTCTCTCTCACGAGCTTCAAAGACGAAAATTGGGACTTTCAAGCGTCTTTTTGTTAATTTAATCTTAATATTACGTTACAACAGTAATTTCATTTAATGTATTTTTTATGTCATCTTAATATTTTTATGCAACCTAATGCGATTATGGAAGTCATTGTATCGTCTTATTAATATCTTATGTCACTTGATGTTATTTCATTTAATTTGTTTTATGTGCTATATCACTTAATGGCAATTTATTTATTTCTGTAATAAATCTGCTTGTTATCATCTCTATAAGTGTTAACCTCTGGCCTTTTGGCCGTGAAGGGACATTACAACACGATCCAATCATGTAACTGTCTCAATTGAAGATGTTGCAATAAAAGATTCTCTCTCTCTCTCTCTCTCTCTCTCTCTCTCTCTCTCTCTCTCTCTCAATTAGCTTGTAATCCAACATCTACAAGTTGTTCACAAGGGTCATTACTTAGAAAGAATACTTGATAATAATCAACCGAAAGAGCAAGGCTGGCTTTAGGACAGGATTCTCAACTATGGATCACCTTCACGTAATATCACAGCTAATGGAAAAAGCAAATGAATATAAAACACTATTATACCTGGCATTTGTGGATTCTGAAAAGGCATTTCAGTCCATACAGCATAAGGCAATATTTCGGGCACTGAAAAGATAAGGCATAGATACCCCAAAATCATAATATATGGGGCATAGATACCCCATATATTATGATTTTGAAGAAAATATATGAGAACACTACCTCTTTTATTAGACTAGACAAAGAGAGTAGCAAATTTAAAATTGCTGCTGTCTTTGTTTGATATTGTGTCGACAAGGAGACACAATATCTTCGAAGTTGTTTACTGTTGCCCTTGAGGATCTTCTAAAAGCTCGCTAAAAGCTGGTCGCAGAAAGGAGTCAATGTGAATGGAGAGTACATAAACCATTTACGATTTGCAGATGACATTGTGATCATAATGATTCCAAAGAATTAGAGGAAAATCTTAATCAGTTATGCAGAGTTAGTAAGGATTTCGGACTAAAGACGAATATGGCTAAAAGAAAAGTAATGATGAACAAGTATGCCACAGAAAGGGTTATAATTATTGAAGGAGCAGTAATTGAAAAGGTGGATTCATATACTTATCTGGGACAAGTCATTAGCTGTAATAATGATAAATGGCTGGAAGTCATTTCTGTAATGACTTCCAGAGAAGAATAAATTTTGGATGGATAGCATTCAGGAAATATAGTCACATACTGAAGAGCAATATCCCAGTTTGTCTGAAACGTAAAATAATGAACCAATGTATACTCCCCACCATGACTTATGGAAGTGAAACTTGGGCACTCACCAAAAGAATGGAA
Source organism: Mastigoproctus giganteus (assembly GCF_048544385.1). Classification (NCBI taxonomy): domain Eukaryota; kingdom Metazoa; phylum Arthropoda; class Arachnida; order Uropygi; family Thelyphonidae; genus Mastigoproctus; species Mastigoproctus giganteus. Next base: position 7,866,239 of record NC_143581.1, read on the forward strand.
GAGAAGCTGAGAACTACACAGCGAAGAATGGAACGAATTATATTGGGAATCAGACTGTTAGATAAGAAGAGAAACACATGGATTAGGCAGCAAACTCAAGTAAAGGACATTCTTATCAAAACTAAAGAACTAAAATGGTCTTGGGCAGGACACATAGCTCGAAGACATGATGACCGATGGACTAAGAAAATAACAGAATGGTACCCAAGAGGAGCTAGAAGAAAACTTGGAAGACAACGATGGAGATAGACAGATGAAATTCACGAGTTCGTGGGTGGCCATTGCACAAAACAGAATGAACTAGAAAGTTGCTGAAGAGGCCTTCATCCTGCAGTGGATTAAAAATGGCTGATGATGATGATGATGAACCGAATACATCCAACAGTACAGAGAGAAATGATTACAACATGCGAAATGAATGGATAAAACAAGGATATCTCGTCAGATTCTCTGATACAACCGTAGATTGTAGAAAGAATGCTAGCTAAGAGATGGCTGTCGATCGTAACGAGACTCTAGGCCTACTACCTGATAGGATGATGATGATGATGATCATCATCATTACTTCACAAATAGCATATCACTTGTATAATAAAAAAAATTTTCTTTGTGTTAATTTAAAACCTTTTTTCACTCATGTTTATCATGTTTTTTACATAAAAGACTAAATTTTGTGGACTTCCTCTGGGTTCGGGGCCCAGAGTTCGAATTTCGTGCTTTTTACAACGTGGAGTTAGTCGGTCTCCGGGAAACTTGGGTTTTGCGTATAGCAAACTGACTGAAGAATACATGAAGTACAGACATAATACTTATACTGAAACCTTCACTTTGGTATTTTACACATATATATAACCTAAACTTGCATAGAAGGACTTATGCCAAATTGATAATATTTTTTTTTAGAAATATCTATTGTAACAAGCTTGAGTTTTTTCAAACTTTTCCATATGAGTAATTTGTCGTATAAGAACAATGACGACCCCAGAATTTTCGAAGATGTTTTTCTAGAATTAAGGTGACCCACGGCGCAATTTTGATAAGCAATGACTCAGCCAGGATCACCCCACTTTTTTCCCCCAGTTTATCAACTCTCAGGATACATCTGGGCGCCGAATAAACGTTTACCTAGGGAGTTAATTTCAAAGTTTCCTCGAGTACCAATTACTTGATTTTCCTACAGCAGCAGCAGTGGCTGGAAGCTAGTTCAGGGTCGCCCCTGTTCACAGAGCATACATTGGTAACCATTAATCAGGTACTAAAAAGTACTGAAATAGTTTAAAGGCAGTAAATGGATTTTTATTGCTCTACAAAGGGTTGGAGTATGGAATAGATACAATATTCGATGACTGGAACTTGTGGGATGATCACTCGCAGGCTAGCAAGGCTTTGTGGATTTATTGTAGGATTGTTTTCTACAACTTGTACTATCACTGTCACTAGTCTCCTTTACAAAAGCAAAAACTCTTCCCTTCACCCTTGATGGTAGTTACATCTTTAAGTAAATCTCACATCAGAACACTATGATCACTGCTACCTGGCGGTTTCTTTATCTGCAAATTTTTAATGCATGAATAATCACTGCTGATATTCAGATCAAGATTGGATACTGTGATTTGGTCATAAAGGAACTGGATGCAAAAAAGAATAATTTTGCTAGCATGTACTTAGATTTCAGGATAGCTTTTGACACTGTTGCACATGGAAGACTGCTGTACAGATTGGAGGGTATGGCATTAAGAGCAAGTTGCTACAATGGATAAAAGGGTGGTTGAGTGGGAAACAGCAGAGAGTGGAAATAAATAGCCACTGCTCTACGTATACTAATGTTAATACTGGAGTTTCCCAGGGGTGCTGGGTCCATTGTTGTTTTGTGTATTTATCAATGATATCGATGAAGGTATATCAGGCTTAATGTCCAAGTTTCCAGATGATATAAAGGTTGGCAGGGTTGTTAAAGACAGTATGCTATTGCAACAGGATCTAGAGAAGTTAGGCGGATGGGCTGAGTGGTGGCAACTGAAATTTAACTTTGACAAATACAAAGTCCTGCATATGGTAACGTACCGACTCTGTGGTACTACACTTAGGAAAGTGGAGAATGAAAAAGACTTGGGGTTAATTGTGCAGTCAGATATGAAGTTCTCTGAGCAGTGCAGGAGGGCTACCAGAGCAGGTCATCGAGTCTTGTCAATGATATATTGGAATTTTGCTAGCAGAGAGAAGGAGGTGGTTGTCCCTTTGTATAAGCCAATGGTCAGGCCACACCTTGAGTACTGCGTATAGGTCTAGAGGCTTCATTTTAGTAAGGATGTAGAGTTACTAGAACGAGTACAGAGAAAGGCAACAAGATTGGTGAGAGGAACAAAAGGGTGGTCTTACCAAGAGACGCTTAAGTTCTGCGAGTTGCAGCATCTGGAGACTAGGCACCTGCGAGGTGATCTGATTGAGATGTACCCCAGAGCAACGTATCAACTCTGTGGTACTACACTGACAGTGGTAGAGAATGAAAAGGACCTGGGGGGGGGTAATTGTGCAAGCAGATATGAAGTTCTCTGAGCAGTGCAGACGGGCTGCTAGAGTAGCTCATGGTGTCTTGTCAATAATATACAGGAATTTTTCTAGAACAGATAAGGAGGTGATTATTCCCTTGTATAAGGCAATGGTCACAGGTCTGGAGGCCTGATTTCAAGAAGGATGTAGAGCTGCTGGAACGGTACAGAGAAGGGCAACAAGATTAGTGAATGGAACAAAGGGTTGCTCTTACGAAGAAAGGCTTAAGTTTTGCCAATTGCAGTGTCTGGAGACTAGACTACACTGCTGCTCCTTCCCACCTGGCTACGGAGGCGCCCTGAGGTGATCTGATAGAGGTGAATAAAGCGTTGAATGGTTTGAGCATGCTCAATGCTGATGGGATTCTTCCTCTTGCTCAGAATAATCACCTGAGAGGGCATAAATTCAAATTGAGGAAAGACAGATGTGCAGAAATTTTCATTTAGCCAGCAGGTAGTTGGTTGGTGGAACAGACCACAATCCCTTGTTGTGGAAGTTGATAGCCTAAATAAATTTAAGGCTCAGCTGGACAGGTATTTCGAACGAACGGAGGGGTGAAATGGGAGTGTTTGGCTGATGCTGCATAAGCTTGCTTTTTTGCATGATATGCCTCTACTAATGCTAATACTATGCTCAAACCATTAAAGATTTTAATGGTTTGAGCAGGCTCAATCCTGATGGGATTCTTTCACTTGCCCAGAGTAAGAACCTAAGTGGGTATAGATTGAAATCGAGTAAAGACAGTTGTAGAATGGATGTGCGGAAGTTTACCTTTAGCCAGTGGGTAGTTGATTGCTGGAACAGACTGTTTTTGTGGAAGTTGATAGCTTAAATAAATTCAAGGCAGATCTAGACAAACATTTGGAAAGAATGGATGGGTGAAATCGGAAGGTTTTTTTTGGGGGGGGGGTTTGCTATATAAGCTCTCTTTTATCATATGCCTCAACCAATGCTAATATCGATTTATTTTCTAAATTATCTCACCTGCAGATTTCCCTAACAGTAGACCAACCCAAATGTCGCATAATGAAAAATGTCAGATTATGTTTCTATATGTTTGATCTCGTAGATTCTGCATAATAAATCAATTCAAAAAAACAATCAAACAAGACAAATAATTTAAATTATTTGTGAGCGAATCGAGAATCGTAAAATGAAATTTTACGATTTCTGCAACGATGAATGAGAAAGTTATTTTGTAGTATTCTTCAATTTGCTTTTCACGAGTTTTGATGCTTTTGAAGTAGTTGAATTCCTTATACTCGTATTACGTTGCATTTTTGTTGATTTATGCAAAGCGGTAAATTTACACAATTTGTGACTTGGTTTTCCCGATAAGCTCAAACGAACGCAATGAACTTCAAACTTGTAACTTAATCAAAGTTTCGTAGCTTAAATCTTCTTGCAGAATTCTCCCGAGATAAACTCAAAACTATCGCATAAGAACACAGAATAACTAACTTCAATGGAAGCAAAAAAGGGGGGAGGGATATTTATTCGCAAAATTATTCAGCGCACAGACTGATATTAAAATGACCAACTATTGATGTTTATTGGTTTTTCAGATTGCTCAACATCATCTGAAGTAGCAATAGAGAATTAAAAAAAATAATAAATAAAAATAAAAACTTGACACTTAGTAGGAGCGTTTTTAACGATAGTTATTGAATGCTGCGAACTATATCGATGGAACCAAGGCCAAAACAAATCCACAAAAAAAAAAAAAGTTTTAAAAATAATCCTACTAAAATATACACTGCCCTACCATTAATATCCGGACACCTGCCTGTAGACACACAAAAAAAAAAAAAAAAAAAGCGCTTTTATTGTGGCATTTAATATTTTGTGCTCAAACCTTTTCCTTTTATGACGGCCTTCAATCTTCGCGGCATACTCTCAACCAGCTTTTTATAAATGTTCCTCCACACAGCCTTTAACGCAGCCACCAGTTCGACATTGTTCTTTGGGCGATCACGACGTGCACATACCCGACGATCCAATACATCCCAAAGATGCTCGATAGGGTCAGATCAGTGCTCTGGGGTGGCCAATCCAACTTTTCCACACCAATGTCCTCAAACCACTCTGTTACGACCCGAAACAGTATGGCATGGCGCGTTTTGCTGATACAGGTATAGGCCTTCCTCGAAGTACTGCCATAATGTTGGAAGTGCACAACTGTCCAGGCTGTCCTGGTATTGCACAGCATTCATGGTTTTGTCGATAACGACTAATGGGCCCATGCCAAACCATGAAAGGAGCCCCATACCATGACACTGCCTCCACCAAACTTCATTGTTGGGACGATACAATCAGGAAGGAACTGTTCCCCTGGCATTCGCCACACCCAGGCACGGCCATCAGACTGTTAGAGTGCGAACCTCGACTCTATCCATAGGACTGTTTTCCACTGCTCTACATTCCAGGATTCGCACTCCTTACACCATGTTCATCGGCGTCTTGCATTTGTTGAGGTGATCAATTTTGTTGAACTGTTGAATGTGTCATCTTGCATGCCCACTTTTGCAATTGTCTGTTCGAAGCCCAGTGTGCATATTTATGGCAGGTTCTGTGAAGTGTTGCTTGCACCTGTTTCCTCATCTATGGAGGGGTGTCGGGATATTAATGGTAGGGTAGTGTATATACATAAGTTTTCAGTTAGTAGTCAGCGTAAATAAATTTCTAATAAATTAAAACAACCTATCTTTTGAAGAACATATTTCTGAAAATGCGAGTAATATTGTAAGTTACAGACGTGCGTTGTTTGTACTTTCGAACTGCTTACACCTTATTTAAACAACTGGTTATCTAAACGTAGTTCTTTCAATGACACTTTAATGTGTCATTGAAAATAATTTACATATAATCGTATAATACGTAGTTTACAAGAAACACGTAGTACATTCGAAAAAAGTGAGGCGTTGACGTTTAGCAAGGTAAACGTCAACGCCCCACGAAATTGAGGAATGTCTCAGTTTCAACAGCGTCTAACATCAAGTTTTTTTTTTTATTAAACTTAGGAAAGTGCTATAGATACATACATCGCAAGCATTGCAGAAAGTTTATGGAGATGATGCCTTGAAGAAACAGTTTATGTATGGTTTAATTGGTTTAAAAATGGACAGGAAAATGAAAAAATTGGTTTAAAAATGAACCTTGGAGTGAAGGAACTCGTGAGAAATGATAAGCGAATGACTTTTGTAGAAATTGCTCATGAAGTTGGAGTGTCTGTAGGCTCAGTACATACTATCCTGAAAAAAATTAATTAAAACTGTTATATTAGGGTTGCCTGTAATTGATTACATAAACCCGATTTGTGTCTGACTCAGCCAAGGAGTGAAAAAAGCCCATTAAAGTTCCATACACGGGATTCGAATCTGGGCCTTTTCCACCCAGTGTGGGGTGGACGGTGACGACACCACTGTGCTACACGCGCAGACAGACTGTAAGAAAGCCATAGCAGGAAAGTTAAAAAAAAATCTTTTCAGGATCCTAGCTTCTTAAGAAAAGTGGTCACTGAGGGATGGGAGTTGGGTGTTCGCCTACAACCCTAGGACCAAGGTGGAACCATCCAATGACACGCAAAAGTGTCCCCACTGCCCGAGAAGTCTTGTACGACAATGTCCAACGTCAAAGTCATGCTGATCGTTTTTTACGACGATGAGGGCATAGTGCACCATCAATTTGTGACTGAGACAGAGGCATCACTGCTTGAAGATCTCAAAAATGGAAGGATGGCTAGATCCTGCACCATGACAATGAGCCCATTCACACAGCGATGGCGGTTCAATCAGGAAGGAACTGTTCCCCTGGCATTCGCCACACCCAAGAACGTTCTTGGCAGCGAAAAAAACACAGCCTTGCAGCAACCTCCCTACTTCCCCGACCATGCATTGTCTGAATTCTAGCTGTTTCCTTAACTGAAAATGGGGCTTTGGAGTCATCGTTTTGCTACAGTGGATGACATAAAAGAAAACACCGAAGCAGGCATACGTGCGCTAAAAAAACACGATTAAAAGAATGTTTCAGAGCTTGGTAAGATCGATGGAGCAAGCGTGTGCAGAAGGAAGGTACGTGAACATGATTGGGTTAGTAAATTGTTCACTCAATAAGCTTTATAGTAAAATTCTGGAATTTTTTTGAGTGTTCCTCGTGTATTCTCGCAGCCGTGCTGGCTGCGCTGAAGAGGACTTAGTTCGAATGGCGTGAAAAGAATTTTGACGTCATTCGAATTCAGTTATTTATTCATTAATCTTCTCATTTTTTTCTATAAAAAATGCAAATAGATTTCCTTTATTCTTTCCCCCTGATAGATTCAATCCTGCCTATTGTTTTTAGTATAATTATTAAAATCGATTCATAAATTCAATAAATGGAGTTTTTCTGTAAATTGCATATGTTCTGTGGTCGATTTTCTGTTTGATGGACGAAAAACCTGAGTTTCTGTAGCTACTCTTGCCTGAGACTTACTAACTCAGCCATTGTGATAAAAAGGTCCATAAAAATTCCTCAAGTCATTGACGGGACTCGAACTCAAGTCTTTTCCACCCGGTGTGGGGAGAACGGAGAACTCACGAGGGCCTATACCGCGTGAAAAATATTTAGGTTCGAATCCTGCCTGAACGGAAGAAATTTTTGTGGGATTTTTCACACCATGATTGAATTCAGAAAAACTCCAATTTTGCATACAAGTAAGCAAGCAAATAATCCTCAAATATCATTAGCCTAACGGCCTTAGCGCCTAAACAAGGTGTGAGGAGGACGGCAATTCTGCCATCTGTGTACCCATGAGGGCGTAAAGTCCTCTAACCTATGTGGTTATTCCAGCGTAGAAACAGCATGTTTTTATTTTTTTTAGTAAACTCTAAAACTTTTTTTTTTTTTTACTGTATTTTTATTTTCTAGTAATGTCCGAAACATACTTTCAATTATATATATACTGTAAAAAAAAGAAAAAAAAGGAAAAAAAAAAAAAAGAAAGAAAAATCCTAATTTATATTTTGTTTGTATTTTAATGAAATTTTGGATGACTCAACAGATCTTTGTAATAGATCCCAATATAAAAATTCATGAAAAATGATTTTATATATATACTTGTATTTCCAATCGAATGTTTAGAGTTGATGCATGCGGATGGACAGACGGACGGATATGGTGATGGCAATAGGTGATTTGAGCTCAAAAATTAAGAAAAAAAAAAAAAAAATCAAACACTCCTGAAATGTAATTCAATGCCTACGTTATCAAACTTGTTTTTATAAATCGATTGGAGAACTTTGATCTAAAACTGTTATTTTTCAAAATAAAAACAACAGTAATCTTCAGCGTCAGCTATTATATTTACAAAAATAATTAAAGATTTCTGGATTATCGTGCTTGATAATGCATGCACACTGTATTGTCAAAAGTATTGAAGCCCTAACCAATACGTAAATTATTGGTTATGCAAATATTAACACATAGCGCAAGTAATTCTGAACTTCCACTATATTCTATTTAAATATACTCTGGAAACCTGTTGTCTTTTCTTGCTGTGTCCTAATACTTTTTATAACGTAGTATACATGGTAGAAGTTTTCATTTTTAACATAATTCACGCCCCCTGGCGTGAATTATTCACGCATATTCTGTAGTAAAGGACAGTTGAACATCATTGGTGTCTTAATAAGCGAATATTCGCTATTGCACTATCGAATTAGCCCGTTTCAAATTAAGATAATTAATAGAAAACATGGAACTGATAGTAATTGTCTAATTAGTCAACTTGAGTAATGAACAATTAATTAATCATGCGCTAATTATCGAGCTATTCGATTATCAATAATTAATTATAACTCCTTCCGGAAGTACTGTATTACCATCTCTGAAATTTCTTCTTCGCTGAAGTCGTTTGTAATACTATTGAAAGCAAATCGTTTAAAGTACTGTTTGGAACTAAATGCATATTTGGCTATTAACAGGACATTAGAATTGTCTGTCATTTAACCGGAAGTGTGTATTTAATATCAGTTTTCTTTCTCTGTCATTAACTGTTGTGTCTAAAGGACAAGAAAGAAAAGAGAAACCCTTTGACTGTATGTCTTCTCACTGGGTAACAGTGCAATGATATTCCACTCCACTATTATTTTGAAATAATAATTTTGAAAAATTAAAAATAATATATTTGAGAACGCTCCTTAAATTGTAAGTTTACGAGTACAGTAAAACTGCAGCCATTATCAATCCACTGCAGGATGGAAGCCTCCTCCACAATTTACGTGAGGGAAATGGACCATAATCTGCCACGCTGGTCCACTGCGGGTTGACAAATCGAACGTATTTAGCACTGAGGGCTTGAACCCCTGTGTACCCAAAGAGCGTGTGTTACTGAACTCCCACTCCTGACCACTCGGCTATGGTACAGTATAACAAAGATAACATACAGGTTTTTGTAAAGGTATATGTAAATGTATTTGGCAAGAGTGGTAAGCAGCTGAAAAGAGATCAATAAATGTCCCGCACATCCGATAAGCACTCTCTGGACTCGCACCATATTATGCTATTGTATATTATGTCTGCACAATTGTGTGTTCACAGGAAATTTGCATTATTGTGGGAAGAAAAACCCAAAATAACTCGCAGAAAATCATACTCCTCCGTCTGAGATCGGCTAACTGGAGGTATTTAGAAATTCCTCCAATCTATGTTGGGATTCGAACTCAGACCACTTCAAACCAGTGGCGAAATCACTATATTGCCATGGAGGACTATTGAAGTAAAAAAAGGAGATTTAAATTTAATTTATTATGTTTACAGAAAGCACAATTTGCATTTTTACATGTGTACATTTTTCTTGAATGAATAGGTGTTTTCTTTGTTTTCTATCTGGATCAAGATCAAATAGCAGAGTTTCTCTGGTGAGTAGTGATCAAATTTTACCACTCTATCCAGGCTTGAAGTTAACTTAAGCGACTTCCGAAGAGAGGCTGGTGGAACTCTAATACCAACAAAATCTTAGGTTAATGGTAAAAAGTAAAGTGCAGCCATTATCAACCCACTGCAGGATGGAAGCCTCCTCAACAATTCATGTTAATGGTAACGAGGTCCAATTCACCTCTCATTTGTTCCCATAAAGTTCTTACTGTGAAATGATTGCAAGATGAGGGGCAAGAATTAAATTTCGCCGCCATTTAGACATGGGGGTTGTTGAAATTGAGGATGTATTATTTTCTGTTTATGCTTTGGGACGACCACACTGTCAAAGGAGTTCAAAAGACAGAAAGAACACGAGGAACAGTACCGTATTTAACAGTCACAGCAGGTTCTTGTTCAAAGCCAACTTTTAGGTTGACTTTGAACAAGAACTAATACAAACGATATTTCAGACAGCAACGGGACTCGAACCGAGACGTTTCCGATTCGACAAAATACAAAGTGAGAAGAAAGAATCCCTTCCTGGGACTTTTTTGATATCAAGCAATATCTAACATTGTGATGGCGCAGTGTATGTTAACAAATGTTTAATTATTAAAAAATAGCAAAAGGAGACGTGTCGACAGGTAGACAGGAGATAAAAGACTTCTATAAGCACTAACAAAGAGAGAGAGAGAGAAAGAATAATTGGCTCAAAGGATATAATTAATGCAGTCATAATAAAATATAATAGCAAGAAACATTTAAATTGATTAGCGGAAGCTAAAAACGAAAATTCTCTGCTTGATTAAGTTACAAGTCCGGTAATAACTTTTGCAAGTGTATACCTTGATTACTTAATTACTAGTAATGTGGCCATTTTCTTTTAACCTCATTTAACAAGGTAGCGCGATAATTAATACAGAACACCGCTAACTGCAATCACTATCATTAAGATTAATAATTATGTGCTTACGTTACGTTTCATTTAATCTGCAATGGAATTTAATGAATTCGAAAAATGCACCTGACTCAATTATCTTTCCGCCATGCTTCTTGATAAATAAGTATAATTTAAAAATGTCAGATGCAACGACCGACCATGTAAATCAAACATTGTGCGTCTGTGCAAAGCGGAAGGTGTTACTGAACAATTAATGCTTCATGCGTAACAGTCGATTAGATTGCGCCGTCCCTTGAATGAACCTCGTAACAATTTTCCGGCTCGATTTACTGTAATTGCGATGAGAGGTATGTGTGCTTCCGATATGAAATGTTTTTAAGTTATAATCTGTCTCAATAAGTGATTTATTCGTCCTCATAAAAAACAAAAACACACTTAAGCCTTTTTTGATTATTTGTTATGGAAACATGAACAATGTAGTTCGCATAATGGCCACTTTGTAACTTGGCGCTGAAGGACAAATGCTAAAAATATTCATTATAAAATATTCTTTTATATTCCGGTATAAGTACAGTAGTAGCGTGGAGTTTCCAATGATTATTTATGACTACCGATTTAACATAGCTCAATTATTAATTATGCATTTTCTTAGGCGCATTAGCATATACACTGCCCTACCATCAATATACGGACACCTGCATATAAATAGTCTTTATTTACAGGAAAACCAATAACGATTTGAAGCTTTTAGCCTTTATGACAGCAGCTAGTGTCCGTGGAACACTCTTTACCAGTTTTTCGTAAATGTCCTCCCAGGAGCGTTTCAACCCGGAGGGGTAAAGGGGGTCTCCGGACATTAATAGATTGGTTGATTGTTGGAAGGTATTAGGCGCATCAGCAACTTAGGCCATATTGGCCTTATATAATGGACCTAGGGGAAAAAAAACCGTGCTATCCACTAACCGGGCTATATTAGCATTAGAGGCATATGATGCAAGAAAGCAAGCTTATATAGCATCAGCCAAAAAAGGAAAACCCTTCCCATTTCATCCATCCATTCACTACAAATGCTTGTCTAGTTTTGCCTCGAACTTATTTAAGTTGTTGACCTCCACTACGTCAGATATATGTTTGTTCCTACTGTCAACCACTCACTGGCTAAAGGCAAATTTCCGCACATCTATTCTACAATTGTCTTTCCTCAATTTGAATTTGTCTCCAGAGGTGAGTAATCTGAGCAAGAGGAAGAATCCCGTCAGCACTGAGCTTGTCCAAACCATTCAAAGTCTTATACACCTCAACTAGATCATCTCCCAGGTGCCCAGTCTCCAGACACTGTAATTTGCAGAACTTAAGACTTTCTTGGTAACAGCCACGCTTTGTTACCATTCTCTGTACTCGTTCCAGCGGCTCTATATTCTTCCTAAAATGAGATCCTCAAACCTGTATGCAGTACTCAAGGTGTGGCCTGACCATTGCCTTATACAAGGTGATAATCACCTCCTTATCCCTGCTAGCAAATTCCTGTATATCACTGAAAACAAACATGAGCTACTCTTGCAGCCTGTCTGCACTATCAGAAAACTTCATATCTGACTGCACAATTACCCCCAGGTCCTTTTCATTGTCCACTACCCTGAGTGTAGTACTACACAGTTGGCACATTATTCTGGGGTAGTGCTACTCATATGCAGTACTTTACATTTGTCTATGTTAAATTTTGGTTGCCACCTCTTAGCCCCTTTTGCAGTAGCAACAGGATCTAGAAAAGTTGAATAAATGGGCTAAGAGGTAGCAACCGAAATTTAACATAGACAAATGTAAAGTCATCAAAACTGGACTAATAGAAATCCAGTTATTATTAGTATTATTTTTAATTTTCCATTCATCCACATGAAATATCTCGATTCCCAGTGGACGGATTTTTATACATACACTGACCAAAATATACGAACCTTTATTCTCAGTATCGAATCGGGCGGCCTTTGTTTTGAATAACAGCAAGTGTTCAGCGCAACATGTATTCTATAAGGCGTTTTAGTACATTTTGGTATAATTATAACCATTCTTCTAGCAGATATCGCGCAGCTGGGACAAAGTTAAAGGAAGAGGATTTCGTTGCCGAATAGCATTCTCCAACATATCCCACACATTCTCAATAAGATCGAGATCAGATGAATGTGGGGGCCCAGGGAGGATGGTGGAAGTCCTATTACCATGTTCTCCGAATCATTCTTGCATGATAACCTGTTGCATTGTCATCCATAAAGTGGCCATCACCTTCGGGATTAAAAGTATACCATTGCAGGGTGCAATAGACCTGATACAAAATTCAGGTACTCTCTGGATGACATTCGACCTTCCATCGATATCATCGGACCCAATCGGTGCCAGCAAAACATTCCCTATATCAAGATACCACCTCCAGATGAATGGGTTGTCTTAACAAGGAAAGCAGGGTTCATCGTTTCGTGAGGCTCTCGCCACACTCTCTGTCTATCATCAGTGCAAAACAGTGTATCGTCAGTTGTCTGACCACGTGACTTTCTTTCATTGTTCCACTGTCCAATCACGACGTTCTTTCTTCAATTGCCTGTGCATGTACCATGCATGGCAATTGAAGAAATTGGGTTCACCCTTGAAGTATTGTTTTTTTGCCACACTTACGCCTTTGAAATGTAGAAAAACCGCTTGCTTCCCAGACATTAAAAACCTTTGAGATGGATATTCTTGAGAAACCAATTTTGTCTTTCGTTTCTTGAATCATGGCTCCTGCTAAACGTGCACCCACGATAAGACCATTTTCAAAGTCTCATAGATCCCACGTTTTCCCCATTCTGGCTTCAGATTACTGCAGTCGAACAGTCTTTACACTGAACGAGACAACATGTCAACATCCCCACTTCAGTTTTCTTTGCATCAATTGCATTTCTTCTGTCTGTGACTGTCCTAAGGTTCCCTTTTTTTTTTTTTTTTTTGGCCAGTGTGTATATTTAGCTCTTTTAGTGAGACTTGTCGAAATGTTCTGCGCAACCGCCATGTTATCCATTCATAAAGGAGATATGCATGAAAAGAAAAAAAATAATAATAATAAATAATCCGCCTACCCACAGAAATCCATAAAAATGCACCCACGAAAGGATAAACAAAACATAAGTGCCTAAGTCCTAAAATAACCTTAATCTTGTCCTGGTAGCCAGATATGATTTCTTTATTGAGATCCTCTGTGATTGAAAAGAAACAGGACTAGGGTTTATTCAGTTCAAATAGAGAATGCAGGGAGGTGTTCAGCAGTAAAACATCAAAAAATCCTAAAAATAACCCACGAGGGGGAAGCTTTTGGTGCACTTCCGTGAAGGAGGTGCGACTAAAATCCATCCACGAGGAATTTAGAAGAACAAATGGACTAGCTTGACAACAAACTTACTCTTGTTCCTCCCCACACACACAAAGTCTGTTTATTTTTATCCCACGTTACTTTATTTTCAGAAGAGAATGCTTTCTAAATACTTGTTCGCTTCTATTTCAGCTTTACAAAAGAGAAGAAAAAATTTACAACTGAATAAAATGTTGGATATGTGTGCAACTGAAACACCATTGACTCTCGATAATCCGCACGTTTATAAATCACCTAATAAATAAAAATATATGTTTTTTTACTGAGTAATATGTTTAAGTTTTTATAACATTAAAACAGTATAAATTCAAAAGGATATTAAGCTTAGCTATCTCGAACAAGTAATTAGACTGCATGCGAACTCAGATTTAACGATTTCTCCCCAAAGACAGGATTTATCTATTAACGTGCTATCTTACAATTCTGCTTAGATGAACACGGACAGTCTGGATGTCCATGGTACGCGCAAAAGATTATTTCCAATGATAACCTTCCCGATACAATTACTTGTTAAATGAGCTGTAACTCGAGTCCAGGCTATTATTGCAGTTTCTGATTGGTGAATTGCGAACCGCAAGGAGTCAGTGATTTAGACACATTGAAAGCATGAAATCGTATTAAATTTAAGTCCAATAGTAAGAATTTCTCGGAGGTTAGTAATAATATTCGTGTACGCTTATGACAATTCATAAACACGTCGAAACAATAGTTATCTTCTTTTCCATTTCCAGAATTATAAATAAATAAAGATAGAAGTATATGGTATAAAGTAAATAGTATAGAAGAGAGACCAAATTACAAATGCCAATTTGGATAAACAGTGCCCATGGAAATATACACTGCCCTACCATTAATATCCGGACACCTGCCTATAGAAAAAAAAAGAAGAGATTCTATTGTGCCATTTAATATTTTGTGCAGAAACCTTTTGCTTTTATGACGACCTTCAGTCTTCGCGGCATACTCTCAACCAGCCTTGTTCGGCCTTGTTCTTTGGCCCATCTCGAAGTGCACGTGCCCGACGATCGAATACATCCCAAAGATGCTCGATAGGGTTCAGATCAGGACTCCTCTGGGCTGGCCAATCAACTTTTCCACACCCATGTCTTCAAACCACTCTGTTACGACCCAAGCAGTATGGCATGGCGCGTTGTTTTACTGATACAGGTATGTGCCTTCCCCAAAGTATTGCCATAATGTTGGAAGTGTACAATTGTCCAGGCTGTCCTGGTATTGCATAGCATTCATGGTTTTGTCGGTAACGACTAATGGGCCCAAGCCAAACCATGAGCCCCATACAATGACACTGCCTCCACCGAACTTCGTCGTTGGGAGGATGCAATCAGGAAGAAACTGGCATTCGCCATACCCAGGAACGGCCATCAGACTGGGAGAGTGCGAATCTCGATTCGTCTGTCCATAGGACTGATTTCCACTGCTCTACAGTCCAGGATTGGCGCTCCTTACACCATGTTATTCGGCGTCTAGCATTTGTTCAGGTGACCAATTCTGTTGAACGTGTCATCTTGCATGCCCACTTTTGCAATTGTCTGTTCGAAACCCAGTGTGCATATTTATGGCAGGTTCTGTGATGTGTTGCATGCATAGGACCTGTTTCCCCATCCGTGGAGGGGTGTCCGGATATTAATGGTAGGACAGTGTACATAGAATTATCGTTCAGCAAAACAATGTCTGTGTCATATGGAGTGGAATGAGTTTATAGTCTATTTTATTTTCCTCCTTTTGGAGAGTATAGGCGTTTAAGTATTATCATTATTATTATTTTTCGATACAGACAAAGCGATATTTGGGATTACGCTTAGGAAAGTTAGGATTATCCCCGCTTTCATTAACAGATTTAAGGAAGAACTGGTCAAAGTTTTGGAGTGAATGGATGGGTGAAATGGGAAGTTTATTTTAGCTGATGCTGTATAAGCTTGCTTTTTTGCATCATATGTCTCAACTAATGCTAATGACCCCGAATCCTATTCCAGAGGTCCTGTTCTATGAGGTCAAATTCAATATTAAACAGTAAAAAAGTAGCCAGTAAATTTAAGGAAACAAATTTAAATTTCACCATTAAAATCATTTTAAAATAAAAGTTACATCATAAAATGCGACATCAATGAAACTCTTTTTTATTTGCTTGGGCAAAAAAACAGAGAATCACGAGACCCATATCAAGTGGTGACGTCATATTAAAGATGTAGTGAATACAACAGCTTTTTATTTTACTGCATTACTATAAAATTTCTATTAAGTTTGTTTGTTTTTTACATTAAATACATTGTCTCTTGCAGTTATAACATGTTCTTTGTAAATTGAAGTGGATTACGAATGACGTTGCGCTATGAGAGAAGCAGAAAGGGATTTACTAACATGATGGACCGCAACACGGGTACAGGGGGGGAAGGTTCCTTGACGTCAGCCTCGGAAGTAATTTGTGCTGAACATGTTATAACACTTCACTTTAATTAAATTGTTCAATCTTTACGTTGCTAGTATAAGGTGCAACAGCCCGAAAAGGGGGAAGGGGAAATCGATGTGACGTCATTCATTACCTGCCTTTTTACGTTCCTGTTTGGAAAATTGATTCAACTGTTTTTCTATGCGAATATTTTCTACCATAAACATGAAAAGAAGTGTGAGATACTATTTGTTTCACTCTTGTAAAGAAGCGTGAAATATGTACATCATGTATCATGGACATTGCCTTTTTTTTCATTCGACCCTTACTTTACCATGGCAGTGTTGTTTGTTGATCTCTGCATCAAAGAAAGCGATATCAATTTGTGATAATCATAATTCATTGGGCCAAGGAGATCACTGAAAATCGCTCGTGCCATACGAGGACTATACGAGCTGTGGCAATAAAGTTCCCGGACTGGTGCAATAAAAGAACCCAAAGTGAAGGAGCTCAATTTTATTTTTTAATTCAATGTAAATCACCGTCTGATTGAATACACTTATTACGCTGTACTAGAAGTTTCAGAAAATAGGCAGCGAAAGCGTCCAAAGACATAACGTTTAGTTCGGCGGTTGTCTTTTACTTTATATCCTCAACATCCTTAAATCTCTTTCCTTTCAGGGAAGTTTTCACCTTGGGAAAGAGGAAGGAGTCGGCTGGTGCTAGATAGGGAGAGTAAGGTGGATGGTTGATCTGTACAATACCATGTTTCGTAAAAAATGCCTTCCCAGTAAATGCCATACGAGCGAGGACATTGCCGTGCAACAAGAATCGGCATCCTTTTTCTTCGAAATTGCGGCTTCATCCCGGAAATTAGCTTCAATGTTCTTTGAAGCACCTGTACGTAGAATGCCCCACTGAATCTCTGCCCTTCAGGTACAATCACACCCTGTTTGTCGAAAAAGCATGATCAGAATCGTCTTCACTCTGGACTTCTGTAAAAGAAACTTTTGGGGCTCGATGATGATTTTGAAGTTCACTGCATGCTCTGACGCTTTGTGTCTGGGTCGTAATGAAACACCGGACGTTCATTTCCAGTGACAATACAGTCTAGGATATTGGGATTGTCTTGAGAAGTGTAGATGACGTCTTTGCATGATGATGCTCTTCGTTGCTTCTGCTCATCCGTGAGACTGTGTGTCACAGGCTTTCATTTCTCCTAAATCTTCATGCAGAATTTGACGCATCATCTCCAAATTCATATCCAATTCATCAACCATCATTCTGAGGGGTAAACGACGATCTCCTTCATCAAATTCCCGAACTTTTGCAACTCTGTCCTCATTTCTAGAGATTGATGGACGCCCATCGTCGGTCATCACAAACGTCCTTTGTGATGTTTTCATTTCTTTCAATATGGTTAGTACTGGAGGCTATTTTAATCTTATTTTATACAGTAGATGGCAAATTGATTTTTGATTCACACGCAATTGACTGACAGCTGCAGATTTACTAATAGTGGGAGTAGGTAAATGCCACTCCCCTGGGGGTGAGGGGCCACATGTATAAGAGTAGTCGAGGATATTAATTCGCCGTTTACAGACGTACTGGGGTCTCATTTGCGTGAGGATCTTTATCTATCACTGAAAATTCGACCTCTTATTATTCATAACATAAAGTGGAATATAAAACTGGTTCTTTTTAATCGATAGTTAACTCCATCTTTCTAACTCTAATTTTAACTGTGGTTCGTATTGAATACAGATGATACTAATTGCGTGGACACAAAGTTTCCATATCCTTAACAGAAGATATTAAAACATTGCACAATGAACATTTCTGGAAACGTGGGACTTTCCTTACAGGGGACACCAATAACTAACTAGCCCACCCCAGGTGTCACCGCGATCCAAGCACACACCCCAGAGATCCATCCTCCCCGCCTTTCTATTATGACTTTGGTCACCCGCCTATGACCCGAAACCTTTGTCAAGCACCAGCTACCCTGACGGACCTGGGATGCGATCAGTTACCAAGGCAACCGCACAAAAGTCAGAGAACAACGGCCACCTAAGTCCTGCTTCGGGTATGGAAAAGCTACACTGATAACATCTGTCCCTTCGAGTCGCAGTTCCGGCTGGAGTGTTCGCGTGCTGGTCTCGTGGTGCGAACACACCAGCGGCAGCTGGAACTAATAGCTTCAGTCTCTTTTTCAATACACACGCACACATTTCTTTCTCTCCTTCTGAGCAGAGCAAATTACAGATTTGCAGTGCGTCTGAGTCACTTGTATTAAAAATGCCGCTTTAGTGTAATCGAAACCATCAAATAATAAAAAAAAAGAAATCGAAAATATATCATCACATAGCAGAGAAATATTTACTTGACGAAAGATGTTTCTATTGTGATTCTTTGGATGAAGGTATTTCGACTCCTTTGTCTGATTTCCACTAGAAAATCGTTTGCTGCTTTAGCCATTCTTCCGATGATTAATTAGAATTCCGTATTGATCACGTGGAACAACAACATATCCTGCAAACGGAAATCAATTTGGCAGAGATTTATCTTATCTGATAGTTGGCTCAAGGTAACTTTTGGTCTCCATTCGATGCATTGAGAACCCCAGTTAGAGAGAAGCTTCCATCGATTTCCCTTCTTCCAGACTATACACATTTATGTTATAGCTGCACATAGGTCACTGATTGCTTCCCTGGCTGGGCTGACCGGTTTTAAATTCGCCAATTTGGCAGTATGCAGCTCCCCATAAGAATGTTAATGGCAATATTCTTTCCTATAAAGAGCCTCATTGCTTTTAAAAGGTTAAAAGCATCACATGCATAATTTTTTTTCACGTGACTTCCACAGACAAACCACCCTTAGAACACACACGACACTTTTCTTCTCTATTCTCACGTAGTGTCGAATTATTTAGTTTTTCATAGCGGCCTTAAACTGTTGGACTGCCTTAGTGTTGCTCTTCGTAAAGTTGATGTTTTAATCTCATGGGAGCAATGAAGAGGCTTCTGCAAAAAGTCGAAATCCTATTTCAAATGTACAGAAAGGATGCTAAGCATGACGCTTCGACTTACCCAGAATTTATTTTCAGTTCTATCATAACTGAAGATTGTAGATCTGTCATGTGATCTCGTGTTTGTGCTGTTGTTCAGATAACGTTTTTACTGCAGTCCTCCTCCCGCAAACAAATAGTTGATTTATTCGATTGAATACTGCAAGGTTCCTTCCTCCCGAAAATCGAGTTTTTCATCCAGAGAGCCAACGAACAGACTGATGCTTAGTGGTTGCGTAAAATAAATCAGTTAACGTTTTCAGGTGAGTAGAGTCAATCCGAATTGGCAGGTGACCGAATGTGAGCCCACAACGTTGTAAGGGAATATGATGGCAGGGAGAGGGGGATGTCAAAGCAACATTGGCTGTGAGTCGTGTTGTGTGTAACGATGATTATTCTTGGTTGTTGTTTCTGTTTGCTCGGTAAAACCTGAAAAACTTAGTTTCAGGAGGTAAAACCATACAGTCCTCACATATGACTTATTTCCCCCCCCCCCAAGATTAGATCTCTCTTTTATTTTCAGTTTTCATACTTCATTCTTCTTTAATGAATTATGGAGTCCTTTCGTAATAACCATAGCTACAAATAAAGAGGATTATATCTTTCTGTTATTTGATGTAGGTTTTAACTTGCTGTCTAAACTAAGATAAAACACATTAAAAACTTCTGTAATTTAATTTTTAATTTATTGAAGCTCAGAATGATGATCGATTGATGAAGTTTGTATTTGTTTTCTAAATAAAATGCACCTCCAACTAAAATGCTCCTCCTGTGTACGGATTTTGCTGTTTTAGGATTTATAAAAGAAAAAGTAAAAGCAACACGTACCTCGCGTAGAAACATATTCTCAACATTTTTGTAATATACTTTACTTATTTCCTCCTGAGTTTTAAGCCCTCATTAGCGCAGGGTAGGATCGTCGTCCTCCCCACACCTGATGGAAAAGAACTGAGTTAGAGTCCCATCGATGACGGGAGGAATTTTTATGGGTATTTTTCACAACGTGGCTGAGTTAATCGGTCTCAGGTGAGGTAGCATGGTTTTTCTCCCGGAAACTCGGGTTTTTCGTCCAGCAAACAGAAAATCGACTACAAAACACACGCAATTTACAGACAGTAAAAATTCCTCACATCATCACGTCACAATTCCTCACATTCATCCAGAACAGTAGAAATACGTAAGAAAATAGACAGACAAGAATAACGATTTTCCAATAAATAGATTGAAGTTCATAAAAAGAATGAATAGTTTTTTTTTTTATTTTTGTAGTGTGAGTTGATACCAAAATTATGCATTTTGAGTGGATCAAGGGGTGAGGGATTCCCTACAAGTATACTTAAATCGCTACTGTATTTGGTTTCACCTTGGCAGTATGCTTGCCCATTATATCACATATACCCTTTTCCTCTTAGGAGAGAAGCACTGGTACATACTGAGGTCAAGAATGGTGAAACAAAGGTCAGCGTGAGAGAAGGCCCTCATAAGCATTATATTAAGAGCGAGATAAAGGTCTGCCATCATTATGCCTAGACACCCTCGCCCGTCTCTCTCTTCGGTAGACCGTGATCGTGTAGATAACGCGCTCTGTTCTGACGCCTATCGTGTTGAACAACCCCCGTTCCTTTCCCCAACTCCCTTTACTACTAGGCGTCATTATGTTGGTACGAGTCCTGTCATCTGCCGATTTAAGAAGCCCTAGAGGGGTGAAGCGAAGAGAATGTTAACCAGCAGCTGCGCACGCAATGCCTCGTGTTTCATTGAAAACGAGATCATCGGGCACTGCTTGCCAACGTACCTTACTCGGTGAAGATGACTTTCTAGCATGAGGTGTTAAAAGAGAACTTCCGCTGGCTGCCGAAAAAGAGGGGGTTGTGCACTTCAGCTGTAGACAGGCGATAGAAAACCTCCGATGGTGTGTTAATGCAGCCATAGCTACACCTCAGATAAGGAGGTTCATCACATAAAGGAGACTTCTAGTCAAATGAAAATAAAATAACCACCTTGACGTTTAAGTTTTGGTTCCAGATATGATCAGTACACAAAAATTCAGTCAAGGGATTAATATTTATTTAATATTGCTTAATTAAGTTCATTCCGGTTATTTTTTTACATTTTTTTATTATTTTATTTCAAATTTAAAATGCCCTTAAAAAATAAAATCTTGAAATAAGATGGCCGCCATCTTATTTCATTCTTATAATTTGAAGGCGGACATCTTGTTTCACGTTGGCGGCTCTTTAAATTTTTTTTTTTTAGTTGGTACATCGACTACTTCAATCACTGGAAACTCCAGAGCTTCCCTGGAAACAACAGCCAAAGAAGCCCTTATAAAGCTAAAAGAATGGGCCGGCCTCCATAATGGTTATATGGTATCAATTCATATTCTTTAATCTCCAGTCCCCAAACCAGTTCGGCTTTAGGGCAGGCCATTCAGCAGAAGATGTCTTTCGGCAGCGCATGGATTCTGTCAAAAATTCAGCCACCAAATACTTCTTAGTAATATCAGTGGATTTCGCCGGGGCCTATGACTTGCTCTGGTGGCCAAGTATACTACGAAGACTCAAAGAAGCTAGCGTTCCAGCAAATCTTTACAGCTGCATACAGGACTATCTGCACAAGTCTCCTGAGGCTGCTATTGTTGTTGTTATTTGGTTTTTAGGAGCATTAGCAACTAAGGCCATATTGCTCCTGGGATATGCGGTGGTCATTCCCTGACCTTTCCTCATCCTCCGTATTTGGTGGTCACGGGTTCGAACCCCGGTCTAATCAAGAAGCGTGTGCTACGCACTGCTGCTCCTGCCCACCTGGCTACGACTGCGCCACAGAGGCTGCCCTAGGGCTCTGTCCTTGGCCCGTTCCTATGGTATGTGGTCATGGATGAGTTCCTGAAATCACCTGGGGGTTCCTGAACTCACCTGAAATAACCTGGGGGGATTTTCCACCCAAGCCTTCGCAGACGACCTGATTCTGACAGTCACTGGAAACTCCAGAGCTACCCTGGAAACTACAGCCAATGAAGCCCTTACAAAGCTACAAGAATGGGCCGGCCTCCATAAACTCTATACATCCCCTGAGGAAACTACTTCAATTTTACTCAGAGGAACCCTTCAATAAGCAGGCTGCCGCCGATTAAAATTGCTGGTAGAACCATCAAAACGGCAACTGAGATGAAGTACCTTGGGCAGTAGCGTAGCTACCCTTTTTCGGGCCCGGAGGCAAAGAACATGTCGGGCCCCTACTTAATTAATGAAAATTGCAAAAAGAGGAGACAGCTAAAGACGCCGGGCCCCTAAAAGGCCCGGGCCCGGAGGCAATTGCCTTGCCTACCTACATGGTAGCTACGCAACTGACCTTGGGGTAATTCTCGATCCCAAACTCACGTTTTACCCGCATCTAGACCACCTTCATCGCAAAGTCAGGAACTACACAGCAATGGTAGCGAGGCTCAGCAGGTCTCACTGGAGCATAATCGCCGCTCACTGCAGATGTTATACAAAGCTGTATTTATTCCCACTCAAACCTACCGTGCAAGTGTCTGGTATCATCGTGCACTCATTGTTCGTAACCAAAGGAAGCTCACCTCCATTCAGCATAATATCCTTCTCACTATCACCCGTACCTGCTGCACAGTAAGTAACCCAGCGCTCCAAGTCTTGACAGGAGTTCTCCCTCTGGACTTGCAGGTAATTCGCAAAGGCACTACCGTGCACTATCGTGCACTACGGGCTCGCAAAGGGACTCCCTACCACCATCTTGGATTTCACTATAAACCCAGCAAATACCATCAAAGAAGAAAAAAAGCGCCTTGCAGTCCACCTTCTTAACGCCTGGCAAAACAGATGGAATACCACCCCCAAAGGCTCCATCACTAAAAAATCCTTACCTCAAATAGCCAGGTATACCCTAAAGCTCCAGCATGGTACAGCACAGGTTTAAATACCACTTTCCTGGTTACAGGCCATGGATCCATAAATCACAAACTTGCCTCTATGAACATCGTGGATGACCCTCGCTGTTTTTTTGGTGAAAACGAAGACTGGTATGACCTATTCTATGTTTGCCCGCTCTACGAGGACCTGCGAACGTTGCTCATAACAAAAATGCATGCATTGCCTCGACGAAATGAACACCGTTCTGGCATAGAGCCGTCCCGGGGTGATCCAAGGTTTTTTGGAAAATAAACTGATTTTAATAATAATAATAATAATTTCCTCCAATCAGGGAGAAATAATATATGAGCAATAATAATAATAATATTCTAATCAATGAGGAAGACCAGTACCACGCTTTCTCTACCGTCGCCCATGATCTCTTCACCAGATGATCACTGGTACAGCGTCCTGGAACTAATGCACATTGATCGACACCCTTTTCTCATATACTGAACATCTCCACCTAGACTATGACCACTTCTAGCTACTGGACTTGACACTCAGGTCACTTGAATTGTTTCATCCGTGTCTCTCTTGATACGTGACTCTCTCTTCCCACCCTCTCGAGGGCCCTTTTCTTTCGCTTTCCGCTTAGGTGGGAGAAATCCCACCCACCTGCGTAGGATGCCTTTCCTTACATCCTCCGTCGCTCTGTCTATACTTCCTTTCCTTTACTCTCTCCGGTACATCCTGTACCCTATATCTTTTTTTTTTTTTTTACTTGGTCTCTTTCCAGGAGGCTCAGGCGATATGGAGGAGATTGCCAAATAATTATGGGCAGCCTGGCTAGCTCCTAGTAGTGAATGCGGGCAACGTGGGGTCCCACTAGGGGGCCCTGCGGCCAAAAGCCAGGACACCCAACGGAACCCAGTACAATACTTCATTTACAACACACAACACTTTCTGACTTTCACAGTGATACTGTTTGTCTCCACAGAGTTTATATGGCGCAGATGTGGGAAACCACCGCAGGCACCTTCACCAACACTATGCTTTAATCTCAGATTAATCCATTTAGGACTGACGTGGGCAAGTACAGGCAGGCCTCGCTTAACACGGTTTTCAGTTACCGCGATTTGAAAAAATGATACCACTTTTTACTTTACGCGATGCAAATTTCCAGTTAACGCGATCTTTTATTTCTGATAGTTGAAAAAGATTCGAATCGCGCACTAAATGTCTGACTGCCAATAAACAAGAGTTTGCCCGCTTCCCCCCTCAGTGTGTTCCATCAACCATTGGAAGTAGATGTGTTACTTGTTTGTCTCCACCTAATAAAGTCACGTGCAGACGTATTTAGAAATTCTAATTTTCTACCCCTGTTAATTATGGATAAAAGAAAGAGTGAAAAACAACGTGATTGTAATAAAAAAAAAACGAAAAGTTATTACTTTAGCTGATAAACTTGAAGTTATTAAAAAACATGAACGTGGTGCAAACCATGCGAAAATCGTACGAGATCTAGGATACAGTGAGTCTACCGTACGAACTATCTTGAGTCGTAAGGACGAATATAAAGAGAAAGGTAAAGTTTCATCATCTTCTTTTGTCTTACAAAATACCAGAAACAGAACTCCAATAATGATTGAAATGGAAAGTCTTTTATCAATTTGGATAGAAGATTGCAATCAAAAAAAGAATTCCATTATCTAAGGACAATATTCAGAGCAAAGCTATTAACCTTTTTACTAAGCTCAAAGAAACAAAATATCAAGGGGAGACTGAAACGTTTGTTGCTAGTTCAGGGTGGTTTGGACGTTTCAAAAATCGAGCACGACTGCATAATGTTAAAGTAACAGGGGAAGCTGCTAGTGCTGATGAAGATGCTGCAGCCAAATTTCCTGCAGAATTGCAAAAAATCATTCAGGATGCTGAATACGACGATCGGCAAATATTTAATAGACGAAACGGGCGTATTTTGGAAACGGATTCCAACTAAAACTTATTTGGCTGCAAATGAAGCATCGCAACCTGGGTATAAAGTCTCAAAAGATCGACTACACTTTTATTAGGAGGTAACGCTGAAGGTGATTTTAAATTGAAGCCCATGCTTGTGTACCGGCACAAAATCCTAGGGCTTTAAAAGGATACAGCCATCGCACTCTTCCAGTCATTTTTCGTTCAAATAAAAAAGCATGGATGACCAAAGCCCTATTTGAAGATTGGTTTACGTCTTATTTCTGTCCAACAGTTGAAGCCTATTGCAAGAAAAATAATCTTACTTTTAAAGCTCTGTTGCTTTTAGATAATGCACCTGGACATCCTTCTGCACTTGGTGACTTAAATGAAAATGTGAAAGTTGTTTTTTTACCGGCGAATACGACTTCGTTATTGCAACCCATGGACCAGGGGACGATTTCAACTTTCAAGGCTTACTATCTCCGCAGAACCTTTGCACAGGCACTTGAAGCTACAACAGGAGATAATGCAATTTCTGTACCAGAATTTTGGAAAAAATATAACATACGAGTGGCCATTGAAACATTCATGCAGCATGGGAAGAAGTGACAGCCAGCAATATGAGAGCAGTTTGGAAGCATCTTTTACCACGCTCAAACTATTTTACTTGCTTCAAAGATGCAGTTCAAAAAGTTATTGAAGACATAACTAATATTGGTAATGACCTTGGTTTCAAAGGCTTGGATGCGGCTAACGTTCGAGAATCACTGAATTCGCATTTAGAACAGCTAAGTGGCAATGATCTCCTTCAAATAGAGCAACAGCGTGCGCACGAAGAAGCTGAAGAAAAAGAGTGTGAGCCAGATGAAAATGTTACCTCAAAGGAGATAACGGTAAAAGAACTAGGCGAAAATCTTTCGTATCGCAGAGAACCTTAAACAAAAGGTAATGGATGTTGATCCTAACATCGAAAGAAGCATGTTATTTCGCCAGGGCCTAGAGAAGCTTGTTGTCGGCTATCGGAAATTGTACGATGAAAAAAAGAAAGCCAAAACTGTTCAAACGACTGTGTTCAAATATTTCCGTAGCAAATAGTTAGTTTCTCCATTATATATTTTGAGCAATAAACATTTAATTCTATAATTTTTATTATCTTTTACATGGCATGCAGTTAAAAAGTTATTTAAAAGGTATTTTTAAAATTCTTTATGGACATTCCAGAAGGTCAAGGACCAATTATAATTTTTCCTATTGATTATTATATTCGTTTAACGCGATTCCGTTTTGCGCGATGCGCTCACGGGACGAATTAATCGCGTTAATCGAGGACAGCCTGTACCAGGAAGCAGCCGTCCTGGTCGCTGCTTCCCTGTAGCAAAGTGGCAAGAAATAGCTAAACAACACACATTGCGCAAACGTAGGCAATTTTATAGTGCAATTCTGGCCATTTTACAGTGTTTTGTATTTCATCAAAGAGAACCAGAGCAGAGTTGAACTAACGTTTAGGAGCAGCCCCTTCTAAGACACAAAACAAGTAATGGGCAAACTTTCACAAAGCTTTTATTTCCAGTTGGAATAAAATTACCCTTAACTACATGGAAATAAACCACGTAAGCTTGATATAGTAAGATCCCTGCACCATTAAGATATCTTAATAAACAAAGTTCAGTCATTTTCAGTCCACTGCAGGATCGAAGCCTCCTCAACAAGTCATGATGAGGGAATGGACCATAATCTACCACGCTGTTCCAGTGTGGTTGGCCGATCGACCGTATTTAGCAGTCAGGGGCTTAAACCCGGTGTACTCAAAGAGCGTGTACTATTGCACTCCCGCTCCTGACCAATCGGCTACGGAGGGCCTATTGATCTTACGTAACAGTAAGTCCCTTCCCCTCATATCTAGCTGCAGTCGTGAAAATCAGATTTCAAATTGGATTATGAAATTAAACTTAATAGTGCTTATACACCGAAACGAGACTGAAATAGGCCCATATATAATATCGGTCTGTACTAAAGAATTGCGACATCGGAAGCATGGAACTCTCCAAAAGGTTAAGATAGGTGTCGAATTTCGTGGTTCCTCGCATAGCTAAAGCGCACCTAAACCACAAGTCACCAACCTGTTCCCTGCAGTGTGCTGCATATTGAAAAGTCCACGCGTTCCACCTAGAGGTGGCAGAAGCTACAGGATCAATAATTCCTCCCCTACTGATCCATGCCTGAGGCTACTAAATGATTTTGGTAATACAATTTTATGCTAAGCGTTTGTATTGAGAAAAAAACAGAAACAACTTTAGGTTTATAAAATAAATTTAATTTAGATTAAAAAATGAATGTTCGTCCGTATAGAATCGATGTTAAATCATACTAACCCCCGCCCCCAAAAAATTTGCGCCAAAATAAGGGTAAAATGCAATAAATACAAACCGTAGGTTCACGTTACATTGAAACCCCGTCATAATTTGTGGCAAAAAATGAAACTTAAACGGTATGTGTTTATCTCTGTGTCTAATTTTTAAAATCAGTTGTATAATTTTTACGATATATTTTTCCCAAATCGAGAGGCCAGCCACTGACAAGAGTTGAAAGTGCCACGGGTTTTCCAACCCCCTGATCTAAACCTAAGGTTCTAGGTCACACCATGAGAAACAGCTGCACATCATTTGAGACTCCATGAAGCCGATTTCTACTCTTCTATACACCAATTATTGCGTTTGTCATAACAATGAAACAGAGGTGTCCGGATACTTTTTTGGTGTTTAGTCTATATGGATAGCTAAAAACTTTTGGAATGAACCGTTGGGGCAATAGAAGTCCCGAATTTAAGACAATGTTGAAGTATCCCCAAACCTGTTTTTTGAATTTGGTTGGGATCGGATTGTAAATACAAAAGTTAATAGGGTTAATAAAGATTTTAGTCGTATATTTTGTATGCGGAAAATAGAATTCCCCCTCCAGATTTGACGGGGGGAGTAAACTAAAATGTCAATGTTGTGATATCTGATAAAGAGTTGTGTAGACAGAAGTAAATTGCCTTTGTGGAATGAAAAATCTGTACATAAATGTTTGTTGCAATTTCTACCTGTCGTACAAGGTAGATTAATGATGCCAGGTTGAACCTCAATAGAAAAACAGACAAATGTTTCATCGATCTAAGAAAGTTAAAGATTATTTTTTCTGTTTTCTTAACCGTCGATGAAAGGAGGGAATACAGATAGCGAATTGAATTATATACACACTAGCTCCGTTTTCTTCTGGTTTCCGTTAAAAGAAACCTGCAGGGTACTTCGTGGAAACTATCGCACTGTTCAAATCGTCATTTATTATGCAAATGGTTTCTTGTTGGTCCTTGTGATAATTTACACGCACTGGCTATTGAAAAACATAATACTGTACCATCCATCGAATAATGTATCGGTTTCTGGGGTGTGTCTTACGTCATAAACAAGCGATAACGTGGATGCCACAAGATTAGGAACAGGTGTTATTAGCAAAAAAAAGCTTGATATTAATATTTAAGTTGCTACATTGAGTGCTCATACAAGATTTCATCACAAAGTTCGGTGAACGTTGGAAAAAATTATTTTTATTCAATGATAAATATTTATATTGTTAATATGCTTCAATGTAATCTTCAACCATTGACTTGTTCCATGATGTTTCACTACCACCGATCAAAACATTTTTGAGAGTCTCCTTTTGGGAATGTTTTAGGTGGATTCCGTCGTGTTTGGATTTCTTGAATGGACTGAAACCTTTTTTATTTTGAGAATTGATAAAAGCCGCATGGTGCCAAACCAAGAGAATAAGATGAATGCGAAACGAAGGGAATTGTCTTCAGGCAGTTTTTGACCGACAAAAATTGCTGGACAGCAACTGACGTGTGATAGGGCGCATTTTCGTGAAGGAGTAATCATTTTCCCATTTTTCGGGTAGTTTACGACGGATTGCGTCTCTCAACCATATACTTCTTGGTAGTAAGCTGCATTAAGACACCTCGCTGAACGAATTCCGGTAACACAATCCCCTCGTCAAAAAAATAGAAAAAAAAAAAAAATGCAATCAGCGTGACCTTTACATGCAATTTTAAATTACCACGCCTTTTTTAGGCCTTAGTGACGACATTACTTTCCATTGGGAGCTTTGAAACTCGACGGTAGTTTCTTCTTTGAGTAAATCCCTCATGAATACACTATGATCACTGCCACCTAGCGATTCTTTTATCTGCAGATTCTTAATGCATTATTGTTACGCTTGATATAATATCATTCACCGAACTTTTTGATCAAATCTCGTATGTTCCCCAACCACAAGTGAGATATTATACGAAGGGATTTGAAAAGTTCTTGGCCTGTGTACGAAAGGGAAGTGGTATAGTCTTAAAAATTTCTGTACTTCAAATAGTAATCCACCAAGTTTCATGCAGTTTCAATAAAATGTTTAGATTTTGAATTTCGATTAGTTGGGACTTTTACATTTGCGAAATTCGTTTTAAAAAATTCGAAATATGTTGTGGGTTAGAATGGTCCTCCTACAACTATTTAAAAATGAAGATTTACAGCAGTCGCCCCGCCCCCCCAAGATATGAGCCATGACTCATATTAACTTCAAATTGCCAATTAAATGTCCATTTAAAGTCTTTAGTCGCATAATGATGTTCAGTCCCTTAATGACTGTTACCCCACTCCTACTATAGAATTACAACGCCAATAACCGATCCCCCATTGCATCCCTTCATGCGTGTTACTCTCCACATCTTTCATGTGAATCATTCGCAGCATCCGACCGAATAGGAAGCCGATACCTGTCACTGCGGTTGGAAATTGTGTGTACCCCCCCACATACTTCTTTTGTGATTACTTGCTGCTTTGGTGTCACTGCCGGAAGTGGAACCGACGATGGTCACGTGGCATTCGACTGTGATTCCTGTTTCAGGCAGATATTGCATACCAATGTGCTACAGTATCGTTTGGGCATCAATGCGTTTAGTTAGAGTAAAATCCTATCAGCACTTTTTATATAGCTTACTTTAGGTTGCTTTGAACGCACAATTTGCTTTTCCGGTAGGAGAAAATGCCCTCTAATATTCTGTCGTTTACTATCATATATATTTCACTGGAATTCGTAAAATAAAATTAATTTTCTTTATAATTATATTAATGTATACAGATATATTCTTTAATATATCTGTATATTTATTTATCAGTAAATATACATTTCTGCAGACGACGGTATTTTATACTTTTTATTTTATTTTATTTGCAGCCATCGGAAGGCTGCAAATATTTCAGAGCATGTAATTTTTATTTCTATTTTTATTAGGCTATCAGGTAAAGAAAACCCTGTTGAATTTTATTTTGTTCGTTTTAATTTTCAGCTTAATATCCGGTATATCTTGGGCTCAAAGAAAAGAGATTTATTTTTAAAAAATGTATAGAGTTTTTCCCACTAGGGAGCAGCAGAAGCAACTCAATATGGTGCAGTGTAGAAATCTGATAAATGATCTTTTGGCCGCTAGCAGAATTTCACGGTTATGCAATCAGACGTAATACGAACCCACGTGATAGCGCGAGAAATCAGAAGTGAATTGGCGTTCGTTAAGCAAAGAAGAACGCAAGTCATGCATATCAATATTTAAAAAGTAATAATTCAAGTCCAAAATGTTTAATTTGCTTATGCATATTAAACAGTGATAAGAATTTTGTTTATTTTCTGAGTTCGAAGAAGAAAGGTAAAGGCGCTTAGATTATATTTTTCTACTTACTGAAAAAAAAAAAAAAAAACTCTGATAAAATATGCAATTTCACAAAATATTCCATTCCATGATAAAAATAATCAAATAAATTAGATTTTGTTTATTTAAATATATTTTTTCAAGATAGGTCCCATTATTCGCCGAGTTGAAAGGAAAACTGAATTCGATTAGTTTTGTTTATTTGTTAGAAGTAAACCTTGTTTTCAAGGCATATTTTTTGACTTTTTGAACGTTTTTTTTTTAAATATAAATTTAAATGTTTCAGAAATACTTAAAATAATAATTTAATATAATGTAATGTTAATAATTCTTTCGCGTGATTGCTATTTTCGAACTTTTTTAACAACATTATATTTTTTTGTTTTGCGATTTACTCTTTTTTCGCATATCTAAAAATCTCCTTTAATTTTATCCTGTACAAAATAAAATAGTCCAATAATTTACTACTTATAACGACTACATAGGGTCAGTTGTTGTTATAGTAGGGTTTTAGGATCATCATTGGCTGTATTGCTCCGTGTATATTGTCTGTAAATTGCGGGTGTTCTGTGGTCTATTTTCTGTTTGTTGGACGAAAAACTAGAGTTTCCGGGAGAAAAAACCATGCTATCTTCGCTTGAGACCGACTAACTCAGCCACGTTGCGAAAAAGACCCATACAAATTCCTCACGTTATCTAGAGTTTCCGGGAGAAAAAACCATGCTATCTTCGCTTGAGACCGACTAACTCAGTCACGTTGCGAAAAAGACCCATACAAATTCCTCACGTTATCTACGGGACTCGAATTCAGGTCTTTGCCACCCGGTGTTAGGAGGACAGGGAATCTACTAACTGTGCTATCCACGAGGGCCATAGGGTTAGAAGAGTTTACATGATAGCGTGGGCATGCTACAGCTATGCCTATATAGTTAAGTAGTGGAATAGTGTTCTCCTTAGCTAAGGGTTGGAAATTTTTGCGACGCTTAAGATTATAGGTAAAATCAAAAAAATTTCCTAAAGAAACACCGCCTTACTGGTTGGTTGGTTTCTTTTTAGATTTTGCGTCGAGGTGACCAAGGCCAAAGGCTTTAGTGTATTGATTTGCATATGATAATTATTGAACATTTGGGATGAGTTTTTGGGTAGGTGAAACATTAGAGTACCTCGGATAAAAAACCTTGAATTCTCTCTCTCTCTCTCTACGAGACCTACTAATTCGGCCCCAAAATTTTCTTTAGGCACATGAAATCCGATGACCGTTTTGTTTGTACTTTAGTACAAAGAGTATGCCTGATTTTAACAACATCCAACTGACTGAAAGCGTATAAATGTGGCTGAACGATTGAAAAAATCGTTATCGGCACGAATATACAATAGTGCTGTGATTACTATAAACAGAGTTATTACTCATGCGGGTGTTCGAATTCTCCTGATACCACAAAATACGGTAATATTCTTGTACTACCTACCTTATAAACTCCACAGATCCTGTGTTACCAACCAGGAGGAAAAAGAATATATTTAGTTTGGAGAAGTTTTGACCTTTGTCGAGATACCGTAATATAATAGGAATGCTAACTCAGTTCAGTTCCTTCATTTCGCAGTCAGATGGTTTAATTTACTAATCCATCTACGCTTGAAAGCGCTGAAAAGAGTAAGCCAGGTAACAGGAGTGACAAATGAAGATAATGTGTGGTGTGAAAGTGGCTGACACTAATGCTCCTGTTAAGATATTGCCACCAACCTAAATCTCATTTCAGCAATCCTTGAAGTGATATCGTTACATCAGCTGAGTCGCCGATGTTCCTAAAACCCTACTACAGCTTTTCGAGGAACAATATGGCCTTATTCGGCCATATTGTTCTGTGAATACTGTCTGTAAACTGCGAGGGTTCTGTGGTCGGGTTTCTGTTTATGGGACGAAAAATCCGATTTTCCGGGAGAGAGAGAGAAAAAAAAAAAGCTTCCATCGCCTCAGACCGACTAACTCAGTCACTTTGTGAAAAAGGCTCATAAAAGTTCCTCACGTCATCGATGGAACTCGAATTCAGATCTTTTCCACCACTCGGTTTTGGGGGAAGACGGCGATCATACCAAATGTGCTACACGCGAGGGCGTAGAGATGATAACTCATAACATGTTATACCTATCTATAAATTATTCACCTTATAAGTATGAAGCTAGATTGAAATTTTATTGTAACAGGTATTATAAAAATATTGCTGCATTTAATAAAGTAACTAAAAGAATTTCTTATCACAATTTCTTTTCACACAACCGCACTTCAGTAAATCTTTACATGGGCATCTTTGGTTGAACGTAGAATGTCAAGACGGTAGCCGATTTCATTCCAAGTGTTTTGAAGCATCTCTTGAGAAATGGAAGTTACCGCCTGTGCCCTGTCTTTTAATTCTGCGATGATAACTTTTTTTTTTTTTTTGCATGCACCTTGTCCTTCACATATCCCCTTACAAAGAAATCCATAAGTGTGATATCCGGGGAACTATGAGGAAATAAATTGCGCACATGCAAGCTCCAGCGTGATGCCCCATCTTGGTTTTAGAACACATATGCCGCATATTTTCCAGCTGAGATGCAGCATATAATTCGATCATATCTAGGTAATTTGCGGTGTTCGCGGTGTTTTCAGAAGAAAAATGGTGCAATCATCTGGCTGACACGTTTACCTCGGGACTATCACTCTCGTGTTCACGAAATGAGTGGGGATTTTCAAATCCTCATATGCGACAATTGTGTCTGTTAACTTTACCAGACAGGTGGAATGTCGCTTCATCACTGAAAACGGCATTATCCAGAAGGTGCTCATCTTCGGTTGAGAACGTGAAAAGCGAATTTCTGTCGTGCTTTGCCAATTTGCACTTTGTAAGCATAAAGTTTCAGTCTCCTGAGAACTGCTCTGTGCAATGTTGCTCACGGTATTTGTGCAGCTGCAGGTTTGCCCGGCCGATTGATTTTATAGGACATTGGGTAAACACTTCCTGAATTTCCGAAACTTTATCTACAACACGTGGCCAACTAGTCCTTTCTGGTGCAGCATACTGCCAGCTTCTTGAAACTGTGTTAACCATCGTTGATTGTTCCGTAGATGGATCTTTCTGCAGTTCTCGTTGAAAACTTCTATTTACAGTCATTGGAGATTTGGTGTCCCATAGTCACAACGCGCACGTTGCTCTCTCCTGCACTGTCGCCATTTTAATCCTGTAATGTCGCAATGCTTGCTAGGATCAAGGCTACCAATTTCATGAGGGAAAAAACTCATTGAGTTGCTTTGATAACTACAGCAAACCACTTTAAGATACCTATTATATTACAATTTTAATCCAGCTTCATAATAAGGTGAATAATTTATAGACATTGTATCCTTACAACGTTCGATTCCCAAACTTCGATTCCCGCCTTTATAGCTTTCTTCAATTTTGAATTGTAACAGGGTTTCCACATCTAAGATGTTCTCAAACGTTTGTTAAATTCTTATAGCAAAAGGGGGAAGAGGGACCAATACCGAAACCAAAATCTGACAAGGAGTCTCGCTCAAATATTATATTTCTAAAGATTTTATGTTCCTCTTTCTAGGGTATTTTTAAAGGTCGCTGGTCTTATTTGCGATTCTGAAGACGTTGTCGTAAGCTAACTTCTTGCAAGAGCGAAACAAAATTCGTCTCTCCGCATACAACTTTGACACAAATAGAATTATGAATATCAACGACCCTCTGTGTATGATAAACAGAATAATAATAATTAATAATAAAACTTTTGCACGCCATTTAATTACATATAACAGTAGAACCGGCAAAAACGGTTTTGTATCATATTTCAAATATAATTATGACAGTAGTCATATTTATATTTGAAAGAATAAAATCTTAAAAATAAAATCTTCGCATCTGGGGCTTTCAGGCCCGATTGCTAAATGAAAACAAGTCGATATTTCTCATTAACTGTAACTTCAAATTATATTTATTATTAAAATATTTTAATTAATGTAAAATAAACTGATATATGCACATCGTATGCAGGTAGGTGGCGCTATCTTACAATTATTTTGTAGGTTTAGCTAATGGACGTTTGGTTAATTAATCGATGACTCGCTGTATTATCTCGGGTACCTTCAGCAACTGATCCTTCAAGCTTTCAGTAATTACCCTCTCTATCGGTATGTTTTAATAAAAATTTTTGTTAAATATCAATGATAATACGATTGTAGATAACGAAATTCTCTTAGTTTTTAAATAGGCCTAGCGTCAGATATTATACAATATTATCCCTCAATCAAAGTTTCATCATTAAAAAGGATGGATTCTTGACAGTGACAGTATTCTTCCTCCACAAGAAAAAATATTTGGGACCTCGTTCTCTCTCCTAAGTAATGAATGGATGTCTCCTAAATCAAATTTCAAATTCTTTTGAATCTGATCAGCCTTTCTTCTTTCAAACCTATCCGAGTGAGGATCTGAAACTTTTCAAATTTTCGAGCAGTTTTAGTTTTCTGCTTTCACATTCATGAATGTTAGGTTTCTTGGACATCATTCTAAAATATCAGCGAAGAACCAAAGCGTTCTCTGTATTTACGAGCGCCTTAGAAAATGGGGTTTCTGACGAGCGATAAAAATATACTTCCCTAATATATGGAGGGGAAAAGGCTGTAACTGTATATTGTCACTTGTTGCGAAGGAGACAGCCTTTCGCTTCAGATATGAAGTGAAGCAAAAGCAAAGTTACCTATTGGCATCGAAGACCGAAGTAGAAAGGCAGTCAGGTGGAAATATCTACTGGTGTCATGACAACACCCATCACTGAAGATATGATGAAAGAGGAAATCGGACAGCTTCTTCGACTTTATCAGTCGACTCTCCATAAAGATCTTCGTGGAAAGATTGTGGTTAAAAATAGAGAAGGTAAAGGCGAAGCATTTGGGATATCTGTTGTTTCTTTTGCAGATATTTTCTGTTAAGAGAACGTATCAGAAAGGCGAGATAAATTTTCTGACTTCTCTTCTTGGCATCAAGATAAACGTGATGATATTGGAAAGGGACCTGCTGCCAGGAAACAGTACTTCCTGCTTTGTACTGTTTTCAGAAAATTACTGCTTTGAATCTAGCCGGAAAATAAAGTCAAAATTTTCCGCATAGAGTTGGGGCATTGTCAGGGTGAACAATCTCCAGTTAGTTAAATAGATTTCCTTGTAAGATCATTTACAAATTTTGGGAGGACGGTAGATTTATTCTCGATTCTCATCCCCTCCCCCCTTCCTTCCAAGTGAGGTTTTTCGACGCTCCCAGTGAAATGATTTAGAATTGATTTTTTTTTTTTTTTTAAATTGTGAATGCAGGTAATTTACCAGTGGAGTATTGCTTTCAAAGTAGTTTTGATAATTTATATTTTAAAATTTCATAACATGCGGCTGTATTTTCAGAACCTGAAAATGAAAAACACCTCCGATTATATCAAAAAAAAAAAAAAAAAAAAGTAGGACAGGACAACACAAATTGCCGACCATCCAAAAATAGTTTTCTCTGCAAGTGCATCACACAGCTCCTCACCTATTAATCTGGAGGTCTTCGAATGTTTTCCGTTGCCACCTATCAGCAGATGCCCAACACATGCTTCCATACAACAGTCGTCCAGGGTGGGGTACGGGAGCATCGATCATTGCCGCTATCAGACCAAGCCTCTGTGACAGGTTCCGACACGGATAAATGCAGCTCACAAATCTCGGCCTACTGTCTGACTTCATCACTTGTGTTCCTCGCAGGAAGCATCTTTGTTGCCACGATGCTATTGCCTTAGCTGTAGGACTCGGAGGGATTGGGGGGAAGCTAATGGTGTGTTGTGGACGATGGCTGGATCTGTTCGTAGCTGGAGGCCAAGTTCAATAAAAAAAGGTAATCTTCGCGCTTTGGTCCGTTTAAATAGGTATCTGATCCACCAAGTCTTGCTGTGCAACCCCAGTTTTGACATTTGGTCCAAAAAATAGGAATTAATAAGAAATATTTTTAAAGGTATTTCTTTAGATATGAAATTAGGTAATGCACTCACCTTATTTTTTTTACGAGTCTGTAGGTTACTTATAACTCCATGGATCGTTTTGTGGTAACGCCGTGATCAGTAACTTGATACCTGTATCACATGACAGATCATCTTGGCTAATGGTAAAGGGCATGCTATCAGTTCCGGGAAAAAGATGCAAGTAGTGACGTCATTCGTGGTTGTTATTCGCATTCAGCACGAGATTAATCCGAAATATTCGTGCGAATCAACATTGTTTAACCATCTTACATCCCAAAACCAGTTTTACCTCTTTGTCTTGCATTATATGCAGCATTGCACTGTGACCAGATGAATAATGTGATCTTATTTCACAGTTCAAAAAACAGCTATTATTTTTTTACATCTAAAACTTTGAATAATACACAACCCTCGCGTTTGACCACCCGGCTGCAGCGATCTTAAATAAATGAATTTTCTATTTCTACTACTCTGGCACATAGGGAAAGGAGTTTACAAGATAGAGACAATACGAGAACATTTCCGTATTTAGTAGTGACGTAGGGTTGAACGACAGTTAGTTCAAACGCGTGTACTATTGTACCATAGCGTTTGACTACTTGGCTACGGCGGCCGATTAGATTGGCTAGGAGAACAATTGATTTTCGTATGGGTGGTTTGAAGCGGAATGAAGTACCTTTAAGAGGTCAATAAACTTATGAGAAGTGAAGAAACCAAACAACATGAGATATAAAATAAACCTCAGTTATACAAATTTGTATAAGGTATTCCAATTTCTTCATGTCAATAAACTCCAGTTAAAAATGCATTACTATTTTCCAGCTTATGTTTTCTTGGCTAACTCTGCAATAACACAGATCCTGAAATTATTTCGTGCACTATATGAACAAAGGTCTTCGGACATCCCTCCACGAATATTGTACACTGTGACAGGTCCCTCCCGCGCATGGGTATCAGTTCAGACATTCCGCTATAACTCTATTCCTGTATCGCTGCAGCACGTTAGAAGTCAGTATGTGTTGCATGTCGAAACTTACAGACTTGAGATATGGTGTGTTAGACACCAGATTAGTAAACCTCTCTACTCCAACCTACGATTTGTCTGAACTGCTCAAAATCTTTTGTGACGCATTCAAAGATGGATGACCATAGGTGATACTTCACGAAAAAAAGAGGATGGCCTCAAACTCACAGGACGTTTCCGAAGAACCATAAAGACGACATAGACGTGCCCATATCGTTTGAAGAAAACATCACTGGGCAGGTCTAAAACGCCACAGAAACATCAGTCAGTACCTTAACCATCTTTTGGATGCTATCTAACTTTGTGATCAAAGGTAGAACAACTGCGTATAAGCACAAGTAGCACGGTCACCAATGAGAAATGGCTGTTGGAGTAGTGCTGTTCCAGACGTCCATGAACGTCGGATGGCCTGAAATGGTTATGTCGTGAAGGTTTTTTCCACCCAGACTGAATTCGAACTGAGACCTTTTCCACAGAAATTATAACTAAGTTGCTAGTCTCAAGTTAAATTTATAAAGTTTTCTTTTTGGTAATCAAGACTTTAATTACCGAAAAAAAAAAAAAATATAAAAAAAAAAAAATATATATACAAATACACACACATTTGTATATATATACAAATGTGTGTGTATTTAAGTTTTCTTGAATACACACACATATGTGGGTCTATAAAAGTGTCCTCGTGGGTAGCACAGTTGGTAAGATAGCCGTTCTCCCCACATCGGATGAAAAAGATCTGCGTTTGAGTCCCGTCGATGATGGGAGGAATTTTTATGGGCTTTTTTACAATGTGGCTGAATGCATGATTTTTTCTCCCGGAAACTCTGGTTTTTCATATAACAAACAGAAAATCGACCTCAGAATACACGCAATTTACAGAAGCAATATGGCTTTAGTCGTTGATGCTCCTAAAACCCTACAATCAACAACTTTCTATAAAAGTGGATTCGTTTGCAAAGAAACGGGGCGGGGGAGTTTAAGAAGGAACAGCTCACACAGTCACACTTAAGCTTCTTTTGCTTGTTGACAGGAAAACGTGAGAAAGTGTAAAGCACGAAGCTGCGTACGTTCTGATATTTGACTAATGTTGGGCTAATTTATTTCTGCCAAATTCCATTCGAAGACTTCACCACAACTGGGTTTGTTTATAATTAGCGGCCAAGCAGCTAATCCATATAAGATTTCGGTATATAATATGAGTGAAATTATGCATTCTGTGGTTGTTTTGTCAATTT
Source organism: Mastigoproctus giganteus (assembly GCF_048544385.1). Taxonomy (NCBI): domain Eukaryota; kingdom Metazoa; phylum Arthropoda; class Arachnida; order Uropygi; family Thelyphonidae; genus Mastigoproctus; species Mastigoproctus giganteus. Next base: position 7,905,306 of record NC_143581.1, read on the forward strand.
TAATTGAAAAATCCTAGTTTCTGAAACGGTGCGAAAAAAAGTTTAGAAATTCTTACCGTCTGTACGAAATTCGAAAATACCTCATCATGATCTTTGATGCCAAAATATCATTCAGCAGTTCCATTGACATAGCAGTTGCAAGTCTCTATCGGCTCAGATAGGCATCCAAGCAGCGATTGTTAAATTTTTGGGACTCATCCACCTCACAAGATTCCTGAACACTATAATTAATACTGTACTTTTGTACGGCTCTGAAATTTGGACCTCGACAGCTTCCCTTAATAGGAAAAGAATCTATGCCAGATAGTACTAGTTATTTAAGAGGAGTTAAATGCCAAACTCCAGGATCACTTTCACTGAAATGGCAACTGCTTGGCTATTCAGAAGGATGTTCTCCTTTACTAATGAAATAAGAATAGTCTTCATGGCCAAAATGCTAATAGGATCTATCTTCCCACCTGGAAGAGCTGCTCATGTGTGGCCATGTTTTATTTGTATATGTTATAAACCATTGTAATTTTGCATTTAACGTGTTATTGTCCTAGTAACGTAACTACACTTATTAGTAAAAAAATTGGAAATTTTTATTCAGTATTTAGTGAGGTCACCTTTTGCCTGAATTACAGCCGGTATACATCATGGCATGGATTGCGCTAGGTGTCTGAGGAATGTAGGTGATTTGGGCATGCTCCCAAGGGGATATTTGTTAGTTGCTGTATTGTGCTCGATAGAAAACTGCAAAGCCAAAATGCCCTTTCCAACATATCCCAACGTTCTCATTCTGGATTGGATTCAGATCTGGAGAATTAGGCAATCTTTGGAATGTTCCTCGAACCATTTAGATACAATTTTTGCACGGTAGATAGTTTGGGTATCAAATTGAAAGGACATTCATTGCAATCAGAGTAAAAATGAAGCATTTCCAAGTGCAGTTGATTGAATAATTCAGAAAGATATTCATTGGAGGTAACACGACCTTCTAACCATATGAGCAGACCCACTCTGTAGTAACAGAAAATATCCCATACCATGATGCCATTTCCCGCCTCGTGAGAGCCTGGCTTCATGAGATTCACGTTAGACTTCACTCTACCATCATTGCAAAAAAAAAAAAAAAAAAAGTGTAAATTGACACTCCTCAGACTAAATGATCTTGTTCCACAGTCCAGTCTTAGCATTGATAGCACCACTCTAGTCGAATTTTGCATTTTTTTACAGAAAGAAATGGTTTCCTTATAGGCACACGACTAACAGATCCCAGATTGTTCAACTCCATCCTCAGAGTTCGGTTGAAAAGTGTAGTTTATATAGTATGCAAAATATGCCATCACAGTTTTATGAGTCTTTCTTTGCTTAAATTGAATTTTTCACTCATTTTCTACCTAGGATTGTTTTCTGCATTTCTTCCTTTATGGGCTGCATTCGCCTTCTTCTCATTGTATATTTCTCAGATGGTCTTTCGACACATTAGTGATTTCCTTTGTTTTCTCAATTGTGGCTCCTACGTGCCCCAACGATAACACCTTTCTGAAAATCGGAAAGACCACCTGTCTTTCCCATGACCAGCTCGACAAAGAACCCGCGCCCCATCAGGTATTTATATGATCCTAAGAAACTTTGATCATACCATGTGGCATCTTTCATTTGCATGCCGTACGTTTAATTATCTGTTGATGCCAATTGCTAAAGGTTTCTAATTTTTTTGGCCATTGGGTGTATTATGCCTTTTATTGCATTATTTAAATTTTCAACTGGTGTTCCCTAACCTTTGCGTGTTTTATTTTTTATAATAGAGATAAATCTCAGAATAAAGATTTATTCGTTTAAAGTTGAGGGGTGGGCACTGATTGCAAATAAAAACAACAAATAGTCCAAGCCGTTGATTTTTAACTCTCGATTAATGTCGGGCTGATTAATTTCTCTCCAATTCCATGCCCTTGTAGCTAGTGCAGTGGTTATTTTGATTTCTAACATTGCCTTCTATTAGGCTAATTTATTTCTTTCCAATTTAGTTCGATGACTTTTTTACTACAAAGGGGGGTGTTGCTGAATTCTTTGCAAACTAAAAATAGTCACTGCTGCTGATTTCTTTCTCGGAAATCTAAAGACAGTGGAGGAGAGAGATCAAAATGACCAATGTTTAACCTCTCTACGATAGCTTTAACATTTCTGGATAATCGAACCTCGTAGAAAAGGAGGTTGAAAAAGTAATTTCGATTTTTTTTTTTTATTCAGTAGTTCAAACCGGTGATCACCCCCTTGTTCTACACGAAGTATTTTCCTATTACCCCGCATTATACAACGTATCTGAAGCAAGAGACGAGTCTAAAAGTGAACCGGAATTTTAAAGACATCATTAGAACTGAACGAGATGACTTCTGTTCTTGAAGCACAGATGTTATTACAACTAGACCTCAGGGTAGGGTTGCCTGACTGCTAATAGCTCTTTTATGAACATTACCGTTTCCACCACAATATAGGGATTTACATTTCATTAGCTTGCAATGAATAACACTAATTTCACCGTTGCAGAAACGACTTGCGTTAGGCCTAGCAATGAAATTAGATTTCCGATACGCCAGCAAAAATTGAATTCATTATTGAAACTGCAGTCAGTTCCAGCTGGATTGGGGGCAAGGAAAAAATACGAACGTTGATTGATTACATTCCAAGAGATTTAGTCTGTGTTGATCCCACATTTCAGCCGACCATTTTATCAACGGCAATAACAAAAAGAGCGAAGATAAAGAAAATGCTGAGAATTCTTTCTCCAAACTTTAAACCCGATCGACGTATAAAAGACAGTAAAAGAAAGTTTTACCATTTCTTTTTGTATTCGAGAAAACTGCTCTTTATGTCGGGTGACTCTGCAGGGTTTATCAATAGCGCTCTTAGGCTATCAACTTTTTATTTCCACTAAAAGGCTTTCAAGTGGTTCTACGTGGAAGTTTTGATCAAGGACATGAAATACAAAATACCAGGATTTATTCCTTCTCTCTTTCTGTGTTTGATTTCAGTGTTTCTGTTCAGCTATAATACATATTGAATATCCTAAAAGCGATTGGTTACGTGTTGTTTTAATACTCTCTGTTTATAATTTCCGATTTCTGTCTTTCTACTCTCAGAGGATGATGGTAAAGCTACTTCCTGCAAGGATCATTCCTTACTTGTATATATTTATTTTGTAATAAATAGTTGGATATACAAGCATTGATACTGTGTATATAAAAAGATTCGCTCAAGAAATTTTGTATTCTTAAACACACCACCATTAATATCCGGACATCCCTCTATGGATGGAGAAACAGATCCTATGCTTGCAACACGTCACTGAACCTGCTATATATGGACACTGGGCTACGAACAGACAATTACAAAAGTGGGCATGCAAGATGACACGTTCAACAGAATTAATTGACTTCCAATGTGGAATGATAGTAGGATGCCACATAAGCAAGCGTTCTGTACGAGACATCGCAGTCACTCTAGCCTGGGTCAACGGTTAGTGACGTCATATGCAAATGGCAGAGGAATGGGACTGAATCTGCAAAAAAACGGCCTGGTAAATCCCGAAAACTAACAGAACGGAACAAGAGAATTCTGCGAAGACCTGTGCGCCAAATCGTAATTTTCCATTGTCTCAAGTCACACAAACCTTCTGAGATGGTACTGGAACTAATGTCAGCACTAGTACAATACGAAGGACATTCCATGGTATGGGTTACAATGGTCGTGCTGCTGTTCACAAGCCATTGATCATCTCAACAAATGCTAGACGCCAATTAACATGATATAAGGAGCGCGAATCATGGACTGTACAGCAGTGGAAAACTGTCCTATGGACAGACGAGTCGAGGTTCACACTCTACCAGTCTGATGGCCGTTTCTGGGTATGGCGAATGCCAGTTTCTTCCTGATTGTATCCTCCCAACGACGAAGTTTGGTGGAGGCAGCGTCATGGTATTGGGGCTCTTTTCGTGGTTTGGCTTGGGCCCATTAGTCGTTATCGACAAAACCATGAATGCTGTGCAATACTAGGACAGCCTGAACAATAATGCACTTCCAACATTATGGCAATACTTTGGGGAAGGCCCATACAGGTATTAGCAAGACAACGCGCCATGCCATACTTCTCGGGTCGTAACAGAGTGGTTTGAGGACATGAGCCCGGAGTGCTAATCTGAACCGTATCGAGCATCTTTGGGATATATTGGATCTTCGGGTACGTGCACGTCGAGATCGCCCAAAGAACAAGGCCGAACTGGTGGCTGCGTTAAAGACCGAGTGGAGGAACATATCACGTGACATTAATAAAAAGCTGGTTGAAAGTATGCCGCGAAAATTTAAGGCCATCATAAAAGCAAAAGGTTTCAGCACAAAATAATAAATGACACAATAAAAGCTCTTTTTTTGTCTAAAGGCAGGTGTTCGGATATTAATGGTAGGGCAGTGTATTTACTAAATGTTTTTGCATGCCCTTTACGTAATAAAAGTTTCTGTTTATACTCCGGCACGACAACCAAGTCAGTAGAGTTTACAATAAATCGTCAATACAAATATTTATCGTATTTAGTAGTCACGGGCTTGAACCCCGGTCCACTCAAGGAACGCGTGTTATGCACTCTCGCTCCTGACCACTGGGCTACGTCAGGCCGTATGCCAAGTTTATCCAATTAAAATACATTGGAGTCTTATCAGAAATTTTATTTTTGAAAAATCAAAATAAAATCACTTTTTGAGTCTTTTTCACAACTTGTCTGAGTTAGCCGGTCTCGGGCGAGGGTAGCATTGTTTTTTCTCCCGGAAACTCGGATTTCCTCGAGAAAAAACAAACAGCAAATGGACCACAGAACACACGCAGTTTACAGACATATATGGCCTACGTTGCCCATGTGCCTAAAACCCTACAACAACCAACCAACCACCCTACCCCCTTATTTACATGTTTTTGGGGTCCCGTTGCGATTTAAAAATACGGGTGGGATGTCGAATAATTTCAAAATTGTGCGCGGAGTTTCGAATTATTTTTGGCAATGTTTCTTTGGATAATATAGATTATCGCTTTTTTGGATATTTCCGACATGTAGTTTAAATTCCAATTTTACTGACAGAAATTATGACCTGTGTTTGAGCTTGAAAGGACCTTATTTACTGCTCGTATTTACTATCTTTTAGTGTTAATTTACGAAGATGCTAACTCGTTAACTTATGGTTTGGACAAAATAATGGAAACCTGTGATACGAGTTACAGTATGCACTAATATGGCGTTGGGTCGCCCTTTGCTACATTCCACCTAGAACTTCTGTTCTACGTGGAATACATTCAGATAAATCTTGAACTTAAGACAAATATTCGCCTCATGGAAGACAAATATTTCTTTGAAACGTTCTTCATGGAAGAACGTTTCAAGCTTCTTGAGTGATGAAATGGAGGAAATCTGCTTCTCAATCTCCTGTCCAAGTATGGCCACAGTTGCTCAATGACGTTTAAGTCTGGTGATTGTGCAGGCCATCGGAGATGGTTACCTTCAGTTTCATGCTTCTCAAACGAAGATTGGAGCACATCTGGCTGTGAATATTGGAGCACATCTGGCTGTGAATATTGGAGCACATCTGGCTGTGAATATTGGAGCACTATCATCTTGAAACTTGGCATCGTTTCTGGTAAACAATGCTTGCACTGAGATGAACTTAGTCACTCAGAATATCAAGGTAATTTTCCCTTTCAGACTGGGCGAATATAGGAGCTAAAGAATACAAAGATATTACCGCCCAAACTATTGTTGATCTTCCTCCATATTTGACGGTTGGCACAAGACAGTCAGGATAATGCACTTCGTTTGGCATTCGCCAAACGTAAACTTTTCACTGATGTTGGATGAAGATGATGATTCGTCTAAAAATATGACGTTTTCAGTGATCAAGTGTCCAGGTTTGTGTTGTTACACCATTACACTCTCTTTCTAGCATTACCATCAGTAAAGAGTGGTTTGGCAGTAGTGGCTTTGCTATAAATTTCAGCTTTATGAAGTTCTCGCTGAGGTTTTTTGCTAGACATAGATTCCTGAAACTCACGTTAAGTTCTGCAGTTATTTTTGAGGGAGCAGTTTTATGTTCTTGGGTTTCAATCCTTCTCAGTGTCTCTTTCAGTCAGCTTCGATTTTCTGCTACATGTCCTATCAGATTTTGTTTATCCATATTTGGTGAATGCAGACACCACTTTGGATAATACAGTTGCTCTAGAAATCATCAGCTTTAGTCACCGATGTCCTTGTTAATCGTGCACTAACAATTTGATCTTTTTGGAATTCAGGCAGGTCAGTCATTTTCTCATGTACCTTTTATGTCGCCTCTAAATAAATATCAGCTTTTATTGTCTTTCTTTCACAGTGCTATTTGCAAGAAAAAAAATAATTCCATGTTCATAAATACATCATACAGCGATCTCGTTTTTAGCACAGTTAGTAGAATCACCATCTTTGCTGCACCAGATGGAAAATACTTGGGTTGGAATCTCGTCGATGATGTGAGGAATTTTTATAGACTTTTTTCACAACATGGCCTGAGTTAGCTGGTCTCAGGCGAGGGTGGAATCTACGAGGCTGGAATCTACGGTTTTTCATCCGGTAAACAGACAAATTGACCACAGAACATACACAATTTAATAGACAATATATACGGCGAAGTATGGCCTAAATTGCTGAAGTCCCCAAATCCCTAGAATTACAACGTCATACAGCCATTACAAAAATTACTACTTTCATATTAGGTGTTTCCATTATTTTGTCCACTCTTGTATGTTAAATTTTAAACGTAAAATTATTTTTTATTAAAACGCTTAACGTAAAATTCCTTTACTTAATTAGCAAAAACATTTGGTGGCGTTAAGTGCGTACCAGTGTGGGGGGCCCTCCCGATGTATATTGGTCTGAATCACTTGTTCAAATGGATTGTGTAAACGGGGTTTCTAGACATCTCACCCAAAACTTTAGACCTCTGAGTCAAATTTTGCCACAGACTTTGGCTGGAAGCACTATATTTATGATTTAGATCCACCTCAGTACCACCAATCGCCAAGGATCACTCATTCATCTAGTGCTGCAATCGATGGTTCTGTGGAAATATTGTTGGTCCAGTTTGAGTTTTGCATTTACTATTTACAGCATTGACTTATGAGTATCTTATAAAAAAATAAAATATCTGCAAAAGAATTCAAATATACAAGCATTGCCATATACGCACGCGTTAAAATGTATACTTGCGTGCATTACACCCAGGAACATAACTTACAAGGAATGGCGAAATCATGTGACAGAATTTTCTAAAAAAAAAAAAATGCAAATATCTCTGGTACGAGAGTGATGGGGTAGCAGAGGATCACACACCATCAAGATCAGATTTACGGTCTCTAACAACTACAACCGTTAGGTCATTGGCAGGAAAACTTCATTGGAGGGGGGAATAACCACGTGCCTTTGGTGCAGGAAGCGAAGCTAAACAAGGCTCTGGGGAATGTGTCCAAACGGCGTTGGCAAAGGGCTGACAGAAACAACCCCGTCATTTACAGCCGGTGACGTAATGGTGTTGAAGTACTTTCTGTTGAAGACGTCGTGCGTGCGCTTGCGCGCGCCCGAATGTGTGTGTGTGTAAGATTATTAAAAATAAGGTCTCAGTTTCCCCAACTCGAAACAAATATTATCATTAATACAGTAAGGACACCTTGATAAAACACAATAGTGCTAATACGACTGCGTGCGAACGACTTTCGATACGCAGTGACCTAATAGATGGAAAGAAAGCCACGTAGTTCAGCTTACCGGAGAGTAAGTCCTTAGTACCACACCGGTTGGGTATGGTACTAAGGACTTTGACATGCCGAAAGTGGACTCAATTGTGGAACTGAATTATCGGATCGGTTTATTAGTACGATATCGATTTGCATTCATAAGACAACTATTTTTATTTATTTTAAGCTGATTATTTAACATTTACACTACCCGGCCAATTTTTTTTCTTCATTCCTCTGGAACGAAAATTGGTTATTCTGAACAAAATTAATGTCCTGATTATGAAAATATCAATCTTTTACTTCTGTTACGTCTACATCAAAAGATATACGCATTTTTAAATTCTTTGTTTTTATACAATATCAGCATTCATCGTTGTAATTATTACACACAATATATGTTACTTAGACATGTTTCCCACTCAATGATTTCCTTTTATATTTCCATGTGGAAAGAAATCCAGATGAGAATGAAGGAAATGCATTTTCAATGACATTCTGCACCCCATGTTCTTTTAACATTTCAGCAAGTTTGTCACCAGTTGCTCATAGTTCTCTTCTTTTTTCTTTCCAAGGAATCTGTGTACCATAGCCTTGAAAGATCTCCATGCAGCCAATTCGACATCATCCAGGTTTCTTTGAAATTCTTCATCTTTTAGGAGCTTTCTTATTTGAGGACCTATGAAAATTCCTTCCTTCAGCTTTGCATGAGATAAATTTGCAAACATTTTCAGTAAATATGCGAATCCTCTGCTTTCTTTATCCAGTGCCTTAGTGAAATTCTTAATCAGTCCAAGCTTGATGTGTAAAGGGAGAAGAAAAACCTTTTGTGGATCCACCAATGGAACATACTTTATAGAGGCATTGTGATCAATGTTCAGTTCGTGCATAAGACCAATGACGTCTTTGCAGATACACATGTTGTTTTACATTGTAAAATGTCTTGAAAACTTCATTTCGCTTACGGTATATTGTAATGTTTGTACATTTGGCGAGTAAGTTCCACTGTTGTAGTCTGGATCCTAGTAATTCAGCCTTCTCTTTGGGTAAGCCCAAGTCTCTGATCAAGTCGCTTAATTCTTCTTGTTCAGTGTAGTGTGGAGCCTTTTCTTTTTCTGGCTCATAGTCCAAATCATGGGAAGTACATGATTCCGCGACATCTGGTAAAACGATTTCTTCTGTACCTCCATCACTACTTCCAATACCCTAAGATTTTGGTAGCACAGGTATTGGCCTAATTGCTGATGGGATACAGTATTTGGATATTTTATGCAGTGCTTGCTCTTTTTGAAAATACTTTTTATTTTTGTCATGCAGAAATAGCAATCGTCGAAATGATTCTTGGGCTCGCGCCACACCATAGGAATGGCCAAAGTAATGCTCTCAGCTTGCCATATAACCACATCCTTAAGTTCGTTGTACAAGTAATACAACAGATATGTGGAACCCAATTTTTTTTCTTGATCACCGATCTTGCAGCCGAAATATAATGAATATGCAACTTTTATGACATTGTATATTTTCTTCCTCTGAGTTTTTGGGGTTAAGTGTCCACAAACATAGCAGTTGTTTTTTTGTGATTGACGCAAGTTCTGTGCTTTGTCTTCTCCATTTTAACAATTTAACCTAAAAACAGTAAAATCAATTGGAAAGTTAAGTTGAATAGAAGGTGAATTGTTGTAGCATAGACTATATATTGAACAGCTGAATGGTGTAATAAAATTAATAGAAATACTGACTTGTCTGGAAAAGTGCATCAAAATCAAAATTGCAAGAACAGTAATGATGTACTTGCTTAACTTTTAGCCCAATAAACAAAACCAACCAAAAGTTAATAATTTTAAAATTTGTATTTCAAACAGTAATGATATCTTTGTACAGAATCCAGTTATCTATCTATATCTTAAAACTGAGACGTGATAGGAAAATTTTATGATTGAGTTGAAATTCTATACATAAAACTTGACTAGAAACAACCATTGATTTGCTGGAGGTAAAAATCATGTTGGGTAGTGTTATTGTCTGAAATTTTCTTTCGGGAACTTTCATTTTTAGGCGCGTTAGCATATGTGTGTAATATGCCTGTTATCTTCACCATTTCTGCCAGTCTGTATATCCGTCCGCATGTAATAATTCGGCTCTTATTGGGTGGATTTTCATGATTTTATTTTTCATTTTATATTTGGGCATTATCATAAAGAGAAAAATACACATACAGAAACATTAATTATTCAGTAGTGATTTTTCAACGCGCATTTTCACTGACAAAGTTTCATGTATTTATTTAACTTTTATTATCGACTTATTTTTATTATTATTTTTTTTTATTGATAGATTCGATTTTCTTGTCCCACAAATCCGTTTACGCTGATGAGCAGTGACTACCCTGTCAAGCAGTACAGAAATGCAGAGAAGTAACACAAACAAGGGGCGACAGGAGATAATTTCAATTGCATGGTTCGGTACTGTATTCTCCTGGCACTTGGATTACTGAAACAATTGCTAAAGCTAACCCCCCTCCACACCAAAAAAACCTTCTCCTTTTTTACAAATTAATCTGAAAGATGTTTTATATATCTTTTCTTTCTTTATTTTTCTTTAAAGAAAATATCGCTTTTTTTTTTCTTTTTTGTGAATAAACTGTTTCTATATAAAAATTACAGTAACCAAATCACTGATCTGTATCGGGAACTTCCATTTTTAGGCCCGTTAGCATGTGTGTGTAATGCGCCTGTTATCTTCACCATTTCTGTCAGTCCGTACGTCCGTCCGCATGTAATAATTCAGCTCTTAGTGGTGGATTTTCGTGAAACTTTATATTTGGGCACTACTGCAACAATTTGGCCAAAAATCCTTAGTTTGACTAAAATTGGACCAATAGAAATCCAGAAATTAGTATTTCTTCCCCCTCCCCCATATACAGTATATCGAATACAAAAGTGTTTGCGTAATGGACTGCGATTGGTAGCTGAAATAATCACGTGATACACAGTTAACTCCATTTTTATGAATACGTCACACAGCGCTATCGTAGGTAGCACAGTTGAGAGAATCGCAGTCCTTTCCACATTAGGTGGAAAAGACCTGAGTTCGAATCTCGTCAATGACGTGAGTCATCTTGAATAAAGTATGCACTCAATTCACACACACTCTTACATTCCACAATTTTGTCTGGTTCTTCCTTGAATTTATTCAAACCACCCACTTCCACAACGACATATGGAAGCCTATTCCAACAATTAACCACTCGCTGGCTGAAGGCAAACTTCCCTCACATCTATCCTGCAACCATCCTTCCTCAATGTAAATTTACGCTCCCCATGTGTATAGTTTCTGAAAGACAAAGAATGCCATTCACTTTCAACTTACTCAATCTATTGAAGGCCTTAAATACCTCAATCAGATCACCCCGCAGGTGCCTAGTCTCGAGACGCTGCAATTTGCAGAACTGAAACCTTTCTAGATAAGCGCACCCTTTTGTTCTCTTCACCAACCTGGTTGCTTTTCTCTGCACTCACTCCAGCAGAACCTTCCTAAAGTGCGGTTCCAGACCTGTATATGGTGCTCAAGATGCAGCCTAACCATTGTCTTATATAAAGGGACAGTCATCTTCTTATCCCTACTAGCAAAGTTTCTGTATATGAATGACAAAACAGCATGAGCTGTCCTGGCAGCACGTCTGCACTGCTCAGAGAACTTCATGTCTGACTGAACAATTACCCCCAAGGTCTTTTTCATTTTGGTTGAACGAAAAGCTGTAATTCCTGGAAAAAGGAATGATACATTGGCATTCTGGAAAAAAATCGCTCTACCAACACTGGCAAACAGTATGGGTATGTCCCTTTCTGTTCAGCATGACAATGAACCATTACATACTACACAGCTTATTGGACTTTGTATGAAGAACCGAATCTGTAAAACCTTAACTGGTTTGCTCAGTGCTCTGACCTTAACACCAATAAACACCTTTGGGGTGAACTAAAATGTCGACTTTGTACCGAGCCCTGCCCACCCGAAATTAGTACCTAAATTGACTGCTGTGTTTAAAGAGGAATTAGACCAAAATAAACCTTTCTTGTTATAAAAATTTGTTCGGAGTTTTACCAACCAGGACAGTCATCTTCCACAATAATAACTACAACTTATCGAGCAGTAATGTAATCGATAAAATCATTAATACGCACAGCCAGAAGTGAGCCAGTTGTATGCTGGGGGATTAGGGGAAGCCATCTGTTTGGGGACATTCTTAGAGCGCTAAACAGGAAGGAAATGTTTGATGGCAGTGACTGATTTTCATTGTGTAGTAGACGATATCCAGCTGAGTTGGCAGGTGCAGTTTTGAACCCCGAAACTGTGTTTGTGAGAAGAGTATTTAGAGAGAGAGAGAGAGAGAGAGAGAGAGAGAGAGAGAGATCAAGATAGGTTGTATGAGAAGAATGGCGCAATTATGTAAAAGATAACTTACAAACCAAAACTTTAATGTGCGCGCGCAGTACGTTACACCAGGCGCGTTAAAGCACAGGGCCTGAAATGTAAAGTGTATTTCGGGCTCTGTGATTTAATAAAATAAACAATCATAGTTTCAACAAGCGTGCTATCAACGCTTTCGTAATACAGTTTATTTATTTGTGCCTGGATTTTAATAAAAAATAAATTCAGTATAACGCGTATTTAACGTTTCTGCTGTGATTAATATAACAAGAAAATAGTACAATGTACAATATGTGGAGAGCCTATGTGGGAAAAAAAAAATAGTTTCCGGATTTCTGTTGTTTCGATTTTAATTAAATTTGGGAGGGCTCAACAATTTTCTCTAAAAGAGCGAAATATAAACTTTCGTGAAAGTCCATCTACTGGGAGTCGAGTTATTACATGAGGATGGATGGACGGACAATGATGAAGACAATATGTGCTTTATGCTATATATATTTATGCTAATGTACTTAAAAATTTGTAGGTTTAGTCACAATTTGCATATTATGAAGGGTTATCGGTACTTTTTCTAGCAGTGGGAAGGATCCCCGATAGGTCTTTACCCCACAAGTGTTAAAGCGAGTCGGTGTAAATGATTGCGGGGAGGGGATGATTATTATACTTGCCATTTCAACAGATTATGGGCCTTTTCGATGATATTCTGACCAAGATATTCTCTCTCTCTCTCTCTCTCTCTCTCTCTCTCTCTCTCTCTCTTCAGCGAATATTACATGTTTCCTCCTCCCACCCGGAAAATTGGGTTTTTCATCAGGCAAACAGGAAGGTCGTCAGAGAATATGCGCAATTTAGTGACACGTTATACTCAGCGATGCAAATGGTAGAGGGACAACGTTTCTCCAGTTTCTGATGGCAGATTATTTTTCCAAAATCCACCGGGGTGCCCTGGTACTTTTGCCAATATAGTGTATGCATGTTTTTAGAACATTCACCAGAATGTTTCCAGTATGGAGTAATAAAGCACTTAGTAATGTAAACCTGTTCTCAGTCATTCCACAAATCGGTATTTAATTTAATAATTTTCGCAATTTTTTGACCTTGTATGAATTTTTTCTTTCTAAAAGAGGGAAATGTAAAATTTCATGAAAATACATCCACTGTGAGTCTAGTCATTACATGCGAACGGATGGACTGACAAAGAAATAATAATTGCCAGATTTCAATTGGTCTGATTTTAATGAAATTTGGAATGGCTCGATAAATCTTTTTAAAAGGCCCAAATATAAAATTTCATAAAAATTGTTACCGTGTTCATTGGAGGAATGACTGGGCAATATGATGGATCCACAGAAATGGACCCTGGTCTAGGTCCGCTCATATAAATCGTTGCAATTTGGAAAATTCTATTTTTTGTTGTCAGTTTATTAAATACATAAATCGTGAATTATTAGTAAATATATAAATTGCAGATTATTACTATTCGCTTATTATATTAATATGGCAGAAATATGAAATATCCGTTATCTTTCAATTGTTATTAAAATCTAGGATGATTTTGTAATGCACTAAATAAAGTGCATTACAAAAATATGGACTGCATAATACGATCTGAGGTACATGTTGCTACTTGTTTGTTTTTTTTTAAATCACGAAGATCCATAAAATATGTGCCCCATTTCAAATCATATTATAATCCAGGAGGATTATAATATGATTTGAAATTAATTATTTGTTAATTAATTATTAGTTGATTAGTAACAAGATAATCAGTTATTTACTTTTCTTCTATCAATCACAGATTAAAAAAATTCAGTTAATATAGGAAATAAAAATTGAACGAAATTCGAAGATCTCTTCGAACGTTAGGATCTTTTCTGTGTCTCACTAACTTTTGAAAATGAAACATCGGGTACCGTACTTTCTGATTTAGCGTGGTAAATCGGATAAAAGAAAATATGTATGAAAAATCGCTGGTGAATACAAGTGTAAAAGGAGTTCTACTTATATATGAATACATGCAATTTACAGACATAATTTATTGACGGCTTATAGCCTAAGTTGCCTTGGCGTTTAGCAAAAGATGCAAGAGATAACTTTAACATTACATATCTGGATTTTAGTAAGGCTTTCGATGTCCACGCTTGTAACTTAGAGCTATAGGCAGGTAGAGATAACATACGTGAATTAGGGTTCAGTTGAAGGACAGGAGACAGAGGATGATCATAAACGGACATTCCTCAGAGTGGCCTGGGGTAGCAAGTGGGGGACCCCTTCCACAGAATCAATGCTCGGACCTCTTTTGTTTCTCATCTTATGGAAGAATACACTAAAAGGACAGAATTTATGGGATACTTGATTCTTGGGCAACGCGACGCTATCACCCCTCTCGCTAGCGGGCGAACCCACCGCTTGGCAGGTATATAGGTACACTGCATTCACGTAGACGCTAATTCGATTTCAATATGGATAAACGTCGTGAGTTAACCGACTTGGAAAGAGGGATAATAGTGGGTGCCCGACGCATGGGTCACTCTGTCGCGGAGGTGGTACAGAAATTGCACTATTCCCGTTCGACAGTATCAAGAGTGTATAGGGAATACGCCATTTCCGGCGGAATAACATCTCATCATGGACAGACTGTGGGCTGGCGGAGAAAGGTGGTGGATGAACGTGGCTGTCTGTCTCGCATTGTTCCAGCCAACTGGAGAGCTACAGGGGCACAAATCACCGCCGACTTCAACGAGGGAGGTGACAGAAACGTCTCCACTAGACCATCAGGCGATCAATAGCCGCAATAGGTTATGGGACCCACCAGAGTCCCATTGCTAACACCACGACACAGGACTTTGCGCCTCAACTGGGCGAAAGAACATCGGCACTGGACGTTGGATGATTGGAGACAGTCCAATGAATCCCGTTTCCAGTTATTTCGAGCGGACGGGAGAGTGTGTATCTGGCGGACACCGCACAAAGCTATGCACCCGTCATGTCAACAAGGAACTGTTCAGGCAGGTGGACGGTCGGTAATGGTCTGAGGCGTGTTCAACTGGCACACGTTGGAACCTATGGTACGTCTAGACACATCTCTGAACGGTACAGGTTACGTGTCCATCCTTGCAGACCATCTGCATCCCTTCGTGGTCATCATGCACCCACAGGGCAATGGACTCTTCAAGCAGGACAGTTTTCTGCTGGAAGATTGGTGACTAGAACATGGTTCGAAGAGCATTCCGCAGATTTTACCACAATGGAATGCCCTTCCCGTTCACCGAACATGAACCCTGTGGAGCATCTTTGAGATGCTATGGAAAAGTCCGTTCGAGCTTTGGATCCTACACCCAGGAATGCGACGGAATTATAGACAGTGTTGTAGCAAACATGGATGCAAATACCTGTGGAACGCTTTAGTGATAGTGGACTCAATGCCTCGCCGTGTGACTACCCTTATCCAGGCGAAAGGTGGGTCTACCCGTTACTAGGTAGGTATCCCATGATTTCTGTCCACTCAGTGTACACCTTACTTTTGGGTAGTGTGTTGTAGAACGTTCGAAAAAGTTTCCTTCAAGTGTGGTAGAGGCGGAGAGTTTGGCAAAATTGAATGAGGAATTGGATAGGCACTTTTGGCGATGGGAGTAATATGAGACAGTTTTTTTTGGGGGAGGGGGAATGAAGAATAAGTTCGCTTATTGCATCATTATGCCATTTAATACTAATAATATCTATTTGCGCCCTTCTCGGTTGGACTATTTTCAGGCAGGCACTGATTTCTGCTTGTAAATCATCCTTGATGACCTCAGAGTCGCAAAAAAATCATAATCGAAAATTATTGGGCTTGTCTGGCTGACGGGTGGCACTTTGAATTATTCATCTGACGGCTTGCCGAGGAAAAATAACGGCACACGAGAGGTTGCCTTGAAGAGAATATTATCCCGGCAATTACCACTCGGATGTACTACTTAAATAACATCCAGGAGTTTCTACCAGCTTATTACGAATAAAAATGATCAATTTACTGATTACGAACTTGAGGAGTGAAAGGAAACTCCACGTGCCTGATGAAGAGAGTTCTACAGCGCGTTTAATTGCTTATCGATATCTGTGTGTCACACTACCTTACTGGTGCAACACGATGCTCCCACTGTTCTCTTGTAATCTATGAAAGGAGAGCAAATAGAGCGGAAACAGCTCCACGGAGATGCAGGAGGAGAATCAGAGAATGGAGGTGGCAAGATGCCAACATGTGACAAATGTTTGGACAGTAGCGCCGGAGATAAACAAAAATATGGAGAATATGGGTCAAGGTTACCTGAAAAGGCGCTTTCGGTGGGGAAAAAATGGAAGACTTTGCAGTATTGATCGGTGTTGTGGATTCATTAATATGCAACGCCTTGTTCACATTCACTGACAAATATTGCAATCACTGATACATGCGCAAATTCATAACGAGCGTCTTCAGTTTCCAAAATGAGTTCCTTATATTTCTTTTTCTCTCAAGAAAATGACAAACTAAGATGAAAAGACATGGTTAGGCCAAAGTAATCCAATAAACATCAATCGACCTGATTGCTAAACTTGTTAACAGAAAGAGACCCCCCCCCCACTTCCCACGAAACAGCCTGAAGTATTCCGATGTTACTGTCATCAATAACATGGGAACACTTCAGTGGCCAGCACACAGTCTTGACCTCAACTTGACTGAATGTTGGTACCATGAACGGGAACTCTTAAAGAACGAAGTACAATTCCACCAGCTTTCTATTAGAAATCTTCATTGATGCATTGAGGCAGCCATTATGGCTAAAGTTCAGTCAGCAAGTTATTAGTTTTCTTTTAATACGTCTTTTATCCGATACTACAGTATGTATCCCTTAACTTTTGGTAGGATAGTGTATAATCCAGCTCTTCTACTTTAAACACCCTAATAAGCACGAGTTGGATTATAATTTATTATTTTAAATATCTTATTAATAGTTGTCTTATACATTCCTCGAAAATTTTAAAAATATTAATATATGACTTGGGATTAAGGGTTTTTAGCACAATGACTAACTGTACAGATCCAAACCATAAGAGGTAACCCCACGCCAAGATACCTCTTTTGGCATTCATTGTTGGAACGCTGCCTTGTAGCAGGTGGCGTTCACCGTTCAAATTCAAACTTAATCATCAGACCTGAACATTACTTTGGGCTACTCCTTTCTCAACACAGCCTCCCTGAATTTTTCAAGAGTCCGCGAAGGATGAAGGAGACACTCAAATTACTCTTAATTTTGTCCATATTTCAAGTAGGGCAGCCATTTTGTCATCTGTTACCATTAAAGGAATTTTTTTCACAACCTGGCTGCGTTATTCGGTCTCAGGCGAGGGTACCATGGCTTTTCCTCCCGGGAACTCGGAAGGAAAAGCTTTAGTCGCTGATGCTCGTAAAATCCTACTGCAACATCTCTCTAAAAACATCCGGTACCTTACTTTTCAAACAGCCCCGCGTAGTATCCAATTGCACCTTCAATATAGCTTTATCTTATTAGCAACTTTGGAAAAATATTAACCTTTTGATAAAAAAAAAAAAAATAAAGGTTACATTTTTTCTTTCCTCTCTGATATAATTTAAGTCTAGGGGACCACTATCGGATATAAACATCGATTGAAAAAATATTAAATCACTGTGAAAATTTCACGGATTTGTTCCAGTTGCAGCTCTGCATTGGTTTTATTTATAAAAGGCTTTATTTTTAAAAGATTATTACTATTCATATCTGACTACAAGGGCCTTATAAAAGAAATATTGCGATGGTAAAGCTTCTGGGTGTAATATTGTATTCTACAGTTCTTCCTGCTAACAGTAGCCGAGTGGATTTGGTTTAACACCCCCTTATCGGTCAAGCTGAAAAAGAATAATAAAATGAAACGCTCAAAGCATGGAATGTGCTGAGAGCTTATTGTATCTGGCAAACTTTCAAGATCTGCATCGTGAAATCAAACTGCTGACGAATGCAATCCCTTATTAATAATTTTACACTGGAGCTCGCATGCCATTACACTTCATCGCCTGCAGACTATAAAAACAAGAATGTTTTCATCCCGGAATTAGTGCTGCGCTTGTGTATTTTAGAATTTTTTGCGGCAGTATTCGAGACCACATTTAAAGATCATTTGCTGAAGCGCGATTGTTCTCCCAATTTCTAGGGCACTCACTTACAGTGTTGCCATTTTAGCGGTTTTCCCGCTAGATTTAGCGGAATTGCTTCAGGTTTAGCGGATAAAAATATGAAATAGCGGATAGCGGATTTTTTAGCGGGAAGAGTATAAATGTTTAGCATTTTATGTATTTTGGCAATGTAACATTTATATTAAGAAATATTCATTTAAGAAATATTAAATTAATTGTTCGATTAATTATTTAATTAACAATAAAAATAATTCATAATTGAAATAGTAGGGATATCATATTTCATAGTTTTTTTTTTTTATAAAGCGAAGAATCGGTTTTATATTATTCTGGATTTCCCTGAGGAGAACCCCAACAATTTTACGTAGTTACGCTCGCGGTCAAACGACCTGATCATTGGGTCATAGCTTTAAATTGTTGAATCAAATCTAAAAATGTGGAAAAAATTCTAATGACGCCTTTTTTTGAAACAGCGAAGGAATGGCATTGGATAATTTTTCTTCGTCGTATTTGTTTGGCTTCCAAGAAATGCGATCCGAATTACCGACATCTCTTTCAACGTTTCTAATAACCACAGAGCAATAAGAGTAATAAGTAATAATTATTTCTAATAACCACAGTGTAATAATATCTTAGTATAGTCAGTCCTCGTATAGCACGATAGTTGTATTCCTAGAAACCCTCGTGCAATGCAAAATCGTGCGTTTAGTAAATCCACCAGCCGACAAAATCAATTCAAATATTTATACAGCGCCATAAACGATGGTGCAGATCCGAAAAAGATAGTTCATTCGTGTCAAACAAGGTGGTTATCCATTGAAGTTGCTATAACAAGAATTTTAGAACAGTATATTGAATTAAAAGCCCATTTTGAAATAACTCGTTTGACTGACAAATGTTATACTGCAGAACTTCTTTATTCAATGTTCAAAGATGAAAGTAATTTAGCATATCTTTTATTTTAAAACCTATCTTATCTGAAGTACAAAGAGTAAACAAATCTTTTGAATCAAATACTGCCGATCCTACATTATTACTACATGATTTAAACATGCTATTGTCGATGATTGCCAATAAAATGTTTTTACCAAATAATGAAAGAAAAATAAATGAATTAATAATGAATAAACTTATCACAACAACAACAGATGAAATGGCAATAAGAGAGAGATGCCGTAATTTCTTGATTGATTTGTATCAACAATTAAAACAACGCCTTCCGGACAACATAAAAGAATTAGAAAAAATGTCATTAATCTCAGTTAACAATATATTAAAGAAACAAAAAGAACCACTGATAAATTTATTACAAAATTTAAAATTGTCTGAAGTAGAAATTGAAAAAAATTGAGCAATAGTATATAAACATTACTCTCGTTAAATGGGAAAACATCAACAATACAATGAAGTTTTGGTCAGAAGTTTCGAAATATCGAGATGCAAGCGGTAAAAATCCATTTAAAGAAATTAGCGAATTTGCATTGGGTATTTTAATTTTGCCATTATCCAATGCAGATGTGGAAAGAATATTCAGCAACATAAATCTAGTAAATAACAAAACACGCAACAGAATGAGTGTTGGCACGGTTAATGCAATCTTATCAGTACGATACGGGCTCAAAAGAGTTGAAAAGTGTTGTAAAAATTATGTTTTACCTGAAGAAGTGCTTGGCAAAATAGGCACACAAGAAACATATGATGAGGAGGTATTGAATTTCGAAATTAATTTAGATTTTTAGATATTGATTTTATATTAAAAACAGAAAATAAATAACTATTTATATATACTATTTGTTTGTTTGTTTTTATTCACTACAAAGTACAAACAAATGAAAATTTTAAAAATTTGGCGGGTCAAGTGCTAAAAATAGCGGATTTTGAGTATGTGGCTAGCGGGAAATATTATTAAGAGTTGGCAACACTGCTCACTTAACGCCACTTTGAATCAAGAAGCTACTACAGACGCCAAAGCTACTTGACATCCTCGTACACCCATCACCCCTCCTACTCATTGGCGGGTAACTATTTTCGGTGTTCACTGAAGCGTCAGAGTTGTAGGAGCGAAGAGAAAGATCATAACACACATCTTTCTGAATATTTTGGAGAGGTGAAATTGAGAAATTTATTAAAAATCATATTAAAAGCATTTCAATTTCAATTTATCCTCCAGTTCGTGAAAGGATCACTATTCAAAGATTCAAGTCAATTGATATACCTTCGGGCCAATTAAACTTCTTTTGGGCATCAAGTTAAAGGTTTCTTTTGGAGAGCATTGTATACCAGTATTAACCAGGATTTGGTTGGAGTTTCTCAGCCTTAATTATCTATAAACCATATTGCAAAGAATTTCATCATCCTTGCAGAAGGGCACGGCAACTTCAATTCAGCTGAAAAGTGAATAGGAGAAAAGTGTTGGGCTATCGTAAGAGCTAGAACTGTTCGTCCGATGATTGTGAAGTCTTTTCCCTCAGTAGTAGATTCGCCATCATTGTTCCTCTGAGAGCGAACATTCCAAGTAAGGAAAAGGTGAGCGGTTTCATTCCGATTCTTTGAAAGAAACGGTGAAGTTCTTCTTGAAATTAGATGGTTAATTGTTCAGATGTGGTGGAGAATTCATTTCTATCAAGAGTATGGGGCGAATCCGTTTTATGACAAGCTAGTAGACTGCATAGGCCACCGTAGCCGATTGGTCATGAGTGGGCTGCAGTAGCACTCCCGCTCCCGATCACTCGGCTACGGAACCACGCTCTTTGAGCAGATCGTGGTCAAGCCTCTGACTGCTAAATACATTCTGCCAACCCGCACTGGACCAGTGTGGCAGATTATGGTCCATTTCCCTCAAACGAATCGTTGAGGAGGCTTCCATTCTGCAGTGGATTGATATTGGCTGTTGCTTACTTAGTAGATTGTATATGATCACATCTAGGTTTCCGAACGTCAATTCCTCAAAAAGGGATCGTTTCCATCAGTTGGATAATTCGTTTTCCAACTGATAGAAGTAACTTTCATAATATGAAGGAGGAAAGAAACAGATGGAGATTGTTGGTGAACAACGAAACTTGTTCACTTCTGTGTGAACAAGTTTCGTTTTTCTTTGTTTCATTTAGTGGAGCAGGTATGATTGAAAGTACTGTTGAAAGTGCCATAGAAACAGAATGTTCAAGTCCTGGTTATATTTTTCGTTGAATTTACGTAAAAGTCTAAATTCTAAACCTTAGAATTTGTAGCAAAATAATCAATAATTCTCTCTCTCCACAATGGAGGGAAATTTTCTTCCGCATCCTTTCGAGATTGCTTTTAAAATCTGGCAAGATAGTTTGCTTTCCTTCTTAAGTCTGCTGACGTATCCATGAAAAAAAAAAGGGCTTAAAAACTAAAAATACCTCGAAAAAGGAGGGCAGGAGACAGCTCCTTACCAACCATTAAATCGGCCTGGTATCTGCAGTAGCAACTGCGACTATCCTAACCCTACCGATCATTTAAAACCAAACGACGTTAACTAGTTGTTTTACGAAGTCGGGGATGGCTTAAACGTTAGCTTCTCACCTGATTTACTGAGATCCGAGCTTGTATCCGTCAGAGGGTTCACAGGACTCTCCGGAACTCCGCACAGTCCGAGGTTAATCCCATTACTGGCACAACTGGGGTACAGTTCCGCATTAGAGTGTGCTTGCTGCAAAGCGTTTCGCTTTAGTCGAACTACTGGCGACAGACTCCGTCCCAGCGTGAGTCAGGGCATGCCGACAACAGAGGTAGCAGACGATACAGTTGCCACACGTGTGCCTGTCGTGCGGGATGCTAAGTGAGCGTTGTCGCGCGCCCCACTTCAAAATCTCTCCCGACGCAGATTGACAAAAGCTTTTGTGTACGTTTCGTGGAGTCTCGACGCTGCACCGGAAGGACGCTAACATGACGGCGGAAGTGGAAGGAAAGTCGACGTTTTGTGGTAAAAAAGGGAAAAAGGGTGGATGATGCGGGGGTATTAGAAACCCTTGATAAGGATTTCTAATGCCACAGCCAATAACATGCTCGAACCAAGCGATCATCAAGATGGAATCGATAAGATTTTTGCTTTTAATAACTCAATTTCAGTTTGTTTTTCTTAATTAGCTTCATTCTCATACCGAAACTGAATCTCGAGGGATTGATACACAAAGACTTAAAAAATATAGAGGAACATGGTCTCAATCATGTTTATATTCAATTTTATACAAAATACTCATGTCTATTTTATTACCTAGCTACAACATTGATGGAAATAGGTATTTTTTACCGTAGTTTTCTTCCATCTTTGAAGAACAGCCTCTTTCCTTAACATTCAGCCACAGCTGCACAGCGCTCTTCAATTCTTTGCAATGATATCTTCGCACTTCTTTCTTCAAAGCATCAAGGAGATGGTATTGACAGAACCAAGCCCGAACTTTAAAGAAAGATGGCATAAGGGTCCATTCAGATTTTCCGATGACCTCAGTGCTGCTCACACACTTTACATTGAGTTCTGGAATTGTAATGTTCCAGAACGTCACAGTTCTAGAACTTTTTGTTAAAATATTTGAGTCGATGCAAAAACTAACAAAGAGCACATTATAATTCTGTTTTTTTTTTTTTTTTTGTTTTTTTTTTGCGCGTGTGTAAAAGTCCGAGATTAACTCAATGTTCCAAGTTGTAAGATTAACTGCGAACACCATTTCTATTACCATTACCTCCCAAGGAGAGTTCTGGGTTAAGTCAAATCCGAAACGATGGATAGCCGTGGAAAGATTTATCTCCCAGGTTACATTTGTTACAACAGTGTGTTTATTCTCGGCAACACTGGTCATCTAGTAATGTGTAGGCGTCAGGGACCATAGGACCGGTGATGAGAGGATCAACTTCGGTAACAAAATGACTGTGCTTGGCCTTGGCAGGCTGTCTCCGGAGAGAGGAACGATCTGTCTTGTTCGGAAAACCAAAAGAGAAAGGGAAACGTGACGTCATTTTACGTGACACGAGACAGTGCCCTGTGTGAGAAGACAGGGATTCTATTTTTAGAAGATTTAGAGCGTATGGAATAGAAAAGGATTACAAGTTTATCATGCTGTCTTGGAAAACAAGTATATTTTGGTCTCCCCCGCATTCACTTCGCAGGGATTTGAAAGCGATTCCAGGCCGTAGGTGAAAAATATGAAGAAACAGTTTATCTTCTTTAACTCGTCAGCAGTGTTGCGACAAATATAACCTATTTCACCAGGATGCTTTTTTTTTTTTTTTTTAATGTTGTTGTTTCTATTCTGGGTGTCCACTTTACCAGAACTTCATTAGAACTAGCTATCTTTCTCATTCTCCAAGATCACGGACTTTCCATGAACTTTTCAATCTTAAGTGCTATTTATTGCGCAAGCTAAATCTGGAATTGTCATGAAAATGCCTTTCTAATGTCCTTTGCACTTTTTGAAAGTTGGATTCCATAACGTTTTTAAAAAGTGTTCATCTGATATTCTTTGTTACCATATTAAGACATTGTTATGAAGTAACAAGCTAAATTTAATTCGTCGAAAACGCATCTGCTGTTGTCGTAGTAGGGTTTTAGGAGCATCAGCGACTAAGGCCATATTTCTCTGTGCATACTGTCTGCAAATTTCGTGTTTTTTATGGTCGATTTTCTGTTTTCTGGATGAAAAACTCGAGTTTCTGGGAGGAAAAAACCCTGCTACCCTCACCCGAGACCGACTAACTCAGCCATGTTATGAAAAAAGGCCCATAAAGATTTCGTCCATCATTGACGGGACTCGAACTCACCGGGTTCTTTTCCACCGGGTGTGAGGAGGACGGTGATTCTACCAACTGTGCTACCCACGAGGGCATACAGTAAGCACGAGATATTCAATATGCAATCTATAGACTATCCTAATATAATTTATTATTTGGATTATTAAAAGGTATAAATCATCCATCTAAACCCTATGGTGGATCGTTATCCATCCAGTGGACTACTGTCTCCAATTTACTTATCTGTCTGCTGTGCTGACTGCGTGATGGTAGACAGATCTTTGATGTAAAAGTATTGGCAGTTGAATTGGAAACTGAACCTGAATTTGATCAAACAAGAAATCTCAACAACAAATGCTTGATAATGACATCTCTATCGTTCCAACAAGACAAAGTTGAAATGATAGATTTGGAAAATTTTAGGATACACTTTTTCAACAATTTTAGAAATTCAATCCAGTCATTGAAAGACAGGTTTGAGTATATATCGTAAAGCATCACAATCCAGTGTGGAATTTGAAATTCTTTAAGGTTCCCGGTATCAGCTGCCAGTGCTGGAGGAAGCTTTTTCAACGATGAAGATTACCCTTTATACTTCTGTTCTTTAGAATAACGTTTATCTTTATGCATTTCCAGAAAATTACAATCTACAGAAATTTAACTTCGGTTTGTGTTTCTTTTAGTTTCTCAACCCTCAACCAATCCACGATTTAGTATACAGGATTTGTAAACCTTTCGTATTTGGGATCACTATTAAAAAGAAAATGAAACAGTATTCTACACTAATTCATGGTCCATAACATTACATATCTGTTAATGAACTACTTTAAGAAGTAGTTCATTAACAGATATGTAATGGAAGGTTTGTCCACACTAGTTGTTATTGCTCTCAAGAGGAATACGTTCCCGGCCTAGTGCGCATGATCCAAAATGACCATCTGCTCTTCCTTTATAGTCGAAGTTCTGACCCCTGCTTTACTAACAATGGATACAAAGTTAACAAAACCTGTATTAGTTAACTAGGGAAAAGAAATGTAGGGTGAGATGCAGAAGCAGATGGCTGTGGTTTCAGTATAACTGGTTTGATGCTATCGGTAGATTAGTTGATATAAATCGATACTCATGATAGCCTTAATTGGTGTAAATTTAATTTACTTAAATTTATTAAATTTTATTAATTTTTTTAATTTAAGAAAACACACGAAAAAAAATTACAACAATAGGCGTGATGATAAATATTAAAAATGTGATAAAATTAATAAAATCATGCCCGAGAAGAGGTCACCACATATTGTTTTGTATGTGTATATTTAAATCCTTATAAGAAATTCCTATATTAAACTTTGATTTCTTAGCTGCCTCTACGCACATTGAAAATTTAAATTAATCTCAGTTAACAATGAAAGTGTGGATTGGATCCGCGAGGTTTAAGCAAGTTCTACTTCCCAGGCGCAGACTACGAGTATTAGTCATCCCAGTCTCTCCCAACAAAACGTGTTCCCCACGTCATACCGTTCTCGCTGGCTGGCAACGTATTCAACAAGCATTATGGGTCCATGGCCTCGTTGCTTTCGCCAATATCCTAGTCATCTGCTGCCTCAACCAAAACCGAGATTCATCGGAGTATGTGACTGCTTTACAATGTCCAGTTCAAGTGATACTTGACTCGCAGAGGTATTTTAGGCAAACAAATGCCTCTGCGAGCTGTACAGAGATCTTATTTGGGTCTGCATTAGGCTACTGTCCTTGCTGAGAACTGTTACTTTACCTCTTCACGTCCTACCAGTCCTGGTACGAAACTGGTATATCCTGCTGTACTCTTCCATCACTAACGGCGACTTTGAATCTTGGCCTTGCACTAATTATAAATTCGATTTAATCCCACAGATGTTCAGTGGGGTTGCATTTGAGTTTTGTGCTGGTCACCAATGTTCCGATGTTATACACGTCAATTTATACGTCTCCAGTCCTTGCTTTGACATGAAGGATTGTCGTGCTGGAAGATGTAAGCGAAGGGTCCACAAAATTGTCATAAAGTAGTGTAGAATTTTTTTAGAAAATCAATGTAAACTCAAACATTTCATATTAGGGCTACCTAGACAAACACTCATCCATCTGCACTGTGCTGCCACTTTATTAGGTACACCCCTGCTGTGCACACAACGTTGAAAGTCACATGACCACAGTTGTGGATATAAATGCAGCAGAACAACCTTTCTAGTATCAGTTAAGCGTACAAACCGTAGCAATAATGGGGAAAAGGAGTGATATAACGAACTTCGAACGTGGCATGGTAGTAGGTGCAAGACGTGCTGGACAAAGCATCTCTGAAACGGCAGTTCTCCTGAACTTTTCACGCACCACAATTTCAAGGGTGTATCGAGAATGATGCAATGAACAGAAAACATCCTCTCAACGGCATTGCTGTGGAAGAAAATCGCTTGTTGATGAGAGAGGTCAGAGGAGGATGGCTAGAATTGTGCAAGCAAACAGATGGGCCACAATGTCGCACATCACGTCAGAATACAACCTTGGTGCGCAGAACAAAATATCGCAACGGACCACTAGTCGCATTTTTTTGCGGGGCTATAACAGCAAACGGCCACATCACGTACCTTTGTTATCAATGAAGAACAAGAAAGCACGCCTCCTGTGGGCACAGCAACACCAGCACTGGACTATCGAGAATTGGAAAACAGTTGTTTGGTCTGACGAGTCGAAGTTCCTGGTGCATCATGTTGAAGGCTCAGAATTTGGCGAAAACAACATGAATTCGTGGAATCGTCATGTCCGACGACTACTGTGCAAGGTGGTGGGGGCAGTGTTATGGTGTGGGGAATGTTTTCTTGGCACACGTTGGGTCCATTGATACCCATAGATTCATGTCTGAATGCCACATCATACCTAAACATCGTTGCTGACCAAATGCATCCGTTCATGTTAACAGTTTATCCTCGGTCAGATGGTTACTTCCAGCAGGATAATGCGCCGGTGCACAAAGCCCGAATCACTATGTAATGGTTCCAGGAACATGACAAATGAGTTTTCTTTGCTGCAGCGGTCCGCTTAGTACGCGGATCTCAATCCTATTGAACGTCTTTGGGATGAGCTGAAAGGGCTGTTCGCTGCAGGCCTACACCTCCGTCGAATCTCAAGGAACTGATTGACACACTCATGTCTGCATGGTACTCCATTCCTGCACAACGTTTTCAGCATCTTGTTCAATCCATGCCTAGACGAATTCAGGCAGGCCGTTTTGAAGGCTAAAGGAGGCTCAGCACGCTACTAGATAGGTGTACCTAATAAAGTGGCAGCACAGTGTATGTGTATTATGTCTGTAAATAGACTGTAGTCGGTTCGCTTAATTGCTGGGCGAAGAAACTAGCGATATTCAGGAAGAAAAAACCTTTCGAATATTGATCATGCTCGTTCTATCCACGTATTATTCTAAGTATGCGGTGAAATACCTTTCGCAATATCAAAGATTTGACTCTATCAGGGCGCACCTCATCTTATCTTACTGGCCGATTTTGTCATCAACCTTGTCCAGATGATTAAAAATACTGGAAGTACGATAAGATATAGCAGTATGTTGGGGCAGTGTTTCTTTACAAAAGGTATCCCAATTAAACGGTGACCTTGGCATAAAAATTGAGGTGAAGACAAATGGATGCTGAGCAGACAAAGATAACCTCCAGTGGACGCTTGCTAATGCAAATCGATTCTTCATTGATAAATCCTTACAATTCAGCGAAACCCATCTGAGCCCCTCGCGCACACCACACCACACCACTCGCATTACGAACCAGAAATGATTTCTGTAATCACATAAAATGTGTTCATGAACAGCAGTTCATGAACATATTTTGCATTTATAATAAGAAAGGTTTTTAAATTCTTGCAAAAATGCCAAGCAGCGCTCCTTCACGATGACTTGAAGAAACTTCAAATATGGTCGGAGAAGTGGCAGCTATGTTTTAATGCATCAAGATGCAACACTTGGGGAATAGCAACCCCCACCAAAAAATGATACACTTGTTGGGGATGAATTAAAACAATAGAGGAAGAAAGAAAGAAAGAAACAGATCTGGGAGTTACAATACGGGCAGATATAAAGTTTTCTGAACAGTGTATACAGGCAACCAGAAAAACTATGGGGACCTTATCTGAAAAAAGACATTGAGCTTCTTGAAATGGTCCAAAGACGGGAAACTCGAATGGAGAGATGAGCAAGACAACCGCATAAGGAAAGACTCCAATTATGTGTGCTGCAGAGCTTGGCAACCAGGCACCTCAGAGATGACCTGATTGAGGTTTATGAGACTCTGAGAGGGGTTAGTAAAATGAATGAGGGTGGAATTTTTACTATTGTACAGAATTCCAAAACTAGGGGCCATAAATTCAAATTACAGGGAAAGAGGTTTAGATTAAATTGTAGGAAGTTTTCTTTTAGCCAACGAGTCGTTAATTGCTGGGGTTGCCTTCACAGGTAGTTGAGGCTGGTAGTTTGACTGAATTCGTCGACTGGATAGTTACCTGTATGAGGAGGAAAGCATATAATTTGTATTTTCTTATTTACTTTTTTTTGCCATTGCAGCAAAAGTCTGGGAATTCCTTGAACTATATGTTGAATACTATTACTAGCTAAAAATCTGATACTGAATTTTATAAAACATTTTTAGTTAATGAATCATTAAACTATACAAAAAAGAACATATACAGTACTGTGTATATATATTTTAATTTTACATTTTGAAAAAGAACGCCCTCTTGTGGTTCATTTTTTCAAATTTTCTGTTTATTTCAGACTAGAAGCAGACGATAAGTGAACGTAACTAAAGCCAGCGCCACGCCACTTATCTTGTTCTATTTTCAGCTTCCATTAATAATAATAATAATGTAAATTTGGCATTATAAATTTGGCAACATCTGAAAAGAATCCTAATCATGCTAAGACCATCATGCAATGTTTACTTCACGTTGCCAAGAATGCATAAGCAAGCGACATGAAAATAATGCTTTATTCATTGTCCTGAATATTGATGTCAGCACCAAATTCTAGTTTGGCCACTCAATTAGTGCGAATACGGATAGCACTGTAAATAAAAACTTGATTTTAAATGATTTGAGTACACTGTCATGTCAGAGGTCTGTAATATTCTTTCAAATGTAACAACATTTGAATTTCTGGCTTTGATTTTTAATGGATGTCGGAGAATTAAAGATTTCTAATTTTCTTACAATTTTTTTTAAGCATACAAATTACCTCATTACAATAGAGAGTCAACAAAGCGTGTTGTAGATTAATGAATTTTAATTGGCAAGTTCAGTATGAATCTATGAAGCACTCCTTCGATGGTAGGCCATACAATTGCCAAGTAGGACAACTGAAGAGTGAAAAACGTAATTTGGACGGTTGAATTCAAATTTAAAATTTTTAGATCCAAGCGCAGTTTATGTGAGATGATCAACTGAATCAAAATGGTGCCACATTGTTTAGTGCCCACCGTCAAGCACAGTGGTAGGTCCATCATGATCTGGGGGTTTTTGTTTTTCTGGAGTGGATGACATTCCAGAAAAACAGAAACCCCCAGATCATGATGGAACCAGAAGGCTATATAAGCATTCTTGGGCATAATAATGCAATATCCTACGGACTTCGAATTTGTGGAAGAAATTTTATATTACAACATGACAATGACCTGAAACACAACTGTAAACTGCAGGAACTTTCTAGCAACTAAACAACTGGAGGGATATTGCAAATTTTGGTGTGGCCATTCCATTCGCCTGAGTTAAACCCAATAGAACTTTTATGGGATCGTCTACACCGTGAAGTCGGTGAACTCTGCCCATCTTTACAAAATTTATGGGAACCTTGCAAATCGCTTGGAATAATGTTAGTGAAGACACCATTATAAAATTAATCATCAGAATGGCACGTCTGTGTAAGGCAGTGATAAAATTTCCTGAAGGATATTTTGATTAAAAATCAGTTTAGTTATTAATATTATTCATTTCAATATTTTTTGCTGTAAATTTTTCAATGCTTAATAAAAAATCTTAAAATACTTTATAGTGTGTTGTTTTTTTATATTAAACCTTACATTGTCTTAGGTAATTTGGGTAGAGACTTAAAAAAAAAATTCTTGACTACTTCTGATAAGCAGAAATGAGCACCACAAGCGTTCATTTTACCGCAAGTCATGATTTACATACGGGGTGTGACAATGAAGTTCCCGGACTGGTGCTGTTGCGGTGTCATGTTCGATGAGTCTGAAAATAAATGGAAGACCAGCCGCACAGATGAGCAAAAGCAACGAAGAATATCATCGTGCGAAAACTTCATCCAGATTTGTCAAGACAATCCTGATTTCTTCGACTGTACTGTCACTGGAGATTACCGTTGGGTGCTTCAACATGAACCAGAGACGAAGCGCCAGAGCATGCAGTCGACTTCAAAATCATCACCAAAGCCCAAAAAGTTTCGTTTACAGAAGTTCAGAGTCAAGACGATTCTGATCATGTTTTTTCGATAAATCGGGTGTTGCATCAGAAATTTGTATCTATAGGGGGGGAGAGAATCAAGGGTGCGTTCTATGTATAGTGCTTCAAACACTACTGAAGTGCATTTCCTGGGTGAGACCACAATTTAGAGAAAGGCAGCTGGCTCTTGTTGCACGACAATATCCCGCCCATTCCGCATTCCGTGTCAAGACATTTCTGACGAAACATGGTATTGTACAGATCAACCAACCATCCATCCTGTTCTTCCGATCTAGCACCAGTGGACTTGTTTCTCTGCCAAGGTAAAAACTGTCCTCAACGGGAAAGAGATTTCAGGATGTGTGGCCATAAAGAAAAATGTAACATCTTCTCTTTGAACGCCATCACTGACTCTTTTCATAAACTTTTAGAACGGTGTAATAAGTGCATTCAATCAGGTGGCGATTACTTTGAATAAAAATAAAACCATTTTTGGACTCCTTCACTTTGTGTTCTTTTGATAAACAGCCCAGGAACTTTATTGCCAGACTTTCTTTGCTACACACGAAGGAGTATCAAGCCTTCTCGGATTACGCACAGGCACTGTTCACGAGGAGGAGGACAAGGAGAAACCAAATGGCCGCAGCCCACGACCCACTACCATTATAACCAAAGAACATCTGTTCTTCAGCTCACCGGGCTCCCTTGCTTGGTGCCTTTCCACCCCCTCCCCTGCGCCGGTGGTGGGACAGTCCCCCCGGCGCCCCCTACTTTCTCCTGGTGAGGCATGCCTCACTGACTTCTGGGGTTTGCCTACTCTATCATCCCCATATTTCTGGCTTAATCCCCGCCCCAGCCTTCAGTCTCCCACCCACTCTATCTTTATGCTAGCGAATGTCCCACAAACAAAAACTTAATTATGTCAAAATTCCCGTTCGCCCATTATTTCGGCCTTTATTAGGCAAGCATTATCCCCCTCACCTAACGATCATCAAACCGACGATGATGGATATATGTATCTGTCTGTACGTACGTGCATATAAAAGAGCGCGCGCGTTTTTTTTTTTTTTTTTTTAGGTCCTAGCCTCTGAAATCTCAGGAAATTAGGTGGCAGGACCTGCCAGAGTGAAACTAAAACTACTTGGTTCCTGGTCAGCCTCCACGGGGCGAAGGTGAGGCAACGTTGTGCCTCAGCAGGGGTCCAGCGGCTAAACGACCAGATGAACAACGGTACACGACATCATACAGATACAAAGCCCACACACTTTTAAATCTGGCATTTCCCAGTGAACTGGTACACCTACAATGAAAGCAACACGGAGATGGGGGAAACCCCTGGTGCCGTCTGACACTAAATACACCTTACACCTTACTTTCTTTGCTCCCACGAACATCACAATCAAACACCGACACCCTGTCAACTGGACCGACAGCGCATGTAATTTACCCAACGAACTATCCTAGAATGTGACAATCACCATATGCAGGAGTGACAACACTGCATCGACGCCCAGATAACAGAACAAACAGTGAAAGTGACCCCATACCAACAATGACCACCCAAAATGGAAATAGAAGGACCATGACCATGACCACGACCAAACTGGATGAGACCTTGATCCCATGACCAACGCCGGCATTCAACCGTTCACAGATCGGTTGAATGCCGGCATTCAACCGATCTGTGAACAAGTCGGTAGAGACCTTGTCCCTGGATGTACGTCCTGGTGGGGCCAGTGATGTGATGCTGTCCTGAACCTGCTGGCCTAGCCACTACTCTGCAGCCAGGCTGCACACACGCTATATTGGCGACTTGTGCCGGCTCCGTGTCCGGTAATTTCTATCCCACCCCGGCAGGGGGGGAGACGGTCATACTGTTTCCTCCCCTCCGCGCCACCCCCATTCTTCCTTCTGGCAGGGCATGGGCATGCCCTGCTGACACCAAATTGAGGCCTCCTACTCTATTGGCCTTATCCTTCCTTCTTTAACCCCCCAGTCTTCATTCCCTCCCTCTCTATCTTTACACAAGCGAATTCCCCCCCCACACATAAATTCAATGAATCCAAATTAACTTACGCCCATATTTCGGTCTATCCTTATTCAAGCGACATCGCCCTACGTAATCGAGAGATATCACACATATATCTTTTCATATATGTGTAAAAAAAAATTTTTTTTTTTTTTTTTTTTTAAGGCCCTAGCCACTGAAATCTCAGGAAATTAGGTGGCAGGACCTGCCAGAGTGAACTAAAGACTATCGGGTACCTGGTCTGCCTCCACGGG
Source organism: Mastigoproctus giganteus (assembly GCF_048544385.1). Lineage (NCBI taxonomy): Eukaryota > Metazoa > Arthropoda > Arachnida > Uropygi > Thelyphonidae > Mastigoproctus > Mastigoproctus giganteus. Next base: position 7,938,209 of record NC_143581.1, read on the forward strand.
GCGTAAGTGGGGCAACGTCGGGCCACAGAAGAGGTCCAGCGGCTAAATGGCCAGAGGAACAACGGTACAAAACACCACACTTCCATAATCCATACACTTTTAAATCTCTGGCCTTCCCAGTGAACTGGTACACCCACAATAAAAGCAACGCGGAGATGGGGAAACCCCTAGTGCCGTTAGACACTGAAAACGCTTACACTTCATGTGAAAATTCAGATTTCTCACAGTGTGAAACGACCAAGACGAGACATTTGAATTATAATTTGCATTCAACACATTTACGCAAAATTGTGTCTGTGACATATTTAATATACTTCGAAATAGAGTGAATGTATAACGTAGACAAGCTTGCGAGAATATGAAGATACACTGTCCTACCATTAATATCCGGACACCCTCCATGGATGGGGAAATAGGGCCTATGCATGCAACAAGGGGCTCCATTAGTGGGACTCCGCTAATGTTATTAGTGGAGTCCCACAGGATTCGATGTTGGGTCCACTGTTGTTTTGCATATTTATCAATGATATTGATGAAGGATATCAGGCTCAGTGTCGAAGTTTGCAGATGATATAAAGTTTGGCAGGGTTGTTAATGACAGTAATGGCAGTGTGCTACTGCAACAGGATCTAGAAAATTTGGGCAGATGGGCTGAGAACTGGCAACTGAAGTTTAACCTTGACAAATGCAAAGTACTGCATATGGGTAGAAGTAACCCCAGAGAAACGTACCAACTGTGTGATACTACACTTAAGGTGGTAGAAAATGAAAAGGACCTGGGAGTAATTGTGCAGTCAGATATGAAGTTTTCTGAGCAATTCAGAGAGGCTGCCAGGGCAGGTCATGGGGTTTTGTCAATGATATATAGGAATTTTGCTAGCAGGGAAAAGGAGGTGATTGTCCCTCTGTATAAGGCAATGGTCAGGCCACGCCTTGAGTACTGCGTTCAGGTCTGGAGGTCTCATTTTAGGAAGGATGTAGATTTACTTGAGCGTGTACAGAGAAGGGCAACAAGATTGGTGAGGGGAATAAAGGGACCCTCTTACCAAAAGAGGCTTAAGTTCTGCAAATTGCAGCGGCTGGAGACCAGACACCTGCGAGGTGATCTGATTGAGGTGTATAAGGCCTTGAATGGGTTGAGCACACTGAATTCAGATCGGACTCTTCCACTTGTTCAGATTACGAACCAAAGGGGGCATAAATTGAAATTAAGGAAAGACAGATGTAAAATAGATGTGCGAAAATTTGCCTTTAGCCAGCGGGTGGTTAATTGCTGGAATAAACTTCCATCTGTCGTTGTGGAAGTTGATAGGTTGAATAAATTTAAGGAGGAACTGGACAAACATTTAGTGGAATTTGTTTTGTATTTTTTTTTTTTTTTTGGCTGATGTTGCATAAGCTCATACACTTGCTTTCTTGTATCACATGCCACTACTACTACTACATGTCACAGAACTGCTATAAATATGCACACCTGGCTTCGAACAGCTCCTTTTTTGTCTAAAGGCAGATGTGAGGATATTAATGGTAGGGCAGTGTCTATTCCTGCCCTTGTTTAAAAATCGGAATTGTTGTTGTTATAATAGGGTTTTAGGAGCTGATGCTCCTAAAACCCTACTCTGTTTTTCTGGACGAAAAACCCGAGTTTCCGAAAGAAAAAACCATGCAGCTTCGCCTGAGACCGACTAACTCAGCCACTTTGTGAAAAAGTCCATAAAAATTCCACCCATCAACGACGGGATTCGAACACAGGTCTTTTCCACCCGGTGTGGGGGAGAACGGTAATTCTACCAACTGTGTTACCCACGAGGGCAATCAGGAATGAATGAAGCAGGAAATTATTATTCATTTCCTGTTTGTACTACTATTACCAGCAATAGTCTGGAGATAGATAATATACACCGTCCAGTCAAACGCTGTGACCACCTCGGGGTTTTAGCAATTTGGAACATCTAACTGGGAAGGGGGGAATTTACTAGTGTAAACTGGTAAATCCTATGACTTACTGGTTTTCGGGTAGTTTTCCAATAAATTATATGCATTACTGTTCTGACCTTCATATTCTTATTGTATTAGGACATTGATATTTTAAATAAATATTTTCAACATGTTTCTAGGATTTTTTTTTTATTCATATGGAATTTATTCTAATTACACTGTAATTTTAACTAGTACATATCTTCTTCTCGGAACAGCTATCTGTATTGATCACCTGTTAAAGAAAAATAAAAACAGGAACAAAAAAAGCCATTTATGGCTGCACGTTGGATGTAAAAAAGACTGCATATGTGGTAAAGTGAAACTTAGAAATGCGCCATAATTACTACCGATATCTTGCTCTGACAGGGTGTCCAAACTTGCCAAAAGTACGAAGAAAGATTTAGCACATCTTAGGGTGATCTGCGAGCTAACACTCCCTGCCTCGTTCCAATTTGCAAGTGAGGTGGGAAGTTTGATGTTTCGGCAAGAACATTAGGGATTACGTGGCCTACATCACCAGCGAGGTGCGTAAATACTTAGTGTGCACGTGTTAGGCATAATATCCGCGAGAATCTTGCATGCACAAGACTTACGCTTCACATTAGGCTTAGTGTTGCATAATGCCAATCTCGCATCTTGCAGCAACGTACCATTTTCTGAGCATCTTATTACGCAAATATCCAAAGGGGTGTTGGAGAAGAAAACGAAAAGACATTTAATATAGCAGTCTTCCAAGAAGGATTTTACAATTGCTGTCTGTTTAAAATGAATTACTGACAGTTTATTTGTAGTTATGTACTCCTTAATGGCCTCCGATGACTACTCCACCTTGCTTATTCAGCGCATGATATTAAACGCTTTTTAAGGTTAAAACGGATTCCATAAATAAAATCTTGTTATGCAGTAGAGACGTGCATAGTTTGGTATGCAGTACCCAACTTTCTAACGATGTTTCGAGTAAAAATCCTTTGCCCACTACAGTATTCATTGGAGTGAGATGCACGTTGAAATATAACTAAATCCCTTGTACAGAGAGACTCCATGTGGACATGGAGGTGATAATCTAATAGGGAATTACAATTCGTCCGAGTTTTAGCCGGTAAAAGTTTAATTATATTCGTAATCAGCGTAATTAAAGTTTCATAACTGGAAACGGAATAAGCGTCATCCTACTAAGCTACTTTGAGGAACTGCATTACCACAAACGTGAGCCCATGCGTGAAGTGCTGATAAGTAAAACAGAACTGCATACACGTTTAAAGTTTCATTTATTTTCGATGGATAGTATCACATATTAAAATTAGATTTGCATATTGTCTGTAGAAAGTAACCGCCCTTGAAGTACGATAATAGTAATTTAGAGTTATGCAGAAATTAATTCTAAATCCATTTAACGTTTGAGAAATATTCATTGAGAAAACTGCAGGGACTTATATAAGGGGAGGGCGAATCAGGGGGTTGTTGTTGTTGTAATAGGGTTTAGGAGCATTAGCGACTATGCTCCGTGTATATCATCTGTAAATTGCATGTGTTCTAAGGTAGATTTTCTATTTGCTGGATGAAAAACCCGAGTTTCTGGGAGTAAAAAGCACGCTACGCTCGCCTGAGACCAACTAACTCAGCCACGTTGTGAAACAGGTCCATAAAAATTACTTTCGTCATCGTTGGGGTCTCGAACTCAGGTCTTTTCGACAAGGCCTTACAGTGCTACCCACGACAGTGGTGAATCAGGGGGTAATTCTGCTCCCCAAATATAGAGACCTTCATATTCTTATTTTAGAGCATCTATTACCTTTTTGGCAATTCTTATACAATCCCTATAAATGTCCCTTATATCTGTCCGAAGTTTCTCGCTGTCCCCTCATTTCATCGTTATTCTGTGGTATGCCACCATACTAAATTTTATCCTGATTCATCGTACGCTACACGAGTTATACCACGTTTTCTACGTGTTCTATTAATTTTGTCGAGCAGTGTATGTTTTTTTTAGATTACTTTCTAACTCAATCTTATATGCGAAATGTTTATTAGGAAAAAAATTTTCTGAAAGGACTTTTATGGTAACTATTTACTTTTATACATTTCTAATTTCCATTTTATGATAATAACGCCATAGTTTAAAACAGGGGTTGATAAATAGTGAATGGTGTTGCATAGAAATCAAAAATTCATAAAGAGTGATTATGTAATCAGGCAAGCAAGCAATTTTCCAAAATCTCATAATTGCTTGCCTGATTACTCATTTTTTTATAATAAAAAACTATCTTCATACTCAGTAATTTTGTATTTTAGCAACCTTGTGTTATTGGGGGTGGGGAGAAGAAAGGCATTGCCTGATTCACCTATTAATTACAAATACGCACGTATTTGTACTCTATTCGTTCGATGGTCTGCGTTGGTTTCTGTACCATCAAGATATTCTTAAAGCCACAGCAAGCTCCTGTCTTGCACATGTGCTACAGAAGATAAATTGGTACTGTTCGAGCCACAGGGTCCTCATTTGTCATCTTAGTCGTATGAATCACATGACACAAGCTGTTATACCTTGCGGTATAAAAATCCGTATTTCTCTATTAGAGGAATGAAGTGGGCATTAATATTTAAAAAAAAAAGTTGCATAATCCTTATAAATGTTGAGTTGTCCATCGGTTATAAATGGACACTCTAAAATAACAATCTCCACTTTAAATTATCTTTCATTATCTCCCATTTTTAATAGCTTCCTTCGTAGTGATAATAATATAACTACTGTATAAGAAAATGAAAAGAAAGAAAAAACCATGGCTTCGGACATTTTCCTGACAATCTATTGCTTTATTCATCGACCTTTGATGCCCTAATGCTCTTAATGGAACTTGTAACGTGCAATGGTTGCTGAAAGATCAATATTGTTTCAATCCTGTCGAAAACTGGCAGCAATAAATCGCCGAAGTCACGTGATGTGTTGTTTAGAAAGCGCAAATAAGTTTCTTCCGTTTTATTTAAAGATAGAACGAAGAAAACAGTTTCCAAATGGATGTGCCCTTTACATCAAATGCAAACAACATTGCCGCGAAGTGCGAATCTATAGTGATTGAAATTTCTATACAATTTGCATCTTGTCAGCCCCTGGCCCCAAAACCATTATGGAAATCTTTCTGTTAAGAGTTTTTTGTTTTTATATAATATATATAAAAAGGAGCTGTCCAATCATAAAAGTATAAATGACATTTTAATTTCTTTCATTTCACCAAATATCCACAAAGATTTAAGTTTAAAATCATCTTTGGAATTGTTGGAATGGATGTATTAACACTCCAATTATTCGCATCACGTAGAATTATTCATTGGGTTCCTTTTTTTTTTTAATACGCGGGGAAAAAAGGGAGAAAGCATGAGGATATCGAACTTGGATCCTTTCTTCTGAATTGGAAGGTGTGTTCATGCATAAAGTCATGAGTCCAGACAAGCTGCCGTTCCACAAGAGACCAATGTTCTTGGAACTCAAATAAAAGATTTTTTTTTAAACGGGAAGAGAGAGGCCAGCTAGTGATAGGCGGCAGATGGAGTTAGGTTGACCAGTCTCAACTGTCGAATATTTTTCACACGAAAAGAACACGGTTCACTAAATAAAACGGAGAAAAGACTGCAGAAAGAACTTTTTTTGTATACACACTATCTTATTCTTTATTGAAGTAAGTTTGGGCAGGTATTTTTTTTAGGAGAACAAAAAATTAACAGGACCTTGGGATGACTTTCATATGACCTTAAGATTGAGAAATAATTTGATGATGGCCTTCCTAATAAAGTCTGCTTCAAATCGAATGTTACTGATAAGCAAATAAGTGAATGACATTCTTTTGGAGACCGCGGATAATACAGTGAACAGAAATAATTGGATCTGATTGATGGGCGGGAACTTTGGTTAAGCAGCAATAACAAGTAACTTGTCACTGTCATCAATGAACAGCGTTTCATTAAATAAGCGTATCCTCGCATCGTTGAGAAGATCCCTATCTTGATCCCCTTCCTGACACCTGTCTTAATTTATTAATATTCTCGCCTACGTATACGTTACCTAAAGTAATACAATTCGACCCGATAAAAATTTGGCTGATTGCGGCCTAGATTTTTATTTAGATCAAGTTGTGGTATTTCTGGGGGTGATTTGATGGCCCCACGTGGGATATATTTTCCTCCTTGATAATTTAATGAATACAGCACCTGCTTTATTAGGATGAAAACAAGAGACACTGTTAATGAAATGTTAATTGAACACACATCCTTTATCTGCTTACAAACTGGAAAAGAAAATGGATTGAATTGGATTAGAAACTTCTTCCGGTGATTTAAACTGTTGCAGTCAATGCTGGTTAGGTAGTGGAGGAGGAGTGTGGGGGATCATGGAAATTATTTCGCTCTTCTTACCATTTTGAAACAAAATGGCATACATTTCAGTTTTTGAATCGACTTATTGTTGTCGTAGCATGGCGTGGCATGGAATAAGTATAGTATTGACATTATGCCACATTGACCCCATAACAAAACCGTCCTCGTTTCCTGGAGTAAAGTGGGCAGAGGATTGTACTGATGAACACACCTTTCCATTTCATCCGATAGATGCTCAGTTAGGATTGACATCGAGAATTGGACTAGAAAGTGCAGAATCTTCCTCGTTTTCCTCAAACAACTCTTACATATTTCGAGCAATCGATGGTTGCATTGCTTTGTCATCTTGAAAGTGCCCTGACCATGCAACAAACATGCAACATTGCTAGTGTAGCTAATCCGAATTTATGTTCAGATGTCCCTTAGCGTTCACAGTGCTCTCCAGATCATGGGGACTAAGGACATGCCACAGAAACATTCCCCGCACCATTGTATTTATTTCCCCCAAGCAGCATGAACTGTCGGAACAGTTTTCGCACAGTGGTTATAATCATGGAAAAGGCATGGGTTCGAATCCCATCAATGACGAGAGAAACTTTTATGGAATTTTTTTTTTTTTTTTTTCATTCTGTGGTTGAGTTAGTCGTTCTCCGGCGGGGCTAGCAAGATCCTCATCCTCTGTTGAAAGTTGGACTTTTCCTCCATGAAAACAGGCAAACCGACAAGAGAACACACGATTTATGGACATGTTATACATAGGTAGATGAGGTAACTGTCCTCATCTACCTATCTACCTCATCGCCCTAATAAGCCTGATGTAGTTTCCTCCAAATGTGCACTCATCCTCATGTTCAAAAATCGACCTCGACAACCTCACTCCTTCATTTTACATTTTCGGCCGCAATTGCGTCTGTTCACCGATGTTTTCCGGGTATTTTTCCATTCGTTAAAGATTCCAATGACACTAATCTCTGAACTCTCGTTTAGCTGCTGTAGCACTTGCTGAACGCGCATCAACAATTATATCTCTTTGGAAATCCATGAAATCCTGCACGTTCTCCATTAATAGGATACAACTCACTGGCATCCTTGCGAGTCCACTTGAATTGAGCCTTCTTAACAAAGTCCGTTTGGAAATGTTTTCACCTGTGGTCGTAACAACCTCAAGAGACAATTGATGACAGGACATCATTGGATCCCGTCTTGCTGTTAGAGCCAGATAGCAGTTTGTTCTGGCCGGCTTCAAGTCGTCCAACGGCCCGCCATCTCAAAGAATCATCTAAACGCCGATGGCTTGCCATCCTCAGTACTGGAGATGTGGCTATCCCACTGAGCAAGCCAAAAAATGGGAATGAAGTGATGTGGTCGCAATCCGTGTTTTTATAGGCATGAATAATTTGCATAATGTAGGGCTCTGTAAGGTGGTAGATCGATTTCTATTGGGTATTCGGAATTTGTATCCCAGGATGCCTGTTATGTCAAATATTCGCCTTCGGCGACACTGTTCATAATAATTCATGAGAAACATTTTGTTCTGTTAATTTTTTCGAGCAGTGTAGTTGCACGGGCATTGCCCCCTAAGTTTCGTGAGCACTGAAGTGAAATTATTCGTTTAACGTGAGTGTTCAAGAAGAAGTACGTTAAGTTTTTATCCGGTAAACACGCAAGAAACATTTATATGCGTAACAGTTATAATTTGTGAACAGTGTACTCTTATTTTCCACTCTGGACCACTTTAGTTGTAAGGCATAAACCAGCCAGATAACTATCGTACTATTCATTCTATTTATTGCGCAACGCAGCTTTCGAAGAGTGCATTTTTAAACACGCACGTGAATTGCACCTTTATGTTTGTACATTTTGTGTATTTTATATTTTTATGCTTGTGTGGCGCCATCTACAATCGTAAACGCTTGCAGTAATTTTAGAATCATCGAATAAAGTTTGATGAATCCCAGAAAAATGTCTGATGACGTCATTGTTAACTAGACTACATCTAGTGTAAAAAGAGGAGTTTTAATTCTTTTATAAACTCAATGAAAAATATGAGGTTCTTGTATTTAATGGCTAAAGTAGGTTACGTAAGGAGCTCAGGCCCGGGCAGGGGCAGACTGTTCTCATAAATATGAAACGCTTGCTCTCAATGACTTGCTTAAAACGCAACCTGTACATACTCCAAGTTGATGGCTATAAAATTACCTCTTAAACACAACTGTACTTGAATTCCTTTCTTGCTGAAAACGTATAAATACACCATAATGGAATATTTCCTTATTTTTGAAAGAAGATGTAAATATGCAAATTATTTTAGCTGTTAATGGAGAAACATGTTTCTCTTTTGTATGTCAAATCAAGAATTATTTTGGAGAATGCAGTAAGACGGGCGTTGCAGATTCTCCGCTCTGTTTAACCCGATTATTCCACTTATACTCCATTAGGTCATGCGAAATCATTAAAAATCTTGTGAATGCGTCTTAAACCTCACCCGACGTAAACAAATTGCACAACCCATACTTGTAAACAAGCGTACATAGCAGTGAGATCAGATTATGTTTATATTAAAGGAAAAGCGCATTGATATAACTGAAAATTAATAGGATTATTTTATGGATAAGGCAATAAAATTAATGAAATGTTTGCATCTTTGAAATACAATATTACAGGAAAATCTCGTTACAACGAATACTGTTTTAACGAAATTTTCAATATAACGAAGCCGATTTCCCTTATTATAAGTGCTTTGTAAGCCCTGTTTAAACGAAATAGTTTTTGGCAAAATTTTCTGTATTAAATGTATAATATTTATTTCTTTTCTCCCCTATACTCTTTTTAAAGTCTGTTCTTTCTCTACATACACTCAGTGATCACTGAAGTATGACAACCTACCTAATACTGTGTTGGGTCATCGTTCGCACGGATAACAGCCGTTTTTCATCTAGACATTGACTCCACTAGATAGACGTCCATTAGGGATTTGCAGCCATGCTAGCTGCAACGCTCGGAATAGATGACAGTTGCTTGTCCATACGCCTCACTTCTCGTTCAAAGACATCCTATAGGTGTTCGATTGGATTGAGGTCACGCGATTTGGAGGCCAATCAAGATGGATGATGTCTTCACTGAGTTCCTTTAACCATTCGTGCAATGCTGGTCCAGTGACAAGGTGTATTATCACCTTGGAAGATCCTGTTTCTGTCCAGAAAATATGCAACATGGCAGGGTTGCATTTTAAGAGCTGCCGGTAGACCTCATCAGTTAAACATTAGTCCATACTCACCAGAGGTGCTAGGTTTTGCCAGCAAAACATGCCCCATATTAAGCAACCACCGTCACTTGCCTTGATAGTAGGCGCAATGCACGATTGGTCCATAGGCTCATGTTGCTTGCGAGGTGCACTAAGGCGTCCGTCCGCTTGTTGCACCAGGTTTTCAGTCTCATCTGGCCAGCACACTCTTTTCCAGTCCACCAGTGTCCAACCAGCATGTTGTTGACACCACAGCATTCTTCATCGACGATGATCAGCGGTGCGGTGAGGAGAGGCTGTCTCTTGGGTCGTCTGCCTTAGAACCCCAAAAAAGCAAGAACCCTATCCCACATCGTCATGTGGGATAGGGTTCTTTCTTTCCCAACATTGTATTGCGATGTCGTTTGTTGCACAGTGATCTGTTGATCCCGTACAACGTGCTGCACCCTTCGCTCACCACGTCATCCACCTTACGTAATCCCTTACAGTTCTGTCCGCTGAGGTGGTTTGACCCGTTCGACACCATTCTTTGTATATCTTAACCACAGTGGGCCCTGAGTAACTGACAAGATATGCCATTTCGTTGGGTGCTTCTATATTTCATATATATAAGCACCCAACACACGAGCTCCCACAGTCATGCTCTTTTGAAATTGCGTGATATCTTTACCATAACTGCTACTTGACCACCTTGACTTGCACGACCAGATGCAATTACCACTCTTCTAGCGTATGAAGCTGTTCGGCTTTTTATACTGAGAGCTATGTGGCATACTCCATTACGGATCAGATATAAAATTTCATGTCAATCCGTCCACTGAGACCTCAGTTACATGTGTACAGACAGCCAGACAAACGGATGGACCGGTGAAGACAATAGACGCTTATGCATACATGCTAACGCGCCTAAAAATTTACATAATTGTGAAAAGTAACACTTTTTTTCTGATAAATAAAATGTTTTCAACATATATACTTAAAAAAAAAAACTCTGGTCAAAAATAATTACAAATTATTCAACAAAAACCGTAAATGACGATTTTTTTTTTTTTTTTGAATAATTTCATTGGAACTTATGACACAACTGATTTACAATTTGGTATTTTTACAACGAAATAAACTTTCTGGAATCCGCTCCCCCTTTGTAAAACCGTCCATTTTCTAATCACAGTACTCCCCCATGAGTAACCTCTTTGGGGATTACGTTGAATGGTGATTATTCGACATATAATGATTATTTTGAAAGACACGCTTGCACGTCCCCACTTTGGTGGATGATTGATAGCCCAACAAAAAAAAAAAAGAAAAAAAAGTTCTCTTTCCACGTTACGTGTCATATCTTCGACATAACTTGCTTGGGGCAAAGAACTGAAACACACAAAATGAAAGCCAAATTCCTCTCTGGGTTTAGCCACAAGGTTTTAAGCCATGCTAGAGCTGTTACGAATATCCCCCACTGAATTTCATAATAGCCTGTTTTTTTTATTTTTTTCCTATTTGCTCACTCAATTACCAATTTTTTTTTAGACGCTTTGGCGTATGTATAATGCGCCCAACGTCTTAACCATATCAGTCCGTCCGTCTACAGGTAACAACTCGAATCCCAGCTGATGGATTTTCATGAAATTTTATATTTCACTGTGTTTTATATTTCACAACTTTTGCTCATCTGTACTCCCACCTCTCCTGATGGTTCTGTGCCTCCTCAGCTGAAGTAAAAATTAATCGGTGAAAAAGTAGTGTTTTTTATTGATGAATCTAGATACAATCTTCAATCGGATCCTTGTTGAGGTTCCATCCTTAAAGAATAAAGCACCAGATTCTATCCCTAAACCTTACAGAGAAGTTACGGTCATGGGCCAAAAAATTAGGAACCTGTTGCAATTGGCATTAACAGTTAATTAAATGTACAGTGTGCAAATTTAAGATGTCATAGCATGATTACAAGATCCTTGGTATTAGGTAAATACCAAGGATCTTGCAAAATTCGCAAAATTCGACTAGAATGCTGCTGCGAACGCCAAGATTGAACTGTGGTATAGTGCAAAAAGATCATTAGATCTGAGGAATTTCGATTTACACTTTTCTGAAAGTGTGGCGTGAACCTCATAACGTCATGCGTCCCAACGATCTCGTGTCCACCGCTCAAGCGGATGGAGGTGGTATCATGGTATGAGATTTGTTCTATTGGTACAGTCTAGGTCCGCTTAATACCGTTGAAAGGTCGGGTTTCCTTCCAATGAATATCTTTTTGTTGTATCTTACCAACTTCACCCTGCAGTGCTTTATTTTTACACGGATTGTGATGGATTCTTCACCTATCCTCTGGATATGTACTATAGAATAACTGCGCGTATTAATACATCAGGAAAATAGTAAATTGAAAAACTTGGACCAAATAATACAGTGGGTGACATTGAAATTACAACACCCCCGAAGGAACAAGAATACAAAGAGGATACTTAGAGTAATGATAGCTAAAGAGCTGCAGACGCTTCTGTGTGCATGTGTGAACATATTTGATAACATAAATGATGCTTACAATGGACAGATCAATATGATGTAAATTCACCATGGTCACCATTAATCTTCATAATAAGGGCCAGTGATGCTAGTAGCTGTTCTTAAGTGGAAACTATACCATCATATTAGAAAGCTTGGCATACAAGTACAAAGCATGCACGCTGAGTATGTGAATCGATTGATACCTCATAAAACAGAATATTATTTTTTTCTTTCTATCTTTTTGAACTCCTCCGATCCTAAGTAGGACACCAGAGTATAAATGGATAATTTATTATAGTTTAGAGAGAGAGGCGGCAACCCTACCTTCACAAACAAGCTACGAGCAGTCAATAAGTATTTGTCCTCATCTTTGAGTTAGGGATTTGAAGTTTTGTTGGCAATTTCATCCTCTGTGTAGCCACCTTTTAGAGCTACACATTTTTCCCATCTGTGTTGTAGTGGGGTTTCAGGAGCATCAGCGACTAAGGCCATTGCTCTATATACACTCTCTGTAAATTGCTTGTGTTCTGAGGTCGATTTTCTGCTTGCTGGACGAAAAACCAGCAAAGGAAAAATCATACTACTCTCGTCTAAGATCGACTAACTCAGCCACGTTGTGAAAAAGGCCCATAAAAATTCCTCCCGCCATCGACTCGAACTCAGGTCTTTTCCACCCGATGTAGGGAGGACAGCGATTCTACCATCTGTGGATAATTAAAATATAGACATTACAATACAATAAATATAATGCAGACATTGTTCAAAAACAGTTTTGTTCTCGGTGTTTCAGTTTCAGTGGTCCTGGATGTTGTCACCAATCTTTAATTTTAAGGGTTTTCTGTTGTTGGATTATTTATAAAAAGATCAGATTTCCACAGGAGAACACTGTTCTTGACTTTTCCTGAAATTGTATGATAATAGCAGTTTGGAAAGTCCAGAAAAGGAGTTGTCTTTCAGGAAATGTGCCAGCACTCTGGTTAGTTGCTATAGAAACAGTTTGATTTAGAAATAATCTCAATGCGTTCCTGGTTTGATTTAAAAAATAGTGTTGGCCCCTAGGGAAAATCTTAAATTGTTGTTTATGTATTTAAAAGTAAATGTCACCAATCTAGCTAAACATTAGTGACATGTTTATTGGCTCTAATTGGGTACCATCGTTGAAGACACAGTAAAGGTTAACGTGGCACGCCCTGTTGGTACTAAATTAGAACATCCAGAAAGGGCAAACATTGTTCACTTTATCAAGAGAGATTTGGCATAATGGAAGACATTTCAGGTCTCTCTGAAAACATTATCATAATAAAGTGGTGATGTGATTACGTTTGCATGGACAAGTTTACTTCATGTGTTAGAACAGCTGACAACACATTGAATTGGCGCACTTCGAAGGGAAAAGAAGAAAAAATCCATCAAGCGAGAGTGTGGTGGTGGTGCTCTGTTTGTTAAAACGATGGTGTGGTAAATATGTGCACGTTTATTAAAGGCTGCCGACATCACCTCTTCTGTGTACTCTTATTGTAACATCTTTGTCCTCTGGTTTCTTTGCAGAAGCTCTGTTCCAAATAGACTTTCTACTTCACTCTTATCTTCAGTAGGGTTTTTGTCGATGCCCTAATTGTTCGTTGAGAAGAAAACGTGGTGATCCACCTCCTTAAAATCTCCGAACGTTAAACACTCAACTTCAAGCTTCAAATATTTGCTCTTCCGACGTCTCTGTTGTCTCGACTGAATGCTTAATGCACTAGCCACTGGAGAATCCACCTCAGTTAAAAGAAGACTACACGATTTTTTTTCTTTCTATTTTTTGTTTGGAAAGTGTGATGAATCAGTAAGAAACGAATGACTTTTTTCCTGGGATTTTTGTTTTTAACTAAAAGTCCAAGCAGAAGTGAATGTTAATGCTGTAGCCTGTCACCTTGGAAGAAGTATTTTCCTAGACTCAAAATGCATGGAGAATCTTCCTGCATTCAGGAGAGAGGGGTGGGAGAGGAGGTTGAGCACGTGCGCGTAAAGTGAGACAGCTAGTTAATTGGACTTACGGAAATACGTCAGAGTCATATGATAAAAATGCTTCGCGATTGTGCTGATGTGTCAGATAGTTTTGGGTCCATTAAATTCACAATACCGGCAACGTATTGCAGTCGATCAGAACAATTGACGTCGTTGACAATAACAAGGACGCCCTCTCTTGGGAGAGGCAATTAGCTGTTGACACGAGGAAACTAATAGCGTTTCCAATTAGAGATAAGTGTAGGCAGCTCATGTGACATCGCTCACACAGAATAAGTACCAAGTCTCAAGATTATGAACGGAAATTAAGCACCCTTTCTTGCAGACGAAATCAGAACTTCCGTGCAGACGACATTAAAAAAAAAAAAAAAAAGTAAGTTTATTATAATAAGTGTTTATTTTTGGTTTTGGTGGGTTGAGCTGAAGTCCAGACTCCTTTAAATAATACAGGTTTTTAGAGCTTGAATAGTTGGATATTCAGGCTTCAGTAATGAACTTTTCCAGATAATTTTCTAAGAGGAAGGAGGGAGTGGGAAGAGGTGGAGATATATATGGTGGGATGCATGTACATGATGTTAGGGTGGGAGACCAGTGTTCTATAAAATCCAGCTAATGCCCATGGGATGTAAAGGTATTGAGGATGTTCCGGGATACTGTATGATTGCAGGGCGGATGGGATGGGATATTTCAAAGCAGAAATTGAAATCAAATTAAATTTGTACACTTTACTGCGTTCTATTTGCGATTCCATGCTGCTTCCAGTGAAGACCGAGGCCGAGTATTCGACAGTAAGGCTTTGGCTTTAAATTGGAAATAGTTCTGGCTAATATACTTTTCAAATAGTGAATCTGCTATGCTGTCCCGCGTTTAAAACTATTATGTCACAAAATATTCGAAACCATAATACAGCAATGCTCTCTTATGTTTTATGATCTCTGTCCGAAAGAGCTCGTTCCACTTCACTCCATCTCCTCAATTGAATTGAGATCTGGTGAATTGGAAGGCCAACGCAATAGGTTGAATTCACTCTCATTCCTGGAACCAGTTTTATACAGTTCTGGCCATATGACATGGAGCATTTCCCCGTTGGAAAAATCTATTCACAGATCTGTACACTCCAGCCACGAAGAGATGAGCCTGGTCAGAAACAATTTCAAATAATCTGTGGCATCCAAATGTTTCTACACTGGTATCAAGGGGGGGGGGGCAATATACACCACAAAAACTATCTTGACATCATTAGACCGCTACACTACGACTGCCAGGATGGGTTTATGGACTTATTCTGTTTTTGCCGTATTCTGGTCCTCCCATCAGCGTGACATAGCAGAAACTGAGATTTGTCAGACCAGGCGCTGTTTCTTTAATCAACAAGCTGTTTCCGATCACAGCATCGCCTTTAGTGGGTATTATTTTGTTATTGGACCAATCTCGATACCGTTGCAATTTCCGAGATATTCATATTGGCGCGTCGGACTCGCCAGTATGAGTATCTCGTCTTGTACATCCTCGCATTGAATTACATATTGTGCAGATCGGTCCGGAATACACCTAGAAGCCGTTAACATAATAAAGTAATGATGAAGTGAACATGCAACCAGATAAAGTAACGCGCGATTTATGCTGGCTTGTTTGCAAGAGCTGGAGTCAGCAACTTGACACGGGAAGTTAAAGTTTAAATCATCGATTGTAACAAACACGCCGTGACCTGAAGAAATATTTCTCCATTTAATCGTAGTTGGATATTGGAGGATTTTATTGATGTCAGGGTAGTCAGTACAACACATCAAGGCATTTTCAAAATGCCAGCATTAAAACAGATTGATGCGGCCTCCTTCGATATCAGTAAGCGAAGGATTACGTGAGGCGCTTGGGATTTCTTAACAGAATCTGTCGGGTCTATCAAGAATCCCGACATTATCGCAGCTCAGGCGCCTTGATTGTAATCAAACAACTTACTTCAAGGGTTAAAAATTTGTACAGTTTATTCAATAAGTGTTTACCAAAATCTCACCACGTGATGGATAGCCCTAAGTTGAGATTCATGCCTGGCATTTGTGGATTATGAAAAGGCAATGTTTCGGACACTGGAAAGACAAGGCATAGACATTCCATTCATTATGATTTTGAAGAAAATATATGAGAACGCTACCTCGTTTATTAGACTAGACAAACACAGTAGCAAATTAAATTTGAGAAAGGAGTTCGACAAGGAGACACAATATCTCCGAAGTTGTTTACTGCTGCCCTTGAAGAAGCTTTCAGAAGATTGGACTAATCGAAAAAAGGAACATCAATGCGAATGGAGAGTACCTAACCCATTTACGATTTGCAGATGATTGTAATCATAAGCCACGATTCTGAAGAAGTAGAGGAAAATCTTAAGTTATGCAGAGTTAGTAAGGATTTTGGACTAAAGATGAATATGGCCAAAACAAAAGTAATGATCAAGTATTCCACAGAAAAGGATATAATAATTGAAGGAGCAGAAATTGAAAAGGTGGATTCATGTACTTGTCTTGGACAAGCCATTAGCTGTAATAATAATAAATGGCTGGAAATCAAGAGAAGAATAAATTTCGGATGGACAGCATTCAGGAAATAT
Organism: Mastigoproctus giganteus; assembly: GCF_048544385.1. Taxonomy (NCBI): domain Eukaryota; kingdom Metazoa; phylum Arthropoda; class Arachnida; order Uropygi; family Thelyphonidae; genus Mastigoproctus; species Mastigoproctus giganteus. The sequence goes on from NC_143581.1 coordinate 7,954,921, forward strand.
AGTCACATGCTGAGGAGCAATGTCCTAATTTATCTGAAACGAAAAATAATGAACCAATGTATACTCTCTACCATGATTTATGGAAGTGAAACTTGGGCACTCGCCAAAAGAATGGAAGAGAAGCTTAAAACTACACAGCGGAGGATGGAACGAATTATATTTGGAATCACACTGCTAGATAAAAAGAGAAACACATGGATTAAGCGCCAAACTCATTCTTATCAAAACTAAAGAACTAAAATGGTCTTGGGCAGGACACATAGCTCGAATACATGATGACAGATGGACTAAGAGAATAACAGAATGGTACCCAAGAGGAGCTAAAAGAAGCCTGGAAGACAACAACGGAGATGGACAAATGAAATTCAAGAGTTCTTGGGCAGTAAATGGATGGCCATTGCACAAAACAGAAGGAAACTGGAAAGTTGCTGGAAAGGCCATAACCTGCAATAGATTGAAAATGGCTGCTGCTGCTAATGATTATGATGACGAAGTTGAGATTTGTGTAGCAGTTTGGTGTCAATCTGACATTTGCCAGTCGAGTAATGTCCAAACATCCGAAACGTACTTCGATTACTGCTCGACAGATCTTTTTAAAAGAAACTCATTAAAATGCATCCATGGAAGTCGAGTTGTTACATGTGGAAGGGTGGACAGATGAAGACAACGATAGGTGCTTTCGTAAAGGATGTTCATCCGCAGACAAATCTACATGGTGTCAACAGCCATAGCTAATACTGACTACGCAAGCCTATGGATGTAATGATGTTGGATCTAATGATGATATCTTGTTAAATATCATCATTAGATCCAATGGCTGATAATTTGCTTATTTGTTAATTGCAAAGTTTCGTTAGCAGCTTTTAGAGTCCGATATTAATCATCTGATTCCGGTGATGAATAAATCATATGGGTATCACCACGAAATGTATGCAAACAAATGCTTAATAATAGTCTAATACGCGCACAGTGGATAATAAATGACATCTTGAGAAATCAGAGTCGATCGGCTCACTTTTCCCGGGAGTAATTACTGTCGGAGCGCGTGCAATTAACAGACGCTTATTCTGTCATCGTACATTCCTTATCTTCGACTGTCCAAAACCCCGTACTCTTGTCAGCACTGTGAACATTTTCTCTAATTTCCTTCGCTCTATCACAATCAGTGCATGTTTATAAACAATCCTGTACAAAGATGGCGAGTGTTGTGGCATAATGCACATGCGTAAATGGTTAGGGAGAGGAAAATAGCAGTACCCCAGTAATTGGGGGGTATAGGATAGCACATTTGATGCAGTAAGATGGAATCTGTGTTCATCTGACGTCCTAAATAGGTTCATCTTTAAACCGAACTAAATTAAACCCCTCAAAACTGTCTCCCGATGAGGGGGGTCCAAATAAGGAGTCGGCCAAGTCATGAACGATGAAGCATTATGCGTTCGTTGTCAAGGGAACAGATAACTGTAAGCCACCGCTAGCATACATTATAAGGTAATAACACCCCGCTGGGCTTGGGGAACAACCTACCGAGACGCTGGGAACAACAGTGCGTATCATTTGTTGCCATGATCGTGTTCTGCTCTATCCCAACTGACAGCTTCCGTGGATGAAATGACCGTACATCGTCTGACCTATGATTACGGCAAATGGAAATACGAAAACACCACCCTGGTTCTTTTGCTGCCGCCGTCAGAGAACTACCGTTAATTCTTCACAGTCAAAATAAGCTAATTTCTCCCTCCTTCGGATGATCATCCCGCGTGGCTTGTTCACTTTGTTCCACCAGCTTCCCTTCGATGCGTTTGCAATTATTCCTTACCCCACCGTAATTCTGTGTTTGGAAGGGATACAAAATGGACTGTATTATGAGAGAATACTGGAATAGGCAGAACCTCTTACCATTTCCATCTACAGGGATGTAATTTGCGTACAAAACTCTTAGCACTATTTGGAAATGTTGGGAAACTCTGAGCATTTTCATTCTTTTTTTTTTTTTTTTTTTTTTTTAACGCTGCAACCAGCAACACCTCCTGGATTTGTAATTTGGGGAAGCATCATCGGGATGAAGGAACAGAAAGCGGAAAAACTATGATAGTACTTTTAAATTTAAAAGTTTGATTTTGCTATCAGTCATTGCTTAAACAAAATAAAACTGGTGCTACCCACGAGGACACCTCGTGGGTAGCCAGTTCGTAGAATAGTCGGGTTTTTGACCTGAGTTCGAGTATGTCGATGACATGAGGAATTTTTAATGGGCCTTTTTCACAACGTGGCTGAGTTATTCGGACTCAGGCGAGGGTAGCATGGTTTTTTCTCCCGGAAACAGGGATTTTTAGCATTAGTAGCGACATTTGATGCAAGAAAAAAAAAAAAAAAACGTTACACACATCCATTCCCTCCAAACTAAACGTGTCCAGTTCCTCCTTCAATTTATTTAAGCTATCAACTTCCATAACGACACATGGAAGTTTGTTCCAGCAGTCAACAACCCGCTGGCTAAAGACAAATTTTCACATCTATTCTGTAACTATCTTTCCTCAATTTGAATCTATGCCCGCTCTGGTTCGTAATCTGAGCAAGAGGAAGAATCCCATCAGAATTGAGACTGCTCAACCCATTCAAGACCTTATACACCTCAATCAGATCACCTCGCAGGTGCCGTCTCCAGGCGCTGCAATTCGCAGAACTTAAGCCTTTCTTGGTAAGACTACCCCTTCGTTCCCCTCACCAAACTTGTTGCCCTTCTCTGTACTCGCTCAAGCAACTCTACATCCTTCCTAAAATGAGGCTTCCAGACCTGTACGCAGTACTCAAGGTGTGTGGCCTGTCCATTGCCTTATACAAAGGGATAATCACCTCCTTTTCTCTACTAGCAAAAGTCCTATATATCATTGACAAGACACCATGAGCTACTCTTGCAGGCCGTCTGCCCTGCACTGACTTTTTCGTCCAGCAAACAGCAAATCGACCACAGAACACAACCCAGAATGAATTAACTAATTTCTCTCATTTTGTTAACTACATTGAATTCTTACAAAACCACATTGGTGGTTTTGTTCCTCCGCATACTTTGTTCCTCCATACTTTATTTCTCCGCCATATCATCCAACAACCAGCCCCCAATCACGTATAAAGTTCCATCCTGCTTCTCTGGGTCATCACTTGATATGTTCCCATTCTCTTCTTGCTGACCTGGATACTTCCTTCTCATTCAGGTGCGATTTAACTGCAAACCTTGACAAAATGCAAACTTGGGCCGTCTCTCTCGAATAGATCTGCTGACGAAGAGCTCTCCGTCATGGGATTTTATGATGTCATTTAACCCTTCTGGGTTTAGGACTGATACTTACCATGCGGGCTTCATATGGCACTCCCATGGAAGCATTTGTCTCCCATGACTTCCTCCCCCAGTGAAAGGGAGAAAGTCATGGGCATAATAGGCAGTCTGGCTCATCATGGGGGAGAAAGTCATAATAGGCAGTCTGGCTCATCTCCCAGTGGTGGTGGCGGACAACGTGGGGTTCCACTAGGGGCCCCTGCAGCCAAGCAGCTAGAGACACAACAACAGAACATAAAACCATTCTGACACAAACCAGACACTACACTTTTCTGGCTTTTATAGAGGTTCTGTAATTCTTCACAAAGTACCATGGCACAGATGTGGGGAACCACTGGTGGTGGTGCCTTCCACAAAACACTATGCCACTATGTCCTCCGCATGCAGAGCAACGGTTGTTATACTGCATTTACACAAACTCATCCTTACCGATTTGTTCCTGATGAAGCCATCATGCCATATTCACAGTCTGAGCGTGTGTTTATACTCTTGTTCAGAATCGTACGTGAAAATCGTTCAAAATTCCTCAGCCGAATTGGAGGAAAATATTCACAAGTTTCGCAATTAGCGTTTCCCCATAAAAAATAAAAAATAAAAAAAATGGACACCATTGCTAGGCGAAGAAAAAATCAACCCGGTCAACATTTTCAACATCTATTATAATTTTTATAATTACATATTATTATTATTTTAATTATTTTACTGCACAGTCTGATAATCAGTGAATATTTTCAAAGCAGTTGGATTGGGTTTCCTAGTAGTAGTAGTAGTGTAGTATTTTAGGAGCATCAGTAGCTAAGGCCATATTGCTCTGTGTATACTATCTGTAAACTGCGTGTGTTCTGTGGTCAGTTTTTTGTTTGCTGGACGAAAAACACTAGTTTCTGGAGAAAAAACTTTGCTGTCCTCGTCTGAGACCGACTAACTCAGCCACTTTGTGAAAAAGGCCCATAAAAATTCCTCACACCATCGACGAGACTTGAGCCCAGGCTTTTTCCACCCAATGTGGGGAGGACGGCGAGTCTACTAACTGTGCTACCAACATGGGCATTGGGTTTCTACTGGTTGGGTTATTTAGATACGATAATCCAGTACTGTAATTGAAATTTTCAAATTGTGTTTCTAAAGCCAATTTCAAAGGGCCGAGTTTCTCTGTCAATCGACCCTCCAAAGCCGACCCTTCTAAATGGGTATCAAGTGGCACAACCATTTGATTTTAAAATCGCATTAGTACTGTCAGTTGCACAGTATCATGATTCGTGGTATGTTGCCCCTTACTTGGCTTACTTCTAATCTTTGTTTCTAACTCAGACCTAAACTACACCAAGAAAAAAGAATCGACACACAGAAGGTTCCCATGAAACATATTTTATTGGCTTGTACAACGTATTATACAAGAATATTCTACTATTTACATAAAAAGCAGCTGGAGTGGCAACACATCAAGCCACTCTTTCCCAAGAGCCTAGGAGGAACGTTTCATTAACACAAAACAGTTCGTACTCGCAGGAAAAGAACACACGGAAGGGGGGGCCCATGAGTTTCCATCGAGATTAACGGTTTCACAGGAGGGTTTACATTTAGTAGTGGCCTGCTCCATAACCACCTCCATATCCTCCTGCTCCATAACCACCTCCATAACCACCCCCATAACCACCTTCTCCACCTCCATAACCACCTCCATAGCCGCCTGCTCCGTAGCCACCACCGTATCCTCCTCCGACTCCGTAACCGACAGCAACTGGAGCAGCATGTACGAGCTTGACGGAGTAACCTCCTGCGAAGTTTCCATGGTAAGGCGAGTCGACAACAGCAGCTGCTGGAAGGCTGTGAGCTGTGCCGGGTTCGTTGGTCTTCACCACTGCACGGAAACCAGCTTTGTCGGCGACGTACTCGACCCGGCGAGCCCGACCGTCGATGTCACCTAGATTGTAAGAGCCCACAACGGGACCGTGGGCACTGCCACTCTCAGCACGTCCATTGGTGGCTCCGTGACCATCCTTGATCTGATAGGCGAAGGCGTAGTTGCCGAAGTCGTCTTGTTTCCGAGAGGACTGGCTGACCCCACCGAGATGGGCGACTGCGCTGGCCACCAGGGCACACACGATGACAACCTTAGCGATCATGGCTGGATATGAATCTGTTCGCAGAGGAGAGAGAACTGATATACCCTTCCGAAGCACGAGCGTATTATATACCCCTCGTCAAGGATGAAAGGGTAAGCAACCCTACATAAAATGCTCAAACAAACGCCCAACAAGAAAAAAACCTCACAATTTCCCGCCTTCTAAATCGGACCAGTTTTCGTTGTTCGACGTCAATAAACTGTATCGATTGTCGGCATCCAGGTCACAATCCAGATGTTGACCTCTTGCGTTGGAACGCTAACTCGCTCGGTGACAGACCGTTCCGTTAATCGAAGGTCTCGTGGAGACTGTCACTTTCCGCGTGCTCTATGTCATATAGCGCACTTTTAGCCTTCACCCATTTTTTATTTTTAAATACGGGGACCAGATAAAACAATATGGTATCTATAAGGTTAACCGCCTCCTCCTCCTAGGGTCCGTTATTTGACCTTCCCCACTTCGAATATTTTTCCGGACGATTTGACCTCAGGTGTTTGTTCCACTGGTGCTTTCTTATACCAAGTACACGCACCAACGCTAATAAGAAACCTGACAACATTCCCAAGAACTAAAGCAGGAGTTTAGGACAATGGTAAGTATCAAAGATTAGTATTTGTCAGGCATCAGAACGATTGGTAGAAGTCTCATTTTGTCACCTTTATCTGTTCTCAAAATGTTTATCTACTGATATAGTCCAAATCCCAAACGAAAAGTAGGGTGGGATTTCTGGAGCATCTGCAGTATAAAGTTTGTACCATTCACATTTTTTGTTGGCAATTACTTGCGAGGATCTTTAAAAATGAATCTTTTCAAATGGCTAATTACTGAAAAACGAAAATGGAGTACACCCGTGGAATTCTGCTGCAAGTCCTAGCCCAATTAGTCCCACAAATACATGGCCCACGCAATAAGCAAATGCGTTATAAGAGTGACTACTCAATCCCACTTCTGAATTATTCATTCGATGTCGAAAACAGCTGAAGAGGAAGTCTGTTTTCCTTCTAAGAAATTCTGATTTGAAAGGGCCATTTCCCTTAGCCCCCCCTTTCCTTTTTCTTTCACTGTTAGAACTTTTGATACTATTAGTCCAAAATTATTCCTGGCTTTCTACAAAAGCTTAGCATCTGACGATGACTGCGAAGAATGGAAGAAAAGAAAGGGTTGAATCCACGACGTACACAGGTAGCATTTACCGTGAAACATAAGATGAATAGTTTTCTCTGTTCAACTCTATTAAGTTCAAAAAGTACTGGAGACATCCAAAAGTGGGCCACATCCGCTGAGACAGCAATACTGCATGTCACTGCCATCAAAATGACGGATGAGCGAGTTTGGAAAAAGTATTACGGTATTTCTAGGGACTAATGATCCTTTACAGAGCAACTAACTTTCTCAAACTTGCTTCCAATAAAAATGTCTGCCATGTCACTTCTAGAAGCTCTGCGAGGTACCTTGAAAAGCGCTGGAATATTTAAAGAAAAGCGAAAGTAAAAGTCTTTTCTTGAACTGAACAGAATGTAGTTCGCCTCAAAAGAATAAGAATTTCTGTCTGCACAGCGAAAATTACTCAACTAAATATCGAATTTAATAAACTACACTACTCGACAAAATTAATAGAACAAAATGTTTTTCATGAATATTAATATCTTTATTGAAATCAGCGAATAGTTATATTTGTGAACAGTGTCACTGTAGACACTGTTCACAATAAAATAGGAGTGGCCGTTTTAGCCTAAAAACAGATTCTAGACGTTATTTTATCTGGAGTCAACGAGGAATGCGATACCATCCCTCCAACATCAGAGAAAGGGACGCTTACAGTATTTGCTGTTCTCCTGTGGGGAGGAATAATGACCGCTGCACCTGTCTTCATGTTTTTGATATGGGTACCGTAACTGGACAGAGGTACCGAGACAATGTACGATTTTTTTGGGGTGCGGTTGGCCCAGATTTTGTTTTTATGCACGACAACGCCACTGCACATAGAGCTCAAGTGGTGGAAGAATATCTTGAAACTGAAGATATCCGACGACTGCCCTGGCCAGCACAATCTCTAGACTTAAATCTGATGGAGCATGTGTGGGACACACTTGGGTCGCATTGCACGCCAACAGCCAACTCCTCAGTCACTTGGTGGGCTAAGGTCTGTGCTGGTGGAAGAACGGGATTCGTTGCCACAGAATCTTATAGATATCCTTATATCGAGAATGGTTCACCGCTGTCAGGCCTGTTTAGCCGTTGGAAGGAACCATAGGCAGCACTGATGTCAGACCATATTTTCCAACGTCTTGTATCGACTTTAAATGTGACCTTTTTGGTAATTCTTATACCCCCCCCCCCTATTAAGGTCCCTCATACCTGTCCGAAATTTCTGGCTGTCTCCTTATTTCATCGTTATTCTATGGTACACCACCATAACAAATTTTGTCCCTCTTCATCACAAGCTGCACGAGTTACACCACGTTTTCTACGTGTTCTGTTAATTTTGTCAAGCAGTGTAGTATTATCGTAATCCAAACCACACACACGAAGTTTTTTATAATCACCACAAACTCTGACTATACACGTGCATAAAAATATCTAGACCTCACCGAGCTAATGTAGTAGAAGAATTAGCACTTAACTGTCAAGAAAGATGGAGTGTCTCTTACTACAGAGTCAGATATTTGACTTATTGTCTCATCAAACTCAAATGATGCCATCCATCTAATGAAAAATGTCCCGTGTAATCATTTCTGCTCTTGACTGATTGTTCTCTTAACTTAAAATGCCTTAACCTTTGTACAAAGCAACTGTAGTTGACGGCCCTTAATGAGATGCAGGGATGAGAGCTGATTTTAATAACCCCTCGCCCTCTTCTCCCTAAACAGCATATCCAACTGAACAAGGGTTTGTTTTATACAATGAAATGCTTTAAGGCATTTCAAGAAATGAGAGTTGATTGTACGTAAAGTTGTTTTCAGATTGTCCCTTCAACCGTTTCGGAAAATGGGGGGGGGAGGGAATCAATCATTTTACTATGTAGGGCGTTACAGTTGCGCAAGACCATGACCTGCGTTATGAAGGACTCAGTACAAGTTTTTGAAGTGGGGTTAGTAGTTTTTGATGAGGTGTTAGGACCTTGCTATCGGGAAGTACTTTTTTATCTAAGTAATGCGGAGCAATCAGGACGTTGACGTTGTAGTAGGGTGTTAGGAGCATCGGCAACCATATTGCTCTGTGTATTGCCTGTAAATTGCGTGTGTTCTGTGGTTGATTTTCTGTTTTCTGGATGAAAAACCCGAGGTTCCGGGAGAAAAACCGTGCTACCCTCTCCTGAGATCGACTAACTCGGCCACGTTGTGAAAAAGGCCCATAAAAATTCCTCATGTCATAAACGGGATTCGAACTCAGGTCTTTTGTGGGGAGGACGGCGATCATACCAACTGTGCTGTTCACAAGGGCGAGCAATCAGGAAACAATTTTTGTTTTTTAAAGTAGAATGCTGATTGTTCAATAAGCACATAACCCCAACAAACACACATAATTGACACATTGGGTTTCCTCTGCACAGCTCTTCGCAACAAGACAGTGGCTCAATCAGATGCTCAACGCGATTTCCATCATTTACCAGTATTCAACATGGCAGGCAAATAATTGATTTGAAATAAATACAGTACATGAAATTGCAGACACGTTAAGTTGCTTATTTAGATACGTGTTTTATGTTTATATTTTCTGTTATAAAATCTTCTTTTTCTTCAAGTTCTCTGCCATCAGGCAGGTTCAGGACTCCAATGGCGCCATGTTTCTCTATTTTGTGTTATACTTTTAATGCCTGCGTAATTTCCTCTTATCATCCAATCCATCTTTCCAATTCTCCTTCTCCCAACAGTTCTCTTTCCACACATCTACCCCTCAATCCCTTTCCTGTACATGCTTTCTCATCTCAGTACATGTCCTATAAAGCTTACTGGCGACATAATAGGGTCGCAACGACCCTGCGCACAGCAAGCACACCTGCGCTACAGTTGCTGGCCGGAGCTCTCCCACTTTACCTGGAGGTAGCCAAAAGAGGCTTGTATTATAGACTTAAAAAGTGCATACCCACAGAATTTCTGGGGATAGCCCTTGATAAAGCTAACACCTTCAATTCGGAAAGAAAAAGAATAGCCACAAAACTCCACGAGCTCTGGCAAACAAAGTGGGAGCAGGAAACCAGAAGTCTGGTTACCAAAAGGTTTCTGCCATTGATGGCAATTGTTAGCCCAAAGCCACCTTAGTGGTATGCCCCTGGACTTTTTTGCAACATTTATACTGACAGGTAACGGCTCCCTAAAAGCGAAACTAACCTCCTTAGGGCTGATTGATGACCCAAACTGCACCTGTGGCGAGAATGAAGACCTTGCACATATTCTATATGGATGTATAATATATGACATCCCCAGAACACAGCTAATAGCACAGATTGATCCCCTTCCCAGGGGAGAACAGCTGTTTATCATAAAAGAGGAAAACTATAAACTACATCCTTCACACAGAAAGTATTCGAAATGCAGAACTATCCAAAAAACGGCAATTCAGCACCCCCTGGCAATTATACAATAATCAATAGTTAAAATTGCCCAAGTTTCTTAAAACCTGCATCATCTGACCGAGGATGATCCTGATCGTCCATCCTAATATGCTGAGAAGAATCCAAACAAACATGGTACACCGGCTGAGAAAATGGGTGGAAAGTCAGGGTGGACACGTTGAACACATATTATAAATGAGAGTAAGCATATGTATTGTAAATCATATTGGTTCCAGACTTTTCGAACACCATGTGCAAATTTGAAGTTTTCTGTGAACACAAGAGTCACAGCACCAGATTGGTAATATTTTCTTTCACGAAAACCTTTGCCATCTATATTGGGTTCAAAACTTTTCAACCCACCAGCCTCGTACATATTCAACTTCGCCCCTCTCATTTCTGGGAGTTGTTTATTTAGAATTTTAAAATATTTTCTATAGTCCTAAGCTTGACAAAAGTATATGACAACCTAGTTAGCAACCTCAGACAGCTTCAACTATAGACAGAAAACTTACTATCTGGCATGCAAAAAGCCAGTGGTTTACTTTATCCGACCATCTAACAGGAAATCCCTTTGCAATAACTCTTTCGCCTCCCCCTCGCATTCCACTCAACATCTAATGCGGACAAGCGGGGTCAAGGTCCTCATTTGTGGAACACCTGCTGCAGCGTAGCATGTCAAACACATGCGAGGGGCAGAGGACAGAGTGCTTGTACTCTCAGTACGTGAGGATAGATCATCAAGAAGAGTGCATTATTCCTCTTGGTCAAACAATAGCAGCATCTTGGTGCATTGCCACTAACGACATCGGGTTGCGTGCGCCTCGTATGGATTTCGTGCGGACAGGACCTTCAACAGAAGATTGTAAGGTATAAAAGTATTCGGAATGAACTGGTGAGATAAATGTGATGTCAGAAATATCACGTACTGCGGTGTTAAAAGAAACTGCACACCACACGATTATTAATTAAAAACAATCCAAGGAAAATGCTATTATTTAAATTAAGTACAGGAGGATTCAAAATGCTCACAATTTTTAATTCCTTTTCTATCAGATTATGTAACCAAGTAATTTTGATAACTATAATCCAATGTCTATAATTCAATGAATATGTCAGAATGGCTTGGTCACGAATAAATCGGTATGGATGAGTTTGTGTAAGTTCATTTGATTGTGGATGTCATACGATGTTATTGAGATGTAAATCCTGTTTTTATTTGATGGTTGTTAGGCAACCATACCTCTGTATTTCCTCCACATTTTTTGTACTTGCCAAATACACGACTGTTACAAAAAATAAACGCCTGAATGCGTTTGCAAAGTACTGAAGGTGGTGGGGGAGGGGATGAAACGTTAGGATTCCTTGATGTAATAGATTCTGAAACACCTCAATGGCAGTTCAGTAAAGCTTGAACCACACCTCATTCACTCGGGCGTTAAAAAACAGTAAAACTTCTGTATGAAAGATTCTCTCCCTATCCTGAGGTGTAGAATTTCGACGAAATAAAAAAATGAATCCTGGGTAATTGATATCTTGGAAGTCGCCACCCACATCTACGCACACAGAGAAAACAGACTCGTGTTGGTTCACATAAAAATAAACTACCCGCACGGCGCGAACACTTTATGGTTCCCTGGTCAGGTGATATATCGATGACGTTACACGCAGTTTCAGTAAGTACAGGCCCACCAAAACCGTCACACGTGCCTGCTGGTTTCTCGCTTCTAATGGAAAGAAGCGATTCCTTTCTCAGGCACAAAGAACAAGGTCGACAGCAAGTGGCAGCTTCCTTGAAGAGCAAAAACTAAAGCCATCTCGATTTCCATTTGCACAATAATCCATGTAAGAATGATGCAGTTTCATAATAATTCCATGGTAACAAAGACACACTAGTACGTCCGTTTTCTTCCTCCCTCATTAACACCAATAGTAAAACAAACGGTACTCTCTTTACAAAAGCTAATTCCAATCCTACACTGGGGCTCTCGTTGGTTGCACAGTTGGTTAGATCACCATTCTCCTCACACCGGGTGGAAAAGACATGAGTTCAAGCCCGGTCGATGACGAGAGGAATTTTTATGGGCTTTTTCAAAACGTGACAGGGTTAGTCGGTCTCAGGTGATGGTGGTTAGCATGGTTTTTTTCTCCCAGAAACTCAGGTTTTTCGTCCAGCAAACAGATTATCGACCTCAGAACACACGCAATTTACAGAAAATATACATGGAGCAATATGGCCTCAGTTGCTGATGCTCCTAAAAACCCTACAACCTACTCTGGGATCGTCTCGAGAATTTCCATAACATAATCGTACCATCAGACTCAAACTTATGGATATGTCTCTGGATTTCAGGAGACAGATTGGGATCAATTGATGGTCCCTCTGAAATCAGGATTGACCATTTGATCATAATTTAAGGTAGCAAGTAAAGGTAGCTCGAACTTCAAATCTATATCGAGTACTGCAAGTTCGTGTGTTATAACTGAACGGGGATTGGCGAGCGAAAACATATTCAACCAGAGTCAGACAAGTTTTTAACTGCTGCCATTTGTTTGGGAGAGGGGCCATTAGTCTTCTAGTTGCAAATTCCCTTGGCATATTAACCCCCCATGACATTGAACGTTTAAGAGGACGGGTCTGCACTATTTTCTAAAGAATTGAGATATTGGCCTACCTACCACAATATACAGCACAATCTTCATTGTCCAAGATGATGTCGAAATTAATTTTTCCGAATAATTTGCATAATGAAAGAAAATACTACATTCAACATTCGTCATAAACGTGTATTCCAGCGTAGGAAGACATGGCATAAAGTTTTCAGGACGAAATTTGATTTAACTTCTTGGAAAATTGATTGAAATTCGATTGAAAACAATGAAGCTTGCCTTTTCACTTGGTCTGCCTTTTTTTCGAATAGTACTACGTAAATTTCGAAATATCATCTTGTCAGCGAGAGCGGCGTTTCCTTGTTCCATGTAGTTGAGTATAGACTTCATGAGATAAAGCGGGATCAACTGAAGCTGTAGAGCACCTGGTTAATCCTCCTCCTCTGAATAATCTTAAATCCGTCATAAGAACACCCTTTTGTATAATTTTCTAAATTCAGCATGATTCTGATAATAAATAGGCCTACTTGTTCATGTACTGTACATAATTTATCTTCGAGCTACTATTACAACACGAATTAAAACCCAAAAAATTAAAATCTTGGTACACCACACATGAGAAAGGGACTCGTTCAAAAAGCCCCCGCAGCTAACATGATGGTTATAATCGCTGGTTATAAAATGGTTATAAAAGCTTAAGAGACCCATATTGGCTGTGGAATTACAAGGAGATTTGACTGTCGTATGCCGAATCCATTCCAATGAAAGTAAAAAAATATGGACCATAAAACAATTGAGAAAATCGTCCAATAGGCCAAAAATCTTAAATTGATGTTAACTAAAGAGAATGGTTGCGTTATTACCTAAACAGTGAAATGAAAGCCAAGAATTTCATAATCAGATGATTGATGCTCTCATACTTTTTGGCTGGTGCAGCATAAGCCATAGGCTTTCTTGCACCATGCGGCCGTTACTAATACTAATACTGTCTGGAAATGATCTGGGCTCAGTTCATCGTCAACCGAAATTAAACTAAATTCAAGTCGGGCCTCGAGAAACTTATTCTATGGGCTATTTTGACCACCGAGATAGTTTTTCTCTTGGAATCATGGATTTTTAATCCCGTAAACAGAAAACCCGATGGCTTATGGACAAAATAAACATTTTGTCCATAGATCCATTTTCTTCAAAGGTTTCTTTCTCTCTTTGTTTTCGAATTTCCGCCAAGGCAACGAAGATCATGAAGCACAGTTTTTCGTCCTGTCTTGCCAGATTTTTCATCCCACATAATAGAAACTATGAAACCCTGTATAACTTGGTTACGGGCAAGATGAAGCTTTTATTCTCGATCGTGATGTATTGTCATTTAATTAACAGTTGGGGGTGTCATGAGAGCAATTTATACTAAATGCTACTTAAACGGAAGTGTTTCTGTTAGGGTGTTTGGAAGAACATTTCATTACCAACCAAAAACGCTTCAGAATTCGTTATACTAATGCACACTTAAACGCATCAAAATTAACCATTCCTATTTGGTAACGCCCTGACTTTTAATGCATGCTTTTAGAGTATTTAAAAGCATGCCCAACGTATTTCGGCATCTCCCAGAAGGTTATGTGACCTAAATAGTTGGTTTTTCATTTGCGTGTTTCCTTGTTTTTAAAATTTTAGTAGCAGCTGATTACTTTTGGGAATTGTTTGACAACTGGAGATTAATTCGGGACACAAACTAATGCTGTCAATGTGCAAAAAATCCCCGAAGTTCTTTCTCTCCTTTAGTTCCGCATGGTACCAACTGTGTTCAACTTTTTTTTTTTCGATTATTAACATCGCGTTCAAGGACAACTGACAACTTTCGCGTTGTTTTTGAGGAAAATTATTTCGTTATATTTCCAACGAAACTAGCAGGACTTTTGTCCTTGTTCTAAATGTACCAAGCAAACCAAAGTTTGCTGGAGAAAAGTTTTTTCCCTTTCATACAAGACATTGATCTCCCAACAGTTGTTCCTAATTGCAGCATCTTGTTTTGTTTCTTTACACAATATAGTCAGCATGCTAATGCGGGGCCGCGTCACATGGCTGCTTGCCTGTGGTATTTTCTTTATTATCAGCTTCAGTCTTATTTGGGTTTGCGTGGGTTTGACTCCACGCAGATGGCACCCGCGTCATCTAGGTGGAGGCAAATACACGTGAGTGTATCTTCCGTTGCACCATTTCATTCTGGTCACTGAAGTGGAAATGTGACAGTTTATAAATATAGAGTGTATTTTTAATTTACTTCTATTTTTAATATTCAGAAGAAGAAAAGTAAACTTTTAACTCAGCGGTCACCCTCTTAAATTCTTCATTTTGATGCCATCCCCAATTATTAGAATCAAGACCGCCATCTAAATGCATCCCCAGAAAATCTAGTTCTTTCTAATCCTCCTTCTGATCTCCAGTAAAGTTCATGATCAACCTGTAATTGGATCCTGCCATTTCTCTCCTCATCAAAGTGTTTCCTGTCACCACCTTCCATCAGAAGGTTAAATCACCCAATAGGAGGAATGAAATAGGACCATCGAGTTGGGCTTCCATGTTTTCGTAGAATGACTTGCATGGGTCGTGGCAAGGATGTTATCAGTTGCTTGAACATACCTGGAGATTCGAATTCCATAATCGATTGGCAGAAGTAACCATTTAACAAAGCCCGCCTCACATACCTGGAGATATTTTATTTTATTTTTTTATCTATATAGCACCTTATGGTTGGTTGGTTGCTGTACGATTTTTAGGCACATCAACGTGTATTCTGTAAACACAACTCCCGAGTTTCTGGAAGTAAAATCATGCTATGGCTGACTTATAACTGATCTTGGACAAGAACTGGCAGAGGAGAGGGTGTCGGCGCTAGTGGGAAGTTGTATTGAGTTTTATCTGAATTCACTTTTGGGTTGGAGGTAAGTTAATTATTAAAGTTTGCGATGGCAAAGGAAACACTTACTGTCTCTTGAGCTAAAGATGATGGGAATTTCAAGTTGAAGGGCCATGATCAGTATAGGAGAAAAATCCCGGGTTTTTATTAAAAAAAAAAAAAAATAAATAAAAGGTATAATAATAAAAACGGCAGCAAAGAGCAGGATTGATAAGGAACCCCCCCCCCCCCTTTTCGGGATCCATTCAGGGAGTCCTTGGTTAATAACTTGATATGCTTCATAGAATGGGTTCAGTGAAGGAAAAGACATGGTCTCTGATTAGAAAGAATTGTTCAAGTATATAAAGGAGGGATTAAACTGAATCGTATGCAACGGATATGTCCAGGACAACAGCGTGAAGAAGGTCCATCTTCTGATTTTAGCAATTAAGGATGTTGCGAATTTGGGCATCTAGGTACGTTCAATAGACCGTTTTCTTATTTCATAATGGGTATGTATTAATTTTTCACTGAAGATTTGATAAAGGAATGATGCCTAATTACATAAATCTTAGACATTGCAGTTTTAATAAGGAAACTCCATTGCAAAAGCCAGCGAAATTTGCAGAGAAAGATTTATAAGAGAGTTCCAAAGATATTTTTCAAATAGAAATTTGTCCACTGGAACGTTGATTAATTGGGGTTTTAAATTCTTTTGGTCATTCTGGGCTGGTCGTTATGGATAGGCACGGCATCAGTTTGGGCCTGGGATATAAGTTCGAAGGACCAGACTAAAGAGGATAAGGTTAAAACAGTTTGTATCCACTTGACAGATTCCGCCGTAGGGGTACTATTTGCAGAAATCTCGTCGAGTTGTTGAATAAGCTTTATGGCAGGGAAGGACATTACCATAAAGCCCAAAGCTTTCAAATTATTGACTACAAGTTTCTTTTTAGACGTCTCATTAGTAATAGATCTAAAACAATAGCTTCATTCAACTTGAAAAGCTTGAACGTTTTCACAGATCAATTTAAGCGGTTCATTTACAGAGTAACTTTAAATGATAAAAACCTAATAACACATTTTCAGTAACGAATTCTTAATTGCTATTTTAAAAAATACAAAAACATTTATAATACTTTATAATACCTTTATACAAATACCCTCATGGGCAGTTGGTAGAATCACCATCCGGGTGGAAAAGACCAGAGTTCGAGTCTTGTCGTTCACGTGAGGAATTTTTATGGACCTTTTTCACAATGTGGCCAAGTTAGTCGGTCTCAGGCGAGGATAGGATGGTTTTTCATCCAATAAACAGAAAATGGTCTTCAGAACACAATTTAGTATACACGGAGCAATAAAGCCCTAGTTGCTGATGCTCCTACAATAACAACAACAAATATCAAATTAATTTAGTTTTCGATTTTAATGACGCGCAGTCTCCCATATTCCAAGTATCGCGTTCACTATTTCATGCGGGCTCCACATTTCAGGTGATTATTATTATTTTTTTTTTTTCGTGCTTGTACCAGACCAAGCGTGACTTGTTGAGAAATAAGATGATTCCAACTCAAGTAAAAACCGTACTAAATCAAAACCATTAAATGTTTTTCTCGTTCGGTTGTACATCAACCAACAAGCAGTGCTCTTATTGCAATATTTTACGGCCGCCCCCATTAATGTCTTGGTTGTGCACCGACCGCCTAATTAACATCCAGACAGTCATCGCTTAACGACGTGGCTAAGAAACGCAGTTGATAGATCCCCCCATTCCCCCATTAGACCACGGAAGTGTTGTCCACCCACTTCACAGACAATTGGAGAGTGCTTTAATACCATTCACCTGTTACGAAACGACCGACAGTGGTTCCGCCCCCTAATTTTGTTCACACTGGCTTTTCCGTGGCACGCCCTTCCGAAACTCGAGAAAGAGAGATTCTTAAGAAAGCGAAAGTCTTATAAGAAAATAGCGATTTCTCTCTCTCTCTCTCTTTCTGTTTTCCCTTCTTTTTTTTTTTTTTTCTCTCTAAAATCACCTTCAGCGCCTTGAATGTAGGTCAGCGTGAACACCTCTGCTAGTGATGGCAGTTCCTTTACGAGCACGTTCTCGCATTATGCTTTAAGTCTTCCTGCGGTGGCACATCTGAATCTTTTCATTCCTTCTTCTTTTTTTTCCCCTTTTCATTCCTTCTTTTTTATTTTATCTTTCCTCCGAATGGAATCCTTTTACGATTAATCTTCCCATCGGAAGGCAAAGCCTTCGTCTGTCGCATCAGCTTAATCTTTTTTTCTTACGAACTTGGCAGGCGTATTTAGATCCTTCGTTTGGTAATATACGGCATTGACTTAACCCCTTCCCCCCATCCTTGTCGTATTTGTCTTTTCTATCACTATTTGCTTTTAACAGAAATGTTTTCATTAACTGTGCTTCGTTTTTCCGATTGGATTTCTCTGTTAGTCAAATTTCACTTACAGTGTACACTCCCTACCAAAAAAAAGTACGTGCCGCCTATATAATAAAAAAAAATCCTTGAGGACTTTCACATGTCAGAAACTTATTAGTATTAGTAAAATGATGGAAGGAAGGTAGCTTACGTAGCATCAGCCAAAATAATAAAGAGTATATTAAAAAGATTGAGTGCAGTATTCACTTCTTTCACTCCCTTTATTTATATCTGCCCCATGCTTAAATTTAGGTGAACGTTCAACCTCCACAAGAGTGGTTAGGAGTTTATTCCAACGGTCAATCACCCTAGTCAGCATCCATTCATAGAACTCTATCTTCTTCTTGCTCGTTTATATTTTCTACTTTTGTTCTTGAACAACCTTCCTTCAGACACAAAATTACTTAAATCCCTTAACATGTTGTTGGGATTTTGGCTCATCAGCAACTTAGGCTATATTGCGCCGTATATAATGTCTGTAAATTGCATGCTTTCTGTGGTCGGTTTCCTGTTTGCTGGGGTGAAAACCTGAGTTCCTGAGATAAAAAATCATGTCACCCTCGCCATGTTACCTTTGCCACGTTGTGAAAAAGACCCATAAAAATTCCTCCCGTCATTGATGAGATTTGAACTCAGGTCTTTTCCACACAATGTGGGGGAGGACGGTGATTATACCAACTGTGCTACCCACGCAGTCATTCCTTTAAACATCGATCATGTCAGCCTCTACTTGTCTCCATTCCAAACAGTAATTACAGAACTGAAGTCTCTCTTCATAAAAAAACTTTGTGTACTTAGCCAATCTTGACGCTTTTTTTCCATCTTTTCTCCAAGGCTGTATGCAAATTTCAAAATGTGGTTTTGACATTTGCTTTATACAATAGAAAAATCGTGGTAGCGCAGTGGTTAAAATCACCATTCTCCCATACCAGGAAGAAAGGAATTCGGTCAGCGTTGAGGGGATTTTTTTGGGGGCTTTTTCATAATGTGGCCCAATTAGTCGGTCTCAGACGAGGGTCGCTTGTTTTTTTTTTTTTTTTTTTTCTCACAGAAACTTTGATTTTTCGTCCTAAGCAAACTGATGGAAGAATACACTACGCCACTAACATTAGTCCAAGAAGAGTGGTGCCCATTTATAACCATTCGCTGTCTTCTTCCACTCAACTGTCCCTTATACATAGCAGCGAAAAGGTAAGGTTGAAATCCCGTCACTCCATAAGGAATTTTCATTGTTTTTTTTTGTTGTTTTTTTGAGATGAAAATAACTAAACCAAACCGAAAAAAGCTCCCCAATAGCGTTTATAGATATTCTGTCACGAAGTTGCGATCGTATTATTGTAGGAACCATATTATACTGACCTTGTTTAACTATTTAAATTAACTTTAAATTTAACTTTTTAAATTAACTTTAAATTTAACTATTTAAATAGCGTAATTTCAGCTATTTTATTTTGTCCTTGACCTCAATATTGCCCATAGTGGTATTGTTGGCTATAAGTTACAACAATACTCCCCCTCCCTCACGCACCCTGGTTAATTCCCCTTTCTCTTCATGACGGAATTCTACACCTTTTCAATTAAACCTCTCTCTCTTCCATCCCCAATATATATCTGCTTCATTACCAGCTAGCACCCTCACACCACTACAGCGCTCCTGCAGCACACACATTTCCATCAGTTTTCACTTTTTGATGTAATTATACATAAGAATACCAACGAAACTCACCCATTTTCCTACAGCCTTCCAGCTGGCAGCGTCTTTGAAACCGCTAAATTCCAATGCTCTACTCAAAACACCCCAAGTGGAGGCGTTCTAAAGTAGCAGTATTTGCTACACATTAAGATGTCCGGCTGCCTAACATCCTTAAATTCTTTTTAAAGTTGTCCATTCTCTTCTACCATTAGTTTTTTGTCCAGGTTTACACATCCAGGTTTACACATCCAGGAACTACTTCCTGGATTAGAATCTAATCCAGGTTCTACTCATTTTGATTCTACTCATTTTGAATCTTCATAGTCGACCTATAAATGTCAATTGAAGAAGATTATCACAACCATGTGTTGGGACTCGATACTTTAGATGCCTTCATGGTATTGCATTGTGATATGGATATGACATTCAGAACGAACTGACCCTCTGTGAGGAAATCTAAGATAATTGTAGAGCTAGGTTCATTACCAGCTAGCTGTCCTGGTCTTATTCTTTCCACTTTTAAGATTTTAAAGTTCCCCATTCCTCTTTTGTTAGCTGTTTATTTCGAAATATTAATCCTAACCTTGCTTTTCCACAACTGCCCATACCGGGTTGTTGTTGTTGTTGTACAGTTTTAGGAGCATCAACGACCAAGGCCTCTTACAATCCCTGTAAGAGCCAATTTCTTCTATAATTTTCTTTAAAGCATCCCTATTCAGTCTCCAGATTGTCACCATCTGCATGCTCTTCCGTTGTTTAATGTTGTCAGTTTTGTCACTGATGAACAGAGCTCGCGCCCACACATTTCCATAACACAATGATCAGCACGAGAGGATGCATTTCCCTCAATGAAAGTACAGATAACAAAAAAACAACCAGACCAGAATACAGAGGTAACTATTCTTTTTAAATAATACCGAATGCATTATTGTATCCACGTTCCCACGATAGTTTTTCATCCAGTGTACAATTTTCGTACACAGTCAGAAACAAGAATACCACCAACCACTTTCCCACGCCATTAATAAACTACAGTATAACAGTTTTTAAAAGGAAATGATGGTCTTGAAAGAGAATAATTGGGGTTTACCACCAGGCACTTCATATTTGGGGTTAAAAATATTTTAACTAATTTAAAATAAAATTATATATTCAGAACGCATTTTGGTGGCGCTGTGTTCCTTGGCTGGTTCGGATTATCGAAGTTCGGATAGTCGGTGCTAAACTAAAAATTTTCTTCACAGAATTTAGCGTCTTCCAACTTGATGTGGCATTTCCATTATGTCCTGACCATACATTTCGATGGAAAATACGCTGCTCCAAGTCGGTGGAGATGTCTAGGGCAACATATAATCCGAACTTTCTTTATTCGTGTCATGAACAGAGATCCCGAAAATGAGTTAAAGGGAAAACTGCGCCTTAAGGCAAATCGTCAGCTTACTTTCAACAGCGGTGTAAAGTTCCAAGGCAGAAATAAGAGCGTTTTGAACAAACCATAAACATCACATGCGGTCGGTGGCCTGGTGGTATCGAACATACCACAGCTTCACGTATTGCGGATCTTTTAATGAAGGAGCGAGTGCAAAAATGTTCAGCTGGCCTGCGGTGAAACTTGACGCCAAACGATAGCGCAGAGACGGCTATCTCCCTCGGCAGCATCAGCTGGGACGCATAAGGAACCCGCAAGATAGAAAGAAAAAGAAAAAATGCGAATATCAGCAGAAAAGAATGATTTTTTGGTTCAGTTTCTCTGAATGGTGGTTAACAGGGAAAGCAATTACATTGAGAAAACGTTGTCGGTAGAAATTATCCTCTGGAATCGTTTTTCAACAATTCCAGATAGATTAATTGTAAATAATTTAAATATAAATATTGTATACACTCCTGTCTAAAAGTTTGGAATCACAGAGTTAGTAAACAGTTTTTGTTAATGTTTTTTTTTAAATTAGCTAACAAGGTAAGGTTTAATATAAATACTACAAAGTATTTTAAGATTATTAAGATTTTAAAAATTTACAGAAAAAATATTGAAATGATTAATATTAACAACTAAACTGGTTTTTCCATCAAAATAATCTCCACAAGATTTTATCATTGCCTTAGACAGACTTGGCATTCTAACAATTAATGTTATAATATTGTTTTCACTAACATAAATTTTGTGAAGAAGGGCAGACTTCACGGACTTGATGGTCTAGATGGTCCCATAACAGCTCTATTAGGATTAATACCATTATTTGCAATACACCCTCCTGTTTAGTTGCTAGAAAGTCCCTGTACAGCTTAGAACTGTGCTTTGGGTCTTGTTGAAATATAGTTTCTTCCACAGAGTCGAAATCCAGAGGATATTGCATTATGTTCAAGAATGTTTTTATAGTTTTCTTTTTTTTTAAATTTCTTCAATTCTGACGATGTCACCCACTCCAGAAAAACAAAAGCAACCATAGATCGTAATGGAACTACCACCTTCCATTGATCGTCTCACGTAAACTCTACGCTGGGATCCAAAAATTTCAAATTTGGATTCATCCGTCCACAATACGTTTTTCCACTCTTCAGTTGTCCAATGTTGATGGCTGTTAGCGTTAGGCCAAGGTTTCTTTCGATTTTAATAAAGGTTTTCGGACCGCTACACGACCACAAAGTCCTGCTTGTTTAAGACGAAGTTTTACAGTGGATATAGACACCGGAGTTTCTCTGTTCCTGTTGAACGCAGCTCAAATTTCAGGTGCAGTAATTCGTCGATTGAATTTAGAAATCGGTGTTATGGTCTTATCTTATGCTTCCATTCGTCCTGAAGCGGTCGTTTCCTGGATTGTCCTTTAAACTTCCAGTCTCCTTGAATTGCCGAATGGTAGTTTGTACTCCTTTAAATGAAACACCAAGTTTTTTGCCAATACTTTTCATTGAATAACTTTCTTCATACAGAGTTATAATAGCACTTCTTTTTTCAACACTCAGTTCTTCATTTCTTGTCATGTTTATCGCGAAACACGCAAAACTTACACCAAAAACTCTTGAATCATCTACAATCTTGTGTAATATTCGAACTACCACTTTCTAGAATATTCTAGGATCACCTACAACGTTCTACCACATCCAGGAATCTTCTACAATGTCCTCTCACATTCAGTCTTCTACACCTTTCTCGGATATTCTAGAAATTTCTTAAATGTTATTCAGGTTTTTTGATTTTTATGCATAATAGAAAAATTTTAATAAAAATTGGTAAACAAGTTGGTCCTATTTTAATAAAAACTGAAAAATTAAGAAGAATGAAAAGTGATTCCAAACTTTTAGGCAGGAGCATACATCAAAACATGAATAAAAATTTCTGCAGTTTTTTGCGCAGATATCTTTTTTTGTAGTTCGGCTACTTTTGGAAAAAAAAGTTGTGAAGTACTATATTTCTGGGGTGAAAGTACCATATTCAAAAAGTGGTGAAGTACCATATTTCTGACTGACTTGTAAACCTTCATCTTGTGATTTAGAGTTATAAATAATCCCCACGATCTCGTAGGATGGTTGCCATTTCAGGATTTTTAAATTCGATTATGAGATTGTCTGTTTGTGGGATGAAAAACTACACTGCCTGAGTCCATTCAGGCAGTGTAGCTTTTCCCTTCGTTTTCACACTCTATATGCAGGCCAACCACATTCCTTTTGTTTTACGAGTCCTTATTTTAATACGAAGATAATGTCAGAAATCAGCTTGCTTTGTAGGAAAGTAATTTGTACAAATTACTTTCCAGTTTGGTCAAAACTTGCGCTTGGAAAACCAGCTCCAATTGATGATTACACACATTCCTGTAACTTGAACGTACTCCAACCAAAATGTAGACAAGACGATCTCGTCAGAAACATCCTACCCTCGTTGTTTCCTCCCCAGTATGGGGGTCAAAGGTAGAATAGCTTAATCTGCCAAAAGTGACGCTTCAAAAACATCATAATAAAATAAAATAAGCAACCTGTTGAGTGCGATAAACTTTTTTTCGGATGCCTTCCTCATTTGAACTTAGCACAGTGACCTTTAATAAGCAGATTCCTGTGGTAAGCGTCACGTAGCGACCTCTTTAGCTTGGCACGGTATTAATATAGGCTACAGTTAACACCTAAGAGACGCTCTACATCTAGACAGGTTCGCCTTAAGCTGTGTCATCGGGTTTTCTGTCTTGGGGCAAAGTATCGTTTCTGTTTTGGAATTGGATGCACGATCTGTGGCGTTATTGATCACTGGAACATATCATCTTCCACCCTCCCTTCCATAGCTTCTGTACAAATACGAAACCGAGAAACTGGATCTGATAGCTGTTCATACAACTCAATGTGCAGGTTATGCATTAGGATGACCTTTGTTATGGTACGTCAGAGGCCATCTGCCTTTCAGACTATAAAAAGTAGTCCCAATGGAGAAAAATGAGGAATAACTGGAAATATCTTTTATATTATTAAGAGTGTTGAAAAATTTGAAGCCTAGTTAAAGATAATGCACTGTACACATATACTGCGAATTTACAAGAAATAGCTGTTCCTCTGAAAGAGGAACTCCAAGTTTAGGAGCACAAACAAATCTCAGCTCATCTCGCACCATTCATGATCATCGATCCATGCACCAAGTGAATTCGGAAATACTCCCGTTGTGGCAGCATATTTCCAAGCCGATCAGCAGTGCTCCTCATCAGTGGGCTAAGCACATTCAAAAAACTCTCTGCTGCAGTCTTCACATCTTGAGGATGACCAAGATGTGAAGATCTGACAATGAAGAGGTTGAAATTAATGTACATCAATGGTTACTACAGTAACAGACATACATAGCGAGTTTCCATATTTTGATAAAACTTTGCAACTGACTTCTTCATAAATGCATGGATGACTAGACACTGATGGATTTTAATCTACGAATCGCATTATACATATTAGGAGGATGGTAAATGATTTTAATAACTTTAATATTTCACAATAGATCGTAACGATTTCATTAGTTTCTCTTCCTGAGTGACTCAGAAAAAATACTTTCTTTTTTATATTTGTTGCATTTTAATGCCCACATATTACAAAATCCTGTTCCTTAATTACCAACAGTTCTTGAGAAAAACAGCATTGCATCCACTTTAACTGCTATGGCAATCTTCTATAACAGTGCTTCGAGGCATTCTGGAAATTACCAACAAAGTTGCAAAACAATTGGCGTCACAGAGAAATTTTTCTAATAAACATGTTTTTAATTTCTAATTGTGTGTGCCCATATGTGCTCGAAGGCTAGTTTTTATTTAAAATACGTATCACATTTGTTAAAATAATTCATATTAATGAATTACACCGCATTAATATTTTATATTAATTTAAAATTAACGTGTACATATACGAAAATTAAAAATATGCTTTTAATCTCGAGGTAGTGCAATACAAAAACAACTTGTCGCGAAGAAGCATCAGCGACTAAGGCTGTGTTGCTCCGTACATATATTGTAAATTGTCTTCTGTGGTCGATTTTCTGTGTTTTGGACGAAAAACCCGAGTTTCCGGGGGGGGGGGACCATGCTACCCCCCGCCCGAGACCGACTAACTCAGCTACATAGAAGCAGTAGATGCTTTCCCACTACTATCGGTTAGTCCAGGTTTGGCACATTCTAATTATTTGACCTTTCAAAGAGTTCTTAGGCGATTTTTTGATTGAAAAGATCTTCAAAATTCCTCCATGGGATTTGAACCCAAATTTCCCCAAACGTGTTGCAAATGGCGAAACAAGGTCGTGTCAAAACGTGTCGGACTAGATCGTCTCAGTGAAATTAGTCTTTTAGGGATGAAATCCTTTATATCAATACTTTAACTGAAAATCTCGTCCTTTATCTAAACCTTGGTCTCCCAATAAGGCTGTCCAAGATAAGAATGTTGCATAGCGCAATTAGCTTGTATCCAAATCTCCAGGTTCATTTTCTGTCTACACCAAAGCTCGTAACGATTGTAAAGCTGTTATTAATCAGTCCAAACTAGATTTCGAACAGGGTAACAGTAGAAAACTTGCTTCTTGTCCAAATGGTAGTCAAGCATTCTTGCCAAAGCTATTGGCTGCAACTTTTGTCCATCTCTATTTCCACCTTTGTCAAAACTAATGGTTCTATTGCCATCTCAGCTAAACATAAACCCCACCTGCTAGCATCCTATTTTTCTTTTAAGTCTTCTAATGACCATCTTGGTAAATCACCTTCTACCATTGCCAGTTCACTCCATTCAATACCTTCTGTGGTCTTTCATCAAAAGGATATCAGAAGAATTTTGAACAGTCTCGATGCCAAATAACTGCCAGGTCTTGATGGTATTTCTCCACTTGTTCTCAAAATCTGTGCTACTGAACTGTGTCGCCCTTTTTCCATTTCTTATTCCACAGGTGTTTTCCCTTCTTGGAAATTTGCTCAAAAATCAACCAATTACTAAAAAGGGTTACAGATCCCTCCTGTCCATTATAGTCCCATTCCACTTACGTCTACTCTTTCCAAAGTAATGAAGAAATCAATTAACCGCCATCTGTTAAACTATCTAAAAAACTTCCATCTGATCAACGATCGCCAGTATGGATTCCATCATTGTCGATTCACTGGTGATGTTCTGGTTTATGTTATGGACAAATTCAGTGGAAAAGGTTGCTGAAACTCGAACAGTTGCTCTTGACATTTCACACATCGTGTCTGGAAAGTTCTTGTAAATAAGCTTTCACCTTACAGTTTGCCAACTGTTTTTGTAATTTAAATTATATTAGGAACTAGCGTTAGCCTATGTTTTTGTGCGTTCTAAAGACAGGTTTGTCTGTTTCATGGAGTAGAAAGTAAAGTTTCTGTTTGTACTTGTACTTAGTGACAATTATCTGGCAAAAGGAGTTTTATTTGATCTGTATATAGATTTCCATTTTTAAAACTAGTTTATTTTCAAAAAAACGTTTTTTTTTATTTTTTCCTAACTTCAAGGTGCAGCCGACAAAAATGTTTTTTACATAAATGCGCCAGAAGACCTAAATTTATCAGGGAACAAAACCCCCAAAACATAGAAAACTGTTATTCACTGTTATTTACAGTATTACGGTGGCAGATCCAATATAAAATGAAATATGTATCATATGAAGCAGCAGAATGTCTAGCGTGTGCTCTTTCTCTTTCTCTCTCTCATGCACAACAAGGAGACACGCTATATTCACATCTCTCGGCTGTGGTGCACTAAACTTTCGTCATTCTTTTGTGGGAGGGGCAAGTGATTTCCGGGTGAGCTCGCGTCAGGTGCAGCCTGTTATAACATTTGCTTTGTTCAGCCAAGGGCAAAGTTTACCTCTTGCCAATGGGTGTCGAAAGTAAATTTTCATCCACAGGAAACCACAAACCGCCATTATATGTGGGTAGGTGGGAGAGAAGAGGAAGTTTAATGAAATGGTCGTCAGGTGCTTGACTAGATCATAAAGTGAGCAAAGTCCTTACAAGAAGAAGACCTAATGGAGTTGAATTAAAATGTATATTTAAGAAAATGTTTTGAAACAAAAAACATTTCAGAGTAAAATAATCGAACGAACGCATACATTTATCTGTTGCTGTTGGAAGAAAGCCTGAACGCCGAAAAAAAAAAAAATCTTAAATCTTTAAGCAAAAAAAGAGAGCGGTGTACCGAGTGCGTGCCATGCACCAGCCGTTCAATGATATCTTCAAAGAATTACACGACAACACGGGTACTTCAGACACGGTTCAGTGACCACCGTAAGATGGCGCTGCTTACTGAACACAATGATGTAAAGGAAATGAACTTGGAAAGTGTCAAAGCAAACGATTACCTTGGAATGTCACCAGCGTCTGCTAAAAAAAATGAAGGTCGTAGGCTCTTATCATAATTATCCACCATTTTTGAAGAAAATTAGCAAAATGCAAGTTTTGCTAATTTTCCTCTTTCCTCTTTGCCGATTGAGGAGAGAGGGCCCTTTGTTGGGATTTCGGTCCCATTTTTAGTTCGCGGATGGGAGTATTTGCGAAAGCTTTCATTTTCACTCAAAACTTGTGGGATCTTATCAAGCAGAGCTCAGTTAATTGGTCTTGGCCCGAGGTGTCTTCATCAGGATTATTTCAGGGTTCCTTACAGTGTCGTCATACACCGGGTTCGCACTGGTTCGGTAGAACTGGCCATCAAAAATTTAGAAAAACGTTATTGCTGTTATACTTTATAGTCTCAAAAAGAATAATATAATCAAAACGAAATAGTCGTTGAAAAAAAAAATATGCTTTCTTCGCTCTAAATTTAATCCTGTTAAAAAATATGTCATCATGTAAAACCCCCTTCAACAGGATTAAAGTAAAAGGGACAAAGTATTGGCTAATACCATTGATTTCACATTCCACAAACATATTGAGCTTAGAATATACACATGCTGGCCAAGAAAATACGAACCTTTTTATTAAGACAGTCCCAGACAGAAGAAATGCAAATAGATGCAAAGAAACTGTCACGTGGGATGATGGCATGCTGCCTTGTTGAGTATAAAGACTGCAAAGGCTGTTCGACTGCAGTAATCTGAAGCCAGAATGGGGGAAAACGTGTGATCTATCAGACTTTGAAAACGGTTTTACCACGATTCGAGAAACTTAAGACATAACTGGTTTCTCAAAAGAGCCCATCTCAAAGTTTTTTAATGACTCGAAAGATGGTTCTTACACATCTCAAAGGCATAAATGTGGCAGAAAAGCAATACTTCGAGAGCGAAGCCCTCGTATTCTAAGGAGGATGTACGAAAAAATAGGACGTCCATTATGCAGCAAATAACATCTGAATTCAAGTCCATAACTGCCCAATTTCGACCCGTACCATGTGCAGGGCATTGAAGAAATTGGTAACTGGCACTCACCTGCCTATTCGGGAGCCACTTGTTTCAGAGAAAAACAGAAAAATCTGCTTGCAGTAGTGCCGAGATCGTCGTGATTGGACAGTGGAGCAATGGAAGAAAGTCATGTGGTCAGACGAATCACAACACGCTGTTTGACACTGATGATAGGCAGAGAGTGTGGTGAGAATCTCACGAAGTGGGTCCGTTAGAAAGTCGAATGTCATCCAGATTCCAAGGAGTACCTGAATCTTGTATCAGATCTACCGCACCCTGCAATGTTACACTTTTATCCCGAAGGTGATGGTCACGTTATAGATGACAGTGCAGCAGCACATCATGCCAAAATCGTGTAAGAATGGCTGGGAGAACGTGTCACGGATCTTCACCATCTTCTCTGGCCCCCACATTGCTAATAATAAATAAATCTTTATTTGTCCTACCAAATTTAAAATATAGGTGTACATTGGTAAGTGACAAATTCCCTTCACGGCAGACAATGCCAGGGGATTATCATAAAATGGATTATCACATTCACCTGATCTCAATCCTGTTGAGAATATGTGAGTTATGCTGGGAGAGAGCTATTCGGCAACGAAGTCCTCTTATTAAGGTTCATATTTTTTTGGCCAATGTGTACGTACATACAGGGCTGTAGTGGAGAGCATGCACGCTTATACTCCATGTACCCTCTGAATTTTTTTAAGTGAACAGCGTATGCCTTCTGGTTTTCGAAAGACTTGAAAAAACAAATATTAATAAAATATTTAAAATTATAACATTTATTAATAACATTCACAGCATATACCATACCTTCTGCTAATTTTAAGACACGAGTTTAACCAGGGGAAGATTAACCGATGGGCTAATAAAGCCATCGTACCATCACAAAAATAGATCCAGCATTCCAGACTGATATACATGTATGTACATTCCAGCCAGAGTAAATATGCCTATACGTATATTATACTGACTGGCTACTTTTATTAGGATTTAGAACCATGAGGTAATTTAGAACCGTGTTGGATCACCGTTTGCAGGAATCACTGTTCCGATCGACGTGGCATAGAGTAAATTAACAAGAGGAATATTGGACTGTTCGTGTGACAAAACTATCTTCAATTCCTGGAATAATTTGGGCAAAGAGTTCTGCGAAGGAACACGCCTTTCCAGAAAATACAAACCTTTATTCGGTATCGGATCGAGCTGCCTTCAAATAACACCAAGTGTGTGGCGCGACATGAATTCTATAAGGGTGTTTTAGTGCGTTTTCGTCTAACTGTAACCATTCTTCCAGCAAAATATCGCGCAGATATTTTGATATGATGCGTCAAAGATGCAGGAAGAGGACTTCGTTTCCGAATAGTCTCTCCAGCATATCTCACACATTCTCAATAGCATTAAGATCAGGTGAATGTCGTAGGCCAGAGAAAATGGTGGAAATCCGTGTCATATTCTCCGAGCCATTCTTGCACGATTCTGACACGATGCGCTGTTGCATTGTCA
Organism: Mastigoproctus giganteus; assembly: GCF_048544385.1. Classification (NCBI taxonomy): domain Eukaryota; kingdom Metazoa; phylum Arthropoda; class Arachnida; order Uropygi; family Thelyphonidae; genus Mastigoproctus; species Mastigoproctus giganteus. Next base: position 7,984,933 of record NC_143581.1, read on the forward strand.
TCCATAAGTGGCTCACCTCTGGGATAAAAGTGTAATATTGCTGGGTGCACTAGATCTGATACGAAATACAGGTCCTCACTGGACGAAATTCGACCGTCTACCGGTATCAACGGACCCAGTCTGTGCCAACAAAACGTTCACCATGCTAAGATACCATCTCCAGATGCTTGGGTTGTCTTAACAAGGAAAGCAGGGTCCATCGCTTCGTGAGGCTCTTGCCACACTCTCTATCAACCATCAGGGCAAAACAAATGTGTATTCGTGATTCGTCTGACCACATGACTTTCTTCCATTGTTCCACTGTCCAATCAGAACACTCTCGGCACCATTGCAAGCGGGATTTTTCTGTTTTTCTCTGAAACAAGTGGCTTCAGAATAGGCAGGTGACTGCCAATACCCAGTTTATTCCCTGCGCCTTATACGGGTTGAAATAGGGGTTGGTTGAATTCAGATGTTCTATTTTTTCCGTACAGCCCTCCTTACAGTACGAGGGCTTCGCTTTTGAAGTACTGTTTTTCTACCACATATGTGCCTTTGATATGTGGAAGAATCGCTTGCTTCCCAGTCATTAAAAACCTTTGAGATGGATGCTTTTTCCCAGTTATGTCTTTCGTTTCTTGAATCGTGGCTTCTGTAAAATGTGCACCCACGATAAGACCTTTTTCAAAGTCTGATAGATCACGAGTTCCTCCCGTTCTGGCTTCAGATTACTGCAGTGGAACAGCCTTTGCAATCTTTATACTCAACGAGGCAACATATCATCACCCCACGTGATAGTTTTCTTTGCATCTGCATTTCTTCTTTCTGTGATTGTCTTCATACAAAGGTTCGTATTTTTTGGCCATGTGTGTGTATTAAAAGTTAACTTTTTATGTGGCAATATTATTTGTGGAAGCCACTGCAATGGAAAGTTTATTCGACTCTTAGCAGGCCCTGATCTTTCTTTTTTCTTTTGAATCGATGCTTCTAATAAGTACTTCAAGTCCACTCATATTTAAACAGAAATACCTTCTCCTTTGTGATTCGGTTCTTACCAGCTTAGGTGCTGTCAATAATACAAGCTCTCGAGCGCATGGAGATAAACTTACACGCTTTGGTTTAAGTTCTCTTCCATGCCGACATAGCACCGAAAGCTCTTCAAAGAGTGGATATATTCTAAAGGCCAAATAAAACTTCGAGCAATACTACAAACATCTGTGTGCCAAGTTAGAAGTGCCAATTAATATTGTGACGAACGATTTCAAGGAGATCAAATCTAGTTGTCTTGCCAGCAGGAATACGAGCTATGTATGTGAACGGTTAGTTGGACATGAAGAAAAACTATTCCAATGAACTCATCTGAACTAACTTTTAATTCAGTGAAACGCGGTAGAGACATGAACTGCGCTCATTTGGTAAAGGTTCTCTAATTAGAATTTTGTTTGTGATGGATTTATTGACATTTGTATATAATATAAGTTTAACTGTAAAATATCTAGTTTATAGAAAGCAATTAATACCTAAGTAATAATAATAATAACTCCTTAATATTGCAATGGCCTTATCACCTCGATGGGCAACTGTAGTCATATATTGTAACATATAACATACACTCCCCTACCATTATCTAAATATTGATGGTAGATATTTATTGTAAAATATCTACGATTCAGTTGTCAGACACAACTGGCTGTGATATGGAAGTGGACTGATGCTGTAACGGTCCAAAAAACCTATGAAGCTGACGGAACGTCAAGAGAGCCTTGCAAGGAATCAACCGAAATGCAGGTTGACGTTGTCGCAACACGAACATGCCCTCAGTGAGACGACTGTGACAGATGTTAGCACAGTACAGTGCACAGGATGCTGCATGATATGGGTTACACGGCCGACAATGAAGTTTGGTAGGAAGCGCAATTGTTTGAGGCTGTTTTTCATGGTTTTGTCATGGACCATTTGTTGTTTTCGACAAAACCATGACTGCTGAGACCTATATGGATGTTTTGGACTGTAATACGCTACCGTTATGGTAGGACATGTCATGATGGACTGGTTCAGGACATGAGCGTCGAAAAGTTGGGTTGGCCAGCCCAGATCTTTTAATTATAACTAGTGAAGTTATGATTTTATTAATTTTCCCAAGTCCTCACACATTATAGCTTTTTTTCTAACCCATATGTATTCTGAGGGCACCTGTTATGTACACTCCCGTTTAAAAGTTTGGAATTACAGCGTTTGACAACAGTTTTCGTTATTTTATTTTATTTATTATTATTTTTTTTGAAATTATCTATGACAATGTATGGTTTAATAATAAGAAAAACAACAACCCACTACAAAGTAATTTTTTAAAGTTAAGCATTGAAAAATTTACAGCAAAAAATATTGAAATCATTAATATTAATAATTATATTGATTTTTCAGCAAAAAACCTTCATGAGATTATCTACACAGACGTGGTATTGTGGCAATTAATTTTGTAATAGCGTCTTCGCTAACATTATTCCAAGTGATCTGCAAGGTTTCTCATAAATATTGTGAAGCTCTACAGTATTAGGTTCAAGTCAGGCCATTGGGGTGACACACCATAATTTGTACCCTTTCCTGTTTAGTTACTAGAAATTCACTTCACAGATTACAGCTGTGTATTCTTCTGTTCATTGTCTTGTAATATAAAATTTCTTCCACAGAGTCGAAGTCCAGAAGATATTGTATTACGTTCAAGAATGTTTATAGCCTTCTTTTCTTAAAATTTCCTTCAATTCTGCAGATGTCACCTACCCCAAAAAACAAGAAGCAACTCCAAACCATGGGGGAACAATGTGGCACATTTTTATTTCAGTTGATCATCTCGCATAAACTCTACACTTGGATCCAAAAGTTTCAAATTTGGATTCATCCGTCCACAGTACGTTTCTCACTCTTCAACTGTCCAATATTGATGGCTCTTAGCCCAAACCAACCGTTTTTTTTTTTCGATTTTGGTTAACTAAAGGTTTTCGGAACATTACACGACATGAAATCCTGCTTGTTTAAGACGAAGTTTTACAGTGGATGTAGGCACGCAGTTTCTCAGTTCCTATTGAACTCAGCTCGAATTTCAAGCATAGTAAGTCCTCGATTGCGTTTAAATTGTCAGTCTCCTTGAATCATCGAATGTTAGTTTGTGCTCCTTGAAATGAAACACCAATTTTTTGCCAGTACTTCTCATGGAATGACGGGTGTTCGATTTTATAAGTTACAGTTCCTACTCCTAAATTTATATTATTGCAAAACAATCTAGAATCGTCTACAATCTTCTATAATATTAAAACAATACTCCCACTTTCTAGAATATTCTTGAATCATCTTGAATATTTCTTTGAATATTATTTTAATTTTTAGATTCTTATACATAATACAAAATATTTTAATAAAAACTGGCAAATAAGTTGGTCCTACTTTGAAAATTAAGAAAAAATGAAACTGATTCCAAACTTTTAGGCAGGAGTATATCTTCTGAGTGCACCTGTTATGTATATTAAATAAATACACTGATCCTTTGCAAGATGAACTCATGGCCATGAATTGATTTGCTTTTTACCACAGATTTTTCACAATAATATTCATTACAATCAATTAATTTAGTCGGATATCTAAGAGGCATTTAGTACTAAATCATTGGAGCAGATTGACACCCGAAATGGATACGCACCGCGAAATACGGATAAAAAGTCTTCAACAATCCCTCACTGGCCGTTATTAACGTCATCCATTCGTGTGGAAAATAAGATAATGATACTTTAATTGGAAAGGCAAAGCAAGACAGCTGGAGAAGGCAAAAAAAGGGAGGGTGGGCCAGATAAAGCACCATCTTTCATCTCCATACACCTGTTTGATGTGGTAACCCATCACGGGGTAAACCCCGCTAAGTGAAGTTCAAACTGTTGTTCGGGAATAACGAATCAACGGCCTGTAAGTGTGGCCGCCAATTCACCCTCAACAGTTCTCTGGAGCATTACAACAACGAAGTTTTTAACGAAATTTTGAACTTGCAACCGTCACAAATAACCGGTATTGTGTATGCTCCGTACTACCTGTACGAAGTCGGCCGTTTATGACGCCGATGCCTCAGAGACGACGCCCTGTTGCGACGCTTACACGTCGACCACCTGACATCCCAGAAACAGGACGCGAACGGGCTCGGCAGGTGACTTACAGAACAATGACGGAACTTGAGATTGCGTTGTAGTAATGCCCAACAGGCTTGGCGAATTATTTTCCAGTGATCAAACACGTTTCTTTGAAAAAAAAAAAAAAAAAAAAAAGCAAGGCAAACTAGAAAAAGCTACTCACCTTAGTTCCTTTTGCCAGCCACGCCGGCGTTCGTACCTGCCGCGTCCACACCTAACTGTGTATGCAAAGCCACCTTAGTGAACTCGGGCTATTTGCCACGGTAACACTGACTGATAGAGGACAGGGAAAGCGTCAGAACCCTTGGGCTACCCACCCTGTCGTTGAATGAATTATATAGAAATGATGACACTGCAGAAGACTACTTTCAACCTTCATTCCCTTCACGAGAGAAGCACAAGCGAACTGTCCTGTGAAATAAGTTTTCCCCACGTTCGCAGGTGCGTATTGATCTACACCTGAACCATAGCTGCTTTTGGCTGTGGCTTCGGTATTTTCAAATGGTAGCGACCCTAGTGGCAAAAAGAAGAAGCATCCGGCAGAAGTTCTTCACCCTTGGCCAGATAAGAGGAAGTTTTTAATTGATTTTTTGGCTTCTTTTAAGAAGTTAACAAATATAAACTTTGATGGAAACTCTCTAAGTCATGCAGCCAGCAAAGTATATTTATTATTTGCTTTAATAGTCTTACAGAATGTTTTTATATTTTGATCTCGTAGGAGATTGATTTCTGCTTCTCTGAAATGAGATGATCAAAAGTTCATTGGAACTGAAGAGAACGAGAATTTTTAGATTTAATTTTAGAAAATGGATTTCTATTTTTATTAGCCGCGATATTCCGAAAACAGCCTTTTATATTTAACTTTCAGTTAACTAAAAATTAATTATTAATAAAAACTCTTGTCGGAAACACAACTACAGCTTGCATCTGGAAATATTGCCCAAAATTGCTTAGCTATGCGCATCTCGATTAAAAAGAAAAAAAATTGTAAAATCCATAATTTTCTATATTATTCGTCGCAGAATATTATGACTTATTCAGCATTTATCATGGATCTAAACAATCTGTGATAGTTAAAATTCTTATACTTGTAATTCTTATACTCCTTATTCCTTGTCATGAATTGGATACCATTTTGAAGATTAGCTTAAATTACCACCATCTGATAATCCTAGGAAAAAATCGCGGCAATTATTTATCTTTTGATGTCACCTGGACCAAAGGCATTATCAACTAGTGCAAGTTGGAAGAAATCATGGAATCTAAAATTATTAGTGACAAAGGACATACAATGATGAAATGGGTGTAGGACAGAGTTTTCAGTCCATTTAAAGCTGTAGGCATTTTTTTCGCATAGCAGTTCGCTATGCGAAGAAAATTGCTGGTGTTGAAGAATTTGAGGATATTATAATGGAACATAGGCTGTAAGCTTGAGAAACGATGAATTCTTGCTTGCGGTAGGGCTGTTGATGAACTCGATTAGCGCCTTTTGCTTTGTTCGAAGGTGGTTATTGCGTTGATGTCAGGTGCATCCTGTTTCCCTTGCCTGTAGCTTTGCGAGCAACCCTGTGGCAATAGTGTATTTCCAGGGTTTAACCTCCAGTGTGGTGCAAAGGATACCTGTGAAAATAGTGAAGGGATTTCGATGCTTTTGTAGCCAATGTCCGATTCATTATTCAAGGGTGACGAAGTCACTTAAATATGAATGTGGAGTTGATCCCCAGATGACGGAAATATACAGAGCAACAGGATAAACGCATCTTTCACAGAATGGCTAATTCTTGAGGTGGAGATGCTCATCCTAAGTGATTCCAAGATGACGTTGACTTGACCTCCTCAATTACTATTCCATTTACAGAAATATGTATGTGTCATTTTTCTTGTATTTGTTAGTGAAAGGGATTTGACCATTTTAGAGGCAAAATTCGATGGAGGCCAGTATCATGAAAATATGGTGAAATACCTTTTGAGCATTTTGTGAAATAATACTATCCTTGTCTTATCCTAGCCTGTCAGAATAGAGGAACAGTCGTCTAGGTACGAGAGGATATTGTGATTCGCGGAGAGTAGTAGATCAATGGCAAGCCGAAAGTATCAGATAATCCTACTCTTGGGGTTCTCCTATGTTAATGATATATTCCTTGGTATATCGGGCATGGGTAACAAACAGATGACACTGTATGAGTACTACTTTGAGCACTGCCAGTGAATTTCCTGTAATCCTAAAGTGATGTTCAATAATAATTACCAGAGCCGAGATGGCGATTCTGTCGTAAGCAGACTTTATATATAAAAAATGACATCCATTTGAGTTTTTGTAGTTCAATGCTTTTTGGATCGTGAAGAAGGTTTCTAGTTGATCTCTTTGGAATGACTGTGTTTATGTGTGTGGCCAAAGCAGTGGTCATTAATCTGCTCGAATATTAATTTTTCAGAAGGTTGCAGCTTATTGAGATTGGTCCGAAGGAATTTGGTATTTGGTTTGCTATTTTTTGATATTGGTTTAACAAAGTCCTCTTTCAAATTGTGGGCAGTTTTAGCAGAAGCCAGGATTTCGTTAAAAATATGCATTAGGTGAATTATATAGACAGTACACGTTTTGATGATGAAAGTGAAAAGCACAGTGAGACCATGACGACCTCACTGTGCCCTTGTTAGGAAGCTTTTTTTGACTTTAATTAAAGTATCCTTAGAGAGTAATTTAATCGTCGGAATGGGGTTTCTACATATGCTTAATCTTTTGTTAAAATTTTGCCTTTTTTTATAAATTACATAAATACTGACTGCGTGTATACAGAAAACAAGAAAAAAGTTTCGTTTCCAGTTCATCTACCACCTTTTCAAGCATGGGTTCCCGTATTATACGATTATTTAGTGCTCAATTCATATATGCCCGGATAAATAAACATGTACAATAACAACAAAAAATGTAACTTTGAATTGTAACATAAAATATAAAACAAAGAATGGTATAGAATGTGAAAGACACATTATATAGCGCAATTACCTTTATATTATTATTATTATTATTAGCTGTATGGTGCAAGGAAGCCTGAAGCTTCTGCTGCACCAGCCAAAAAAAAAAAAAAAAAAAAATTCTGAGTTACCGTGAGAGAGAGAGAACAAGAGTCAGAAGTAGAAGGGAATCACCAAAGAAGAGAAGAATGATGATATCCAGCTCGGGACCCTGGGTTTGCCAAGCCCATACTCACCAGATGTGAGCCTTTGGGGTTGCCCAAGATTATAATTATAAATACAGCAAGACTTCGATTATTCGAGGAGAAAGGGACTGGGACAGGGACTACCTTGGAAAACGAAAACCACAGCTTAATAGAAACCCATCATTTTCATATTTTTTGGAATTTTTATGGATTTTTCACCCCATAGTGCAATTAATCAATCTCGAATTTTTCATTTCATAAAAACAGGCAAACCAACCATCGAATGCATGCAATTTATAGACATAATGCGGTGACTCATCATAGTCTTAGTGGCCTTGGCGCAAAAGATCTTTAACCTCTCTCTCTACTGGCAGAGTTCCTATATATCATTGGCATCATCGCAAGAGTTTTCTTAGCAGCCTGTGGCTAAAGAGAACTTCATATCAGATTGTATAATTATTCCTAAATCTTTTTCATTATCGATCGCTTTGAGTTGTGCCTCCCAAGTAGTAGGTACGTTAACATAGGATTACTGCTACACGAATTGATTATACGAATGTAAGACCTTGCATTTTTCAAATACCTAGGCAAGGGTCGGCAACCCGCAGTTCAACACTGGTGCCAAAGGCGACTCCCGAGACAATTCAAATGGCACCAACTAAAAATTTTCTTGTAATTACTACAAGACATTGCCACCAAAGTCGCTACAAAACCATTGGAGACCTCACGTGCCAAAAAAAATCTCATTTTCATAAATTAAAAAATAATAATAATAAATAAATAAAAAAACCTTCAAAATTACTGATAAAGAAGCGGGTGAAAAATTAAAAGAAACCCATACAGTAGTAAAATATTAGCATGTTGCATATTGGATCTAGCATTGCTTTAAACAGGGTGTTTCTATTAAACGGTACTAGGTTCTTTCTCCGTTAACGAGTGAGTATAACCACAATGAGTATAACCTTTCGGGGACAGCTGTCCCCGAAAGGTTGTATGGGTAACATATTCACTATATTCCGAGACATGATCCCCTTCCTCCAAGCCTTGTTTAAAAAGTGGAAAAGTGAATAAACCAGAAAATTATCATTGCTTCCCTTTATGTGCATTCTTCTATTACCATTTTTTTGATTCCCGATTTTTATGTCATATATTCACTATTGGGGTCCTCTGGTGACACAATTTCTTGCCTCATTAAAGTACAAAAAATCCTGAATGGTTTAACGTGACGGGTAATAGCTAATGAAGACGAATCAAATTATGGAGCCTTTTCATTCAAATTTATGAATTTTTTGTGTCTTGCAAGTATCGACAGCTAATTTTTTGCATCTTTTCTTTTCTTCACAATCTACACGTCTAAGACATTGCAATAGAGTTCTCTACGTAATGATGTTGAAGGTGTTCTTATAAATTTTTATCTTATACTCCTTCCTCCCCCTTTTTTTTTGGCAATTGAGTAGATAGTTTTCTTTTTCTTTCTTCTAAACTAATACTGGAGTTTCCCAAGATTAAGTTCTTTCTCCCACTCTTTCCCTCTTGTATGTTAATGACCTTCTCCCACTGAATTGAAATCGTCTCAATGGTTTTGCTGATGATAGAACCTTTATTATATTTTTATAATTCACAACTCCACAGATAGCTTCCTGTAACCATATATGTGACTTTATTATTATTATTTTTTTTTGTCTGATTTTGGAGTTTGGAATATGTCCCAGAATTTTTTGCATATACTTTTGAAACCGTTCTTCCTCTACATATAACAGTATAAAAAAAAAAGTATGAGTCTCAATTTGTCCTTTTGCAATGAACTTAATTCTCAAGTTCATTTGTAGAAACCAACAGTTTAAAATAAGGGAAGTTATTTACTTATTTATTTATTTTTAGGAATGTTTTTTCACAAATTCTAGTATAGAAAGAAAAACATAGAAACACTTGGTTAAAATCGGAAAACTGAAAGAAGCAGAAAATTGTCATTGCTTCCCTTTTCGCTCTGTTTGATTTCCAATTCCTTTTCCAATTTTTAACCAAGGGAATAGGAAAGATATATCTCTTATCCTCGAATATATTCGCTATATTCGGTGTGCCTAATACAGTACCTATTATTATTATTAGCAGTGGCAAATGATGCAAGAACTCCAGCTCTTAAAGCATCAGCCAAATAAAAGCCTACATTTCTTATATCACCTATCCACCCCTTCTAACAGTTTGTCTAGTTATTCCTTCAATTTATTCAAATTGTCCACCTCTACACACCAGATGGGAGTTTATTCCAACAATTGACCACAAGCTGGCTGAAGTCAATTTTCACACATCAACCTTACAGTCACCCTTTCTTAATTTGAATTTATGCCCCCCCCCCTCTTGTGTGTGGTCAGAGCAAGAGGAAAGATTCCATTCCATTAGCATTGAGCTTGCACAATCCATGCACTCCTTGCAGATGCCTAGTCGCCAGGCACTGCAATTTTCCTGGAGACTAGTAGTTTTCCAGGTAAGAGTACCGTTTTGTTCCTCTCACTAATCTCGTTGCTCTTCTCTGCACCCTTTCCAAGAGATCCAGATCCTTCATAAAATGAAGCTTCCAGACCTGTATGCAGCACTAAGATGCTGCTTGATCATTGTCCTATGCAATGGGATAATCATCTCCTTATTCCTGTTGGAAAAATTCCTGTATATCACTGACGAAACCCTCAAAACCATGCAGACTGTCGCCACTGCTCGGGGAACTTCATATCTCACAACACAATTACCACCAGGTCTTTTCTTTCTTTTTTTTAATTCTCCACTGCTCTGTGTGTGTGTGTGTGTGTGTGTGTGTGTGTGTGTGTGTGTGTGTGTGTGTGTGTGTGTGTGTGTGTGTGTGTGTGTGTGTGTGTGTGTGTTATCGCTGGAGGCTCCTGGACCTTTGCCTATCTCCACCTTGTTCATCTAAACCATTTAGCCTTTGGACCCCCATTTGGGCCCACTGTTGCCCACACTTAGCCCCATGAAGGGTACACCAGTATTTTAAATAAGTACCTTGGCAGGTCCTACTACCTAATTTCCTGAGATTTCAATGGCTAGGACCTATGTAAAAAAAAAAAAAATTATGTAATTTTCGGAGGTAAGACGTTAATGAGATTAGAAGTCCGAAAGAGTGATGCGCGCTAAGCAGTTAAATGTTGAATTTAAATTTTGATTGTGTGGGGTGTACGCTGTGGTGTTTAGAAAGAGTGAGGGGGGGGGGAGCCTGAAGGCTGGAGAGAAAAGACAGAAATATGGGGTAGCCTTCTCTATTACACCTGAGACATACCTGGGGTATGTCCATACCCCACCAGAAAGAAAATAGGGGGAAGCCATCCCCTTCCCCACCTCCAGAATAGAGAAAGAAAGTAGGCTAGGCAAGATGCCCAGTCCAGATTGCCAGCTGGCTATGTGGCAGTGGAGCTACAGTCATGTCCAATCCAAGTAGGTCACAGTATGGCTTGTGGTTTTCTCTCAGTGGAGTAGGTCCCGTTCCGGTGTTGTCTAAGTAGTGGTGGTTTTCATTCCTAAGGTGATTTTACAGTCATTTCAGGTGATTTTCTGTCATTTGTATCTGTCACTCTTGGGATCTGGTCCCGTACAGTGATTTGTTTCAGTTGAGCAGGGTCAAGTAGTTGTCGGCGCATGGCGTTGCGGTCACAGTTCGAGCAATCCGTTCCTGTCGATTGTCAACTTGTACTGGTGTCTCTATCCGATGAAGGCTCTTGGGTACAAGACCCGTCCAAAGTGCAAGGATGAGTCTGTCATTTAGTCTTCGTCTCGTCAGGGTTTTAGTCAGGCATAGGTTGTCGACCCACCCAGGTTAGTTCCTTCAGGTGCAGGTAGGTGGTATGTGCTCCGTGTGGCTTTGTCGTTTAGCTTTGTCACTGTCAAAAGCCTAGGTGTGGGCTCAGAAGGTTCTAGTTAGTGTTCCCTATGGATTGCGTTTAGCGTTCTGCATCTGGCGAACAGTTCTTGCACATATTTGGTCAGGGCCTAATATTCCTACGGTGAGTCCAGTAGATGCATCTCTTGGTTCTTCGGGAGGTAAGTGATTTCCATATTTAGCCTGCAACGGAGGTCGTCGTAGTGTGTACAGTCATGCATGATGTGAGTCCACATTTCTGCCTTACCACAAACGCAGCATACAGCATCCAGGATCCTAAAGGAGTTCAGTTTCGCATTGAATGCTCCATGACCCGTGAGCAGGTAGGTCGTGTAGAGGCCGGGTTTGAACTAGGTTGGTGACCCTGGGTACACCCTTTCAATGTTGTATAGGAACTTTTTTGTGATTTCTCCCTTGGTTGTTGTGGACCTTTTCCTTTGTTCCACAACAACCAAGCGATTTCGTGATTTCTCCTACAACAACCAAGTGATTTCGTGACTTTTCTCTTGGTTATTATGGACCATTGGGCCACAACACAAAAGAATCACAAAAATTCCATGCCTGCTGCAGATGTCTTTGGAGTCTGGTTTTTGTGCTTTGGGTTAGCTATTAGGTCCACTGTAAGGTTCATGAAGGTGCAGGAGAGTCCTTTGGCAATGTGGTAGGAAATGCCACAGTGGGTGATTTCCAGATCCAGGCGGAGGGCCCCACAGACATGGGTGATGGTGAGTAGTATTGTCCTTTGGTATTGTAATTGCACTTGCTAAGCCCTCAATCCCGTATCGTTATTCTAGACACCAGTGCTGAGTATTTCCTAATTTTGGCTCTAATATAGTTCAAACTGCCCTGGGTGTGATACTCAGGGCAGTGAAGTGACTGCAGTATAACTGCATTCCTGCTGATAGTGGCATAGTGTTTTGTGGAAGGTGCCACCAGTGGTTTCACATATCTGTGCCATGGTACTTTGTGAAGAATAACAGAATGTCTGTAATATCCAGAAAAGAGTAATGTCTGGTTTGTGACAGAGTAGTGTTATGTTCTATCTCTGGCTTCTTGACCAGAGATAGAATATAGACTTGTATTCTTGGCCAGAGATAGAACATAAAAGGCCCCTATTGGGACCCCGTGTTGCCCACCACCACAACTGGGAGTTGAGCCAGGCTGCCCATTATACTCTTGCTTCCCTCCGCCAGGGTTGCCTGAGCTTCCTGCCGGAGACCAAGTAAAAAAAAAAAATGGAAAAAAAAAGAGAGCATGAAGAGTGCAGTATAGAAGAAAAGAGAATCTTACATTACTTTTTTAAAATTTAACTCCAGGGGCTCACATCTGGTGAGTATGGGCTTGGCACACCCAGGGTTCTGAGCTGGATATCATCATCCTACTCTTTCTTGGTGATTCTCTTTCTTTCTAGTTCTCTCTCTCTCTCTCTCTCAGGGTAATTCAGAATTTTTTTTTTTTTTTTTTTTTGGCTGGTACAGCATAAGCCTCAGGCTTCCTTGCACTGTATGGATAATAATGATAATAAATAACTAGCAACTCCATTATTTGCCCTGGAAGAGAAGTCAAGCTAAGAAGCCTGTAATTAACCATGTCGCCCTTTCATGCCACATTGTGAATTGGGAATACATTCGCAAATCTCCAGAGGGTCCTCCCCTGAATCCAAGGATTCTCGCATAATCATGACTAAAGGAGTGCTTACCCATTTTGCTACCTCCTTGACATCACAGGAGAGATCCCAACCATCCCAGGTTCCTTTTTACATTTAGCCCCAACAATTTCTTCTCCACTTTCCTCTCTGTCGTTTTACTCGTTAGAATTACACACTATTGGCATCCCCATCCATAAAATTCCTCAAGTGTGAATGTTGAGGCAAAATATCTCACTTTGGTGATCATGTATCCAGATCGAGCTGGACTCACAAGACAACACCATGTCACAAGGCCCACATCGTGCAGGAATGGTTCGAGGATCATGTCCAAGCTTTTCATATATTCTCCCGGCTCCCAAGTTCTTCCGACATGAATTCCATTGAACATTTGTGGAATGTGGTGGAACACAGCATACTCCAGGCTTCACTCCATTGCTGAACTCTGGGAGATTCTTCTGTCCAGCTGGTCCAGGGTATCCGAGGACAGCATTCTGTCTTGTGGGGTAATTGCCATGCTGGATGCAAGTCGTTATAATGGGAAAAGGTGCCCGACACTGTATTAGGTAAGTGGTCATAATGTAATGGCTCATCGGTACAGTTCTACTTTAATAATGCTGGATGCCATATAATTTTTTATTTGAACAGGATGTGACACAGTAGAATAAAGTTGCTGTTTATCTTGCCTTATTTATTCGTCGATTTTGATGCTTGACTTAACACATGTAGTTGGATTTGGGCATTTTGCTGTAAATTGTAACCAGAGAACTGGTGTATCGACAGAGAGAGAATATTTTTATTTGTTTACTTCAAAATTCAACTGTTTGGATTTAGATATGCATATCATTATGCGGATACTATTGTAAATAATTTGTAATTTTATTGTAATTATGTAACATAATTACAATAAACCACACTAGCATCTTTTGCTATCCATAGAATGAAGTCGTGTCTCAAACGGAATAAACTAATAAAAATAAAAATTAATAAACTTTTGATTTTATGTGTGGCCGTCCTGGAGTAAAACATAAAATTTACTTATGCCTTGAACATAATCCACAATTTATATCATAATTTAAGGGTGTATAAGTTGCTCATTGACCGATTAACCAATCTGGAGTTCAGTGAAATTTTTACCGAAGATAATGTCTGTTTATTCTTTGGACAACTGAGGCCAGGAGCGTTTACAACTTCTTTAACTGTTTTATTGCAGCAGACATAACAGTGCAGCAAGTAATAGTGGGCTCGAACATGCAATGCGCAAATTTCTGTACATGCATATTACCCCAGTTCCACAGCAGCACTTAAAGGAACGACCAGTTTGCCTATACAAGGATTTAAAGTTTGAATTGAGTGGTTCAGAAAGCCCTAACTGCAAATAGGTTTCTCACTGAGAACAACCTAGATTCATAATGGTATGAGCTCGACAAGGTGTCGAAAGTAAATTGCATAGCTAAATCTCTACTTCATAAAACTCATTCTAATGACTCAGTTGAATTGAGATCTGCTGACTGGGAGGAAAAATTCACTGGTTCTATTATGAGTTACCCGAAGATGGGGGAAACCCCTGGTGCTGTCAGACAATTAACACACTATGGGTTACCCCGACGAATCATTGACTTTGATCGTGGATCGGTTAGTGGACACCATGAATAGCACTTCATTTGAATAAGTGAGTGAAAGTTGTTTTGGGTCAATTTAGAAGATCAGAAGATGTCTGTGAGTGGGAAACATCTTGTTCAGAGGTATGCAACCTGTATGAACTGATGAGCCAACTATGAAATTGATCTTGAAGTAGAGAACAGCGTTAAGTGACCAGACTTAATTTTGAATTTGTGATTTCACCCTTGAAGCACTCCTATTGCCTGTGTGGCTGGACTTGTGCCAGAAAAAAAGGACTTCTGTGAAGGATAAGATCACCACAACAACTTGCGTATGACCAGCTGACTCATGATGTAAAACATCATGACTCAGCTGGTCATAGCATGAGTCAGCTATGAGACCAGCTGACTCATAGTGTTAAACAGTTTCATTGATACAGGAACTAATGAAATGACATACCTTCCAGATTTGGTGGTATTATATTGAAGTTGTATTTGATAGGTGCTGACAGACGGTCCCTGGTCCGACTCCAAGTGCCAGGGATGGTAAAATTATTATATTAAGCTCTCCCGTAAATGATTACATATCGGGATTCGAACCTGGGCCTTTTCCACCCGGTGTGGGGAAGACAATGACGATACTACTGTGCTACCACGCAGACTGCCAGAGATGGTAACCAACTAGTGGCAGCATATGTCTGAAATGATCTGTACAGTATTGAAATAGGTGGCAGAGTTGCCAGGAAAGTCGCCAATTTAATAAATAAAAAAGTTTCTGATCTATACAGTTCTGATCTTGTGATGTGATGTTGCCTTTTTGGTAGAAGGCTATACTGCAGCCTTGAAGAGGCCTCAGTGGAAATAATTTCCAGATAATGTGCGCATCAAAATATTGCTTCACTGGTATTATGATGACCAAGGACCACAAAAATATTGCCTATACCATTACGAAACCACCACCAGCCTGAACTGTTGACACTTTATAGGATGGGTCCAGGGATTCATGCCATTGCTATATTCTGGTGCTCCCATCACTGTGAAGGAGCAGGAACCAGGATTCATTAGTCAAGGTGATTTTTTTACTCCTCTACTGCTGTTTATTGTTCAGTGATTGTTGTTAAGCCTGTAGCTTGTTTTTGCTGATAGGAGTGGAACCTGGTTGTCATCAGCTTTGATACCTTATGTATGATGAGTTGTGTATTCTGAAGTTTCTTTGGTTACCACTGCTACAACTTGGTTCTTTGACCGACTGTAACCTTTGCACAAGCCTTTTCAACCGCTCAGTCATCAGTTGGCTGAATGTTATTCGATTATTGAACCAATTTTGCTTAACCCAATATAGGCGTAAACGAAAATCCCCAACAGAATTCGCTTCCTAGATAGTCATCTTGCACTGACCGCCATGCTACATTCAAACTAGCTTAAATATTGTTTTGCTAATTCTCACACTGAACTGCATACCTACGGCATTTCTACATATCTGCCACCTGCTTTATATCACATAGCATATGGTGCTGTTACTGTGATACTCTATTTCTTGCTAATATCAGCTCACCAGCAATTGCGAATATACAGAATCTCGTAGACCTCGAAAGGCATGATTGTCAGTGTGTTTAGCAGAAGAGGATGGTGCAAGTTCTTGAGTTCTTAATGTTGGAACATCACAAGGTATTGGTACCTACACCATGCAAAGAAGCCTATAAAGAATGCATTACAGGAAACCTTCGTGGAAACAATCTGCAATGCCAACTGAAGAATCTGGCAGCTGGGGTCAATAAAGTATGCAGGAGGGACTGATTTGTGCAATCCAATGCTTTTCAGCACTGATAGAAGAGTGCAGAATTCTCTACGCATGCATGGAGAAAACCATGAGCAACTGGAACATCCTGCTGTATACTGATAGGATCCGTGTCTCATGGTTCCCTCCATGCACTCTTCCATTGGTGCTGAAAGGCATACATAAATCAGATTGCGCAATTCGGTGCTCCTGCATCCCTTGTTTGCATTTCTTGCACTAGCAGCTAGAGGGCACCCTAAATGCATTGGCAGATCAGATCAGCACCACTCAGATATAGAAAACCCTGACTGAGAGTGGTTTGTGATATCAACATCTGGAGGCCATACGATGAAGTGATTCTTAAATATATTGAAGTAATATTCCATACTGATAAATTGTTTTTAAGCCTTTTAATGTTTATTATTATTATAATTAGCCATATGCAAGGAAGCCTGAGGCTTATGCTGCACCAGCCAAAAAAAATTTCCCGCATTACCCTGAGAGAGAGAGAGAGAGAGAGAGAGAGAGAGAAGTAGACATGCGTTTTGTAAAGGGCGGCTCCTAGAACGTCTGTTCAACTCCACCTCGTATCTCTGTGAAGAACAGTGCCAGAAATGGGAATGACGTAGGTTTGTGTGTATTATGTGTGTGTTCTTGGCTACCCAGAAGCATCAGTCACCTGGACAGATGATTCTGGGTACTCGTCCACACCACGGGAAGGTGGGCCAGTCCCAATAAAACACGTACCGTTTCAAAATAAACTGACTCACCTGATGTTGTCAAAAGGTGGACCAGGTTCCATTGGGGGCCCATTCCAGAGGATGAGAGGGGAAAAAAATAATAAAATAAATCCCTTGGTGTAATTAAAGAGAAAAAAAAAAAGAAAGAGAGAGAAGAAAAAATGAGAAAAAAAATAAATAAAATAATTAATAAGATAAAAGCAAATATAGATAATTAAAATTTTAGATTAGTAAATAAAATTTTTAAGCTGCTGTCTGGGGATCCCCATTCGTAGCCTGCGTTATTCTGTAGGAGGCTTTCCTGCACGTGAATACTTGCGTCGAGAAGTTCTGGAAGGCAGCAAGTTCTGTGGTGTCTGTAACAGAATGTCCAGTTGGTTTTCAGTGAGAGGGATGGTATTTGCTAGGTCTTGCCTCAGGTCCTCTTAGAGAGCGCACTCGAAGAGAATGTGGAACCAATTCTCCTTGGCCCCGCAGTAGCAAACGTCTATGGGTATTAGGCCTAGTTGGAAGAGCTTCTCGTTTAATGAGCCATGCCCAGTGACTAGGAATGATGTCTCAAGAGTTAGAGAGAGCCACTTCTGTACTGACTTAGAGGAGGGGAAAGTCACATCCGGCAGGAATCTCCTTGTAACTGCTCCCTTGGTGGAAGTGTCCCATCTTGTCTACCAGATGTTTATCATCTCATTATAACAGCGTGTTTTCTCTGCCTTAGGGTCAGTGTTCAGGTTTAGCTCAATGTCTAATATCGTGGTTGGAATTTTCTTGTTGATTCTAAAGGTCAGGCCACGGAAGGTTACATACAAGTCCAGTGGAAGGGTCCCAGCTAGGACCTGGATAGCAGCAGTGGATACTGTCCTGCATACCTTATGGGTAGCCAGAAGCATTGTCCGTTGTATAGAGCCTAATTTGCTTATCATATTTACCAATCTAGCTCGGTGGAACCAAGCACCTGCAGCATACGTCACAATCGGAAGGAAGCTTTATAGTACAGCTGAAGCGACCGCTTGGACAGGCCCCATTCGTTCCTGGTGATTCTGATGATTGAGCCTGAAAATTTTTTCACCTTGGAGCTGAGGTGGGGGTGAAAGCTTAATTTATGATCCAGAACCACACCTAGCACAGTGGTCTGTGTGACAATGGGAAGTTGTACTCCAGAGACTTTAACTTGCGGAGGCCGCCTGAGGTCCAGCTTATTTTTAAACAGCATCATTTTAGTCTTGCTTGGATTTATCTATAGTTTATTTAGTGCAGCACAGGAAGAGAGGTCGTCAAGGACCCGATTAGCATTGTCTTCTATGGCTTTGCGAGAGCGGCCGGACACCACTATCGTGAGATCGTCCGCAAAAGCAACAATCTTGATATTGACAAAAGAGCGGGAAAGCCAGTCTCGTAGGATCATGTTCCATACGAGAGAGATGTAGACATGTATAGTATCTTATGTAGGACGGCACCTGAACGAAAGTTCAACTCCGTCTTTGTACACTGTGATGGTTACAAAGCACTGTAACAGGCCAGAAATGTGTGTAACGTTATGTTCGTGCAGTGTGTGTGTGTTGTTGTTGTTTTTAGTTGTTTCTGGCCGTTTTGTCACCAGGCAGGCGATCACCTGGAAAGCCTGCCCAGTGTCTGTCTACACCACGGGGAGGTAGGCCACAACTGCGCAAGAACCATGGCCAACCTCACGCACTGAATGTCCAAAGAGGGTTTGGAGCCATTCAAAAGAACCCCGTGCCAGCAAGCCGGCAACAGCACACACACACACACACACACACACACACACACACACACACACACACACACACACACACACACACACACACACACACACACACACACACACACACACACACACACACAGAGTCATTCCCAGGACACAGGACAGCAGAAGACGAAGAAATAAGGATGAGAATAGCATAAAGTTAAAAAAATAAAATAAATAATAAATAAGAATAAAAAAATAAAGAATAAAAAAAAAGAAAGAAAAAAAAATATATAAAAAATAATAATGAAAATAAAAAAATTATAATAAAATATAAAAAAAAATAATAAAAATAAATAAAATCTTTATCCATTTCTTGCCCATGTCTTTATGCAGTGCTGCCCAAAGTGGTCCACAAAGAGAAAAGGTGTATTGTCAAACAGAAGTAGTAATATCATTCAAAGAAGATCAGCAGGAACAAGTTCTAGATATAATTCTGAATTCTGTTAAATTGGAGTGGTGTCAGAAGTCTCTGGTCGTGGACGGTATCACTGAGCAGAGGAAGGATTTAGTTGAAGAGAGTCTAGGTACTCTAGTACTCTAGATACTCTAATACTCTAGGTGTGGCCTGACCATCGCCTTATACAATGGAATAATCACCTCCTTATCCCTGCTGGAAAAATTCCTGTATATCATTGACAATACTCCATGAGCTACTCTTGCAGCCCGTCTGCACTGCTCAGAGAACTTCATATCTGCCTGCACAACCACCCCCAAGTCCCTTTCATTCTCTACCACTGTCAGTGTAGTACCACAGAGTTGATACGTTGCTCTGGGGTTGCTGTTTCCTATGTGTAGTACTTTACATTTGTCAATGTTAAACTTCATTTGCCACCTCTCAGCCCATCTGCTCAACCTTTCCAGATCCTGTTGCAGCAGCATAGTGTCAGTAGTGTCCTTGACAACCCTGCCAACCTTTGTATCGTCTGCAAACTTGGACATTAAGCTTGATATACCATCATCAATATCATTTATAAATACAGAAAACAATAATGGACCCAACACTGAGCCCTGAGGGACTCCACTAATAACATTAGTCCACGATGAGCAGTGTCCATTGATTACCACTCTCTGTCTTCTCCCCCTCAACCACCCCTTTATCCATAGCAGGAATTTGCCTCCAATGTCACACTGCTCCAATTTGTGTAGCAGTCTTCCATGTGCAACAGTATCAAAAGCCTTTCTAAGATCCAAGTATATAATATCAAAGTTATTCCCTGCATCCAGTTCTTTTGTGACTGCATCATAGTATCCAGTCAAGTTGGTCAGGCAAGACTTCCCCTTAACAAAACCATGCTGTGTCTGAGCTATAACTGAAGTCTTGTCTAAATGATCCTGCAGTGCTTCTTTAACCAGTGCCTCCATTAATTTTCCTGGAACAGAAGTTAAGCTCACAGGTCTATAATTACTTGTGTCAGCCTTTGATCCTCCTTTGTGAATTGGGGTCACATTTGCACATCTCCAGTCTGTGGGTACCTCCCCTGAGTCCAAGGAAGCTCTCATAATTATGGCTAAGGGTTTGCTTACTTCCTCTGCTGCCTCCTTTAATATAACTGGATAGATCCCATCCACCCCGGGCGCCTTTCTTGTGTTTATCTTCAACAATTTCTCCTCCACTTTACTCTCAATTATTACAAGATTCTCTAGCTTACTGCTAGAGTTGAATACACCTCTGGCATTCCCCTTGCTAAATAACTCCTCATGTGCGAATGTCGATGCAAAATATTCATTTAGTTTGTTAGCTACCTGAGCAGGATCATCAACAGTTGACCCATCGATATCAAGCGGACCAATCTGATTCATCCCCTTCCTTCTAGAGTTTACATAAGTAAAGAACTCTTTGCTGTTTTTCTTTGCATCCCTTGCCAAGGATGCAAAGAAAAACAGCAAAAAAACAGTCTTGATAAAGGATGAGTCAGAAAAGTGCAGCATCTATTAAAATCTTTGCGTGTTCTTGAGAACCACAACAATTTTGTATATGACGTCATCAGGACGATGAGCCAGCACATAGTTGTATTCTGATTTATGATGTGTTTTCAGTTTGATTTCTTGAATTAACATTGAGGTTGAAATGAAAGCCTTCCTGCGATTAAAAGCAGCATTGCAGATGGTTTGAAGGGCCTGGAAATTGTTGACAGAAATGAGTATCTTCTCACCTCCGGGGACACAAGTTTGGTACTGTTGCCTTAAGAGCCGATCTTAGGTCCTCGTAAATGGAGCATTCAAAATGTACGTGAGGAGAGTCTTCCAGTAGCCCACATCGACAGGAGACTGTATTGGAAAGTCTGAATTGGTAGAGTTTTGCGTTAAGCGAACCATGACCAGTTAGTATGTATGAGGTAAACAGTGAGGGGGAGAATCATTTTCTGGTGGATGATGAAAGATGATGAAAGTAGTGCAGTTACATCGGGAACGAAGTTTTTGGTGATAGCTCCTTTTTCGGTAGAATTCCATCTATTCTGCCAGGTGTTCACTAACAAATTCCAGCATCTGGTTCGCTCAGTTTTGGGATCAGCCTGAGGGTTAACAATGATTCCCTGAAATTCCGTAGAAATGCCTTTGCGGATTAAGGGAATCGCCAAGAAAGAGAAGAATGATGATATCCAGCTGAGGACCCTGGGTTTGCCAAGTCCATACTCACCAGATGTGAGCCCGCTGGTGTTGTTATTGGGTTTTAGGTGCATTGGCAACTAAGATCATATTGCTCCATACATACTGTCTGTAAATTGCGTGTTCTGTGGTTGATTTCTGTTTGCTGGAGGAAATTTCCGAATTTTCGGAAGTAAAAATAATATTAACCTCACATGAGAGCGATTAACTGAGCCATGTTGTGAAAAATACCCTTAAAAATTCCTCGTCATCGACGGGATTCGAACTCGTCTTTTCCAACGGTGTGAGCAGGACAGCAATTCTACCAACTGTGCTAACCACGAGGATTATAGACGAACAGATTTACAAATACTTTGACAATGGTCAATTATTCATTCAGTATTAAATAATTCATTTCAGGTTGGGATAAAAATCTCAAACCAGCAAATTGTTCGTGGGATAAAAGTCTAGTATGGAAACGTAACAAATTATTAAACACTTAACTAGGTTCACGAAGTTTTCCTTTCCTCACACGTTCACTCATTTAATGGCGTAAAAAATTATTTACAATCTTAAAAAATTGTTTTTGATGGCACTTTATTTTTAATTTTTTATGAACACAACTTTAAAAATCGATTTTTTATATTAAACACGCATTTTAAATGACACCTCTGCAGCACCCGTGGGTAGTCCAGCAGGTGAGAAACTTGAGTTCGAATCCAATCAATGACGGAACTCTTATGCACCTTTTTCACGTGGCTCATTTAGTTCGTCTCAGGCAAGGGTGGCATGGTTGTGTTTTCTCCCAGAAACTCGGGTTTTTGATCCAGCAAACAAAAATCGACCACAGAACACACTATCAACATCATCAGCCATTTGAAATCCACTGCAGGATGAAGGCCTCTCCAGCAACTTTACAATTCCTTCTGTTCTGTGCAATGGTCATCCATTTACTACTCACAAACTCTTGAATTTCATGTGTCCATCTCCGTCGTTAACTTCCAGGCTTTCTTCTGGCTCCTCTTAGGTACCAGTCCATTATTTTCTTAGTCCATCTGTCATCATGTCTTCGAGCTATTTTTTCTGCCCAAGACCATTTTAGTTCTTTAGTTTTGAGAAGAATGTCCTTTACTTCAGTTTGGAGGCGTCTCCGTAGCCAGGTGGGAAGGAGCAGCAGTGTGTAGTACACGCTTCTTGATTAGACCGGGGTTCGAGCCCGTCACCACCAAATACGGAGGATGCGGAAAGGTCAGGGAATGACCACCGCATATCCCAGAGCAATATGGCCTTAGTTGCTAATGCTCCTAAAAAAAAAAAAAAACTTCAGTTTGCTACCTAATCCTTGTGTTTCTCTTCTTATCTAACAGTCTGATTCCAATATAATTCGTTCCATTCTTCACTGTCTAGTTCTCAGCTTCTCTTCCATTCTTTTGGTGATTGCACAAATTTCACTTCCATGTCATGGTGGGGAGTATACATTGGTTCATTATTTTCACAAATTGGGATATTACTCCTTAGTATGACTATATTTCCTGAATGCTATCCATCCAAAATTTATTCTTCTCCTGACTTCCAGCAATTAACTATTATTACAGCTAATGATTTGTCCCAGATAAGTACATGACTCCACCTTTTCAATTACTGCTCCTTCAATCATTATTTCCCTTTCTATGGCATACTTGTTCATCATTACTTTTGTTTTAGCCATATTCATCTTTAGTCCAAAATCCTTACTAACTCTGCATAACTGATTAAGATTTTCCTCTAATTCTTTGGGATCATGGCTTATGACCACAATGTCTTCTGCAAATCATAAATGGTTTAGGTACTCTCCATTCATATTGACTCCTTTCTGCGACCAGTCTAATCTTCTGAAAGCTTCCTCAAGGGCAGCTTTAAACAACTTCGGATATATTGTCTCCTTGTCGAACTCCTTTCTACTGTCTTTGTCCAGTCTAATAAAGGAGGTAGCATTCTTATGTTTTATTCAAAAATCATAATATATGGGCTATGTATTCCTTGTCTTTCCAGTGCCCGAAACATTGCCTTATCTGTATGGAGTCAACTGGCTTTTCATAATCCACAAATGCCAGGCATAATGGTGTTTTATATTCATTTTCTTTCTTTCTCTATTAGCTGTGATATTATGTGAAGGTGATCCACAGTTGAGAATCCTGTTCTAAAGCCAGCTTGCTCTTTCGGTTGATTCTCATCAAGTATTCTTTCTAATCTGTTAATAATGACCCTTGTGAACAACTTCTAGATGTGGGATAACAAGCTAAGGTCTATGATTTCCAATTTCTGATTTATCTCCTTTCATATGAAACAAAACTGTGATTGCATTATTCCACTCCTTAGGCATCACACCTTTTCTAATGCATTTTGTGAAGAGTCTTGCCAGTTTTTGTGTCATGTCTCTTCCTCCCAATTTTAAAAACTCTACAGTAACTTCATCTTCCCCCCCCCCGGGGCTTTCTGATTCTTCATTGTTTTTCAATGCATGTTCTACCTCATTAGGAAGGATATCGGGTATGTCGTATGTGTTGCTAATTTGCGATTCATCTTCCCCACTACTGGCATCATTCCCTCGCTCCTTGTATAATTCTCTAGTCTTCTGCTATTTGAATTATGCCTTCTCTGCTATTTATAAGTTATATGGTAAAAGGAAGCCTGAGCCTTATTCTGCACCAACCAAAAAAAAAAAAAATTCCCGAGTTACCATGAGTGAGAGAGAGGAACCACAAAAAGAAAAAAAAAAAAAAAACAAAGATATCCAGTTCAGGACCCTGGGTTTGCCAAGCCTATACTCATTAGATGTGAGACCACTGGGGTTAAATTCTTCAGTTTCAGTATCATTTGTCTTTCTATATTACTGCTCATGGCTGCTGATTTATATTGTTTTCCCATAATGCTTGTTCTATTTTTCTTGGGTTAAATCTTCTTATGACCTCTCTGAGTCTCTTTCTAATGGCCTTGCATAACTCGGTATATTCAATTTTCTTGTCAGTGTTTATCTTGCTCTTCATTTCTCATTTTCGGTTCATCATGATAAGTGTTTCTTGACTAATTTTTTCTTCTTTGGATTTCTTTTTACCTATGTTTCTTGGGTTTTATCACTTTCAGAAAGTTGTAATATTCCTCCTCGTCTATATCTTGGTCCTGAGCAGTCTGCAGCTCAAACTTGTTCTTAAGTTACAGTACATACTGCCTTTTCTCCTCTTCTCTTATCTCAAAGACCTTCGTATTATTTATCCAAGTCAGTTTTTTCCTACATCTATATCAAGTGGGCATCTTACCATTCTGTGACAACTTCCAATATTTACCTTGTTCGGGATTTTTTTTTTTTTTTTTTTATGTAAACCCCAAAAACGAGAGGTATTAGAACCTATAGTACTTACTACCGTGCTTGGGTTGGAGGTTGGGAAGACGAAAGAAGATATTTGTTGACATTGGACATGTTCTCCTGTAGACTGTAATTTTCAGGAAATACATATGAAGGAAGGTTGTTCCAGAAAACGGCAGTTCAATGAATAAACGAGGATGATGAAACGTTGGTTCTGTCAGTTTGAAGCTGGACAGTGAACGGCTGTTGGCAGCACGTGTACAGACTGTTTTAAGAGAGCGGGAATTATAGAAGCCAATTCAGAAGAACAGTGCCCATGGAAGTATCTGTAGAAGAGGCATGCAGCAGACACAGTACGTCTATGAGACAGCGAATGGAGAGACTCTGTTAGAGAAGAATCATTAATTAACCTAACTGCCATCTTCTGAATGGAATCAAGAAGCCTGAGAGAGGTTTTGGGGGCACGACTCCAGATGTGGCAACAATATTCCATGGCAGGGCGGATTTGCGATTTATACAGAATGAGCAGCTGTTTGGAAGAAAAGTAACGCCGAGAGCGAAAGAAAAAAAAAGTTTTTTAGATGCAGAAGAAGCAATATTTGTAATGTGCTTGTGCCAAGAGAGATTAGAAGTCAGGGTAATCCCCAAAAGAGATATATCATTTTGCCTAGAAATTGGAATGTCACTAAAGATAAACATACGAGCAGAAGATTCCTTTTTGCGAGATATAAGACAAGGCTGAGTTTTAGAAGGGTTGAAATCAACTAAGTTGTCTTTGCGCTACTAGAGAATTACCTGAAGATCGGCATTTAAAGAATTGGTAGCAGATTTTAGACAAGTTGAAGCTGATTGAGCAGGGCAAGGTTTCTCAAAATGGAAAGTTGAATGCATTGTGCTATCATCGGCAAAACTATGGATAGGATTTCCAGTCAATGGAAGAAGGTCATTAATATACAAGAGGAAAAGAGTGGGGGAAAGAACTAAACCTTGGAGGACACCGGCATTAGTGGAGAAGTTAGAAGACAGAGCACCATCTACCCTCACCCTCAGTGAGCAATCAGAGAGAAAACTGGATAGCCAATTACTAAAAACAGTTGGCAAACCATAAGATGGAAGCTTGTTTAGACCTCTATGCCAAACACGATCGAAAGCCTTTGAGATGTCAAGAGCAACTACTTGTGTTTCACCGAACTTTTCCATTGAATTAGTCCATAAAGGGGTAACATTCTTTATTCTTTATTCTTTACTCGGCCTTGTAATTGCATAAAAGTATCGGTAAAGGTTTCCACGTGTTTCAACTCCGGTACCGTTCGTAATTTTCCCGCCATTGTGATACGATAGTTGTATGCCGTACTAGATAGCGTTAGTTGAACTTCGTTAGCAGTTAAATTGTACGTTTAAATAAATACATATAACGACTTAGATTACAAACGTAATATAATTAATTATATTTAACATAATTAATAACATAACATAATTAATTAATAAATTAATAGAATCATGACTCAGACCAGAGCAGCAAAGCAAAAGGCTCAAGCTAATGGAAGCGCTGAGGCTCAGAGCAGAACTGAGGGGGGCAGTTGTCCAATGACTCACAGCCTTATAAAATGCACTGTTTGCTTGATGTTTGCAGAGCAATCGGGTACGGGACATGATACTGCCAAGGGGGATGTCTTTGTGTGTGCGCGATGCAAGGAGTGTATCGATATCAGGCAACAACTCGGCGTTCTTGTGGGCCTATATGAGAGCATGAAGGACAGGGTGGATGCCCTCGAAGAAACTAAATTGAGGGGCCCATCAAGCTCTCAGCTGCCCACATCAACGCCAGAGCTTGCACATGGGCATCGCGTGACACAGAGACAACCCCCAAGGCAGAATGCGCTGGTCCCGAAGGAACTAGTAGTTATTGGTGACTCTATTGTCAGGGAAACGGGGAACATGCTTTGTAAAAAAGATAGGTGGAACAGGACCAGGGTATGTCTGCCAGGGGCAAAGATTGATGACGTTGTAGAGCGAATATCATCTTTTAAGGGCACAAAAGGTGATATAGTTGTACACGTTGGCACTAACGATATTAAGAGTAGGAGACCGGCAGAATTACTTATCAAGTACAGGTCACTGTTGAACAAAAGCCGAGAATTAGGGTTGAATTTGAAAGTGTCTGCAATTCTGCCCAGACACGATAGGAGGGAGTATATGATGAGAGCCTTGTCGATCAATTCGGCCCTGGAAATATTGTGCAAGGCTCAAGGGGTAGAATTTTTTTCAGCCTGGAATGTACTTGTTAACAGGAGAGATTGCTTCTACAGGGATGGGATACACTTAAATAGAAAGGGTGCAAGAATATTTGCTGATGCTATCGAGGCAGTGTTAGGTAGGTCGGAAAACTGCTAGCTTGGGGGGAGACAAAGACCAATAGATTGACAGTAGCCACTGGCAGAGGTGAAAGAGATTCTTGCACTGCTTCTATTAGAATGAGCAGAAGCCTGAAAAACAAGATGCATGGTATTTCAGAGACTGCTGGGAGCCATTGCGGTACAAGTAAACACATGGGTTGTGTTAGGGTAGCTAAGAATAGAAACAGGTGCAGGTATACTTGCGTGTACACCAATGCTAGGAGTTTAGTAAATAAATTTGATGAATTTGAGGTATTGCTCAAAACATCAAAGGCAGATATTGTTGGGATATCAGAGACGTGGTGTCACACAGATATAAGGGATGCAGAAATGCAATTTGGGGAGTACAACGTCTACAGAAAGGATAGGAAGGGGGGAGGGGTTATGCTATTAGTTAAGAAACACATAAAAACCAAGGAAGTGAAGCCAGTCGACATCGCTGGACAGTGCAGTGTTGAGTCAGTTTGGTGTGACATAAGCATTGGGAGATCAAAATTGAGAGTAGGAGTGTGCTATAGGCCTAATGACTCTGATGAGTATAATAAGGAACTGTACAGGGAAATAGAGTGGGCCAGTAAATCAGAGTCTTATAATGGGAGATTTTAATTTCCCAGATATTGACTGGAATTTGGGGGCTGGTTACTCACACACTAGCAGGGCTTTTGTGGATTTATTGGATGATTGTTTTCTACATCAGCATGTTCGGGAGGCAACTAGAGGGAGTAATACTCTTGATTTGATTATCAGCAGTGATTCTTCATGCATTAAGAATCTGCAGATAAATGAACCACTAGGTCGCAGTGATCACAGTGTGCTGAAGTGGGACTTACTGAAAGAGGTAACTACCATTAGGGGTAAAGGGAAGGGTTATTGCTTCCGTAAAGGCGACTACGATGGACTGAGACAGTATTTAAATTCTATACAGTGGGACCAACTGATGATGTTACCAACAGCAAATTCAAAATGGGAAGCATTCAAAGAACTTATCTTGGAAGCTACTAGGCTTTACATACCAACTAAGAAATATTGTTCAAGGTTTAGGCCAAAATGGATGTCAGATGAACTAATGAGGCATATGGCAGAGAAGAAAAATGCATGGGATACTTACAAATTAACACATGACACAGAAGCCTATGATAGATACAAGTTGATATGCAACCAAGTTACAAAGGAGGTTAGGCAGGCGAAGGCAGATTACGAGAAATCCTTGGCAAGGGATGCAAAGAAAAACAGCAAAGAGTTCTTTACTTATGTAAACTCTAGAAGGAAGGGGATGAATCAGATTGGTCCGCTTGATATCGATGGGTCAACTGTTGATGATCCTGCTCAGGTAGCTAACAAACTAAATGAATATTTTGCATCGACATTCACACATGAGGAGTTATTCAGCAAGGGGAATGCCAGAGGTGTATTCAACTCTAGCAGTAAGCTACAGAATCTTGAAATAACTGGGAGTAAAGTGGAGGACAAACTGTTGAAGACAAACACAAGAAAGGCACCCGGGGTGGATGGGATCTATCCAGTTATATTAAAGGAGGCAGCAAAGGAAGTAAGCAAACCCTTAGCCATAATTATGAGAGCTTCCTTGGACTCAGGGGAGGTACCCATAGACTGGAAATGTGCAAATGTGACCCCAATTCACAAAGGAGGATCAAAGGCTGACACAAGTAATTATAGACCTGTGAGCTTAAC
The DNA here is from genome assembly GCF_048544385.1 of Mastigoproctus giganteus. Lineage (NCBI taxonomy): Eukaryota > Metazoa > Arthropoda > Arachnida > Uropygi > Thelyphonidae > Mastigoproctus > Mastigoproctus giganteus. The sequence continues at coordinate 8,013,673 of NC_143581.1, forward strand.
TTCTGTTCCAGGAAAATTAATGGAGGCACTGGTTAAAGAAGCACTGCAGGATCATTTAGACAAGACTTCAGTTATAGCTCAGACACAGCATGGTTTTGTTAAGGGGAAGTCTTGCCTGACCAACTTGATTGGATACTATGATGCAGTCACAAAAGAACTGGATGCAGGGAATAACTTTGATATTATATACTTGGATCTTAGAAAGGCTTTTGATACTGTTGCACATGGAAGACTGCTACACAAATTGGAGCAGTGTGACATTGGAGGCAAATTGCTGCTATGGATAAAGGGGTGGTTGAGGGGGAGAAGACAGAGAGTGGTAATCAATGGACACTGCTCATCGTGGACTAATGTTATTAGTGGAGTCCCTCAGGGCTCAGTGTTGGGTCCATTATTGTTTTCTGTATTTATAAATGATATTGATGATGGTATATCAAGCTTAATGTCCAAGTTTGCAGATGATACAAAGGTTGGCAGGGTTGTCAAGGACACTACTGACACTATGCTACTGCAACAGGATCTGGAAAGGTTGAGCAGATGGGCTGAGAGGTGGCAAATGAAGTTTAACATTGACAAATGTAAAGTACTACACATGGGAAAAAGCAACCCCAGAGCAACGTATCAACTCTGTGGTACTACACTGACAGTGGTAGAGAATGAAAGGGACTTGGGGGTGATTGTGCAGGCAGATATGAATTTTCTGAGCAGTGCAGATGGGCTGCAAGAGTAGCTCATGGAGTATTGTCAATGATATACAGGAATTTTTCCAGCAGCGATAAGGAGGTGATTATTCCATTGTATAAGGCAATGGTCAGGCCACACCTAGAGTACTGTATACAGGTCTGGAGGCCTCATTTCAAGAAGGATGTAGAGCTGCTGGAACGAGTACAGAGAAGGGCAACAAGATTAGTGAATGGAACAAAGGGGTGCTCTTACGAAGAAAGGCTTAAGTTTTGCAAATTACAGTGTCTGGAGACTAGGCACCAGCGAGGTGATCTGATAGAGGTGTATAAAGCCTTGAATGGTTTAAGCATGTTCAATGCTGATGGGATTCTTCTTCTAGCTCAGAAAAATTACCTGAGAGGGCATAAATTCAAATTGAGGAAAGACAGATGTAGGATAGACGTGCGGAAATTTGCCTTTAGCCAGCGGGTGGTTCGTTGGTGGAACAGACTGCCATCCCTTGTGGTGGAGGTTGATAGCCTAAATAAGTTTAAGGCTCAGCTGGACAGGTATTTTGAACGAACAGAGGGGTGAAGTGGCAGGGGGTTTTTTTTTTTTTTTTTTTGGCTGATGCTGCATAAGCTTGCTTTCTTGCATCAAATGCCTCTACTAATGCTAATGCTAAATGCTAATGCTAACATATGCCAGAATATCACCAGTGGATCGACACTGATGGAATCCATACTGGCGATCATTGATCAGACGGAAGGTTTCAAGGTAGTTTAAGAGTTGGCAGTTAATTGATTTCTCCATTACTTCAGAAAGAGTAAAAGTAATTGCAATGGGACGATAATTGGATGGGAGGGATTTGTCACGCTTTTTTGGAACTGGCTGGATATGAGCAAATTTTCAAGCAGAAGGAAAAACACCTTTGGAAGAAGAAAGTGAAAAAAGGCGGCAAAGAATAGGAGTAAGTTCAGGAGCATAGGTTTTGAGAACAAATGGAGAAATACCATCAGGACTTGGAGCTTTCTTAGCATCCAGATTCGTCAAAATCCTTCTGACATACTTTTGACGGAAGACCACAGGAGGCATTGAATGGAGCGTGTTGGGAGGTGTTTTACTAAGATCATTAATACATTAGTTGGAAGAAAAATGGGATGCTAACAGGTCAGCTTTATCCTTGGCTGAAGTGACAACAGAACCATCTGGTTTGGACAGAGGTGGGGCAGAGATGGGTAAAAGTTGCGGCCAATAGCTTTGGCAAGAGACCAGAATGCTCGGTTACCATTAGGGCAAGGAACAAGTTTTCTACTCGTAGCCTGTTCAAACTCTAGTTTGAACTGATTAATAACTGCTTTACAATTGTTGTGAGCTTTGGTGCAGGCAGAAAATGAAACTGAAGAATTAGGAACAAGCCAATTACGATATGCAACATTCTTCTCTTGAACCGTCTTAGCACATTTATTGGGAAACCAAGTTTTAGATAAAGGACGATATTTTAAAGTGGAGTGTGGGATAAAGGATTCCATTCCTGCAACAATAATTTCACTGGCACGATCTGAGCAAACGTTGACATCAGAAATTTTGAAACAGTAATCCGACCAAGGAAAAGAAATCTCGCAGGTTATCCCATTTTGCATTCTTGTAATGCGAAACAACACAAGGTTGGGAATAGCCATGAGATAAAGGCTCCTTTGGAGAAGAGACAATGACCAAGTCGTGATCTGAAGTGCCAAAAGGACCTCTCACTTCGACCGTGTACTTAGAAGGGTTGTTTGTGAGAAAAAGATCATGTGTGTTGGCTGTATGATTAGGATTGTCCGGTTTTCTTGCAGGTAAATGAACAATCTGTGCAAGGTCATTAGTAATTGCAAAAGCCTCAGCATCTCGACCAGCTCGGTTGGTGTGCTAGAAAACGGAAGCCAGCTGGAGTTGTGAACATTAAAATCATCAAGGAAAATTACCACACTGTTAGGAAAGTTGGACTGGAGAAAGTCAAGTTGCAAAGAGAGGAAGTTAAAGAGCTCCAAGTGATTAGTGGAGTTGGGAGAACAGTAGATACAACAGATGAATTTGACACAATGAGCTAGAAAGATTTTAAGCCAGAGAAGATCAAGTAGATTCCAAATTGCCAAGTCTCTGACAGGGAATATCAGAACGGACATATGCACAAGTACCACCTTTGAGGCGAAAGGAATCATACAGCGAATAATTTGGGCATCTGAGATGAGCAGTAGTTGAATCAACCGATAACTGAGATTCTGTCAGAAAATGTACATGGGTTTTGGCAGACTGCAAGTGGAAATCGTTGAGATTAGAATTGAGACTACGTATATTTGTGAAATGAACAAGGAATTGCTTGGGAGGTTTAGATAAGCTTGCTCTATTAGTTTGACAATTTATGGTGTATTCAATAGTAAGAAAAAGTGGGGGGCAGGGCATGCTGTATGAAGTAATGAAATTTTTGGATATGGTGTACACATGGTAAGAATATACCCAGATCCTTGATATAATGTGGGTGCAACAATGCTCCCCGCATACACATTACTCGGACTCCCTCCAGTCACTATCTGACAGAGTAGAGGCAAATTTAACGGCGGGCGCGCGCCCTGGGCCCCGACTTCTGAAGGGCCCACACAAAAACCCAACAAATTAGTTGAACATATTAGTTCAAAACTTTGTGATTATTATTATGCCATTATTAATTATATTATACATATATTATATTCAAATTTTATTGGAAATAAAACATTAATTGTACATATTTTTTATTTATTTAAAAAAATGGTTAACATGTATTTTTATTTTCCCCGTCTCTTTTTTTTTAAGGGGCCCAATATTTTCTTCTGCGCCCGGGGCCTCAACCGACCTTAATCCGCTCCTGAGTAGAGGTAGCAAGATTATACACTAACTGATCCAGAAACCTCCTAGAAAGTCACCAATAGGTTCGTTCCTGTGGCTGACTACTAACTAGTGGCTGGCCTGCAAACTGTTTTAGAGCTGGACCCTCGAAATGTAAGGAATATTGGATCTCGCCACAATGATCATCATAACCTCAAAAGTCATCAATAATACTGCATGATGGAAGAGATAGGAAAGGATTGACTGGAATTTAGCCCTAGAGACTAAACATGGGTTCCACCACTTCAAGCCTCCAATAAGCAAAGTGGTGGTATTGCACTGGTTGATGAGTCATCTACCACCTAGTACTGCCTGGTAATATACAGGGGTAGCATTCCTCCATGTGGTGTGGGTACCACACCTTGACTCCTCCTTACGTTGGTTCACACCTGGGTGGTCACCCACCATGTACTTGTGCATGGAGGTTATACCCAGGATTACTAACAGTCCCACCATTGTGAAGGTGCAAGCAGAGGATTTGGCTGTGACAGACCGTCTGGACTTCGCTGAAATTGGGTCACTTGACTTGAATGTCACCCGAATATCAGTTCCATGTGTTTTAGACTCCCAGGTAGCAAGTACAGCTTGTCTGGCATATCTGAGACAACCTTAAGAACCAAGGATAGTAACATCATTCACAATATATCTTCTGTTATTGAGAATGAAGTCAATTTGTTTAGTTGTTAATTCATTTGGGCTCTTCCATGTCCACTTTCTGTTCACCCTTTTATTGAAAAAAGTGTTCACTACTGACATTCCTCGAGATTCTTTGGCAAAGGATGCAAAGAGTTCTTTACTTATGTAAACTCTAGAAGTAAGGGAGGTGAATCAGATTGGTCCACTGGATACTGAGGTTCAACTATTGATGATCCTGCTCAGGTAGATAACAAACTAAATGAGTATTTTGAATTTTCATTCACACACAAGGAGTTATTCAGGGAGGGGAATGCCACAGGTGAATTAAACTCTGGCAGTGAGCTAGATGATTTTGTAATAACTGAGAGCAAAGTGGAGAATTGTTGAAGATAAACAAAAGGCACCTGGGGTGGATGAGATCTATCCAGTTATATTAAAGGAGGCAGCAAAGGAAGTAAGCAAACCCTTAGCCATAATTATGAGTTTCCTTGGACTCAGGGGAAGTACCCATAGACTGGAGATGTGCAAATGTGACCCCAATTCACAAGAGGATTAAAGGGCGACAGAAGTAATTACAGACCTGTTAAATTTGTTCCAGGGAAATTAATGGTGGCACTGGTTACAGAAGCACTGCAGGATCATCTATAACAGACTTCAGTTATAGCTCAGACACAGCATGGTTTTGTTAAGGGGACGTTTTGTCTGACCAATTTGATTGGATACTATGATGTGGTCATGAAGGAACTGGATGCAAAAAATAATTTCACTACCACATAACCTTTGATTTCAGGAAAGCTTTTGATATTGTTGCAGATGGAAGACTACTGTACAAATTGGAGCACTATGGCATTAAGGGAAAGTTGCTACAATAGATAAAAGGATGGCTGAGTGAGGGAAGACAGAGTGGTAATCAATGGACAGTGCTCTTCGTGGACTCCCTCAGGGTTCAGTGTTGTTTTCTGTATTTATTAATGATGGTATATCAGGCTTAATATCCAGGTTTGCAGACAATACAAAGGTTGCCAGGGTTGTTAATGACACTAGACAGTACACTCCTCCAACAGGATCTAGAAAAGTTGAGCAGATGGGCTGAGAGGTGGCAACTTAAGTTTAACATTGACAAATGTAAAGTACTGCATATGGGAAGCAGTAACCCCAGAGTAACGTATCAACTGTGGTACTACACTGACAGTGGTAGAGAATGAAAGGGACCTGGGGGTGGTTGTGCAGGCAGATATGAAGTTCTCTGAGCAGTGCAGATGGTCTGCAAGAGTTTCTCATGGTGTCTTGTCAATGATATACAGGAATTTTTCTAGCAGGGATAAGGTGATTATTCCCTTGTATAAGGCAATGGTCAGGCCACACCTTGAGTACTGTATACAGGTCTGGAGGCCTCATTTTAGGAACGATGTAGAGCTGCTGGAGCGAGTGCAGAGAAGGGCAACAAAATTAGTGAATGGAACAAAGGGTTGCTCTTATGAAGAAAGGCTTAATTTTGCAAATTAGTGTCTGGAAACTAGGCACCTGCAAGGTGATCTGAGTGAGGTGTATAAAGCCTTGAATGGTTTGAGCATGCTCAATGCTGATGGGATTCTTCCTCTTGCTCAGAATAATCATCTGAGGGGGCATAAATTCAAATTGAGGAAAGATAATTGTAGGATAGATGTGCGAAAGTTTGCCTTTAGCCAGCGTGTGGTTGATTGCTGGAACAAACTTCCACGTCATAGAAGTTGATAACTTAGATTCACGGTAGAACTAGACAAACATTTGGAGCGAGTGGATGGGTGAAATTAGATTTTTTTTTTTTTTTTTTATTGGCTGATGCTATATAAGCTTGCTTACTTTAATCATGTGCGTATGCTAATGCTAATTCTGCAAATTCCACAAGTCTTTCACCTCTTAATTTTGTTAAGCTGCACATTCTTTATCATAAAAGAAATAATGCCAATTAAACTGCATTAAATATTGTATTTATTCAGAATATTATGATTTTGATTTCATGCATATACAGTTGGCAAGGTTGTATGTTTACTTTTATAGATAGATACTTTCGAGCTAATCTTAAAAGATACAATTTAGTCGATCGTTACTCACCTGGGAATATATGGACAGAGTGAAGTGGCATACTTCCTTGGAATTGTAGTGTTACTTTTTTTTTAACTCCTCGTATACTATAAATTAAAACATAAGCCGTTGATCCATTATTTCCTGTACACACAACAGTTATTTAGCAATAATTTTGAGTGATATACAATGACAAGGGAAACATCAAATGGCTACTCCATGCATGTGGCCACATTGTAAATAAAACTGAGTATGTTGTTGATTGCCTTCTTTTTGACATCATCAAGTGGAGAGTGGATTGGGGCTTTGCTAATCGATGCAGGGCAAATTGGGTGCAGTTGACAATGTTGCATGTTTACTTTTATAGACAGGGATACTTTTAAAGTTAACCTTAAAAGCTGGATTAGTCATGAATCTGTAGAGTTAATATACTAAACAAATATTTAAGAATTGGTATAACATTTATTTCTTTATGATATCCACCCGTGTAAACTGCATTATGGCCTCAATAGAGTATTCAAGACAATAAGAATGTGGGCAAATGAATTAAAAATGACTAAGTCATAGTATCCTCAAAAAGGAAAGTGTACCTTGAAATTGTGGATCATTGGTTGACATTAAAATTGGGGTAAAACAACATAAGAAAAGAGTTTTTGGCCAAGAGCTGCTTCCTGATGACACGCAAAACAGAACATAAATGAAAGTGAGAGGGAACACATGGCAAACTATATTGAGAAGCCACAAGAAATCACAATGGTACTTGTAACATCAGCACGATTTCTTGTTATAAATTTCTTTAACAAGTTGTAAAAGTGATGTGAACCAATCTTATTCGTAAGTGGGGAGGGGACACTATAAGAAAACATCTGAAACTATGAAGAAAACCTTGTAAAAAATAAATTTGCATAGTATAAATGGTGACACTATAGCAGGTACACTGGAAATAGCAGACGATATAATACAGAATGATAACAGGAGAAAAAAAAAAAACACCCTAAGAACAGCTGGAACCTAAAAAGTAAACTAATCTACTGTATATCAGTGTGCAAAATTACAAAAATTTAAAATTATTAATTATTAAGGGAAATCAATGGATAGAAGTATACAATAAATTAAAAAAAAGTGCATAACATTGTTATATCACAATGTTATGTTATATCACAATTGTTATATAACATTGTTATAAAAGGGCGTCCTTATGAAGAAAGACTTCGAATATGTGGGTTGCAGAGTTTGGAAACTAGACACCTTAGAGGAGATTTGATTGAGGTGTTTAAGGCTCTGAGAGGCATCAGTAAAATGAATGAGGACAAAATTTTCAAGATTACAAATGATGCTAGAACTAGGGGACATAAATTCAAGTTACGGGGGGAAATGTTTAGATTGGATTGCAGGAAGTTCTATTTTAGCCAGCGAGTTATAAATTACTGGAATAAGTTGCCTTCATGGGTGGTAGAGGCGGACAGTTTGGGGAAATTCAAAGGTCATCTGGATAGTACTTTCGGGTAAGGGAAGCACATAGGATGATAGGTTTAATTTCCTTTTTATTTATTTTTTATTTTATTAATTATTATTATTTATTTATTTTTTATTTTTTTTTTTTTTTTGTTTTTATCATTGTTTTGTTCGGATTTATATTTTTTATTATTTTTTTTTTTTTTATTTATTTATTTATTTATTTATTTTTTTTTTTTGGCTGGTGCAGCATAAGCCATAGGCTTTCTTGCACCATGCGGCCGTTACTAATACTAATACTAATATCCACACATCCCCAAAAAACAGTACCACACAGGTCAGAGATGATCAAATTTTTGGTAGCCAATGGGCCAAAACATAAAATGCTGAAGGCCACAGGCTACACAAGTCCTCACAAGCAGTGGATCTCAGAGAATAAGAACAGTTCCTTACCACTAATTATGCATTTTTCAAAACAGGATTTAATTTCTGTTGATCATGTCTACAGTTGCAGTTTAATTTTTTATTTAATAATTAAATACAAAAATCCAGCACTATAATTACACGACAATAACCAAAATTCTTATTACATGGTTGTAATAATTTTGTTAAATATCAGAGAGAAGAATAATTTTTTTAAAAAATTGATATTTTAAAAAGTCAGTATGACACTATATTCTGTGACATGCTAGTTTAAAATTTTGGAAGTTGGATGGGGAGAGCATTACACTTAGACCCACCTACACTGGCCACCACTATTATAAGTATATGCTTAAAATTATTTAAAAGTATTCAGTTACATGAAAAAAAATAAAAATAAATAAATGAGAAACTGCTAAAAAAAAAAATTTCAAAAATTAGCCATTTTCAATAATTTTTTTATATAACACGTTTGCTGGCTTTTATATTTACAAGGGTCCTGTATGCGTGCCTTGGGGATTCCTGTATGCATTCTTCTGTGGGGATGTTTCTCTTTGGGTGCTGGAACAAGTAGGCTCTGCTTTTTAGTAAATGGATTTCATCTATGAAGAATCATCACTCTAAGTAATTCTGGCATCTGCTGTTTATAGTATTCTAATATTGACAGATGCATTTGAATGAGATTCAGTATCACATCGCTTGAAAAGAATTCTATGTCAGTATCAGATGACACATTATAAGGGGCTGATTCAATGTTATCAGCTTCAACATACTGTCTACCCCTGTTCCTTTTCAGTCCCAATGTCCTAGGCTGTGGATCCATTATAACAATCCTTTAGGGTAAAAGTTTATAGGAAAACACTTTTTACACAAAATTTTATTAATAGACACACATTAAGGATGATGTTTTATTTTTCGCAAACTAAAGAATTAAAATCCAACAAGCATAATCTTCAAAAAACTTTGCCTTTTCTCCATGTGGAAAATACTAAACTAGATAAAATAACTTCATAGGACAAAAACATGGAACTGTTAAGCAAGTATGCATCTTTTATAACAGATTTTATGGCACAGTGCAATTGATGCTAAGCAAAATCCCAGCTTCAATGTAATTGCCCATGGTTCAATCTGTGTGCCAATGTCGCCGAGTTTTTCATTTCATGTGCATTTCCTTTTACAGCACTCATTTATCCACTACAATTGAATGGGATGCATGTGTGCATTAAGGCACCAAAATTGCGGCAGTTTTGTGTTCAGGCAACAAATGTGTTAAACAGTTATATCAGTGCATGTTTAGTACTATACAGAAGTGATGTGGAAATTTATTCTTTGCTTCATTCATAATACATTATGAAAGTGGAATCATGATTTCACAAATTTACTAAGAATGAAAGGAAGAACACTACTTAGTGTGAATAAGAAATAATTTATTGAATGGCAGTTTCTGCTTTTTTGACGTAGCCAAATAATACTAAGCTAATTAAAGATCAGTAAAACCACCTGAAACAAAATAGAAAAAAAATATAAAGGAGGGAAGATTACCATATGTTTGAAGTGTTATGGTTTTCAACAGAAGAAAGAACACAATGTATTCACCCCCCACAGAGCAACTTGATGGTGGCTACAAAGGTATAGGAAGCTTGTGGTTAAAACATGAAAGTCTGTGAGAACTGTATACTCTCAACAGTAACTATTTCCTGTAGCTGGGCAGACTGCAATACTATCATGGCCTTGAGAGAGATCATGGCTTGTTTCATTTAGCTGGCTATAAGCTGTATGAAATGCCTGTCCTGAATACTTTTGGAGCTCCAGGTGTCAGCAGAGGTAACCCTGGAAGATACCACAGTGGGGGTCTAGATTGGCACCTGATCAAGAGAGCGAGAGCAATTTAAGGAGGGAGGGATGTTAAACATGTCAGTGGTTCTGCTGATGTTGGGCTGTGTTGGATAGACCAGGATTTTATGAACCTTCCTCTGACAATGATTGTGCAGAACCAGAGGATGTTAAGAATCTTAAGGTTAAACGTATGGTTCTTGAATATGCTATATATGGTTGCCTAATACAGAGTCTAGCACATCAGCAGTCCATTGGGAGTCATTCACATCTGGGGAAAGGGGGGGTCAGATGCTCTTTGCTATCTGTGAAAATTTGAAGTTGCCTGTAAAATATACCTTAAATTTGTGCTGTTTAGCTATTTTTATGGTAAATTCCCCCACTCTTGGATAGTAAAGGGATGTGAAATGGGGAGGGAGCCACGGGATCTTTTTGTCATGTTGGGTGCCTAAACTGTGCAGTTTTTTCCCAGTCTAAATATACAGCAAGTTTTTCCCAAAACTTGTTGTTCTTGGCCTTAAAACCTCAGCTGAAATGTATGGCAATCTCCCTCCACTTACTTTTCTCTATTTTATTGATTTTTACTAAAGTGTATTTAGTTTAGTGTTATTCAGCCTGTAAGTCAAAAGCAACAATCGCTATTCAGTAAATTATTTATTATTCATGCAGAGTAGTGTTCTTCCTTACATTCTTAATACATCATGTTACCTGCATATGGAAGAGTTCTGCAACTCTTATATTGTCATGATTTATATTCATTTTTATTTATATTCATGTGACACCTGTTTCTTAGTTAAAGTTTGAAAAATTGGAATTCTACTGTATTTCTCTCTATAAGAAATTTGAAAACATGTCAGTACATTCCAATTTGTTACTCTCAGCATGACTCATAAACAGTATCAACAGATATCCTTTGGTTCTGATTGAATTTTGTCGTTTGTGAGTGAGGATCCTTGATTTGGGGGAGGGGGGGGAACACAGGTTCATTTATAAGCTGTAGGTCTGATGCACTTAAATGAGGTAAACAGGTCGGCCACTGGAAATCAAATCAAGAACTGATGATATAATTTTTATTAAAGCAAGAAACAGCAATACATAGTTAAAAAAAATAAAAAACCATGTGCTCAATTACAAAGTATACAGATATGTGATACAGAGATAGCAGCAGTAACTAAGGGATTTGGGGACAAATGAAAGCAGCACAAGTCAACTTTTTGCAAAGATGCTCCCAACAAAAACTAAACAAGACCAAATCCAAAATAAAATAATTAAAAATATGGAAATAAAAAATAAAAAAATTAAATAAAGGAATACAAAATCTGATATGAATATATCAAAAGGATAGAGATGAAGGGAAACACAACAACATATGGTAATGGAAGCCAAGGGGAAGAAATAAAAAAATATATATAAAGTAGTTGATGTCTGGAATAAATTACAAAACAATGGCTACAGAGGAACAGTGGGGAGGAGAAGAGAAGAGGAAGATTTATATGAAAAAAAGATGTCAGACATGGATATCCCTAGAAAAGGGAAACAGCTGATGATTTGCATTTTGAAAATAAATTTGCTGCCATGAAAACTTACATATTAAGCAGCACATTAAGCAAAAATTAGACTAATTTATTTATTCACTCACTCTTTTGTTTCTATTTAATTGATCAATTTTATTCTTATATAATTCCACACCTGAAGTTACTGAAAACTGAATTATTAAAGAAGAATTTAAAAAGAAAAATCTCTAAAATTAAGCACAACAGTAATGAGCTAAGAGAATACTGATTTCTGTTTCAACTGTTAATAAAACTATAATATGCCTGTAATAGCTTTATAAGTCATGTATTCTTTGAAATAAAAAATAATTTATGTAATATAGTATTTCGCATGTGCAAACTGTATTTTGAATGTATAACTTATTAATAAAAGAGATTAATAACTTTGTATATATATATATATATATATATAGTTCAAAGTAATAAATCGTATGGAAAAATTTAACATCATAAAAATGAAAAATACATCCTGTAAAAAAAAAAAAAAAAAGTTATATCATATACAGTCAAAACAGGGAAATTAAAATCAATGAAACTGTTTCAAGGTTCATTATTACTGTTTTAAAAAAACATCCTGGATAATGAAGATGACTATCCTTTTAATTATTTAAATTACCCCAGGGGCTCACATCTGGTGAGTATGGGCTTGGCAAACCCAGAGTCCTTAGCTGAATATTATCATTCTTCTCTTTCTTGCTTTCTTGGTGATTCCCTTCTACTTCTGACTTTCTCTCAGGGTAACACGGAATTTTTTTTTTTTTTGGCGGCATAAGCCTCGGCTTCCTTGCACCATATGGCTAATGATAATAATAATAACTCTTTCAGCAGTGAGTTTGGTGCATGTGTGAGTCCCTTTGAAGTGGAATTTTATAACAGTGGATTCTGAGGAGTGATTTTTTAAAAATGAAAACTTTGTACAGTAATGCCTTAAAATATTAATATGTTCTTAATTTGACCATATTTACCAACACTAAAGTTATTGTCAAAAATCAAATCAGAATTTTAAACAAAAATGTGTTAATATAAAAAAAAAAACAATTTGTAAAATAATCTACAAATAAATCCATCATTAATTTTTGATACAGCAATATCCTCTACATTCTTGTGTTAACTGATTTGGTTTTATCAAAGTCTGGATCTGAATTCCACAGGAATTCTCATTTGACTTTTGTAAGCCCAAATCATACAGACAACTTAGATTAACAAGTGTGATCTTTGATTTTCAAAACTATTTCTGTGGTACCATCTATTATAAACTGTCTACAATTAGTTGAAAACACAGAGAACAGATGGTAGCACATGGCAAAATTTCAAGGCAATTTGTACATTAAGTAGTAAACTTCAAAATGTAGATCTATGTACATACTGCTGAAAAGGTTAAGTGATGTTCATCCATATTGAAAAAGGAAAATTTATTCCTGATATATATATTGGCAGTATAGCATGATGCTTTATATGCCTACAAAGTTTTAATATTTCCTTACAGGTAGAATAAAATCTGGACACAAAATATATTACTAAACATTGGTCTAAAAATAGAGGTTCCCAAAGTGTGAGGCATGCCCACCCCCAGGGCACACTTGATTTTTTGGGGAACACTTGTTGTTTCACGAAGCAATATTTTAATGTTGTTGTTATGTTATTTGGTTTTTAGGAGCATCAGCAACTAAGACCATATTGCTCTGGGAATATGTGGTGGTCATTCCCTGACCTTTCCGCATCCTCCGTATTTGGTGGTCACGGACTCGAACTCCGGTCTAATCAAGAAGCGTGTGCTACGCACTGCTGTTCCTGGCCACCTGGCTATGGAGGCGCCCCAGTATTTTAATAAAATATGGACAAACCGTCACACTAATCCAGATATGAAGCATTTTTTATTTATTTCTATTATTACATTTGATTTCTTTGAAATTAAATGTACTGAAGTATATATTAATTTATAAAAGTATGTAAAATTCATAGCTAAATTTTAGGACATATCAGTTTTTTTGCACTTGTTCTGGAACTTGGAGGGGGGGGGGGTGGATGTGAAATTTATGAAAAATTTTAAGAGGCTCAAAGGTATATAAGTTTGGGAACCTCTGGTCTAAAAGCATTGTGCTTTTAAAATTATAAAAGAAATTTTATCAAAAAAATTTCTTTTTGCTATTTTTGATATGTCAGCCACCTATTTTTTTTTTAAGCTATAACTTTTAATGTCTACTTATTCTCCCAGCTGAAACCATCAATAAATACAACTTATCTCCAACAAAGAAGTTTTTCAACATTATTGCATATTACAACTCTAACAATAATGAAAAAAAAAATAAAATAAAATAAAGAAAGAATTCTTTGGTAGTATGTTTAGCTGCCTGCTTAGTCAATTCCCAGAGATAATTACAAATAGGAGTTTCACCTAGATTTAGCATCCTAAAAATGCATCAGTGAAAATACAGGAACAGTAAGTAAGTCTCTTCCTTTCAGCTCAGATAGTTCTATAACCACTACGCATTCTACTGCCACTCCACCTAAATCCTGGATCAATCGGACTGCAGCAGCCATTGTACCTGAAAATTAGAGATAATTAATATTTACATATTTGCAAAATCTTCTAAAAGTCACATTTCTAATGGGATAAAAATATAATATAATAATATAAGATAAAAATATAAATATAATAATACACTCTCATCACACATTGTCTGTCAAATTCAACAAGCTGTCCTCTTGAGAAAAATGGTCAGCCAGAAGAAATAAACGAGTTCATTGAATGGTTATAAAGTTAATGATATTCTTTATTTATAAACTGAATTAGAATTGGAAAGCAAGATAATCAATAAACAGAACTCCTATTTAGGGAAAGTCTGTCTCTTGACTCATATTACATTAGAGCAATATTAGTTCTTCATAAATAACAGGTTATGGAACATTCATATCATTTTAGGATTAGGCAATTTTGTAAATTGATGCCTCCAGGAGTCATAGTGGAATAAATAAATACATGGGCTCTGTTAGGGTAACTAAGAGTAGAAACAGGTGCATGTATACTTGCGTGTACACCAATGCTAGGAGTTTAGTAAATAAATTTGATGAGCTTGAAGTGCCAGTCAAGACATCAAAGGCAGATATTGTTGAGATATCAGAGAAGTGCTGTCACATAGATATAAGCAATGCAGAATTGGAATTTGGGGAGTACAATGCATACAGAAAGGATAGACAGGACAGGAAGGGAGGAGGGGTTATGCTGTTAGTTAAGAAACACAAAATCTAAGGAAGTGCATCCAACTGATGCTGGTGAACAATACAAGGTTGAGTCTGTTTGGGGTGTCATAAGCACTGGGAAAGGGAAAATGGAAGTAGGTGTGTGTTATAGGCCTAACAAATCTGATGAGTATAATGAGCAACTGTGCAGAGAAATAGAGTGGGCCAGTAAATCAGAATGTCTTATAATGGGGGATTTTAACTTTCCAGATATTGACTGGAACTTGTGGGTTGGTCACTCACACACTAGCAAGACTTTTTTGGATTTATTGGATTACTGTTTTCTACAGCAGCATGTTTGAGAGGCAACCAGAGGGAGTAATACTCTTGATCTGATTATCAGCAGTGATTATTCATGCATTAAGAATTTTCAGATAAAGGAACCACTGGTTGACAGTGATCACAATGTACTGATATGAGAATATGGGAATTACTTAAAGATGTAACTACCGTCAAGGCTAAAGTGAAGGGCTTTTGCTTTCGTAAAGGTGACAACAGGGGTCCCAGACAGTTTTTAAATTCTGTACAATTGGATAAACTGATGATGTTACCAACGTTGAATTCTAAATGAGAAGCCTTCAGGGACTCAATCTTGGAGGCTACTAGGCTTTTCATTCCAACGAAGTAATACTGTTCAAGGTTCAGACCTAAATGAATGTCAGATGAACTAATGAGGTTCGTGGCAGAGAAGAAAAATGTATGGGATGCATATAAAATATCAGGTGACACAGAAGCCTATGGCAGATATAAGCTTGCCTGTAATCAAGTCACAAAGAAGGTTAGGCAGGCAAAGGCAGATTACGAGAAATCTTTGGCAAAGGATGCAAAGAAAAACAGCAAAGAGTTATTTACTTATGTAAACTTTAGAAGGAAAGGGATGAATTAGATTGGACCACTGAACATAGATGGGTTAATTATTGATGATCCAGGTAGCTGATTAACTGAATGAGTATTTTGCATCTACATTCACACATGAGGAGTTATTCAATGAGGGGAATGCCAGATGTTTATCAAATCCTAACAGGGAGCTAAGTAATTTTGTAATAACTGAGAGCAAAGTAGAGGAGAAATTGTTGAAGTTAAACATAAGGAAGGCACCTGGGGTGGAAGGGATCTATCCAGTTATATTAAAGGAGGCAGCAAAGGAAGTAAGCAAACCCTTAACTATAATTATGAGAGCTTCCTTGGAATCAGGGGAGGTTCCCCATGGACTGGAGGTGTGCAAATGTATCATCAATTCACAAAGGGAGTTCAAAAGGTGACAAGTAACTACAGACCTGTTAGTTTAACTTATATCCTGGGGAAAAATAATAGTCATTGGTTAAAGAAGCATTGCAAGATCATCTAGACAAGACTGCTTTTTTTTGTTTGTGTTTTAGGATTTTATGGCGCATTAGCATCTAAGGCTATAATGCGCCAAGTAAAAAAAAATGTAAAATATAAAACTATAATATTACAATTGTTTGTATATTATTGTGAAAGAGCATACGATATAAAGCATTCATAAAGCATAACACGATACAAACATTCTAGATAGAGTTATTTAGATTAATAAGTTGTAAAAACTTAAAAATAGCTGACACGTTGTCATTGTCTGATAAAATCTGTCTTAGTGTATAAGGTTCAGACAGATGGCTAAAACATAAACGACAGTCATTATAAAAAGACGGACATTCAATTAAAATATGACGGACTGTTAAAATGGTGTCACAATTTCTACACATAGGACGATCATCTGGCCTCAGCAGATAAGATAAGCCTGCAGTAATAGTTAAGACACAGCATGGGTTTGTTAAAGAGAGGTCTTGTCTGACCAATTTGATTGGATGTTATCATGTGGTTACAAAGGAACCGAATGTTAAAAATAATTTTGATATCATATACTTGGATTTCAGGAAAGCTTTTGATATTGTTGCACATGGAAGATTGCTGTACAAATTGGAGAGATATGACATTAAGGGTAAGTTTCTACAATGGATAAAGGGATGGTTGAGTGGGAGATGACAGAGAGTGGTAATCAATGGACAATGCTCTTCATGGACAAATGTTATTAGTGGAGTTCCCCAGGGTTGGTGCTCGGCCGATTGCTGTTTTGTGTATTTATCAATGATACTGATGGAGGTATATCAGGATTAATGTGCCAGTTTGTAGATGATACAAAGGTTGGCAGGGTTGTTAACAACAGTAAAGACAGTATGCTACTGCAACTGGGTTTAGACAAGTTGGGCAAATGGGCTGAGGTGACAACTGAGGTTTAACATTGACAAATGCAAAGTACTGCATATGGGCAGCAATAACCCAAGAGAAACATACCAACTGTGTGGTACTACACTTAGGCAAGTGGAAAAGATCTGGGAGTAATTGTCCAGTCAAAAATGAAGTTTGCTGAGCAGTGCAGACAGGTTGCTAGGGCAGGTCATGGAGTCTTGTCAATGATATATAGTAATTTTGCTAGCAGGGACAGGAAGGTGATTATCCTGTTGAACAAGGCAATGGTCAGGCCACACCTAGAGTACTGTGTACAGGTCTGGAGGCCTCATTTTAGGAAGGATGTAATGTTGCTAGAATGAGTACAAAGAAGGGCAACAAGATTGGTGAGGAAACAAAGGGGGTGCTCTTACCAAGAAAGGCTTAAGTTCTGCAAATTGCAGCACCTGCGAGGTGATCTGATTGAGGTATATAAGACGTTGAATTGGTTTAACAAGCTGAATGCTGATGGGGTTCTTTCTCTTGCTCAGATTAAGAACCTGAGGGGGCATAGATTCAAATTGAGGAAAGACAGTTGTAGAATACATGTGTGGAAATTTGCCTTTAGTCAGCAGGTGGTTGATTGGTGGAACAGACTTTCATCTATTGTTGTGGAAGTTGATAGCCTAAATAAATTTAAGGCTGATCTGGACAGGCATTTGGAACAAATGGAGGGGGTGAAATGGAAGGTGTTTTTTTTTTTTTTTTTGGCTGATGCTGCATAAGCTTGCCTTCTTGCATCGTATGCATCTACTAATGCTAATACTACTACTATTAACTGAGGTCTCAAGGGCAATCTAATGTCTTACGTTGGGTATGTGTGTGGTATGGCTGTTTATTGGCGCATTAGCTGCTATGGCTATAGTGCGCCTTCTTAAGTTGGTTAATAAAAAGAAATATATGAAATCCATTATGGATGTTGTTTATTTTTATTTTGTAATGTTCCTGTAAAGATCCTTGGAATTTCTCAAATTGCATTTCCACCTTTGTGTTCTGTCTACTAGCTCACTTTCGGTCATATTCCAGTAATCTATCATTTTTACTACCATCGTTAATTTTAACATTCTTTTTTTTTAGTCCATGTGAGTTCATCATGTTAAAAAGGAAAAGGGCTGTTCTTTCTGAGCAAAACCTAGTTCATCAATAAACATGAAAAAGGTATTAAGTGTCAGCTTTAATGAGTCTCTATTCAACTGTATGAATAAAAGAGCATGCTGCTCTAGCAAATATAATGATGCTTCAAAATTTACATAGTACCATTCACAGAATGTGGGGGAAGCAAGTTTACTGCTTTTCTTTTTAAAAAAAATTATGTCCTTATTAAAATTAAATAACATTATTATAAAATTTGTTTTTCTCACATTTACAAATTATCATTTTTGAAGATTATCTGTAATTTTGATTATCTGGGAAAATTTTTTTTCTAACCATTAAGATAATCAGGAGTCTGCTGATTTTACAGTTAAAATATTAACTGTAAAATACACTACATCTTATTTAACTTAGTTAATGGGAAGGATGGATTTAATATAGCTAGAAAAATCCTAATGTGAAATATTGAAAGGCGTTAATTAATAATGAAATTAAAATTAAATGAAAAACTCCACAAATTAACATTACCAGAAGCATATGAGGCAAGAAAACAAGCTTATTCAGCATCAGCCAAAAAAAAAAAAAAAAAAAAAACCACTTCCCATTTCACCTATCCATTTCCTCCAATAGTTTATCTAGTTCTTCCTTAAATTTCTTTAAGCTATCAACTTCCACAACAACAGATAGAAGTTTGTTCCAGCAATCAACTATTCACTGTCTAAAAGCCAACTTCCGCACATCTGTTCTACAATTTCTTTCCTCAACTTGAATTTATGCCCCCTCGTGAATAATCTGAGCAACAGGAAGAATCCCATCAACATTGAGCTTGCTCAAACCATTTAAGGCCATAAACACCTCAATCAGAACATCTTACAGGTGCATAGTCTCCAGACACTGCAAATTGCAGAACTTAAGCCTTTCTTGGTAAGAGCAACCCCTTGTTTCCTTCACCAATCTCATTCCAGCAGCTCTACATCCTTTCTAAAATGAGGCTTCCAGATCTGTATGCAGTACTCAAGATGTGAGCTGACCATTGCCTTATATCCTGCTAGCAAAACGTCCTGTATATCATTGATAAAATCCCATGAGCTATCCTAGCAGGCTGTCCGCACTGCTCAGAGAACTTCATATCTGACTGCACAATTACCCATGGTCTTTTTTTTATTTTCCACTACCCTAAGTGTAGTACAGGGATTCTCATTATCTGAGGATAATTGGTTCCAAAAAATTCCACTTAAAATGGGAACCACATTTTCGTAATGTTTATTATTTAAATGAATGAACCAGGCATAATATTTTAAGAGTTTAAGATTCTATATCTATATAATATATAATAGGGATGGGATACACTTAAATAGAAAGGGTGCAAGAATATTTGCTGATGCTATCGAGGCAGTGTTAGGTGGGTCGGAAAACTGCTAGCTTGGGGGGAGACAAAGACCAATAGATTGACAGTAGCCACTGGCAGAGGTGAAAGAGATTCTTGCACTGCTTCTATTAGAATGAGCAGAAGCCTGAAAAACAAGATGCATGATATTTCAGAGACTGCTGGGAGCCATTGTGGTACAAGTAAACACATGGGTTGTGTTAGGGTAGCTAAGAATAGAAACAGGTGCAGGTATAGTTGCGTGTACACCAATGCTAGGAGTTTAGTAAATAAATTTGATGAATTTGAGGTATTGCTCAAAACATCGAAGGCAGATATTGTTGGGATATCAGAGACGTGGTGTCACACAGATATAAGGGATGCGGAACTGCAATTTGGGGAGTACAACGTCTACAGAAAGGATAGACAGGATAGGAAGGGGGGAGGTGTTATGCTATTAGTTAAGAAACACATAAAAACCAAGGAAGTGAAGCCAGTCGACATCGCTGGACAGTGCAGTGTGGAGTCAGTTTGGTGTGACATAAACATTGGGAGATCAAAATTGAGAGTAGGAGTGTGCTATAGGCCTAATGACTCTGATGAGTATAATAAGGAACTGTACAGGGAAATAGAGTGGGCCAGTAAATCAGAGTGTCTTATAATGGGAGATTTTAATTTCCCAGATATTGACTGGAATTTGGGGGCTGGATACTCACACACTAGCAGGGCTTTTGTGGATTTATTGGATGATTGTTTTCTGCATCAGCATGTTCGGGAGGCAACTAGAGGGAGTAATACTCTTGATTTGATTATCAGCAGTGATTCTTCATGCATTAAGAATCTGCAGATAAATGAACCACTAGGTGGCAGTGATCACAGTGTGCTGAAGTGGGATTTACTCAAAGAGGTAACTACCATTAGGGGTAAAGGGAAGGGTTATTGCTTCCGTAAAGGCGACTACGATGGACTGAGACAGTATTTAAATTCTATACAGTGGGACCAACTGATGATGTTACCAACAGCAAATTCAAAATGGGAAGCATTCAAAGAACTTATCTTGGAAGCTACTAGGCTTTACATACCAACTAAGAAATATTGTTCAAGGTTTAGGCCAAAATGGATGTCAGATGAACTAATGAGGCATATGGCAGACAAGAAAAATGCATGGGATACTTACAAATTAACACATGACACAGAAGCCTATGATAGATACAAGTTGATATGCAACCAAGTTACAAAGGAGGTTAGGCAGGCGAAGGCAGATTACGAGAAATCCTTGGCAAGGGATGCAAAGAAAAACAGCAAAGAGTTCTTTACTTATGTAAACTCTAGAAGGAAAGGTATGAATCAGATTGGTCCACTTGATATTGATGGGTCAAGTGTTGATGATCCTGCTCAGGTAGCTAACAAACTAAATGAATATTTTGCATCGACATTCACACATGAGGAGTTATTCAGCGAGGGGAATGCCAGAGGTGTATTCAACTCTAGCAGTAAGTTACAGAATCTTGAAATAACTGGGAGTAAAGTGGAGGAGAAACTGTTGAAGATAAACACAAGAAAGGCACCCGGGGTGGATGGGATCTATCCAGTTATATTAAAGGAGGCAGCAAAGGAAGTAAGCAAACCCTTAGCCATAATTATGAGAGCTTCCTTGGACTCAGGGGAGGCACCCATTTACTGGAAATGTGCAAATGTGACCCCAATTCACAAAGGAGGATCAAAGGCTGACACAAGTAATTATAGACCTGTGAGCTTAACTTCTGTTCCAGGAAAATTAATGGAGGCACTGGTTAAAGAAGCAGTGCAGGATCATTTAGACAAGACTTCAGTTATAGCTCAGACACAGCATGGTTTTGTTAAGGGGAAGTCTTGCCTGACCAACTTGATTGGATACTATGATGCAGTCACAAAAGAACTGGATGCAGGGAATAACTTTGATATTATATACTTGGATCTTAGAAAGGCTTTTGATACTGTTGCACATGGAAGACTGCTACACAAATTGGAGCAGTGTGACATTGGAGGCAAATTGCTGCTATGGATAAAGGGGTGGTTGAGGGGGAGAAGACAGAGAGTGGTAATCAATGGACACTGCTCATCGTGGACTGATGTTATTAGTGGAGTCCCTCAGGGCTCAGTGTTGGGTCCATTATTGTTTTCTGTATTTATAAATGATATTGATGATGGTATATCGGGATTAATGTCCAAGTTTGCAGACGATACAAAGGTTGGCAGGGTTGTCAAGGACACTACTGACACTATGCTGCTGCAACAGGATCTGGAAAGGTTGAGCAGATGGGCTGAGAGGTGGCAAATGAAGTTTAACATTGACAAATGTAAAGTACTACACATGGGAAACAGCAACCCCAGAGCAACGTATCAACTCGGTGGTACAACACTGACAGTGGTAGAGAATGAAAGGGACTTGGGGGTGGTTGTGCAGGCAGATATGAAGTTCTCTGAGCAGTGCAGACGGGCTGCAAGAGTAGCTCATGGAGTATTGTCAATGATATACAGGAATTTTTCCAGCAGGGATAAGGAGGTGATTATTCCATTGTATAAGGCGATGGTCAGGCCACACCTAGAGTACTGTATACAGGTCTGGAGGCCTCATTTCAAGAAGGATGTAGAGCTGCTGGAACGAGTACAGAGAAGGGCAACAAGATTAGTGAATGGAACAAAGGGGTGCTCTTACGAAGAAAGGCTTAAGTTTTGCAAATTACAGTGTCTGGAGACTAGGCACCAGCGAGGTGATCTGATAGAGGTGTATAAAGCCTTGAATGGTTTAAGCATGCTCAATGCTGATGGGATTCTTCCTCTAGCTCAGAATAATCACCTGAGAGGGCATAAATTCAAATTGAGGAAAGACAGATGTAGGATAGACGTGCGGAAATTTGCCTTTAGCCAGCGTGTGGTTGGTTGGTGGAACAGACTTCCATCCCTTGTGGTGGAGGTTGATAGCCTAAATAAGTTTAAGGCTCAGCTGGACAGGTATTTTGAACGAACAGAGGGGTGAAGTGGAAGTGGTTTTTTTTTTTTTTTTTGGCTGATGCTGCATAAGCTTGCTTTCTTGCATCAAATGCCTCTACTAATGCTAATGCTAATGCTAATATCTGTGTAGATACGCCACAGACAACTTTTAAAGAAAAACTATGGTAGTAATGTGAAAGGCATCATTTCATCTGTATCTCATATTGTGCTCATCCTCCACAACGAGTTGCCCATGTATTGCACTACCTCGAATAAGTAATACTTCACTAATAGAGAAGACTGTTGTTACTTATTCTCGGTGGCACCCACTCAGATGACACCATTTCAAAGCTAGTTGGCTTTTCATTGGTGGGTGAAAAGCCAATGAAAAGCCAACTAGCTTTGAAACGGTGCCGTCTGGGTGGTTGCCCACTGAGAATAAGTAACAACGGTCTTCTATATTAAGTGAAGCATCACTTATTCGAGATAGTGTAATAAATGGTAACTTGTTATTTAGCAATTAGCATTGCTAAATAATAATTGCAATAGTGTTGCCTATTCGTGGGATTTGTGAGTGATTTAGTTCAGTCAGTGAGTGGGAGTAACTATCCCTTTCTTCTTTCGATGGCATTTCTTCCTCTTCCTCTCCTACTATCACCGTCCTACATATTTTTGTTTTCCAAGTCTAATAGGGATGGTATGTGGATAACAGAGTATCTTATCCCATACCATTTTGTAAGCGGTGCCCACTGAGAATAAGTAAAAAATAGTCTTCTCTTAGTGAAGCATTACTTATTCGAGGTAGTGCAATATATGGTAACTCGTTGTGAAGGATGAGCATGATATGAGATACAGATGAAATGATGCCTTTCACACTACAATCATAGTTTTTCTTTAAGAGTTTGTCTATGGTGTATCTACACCAATATTATATAGTAATGTTTATTATGTTTACTTGTACATAGTAAAAAAATGGATGAAGGAACTGAAAAATGAGAAAATTATTGTAGACATTTTTTATTATAACATGTTGCACAATGTAAGGTTAAGTAAAGTTTACTGAAGTTACACTATTTTTCAGTTGTACAAATAAAGAATGAATCGGGAGTTTTTATTTATTTTTTTTGCCGTATTTTTTCAGATAAAATAGTGTTGTAGCATTTAGTTGTCTTTATCTTCACGCTTAATTTTTGTTGCAAGATCATGAAGAAGATCATTCTTACAAAAAATATTAAAGTGGTTGGTCAATTTTCTCAAGGAAAAAAGTTTTAATTCTTTAATTTTCAAATACTCGTAACTGCGGGGACTCGGGTACCGGGGACCCCCTGAACGACACAATATGCTACTCTGGGGTTCCTCTACTGATATGCAATACTTTGCATTTGCCAGTTCGTTTCTCAGCCAATCTGCCTCACTGTTCAAGATCCTGTTGCAGAAGTGTACTGTCATTAACCACCCTGCCAACCTTTGTATCATCTGGAAACCTGGACATTAAGCCTAATATGCCTTCATTGATAAATATAAAAAACAACAATGTGGGGAATGTAATAATGAAATTAAAATTGAATTAATAACTCTATATTTTAGCATTAACATTAGCATATAATGCAAGAAATATACAGTATCAGCCAAAAAAAAAAGACTTCCCATTTTCCCCTATCCATTTCCTCCAATAGTTTGTCTAGTTCTTCCTTGAATTTTTTAATTGGTAAATATTTTGTAAGCAAAATAATTAGTTCATTGATACAAGGTGAAAAAACTATTGTTGCTTATAAAAAACACTTTGCATTCTAAATGTAAAAGGTTTTTATTCTCTTTTAAGGAATGTAACTGGTTTTTCAAACAATGGGCAGTAAGACATCTGTAGTTTCTTCTGTAATTTATTACACATTTAGTTCACAAATTTGTGTAATAATTTCGGAATTAGCAAACAAGAAATTCTCTGCTTATATTTTCATTTGATTCTCTCAAAATACTATATTTTAGGTAGAGCAAAGTTAAGCTAAGCTGTTATGTACTACTGTAAGCATGCTACCTACACCGTTAGCCAGATTCACAAGAGTATCACACCACATTATTCATTGGGCTGCAAAATGTTTGCAAAACATAAACATTTGGTGCTATCCATCAATGACAAAACCAGGGTGGGGGAAAGCAATAATTTGTTTTTAATAATGTTGTACTAAAAATGTTACCATTTTGGTTGGGAGTAGATTGTCAATTTCAGACATTGGATGAAATCCCCAATTGATTCCCATGGTATCTTAGACACTTTTTACCACAGCAAGCCACAGCTTAATCCTGTTTCATTATTTGATATGTACTAGCTACCATGTAAAAACCAAACATGAAACTGTTTATCAGAATGGAAATAACTTTTTTAGTGTCAATCTTGTGTCTCGAGAGGAGAAGACCTCTTCTTCTTCTAACATATACTGAAATGAAAAAAATACAATGATCATAAAAAATATACCTTGTATCTCTTCCCAAGTCATATGTCATTTTATTATCCGTATACAACAGTACTAAAATTAAACTGAAAGATGAACCTACATTTTTAAAATCGGAGATTTTCTTTATTTATTTTTTTAAATGGCACATAAGGATTCACAGATCATGAGTTAGCCACCAAAAATTAATTCTTATTTAAAAAATGTGCTATTTATATTAATGAAAGAATGGACTGGATGAAATCCTTTGTCTTATTTCCAAAATAATTGCAATTGCTAAAACTAAAAGTGACTTGCTTCTTGGCTGACAATCACACTACCTTGACTACACCCATTACATGATTTATATCTCACTATTGAATTATGGCTACCTATTTCAGAAAAGAGAAGCTTTTTACATTCTTAATAAAATGGTTTGGTGCTTTCTAGTTTCAGATTACTTTCTTTCTACTTTCTAGCATATCAAAGTGCAAACTTTGATATGGCATTAGCTTGTAAATGAAGTATAAAATTTTCTCCTTCAACTAAACTTTCATTAAACTTCAAATTTCACATTAAGGCTCTGAAATATATTGATTTTGATGCTTTGAATGTTTACACTCTTGTATTGTGTTATTGTTTTGTGTAGATTTTATTGGCACGTATTACCCGTCAGCCTCCGTAGCCGAGTGGTCAGGAGTGGCAGTGCAGTAGCACATGCTCTTTGAGTAGACCGGGGTTCAAGCCCCTGACTGCTGAATACGGTCGATCTGCCAACCCGCACTGGACCAGCGTGGCAGATTATGGTCCATTTTCCTCAGCATGAATTGTTGAGGAGGCTTCCATCCTGTAGTGGGTTGATAATGGTTGCACTTTACCTTTTACCTTACCCGTCATCCATTTTATTGTATATTACATCTACACAAATATTGTTCACAGGATAATCTGCATGTTGTTTGGATTAAAGAACCCTACTCTCTCCTCTCAGATTAACTAATTTCATTTCTGATAGTGAGACAGTTTAAATCCAATTTCTAGTAATATTTGAACTCAAATCTATCCACATGATAAAGCCAGGTGGGCAGGAGCAGCAGTGCATAGCACACGCTTCTTGATTAGACCAGGGTTCGAGCCCGTGAGTTACCAAATGTGGAGGATGCGGAAAGGTCAGGGAATGACCACCGCATATCCCCGGAGCAATGTGGCCTTAGTTGCTAATGCTCCTAAAAAAAAAAAAAAAAAAAAAACCAAATCCACATGATAAGTGTGTATATGTGTGTCTGAGTGAGTGAGTGAGTGAGTGAGTGAGAAAGAGAGAGAGTTAGGCATACATTTTTAGAAGTGTCAGTGTATCATCAATCCATAAAGATGGATTAAACAATAAAGCAGGCTGACTTCGGTAATAGAAGTAATGATTAAGAATGATGCAATACAGGTGGTAGCGAAACAAATCCCCCCCCCCAAGATACATAAACCCTATGCTATTTAACAAGAGAACTACAATCCAATCAGCTGAGGAGGCACACTGTTTGTTATTTGGTTTTTAGGAGAATTAGCAACTAAGGCCATATTGCTCTGGTCATTCCCTGACCTTTCCGCATCCTCCGTATTTGGTGGTGATGGGCTTGAACCCTGGTCTAATCAAGAAGCGTGCTACGCACTGCTGCTCTTTCCCACCTGGCTACGGAGGCGAGGAGGCACACTGCTGTATAAACTGGAATATACACTGGAATACATCCTTAGACGGATGGTACCTACAAGACAGGAGATAAACAGTTATAATTAATGGTTACGCTTCAAAATGTGATAGGATTAGATGCATGGGGATTAGTGCTTGGACTGTTTTTGATTTTTCTTAAATAACTGGAATACAGACCATTATGTCAAAATTTGTAAATAATACAATGAATAAGGAGAGTGGTTTAATGACCAACATCAAGCAGTGCTAAATCAGAATGATTTATAGAGGATTTAGGACAGTCAGATAAGTGGAAAATGCATTTTAATGCCACAAAGTAGCAAACATTATATAGCAAATAAATAAATAAAATTCTGTTTATACACCAGAGGTTCCCAAAATATGGGGCTTGCCTTCCCTGGGGGGGTGCACATGTTGTTTTCATGAGGTAGTTTTTTAATGAAATATGGAAACTATCCTACTAATCCAGGTACGAAATGTATTTTATTTCACTCTTTGAGATCAAATCGAGGGTTTAGTGTCAAACAATGTTAACTACAAAATGATTTTGTAGTTATGTTGTTTGATATTTTTTGTCATTTTTGTAATTAACCAAAAAAGTCATTTGACATTCTTTTAGTTTACGGGAAATGTACTTACAGCCTAAGTAAGCTTACTTGTAAAGTACAAAAAAAAAAAAAAAAAAAAAAAAAAAAAATGTAAAGTAGAGAGAGAGAAAGAGAGAAAATCTTTATTGTACACTATAGATACAATAATGTACCCGCCACAGCTATGAGGCCAGGGGCTTGACAAAGATATAGGGTAATAAAAAAGTACTAGAGAGATACAATTCTATGACATGGCATGCATTGTTATTTGTATAAAGTAAAACTAAAATTATCGCAAAAAGAAAATGCAATTTTGTAGTTAACATTATTTGACCCCAAACCCTCGAAATGGCGCCTCCGTAGCCAGGTGGGAAGGAGCAGCAGTGCGTAGCACACGCTTCTTGATTAGACCGGGGTTCGAGCCCGTCACCACCAAATACGGAGGATGCGGAAAGGTCATTCAGGGAATGACCACCGCATATCCCGGAGCAATATGGCCTTAGTTGCTAATGCTCCTAAAAACCAAATAACAACAACAAACCCTCGAAATGTATAAATTTATAAAAGTATGTATACTCATAGCTAAAGTTTACATTTTCTGGAAGATGGGAGGGGGGGGGAGCACAAAATTTAGGAAAAATTTTAAGGGAGCATTAGGCATAAAAGTTTGGGAACCTCTGTGTTATGGCCAGAGGAGTCTACAATTTCATTGCAATTGCTTTTATCGCAGCAAATAACCCAAATGGAACTGTTTTAACAATTGGCTCTGAATATTTTGTAATGTACAGTTTCTTGTAATGCTCACTTTTACAATGTGCGAGTCTGCATCTGCAACCACCTGCTGGTCCTGCATTTCCCCTGGCCAGTAGTTGGTCTTGTGACTAGGGATCATCTCTGGTGTGACAGTTTGCTTGTAAACTGCTTTTACAGTTTACAAGCAAACTGTAAAAGCAGTGTCTCATATTTTAAGTAAATGGCAGATTAACTTTTGGTGAGACCATAAAAAAGTAGTAGTCATAAATAAATTTTAAAAGTAGTTCAAAACCAAGGCTTTGTTTGTTTGTATTTGGTTTTTAGGAGCATTAGCAACTAAGGCCATATTGCTCCGGGATATGCGGTGGTCATTCCCTGACCTTTCCGCATCTTCCGTATTTGGTGGTGACAGGCTCGAACCCCAGTCTAATCAAGAAGCGTGTGCTAAGCACTGCTGCTCCTTCCCACCTGGCTACGGAGGCGCCAAAACCAAGGCAACTCATAGAGAAGGAAAATTCACCAGGCAGTTTAAATCTTGCATGGAAAAGAGAAAGTGTGAAAGTCTTCCTATTTTTCATAATTTTGAAAAGGCCAAAAAGGCCAAACTGATGTTATATATGTAATTCCAAATTTCTAAATAATTCAGTTACCCTGATGTAAAAAAAATTATTTTTTATTAAAAATTTTTTAATATTTTTAATAAAAAATGTATTTTTTATTAAAAATAAGCATGATAGCACCTTGTTTTACAAAGATACACTTTCTTATTAAATAACTAACTTAAATAAGTTTTATTAAATGTGGAATACAAAAGCTAATCAATGAAAATCACCTCCAGTTGCTAGTAGATCATCAATCACAATAACTCTGTCCCCTTCTTTAATAGCATGGCTCTGCATTTCCAGTGAATCCTAGACAGAAATACATATTTAAACACCACAAAACACTTTAATTTTAACAAATAAAGGGCAAAGGTAAAGAAAGCCAACACGAAAACCATGGCAAACTTCGGGGAACTTACTGAAGAAACTTGTTTCCCGCCACCGCAATTTCTTCTTGCATTCTCAGTAAACAGATGGTGCATGTTATCGCTAGTGGTAGTAGAAGTCGATAACGATGTATTGACTAGTTTTTTTCTCATTATTAAAAGCAGATTATTGGAGTTCATGAGTGTAATGCCTTTGTGGCAGAAATTTACTTACAGGTACACCCGCCAGTCTTAGGGTGTTCATCTCCCCCCCCCCCCCCGTTTCCCCGCTGTTTTCAAAAAAAAGGAAAACAACTTCTATTGCCACTACCGATAACACGCACCATCTGTAGAAGTCATTTTCCTATTTTAAAACAGTGGGAAGGGGATAAACACCCTAAGACTGAGGCAGTCTGGAGGGTGTACCATAAGTAAATTTCAATCCACTCACGAACTCCAATAATTTACTTTTAATAATGAGAAAAAAACTAATCAATACATCGTTACCGACTTCTACTGCCACTACCGATAACACACACCATCTGTTTACTGAGAATGCAAGGAGAAACTATGGTAGTGGGAAATGAGTTTGCCTGGTAAGTTTCCCGTGGTTCTTGTGTTGGCTTTCTTTACCTTAGCCAAATAAAGTTGTAAAGAGCAAAAATTACTTAAAGCAGTTATAAATAAATAGCATTTATAAATATCAGAACTGAAATTTTTTTTTCAGTTCTGATATTTGAAATCTGTTGTCAATTGTTAATTGGTTTCTTAAAAGTGTGAGAGAAAACGGTGGTTACAGAGCAATAGAAATGCATACTATAATGATAATTGGTTACAGAGAAACCATAAACTTCAGCACTCATTTTTTAGATAAATTTTCACTTCTTTTTCATTTTTTGGATAAATAAATTTTACTGATGATAATTTTACTGATTTACACATATAATGTGAATATCAAGTTATTCTTGAAAGTGAACACTCTTGATCTCTACATACCAGGAACTTGAAAACCAGAAATCAAGGTCTGTCACTTCTGGAAGCATAACCTCCTTTCTAAAGGGACCTAGAGTTGTTTGCATCCTAGCCTTCTTATTTTGGGACTTCCTTGTAGCAACAAAGATCAGTGAAAGCCAATCTTCTTGCAACAAGAACAAGAAAGATTTCTCTCTCTGTATTCATCTAATCATCTGCATCTAAAAACTTCCTCACTGTTACTCAATGCTTTGAAGTTTTTGGTTTCATCTTTTCCATATTTTCATTAGATGACTTAATCTAACTAACTGAACCAGATCTTGAGAGTGTGCCATCAACAGTTCTTCAACATCACAAGGCTCTCATTCCACACTTAACCAGTTACCCATCTCAATCCTTTCTTGCATTATTTGACTGTCTTCTCTTGAAATCCAGGGAAATAGGCAACATATTTGCACCATAATTAACTTCATATAATAATTACATAATATAAACTAACTCCACCAGAGGCAATGTTGCATACTGCAATCTGATCACTGAAACATTTCCATAATTCTTTTACAGTGGACTTTTCTATATTAATTGCTACCAAGCATTTAGTGAATATAACCATATAGTAGTATCTCTTGATATTAATAATTATATTCTGGTCCATGAGCTGCATGATCAATTTTGAATTCACATCATTAAGCTTGTTTGGGGAACCATCAACAATGCTCCAGGTCATTCTGGAGCAGTGTCAATGATTTGCATGGTTTTGAGGGAGAGTGCAAGGGAGTGTATTGAACTATTGACGTTAATTAATCGGGAAACTTTGGACTCAGGGAAGATGCCTTTGAATTTGAGAAGTGCCAATGTATCACCAACACATAAAAGTGGTTCTAAGAGTGAAGCTGATAACTACAGACCGGTTAGTCTGACTTCAGTGGTAGGAAAAATCTTAAAATCAGTAATTAGGAGTGCAGTCCAGGAACATTTAGATAGATATGGCATTCTGAAGGACACACAAATGGCTTTGTTAAGGTAAATCATGCTTAACTAACTTATTAGGCTATTTTGACATATTTTACTCAGCTGGATTTAGGGAATAATTTCGACATAGTTTAATTGGATTTTAGCAAAGCATTTGACTCGGTCCCTCATGAGAGGTTGCTGTATAAGCTTGAACAGGTTGGGATTACTAGTAAGATTTTAAGATGGAAGGTCAACCATATAAGGAGAGATTATGTGGGCTACAGAACTTGGCAACAAGGCACCTCAGAGGTGACCTGATTGAGGTTTATAAGACTCTGAGAGGGATTAGTAAAGTAAATGAAGGTGGAATCCTGTTCTAAATAATTCTAGAACTAGGGGTTATAAGGTTATAAATTCAAATTACAGGATTTGAGGTTTAGATTAGATTGTAGGAAGTTTTCTTTTAGTCAGCAAGTCATCGGTAGCTGGAACAAGTTGCACTCGCAGGTAGTTGAGGCTGACAGTTTGAATAAATTCAAAGGTCTACTGGATACTTACCTGTGTGAGGAGGGAAGCATATAATTTGTGTTTTCTTATTTTTGGTTGTGGTTTTTTTTTTTTTTTTTTTTTTCCTGCCAGTGCAGCAAAAGCCTGTGGCTTCCTTGCACTATATGGTGAATACTATTACTAAAACTGGATGACTGTAATGAGATGATTACAAAAGAGTGTCTTAAGCTTATGTTCAAAATGATCCTGCAATTCCAAGTTTTTCTTTTATCCTAAAATACAGTGGACACCACTAATTGTAATCATTTCGGGACTCACTAAAGTGATAACAGTAACCGAAGAAACAAGAATCAGCTGTTCAGTGTTGTTTATTAAGGTAGAGTGGAAAACGTTACAAAAAAACGAAAGTGAATACAGAGAAAACATTAAAATCAAGCATTATAAACAATATACTTACTTTTCCATATTCTAAAGTATATGATACCCTTTTAGTCTCTCCAGGAAGTTTTCCTGGCTTGCGGACAGGTATGAAAGGCACTTTCAATCTTAAAGCAAGAACTGGTGCTATTATAAATCCTCGAGCTTCAAGCCCAACAATTCCTTTGATATCTAGCTTATTTTCTATTATATGGTTTTGTAAAAGACTAATAAGGTCTTCAAATAAATGTGGGTCAGCAAATATTGGCAGTAATTCCCTGGGAAAGAGGAGGAAAAGCCATTCAAACATATCATAAATATTTACTGTATTATTTAAATTAAAGATAAGGTCACATTTACTCAATTTTTATTTAAATTTAATTTTAATCACTAACCATGAATCTGCTTTTCAACAATATACTTGTTTTTATGGAAAACACAACAATTTGCAAATAAAATTCTAACACTGCTTATAGGCATCACACATTTAAGTAATGAATTTTTAATCGAGAGAGAGAGAGAAGGGCTACGGTTTTTGTTATTAATTTGGTAAGTTCATTAATTAAGTTTTTTTATGGTAACAGTAGTCATTACCTGAATATGTAATGTTCTGGGGTTTCATCACTATTACTTTCACATGGTTTAAGAGCAATTAATTCCCTTAAATTATTTTTGGTTAAAAACAGGGAGTTCATATTCACTTTACGTGCCTTCTCTCATTTACATCTTAAATAAACATCCACATATATCTTTTCCATAATATATTATTCATAGCATTATTCTTTAGAGCGGTGCTTCCCAACTTATGGTCCGTGATGGGTTCTAAAAAATAAAAAAAGCTTTTTGGACCTTGCCTCATATAATAGTGTATATGATAACTGTTATTATATACACTTGAAAGCAACAAACTAGAATAACAGAATAACTGCTTGTGTTAAATGCAGTTAAAGTAAGTAGGCAAGAAGTAAAGGTGGTTTCCAGAGTTCAAAAGATTGTAAAATGCTGCTTGTGAGTACTGACCAAACAGAAGTCAAACATTATTATAAAATACATATTTTAAAAAAACATTACATTATAGATAATAAAATTATAAAATACAGTTACCATACAGTATATAACAAAAATCTAGAAGATATGTACCAATTACAAACAGATGTAAATAAACAATAAAACTAAATGGTACACGGTGCCTTCATCATCCACAAACTTCTCCATGGATTTCGGACCACTCGTTTGGAAAGGTCTAGGTTCAATCCAAATGAATGAAGGAATTTCTAAAGTCCTC
Source organism: Mastigoproctus giganteus (assembly GCF_048544385.1). Classification (NCBI taxonomy): domain Eukaryota; kingdom Metazoa; phylum Arthropoda; class Arachnida; order Uropygi; family Thelyphonidae; genus Mastigoproctus; species Mastigoproctus giganteus. The sequence continues at coordinate 8,046,689 of NC_143581.1, forward strand.
TTTAATTGAGCCTACAGCCAGCTGATCTCAGGCAAAAATAGGGTTCCCCTTGCTTTTTTGGCATACAAACTGGCCTAATGAGTATGCACTTCTGCAGCAGTGCCATACTTAGACTTCTGTGGGTCCCTGGTGAAATATTCATCTTGGGGCCCCTTGCAAAAATTAAAGGTGGAATTAGCAAAATTGAAAAAAAAAAGAGGAAACACTCAAAAATTATTCAAATCATAATTATTTATTTAAACTTAAATGACTAGTACATTATTTACATAAACTTAAAAGTTTCCCATCATTTCCTTATGATATTTACTTGATATAAATTTGTCTATAATGTCTGATGTTTTTATACCTTTAAACACATCTTGTTCTATTGACATAATGGCCAACCATTAATTCTTTCTTGGCCAATTGTTGTTCATGAACACGTTTTAATCATTTTGAGCTTTGAAAAACTGCTCTCCAGATGCAACTGGAATTGGTAATATTAATAATATCCGAAGAGAAATAATGATGTTGGGATATAATTCAACTCATAAATAAATAATAAATTATCCAACTAACAAATAAATGTCAATAATTCTAAGCAACATATATATATTTTTTCCCTTTTAAAATATGTTGCAAAGATTGAATATCTTGATGACAATAGCCAACCATTAATTTTTTCTTGGCCAATTGTTGTTTGTGAATATGTTTTAATCATTTTGAGTCTTGAAAAATTCCTCTTTGGCACTAATGTCGCTACTCCCGTCTTCACCAATGAGAATTCCTTCAAGGTGTTGACATTTCGTTTCTATTGCACTTTCAAATAAATTCATGAAGTTTTCTGATTTTAGAATAAGATGAAAATCCGAGGATATTTAATTGATCTGATCAAATCTTTCTTGTAGGCTAACTATAACTACATCAATCATTATATTAAAAAATTCTGTTTTAAACCTTTTGGTTGGATCAATAGAGCATTCATCTGATAAATTTTCATAGGTAAACTCGTGCTCTTGTCTAGAAACTTGCACTTCTGGTAACACTTTTGTTGTTGTTATTTGGTTTTTAGGAGCATTTGCAACTAAGGCCATATTGCTCCGGGAATATGCGGTGGTCATTCCCTGACCTTTCCACATCCGGTGGTGATGGGCTCGAACCCCGGTCTAATCAAGAAGCGTGTGCTATGCACTGCTGCTCCTTCCCACCTGGCTACGGAGGCGCCTGGTAACACTGACGGTACTTCCAATTCAACTGCAATGTCTATAGATTTATCCATGTACAATTTAAATCCTGATGTTCTAAATTCATTTAGTTGACTGAGAGCACCTTTTATCAATATAATTGCAGTGTTCAAATCAATTGTACTACTTTGCATGGCTTTACTTTATTTATAACACTCAGTGTTTCATACAAAACAACTACACTTATAATAAATTTAAAAGAAGTAATTTCTGTTAACAAACCTTGTATTTCATACTGCAATTTTGCATATTTTCCTTTGGCCTGTTCCTTGATTTTGTTTAATGCAGTCTCGTAACTGATATCGTTATATTCAGAGCAAAGCAAACAGTTTTAAATGTGACTCTGCATTATTGTGGGTTTTTGTTGCATTAAAACTAAGTTTAAATAATAAAAATATGCAAATAGGCAAAATAAATAATTTCTTTTAATATATGATTATAAAATAAATAAATTTACTGCAATATAAATAAGACAATATTGAATATATATGTATATATTCTTTTTGTATAATTAAAGTATTACCTTAAGAAGCAACCATTTTTTTATATTTTAAAAAAATTAAAATATCGGAATTCAGGCCCCCAAAATTCCCGAGCCCAGGACAACCGCCCAGTCCACCCATACCTAGGTACCACACTGTTCTACAGACAGCCACACAATATGGATCTGAGCAATGAGTTTGGGTACCATTAAAATAAGAGTAAAATCCCATTACAATGAGCTTCTTGCAGTACACAAATAATTTTACTAAAACTTCATTCATTTAAAATTAATTCAAAACAAATCATTATTTGTTCTAAATTATAAATTCTGCCAGTTTTCTAATATATGAATGTCAATTTCTACTTTAATCACATAGATGAATAGTAATTTTTACTTTAATTATATAGACTTCAAAAATTCAAATGAGACTTACAAAAAGGAGTATTTGTTGTAATGGGATTTTATTGTAATTTGAATTTCAGACCCAGTCTAGGAATACATAATATAGTACAAGCATCAAAAGCTACTGTTTGTTTTTATTGTTTATTTACATTCTTTTAATTTGTACATAACTTTTAATTATACTTTAAAGTATGCCTTTTATGTTTTTATTATTTATAATGTAATTTTATATGACTATATCAACTATAAATTTGATTGGTAAAGGTTCTAAGGAACAATATTTGAAAGACAAACAATAAAAAGGTTAGTAAGAATGGGACGAACAAAAGGCCACACCTTTTTAAAAGGCTTGGCAGAAATGAGCAACTGAGAAAAACTTCTGGGAGAAACAGTCTGCAGATTTAGATTTGTTCGGTTTTTACTGCTAACGTATTTTAGGCAGTCATCTATATACTTAGACCTCATCAAGACAGTCCAAGTTTTCTCAGTGGAAGCAAGAACTTTCAATGCGTAATTACACATTTTGTGTAACTCTTCCTCAGTGGTGCAGATGGGCACTGATTTGCCCTAATGTTTTTTTGTAGTCATCCTAAAATGAGAACAAAGAGAAAGAAGCTATGTATATAGAGTGAGAAAGAATATATAAACATATAGATAAAAGCCATGACGTTTATCAGTAGGCTTGTAAAAGCAAAGAGATTAAAATTGTTTTGAATTTATATTGGACTTCAGTAATCAGGTAAATAGGGTATATATTCTTACCTGTATATAATGCCTGGTTTAGGAAAATCAGGATAAGACTTGACAGCTTTTTTTAAGTTATCCACCTTAAAATTAAATGACATTTTAGAACAGTAGCTTTGAAACTAGCGCATCAAATAAAACCAAATCACATAAAACAGGTCCATTCGACAATCACGTTGACGTTTCCTCTAGTCAGCATGCATTTGGCGAGTTTAACAGTTACGTAGCCCAAAACAAGTCTACTTTTTTTTTTTTCTAGTTCATTATACAATGCCCAAGAAAATAACAAAACACAAGGTTTTTTCACGAATATTTTATTGCGAAGAGTATTGCCAAAGGCGAATATTTGATATAATAAGCATCCTGGCATGCAATTTACAAGTATCAAATCCAACTGTCCATTTATCACCTTACAGAGCCGCACATTATGCAAATTATTCATGCCTATAAAAACATGGGCTGTGACCATATCACTTTATTCCAGTTTTTTTGGCCTGCTCAGTGGGATAGCCACATCTCCAGTACTCAGGATGGCAAAACATTATCGGTTAGATCCGCGTACCCCTGGGGGTTCGTCGACCAGTTCCCAGAGGGGGGGGGGGCTCGAAACGTTGGTAGACCATATATATATGCATATACATATATTCATAGGTTATATATATGGGTCGGCAAACTTTTTTAGATTTTTCAAGGGACCCGTAGATCTCAGTAGTTTGAGAACCACTGGGTTAGATGATTCTTTGAGATGGCTGGTGATAGGACGACTTAAGCAGGAAGTCGCTGGCGGATTTGGCACTTTGGATTAATGTGTCATGCAGTGTCGTCAAGTCTGCGCGACCAGTGGTATCGTCACCTTCCTATCCACACCGGGTGGAAAAGGCCCGGGTTCGAATCCCGTCGATGACGACAGGAACTTTAGTGGGCTTTATTCACTCCGTGGCTGAGTTAGTCGGTCTCAGTCGTAGATAGCAAGGTTCCCCCCCCCCCCAGAAACTGAGGTTTATTCGTCCAGCAAACAGGCAAATTGACCAGAGAACACACGCAATTTACAAACACAAATATGGGTTAATGTATTCAATTACGGGCAACCCTAAAATAATAATAATTTAATAATCCATATGAACAATGTCCTCACTTTCCAAAAGCTCTAAACTTGGACTTTCTACTGTGGCCGCCCTTCACAACCTGCTCACATCGGCTGCCAACTGTGACAAAAAGTATTTTTTGCTGATTGTTGTTGACTTCGCCGGGGCGTTAGACACCTTATCAAGGTGTTGAACTTGATAAGAGCCACCTTATCAAAGAACCTATATGAAACTATTAAAACATGCCTCTCAAACAGGAAAGTAATAGTTAACGCACTATACCAGAGTGTTTCTAGAACTGTTCTCCGGGGCTGTCCACATGGCTCGGTGTTGGGTCCCCTGTTCTGGAACATTGTCATGGATAATTTCCTCAACAAGGATCTGGGGGATGTAAATGCCCAAGCTTATGCCGATGATCTCATCATCACTGTGGCTGCTGACAGCAGAACCCGCTTCGCGGCCTTGCAAACCAAGCCCTTCATACTCTCCAAGAATGGGCCTCAGACAACAATTCCATCTATCCCCAACTAAACCCAATTCTCGCCTTCTCAAAGGCAAGCTGGAAATCAGAAGACCCCCGCTGATCAGAATCAATGGAACAACTATCAAGTTTTCAACAGAATTATAGTACCTGGGAGTTATCCTCGACACAACATGCTCATTCCAACCTCATCTGAAATACCTCAGGAAAAAAGGTACGACATTATGCAGCCCTGGTTGCCAGGGTCTCACCTCGTGACTGGGGACCTTATCTACCGGAAGACCTTATCTTTATTCTTCAAAACTGCTTTCACACCGATAATAACATATGCTTCTGGAATCTGGTATACTAAAGCTACCACTGCCACCAACAGAAGGACGCTGGATGCCATCCAACGCTCCATACTGCTCGTCACCTCCCATGCCTGCCGCACAGTGCGCACTCACGTCCTTCAGGTCCTGGCTGGTGCCTTACCTCTCGACCTCGAGGTCATTAGAACTGGTCTACTATACCACCTTTCTAAAGAAAACCCAAAAACCTTCCTCAACTTTACAATTAATCCAGCAAATGGCAATGCAGCTGAAAAATATCGCCTCCGTGCCCATCTGCAGCAGGAATGGCAAACCGGGTATGTATTTATAGTATAGTACCTTCTGTACAGCGGCTCCAGGAACATAAGTTCATCTCTACCATGTTATTCTGCGATGATACAAAACTCTGTAGAGCGGCTGGAAACGTGTAGTGTTGTTTGTGTATAGTATGTGTTGTTGTTATGTTGTTTAGTTGTTTCTGGCCTCTTTGCCACCGGGCAGGCGATATCTTGGAAAGCGTGCCCGTTGCCCGTCTACACCACGAAGAGGTGGGCTACAACTAGATATGTCATTAGCCAAGTGGAGATAGACCATTACAATCTTTGTCTGCCCTGAAGAGGGTGAAGTCCCACACCCACTGGAGATAGTGCTATACCAGTGGGTGCCAGCAAATCCCGTACCCACAGCTACCCAAACTTAGGGTACCAGCATAGAAAATAAATTAATAAATAAAATGATAATTTAGAAATAAATAAATAAATAAGTTAGTTAAAAAAAAGAAAAAAGGAAAAAAAAAGTAAAATAAAATAAACCAAGAAAAAATTTATAGATAAGTAGAAAAAAAATTTTATATAAAAATAAAATAAAACAGTATTAAAAAAAAGAAAAAAATAAGTAAAATAAAATAAAAATAAAATATATATAGATAGATACAAAGTTAAAAAAAAAAAAAGGAAATTAACAGGTTTTTCATTCATTCATTTATTAATTACACACAATATAGTCTCAACATTATGTACATAAAAGTATATACATGATTTATATACAAGATATATTTACATATAATTATATGCTCTGACAAACATTAAACTCTCATGTGTGTGTGCAAGTGTGTTCTTATTCAGGGTAGCTCCCAGGCATAAGCCCAAATCTACCTTGAGAACTTGGGAATATATAGTCTTTACAAAGCAGTCCTTAAAAAGTATGTTAAATTACTTGAGTCTGATTTTACTGTAGCGCTATTCGCACTTGAAATCCCGCACCCACTGGAGGTAGTGCAATACCAGTGAGTGCCAGCAATCCCGCGCCCCGGGTTGGCCATACCAGGGAGCCAGCAGGGAAAAAAAAAAAAATAATAATAAAAAATATATATATATATATATAATAAAACAACAATAATATTCAATAGTCTGGATGGCACAACTATAAACTCCAAAAATCACAGTTCAATTGAATATTTCCTCAGCTGCTGTTTCACATGCACTGGAACCTCCAAAACCAATAACGGTACTATACAGCAATCTCCAACTGTACGCCATGGATAATAGACGCTTTAGACCACCAGACCCGACGCAATGAATCTGATCCAGCACGGCAGAATCCAGAATGGAGTATTCATGATTGCAGCACAAAGACAACCAACCAGAGCACCAGACCCAACACCATGAATCAGGTCCAGCACCCCAGCCGCCAGCCAGATGCAGAAACCAATAGTGAAACTCCATGAAGACAATTAAGACACTAGGTTTGCCTCTGAAGAAAGGCTCTGAGAACAGTTCTTGCAAAAACAGCAGCTGAAAACTCCTGAAATAAATTAAAACAGTCACGATTTGCAATAAGCAAATGCACTGTATCAAATGATAAGTCAGGAATATGCGCCATCAAAATCCGCCTTTGGTCTTTATACTCCCGACATAAAAAAATTACATGCATCCAAGTCTCCTGCTCGCCACATGTACAGAAAGGATCTGTCTCCAACCCTCTCTCATATAATTTGGCCCTAAGTGAGCCGTGTCCTGTTAACAAATAAGAAGTGTACATAGAAGGCGTAAACCAAGATGCCACGGTTTTTGCCAATGCATAGTTCACCTGGGGAATATATTTCCTCGTCACAGCTCCAACATCACCATCTGGTCTGCCATAAATCCATTAATTTGTTCCATATTCGTTGTTTTTCTTCTTTAACATTATTCTCCAAATCAATTGTGATATCCAAAAACGTTACTGATGTACCCTTTTTCAATTTGTACAAAAACCCTCTGTAGACAATAAATAAATCCAGTGGCATGGTACCAGCAATTACCTGTAGGGCGTTTGTAGACGCTGTTCTAGGTACTTTCAATAAAGTTAATAACATAGAGCGCTGAAGCGATAAAAGTTTCGATCGAATCCTAGTTTTAGTTACCACAGAAAACCAAACAACAGGAAATTAACAGGTGATCAAACTCGACCTAAGGAGAGATCACTAGAAAATTCCTACCAGATGTCAATAGAACCTACCCCAAACCCCCACCATGGTTCTCGCCAGGCTATACACAACGTTTTTACTTACTGGTCACGAGTCTATAAATGTTAAACTCGGCATCGCAGAGGACCAAACATGTACCTGTGGGGGGCTTCAGACTGGCATAACCTTGTCTACGACTGCCGGCTATATAAGGACCTTCGCTATATCTTCATTACGAAGATCAAATATATTCCAAAGGATCAAGAATCTTACCTCTTAGACACCAAGGTTGAATATAGTGCCTTCTCTTGCTTTACATAGCATCTCTTCACAAGACGAAGAACCCTCCTGGCCCAACAAAGGCAGACTTGAACAAGATGATCCACAATAGCGAAAGATATATCCACCGAACCAAGATGCCCATTAGTAAAACAGAACATTTGTAATAACAGAACTGTAAGAAGGACAATTCTTGACCCACTCCAGACAAACCTGCTGAAATCGACAACCACTAATTTGGACTTTACCAACTGGACTGACAACACCAAAGGCCTTTTGGCAACCTACACCAGTGCTCTCTTGCACAGTGCCTTCTTTACCACTTCCCGGGGAGGGGGAGGGGATGGCCCCGTCCCCCTCCTTTCCTCTCCACTCTTCCTTCTGGTGGAACATGGGCCTGTCCCACTGTCAAATGCAGGAGTAAATCTCTCTCTCTCTCTCTCTATCGACCCCTTACTTCCAACTTCTACCCCCTAGTCTTCAGTCTCCCCAACTACCCTGCCTACTTCACACAACGTGTGCCCCACACAGTCGAAACTTAAAAGCACTAAAATTCTGTTTGCCCAATTTTTCGGTCTTAGTCACCTTTTTGCATATAACCCCTACAGAATCGTTATTATTTATTATTTTTATTTTTTTTTTAGGCCCTTACCATTGAAATCCCAGGAAATTAGGTGGCAGGGCCTGCCAGAGTTCAAATTATGTGCTGGGGTAACTGGTCTGCCTCCACGGGGCGAAGTGTGCGCAACCTTGGGTCCCGTTAGGGGCTCAGCGGCTAAATGACCAGATGAACAGCGGTACACAACACTACACCGTACAATATCCATACACTTTTAAATCTCTGGCATTTACAGTGTACTGTATCACACAACAACACAACAATGTAAACTCCCGGTGATGGGAGAAAACCCTGGTACCGTTTGACCCTCAACACACTGAACACATTCCAAAAGCATATCAACAGCTGCAGTGCGATGGGATGTGGCGATGGCGTGTGGCTTTATCATCCATAAACAAGAACTCGGGGCCAATGGCACCTCAGAACAGATGCACATGGGGAAGGATTACCTCAGCAGTAGCGTGCAACGATTACAGTACCGCCTTCCAGTATCTGGAGTTGTGTACGTCCATCCATGGCATGGACGTACACAACTGGCATGTGAGTGACCAATGCACAAGTTCCTGCAAAGCTGCAGACCGAAATTTTGCCTAGCATATAGCTATAAGTTCCGGATCGTGCCAAAATGCTAGTTCCCTACGGTTTTTAAAGTGTCAAAAAATATTGGACAGATGGGCCTTCATCTGATTTGCCAAAAAAGACTGGGACTAGTCCAAGGGAACCCGCAAAATTTGCCAAATAAGGCCTACTAGGTTCGGACGAAGACTGCTGCTGAGTCCCAAAAAGTAGAGCTGAATTTTCAAAACCTATAGTCTGTGGACTCTGCTCTTCCATCTTGTAGTGTCTGTGTAGGATTATTGTCCCCCAGAAATGGCTGAACTTACCTTTCCGTCGAGCTGAAACAAATAAATATTTAGTACTCAGCAATTCTAAAACGAAAAGTGTTTTAACATACGGCAACTCATTTTCTTTTTAATTTTGAAAGATTTTCAAGGTGGAAACGTAACAAGTTGCTGACTGTTGTTCAAAATGTGTGCTCCTGAAGTCGTCTGTGTTATTTGTATTGCTGAAAAACAAAACGAGATGCCTATAACTATTCTCTGCACACATAAAATATCATCCTTATCACTACTCTTTCTACTACCGCAGTAAACTCCTTAGTTTCGTTTTCTGTTCTGTGATCCTACTGGCATTTTGCTACTCAGTCTACAACGATCGGGGTCATTCCTGGCTTTCATGAAAAATGGTTTTTCATCCCGCAAAGAAACGCTTCAATCCTGGTCAAGATTAAACAACAGTGTTCCACAGGTTTTTCTGTTTTAGCATGTGTGCTTGCCTAAACAACGTTCTCTGTGAATCGCTCGGCTTCCGACAAGGCTGCACGCTAATGTGTGTTTCCAGAAGACCTGGGTTTCATATGATAGTCCAGTAGTTTGGATTAACACAAAAATCTTGCACCATCAAACCCACTCAGATTTAAATAAGAGTAAGCTCGCAGCATCAAAATCGCGTTGTGATTAACTCAAAGGTTCTCCTTAAGTTGACCTTTGAGCCCCGCTTAACTCCAACTCAAAATCTACTCAGTAAATTATGTGAATTATGTGTAACAGTGAATTGTCACAAGGCAAAATGATCAACAAAACAAGGTTTATTAAACATAAAAGTCATACACATGAGTACAATTGAACTGGTCAAAGCTTTAGATTAATTGGTATGTGGTTGCTTGGTAAATTAACTGAATAGCAAGCGTTATCTTGCTACTAGTCGTGTTACAATTTTGGAATGTTCTTCATGTGGCTTTTCAACTATTTCTCTTGCGAAAATTCACAATCACTGATGGCAGTCATGTCATACAATTATTCTACTATTAGAATAGGAATATATGTGTGAACTTAACAATAACAATGAGTATTATAATAACTAACTTGACAAGTCGCGTTAACTGTTAAATTCTAATTATGAAAAGTAGATACACAATTGTCAGCTTGATTTTTATGAGAAGAGAGATCAGTGTGTGTGAATTAATTAAAGGCAAGGGAAAAATATGATGAACTTCGATGGTTGAATTTGTGTTGTTTTAGAAAAGGCTAAACACTTACCGACAAATGGTCGTTCGTCCCCAGTACTTTTTAATCCTGCTCTTTTATCCATACGTACGACTCTGGGCTAACTTCCTTGACTTTCTCTATCTGCTGATCTTAAACTATCGCTCTCTGACTCTTACAACCTGAAAACTCTGAAACCTACAGTAAGACTGCCAAAGCTTTCTGTTTTCTTTCCCCTTTTCAATTAAATACCTCTGCATCCCTTAACTGAATTACCCTTGACGTGTTCTGATCTCACGGGTCAATAATGTGGGGCAAAGAATTACACTTGAGGACTGTCAACTTTGGGATTTGACACTACTACAAATGATATATTAAATAGATAAAGGAAATCTCATGTTTGTGTAGAGCAGTTTCTTTTGTTTTGCAATCGTGGTCATCGAACATAAATCGATACACTTATACGAATGGAATTTTGGAATGACTGTCATTGTGTTTATTAGATTCGATTGCATAAGAAATTGTGTCTCACGTTCTGGCTTCTCACCCTTTTCTGTCAAAAGTCACGATCTGCTCTTTTCGTTTCTTTTCGTTCATCTAATTGCTGTGAGCACTGAACGACGGTGTATCGTTTCATCAACAACAACCCCTAGGGCGGTGCTGGTGCAGATGCGGAATCGAAAGTTAAACGGAATTCATTCCGTCAGATTAGTTGCATAGGCCGTGGAAAAAGTATAAGGCACTATAAGGAATAAATGCTTCTTAAAAGCAGGTGAAAGGGATAAAAAATGATAGCATTTTTTAACACTTTAACAAAGGTGATCACGAAATTACAACTCCCTACCTAATACAGTGTTGGTCACCTTTGCCAGAGATAGCAGCCTCTATTCATCTAGGCCAAGAGTAACGACCCAATGGTACCCTCGCCCAACTTGGTACGAGTACAAATTTTTTGGCACGCGGAATTCAGAGCCTCCCCAAAATATTTTCAAACTTCATGCAATGATTTGTTTAAAGTCGGAGTGGTGAGACGTACTGACTAAATTGAGAAACGAAATTAAGAAAAAAATTCGTATATTTCTCACCTTTATTCAGAACATAAATTATTGGTAAAATTATATGAGATATATTATCCACAGTCAGTATTTCGTGTAGCTTTCTTCATGGTCAATTACGATTTGTATGTGGCGTGGAGATTGGAGATTATTCTGCATTACTTCCCACAATCCTCATAAATATTTTAATTGCTATTTGCCCTTTACAGATCATTCAGAATGTCAGCTCAGCCAACAAAGAAACAAAAAAAATTCAAATGAAAGGGGGGGGGGAGGCAGCAGAGAATTTCAAGAGTGAAAGATTTAGTATAATTTTATGGAGAATAAAGCATTATGCATTTTGTGTTCTGGAACGCGAGGGTAAGTTTTTAAAAGATTTAGCCAATCTTGGCAATATTTGAATTTAGCCTTGTGTTCTGGTCACGCGAGGATAGATTTTTAAAAGATTTAGCCAATTTTGGCACGTACCCTTAAAAAGGTTCGCTACCCCTTGCTTAGGCATTGACTCCACCAAATGTCTGAAGACGTCCATAAGGATCTGCCGCCATGCTGCGTACAAAGCTTCCCACAGTGTCGGAATAGATGGCGATTGCGTGTCCGTTTCCCTCTTTCGTTCCAACACATCCCACAGTTGTTTAATTAGATCAATTAGATCGAAGTCAGACGAATTTAGAGGCCAATCACGATGGGTGTTAACTTCACTGTGTTCCTAGAACCAATCACGATGGGTGTTAACTTCACTGTGTTCCTAGAACCACAGTGCTGACCAGATGACAAGGCACATTATCGCTATGGATAAATAAATCTAGAGAATAAAAATAAAAATTAAGGAACGAGGCGTATTAAAATAAACGGAGTAGTTTCATGTGTGTGTGATAAAAAATTCAAGTACGCTGGACAAGTTATTCATGCTACTTCCCAATAATACCCACGACACTGATCCGAACCATAAAATTCGGCTGAAAAAAGAGAAATTAATAAAATGTCTACTAATTGATATTTAGATAATTGATGTCTATTAATTATTTATTTTTATCTGATATAAAATGGTACATAAATTTCTATTGTAGTAATTTATGTATTGTTAATTTGTAGAGTTTTTTTTCACAATAATATTTTTATGTGTCATATGTGTTTTTATGTGGTGAGAAGTATAAAGAAGTCATTGGAAGAAATTTACTCTCCATTGCTTCATTCATAATGCTTTATATATATACTCTGCGATATTGATATTGAACCCTGAAGGAACAGAAATTCAGAGAGAATACCTGGAGTAATGATAGTCAAGGAGTTGGGGAACACATGATAAAGTTGCAGACACTAATATGTGTGAACATATTTATTCACACAAAATGATGGTTACAATGAACAGGTCAATATGATGTAAATCCGCAATGGTCGTGGATACATTGAACTAAATATCTTGGCATTGCGTAATGCTGGTGTCGAATATGGTGGGGAAATACCAACGGCACCTGGTGGCGCAAAACGGGTAACTGTATTTCTCCCCCCCATCCAGATAAATTTGCGTGGATGAACTGGCCAAGACAATACTCCACACCACGAAGACACACAGAAGAAAACCCCAACGGTATGTGCTCAGCAATTGTCCTGTTAAAAAAATGGCTCCAGGCACCCCTGCAGTAAGCAAGAGAAGAACGACAGGTTTCAGAATCTTTGCAACATATTGGTGAGCAGTCAGATTGCCAACTGATTGTTTCCCATACACAGTAACACCAGCAGGGTGTTCAGCATGACGTTCGATAAAAAAAAACAACCAAATATTATTTTTAGGCCACCAGAATAATTAAATTCATCTGCCGTGCATTGTGTATTATGTCTGTAAACTGCGTATGTTCTATGGTTGATTTGTCTGTTTTGCTGGACGCAGGATCCCCCCCCCGCCAGTTTTTTTTTGGGGGGAACCTTGCTACCTACGCCTGAGACCGATTAACTCAGCCACTGAGTGAAAAAAAAAGCCCACTAAAGTTCCTCGCGTCATCGACGTGATTCGAACCCGAGCGTTTCCCACCCTGTGTAGAGAGGACGGTGACGATACCACTGTGCTACTCACGCAGACAGTATGTCGTTCAACAGTAGAATAGGATCATTGCAGTTACCACGTCATAGCCACACTTGTATGTAGCTATCATCGGGCCCAAAGCTGAAGCAGAACTCATCGCTGAAGACTTTATTCTATTCTGTATCTCAGTTATCCCCTAAACGGTACCATTCCTGATGCTGTTTACAATGGTCAACGGTCAGGGGGTAATCGATGCAATGGACGTCTGCCAGACGGCGTGTGTAACGGTTCGACGGGAGGTGGGATGACCACCAGCTATTGTTACAGTTCGTTAGATCACAACCAGCGCAGCTGTGGTGCGGTGCAAAGCTGTCGAAGGATAAGACGATCCTCCGGTTCGATAGTCTTCCTTCGTGCTCCTCTGCCCATTCGATGAACAGATATATTGCTTCCAGCAGCAACATCTGCGCACTGTGGTATTGTCGCGGCCCACAGGTTCTTCTACACGACAAAGGGACTATTCAGCCTCTCGAAGGTCGATGACCTGCCTTCTGTCTAAGTAATTCAGTTGGTGATACGGGTGTCAAATATGACGTATTTCGGCATTTTTAACAATTTCCTTGCACTCTGAAATCTGTTCCTGCCAGAAAAAAGCCTGTTTACTGCTTCATACATACGTTGCTTTTGAATTCCACGTTCTCTCTGTTCATTTTTATATCAGCCGAAGTTTTCGCTCGATTGTCCCCGTATTTTAATAATTTCTTTATCTCGGTGCAACTCATCGGCGTGCTGATTTACATGCACTTCCGTTCATTCCTGCTGGGTACTGTAATTTCAATGGCACAGAGTGTATGCAGAATCAAAATTTCATTATTATTATTATTATTTTTTTATTTTATTTTATTTTTTTTTAGGTCCTAGCCACTGAAATCTCAGGAAATTAGGTGGCAGGACCTGCCAGAGTGAATTATATACTAGTGAGTACCTGGTCTGCCTCCACGGGGCGAAAGTGGGACAACGTCGGGCCTCAGTAGGGGTCTGGCGGCTAAATGACCAGATGAACAACGGTACAAGGCATCACACATATACAAAGTCCATACACTTTTGAATCTCTGGCTTTTCCAGTCAACTGGTTCACCCACAATGTAAACTACGCGGAGATGGGGGAAATCCCTGGTGCCACTTGACCCTAAACACACTTTACACTTTACTTTATTATTATTATTACTATTATTATGATGCAAGGAAGCCTGAGGCTTATGCTGCACCAGGAAAAAAAAGCCCCCGAGCAGCCCCGAGAGAGAGAGAGAGAGAGAGAGAGAGAGAGAGAGAGAGAGAGAGAGAGAGAGAGAGAGAGTCAAAAGTAGAAGGGAATCACCAAGAAAGAGAAGAATGATGATATCCAGCTCAGGACCCTGGGTGTGCCAAGCCCATACTCACCAGATGTGAGCCCCCGGGGTTATTCACGTAATAATTTTATTTCTTCATTTAAATATTAATGTGGAAATTTCTTTGACTGATATTAGGGGAATTTATAAAGGCGCAAAAAAAAAAATCATCTAGTAAATAATTGGTGTCGATATTTTGGAGTACACTAACCATAAAGATTTATTTATTTATTACTCAATGATTTTCCTTACTTCACGTATGTTCTATCCAGTAGAAGGTTTCCAATTATGGGCGCCAGATGTCGCTACTCTCAACAGCGTGTTTATTTGAGGCAGAAACGTGCTCTTTTTACATGGATTGTTAGAAGTTGATTAAAATTATTTGTATTTTTTTTATTAGAACAACCCGACGTTTCTTTGTTATTTGTTAATGTGTTTCTATGCCATATGAAAGGATGTGTTCCGTTCAAGAGTATGATTCAAGCTCAACTCACAACTGTGAGTGTGGTAATTTTAAAGCATCTAATAGTGTGTAAGTAATTTTCGTTTTTACTGTCTACATTTCATAATGCACATTTATGTCTACTAGAAATATAATACAGTCAACACGTATTTTAAACTCAAGGAGGAGGCACTTTCAGAATCCAGCGGAGATTTGAATGCGAGTAGAAAATACCGGCCTCCTCTTATATAAAATAATTCCGTTTACTTTTGCTGCGCAGTGAGCTGCATCAATTTCTATGTAAACACCATCTCGGCCCTTTAAATATTTGAAGCGTGCTCAGGAATTGAATTTATGCAAAGGCGAGTCACGACAAATTCCTTTTCTGGTGGCTCGCCTTCTGAAAACTCGAAATTACTATTAGTATTGGCAAATCGATGCAAGAAAGGAAGCTTATACAGCATCAATCCATCCCTTCAATAAATTTCGAATCCTTTAAATTTATTCAAACTTCCTACCTTCACAATACTAGGTGGAAGTTTATTCCAACAATCGGTTACTCTTTTGCTAAAGGCAAATTGCTACACACCTGTTCTGCAGTCATCAGTTGTTTAAATTTACATTTATGTCTCTTTATATGTATGTATCATGGTGGAATCGGAAAAAAAATCATTAGCAGGATGGCAGAAGATTGTGATTAATGATAATTCATCAGATTGGGCTAACATATGGGGCTCACATCTGGTGAGTATGGGCTTGACACCCCAGGGCCCTGAGTTGGATGTCATCATTCTTCTCTTTCTTGGTGAATCCTTTCTACTTCTGATTCTTGCTCTCTCTCTCTCTCAGGGTAATTCAGAATTTTTTTTTTTTGGCTGGTGCAACATAAACCTCAGGCTTCCCTGCACCACATGGCTATTAATAATAATAATAATAATAATAATAATAATAATAATAAGAGGTGGGAATTCCCAAGGATCCCCACCTCTTATATACTGGGACTGCTCTCGATTTTCTTAAGTGATATCAAAATTTGAAGATGATATACAGATTGGTAGAGTAGTTAATGACTTAGATGTTCAGAAAAGTAGCAGCTATCTTTTAATGCATAACAATTCAAGGTCTTACAGTGGGGAAATAGCAACCCCAAAATAACACACATACGTCAGTGGGTTGAGCTAAAAAGAGTAGGGGAAGAAAGATTTAGGATCCTCAAATCCCATGGTGTTCTATTGATGATATCAAGCATTTACTTATGGAGATAGGGAGGTCAGAATACCACTGTACAGGGCAATTATGAGACCACACTTGGAATACTATGTTCAAGTATGAGACCACACCAAAATGAACTTCTTGAAAGGGTCTAAAGATGGGCAGTGCACCTGGTAAGATTGGAAAACAGGTGCCCATGTGAGGAAAGACTAAATATGGAGGCTGCAGAACTTAGAAACTAGATGCTTTAGAGAAGATTTGATTGAGGTATGAGGCCCTGAGAAGTGTAATTAAATTGAATGAGGATGAAATTTTCACTTTTATAAATTATTCCAGAACTAGGAGCTATAAATTCAAATGGTGGGTGAAGGGGTGTTAAAATTAAATTTTAGTGTATTGCAGGAGTTTTCTTTTAGCCAATGAATTTTTAATCATTGGAATAAGTCAGGGAGGGGAATGCCAGAGGTGTATTCAACTCTGGCAGCAAGCTAGATAATCTTGTAATAACTGAGAGTAAAGTGAGGAGAAATTGTTGAAGATAAGCACAAGAAAGGCACCTGGGGTGGATGGAATCTATCCAGTTATATTAAAGGAGGCGGCGGCAAAGAAAGTAAGCAAACCCTTAGCCATAATTATGAGTGTTTCCCTGGACTCAGGGGAGGTACCCATGGACTGGAGATGTGCAAATGTGACCTCAATCCACAAAGGAGGATCAAAGGGAGACAGAGGTAATTACAGACCTGTTAGTTTAACTTCTGTTGCAGGGAAATTAATGGAGGCACTGGCTAAAGAAGCATTTCAGGATCATCTAGACAAGACTTCAGTTATAGCTCGGACACAGCATGGGTTTGTTAAGGGGAAGTCTTGTCTGACTAATTTGATTGGATACTACGGTGTAGTCACAAAAAAACTGGATGCAAAGAATAACTTTGATATCATATATTTGGATCTTAGAAAAGCCTTTGATACTGTTGCACATAGAAGACTGCTGCACAAATTGGAGCAGTGTGGCATTGGAGGCAAATTGCTGGTATGGATAAAGGGATGGTTCAGTGGGAGAAGATAGAGAGTGGTAATCAATGGACACTGCTCTTCGTGGACTAATGTTATTAGTGGAGTTCCTCAGGGTTCAGTGTTGTTTTCTGTATTTATAAATGATATTGATGATGGTATATCAGGCTTCTTGTCCAAGTTTGCAGATGATACGAAGGTTGGCAGGGTTTTTAATAACACTAATGACAGTACACTGCTGCAACAGGATCTAGAAAAGTTGAACAGATGGGCTGAGAGGTGGCATATTAGGTTTAACATTGACAAATGTAAAGTACTACATATGGGAAGCAGTAATCCCAGAGTAACGTATCAACTCAGCCACAAATAAATTCAGCCACATTCATCATGGCTTCCTAATGGACAGATCAACTGTGACTAACCTACTCCCCATTGAACATGACATAAAACTTAGCCTTGATAATAACAATCAAATAGACATTATATACCTTGACCTACAGAAAGCCTTTGACTCAGTACTACACAAGTTGCTTTGCCTCAAATTAAAGCACATAGGTTTATCAAGTAATGCCTTATCACTTATGTCTAACTTCCTTGAAAACAGGAAAAGCAGAGTTCATTTTGAAGGAAGATACTCCTCCACTTTCCATATACAAAGGGGAATCCCACACGGTTCTCCTCTGGGGCCACTACTCTTTGCTGTATATATTAACGACATAAAAGATTGTATGCAACGTGTTGTATTGTATGCAAAGTGCTCTCATATGCAGATGACTTGAAAATATACAAAACCATCAAAACAACACAAGACTGTGAATCACTGGAAAATGGACTAGACACCATCACCCGATGGATCACAAACAATGGTCTAACACTAAACTTAAACAAATGCTGCACCATGTCTGTCGCAGACTATCACAAAAAACACAAGATTAATTATCCCTATAAAGCTAATAATCATGAGCTATTGAGAATACATGAGGTTTCAGATTTGGGAGTATGGTTTTCTGAGAAGGGAAACTTCAACACACATGTAAATAAAACTACAGCTAAGGCCTCCAAATTCCTTGTACTGGTTAAAAGAATCTGCTTCAATTTCACCAAATGTACAGCTCATAAAAACAGCTTGCATAATGATAATCAACCCAATTCTAGAATATGCCTCACAAATCTGGAATCCTCACACCAAAATTCTTATAAAACAACTGGAACATATTCAGAAATCCATAGTCAGATTCCTGGTGTACAAATCTAGGTTGGAATTGAACACAAAATCCTACAATGAATGGTGCATTCACTTCGGGATTGTACCACTCTACCAAAGAAGAGCTGCAGCAGACTGCAAATTCCTAATGCATCTCGTGGCTGGAAAGTTCGATGCCCCCGAGCTGCTCTACCTCATCAACTTCAGCTGTCCTCCAAGAGTCTTGAGAAGACAAAATATGCTGGCACAAGAGCCATTCAGAACTGATCAACTCAGATTCCATTACTTCAACAGAACTGCAAAATTGCTGAATGAATCCAACATTGATATCCTAAATGAAAACATTAATATCAAAAAAGAGCTACAAAGGTTTTACAATCAAACTAATAGAGAATGAAAATAAATGACTAATTTAATAATAACAACAATAATAATACTATAAAGATAGGTATACTTAGCTTTAACAAAAAAAAAAAAAAAATTTTTTTTCTTCAATGAACAAAGAAATAACAATTAGAAAAAAAAAAAAAAAAATAGGGATAACAATAAGAATAATAACACAAATCAATCAATGCAACTACTTAATGTGAACTATCAAGAAAAGAAAAACAACAAAATGCTTAGAAATACAAATTTCTGTTACCATAGCTTTGCTAAAATGCAAATCGCTTGTAACGCATGATATGCATTGTATATGTTGTAAATTGGCCTTGTATATTTGAAATTGTATATTGATACCTGACATTGTGTACAGATTGTAAATAGAATGATTACTATATTGCTACTGTCAAATTCCTCCTCTGTAAGGCTTCGGCTGTTTTGGAGTAATATAAAAAAAAAAAAAAAAAACTCTGTGGTACCACACTGACAATGGTAGAGAATGAAAAGGACCTGGGGGTAATTGTGCAGGCAGATATGAAGTTTTCTGAGCAGTGCAGACAGTTTGCAAGAGTAGCTCATGGTGTCTTGTCAATGATATACAGGAATTTTTCTAGCAAGGATAAGGAGGTGATTATCCCCTTGTATAAGGCAATGGTCAGGCCACACCTTGAGTACTGTATACAGGTCTGGAGGCCTCATTTTAAGAAGGATGTAGAGCTGTTGGATGTACAGAGAAGGGCAAAAAGATTAGTGAATGGAACAAAGGGTTGCTCTTATGAAGAAAGGTTTAAGTTTTGCAAATTACAGTGTCTGGAGACTAGGCACCTGCGAGGTGATCTGATTGAGGTGTATAAAGCCTTGAATGGTTTGAGAATGCTCAATGCTGATGGGATTCTACCTCTTGCTCAGAATAATTGCCTGAGAGGGCATAAATTCAAATTGAGGAAAGACGGTTGTAGGATAGATGTGCAGAAGTTTGCCTTTAGCCAGCAGGTGGTTCATTGCTGGAACAAACTTCCATCAGTCGTTGTAGAAGTTGATAGCTTAATATAGTGTTATAGTTAATATAGCCTTATCTATAGTCTTATCATAAGTGGATGGGTGAAATAAGGGTTTTTTTTTTTTTTTTTTTTTTTTTTTTGGCTGATGCTATATAAGCTTGCTTTCTTGCATCATGTGCCTTTGCTAATGCTAAAGTTACTTTCATGGGTGGTTGAGGCTGATTAGCATTAGTAGAGGCATATGATGCAAGAAAGTACGCTTATAAAGCATCAGCCAAAAAAAAAAAAAAAAAAAAACCCCTCCCATTTCACCCATCCGTTCTTTTCAAATACTTGTGTAGTTCTGCCTTGAATTTATTTAAGCTATCAACTTCCAGAATG
Organism: Mastigoproctus giganteus; assembly: GCF_048544385.1. Lineage (NCBI taxonomy): Eukaryota > Metazoa > Arthropoda > Arachnida > Uropygi > Thelyphonidae > Mastigoproctus > Mastigoproctus giganteus. The sequence goes on from NC_143581.1 coordinate 8,066,906, forward strand.
ACAGATGAAAGTTTGTTCCAACAATCAACTACCCGCTGGCTAAAGGCAAATTTCCACACATCTATTTGACAACTGTCTTTCCTCAATTTCATTTTGTCCCCTCAGGTTTGTAATCTGAGCAAGAGGAAGGATCCTATCAGCATTGAACCTGCTCAACCCATCAAGGCCTTATACACCTCAATCAGATTGCCTCGTAGATGCTTAGTCTCCAGACTCTGAAATTTGCAGAACTTAAGTCTTTCTTTGCAAGAGCACCCCTTTGTTCCCCTCACCAGTCTTGTTGCCCTTCTCTGTACTTATTCTAGCAAATCTACATCCTTCCTAAAATGAGGCTTCCAGACTTGTATGCAGTACTCAAGGTGTACCTTATACAAGAGAATAATCACCTCCTGAAAGCTTGGGAAGTTCAAAGTTTGGCTGGATAGATACCTGTCTATCACAAATAAGTGGAGTGAAAACCCAAAGGGGCTTTCACTCCACTGGCATCATATGGCTAATAATAATAGTAAACACCCAAGAAAGAATAAAAATACTGTCAGAATTTGTTGTACTCATCCTTGTTAAAGCCCCTTAGGACTGTATAAATATGCCTATAGTTTCAAGATATTACAATTTACAGAACTTATTTGTCTCTAGGTAAGAATGTCCTTTTCTTCTAAGATGTTGGTGTCCAACATCTGTTTGTTTTGTCAGCGATATGTAAAAACTGGGTATTTACCCTAATTTTGATATTTATTGGAGAAATTGCACTTTTTCTTATGATGAAATCTTGCACAATTAAGTATAATAATTGTTCTTGTAAATTTTTTGGCACTTTTCTAAGGCAAGACACAGTCTATATATTTTTGTGTAATGAACATATTTGGAAAAATTGCGACTGTCATTAAAGTCATTAGATATTTGATTAATACTTGTGAGTTTTTGTTATATTTTTTTTCCTTTCCTGTTCATAAAATTATCATTTTAAGGAATGAATTTTTCCAGTCCAGTTTCTTTGAGAACCAGAGTTTAATTGTGAAAGAGTTGCATGCAATTTAAGTCTCAGATTGGTCAACCCACCATTGTATCATGACTCGCAAACATTATTTAGGTTAGGTTGTTTAATTATTGTTTTTTTTTTTTTTTTTTTATATTTTTGAGTAATTAATTCAAGTAACTCAAGTAAATTTTTTTAAATTCTTTTTTTATTGTCTTTAGCACTGGAAGTCATTGCAAAAGATGTGGAGAGAAAGCTTCAGTTGTACTAAGGAAAAAAGATCCTTTATGCAGGTATATTGAAATTTCATTGTATCAGTATTCCAAAGTATTTTTTTTTTTTTTTTCACAGGAAGTTTACAATAAATTTTGTTTTAAAATAAAGTTTATTATTACTGATTGTAGCTTTTTGAGTAAAGGATTAAATAAAGGAGTATTAATTTAGAATGTTGAAAGGCATTTTATAATGTGGGATACTGCCTCTGAGTAAAGAAAACAATACATTAGCATTAGGAGAAGTATATGATGCAAGAAAGCAAGCTTATACAGCATCAGACAAAAAAAAAAAAAAAAACCTTCCCATTTCACCTATCCATTCACTCCAAATGTTTGTCTAGTTCTGCCTTGAATTTATTTACTTGTATAGTTCTACTTGTCTGTCAACTTCCACAACAACAGATAAAGTTTGTTCCAGCAAATGTAGTTTTTTTGATTTTCTGAAATGCAATAACTATAATTTAAATATCTTTGCTTATTTCCCCACCAACTCCCTCCTCTCCCCAGTGCTGTTCAGTTACACAGTATTGGCTATTCAAAATCTGTAAGTTCTACAACCTGCTTAACATTGATTATAGTACATCACACCAACTTATGTGAATCAACTACCAACCAAAATGCAGTCACACCAGCATATTTAAAGTAGCTTAACTTTCTTTTAATAACAAATACAACTACAAAGCAAATCACCCAGTAACAAATGGTGGCTAAATTCCTAAATCATTAATATTTAATGATTTAGTATTTGCATTATATTCTGAGATAGTATTAATTTATTTACTTTACTTTAGGTTAACAAACAATTAACTGATTATTACAGCCAGGCCTCGCATAACACGAGTTTGATTAACGCGTTTTTCAGTTACCGCTGTTTGAAAAAATTATACCACTTTTCACTTTACGTGATGCAAATTTCCAGTTAACGCAATTTTTTATTTTTTATTTTATGTGATAGTTAAAAAAGATTTGAATTGCGTGTTAGGCTTACTGTGCTTTGGACGGGCAATAAACAAATGTTTGCCTGCTGCCCACCTCAGTGTCTTCCATCAACCATCGGAAAACGACGTGTTACTTGTTTGTCCCCTGCTAATAAAGTCAATGAAGACTTGCATTTAAAAATTCTAATTTTTAAATGAGCCAGATGAAAATGTTACCGCGAAGGAGATAACCGTAAAAGAACTAGATGAAATCTTTTGTATCGCAGAGAATCTCAAACAAAAGGTTTGAGGTTCTCTGCAGTATTTATTTCACCAGGGCCCAGAGAGGAAATTGATTGATGAAAAGAGAAAGTCAACTCTGTTCAAATATTTCTGTAACAAATTGTTTCTTCATTGTGTATTTTATGTCAGAGGTTCCCAAACTTTCTTGGTCCAAAAGAAATACCTAACAGTTCCGTTTATTAAGTAGTTAGGTCCAAACAACTTAATAAGAAATGTTGAAACTGTGAACTACCTCGAGCTAGTAGTTTGCACGGTGTCCAACAGATATGGAGTATCGCTGTGTTTCCCTCGAAAATTTTAAATATTCCATGGCGCACAGTTTGGGAACCGCTGTTTTTTATGCAATAAACATTTAATTCCATAATTATTTTCATTATCTTTTACATGGTATACCATGTAAACAGTTAAAAAACAGTTACCATGGTATACAGTTAAAAAGTTATTTAAAAGGTATTTTTAAAATTCTTTATGGACATTCCTGAAGATCAAGGACCAATTATAATTTTTCCTATTGATTATTATATTCGATTAATGCATTTCCGTTTATGTGCTCGCAGGACAAATTAATTGCGTTAATTGAGGTCAGCCTGTATAAGATCAGAAATTTAAAAATGGTTAATAAAGTATTGCCACATTTCTTTTTACTGATGACTATCCTAGTCCACAGAACACAAAGGACTGAGGGATTTGTGTGCTAAGGAGTGTCTTATGATTGGTTGGGGATCATTGGAGTGAATCTATTGGCCTAGGGTTGTTTGCTAAGAGAGAGAGATGCAATCTGTAAATAAAGGGGAGTTCCTACATTGTTGATTCTCTATAAACAGTACCAAATGGTCATTTGCCACTCTGAAGAATGCCCCTTACCTTGGGTTGATGTATTGCTGGGTGGAGGTTATTTGGGTATTAGCCATGAGCTTAAGATATCTCCTGAGGCCCATAGGGATGGGGTACAGCACTGGTGAATTGGTATTTCACCTAGTATCTGTTGATAGGCTGCAGTGGAGAGCTTCTAGTGGCCTGTAATTCCCAGAATTACTAATTACTGTATAGTCATTTCTCTCATTCCTCCCCCCCCCCCCCCCAATTCCCAAGAATTAGTATGTCTGCTAATGATGTAAGGAAGTGGATTTTTTTCCTGCTTCTTCTTCAAAAAAATCCAAATCAGTCATACTTTCCCATTGCCAAAAAGTAACTATCTAATTCCATTTTAGTCTATTAATCTCTCCTTGGCAGGTAATTTATTGCAGTGACCTACAAGGGTGTAGATGTGAGATACCAGCCTAAGATTTTTATATCTGTGATTTCTCCCCCTATTCTGTTGTTGAAAATGTGTTTCTCTATTGTTTATTTTACTGATTCAGTCCCCCACAAGATGCCTAGTTGCAGTTTTCACTTTCTGAGTTGCCATTCATATGGACATTGATTAGTATGCCTTACTAATCTTTTTGCTCTTCTCTTACCCCTCTCTAGAAGATCCGCACTTTTTTTAAGTGCGGCCTCCAGACCTAAAACTTAAATACATATATCAAATGTGATCATCATCTCATACAGAGAAATAATGACATTTTTCTTCCTACTTACAAAAGCTCCTCTAAATCAGTGTTTCCCAATATATTTTTCAGTTACAGACCACTTTTAAATTCTGTGCTGTTACAGATTTACAGATTTTTAAATTGTGTGCTGTTGGAAACTTCATCAGTTGGTTCCACTGCACAGAATTTAAAAATCTGTCTCAGATCATTGCAGTCATATTTATGAAAGCAAGAGCCCTTCTCTCTGCCCTTCACAGTAATTACATGGTTAAATAAATCCCACATCAGTACAGTGTGATTATTGCCACATAGTAGGTCTTTCATCTTAATGCTTGAAGAGTTGCTGCCAATAATCAGATAAATGGTGTATTGCATTTGCTTGTTGCCCTCTCTGACATGTTGGTGTGGAAGACAGTCATCCAAAAAATCCATAATACAGTATCTCTCATTATAAGACAGTCTGATTTACTTTCCCTCTGTCTGTCTGTCTGTTCAGTTGTATGTTATATTCATCACAGGTTTGGCTAGGTGCATTATGGTTTTAGGTGCCAATGAACCAAACAACCAACCAGCCAATCATCACAGGCATTAAGCTTATAACCCACTCCTACTCTCATTTTCGTTTTTCCAGTGTTTATTTCAAAACTGACATAACATTGCACTGGTCACCTACATCAGCTGGATGCACTGCCTTCAATTTTATGTGCTTCTTTACTGAGAGCATAACTCCTCTCACCTTCCTGTCCTAGGATTAGTGTACATGCAGGTAGAGATGCAACTGTTTCTACTCTTGGTCACCCTAAAACAGTTCATGTATTTGTTTATTCCATGAAGATCCCCAGCAAGCCTTGAAATTCCTGAACATTGTGTGACTATCACATGATAAACCTTTGGTAAACACTTCTTGAGTGTGTTATAGGAGTTTTTACCACAGGCTACTTTAATAATCAAACATGTCCAAAATATATTACAATGCGTGCATTATCTAACTTATTTAACTTGTGTTTAATAATCAGAACCTTTAGGATGTTAATTTAATCATTTGTATCCCCAATGCGGCTAGAAAAAAAAAACCAGTTTCCCCTTCTTGTATAATGTAATTTATCTTTTACAAATTATTAATAAATGTTTCTAATCTGCAATGCAGTTCAGTGTTTCCATTACTCCTAGGTGTATTGTACTGATTTTGTACTTAATTCTGTTTTATTTGAATATTGTATAATTATTAAGTTTCATATAATTGATCATAGAAATTCAAAAATATTATTTCAAACTGATAAATTTCAGGATATGCTTCTTATCTTACTGCACCCACAAGTTCAGATCAACTATTGGCAAATCGCACCAAGTTAAACCTAAAGATAGAATTTTGCTTGCTTTCTCAGGTGGTGCTTGTTCATCAGCATTGTTACATATGGTTCAACAGGTATGTAATTTATCTTCAGTGTCTCTCAGAATATTCTCAAAATATATAATGGTAGTGGCATTTTTCAGAAAAGTACTTTCCACTCTTAAGCGTTATAGCGAAATTATGAGCATCAACAAAATATAAATACTTAATTTGTTATACAAATAACAAAAATTATGTAGTCCAAAGTGATTGACTTGAATTTAGTGACAATCTCTTCAAAATACAAAAAGAAGCTTTTTTTCATGTGGATTCATTTTGTTAGTATAAGGACAAAAGACAAATTTTATTAACATTTAAGTGGTAGGAAAGCAATTGCTTGAAAGAATATTCAGTTTTAGTAGAGTAGATAGTGATTCTGAAAAGAAGGGTGAAAGTGTTTATTCCTCTCAAGCTGTTTTGAACATTGAATATTCAAACTGTTTTGAGTAAGTGTGTCAGTATTAAGCATGTCATTTTTGACACGTTGGAGATTGTCACACATGCAAATAACAGGGACATTTTTGGCTCAGTGGAACAAATTCTTGGTGCATCTGTTAATCCTGTTTGATGTTAAAAAATATGATCAGCTTGCATTTGATATTCAAGTAGTCTTTCCCACAATAACCTGAATATATGGTGATTTCTGGCTATTGCTCTTTTTTTTCTGATTACATATTGTCAACCACCTGTAAAGCATACATAGAATACTGGATTATTGTAGGCATTCTTTTTAATCACATTCTTTGATATATTTTGAGTAATTACTGTTAACTTAAAAATAATGATGCTAAATAAGTTGTGAATAAGATTTGTTTAAAAAATTCTAACTGAATTGAGATTTTTTGCTATGAGGAACTATGTTATTCAGTATAATTTATGCTGTTCTTTTAATTTACTTTGTAGGGATTAGCTGAAAAATCTCACAAGAAATTGTTGTTTAATGTTGAATTGGTATATATTGAAGGTATGTGTCTTATTTTGCTATATTAAGTAATCATATTTTTAATGATAATTGGTTTTTGAGGTTTTAAAAGTCAATAAAATCTCATAAAATGGAATCCTTAATATAGTAATAGTATTTGCCATATAGTGCAAGTAAGCTATAGGCTTTTGCTGCACTGGCACAAAAAAAAAACACACCAAGTAGATAAGAAAATGCAAATTATATGTTTCTCTCCTCACACAGGTAACTATCCAGTTGACCTTTGACTTTATTCAAACTGTCAATCTCAACTACCTGTGAGGGATTATTAACAGCTCTACCAATGACTCACTGGCTGAAAGAAAACTTCTTACAATCTAATCTAAACCTCTTTCCCTATAATTTGAATGTATGGTCCCTAATTCTGTAATTATTTATAACTGAAAATTCCACCTTCATTAATTTTACTAATCCCTCTTAATCAGGTCACTTCTGAGGCGTCTGGTTGCCAAGCTCTGTAGCCCACATAATCGGAGTCTTTCCTCATATCTTTTTCCAATCTCACTATTCCAGTTGTCCATCTTTGGACCCTTTCAAGAAGCTCAATATCTTTTTTCATGTGAAGTCTCTATACTTGAACACAGTACTCCAAATGTGGTCTTACAATTACTTTATACAGTAGGATTCTGGCTTCCTTATTTCTGCAGGATAATGTTCAATAAATCATCAACCATGAGCTTTCCTTGCTGCCTTGTTCAGTTCAGAAAACTTCATATCTGCCTGAATTGTAATTTCCAGATCCATTTCCCCTTCCACTGTTTTTAATTCAACCCCACCAAGTGTATAATTTATTTGGGGGTTGCTATTCTTCAAGTGTAAGACCTTGCATTTAGCAGCATTAAAACATAGCTGTTGCTTCTCTGACCATCTTTGAAATCTGTTCAAATCATCCTGAAGGAGTTCTGCTTGGTAGTGATCATTAACAACTCTACCAATTTTTACAAATTTGACATCACACCTTTTATCACTTCATCAATGTCATTTATGAGAATGAGAAACAACAGCAGTCCTAGAACCGATCCTGGAGGGACCCCACTCCTGAAGTTCAGTTTGAAGATGAATATCAAGAAAACACAGGTTATGTTCAACAAATTTACCAGACCAAAGAAAATCATGGACAAGGACTAGAAGAAATGGAAAGATATGTTCATCTTGGACAAGAAATTTCAACAGATGGAAACATCATGATAGAAATTGAATGACACATAAAATTGGGATGGCAAACATTTAGAAAGCTTAATATAGTCTTCGAGACAAACTTACCACTCTGTCTCAATCGAAAGTTTTTGATCAATGTATCCTCCCTGTCCTAATATATGGTTGTGAAACATGGATGCCAAAGCTTTACAAAGACTGAGGGTCACAGAGAGAAGTATGGAATGCAGAATTTTGAATATAACCAAATGTGAAAAACATGTGCATGGATTTGCCAACGAACCAAAGTCTGTAACATCATCGAAAAAACATATCAAGAAGAACTGATGATAGATGGATCAAAGAATTTTGGAATGGATACTCTAAATGCCCAAGAAAAAAACTAAAGATAAGGTGGAGCAATGAAATTGTGAAATTTTCTGGTGCACAATGAAAGCAGACAAAACCACAGTTGCTAGAAACTTGTTGAGGAGGCCTTCATCCTGCAGTGGATAGACAATGGCCAAAGATGATCATGATGCATTTATGAATTTTAATACTTGAGAAGCAAGTTGTAAATGATGCCCACATCTTCACTGATGAAAGGGCACCCACTATCCATTCACATGAGAATATTAAATGCATAGCTAATTTCAGATGAGCTGCTAAAAGCTAAGTAAGATGAAAATCATCATTCTCACATGATTGTTGGGTGTCTAATCTTTCATTGGTTTGGGTGTGGATGTAGTTTATAACTTGCTCGCTCCTTGAGCACTAAGATTCATGTACAAGGGGGTGACTATAAAGTTCCCAGACCAGTGCAATGAAGAGAACACGAAGTGAAGAAAAATGGTTTTATTTTTATTCAAAGTAATCAACACCTGATTGAATGTGCTTGTTACACTGTTTTCTGACAAGAGTCAGCAAAGACATCCAAAGAGATGATTCATTCAGCTGTTACATTTTCTTTATATTCTTAACATCCTGAAATCCCTTTCCCTTGGGGGCTGTTTTCACTTTGGAAAAGAGGAAGAAGTCCATTGGTACTAAATTGGGAGAGTAGGATAGATGATTGATCTGTATAATGTCAATGCCATGTTTGACCTTCATTTCCCTCTTTGAACTGCTTATACCAGTCAAACATGCAGGTAATACTTATCATTTCATCACCATAAACAGTTTTTAACATTTCATAAGTTTCAGTTGCAGATTTTCCCAGTTTAAAACAAATTTGATATTCTTTCATTGGTCCATTGCAAAATTGTGATTCTAAAATTCCTATTTTGGGAGTGAATAACTGATCCTTATAAGCATTCTGCCAAAACAATTCATGAAAAAGATCTGTAATATTTAGATCATATCATATATTATTAAAATCTCATTCTTCATGTTATTGCTATTCTAATTTTTATATTGTAATGAACAAGAAACCAAGTGTGTGTGTGGTTTGTAGAATTTGCAAAATTCTACAAACCACACATTAATTATATATTCTCAAACAGTTGAGAAGCAAAATTATTTTGCTTCTCAACTGTTATATATTACTACTATACTATATATATATATATATATTATAGTTGGTTCTTTTTTAACTATTGTTTAAATTTGATAGTGTTTGTTATGTAATTCTTGTCTAATGTACTTGTTCATTTTAAATTTTACAGATGGTATATCAGTTCCTTTACCTGCAGAAAAACGATTAAGTAATTATCAACAAATATGCCATTTATTATTAAAATCAGGATTTCCTGCATATGTTTCCTTCTTAGAAATGGTAAGACTGAAATGTTCTGTAAATATAACTATTTACATTAAGTTGACATTTCAGTATATGTATCTAAATTAAATGAGTAATTTATCTTTCATAAAAATATTAAATCTTAAAATTAATTCTAAAATGATCTAATGAATGGGTTAAATGTTCACACAGAATCATTTAACTGTGTTATTTAATTTTATTCAGCATTGCATGAAATAAGAGCTTGATTTATTATACAAACCAAAGTGCTCATAGGAGCTCACAAATTGTTGAGTTCTGTTCATGGATGAGTAGAGAGCAGTAGTTGCTTTATATTATGCAGCTAAGATGCAGCCTTTTAATTTAGTTAGTGAATATAGTGCTTGGACAATGTAGATAGAAATGTTGTCTGCAGAATAAGAATATTGTACTGTAATTAAGCAATTTGGATAATAATTAATTGTGAATGCTAATGTGTTTAATCCTTCAGCCACAGACTAAGTGATTTGGAATGAACTTCCATCTGGTTTTGTGAAAATGAGTAATTTTAGTAAATTTAATGGTGATTAACCAAATCATTAGACATGATGGGCAGATGAGATGAGGGTAATGTTTTCGTGTTTTAATTTTTTATTTTTTGTTGATGCATGTATAAGTTTGCTCTCTTGCATCAATTTGCCATTGTTAATACTAAACCAGATACTTGTGACTGATAGAGAAGGTTTTTGAACAGATGCAGAAATGGACACTTTTACCCATTCTAGTGGTAATAGTTCAGGTTTGACCAGCCTTGCTTTGTTTACTACAAAGATCATTCTTCACATGGGGAGGGGAAACAAATAACTAAGTTACTTTTTTTATAGAAAGGTGACATGTGTTACTGTAACATATCTGAGGCTTAAATAGTTGTTGTTGTTATTTGGTTTTTAATAGCATTAGCAACTAAGGCCATATTGCTCCAGGGATATGCGGTGGTCATTCCCTGACCTTTCCGCATCCTTCATATTTTGGTGGTCACGAGCTCGAATCCCGGTCTAATCAAGAAGCGTGTGCTACGCACTGCTGCTCCTGCTCACCTGGCTATGGAGGTGCCTCTGAATAGTTGTGCTGTAATGTTTGTTGTGAATGTGACATATTAATTTAGGATATAGTTTAATGATTATTACATCCAGAGAAGAATTATAGTGAACTTATCTGATAGATATATCCCTCCTATATTATTATATCTTTTAAATTTTAGTATGTCCATGTGAATATTTCTGCACATATTTCTTCCTCATGAAAATCACACCTTGATGTGTTATGTATTGAGTGCCAACTGCACATAAGTACAACGTATGCTGTGTTGTAGAGCAGCGGCTGTTAATGGAAGAGTAGAGAGTGAGCATTGGTTGCCTTATTAATTTTCTTCTCTGTGCAATTAAGGTAGATAAAGTCAATTTGCAATCAAGGTATGTTTTAGTTAATTTGCAATTATAGTTCTTGTATAAAATGTAGATAAAAATATCTCTCTGGAATATTAATAATTGTCCTGTAATTAAGGAATTCAAATAAAAAAAAAGTGTGAGTCAAAAGCTTTTATAAAAATATAATATTTACATGTGCAACCATTGTGTGTGCTTATGATATGTTCAATTCACTGCTGAATTGAACAAAAGGTATATAGAAATAGTTTGCTTAATATTAACTTTGGAAGAGTTGAATCAAAAAGGCATATGACAAGAAAAATATTTTGCAGTGATTCTGTATGCCTAAATTTTATCAGACAATTTTATCAGGTAGTAATTTTATCAGACAAATGTTTACTCTAGCTAATAGTTCTCTATTTGTATTATATGGAGATTAAAAGAAAAGTCTTGAAAGTTGTTTTATGAATTGATAGATACAAACTTGTGTTGCTTGAAGGAGCAATTTGGTTGCCAGATTTATGTTGTGTATTGCAGTTTGCAGTCAATTGAGTTTACAAGTACTGTAAACTTCCCTTATAATTTTGTAGACTTCCACTTGTAGCACCGTTTCACTTTTACTGCTCTTTTCTGCTGGACCCCTTATCAATCCTATGAAGTGGCATGCATTTTTTTAATGGCTGTTGTTTCTGTTTAAATGTTTTGCTGCATATATTATTATTTTTTTTAAGATTCCAAGAAGAATATAAACCTGGATATAACCCTCCTTCCTCTTGGTTTGGTGTTGAGAATAGGATGATAAAGACTAAATTTTAGGAATCATTTATTGTGCAGTTTGTTTACTTGATAGAAATCATTTCCAGAGCAGATGACATTTGCGTTATTTCATATTTAGTTTGAATCTTTGAAGGTGAATTGGCATCTGTTTACAACTCAGTATTCATCGTTGCATTCATGTACTCTCCCCAGGTTTTTTTTTAAATTTTTTTATTTCAACATTAATTTTTGCTTTTCTTGTACAGTAGTTAATGGCATTTGTGTGCATGTGTTCAACATAGCATCAATAAATTTCATTGCTGACAGCATTATTATTATGAGTATTATATTAAAAATTCATTTATCATACTTAAAGAGTAAATAAAGGTAATCCCTGTTGATTTATAATATAATAGAATATAGGAATTATTGAGCATTTAATAGCTCTCAATTATCAAATTTATTAAAGAGTAGTATACAAGATATGTTTAGTTTAATTTAATAAAATCTTTTTAAAAGTTTCCATTCTTTTTAAACAAAAAATATTGAAGGTACCAAAAAAAAGTAGCATAATACATTAACTGTGCATGCTTTCAACTTACATAAACACTGCAAATAAAAGCTAAATATGAGGATTATCTTATCTACTGAAATATTGATGAATGTAAATTTTAAGTGGAATCCTCCCCCTTTTAAGGCTGTTTTTAAGAGGTCTCATAAGGAGATATTCTACTTATAATGCTTTCCCATTTATAATGCTCTTTGGGATCAGTTCAATTGAAAGTTTGATAACCAGAGTTTACACTTTATTTATTTTCAGTTATGAGGTTTGTATCTATCAATTTATACATCAAGTTATGAGTTTTCAGTTTGTATCTATCAATTCGTCTAACAACTTTCAAGACTTTTCTTTTAACCTCCATATAATACAAATAGAGAACTATTAGCTAGAGTAAACATTAAGAAGAGCACCAGTACCAGTAAAATATGACAATATTTTACAGAATATGAGTAAATTGACAGTTAATTATGGGATATTTCCAAGGATCTGTATAAAGGGTATGCTAATACAAGGAGCACTACGAAAGTAATGCCCCTAATTTTTTGCTTTCCACACTCACTGTTCTTCTGAATTGGAATTAATAATTCCACTGGTGTCTTCCAAAAGTCTGAATAGATGCATCAACCAGTCAGCATCCAGTCACAGTTCAAAATCAGATTTACCACATTTATCCTCTTATCTGTTCTCTGGAATAGTCGTCCTCGAATTTCTGTATGCTGAAATTTTCAGGAAATTTCAACATATAGAAATTGAAGTACAGTTTCAACAAAGGTTTTTGAGAGTTTTGATTACCTTTTTGTTTTTGGGGTTGCCTTAAAAAATAAAAAGATGGAATTTGATAATATTCAATCAATTCCCAAAAAAGGAAGGAAAAACCCTCTCATTCAGTTTATTTTTATTTTATTTTTTTATGAAAATCCCAAATATGAGAGGTATTAGAACCTGGTAGTACTTAGTACGATGCATAAGTTGGAGGTTGAGAAGATGAAAGACGATATTTGTTGACATTAGACTTGAACTTCTGTAGACTCTAGTTTTCAGGAAATATGTATGAAGGAAGGTTGTTCCAGAAAACAGTGGTTGAATGAATAAACAAGGAAGATGAAAAGTTGGTTCTGTGAGTTTGAAGATGGACAGTAAATGGATGTTGGCTGGTGGCGGCATGTGTTCAGACTATTTTGAAAGAGAGAGAGAGAGAGAGAGAGAGAGAGAGAGCAGGAATTATAGAAGCCAATTCAGAAGAACAGTGCCCATGGAAGTATCTGTAGAAAAGATACTTCCATGGGCACTGTGGAAGTATCTGTAGAAAAGGCATGCAGCAGAAACAGTAAGTCTATGAGACAGAGTGGAGAGAGACTGTTAGAGATGAGTCATTAATTAACCTAACTGTCCTCTTCTGAATGGAATCTAGAAGCCTGAGAGATTTTGGGGGCACCAGCCCAGATGTGGGAACAATATTCCATTGTAGGGCGTATTTGCGATTTGTACAGAGTGAACAGCTGTTTGCTCAGTACAAATCTGAACTGTCCTGTCAGTTGTTTGGAAGAAAAGTAATGCTGAGTGTGAAAGAGAAAAACCAAGTTTTTTGATGCAGAGGAAGCAATATTTTTAATGTGCTTGTGCCAAGAGAGATTAGAAGTCAGGGTAATCCCCAAAAGAGATATATCATCTTGCCTAGAAATCGGAGTTCATCAAAGATAATCATAGGAGCAGAAGAATCCTTTTTGTGAAATATAAGACAGGACTGAGTTTTAGAAGGATTAAAATCAACTAAGTTGTCTTTGCCCCACTGGAGAATTACCTAGAGATCTGCATTTAAGGAATTGGTATCGGAACAGAGAAGTTGAAGCTGACTGAGCAGGCAAGGTTGCTCAAACTGGAAAGTGGAATGCAATGTGCTATCATCAGCAAAACTATGGATGGGATTTCGGGTCAATGGAAGAAGGTCATTAATATACAAGAGGAAATGAGTGGGGGGAAACAACTGAACCTTCGGGGACACCAGCATTAGTGGAGAAGTTAGAAGACAGCGAGCCATCTACCATCACCCTCAGTGAGTGGTCAGAGAGAAAACTGGATAACCAATTGCAAAAAACAGTTTGCAAACCACAAGAATGGAAGCTTGTTTAGAATACCTTTATGCCAAACAAAATTGAAAGCCTTTGAGGTGTCAAGAGCAACTGCATGTTTCACTGAACTTTTCCATTGAATTTGTCCATAAATAGATAAGATAAGCCAGAATGTCACTAGTGGATTTACACTGACGGAATCCATACTGGCGATTGTTGATCAGATGGAAGGTTTCTAAATAGTTTGAGAGTTGTTGGTTAATTGATTTCTCCATTACTTTAGAAAGAGTAGAAGTAATTGCAATGGGGCAATAATTGGATGAGAGGGTTTTGTCACCCTTTTAAGGAACTGGCTGGATATGAGCAAATTTCCAAGCAGAAGGAAAAACACCTTTGGAATAAGAAAGTGAAAAAAGCAGCAAAGAACAGGAGTAAGTTCAGGAGTGCAGGTTTTGAAAACAAGTGAAAAAAAATATCATCAGGACCTGGAGCTTTCTTAGCATTGAGATTCGTTAAAATCCTCCTGACATCCTTTTGATGGATGACCACAGGAGGAATTGAATGAGGTATTCTGGGAATGGTGGGAGGTGTTTTACCAAGATCATTAATACATGAGTTGGAAGAAAATTGGGATGCTAACAGGTCAGCTTTATCCTTGGCTGAAGTGACAACAGAACCATCTGGTTTGGACAGAGGTGGGAGCAGAGATGGGCAAAAGTTGTGGCCAATAGACCAGAATTTTCTTTGGCAAGAGACCAGAATGCTCGATTACCATTAGGGCAAGAATCAAGTTTTCTACTCTTAGCCTGTTCAAAATCTAGTTTGGACTGATTAATAACTGCTTTACAATTGTTGCGAGCTCTGGTGTAGACAGAAAATGAAACTGAAGAATTGGAAATAAGCCAATTATGATATGCAACATTCTTCTCTTGAACAGCATTAGCATATTTATTAGAAAACTAAGGTTTAGATTAAGTACGAGAATTTAAGTTGGAGTGTGGAATAAAGGATTCCATTCCTGCAAGAGTAATTTCACTGACACAATCTGAGCAAATGTTGACATCAGAAGTTTTTAAACAGTAATCTGACCAAGGAAAAGAAGAAAAGAAATCTCGCAGGTCATCCCATTTTACATTCTTGTAAAGTCAAACAACACGAGAATTCTCATGGGAATAGCCATGAGAAAAAGGCTCTATTGGAAAATAGACAATCACCAAGTTGTGTTCTGAGGTGTCTAAAGGACCACTCTCACTTTGATTGTGTACTTAGAAGGGTTGTTTGTGAGAAAAAGATCAAGCATATTGGCTGTATGGTTAGGATTGTCCCGTATTCTGGTAGGTAAATGAACAATCTGTGTGAGGTCATTAGTAATTGCAAAGCCTCAGCGTCTTGACCAGCTGGATCTGTGTGACTAAAAAATGGAAACCAGCTGGAGTTGTGAACATTAAAATCACCAAGGAAAATTACCTCACTGTTAGGAAAGTTGGACTGGAGAAAGTCAAGTTGCAAAGAGAGGAAGTCAGAGTTCCAAGTGATTAGTGTGAGAATGGTAGAGACAACAGATGAATTTGACAGAATGAGGTAAAGAGATTTTAAGCCAGGGAAGATCGAAAAGAGGAGATTCCAATTACCAAGTCTCTGACAGGAAATATCGGAACAGACATATGCACAAGTACCACCTTTGAGGCAAAAGGAATCATACAGCGAATAATTTGATCACCTGAGATGTGCTGTGGTTGAATCAACCGATAACTGAGATTCTGTCAGAAAAAGTGCATGGGGTTTGGCAGACTGTAAGTTAACATCATATTGCTCTTTCTTCAGTCCATTCTAAAGTAATGGGAAAAATGCATATCCTGTCAACTCTTACATTGCTTTGAAATCTTCCATTCAAATTAATGGTGGCTAATATGGATTCCTGTCAAATCTACAGATAACTCATTTTATAAATTTCATGGAAAAGTTTGTAGAAATGCAGACTCTTACTCTAGTAATTTCAGAAGTATTTTGACTTAATTTTTTCATAAATATTTTCCAAGCAGCTTCTGTTCTATGTACCTGCATAGTTCATGTGGCAATAAATCTCAACACAGTACAACACAACACTACATAACATGCTGACCGGGCTAGCCAGGTAGGTAAAGTGCCTGCCTGGCAACCCAAATGTCGCGGATTCGATTCCCACCTCGGGCTTGGATCACAGTAAAATGCAAAAACTTAAAAAAACAATACACAACTAACCAATCAATCAAATCTGTTCTCTGGTCTATCTCCTACCTTTTGCAATTGGGTAACTAGGGCCCCTCCCTCCTCACTTGGTATGAGCATGGATGGCACTCTTGTCTCCAAACTTTTTCACCTACGTGACATGCCTCATGGGTAATCGAAAGTACAAACTTTCCCTTACTCTTCTCTTCTTTTTATTGGTTACCTTATTTCTTTGAAGTCCATTGAGAGTAGTCAGTGGGAGGAAGTAATTAATATTCTGATATTTGTAAAATTATTATGCTGTGCTTTGCTTGTTCCTGAAGGTTCTCTGTGATGAATCCATATATTTTTAATTTTGCACAAGAGCTATTTCTGAGTTCAAGTAATTACATCCTACTTGAAATGCCCAGAGAAGCATTTCATGCAGAAAATAAAATAAGTTAGTATTTCATTAGGGAGTAACATTCTATCTAGATCATTGATTTATTCATTGCAATATGGATTTGGACTTGTTCTTTGACTGAACAAGTCCAAAATGAGAAGTGTTGTTCTGTCTGGATTTATGGCTAATCATGCTTAGAAGGAAGTTGGCAGAAAATTGGAGTATTATAGTTGTACATGACTAGTTTCAAAAAAAAAAAAAAAAACTGTCTTTTTGCATTTCTAGTACTCTAAATTAAAAAGCCATTTTTGACTTTTGTCACTTTTTTTCCACTCCTTAAGCACATATTGTGCTTAAGGAGTAGGCAAATGAATGGTCAGAGATAATCAGTTATTTTCTATACAAACATAGAGATGGCTGTTTTCTTAAATTAGTGAGAATGCTAGAGTGTAGCATTAATCTTGAGCACTAAGTTTTGCTGCAAGAGAAGCACTGCTCTGCTTCCCTTGATCAGTACAGGCCTTTGTTTGTTTAACCTGCTGTTTTTTTTTTTTTTTAGTGTTAAATTATTTCATTAGGTGTTCTTTTTTGTATACAGGTAGCAGTTAGCACCTATAGCATTACTTGTTGCAGTTTGCAACAATTCCTGTGCATACTGCAACAGTGTTAATTATGTAAATTGGTATTAAAAATATTATTTATTATTTAGTTTTAGTATGAAATTGTAAGATATTTAACTAAACAATTTACTTTATTTTATTGTTTGATTTTTATGAATAAAGGCATTTAGAAATATTGAAGAACCTGTAATCTGTCATCCAGTTGAAAATTTAGATTTTCTGGAAGAAATGAACTTGCCACTTATAAACAAGTTAGGTAGTAGAATCAAAGATTCTTTGGAAACATTTACATCTGTCACTTCAAAAGAAGATTTTATAAAATACTTGAGGTATGTTTTAACTTAATTTTGGTCATTATAGGCATGTAATTATAGCATATTTGGGGGGAAATGTATTTTTTTTTTTTTTTGGAAAAAATTTATTCATGCATGTTGCCCATGTGATGTTTTTTTATCATATATCTGGTAAAATTATATGCAAAACGACATTGAATCATATTGAAGGTTACTATGAAAGAAGCTATAGGCAAGTCATTGATGATCAGATCTGTGTGGAATGTTGTGCTGAGATCTACACCTGAAGAAAGTTATTGATCGCCTTAAGTTCCAAGATGGGTAATTCTTTTTGTAAGAATAACAAACAGATATCCATATGAGGAGAGACACTGAATGTGCGGGTTTTGTATTCAGTATCTCTAACTGTAGTGTGGATCTAATTCACTTGCATAAAGCACTGTGGATTGAGGACCAATATAAGCATTGGAATTTTCATATTAAAATGGTACACAAAAAACCAATGGTGATGAATACATACTGTTTGGGGAACTAGTACACTGGACCTCAGGAACGTTATCAGTATGTTGCCAACAATTAGAATATACTGCATCCCTTGAAAGTGCCCTATACTTGACTACAAATCCATTATTAAAACAACATGTAGGAAACAATGGTTCTCAACTTAGGAAAACTCAAATCAATAATAAATTACTGCAGATAAAAATAGAGCCACAGCTGTGGGCATCTAGTTTTAGGAGAAGCAGGCAAGAAAAAGTGATTCTGACAAGACTCTGCATTGGTCATTCCCATCCAGTTGTATTTACTTATGGGAGAGAACTCTCTTCAGTGTTTCTTTTGCCAGTTGCAGCTAATAATAAAGCATATTCTCATTGAATGTCTCCAATAATCAGCTAACCAAAAATCCAGTTTTAGCTCCCTATTCAACTTGCAGGAACCTTTAACTTTATCACATATTTTTGGCAAGAGGCAAATTTCGAATAACTGTTTAACTATTTGAAATGCATAAATTTGTATAATTATCCCTGATAATAACAACATGTAGAATTAGTCATAAGTAAATCATGAACAGGCACAATATGGCCCAAGAGGCCCTTGTGCCAAAACCCCCAAATACAATAAAAACGAGGCAAGGATGAGAGGATTAATTGAGCTTGTTAGTCTGGCCAAATTTAAGGCCCACTAGATTAGTACCTTCTGGTTGTGGGGAGAATATGTTATCAGTGGATACAGAGAAAAGTTTTTTCTTCCACCTTCCACTCTTTACTGATACTAATTAAATAATAATTTATTCCAAGCGTTTTTTTTTTTTTTTTGTAATAATTTAAAACTTAAATTATTTGCAGTTTTTAGATTGTTGCTACCAATTGCTTGAATATGTGTGAACAAGTACATTTTCATTAAATTCTGGCAATAAATAGAAACTGATGCACACAAGTTCCCTGCTTACGATAAATTTTGATTCACTGTATTCATTGTATGTAGAGCACTCGTGAGCTGGTTCAGTGCACAATGGATAAAGCATTGGCAGATGGTGTGTGATTATGTTGGGTCATCAATATAAAAGAAATTATTCTTAGGAGCATATGAATCTCTAATAAGAATGTCTGAGAACTCTCTTACATGAATTAAAGCTCAAAGATTTGCTAATGAAATAAGGAAGCATTTATATAATTTTTCATTTATTTATTTATTTTTTTTTTTTTCACAAAAAATTTAGAAGTCTTCAAAATGTCCACTTTCACTACAGATGCAATACCTAGCATCAACAAACCAGAAACTTTTGCAGACAGTGCAACTGCTGTGGAATGTGGAGCATAACATCAGTAATATTTTGATTATGCTGAATTAATTCAGGATGAATTGCTTCATTGAAATTAAAAAAAAAAAAAAAAATTCTGTGTATGAAATAACTGTTATATGGAATATCAATTTTGGAAGTCCACATTTCATCATTCATGAAAATGAAAAACAACTTTTTAAGAAATAGTGTTCTTAGTTTTGGGTCCAAAACTGTTGAATGCTTGCAAAAATCTTTTGGAATTTTTACTGAGAATGAAAGCTGAGTTTTAACATTATGGCCTGGAAACAATCAACGGAACGGAGACTCACAAACACTGTTACCTAAGGAAGTTCAAACTCAGTACTCTGCAAGTCAATTTTTTTGTGATTTTTTTTTAAAGAAAAGTAAAAAAAAAAAAATGAATAGTGAACTTTTATTGTAACCTTCTTGAAAATGAAATTAAGGCAATATCAGGAAAAAAGTCAAAGTCCTAGTTTGCTGTGTAAAAAAGTTATTGCTGCATTACAATATTAGGCAATGTGTACCCCATAAATCTTTTGATACATTGCAAAACTAGGATTCAGACTTATATATTATTAGATTTGTAGTGACAAATGATGCAAGGAAGCAAGCTTATGTAGCATCAGCCAAAACAAAAAACACTACCCACTTCATCTATCCTTACCCTCTAATAATTTGCCTAATTTTTCCTTAAATTTATTCAAACTACATACCCACAACACCAGATGGAAGTTTGCTCCAACTATCAGTCACTCTCTGGCTGAAAGCAAATTTTTGCGTAGCTGTCCTACAGCCATCATTTTTTAGTTTAAATTTGTGTCCACGTATGCTTGTGTCACCCAAGCAAGTATTAGGATGCCATCTGCATTTAATTTACTCAATCCATTCAAGGCCTTAAACACATCAATCAGGTCTACTCGCAAGTGACTAGTTTCCAAATGCTGCAATTTGCAGAATTGAAGTCTTTTATGGTAAGAGTACCCTTTTGTGTCCTTGACTAATCTTATTGCACTTATGCACCTATTCCAGCTGATCCATGTTCTTCTTAAAATGAGTTTTCCAGACCTTAATGCAGTACTCAAGATGTGGCCTTAAAATTGCCTTTTACAACAGGACAATTGCTTCCTTTTCTCTGCTGCTAAAATTCCTGTATATTATTGATAGAACCCCATGAGCTATTCCAGCAGTCTGTATATACTGTTCAGATTTGTAAAATAATAAGAGAAGTTTACCTCAATATACTACGTAGAACACTTCCGTATGATACTCTCCAGAAATTAAAATGAAAAAATCAAAAATCTTACATTAGAGTAACAAATAATTAAAATTCCATTTAACACAATTAAAAATCAATGTAATGCAATTAAAAATAAGAAAATTAATTAAAAGAATTTAACAAAAAATTGCAAAATGATTTCCCTTTCCCTTATTGAGTATTACAGCCCTGGTTCATACTATCTAATACTGTTCGGAAAAGATCACATCAAACTGTATACAATTACCCCCAGGTTTTTTCTTTCTCCACTACCAGGTGTCATCTAGAAAACTTCAGCATTAAACTTGAGATGTTTCATTGATATCAAAGTATTGAAAACATTAAAGAACCCAGCATTGAACCCTGAGGGACCACACTAATAACATTTAGTTCAAGTAACCATTAATAACCATTCCCTGTCTTTTGCCCCTAAACTATCCCTTTATCCATAGCAGGAACTTTGCCTCTAATGTCAAACAGTATTAAAAACTTTGCTGAAAATATTTCTTTGCTGGATATACACTTCCCTCCCATTAATATCTAGACATCCTTCTGTTGATAGTTGGTCACATTGAACCAAAGCACCACAGGTCAAACACAGCTATATACGTTCACAGGCCTTCGAGGAGACATTAGCACGAGTGTGAATTCAAGATATTGATGTAGTTAACACACTTCTAGCACAGAATGGTAATAGGGTGCCACATAAACAATCAGTCTGTATGCAACATTTTAATGGCACTGAAGATTCCTAGGCCAATGATTTGGTGATGTCATCTGCAAATGGAAGCAGACTAGTGCTGAAACTATCATGAAATGATTCTGAAAACCTCTGAAGCTAACAGAATGTGTTAGGAAGACCTTGCAAAGAATCATCTGCTTGGAATATTGGTCAATTTTGTTGCATATACACATCACACTGTATTGTCCTGACAGTGAAGTTTGGTGGAGGCAGTGTGATGGTCTGGGGCTGTTTTCCATGGTTGGCCTAGGACCATTGGTTGTTTTGGACAAAATCACAAATGTGGTCTATCTAGGTGTCCTGGACAATAATGCATTACCTATTTTTTGACAGCACTCTGTGTCATGTTGTGATGGAGAGGTTTGAGGACATACACAAGCATTGACAAGTTGGACTGGCCAGCCTAAACCCCTGACTTCAATTCTATAGAGAACTTCTAGGATGAATTGGATCATTGGGTGCAGGTGAGAAGAGACTGCCCAAAAAAATAGAGCTGAACTGGTCACCACTTCAAAACCTGAATGGCAGAAAACGCCTGAGGACAATTTACAAAAAACTGGTGGAGAGTGTTCCACAGAGACTAGATGCTGCCATAATGGCTAAAGGCTTTAGCACACTTTGTTAATTTTTCTGTAAATAAATGTTATTTGTAGATATGTAGGTGTCCGGATATTAATGTATCTCCTTATAGCGTCAATATAAGTTCTTTAGATTTTTGGACACTTAAAGAAAAAGTATTTGAAAGGATTTTCTGATTTCATGACAATAATAAAGTGTTGGAAGCATTTCTTGATTTTGTGTGGAATACAAATGCTTGTATGGTGTTTTAAATTTTAATTTGAATTTTTTTATTAATCAGGAATATTAAAAAAACAGTTTTCCTCTGTAATGTAGTTTTTATAGTAAAATTGCTGATACTTTTGGAATCACTCTTATTTTTATTTTGCAGAATCAAGTTACTAAGTGATATTGCTACCCATTTAGGCTTCAACAAGATTTTTTTAGGGGACTGTGCAACTACATTGACTGTTAGATTACTGGCAGATATTGCTGAAGGCCGTGGTTCTCAGTTGCCATGTGAAACAGTAAGTTTAATTGAATTTCCATTTTATTTTTGTTAAATAATTCTGAAAAGTACATTTTTACAATTATCCAGATTAATTTAAAACTAAATTTTGAGATCAGTTCATAGATCTCTATTAGTCCTATTATTTTATTATTTGGGGTTTAATTCTTTTTAAAATTAGATTATGATTAAGTAAATTATTTTTACAGATGTTTTAACTTTAAGATATCTTTAATATATATTAATGAGCTTTAAAATTAAAGTACAATTAAATACTTTTATTTTTTTATAAAAAACGACTTTCTGGTTCTCCAGGAAAATGGAAGGGAGAAGTGAATTATTCACAAGAACTGCCGATGATAATGTTATAAATTCTTGGCTTTAACATTGTTGCAAAAATTCTTTTGATAGAGCCTTTGAAAGCTGGTTTGAAAATTAATTCTTATAGGCTTTAGATGATTTGTGTAAAACAATTAACTTGAGTATTAGATAGAAATAAAAATCTCTTTATATAGTTTTCCAATCTTTCTTATTTTTGTATTTTACATTTCAGGGATTTTTGGACACTCGTTATAATATACCTATCTTACGTCCATTGAGGCAAGTGTGTTTTTATAGTTTTAGTGTAGTTGTTAATCGCTCTCATCACAAATTTTAAGTTTGATTTTCTGTTTTGCATTTCAGTTTAGATTCAGTGTCAGCTGGTGTATAGTTTTACTTTATACTTTGTATTAAAAGATATGACAAAATTAATTAAAGAAATGCCTTTGATATATATTTTTTAAAGATAAAACAGAGTAAAGGCTGCATTGGCCAAAATAAGCTTGTGTGTACTGCATACACAAGCTGTCTATTGTATTATAAAGATCATCTAATTACTTCTTAAAAATAAGTGACTAGTTCTTTACTTCTTTTTAAGATAATATTATTAAAAGTTCTTGCCTTTCTTAATAAGAGAGTGCCACCATTTTCTTCTGTTTTTCACTCACTGTTGGCTTGTCAGAGAGACGTTTGGTTTCCCTAGCAAATATAAATATTCAATGATCAAGATGAAGTAGCAATGTCAGAAATTCCAAGGATTAACTGTCAGGTTAACTGATTAACTTTAATATACTAAGTATTATTAAAATGATTGAATAAAAATCGTTTACCAGGATAAGGAAAAAAACCAAAGTTAAAAGTTCCATCTTTAGCATTAGCATTAGTAGAGGCATATGATGCAAGAAAGCAAGCTTATGCAGCATCAGTCAAAAAAAAAAAAAAAAAAAACACTTCCACTTCACCCCTCCGTTCATTCGAAATACCTGTCCAGCTGAGCCTTAAATTTATTTAGGCTATCAACTTCCACAACAAGGGATGGAAGTCTGTTCCACCAACCAACTACTCACTGGCTAAAGGCAAATTTCCGCACATCTATCCTACATCTGTCTTTCCTCAATTTGAATGTATGCCCTCTCAGGTGATTATTCTGATCAAGAGGAAGAATCCCATCAGCATTGAGCATGCTCAAACCATTCAAGGCTTTATACACCTCTATCAGATCACCTCGCCGGTGCCTAGTCTCCAGACACTGTAATTTGCAAAATTTAAGCCTTTCTTCGTAAGAGCAACCCTTTGTTCCATTCACTAATCTTGTTGCCCTTCTCTGTGCTCGTTCCAGCAGCTCTACATCCTTCTTGAAATGAGGCCTGTATACAGTACTCAAGGTGTGGCCTGACCATTGCCTTATATAAGGGAATAATCACCTCCTTATCCCTGCTAGAAAAATTCCTCTATATCATTGACAAGACACCATGAGCTACTCTTGCAGACCGTCTGCACTGCTCAGAGAACTTCATATCTGCCTGCACAATTATCCCCAGGTCCTTTTCATTCTCTACCACTGTCAGTGTAGTACCACAGAGTTGATATGTTGCTCTGGGATTGCTGTTTCCCATATGTAGTACTTTACATTTGTCAATGTTAAACATCATTTGCCACTTCTCAGCCCATCTGCTCAGTCTTTCCAGATCCTGTTGCAGCAGCATAGCATCAGTAGTGTCCTTAACAACCCTGCCAACCTTTGTATCGTCTGCAAACTTGGACATTAAGCTTGATATACCATCATCAATATTATTTATAAATACAGAAAACAATAATGGACCCAACACTGAACCCTGAGGGACTCCACTAATAACATTAGTCCACGATGAGCAGTGTCCATTGATTACCACTCTCTCTGTCTTCTCCCCCTCAACCACCTTCTTTGACTTTCTCTCACTGTGTGTACGTGTGGAAATGGTGTGGGCATTTACTGTTTACAATACTGTTTCAGGTATTTATTTCATCTATTCTGCATATATCTTTATTGCATTTAGCATAAACAAACAGAGCTTGCTAATGCAGTACCCATCATAGTTATAATTCCCAGAGATTAAAATAATGAATATTCTTGGAGAATAAAATGAAATTTATTAAATGTTATTTAAAGTATTTTAAAGAAGAACCAGTTATTTTAACAAAAAAAAGTTATAATCAACTATAAAATGGAAAAAAGAAAGACCATAATCCAGTTGTGCATGTGTGTTACTATTATGGAATTGGTGCACACACGGCCTTTCAGAAAAGTAATGAGATTAAATCAATAAAAATTTTTATTTTGAATTTTATGCAGAATAACAATGTCACCCTCGAAATAACTTCCCTCTGCAGCTACATGCCTCCAACAGCATTTCCAGTTGTTAAAGCAAGACTGGTAGTTTTTATCTGCTAGTACCTTTAGAGTGTTTGGTTACAGCCTTTTGAATTGTCTCTATTGAATCATAATGATTTCATTTTAGTTTTCTTTTGCAATTTTGGGAACAAAAGTAATCACATGGAGCAAGGTCCAGTGAATACAGCAATTGCGAGAAGACTGGAACACTTCTGCACAAGAAATTCTGTAATAGAGAGAATGCAGAATAGGGTGGTGTGTTGTCATGGTAGATTTTGACCGATCTCTGGTTGCACACGAAGGACTCTTTTCCATAACTGATCAAGAAGTTCTCTGTAGTAATTTTGGTTCATTGCTTATTCCTGTGGCAGAAACGTTTTGTGAATGATGCCTTGATATATTTAAAAATACACACAATCATCGATTTCACTTTTAATTTGGTTAGTCAAGATTTTTTTCGGACATGGAGATGTTTTCGTGTGCCACTCCTCATTTTGGTGTTTGCTTTCTGGATCATACAGGGAAAACCCTCCCTTTGTCACCAGTAATAACTCATTTCAATGTATCTGGCTCGATTTCTAACCTTTCTAGCAAATCAAGACACATTTGTGCGTCTTTGTTTTTGTCCATCAAATCTTCACTTAAAGTTTTGTGAACAGTGTCTGAATTTAAATTTAGTTCATTGACTATCATTCTGATTGTAAACCTTCAATCTCATTTAAATATGCTCTCACTCTTTGGACATTTTTGTCAGTTCAAGTGGTTGCTGGCCATCTGACACGTGTCTCATTCTCATCTTCCATCATAAAAAAAAAAAACCTCCCATTTCACCCCTCCATTCATTCCAAATGTCTGTCCAGCTCAGCCTTAAATTTATTTAGGCTATCAACCTCCACAACAAAAGATGGAAGTTTGTTCCACCAAACAACCACCGCTGGCTAAAAACAAACTTCTGCACATCCATTCTACAACTGTCCTTCTTCAGTTTCAATCTATGCCCCCTCAGATTCTTAATCTGATCAAGAGAAAGAATCCCATTAGCATTCAGCTTGCTCAACCAATTCAAGGCCTTATACACCTCAATCAGATCACCTTGCATGTGCTTACTCTTCAGGCACTGCAGTTTGCAGAACTTAAGCCTTTCTTGGCACCCCTTTGTTCCCCTCACCAATCTTGTTGCCCTTCTTTGGTACTCGTTCTAGCAACTCTACATCCTTCCTAAAATGAGGCCTCCAGACCTGTACATAGTACTATAGGTGTGGCCTGACCATTGCCTTGTACAACGGGATAATCACCTCCCTGTTCCTGCTAGCAAAATTCCTATATATCATTGTCAAGACTCCACAACCTGCCCTGGCAGCCTGTCTGCACTGCATTATTTTCTCCATTATTTTCCCCGGAACACAAGTTAAACTAACAGGTCTATAGTTACTTGTGTGTCACCTTTTGAACCCCCCCCCCCTCCCATCTTTATGAATTGGTAATACATTTGCACACCTCCAGTCCAGACCTCCCCTGAGCCAAAGGAACCTCTCATAATTATGGCTAAGGATTTACTTACTTCCTTTGCTGCTTCCTTTAATATAAATGGATGGATCCCATCCATCCCAGGTGCCTTCCTTATGTTTAACTTCAGCAATTTCTCCTCCACTTTGCTCTCAGTTATTACAAAATCACTTAGCTCCCTGTTAGAGTTTGATAAAATTCTGGCATTCCCCTCATTGAATAACTCCTTGTGTGTGATGCAAAATACTCATTCAGTTTATCAGCTACCTGAACATGATCATCAGTAGTCAACCCATCTATGTTAAGTGGTCCAATCTGATTCATCCCTTTCCTTCTAGAGTTTACATAAGTAAAGAACTCTTTGCTGTTTTTCTTTGCATCGTTTACCAAAGATTTCTGCCTTCGCCTGCCTAACCTCTTTTGTGACTTGATTAAGACAAGCTTATATCTGCCATAGGCTTCTTTGTCACCTGATAATTTATATGCATCCCATACACTTTTCTTCTCTGCCACGAGCCTCATTAATTCATCTGACAGCCATTTAGGCCTGAACCTTGAACAGTATTTCTTAGTTGAAATGAAAAGACTGGTAGCCTCCAAGATTAAGTCCCTGAAGGCTTCCCATTTATAATTCAACATTGGTAACATCATCAGTTGATCCCACTGTACAGAATTTGAAAACTATCTGAGACCCCTGTAGTCAGCTTTACGAAAGCAAAAGCCCTTGCTTTAGCCTTGATGGTAGTTACATCTTTAAGTAATTCCCATATCAGTACATTGTGATCACTGTCACTCGGCGGTTCCTTTATCTGCAAATTCTTAATGCATTAATAATTCTGCTGATAATCAGATCAAGAGTATTACTCCCTCTTGTTACTTCTCGAACATGTTGCTGTAGAAAACAGTCATCCAATAAATCCAAAAAAGTCTTGCTAGTGTGTGAGTGACCACTCCACAAGTTCCAGTCAATATCTGTAAAGTTAAAATCCTCCATTATAAGACATTCTGATTTACTGGCCCATTTTATTTCTCTGCACAATTGCTCATTATACTCATCAGATTCATTAAGCCTGTGACACACCTACTGTCATTTTTCCTTTCTCAGTGCTTATGTCACACCAAAAAGACTCAACATTGCATTGTCCACCAACATCAGTTGGATGCACTTCCTTACATTTTACGTGGTTCTTAACTAACTGCATGGCGCCTCCATAGCCATGTGGGCAGGAGCAGCAGTGCATAGCACATGCTTCTTAGACCAGGGTTCGAGCCTGTGACCACCAAATACGGAGGATGCGGAAAGGGCAGGCAATGACCACCGCATATCCCCGGAGCAATATGGCCTTAGTTGCTAATGCTCCTGAAAAACCAAACAACAACAACTAACAGCATAACCCCTCCTCCCTTCTTCTCCTGTCTGTCCTTTCTGTACACAATGTACACCACAAATTCCAATTGTGCACTGCTTATATCTCTGACACTACGTTTCTGATATCCCAGCAATATCTGCCTTTGATGCCTTGACCAGCACTTTGAACTCATCAAATTTATTAACTATACGCCTAGCATTGGTGTACTTGCAAGTATACATGCACTTGTAGTAGTAGTAGTGGCATGTGATGCAAGAAAGCAAACGTATGAGCTTATGCAGCATCAGCCAAAAAAAAAAAAAAAAATCACACCATTCCCTCCAAATGCCTGTCCAGTTCCTCCTTAAATTTATTTAACTTATCAACTTCCACAACGACAGATGGAAATTTGTTCCAGCAATTAACCACCCACTGGTTAAAGGCAAATTTCCGCACATCTATTCTACATCTGTCCTTTCTTAATTTAAATTTTTGCCCCCTTAGGTTCGTAATCTGAACAAGTGGAAGGATCCCATCAGAATTCAGCGTGCTCAACCCATTCAAGGCCTTATACACCTCAATCAGATCACCACGCAGGTGCCTAGTCTCCAGCCACTGCAATTTGTTTCTACTCTTAGTTACCCTAACACAGCTCATGTATTTATTTGTTCCACTATGACTCCCAGTAGTCCTGAAAATCTCCATCTCCTTGCTTTCCATGCTGCTGCTACTCATTCTAATAGAAGCAGTGCAAGAATCGCTTTTGCCTCTGTCTGCAGCCACTGTTAACCTTTTAGTCTGTGTGTACCCCCAAGCTAGCATTGTTGTTCAATATTTTGCTTTTCCATAATATTAACACACTTAAACATGCGATTACTATAACTGCAGGCATCAGATGTGTTGCCTCTAATGAGTTGAAACACACAGTGAGGTTAGGGGAAGGACCACACTACATCTTTTTGCATGTTACTTGTTTCCAGTGTTGCCACTACATTTGCTACAAAATTATTCTCATTACTTTTCTGGCCTCATATATATGAGAGAGAGATAAGATAATTTTAAAACATAAATTTCTTTAAGTTTATCAACTGTTAATTTTATTTGTAGGGAATTTCTGAGCAAAGAAATTGTCTTTTATAATCGTTTTTATGATGTTGACTATGCAGTAATGCCAACTTTATCAAGTAAGGTAATATTTGCACTTTTCTTGTCTTACTTGAATTTTCATCTTTTATTATTTGAATTAGTATTAGCTGTATGATGCAAGGAAGCTGCACTAACCAAAAGTAATAATAAAATGAATTACGTGTGATCCCTCCTCACTTAGGTACCTGTCAAGCTGAACTTTGAATTTCCTCAAGCTGTTGGCCTCAACCACTTACAGAGGAGACTTATTTCTGGTAATTCAGTGTTCTACCCAGGATCTATCGAATGGGTGCAGTGCTCGGTGAAATTAACTGACCATCCGGCTAAAATTTAGGTGATTCTCACAGTACAGTATGGTACTGATCTCGATCAATATTAATTCGAATGTACTATGCGATCGAAGTCAATGTGACAGGAGCGGATGCCAATCCAGCTGGAATTGTGATTGGACATCAAAAGATTAGTAATACACAGCTTTCTGGTACATAAGCACCTACGCACTTATAAGACCTCCTACTATTCGACCACCATGTTGATGTCATGCGGCCATCTCACAATTCGACGCTGAGAATCAAGATTACTGAGAATGTTGTTGTGTGCTTTATGTTGAGCTATCAGATACCACTAGGTTGTTGGTTGAATTCTGTGATTCATTGAGTCGACTCAGATTCAATTTTGTTATTCAAATCTTTTGGACAAGTCTTGAGTTGACTCAGTGTATCGACTCACTCACTCACTATGCAGCCATCTCTACAGCAAGCTGAGTATTATAATTCTGCAAGCTAATACACCATGTTAAATTCTTTGAACTGTTAGATGCGTTATTTGTCTTGGTTTCCGTACAGGTGCTGCACAAATATAATACTCTTATATAATGTATATTTTAGCTAAAATCTATTATTTAGGTACTACTTGTCTCCGTGCAGTGGGTTTGGTCGTAGAATGGAGTGATTGTACAGTCGAGTTATGTGATTGGGTGATTATTGTGAATGCATTTTGTTTCTGATTGTTTTGTGTCATCAAGGAGGGGATGTGCTTAGCTTAGGTAGGGTGTTTATCCCCCCCCATCCCGCTGTTCTAAAATTGGAAAATGAGTTATGGTTTTAAAACAGCGGCAAGTGGAGGATAAACACCCTAGGCATGTCAACCTAGGAGGACGGGGGGTCAGGGGAAAACAGTGATTGGCACCTGCCAATCACTGCCTTCTTCCTGACTTTTAGTCGAAGTAAACCCAAGATCTGAATTTTTACCTATATTGCAATAGAATAAAACAAAATAAGAACCCATATTGAGTAAGAGCCAACCCGCACTGGACCAGCGTGGCAGATTATGGTCCATTTCCCTCAGCATGAATTGTTGAGAAGGCTTCCATCCTGCAGTGGGTTGATAATGGCTGCATTTAACTATTTTTTTTTTTTAATGAGTAAGAAGTTAAACAT
Organism: Mastigoproctus giganteus; assembly: GCF_048544385.1. NCBI lineage: Eukaryota > Metazoa > Arthropoda > Arachnida > Uropygi > Thelyphonidae > Mastigoproctus > Mastigoproctus giganteus. The sequence continues at coordinate 8,097,448 of NC_143581.1, forward strand.
TTTTCATTATTATTTTTTACATTGAATTCTAATAATAATGTTTTTTTTAATTTGTTATTAAAATATTCTACTTTTTAAATAAAAAGTACCTTATTTGTTAAATTTAGTGTGTATGTATGTGTTGGAATTTTCATTTTTCAGTTAAAAAATATAACACTAGCCAATATTAAATATTTTAAATGTTTGTTGCACAAATTATCATTAAATCATGCAATTAATTTTTGCTCTGGATTGCTTAAGTCACATTTATAAATAACATAAAATTTTATAATATTGCAAAGTATTACACTTCCCCACCTGACTACTTCATAATGCCACCCGGCCGGCAAAATTTTCTGGGGAGAACATTGTAATTATTCCAGTAATTAACTTGCTGGCTGGAAGTAAACTTCCTACAATCCAGTCTAAACCTTGTGATTTGAATTTACGGTCCCTTGTCCTGGAATTGCTTATAATGAAAATTTCATCTCAAATCATTTTTACTTTTTCCTCTAAGGTGCCTAGTTACCAAGCTGTGTAACCCACTTGTTCATAAAACCAATTGCTATAAATTTTTCAATTAACTTTGTTACCAAAAAATGTTTAAACATTAACAGTAGCATTAGTAAAAGCATATGATGTAAGAAACAAGCTTATACAGCAGCCAAATAAAATAATAAATAAAAAAATTCCCATTTTGTTCCTCCATTCACTCTAAAAGTTTGTCCAGTTCTTCCTTGAATTTATTTAAGCTATCAACTTTCACAACAACAAATGGAAGTTTGTTCCAGCAATCAACTACTCGCTGGCTAAACAAATTTCCACACATGTATTCTACAACTGTCTTTCCTCAATTTGAATTTATGCCCTCTCAAGTTCGTAATCTGAGCAAGAGAAAGGATCCCATCAGCATTGAACCTGCTTAACCCATTCAAGGCTTTATACGCCTCAATCAGATCGCCTTGCAAGTGCCTAGTCTCCAGACACTGTAATTTGCAGAACTTAAGCCTTTCTTAGTAGAAGGACCAGTTTGTTCCCTTCATCAATGTTGTTGCTCTTCTCTGTACTCATACAAGCAACTGTACATCCTTCTTAAAATGAGGCCTCCAGACCTATATGGGACTCAAGGCATGGCCTGACCATTGCCTTATACAAAGAGATAATCACCTCCTTTTCCCTACTAGCAAAATTCCTGTATATCATTGACAAGACAACTTGCTGTAGTGGACTTGACTAGGTGTACCACCCCTCTTGTTGCAATATACATGCCTGATCTTTCCAAAACTTTTCACCCAAAACTCAGACTAAACTCTCAGCTGAAGAGTTGAATGAAGTTAATCTGTTCCATTTCCTCTGTTGCAAGAGTATGCCACAAGAAAAATTAATACAATTCCTCAAGGAAAGTTTTTGTGAGAGGTTAGAGTTGTTGCAGAAGGAATTTCATGATGTAAAAGTAATCTGCAGAGAGAAAGAGAGAGATGCATTTGTTTCAGGACTTTTCAATTCTGAAATAGAAACAGTGATTATCTTGAACTCATCAGTATGCAGGCTAATGATGAACTAAAAGATGCCTTCCATTCAAATACTCTGGTGTAATTTTAAAAATATCTGAGATTTAAAATTTCCTAATGACTTGCAGTAAAAATGTTGGCTGTTTTTCAGAAGAGTTTAGGTATATGAACAAACATTTTTAAGAATGAAACTTTTAAAATAAAAATTTCACTCAAGAATAACTGGTGACCATATGCCTCATTGTTTAAATCATATCATTCAACAACTTTTCAATAGATATGTATATTCTTGCTGCTAAAATTTAGAAATTCTGTCATTAAAGTGAAATGTCAAGAATTTTAGTTTTTTCACGTGCAGTTTTTTATTTTTTTTTATTTATAAGCTGTGTGTAGTTTAGCACTGTCAAACTATATTACACCAAAGCTATGCTTATTATTTATATTGTTATTGCTATTTTTATATGTTATTTTTGTATTGTGCAATTAGAGACAAAATTCCTGTGTTTAAAAGACTTCACATTACAAAGATCCATCATACATTCAGTTGCTACTTTGTTGTTTGTAGCAGTTATTAGTTAATTTTTAATCAGAAACATTTTCGGAATTCTTAATAATTAATGTTTAAATTAAAAAAAAAAAAAAGGAACAATTTGAACTATATGTTATGTTTGATCAGTTTTTGCTGTTTTCAATTAACTGTAAAGCCTATATGGCCCTCTTCAACTTCATTTCTTGGCAGTGTGACCCACACAAAAAAGGTTTCTGACCCCTGGAATTAGATCAAAGAATGGTGTAGAAAAGTATAGTATAGAAAGATATGAAGAATTATTACGACAAGTACATTTGACATCATGGTAATGCACTTCTCGCATACCTCTTTTAAGGGAAAATAATTTTGTCTCTACAGAAAAATAAAATAAATACTGTTTTTGGAACTCCTACCATCCTTGCCTAAATTTTGTCCGCATGACTTTGTGTTTCCAAAACTGAAAAACCTCTTTGAAAGATCTCATATTAAATTAGTTTGACATAAATTTCAATAGCAAAAGCCTAATTTAGTCCAATCCCTTGGTACTTTAAGACATTCTATAATTATCTAATGTTAATTAGTTTGACATTCAAAGCAGTGCCTAATACTGCTGAAAGGGCTTCCAGGAAATAATTTTTGGAACCCCTTTCAGTATTTTTCACTTGATATGCACACTGGTAAAGGAATTATGTGTATCAAGTCATAGTTGTTTAGAATAAATAAGTCCTAACGTAACTAAAGCTATGAGGTGTCAGTATATATTGCCTGTGAACTGTGTGTATTCTATGGTTGGGATTGCCTGATTGTAGGATAAAAAAACATGAGTTTCTGGAGAGAAAAGCTGCACAGTCCTCACCTGAGACTACAGTGTAAAAAAAATGGACCTAGTCCTTTTCTATACAGTATTGAAGAACAGCAATCGTAGCCACTTGTACTAGCCACAAGGTATAATGATCTTCATTCTTATTAGTAACAAGCACCACCCACTCTTTAGTATTTTTAAAATTTTTTCTCTCATTTTTTTTAAGTTGGCCTGGTGATAGAATTCCATATTGAATCCAGAAACATTTCACTTTGCATATGAATGTTTAGTAATTGATGTGCTAGGAGAGTGCATAGGAAATATACTTAATTTTGACCATTAAATATGCGATATCAAGTGTATCTTGTAATTTATTAAATCGAATTTAATTTTAGTGATAATTAATTTTTTATACAGAATTAGTGTGGTTACTTTATTATAAGAACATACACAGTACTGCTATAAATGCATATAAACTTGTCTATCTATTATGCAAATTGTCACTTTTCTTTCAGCAGTTAGCCTTCTTACTTAATCAGTTGAATTTTAAAAGGTAATGTCATTTGGCTTAATTTTTTTTTTTTTTTTTTTGATTTGGTAGTTATTGGCGCATCGGCTTCTGTGGCCATATTGCACCTCCCAAGGTTTTTGCAGTACTTTGATCCAAGCCCGAGGCGGGAATCGAACCCGCGACCTTTGGGTTGCCGGGCAGGTACTTTACCCACTCGGCTAGCCCGGTCGGCTTTGGCTTAATTATTTTTATGCAGTGATGCATACAGGGGCGGACCATCCCGAGGGTGCATGGGGTGCACTGCACCCGGGCACCAACATTCAAGAGGCACCCAAAAACTTGAAACTTACATACACATACGAAGAAAATTTTAAAGCAGGATGCTAAATTGCATTTGGCACCCAGGCGCCACATTCCCTGGGAACATCCCTGGATTCATAGACTGTTTTATACATAATACCTCCATGGGATATTCTTATGCATAGATCAGCAATACATTCTTATTTTCTCGAAAATCTGATTGTATGTTTTTTTAATGTAAAGTGCAACATAACTGTAATTTTACCAAAGTTGAAGGAATTTTGATACTCTTATTCTATCAGTAAGATTTCAATATACTAAAGTGATTGTTAATGCTTCCAGTATCAGTAATATGCTGATTTAAATTTAAATTTTAGACAGGTTCTCAACAAAGTATACTTCGTCTGACAGAGAAATTTATTACTGGACTACAGGAAGAGTTTCCCTCAACAGTGTCAACAATATTCAGGTAATGATTATAGAATATGACCATCATATTACATATTTTTAAATATATAATGTATTTCTTGCGATATTCATTTTTAAAGTAAGTCATCTAGATTCTATAATTTGTATCACTTAAGATGTGATATAGAGGTATTTGAGTAAGGTCTACTATCTCTGTTGTTTTTCCCCAAATTTGGAAACAGTTTACTTATTTTCCCTAGCTCTTGCTTCCTGTTGAATATATTTTTGCTTTTAAGTGAAATAGGTGACAATTTATTATTATCATTATTATTATTATTATTCATTTTTGTGTAATGTAACAAGTTTTATAATTTAAAAAATTTATACATTTTTGGTCCCACAGGCTTATTAAGAGACATTCTTCATATATGACAGCTCTGACTTTGCTAACTTTTGAGTCTAAAGTGCTAATGGAACTGATATTCAGATTCCACTTTTGAGTCAAGTGGACCAAATTTCAGCCAAGTCTGGTCATTTTATGACATCAAAATCTTCTCCTTGCACTTTCATGATGGTGGAACTGTTAGTAACCCTGAGTATACCTCCCATGTATATGGTCTGAAACACTGCACCTATTATACCAGAGATGATCCAAGTATGAACAGACTAAGTGTAGGTTGAGATAAAGCACCCACAGCATACAGAGGAATGCTACTCATCTGTGGGTAACATTCCCACAGATGGGTAGCATTCAGTATTAGGTAATAGATGTCTCACTGTCTGTTGCAATGCCATTGCTTTTCTTATTGGAAACTTAAGTGGTTAAACCCATATTTAGTTTCCGGAGTAAAGCTCCAGTAGTTTCCGGAGTAAAGCTCTTGTATTATACAGTATGAGTGATGTCTTTTGAGGTTATGATGGACATTTTGGCAAGGTCCAATTTTTCTTACATCCTAAGAGTAGAATTTTAGCCGACCGGGCTAGCCGAGTGGGTACAGTACCTGCCCGGCAACCCAAAGGTCGCGGGTTCGATTCCCGCCTCGGGCTTGGATCAAAGTACTGCAAAAACCTTGGGAGGTGCAATATGGCCACAGAAGCCGATGCGCCAACAACTACCAAAATAAAAAAAAAAAAAAAAAAAAGTAGAATTTTAAAATAGTTTTTGCAGGTAGGCTACTAGATAGTCTACCAGACTGAATCTGTTGGTGACTCTTTAGGAGGCATCCAGATCAGTTAATGCATAATCTTGCATCCACTACTCTGTTGGCTAATAACTGGTGGCGGGAGCCTAGGTAGGCACTGTTGAGCTATGTTATGTCAAGGATCTGGTTATATTTTTGCTGTGTACAAGCCATATCCAAAAATTTCATTAATTCACACATTTCCCTCTCTCCCCTTGCATTACCTTATCAGCTGAATGCATCACGAATAGTTAAACTAATAGAACAAACTTATCTGCAAAAAAGAACTAAATTTCCCAAAAGCTTCTTCATTCATTCAAATATAGAGGTTCCAGTCTTAATGATGTCCATTTCAATGTGTATTTTTCCAAACTCCACTTATTTCCTTCTGACTGAATTGTCTGAATGGATTGTCTATTGTTATGTAAGACGTGTGACACTTGTGAAGATACATATAGTGTATTGAAAGAAAAGAGACGAAAAAAGTATATAGGAGGAGAGCAATAAATATTATACTCTTATGATGAAACTAAATGACTAAGTTTAGAGACTGCAAACTGTAGAGTTTTATTAAGTATTCTATAAAGTTAAAATCTTAGCAATTAATTCATGAGGAAATGACTATATTTACCTTACACTTCTATTAATCATTGAAAAAATAATAAGAACATACATAAGTTAGTTTATGTATGCACTGCATACATAAACTAACTTATTTTTTATCTTTTCAATACAATTTATTTCAAAGCACAAGTTAAGATATTTGATATCAGTTATTAGATAGTTTTTGATAGGTGATTGATGTTTTAAAATATTTAAGATGAAAAAGAGTGATGAATCTTCTGAGGAAAGAAAAAAGTGATCTACCAGCCAACCAACAAACAAAGACAGTGTTGGTTGCAACAAAGTCTAGAAATTTGGAAACAGTTAAGAACGTCAAATACAGAACAAATTGTTACTGTAAGAGCAAATTAAACTATCGAGCAGACTAGAGTTTTATGCGAAGAAAATAACTGCAATTTAGAATGAGACTTCTGAACAATACAGTGTAAAAAGAGAGATGAATGCAGCCAGAAATTCTAATCAAATGGAATTCGGTAAACAAACTAAGACATGAGCACAGAATCCTCAAGAACCAAATAGTGAACAGCGCAACTGTGGCCTAATGATTACTGGTTGTGAGTTAGTATTATAATGGCTAAATGACGCAAAGGAATCATTTTTCAGCATCTGCTAAAAAAAGAAAAAAATCAATAAAAAAGTGGTGAAAACAGCAACTGTTGAGTTTTGCAAAAGCAAATTAAAATTGCAATTTAGAAAAGTATTACCAACTTGCATTGAACTAATGTCAAATCCAAGAACTTGGATTTGACATTCAAAATTAGTTTGACATTAGTTAAGTTCTTGGATATGACATTAGTCAAATCCAAGAACTTAAAAATAATATCAAATCCAAGTTCTTTCACATCTGAAAGTCAAATCTGAACTTTCACATTTAGTGGAGCAAGTGACTTTTATACTTGTATATGACATTAGTCAAATCCCATTATAAAGGTTGCTTGCTCCAGTAAATGCAAAAATTTTTCCTATATCCTACCTGCTTGGAATAGAACTATATTGTTTTAAAGTTTGTGACTTGGTTTATGGCAGGCCCTTTCATCTTATATTTGATAGCACAGAAACTGTTGATATGCATTTTAGATTGCCAAACAGTCTGTTATAGGACAAAATATTTAATTGTGGGGGCAAGATGTAAGTTTGAGCATTTTACAGGTGAAATTGGGTACATATTTCTAGATTATACATTTTTGATGTTGTGTAGACTTTAATACATGATATACAAAGTTTTCTACCTCCAACTAAACTGCAGAATAACTTAAGTATTATTTATGTTGTTCTTAATTGTATTGAAATAGGTTATTTAGCTTTTTTGAATTATGGCCTTTATTTTTAGGTATTCATTAAGTATTAAGTTGTATATATTACAGTTTGTTTGTACATATTTTTTCAGAAATTTAAATGAAAACTATTGTTTTATTTCAGAACAGGAGATAAATTATGCTCAAGAATTGAAATGAATGAAGCCACATGTACAATGTGTCAGGTATTATTTTTAATAGGATATGAATTGCTTTCCTCTAAAGTGCACAATTTTATTGAATAAGATATATACTTTTATCCATCATTAAAGTAAAATTAAGCATACATTAAAAAAAGGCAAATGATATTAAAACAGTTTTTCAAATCATGGTTCAAATGGATAATTTTTAAATTAAGGCTGCTCTTGGATAAAACTTTTTAACCTTTGAAAAAAAGTTAAAATGGTTTTTTCAACGCATAGATAAAAGTGAGCTGAGATGCACAAAGGAAAATTATTATATTTATTTTAAAATATTCTCCAGAAATTTTAATGCATATATTAAAATATACAATAAAATAACTTTATTAAGTGAATAATAAGTAAATAAGGAAATAAAAGGAAAATAACTAATCTAATCTATCTTTATAGTCTCCATTGGATAATAAAAATTCAGATTTGTGTTCGGCAACAGAAGCCCTTAAAATATCAGAAAAACTTTCTAAATTGAATATAGACTTCAAATCAACAAATAAGAATAGTGCTTGTCCAGATGAAGTCAGTTGCTGCAGTGACAAAGCAATGTGTCATCACATCCAGTTGTTTAGGTATGTTCTTTTATTATGAATTAAACTACGCATTTTGTTGCATGAAAGTACATATTTGTATATGTTATATACTATACTAAACTGCTCTATACTGCTTTGTAATTAGAAGAAATTTTGAAGTACTTATGCAAATAAAACTATAGATCAAGAATCCCAGGAGATCTCATCTCATCAGGAATTACAAGGCCTTGGTATTTGAAAAAAAAAAAATCAACAGGACATTTCAGTAACTTCTAAACCCTACTATTGACTTGAGTTGAGAAGCTATGTCCCTGTATTATGAAAACCTTAAGTACAGAGTGTACACCAAGTTAAGAACCACAGACAATAGCTATGACGATAATTCTTAAATACCCTCATGCTCTCTTGTCGGAAGTCTTTCATCAGAGTGAATAACTCTCAGCCAGCTGTTGTGGGGAAAAAAATAAATAAATAAAAAATAATAAACACTAGAATAAATACCATTTATTCTAGTGTTTATTATTTTTATACACTAGAATATCATTGCCCAACTTATACACTAGAATAAATTATATTTATATTCTACTGTATAAGTTATATTATTATAGTATATAAGTTGAGTAATGGTATTTATTCTAGTGTATAAGTTGACCTTAGAACCACTAAAATATAGTTTAAAATTAAGGTGTGACTATATGCTGAATATAAAATCCTAAGCTTGAGTTAATGCAAATACATCTACAATTTGTTAAATATATATTTTTATACAAATATAAATTGTTGCCCAACTTTAAAAAAAAAAAAAAAAATTGTTCTTCTTCCTAATTAGATGAAAACTTCATGGAATTTGTTAGAAATTGTATTTCTGGGGTTTACTTTTCAAGGTCTCTAAAAGTAAATTACTTCCATATTGAGACATTGTTCAGAGTAAAACTAATTTATAGTATAATACTAAACAGACAAGAAGGAATACAGGATTAAATCCACCCATATACGCATATAGCAAGTGGACTCAGTCTTTTTTTAAGTTGAAGACCAAAACAAATAAAATTTGGAAGGTTGTGGGCTGCATGAGTTCTTGTGGAGAGTACGCTACAAGAATCACTTATTGTGCATTTATCGAAATAGAACCGAACTTTTGCTACCGATGTTTATATTTGCAGTTTGTTTATTTATTTTTCACATTTAATATTTAAATATGAAAATCCAATAATTATTATATAACACAGCCATTCTTATTATATGTAATAATATTTATTAAATACTGAGGAAAATACGTAAATCATCATCATAAGAAAGCAGTACAGAAAACTTAAATATTACTAAAAAATTTTAAATTTTCAAAAGTCAGTGTGAAACTATAATTTTGAGACACATTAGTTTTAAATTTGAGGAATGAATAATACTTAAGGCTTCCTCATGACCTGCAAGTTACAGTTGGGCATCCCTGAAATACAGCATCAGTGAGAAAATGTCATATCATCATCTTTTGCCTTCAGGTTTTGGTATTGTGACCTTCCGTATACAGGAGAACTATAAATAATTTAATTAAAAAGTAGATGGTTCTTAATGCAGATTTTATTGTAAGACACCACCATACAAGATGCAAAAGATGACTAAATAAAAAGGCATTGACTTATGTGGTTAAAATATGATTAAACATGAATTTTCAAGGTAAAAAATTAGAAATCAGCTTGTATATTGGAAAATATGGTAACTTGTAATAGGAGACTGTTAGACCTAAAAAATGCTGGATAGAAAAATTGAAAGTGACATAATCCTTGAATTATTCTGGATAGAGGGAGTGGGGTTAAGTAATAACAATTAAGATTAAAATAAAAATAAAGAAACATGTTATAAAGATATATGTTGACCTGGAAATCAAGATCATGAGGAAAAAAGTAATGAAGTAAATAAATGAGTAATGAGGCTAGGGAATCTGGATATCCTGAATAGCCTAACAAGGAAATCTAGAAATTGGAAAATTCTTGCGTAATAGAAAGGGAGTTTTGATCTAAAGATAGCACAATCTAAATATAGAACTAAAGATAGTAAACGTGCTTCCATATTGAGACATTGCTTTACAGAGAAACTAATTTGCAATATAATACTAAACAGGCAACATGGAATGGCTTGATTATGTGTTCAAAGCCACTGCATACACATATAGCATAAATAAAAAAAAAAATTGTGTTGTCATTGTTTACCTGTAAGGTTTGGAATTGTGGCCTGTTAAGAAGTATTAAATTCCATTACCTGTTATGCAGGATGTTCTGAAAGTGAAATTGAATGCAATTTGAAATGCAGGAGACAATATGAATTCTGAGAAATGCTCAGATAATTTGCTATTGTCTCATTTCAGATTTGCATTCTGTTTTCAATTTCAGAACATCCTACGTAGCATTTGTAAATTATAAATTTCAGCCAGAGTTCAAATGCAGATGGGACAGGTTTATATTCTACTATGGCTATGACTAATGAAGTATGTAAGGTTGCAGACTATCATAGAACAAAAGGCCCACAAAACAAGTGGGACACTTGTTTCTTCTATTAGAAGCAGTTGAATTCACAGAAAGTTCAGTTTGAAATTAATGTCACAGAGAAAGAGGAATTTTTGCAGATTAATAAAATATCCATACCAAGTGAAAAGCATTAAACTCCCTTAAAAGTCACGTGAGTTTTCTAAAGTCACGTGAGTTTTCTAAAAGTGAAAATTAAATTCCAGTTTGAAATTCAAGACAATAATATGAACTCAGAGAAATTCTTAGATAATTTGTGTTATTGCATTTGGCACTGTTCTACATGAAAGACTGCTGTACAAATTGAAGCAATGTGGCATTAGGGAAAATTACTGCTGTGGACAAAGGGATGGTTAAGTGACAGAAGACAGAGGATCTTCTTGAACCAACTTTATTAGTGGAGTCCCTCAGGGTTCAGTGCTGGACTACTTACTGTTTACAATATTTATTAACAATACTGATGAAAGCATATCAAGTATATTGTCTAAGTTTGCAAATGATACAAAGGTTGGGATAGCAGTTAATGACAAGAATCATACTACTGCAGCAAGACCTAGAAAAATTAGGTAGATGGGCTTAGAAGTGGCAAATTGAGGTTTAACGTTGGTAAATGCTATATATGGCCAGCAGTAAACCAAGAATAATATACCAATTAGGTGGTACCACACTCAAGGTGGTGGAGAATGAAAGAGACAACCTGGCATAATTGTACAATCCAAGATGAAGTTATCTAAGCAGTGCAGACAAGTTGCTGGAATAGCTCATGATGTCCTGTCATGTACAGGAACTTGACCAGCAAAGCCAAGTTCCTATACATGACGGGAACTTGTCCATATGCTTGTTTGTATTTGCAAAATACATTAGACTCTTGATTTTCCGGGGTAGATGGTAAAAAACAAAGCCTGGATAATTGATTTCCCGGTTAATCCAAAAATACAAAAGTCCCCGACATACGTAAGAGATACATTCCAGGACTTCTTACTTCATAGAGAAGTAAGAAGTAAGAAGACCTAGCTCAGGAATGACTAATAACATATTGCTACTGTATTATTATTGACAAATATGAATTCCGTGCGATACTTGTTAATGTTTGGCCATTTTGATCATCCTTATTATAATGATTCCTTAGAGATTTAACAGATGCACCATTTTCAAACTTTCAAATAATTTCAAGTTTTTGTTTAACTGAAAACGCAACTCTTTTACGTTTACCCATAATTTTTGCGATTTCTAAACAAAAAAAAAAAAAATTACTATAAAAAAATTCCGACATCCCTGACATAAATAATGAAACAAAATTTGTCCTTTTGAACACAACAATCGACGCGATGCACTAAAACAGACTAAACATTTGCCTCTTCTTTTTTTTTTTTTTTTTTTGAGCGGGGATTGCAAGATAATAGGAACACTAATCTCCCAATGACGACTTATAATGCTGCTTGTCGCTTATTTACGACTTGCAAAATATCTGTTTATACCTATTCTAGTTATTAATTGAATTTTTTGATTTCTGGTCGATTATTTATTTAATTTTTTTTTTTAATTTGGAGTCTTGAAGTGTCCCGGTTAATCGAGAGTCTGCTGTATACGTATGCTTGTTTGTATCTGATAAAGCCTATCATTCTAATGTTGCCAACATTAGTCTTCAAAAATAAAATAAAATGATCAGGCCCATCTGTATATATTTGAATTTTTTTTTTTTTTTTGTTTTCTATTGGCTTGCCTACTCTATATTAAGTTTAAATTAAAATTTGATATCCTGCCATTACCGGCACATAATTATGTAATTACATATGGGCAAATGACATGTGATTTCTTTGAGAGACTAATAAATGATATTTATGTATTTATTTATCAGCTTCACTATTACAAAAAAAAAGAGAGAGAGAGAGAGATTTTGGCTCCTCTTGTGAGGGGGGCCAATGGATTTCTACCAACCTGGGACCTTTCAGTGATAAAGACTTTGCAATCCAGTGGCACTGATCTCTACAAATATGCTACAGATTCTGTGTACAGATATAGAATTATAAAGCAGATTCTCCTTAACACATAAATGCTTCCCCATAATGATGTGCTCTCGGATCAAAACTGTCCATCTGCCTTGGCCATGTTCAGAAGACCTGTCAAGGACTGAACTTGAATATATCTTTTGTGTTTTAGTGTATCTTCTCTGCACAGCCCAAATAATGCATTACTGTGAAATATTATAAATACCTGTTTCTGTTAGAAAGGAAATATGTGCTATTGTTAGCTGGCTAATTCTTTTTAATTTTATTTATATTAGTTTATGCTAAAAACTGTATATTTCATTTTATTTTATTTGTTATTTTTATTTGTCATTGTTCTTTTAATGTTATCTTTGTTTGAACCTTCTTAATAATTCTTTATTATCTTAGTGTAACCTTAGTGAGTAATGAAAATATTTCTTCTATTTAAACAGACAATTTTCATTATCCTGGATGTGATTCTTTCATCTTTTTTTTTTCCTTCCTAGAAATAGTTTATGCCATGGTTGTCAAGTGATGGTCAGAGATATGGTAAGTGTTTGTTTTGCATGAGAATATTTTTGAAACTCAACCAACTTCTTCAACAGATAAAGTAGCAGTTCAATTATTCAGGTATTTTGGAAGTTCATAATTACACATTTATTACTTTAAGTATAAGTAAAAAAACCGCAGCTTCCATGTATCTTCATAAACTAAACAAAATTGCTACTGATGGAAATGTGTCAGATTTGTTTTGGGATTCCATTTTAAAGACAAGCTGCTGTACTGTAGAAGCAATTCAGCTCTTCTGAGACCAATTATAAACTCAACTTATGACTTCAGTTTACAGTGTCTCAGAAGAGCTCAGTTGCCTCTACAGTATAGCAGCTTGTCTTGGGAACAGAATCCCTAACTGAATATGAATCATTGACATCAGTAGCAATTTTATGTAGCTAACTGAACATGCCTCTTTGTACAAAATCCTCTTCCCCCACTAAGTAACAACCAGTAAACCATTTAATTTGGAAATACATAAGGAATGTGGTTTATTTAATTACTAATTTCCATGTAATGTCTTTCACAGATGTGTAGGTATTAAATATATTAATCAATAAAACTAATTACTTTTAATTTTTAATGAAGTTTTAAATGATGTTATATTGATATTAATGTTGTGTGTTTTAAATGATATTATTATATTGATATTATTGTTAACTATATTGCTCATTATAATTTAATTATGCCAAGTTCCACTAATAAGAGTAACTGTGCACATTTTAGATGTCTGTGTATGTATTGTAGTGGTCAAAGATAAAAACAAAATTAAAAATACCTGTTAGAATTATGTGAATTTTAGTACTCCCCAATGTGGTCCTGAGGTTTGATTTGATGGCTGTGATCTGAAGTCTTTTTTTGCAATGGACTTGGGAAAATATTTAATCCTCTCTCTCTCTCTCTCTCTCTCTCTCTCTCTCTCTCTCTCTCTCTCTCTCTCTCATGGAATTTTAAAATTTTGTAAAATGAAAACTTTGTACATGAATGCATTAAAATATTAACATGGTCTTATTTTTACTGATTGCTAATGCTAAAATTATTTTCAAAAATCAAATCAGAATTTTAAAAGTTGCAAAAAAAAAAACGTACAAGTTTGTGCAAATGCAGCAATTCTAAAAAAGCTAAAAACAGCATCATTTTAGTTATATCTCATATTGTGAATACTTTCACAACGAGTTGCCATGATATTGCACTACCTCAAATAAGTAACACTTCACCAATGGAGAAGACTATTGTTACTTATTCTTGGCAGATACCACCACCCCGATGGCACCATTTCGGGGCTGTTTTGTATATGTGTGGGATAATAACTCTACTATCCACTTGTCCCTATTAGACTTAGAAAAGCAAAAAAGTAGAGGGAAAGTAATAGTAAAAGTGGAAGAGGAAAAGAAATAGTGTAGAAGAATGAAAGGGACAGTAACTCCTTCAACTCACACAACTCATAAACTCCTCAAATAGGTAATGCTTCCCCAGTAGAGAAGGCTGTTGATACCTATTTTTGGAAACTCCGGGCAGCATCAGGCTCCCCTTGGTGACCATTTCAGGGCTATTTGGCCCTTCTTTGATGGGTGGGTGGGTGGGTAGGTACCCTGCAATGATGACAAAACAGTTATGAAGTATAACTCCACAATATGAGAGATGCCTGATGGTGTTTAAACTGAATTAGACTAGAGCACTTTAAGGACTTAAGCCTCAGACTGCAAAATAATTAGACAAAGAATTAGTTAGGCTTAGCCCTTAAAGTGCTCTAGTCTAATTCACTTTATACACCATCAGGCATCTCTCATATTGTGGAGTTATACTTCATAACTGTTTTGTTGTCATTGCATCACCAGGATACCCACCCACCCACTGAAGAAGGGCCAAATAGCCCTGAAAATGTGCCGTCTGGGTGGTGGTATCCGCCGAGAATAAGTAAAAATAGTCATCTCCATTGGTGAAGCTTTACTTATTCGAAGTAGTGCAGTATCGGGGAAACTCATGAAGGTATTTACAATATGAGATATAACTAAAATGATGCTGTTTAGTTTTTTTTTTTTTTTTTAGAATTGCTGTGTACTACTATGCTGCATTTGCACAAACTCATACGTTGTCTAATTCTTTCACAGCCTGAGGCTTAAGCCCTTAAAGTTCTCTAGGTTAAAAAAAATAGTAATAAATGGATAATTACTTTTTCAATGTAACAATTCTCTCTTTTGATGCAACAGTTCTCTCTTTTGATGATACTATTCTCTACATCTATTCGTGTATTACTCTGTCTAAATTCCACTGAAATTCTTCAGTTTTGGCTTTAGTAAGTCTAAATTGGAAACTGAGATCAACAGGTGCAATCTTCCCTATTTATTCGGTGCCTCCGTAGCCAGGTGGGAAGGAGCAGCAGTGCGTAGCACACGCTTCTTGATTAGACCAGGGTTCGAGCCCGTCCCCACCAAATACAGAGGATGTGGAAAGGTCAGGGAATGACCACCGCATATCCCGGAGAAATATGGCCTTAGTTGCTAATGCTCCTAAAAAAAAACCAAACCAAACCCTATTTATTCAAAGTTATTTTTACACTGCCATCTATTATACATAATAGATGGCAGCATGCACCAAAAAAAGTAAGGCTTTAAAAGTATGGATTGTACATTAAAGAAACATGATGTAATCACCAAAGAATTGGATGCAGGGAATAACTTTGATATTATATATTTGGATCTTAGAAAGGCTTTTGATACTGTTGCACATGGAAGACTGCTGCACAAATTGGAGCAGTGTGGCATTGGTGGCAAATTGTTGCTATGGATAAAGGGATAGTTGAGTGGCAGAAGACAGAGAGTGGTAATTAATGGACACTGCTGATCGTGGACTAATGTTATTAGTGGAGTCCCTCAGGGTTCAGTGTTGGGTCCATTGTTGTTTTCTGTATTTATAAATAATATTGATGATGGTATATCAAGCTTAATGTACAAGTTTGCAGACGATACAAAGGTTGGCAGGGTTGTTAAGGACACTAGTGATGCTATGCTGTTGCAACAGGATCTGGACAGGTTGAGCAGATGGGCTGAGAGGTGGCAAATGAAGTTTAACATTGACAAATGTAAAGTACTACATATGGGGAAACAGCAACCCCAGAGCAATGTATCAACTCTGTGGTACTACACTGACAGTGGTAGAGAATGAAAAGGACCTGGGGGTAATTGTGCAGGCAGATATGAAGTTCTCTGAGCAGTGTAGATGGGCTGCAAGAGTAGCTCATGGTGTCTTATCAATGATATACAGGAATTTTTCTAGCAGGGATAAGGAGGTGATTATTCCCTTGTATAAGGCAATGGTCAGGCTGCACCTTGAGTACTGTATACTGATCTGGAGGCCTCATTTCAAGAAGGATGTAGAGCTGCTGGAACGAGTACAGAGAAGTGCAACAAGGTTAGTGAACGGAACGAAGGGTTGCTCTTACGAAGAAAGGCTTAAGTTTTGCAAATTACAGTGTCTGGAGACTAGGCACCGGCGAGGTGATCTGATAGAGGTGTACAAAGCCTTGAATGGTTTGAGCATGCTCAATGCTGATGGGATACTGCCTCTTGTTCAGAATAATCACCTGAGAGGACATAAATTCAAATCGAGGAAAGACAGATGTAGGATAGATGCGCGGAAATTTGCCTTTAGCCAGCGGCTAGTTGGTTGGTGGAACAGATTTCCATCCCTTGTTGTGGAAGTTGATAGCCTAAATAAATTTAAGGCTCAGCTGGACAGGTATTTCGAACGAATGGAGGGGTGAAGTGGAAGGGTGTTGTTTTTTTTTTTTTTTTTTTTGGCTAATGCTGCATAAGCTTGCTTTCTTGCATCATATGCCTCTACTAATGCTAATGCTAATACTGTTTGATGTGACCTCAAAATGTAGATTTATGTACATACTTTCCCGAGTCTACACTGGAAAAATGTAGGTCTGTCTGTCTGAGTACAAAAAAAGATTAATATATATATATATATTGTATATATATATATATATATATATATATATATATAATGTGAGGTAAAAGTTAGGCGAAAGTGATAAAAATAATAAATAAATATGGCTATGTAGCTATCATTAGAGGCAGCAAATGCACATCCTCCACATGATGCCTAATTATATCTGAAAATTAAAATAAATATGATATTTAAAAATAAAAACATCAGCCAGTAGTACGGCAATAATGCAGAGCGAAACAAAACGTAACGTTCCCTTCCCTGTTTGTTTATTTTATATTATTTTACGTTTTGTTTCGCTCTGCATTATTGCCGTACTACTGGCTGATGTTTTTATTTTTAAATATCATATTTATTTTAATTTTCAGATATATATATATATATATATATTTATTTATATATACAATATATAGCCCATTTTTTAATATATACATGAATCTATATGCATGTTGTACACTTACTTTTGTAAATTTTCTTTGAGAGTTAATGTTAAGCACATTCTTTCTGTAATAATAACTCATACAAATCATTGATTTGTGCCCTGCTAAGCTTGGCTGTCAAGGGGACTTGAGACTCTTTCTAAATTGAAATAAATAAATATAAGAATCACTTAGGACTTTTTAATATATACAGTTTATTTCTTTCAGAAAAGGCTATCATTCCTTCCTCCATACTCCTTACAAGAATCAGATAAAGCTGTGGTAAGGTAGGTATTTGTTTCTTCCAATATAAATTAATGCTGAATATATTACCTTAAATAGCCTTAATATCATTACCTTATTATTGAAAGTAATATTAGAAGAAGAATATGGTAAAATGTAGCGCTTTATACAGCTGTAGTACACTTAGTTTTTTTTTTTGTATTTATTATATCAGTATCATAAATAGCAGTTGCAGTCACCAGAATGAAATGAAACTTATCAATGTTGAGCAGTGTTACTGTGATTCCATTTTATGACCTGATTACATTACTGTGATTCCATTTTATGATTCCATTTTATGACCTGAGTGTTTAGGTAATGAAACTCTAATAATATATGAATCTTACTGAAAATTTTCTTTTTGATGATTAATAGAAATTGTTTTGAGAAAAAAATAAAGATGGATGAAATGAATGAACTGAAGAAAATTGATATAATTGTAAATTTATAAATTAAAGCCTTTTGAAATCAGTGATTTCAAATTTAGTTTGATTTTAATATTAAAAATCATTTCTATCATGCATTGCATTGTTTACATAAGTAAACAATCCATTATATGTCATAAGCAGTGGAGAGGACCAATAAACACCAGTGCATTGCATGATGGGAGTGTGATGCCCTTGATGTTATCAGATTTTATATATATATAGAATACTAACTATGTTGGATACGTGCAAAAGTTTTAATGTGCGAGTAAAAAAAAAATCAATGTTGTTACTGACTTTATCTGTCTAGGAATTCTATTTTCTTTCTAGTAATGTGATAGAGCTTGGAATTATGCTCACACTCACTTTAGAAATAACATCGTTATCCACAAGTCAACCTAAAGTTATTTAATATTATTATATTTAATTTTATTTTGAATTATAGTTAATATAATTTTTAATTTAATAATATCACCTAGGAATGAACCTGGTATTAATTAAAAACATCAAGGCATTCCACTACAGCTTTTCCAAAGCCACTGGCTTCTCATTTTGAAGAGTAGATGGACTTAGTTAGTAGCCACGGGCTAAATAGTGAATAAATGTATGAAATCTAAATGAGCATCCAAGCAAAATATGGAAGTAAAACTTCCTGTTAAATATGTAACTCTCATTATACATATAATTTAAACCATATTACTGGGCTGCATTGGCCCAATGCAGAAAATTAGTAAACTCTTAAAATATTATGCCATGTTGCATTTAGTTTATTTAAATATTATCACATATATCTTTTGGCATCTCTCATATTGTGTGATTAACTTCACAACTGGATTGTCATGTTTGCAAGACCAGAGTACCTACCCATCCACTGATGAAAAGCCAACTAACTTTGAAATGGTGCTATCTGGGTGGTGCTACTCACCGAGAATAAGTAACAAAATAGTCTTCTCTGTTAGTGAAGCATTGCTTATTTGAGGTAGTGCAATACATGGTAACTCATTGTGAAGGATGAGCACAATATGAGATACAGTCAAAATGATTCCTTTCACACTACTAACATAGTTTTTCTTTAAGAGTTGTCTATGGTGTATTTACTCTGATATTATATAGATAGAGGATCTTAAAATATGCCATGTTGCATTTAGTTTATTTAAATATTAGTAAAGAATTAGTGTACTATTTCAATACAGGCATTGAAATAGAGTATTTTCTTTACTGGAAAAACCGTGTTACATGTACTGCTTGGCTACTCATTTACATTTGATACATTTCACTATTCAGCTCTTGGTTGCTGGTTAGGCCCTGATGTAGCTGTTTTAAAGCCAGTAGCTTTAAAACAACTAGAAGATTTGTGCTTTGGGGTTAATTAATTATTAGAAAATTTTGGCCTAGGGTGACACTATTAAATTAAAAATGATATTAGTAACTTTAATTGACTTGTGGATAATAATATCATTTCTAAAGTGAGATAAGTCCAGGCTCTATCAATGGCAGTGGTGGGACAACAGTATCACCAGACAGTAATGACAGAAAAACATAATGCCAAGTTATGTTCTTTTCTCAAATTATTTTAATTCCTTCATTGAAATAGTACCTTATTTTTTTTTTACTTTGTATATCCATTTTGTCTGGAAAGATTTTTGTGAATCATTTTCTGGAAGGATTTTTTTTTTTTTTTGAGGAATATGAAAATGTTTCATGATGGAAGATCAAGTTAGATAAGGGTTTTTCCAAAGGTTTTATTTTTATTGTTATGTTTTTTTTCTCCTCTTCATCACTTTAAAAAAAAAAAAAAAAACTGTACTATGGTACAAAATCTACTCGTCTGGCCAATGGTTCAGTTTTTTCTTGAAGAATTTGCTGCTGTAAACATTCCAAAATAGAATGCATCCTTAACTGTTGTGGAAAAACAAATTCATATGTATCAGATTTATCGCATACAAAACGCACATGCCGTACAAATACCCTTAATGGCTACAAGCCAGGGGTTAGCCAGTATGTTATTAAGAGCTGTAGTTATCCACTCTTGGGGGAGTGGGCACCTCCGTAGTCAGGTGGGCAGGAGCAGCAGTGCGTAGCACACAGGCTCGAACCCCGGTCTTGATTAGACCGGGGTTCGAGCCCGTGACCACCAAATATGGAGGATGCGGAAAGGTCAGGGAATGACCACCACATATCCCCGGAGCAATATGGCCTTAGTTGCTAATGCTCCTAAAAAAAAAAAAAAAACAAATAAAAATAACATTTGGAGGAGTGGTGGTGGTGGCGGCGATTCCCCTTGATTATTACAGATTTGTCAGCCTTCACAACATGTAGATTAGCCTCTAAATACACAAAACTCATGATAAACCATATGGACAGGCCAACTGTTTTTCTAGTTAAATTTTTGCTTTTAAAACAAAAGTTTATGATTACCATAAAAAAAAATTATAAAAATATGAAAAATGTATTTACTACATTTATCTTCTTTCAGTATATTGAGAAAATGAAATGTGAATTGTTTAATAATGAATGAAATTTATCATTTTTCTTAAATTTCGTTTGTTATAATTCATAAAATTGAAAGAAATCAAGAAATTTAAGTAAAATAGTTTGTTATAATTAAGTACAAATTGTAAATGTTAAAATATTAATATATTTTATTATTTATCTAGTTTTTTTTTTTCTTCTTAAGGAATAGGATGAAAATGGAAATTCAAGATCACCTAATAGAAGAAACATGAATTATATTGTAAATTTGTATAAAGAAGAAGTTTTACTTTTAAGAGTTTACTTTTAAGATTTACAAAGATTGTTTTAACAATTTAAAAATAGCTGTTTAGCCCTTTACAAGTGGTTTTATGAATGGGTGTGAGATCTTGCAAGTAAGTTTCTTTGTGTGATTTTTAAATTTTTACAAAATGAAAACTGTATGTGTAAATGCCTTTAAATATTAATTTGTTCTTATTATGACTTGATTGCTTAACGTTATGCAATTGTATCTTTTACATCTATGTATATCCCTTAAGCCCAAATTGGAAAAAGGCTAATGAGGGTATGATCTCCACCACTAATTTTCAAAGCAATTTTTGTGTAGCTATCTATTAAATCTATGTCTATATTAGTTAAAATACAAATAGAGATAGCAGCACTGGAAAAATTTGAAGACAGTTTGACAAAGATGAATCCATTGTCTAAAATAGCTTTCCAACTAGATCTTTGTACATACTGCAGGGTACCCATAAGAAATGTAGGTCTGTATATATCCTGTAAAAGGGTTAAATAAGCATCCATAGTATCTGTCTCTATGAGGTATAATTTATTTAAATCACTGTATAATGATTAATGGTAATAATTATTATTTAAAATTATCAGTATTTTAAACTATTTTTTTATCTGTCCCGTGGCATCTTGTTTATATCCATATTTGTGATTTTGATGAAATAATGTGTGCTTAAAAAGTAAAATAATATATTAAAGGCAGGAAAAATACACAAGTAAACTTATAATAAATATAATGCTGTGCTACGCAGAGTAAAAATTGCAATCTCTCCTTCCCCCTCTTTGGCCATTACTTTTTTTCTGCTCCAGGCAATTATTCAGTTGTCATGCATTGTGCCAGTCTCTTCTGTTTATATATCCTATAGTCATCTTATGCTCCTTTGCAGTTGTATATTTCTTCAGTTTTTCCTTGGGCATAATTTTCAGACAACACATTTCATAAACTTATGTGTTCATTCACCCTTCCCACCATTTTGCTTTTACTCAGACTGTCGATTTATTTTTTCTGTTCCAGGAGTGTACTTAGCATAGGGACAATAGTTGTATGAAGTGAGATTTATTTTTGTTAAAATAGTCCTCAAAATGCTTTGAGCTGAGTGTTCACTGGAATATTGTGGATTTCTCCTAGAAAGATGAGATACTATTGGCCATCTTTTATTTATCCCCCATAATTCAAACTGCTTGATTTGCAATATTCTATAGAGATATTTACAGTTTTTCAGGACTTTGGCATCATATTATACTTTAGCAATTTTTAACTGTGTTGAAGTATTGCAATTTTCAATGTTCTTACATAAAAATCTGTTTATACTCTGGGATGATCATGTGGTCAGAGTAGTTCTCAAGATAGAGAGAATGCAAAAAATAGCTCCATATTTAGTAGCCATGTGGGCTTGAACAGTGGTCACTCAAAGCATGAGTGACCACAGCAGCAGCAGCATACCCTAGTATCAGGATCAATCTCTTTTAAGTAGGATGAAGTTTTCAGTTGATTGTCTCCTCATATTAATATCCTGCAGTTTGTGGTGGCTTTCGCTTTTTCATTTTGCTTCTCTATGGCCAGCCATTAAAAGGATTACAATTTAGATGTTCTTGTTTAGTTAATTACATTTGTTAAAAAACTTTTTCAGGTCATTTAAGCCATTAGATACCCCCCCCTATTCCCAATGCTCCAGTTATTCTCTGTATTTTTGTGAATATGTTTATTTTTAATTTTTATAAATTGGATATCCACAGCTCTATAAGAAAAAGGGTAAACGGCATAAATAAAACAAATAAATTAAAAAAACACTAAAGAAAATTACTATAAAACATTAAGAGATAAAGTTAAAATGAAGAAATCAGGAAATAGTGTAAAATACAACCTATTAACAAATGGTTATATATAATAGGGAAAAAGAATGGAAAAACATGTAGATAGGATGGATAGTGATAGATGGATGGAAATATTAAAGAACTTGAGACCCATAGGCAAAAGAAGTAGAGGTGACCAAAAAGAAGAAAGATGATCTATCCCTTTCCTCCTCCTATCCTAAACCCAGTAAGCATACTGCTTACTGGGTTTAGGATAGGAGGAGGAATTTACCCATAGTAATTTCCAAGATTATGGTATATTGCTGTGAAGTAGACACTTGAAAAGGGTAAAAGTATACAGTAACCTTGCTCTTACAAAAAATTCTTACTCTTTGCAGTGTCATATTCTTTTGACACTGCAAATGATGTGCACTGCTCTTAGCTACATCAGACTTATCTTCCCACACGAATTTTTTTTTAAAATTAATATAAAGGAAGGACGGTGGGGGGGGGGGAGAGATCGCTTAATTTTTTTTGTCTTTATCAGTGAATCATTAAAAATTTATGAGTGGATGTGAAAGAATATTAATATCTCTATTCTTTTATAACTAATGTTTAATGAAATGATTTATCTGGGCAGTAAAAGCAATTTTACTGACCAGAAAAAAGTAAAAAATAAAATAGTGTATTCATGATGAGAATTTTTATTTATTTTATTATTATTATTTTTTTTTTATTTCTTAACATAATTAGTCCTATTGGGTGCTTTGATACACCAACAAAATTTAAGAAAATTCCAAAGTTGTGTTATATGAACATTTCTTGTTGAATAATACTGTAAATAAACTTTTTAAAATTTATTTAAGCTATAAATAAATTATTTTTTAAAAAACCCTCTCACGTAAATAGCTATACAATATTTTTTACACTCCCAACTTTTGAAGCTTATAATATTTTTCACCCTAAAACCTTTAAAAATTTATGTGTGAATATGAATAGCGAAAGCTTAAAAAGCGGTACTCACCTTGAAATTAATCTGCGATGGTTTACTTAGGTAGTGTGGTTAATGTTTAAGTTGAATTGTTAAATTGAAAAATTAAAAGGGAGGGAAGTAGGTAAAAGCTGACTGAGTTAAATGGGCGCAAGGAACATTTAATTCAGTCAACTTTTACCTACTTCCCTTCCTTTTAATTTTTCAATTTAACAATTCAACTTAAACATTAACCACGCTACCTAAGTAAACCATTGCAGATTAATTTCAAGGTGAGTACCGCTTTTTAAGCTTTCGCTATTCTTTTCTAGTCTATTAACACGGTACTTGAAGATTTCTAAAAATTTCGTATTGTGTGAATATGTTGTGCGAATATTTCTTTTTTTTTTTTTTTTTTTTTCTCACAGTCAAATATGAATAGCAGCAAAGTGCTGCAATGATTGTTTTTACAATTATAGTGTAAAAGTAAATGAAGTTTTGCTCTGCAGTTGAATATATCATTTTAAATTGCATTATGGATTATGAAGAGCTTTTAGTGATGACCTTGCTTCAAGAAATCTCTCTCTCTCTTTTCCCCATTACAAATAGCTCAGTGGGTACAACATCATCCTATCATACTGTGTGGAAAAGGCCTGGGTTCAAATTCTCGATGCCTGGAATTTTTACCAGTCCTTTTTTTTTTTTTTCCCACAATGTTTTATCTCCTGGAAGCTCTGGTTTTTCATCTGGATTACAGGCAAACCAACCACAAAATATGTCATTTACAGACACAATATATTGATGGTTCATAGCCTTTGAATAGCTATCCTTGAAATTGTATATGGTTAGGTTTTATCCATTCGATTTAAGTAATTTGAAAGATAAAAATCCGGGGATCATGGATATTCAGTTATTAACACATGCTGCCTTTACTGTAAACAAAACATTAGTTATAATAGTTACTGAAACTTAAAATATAAGCAACTAATGGACACAATTGGGGATTAACCCATACTACTAGCATCAGAATCAAATTTTATCAAGTCAATGAAAATATGGTTTGGGTTGCAAGAATTTTGAATCACTCTGTGGAGATACAAAAACAATTTAATTCAATATTGCAGGGATATTTCAGTGCAGTAGCTGAAATAAAATCAAAATTCATGCAGGTTATTTACATTTGATTTTAATCATGCAGAAAACCTGCTCTCTTGAGACTGAACATCAAGTCTTTGGCATGAGGCTTGGGTTGGGTTTATGTTCAACTTAGAGACAAATACCATTATTCATGGTTCTGCTTAAGTTGCTAATATCCTTTTTTAAATTATTTTTGAAGGAGCAGACATATCCAGTGTATGTTTAAAAATCAAAACACCTCCAGGACAGCTTTTTTGAAGCTTACTGTGTTCTCCTAAGCTGGGTGGGTGGTCTCTGTTGTCTTTTCCTATTTACAGTGGCAAACATTTGCCGAAATATGAATGATTGTCTAAGTGAATATTGAGAAGGAATAGCCAAACAGTGTATGGAAGTAAAATTCCATTTAAAAACCCAATTATAGGAAAACTTATGATTTCCTATAATTGGGCGGGCTGAATTTGCCCCATGTAGTACAATACTGTAGAATTCCTGGGGTAGTTCAATGAAGTAGTTGAAATAAAATCAAAATTTGTGATCCTTGCCTGCATTGATCATTGAGAGAATTTTTCTGCTCTTACTGAACACCAATGAGTGAAGTTGTTCAAGGGATCAAAATTTTCAAGGTATGCCATTCACCACTCAAGTTGAAATGTTTGCTGAAACTTGAGTAACTGTGTGGTGGCATTGCCATAAAGTTTTTGCCGACACTGTAATTTTCCATTAGCAAGATCAGCTGGTAAATCAATTGATAATTTTCCAAATTGAAGGGAGATCTTTTTTCTGATGTGATAGAAAAGGCTTGCATATAACATAAAGATCCAAATGAAAGTGCCTGACACTTTCATTTGGATCTTTATGTTATATGCAACACTGGTGTTCAAAGAAAGTGCAACAACTAGGCATTTTACATTTCTATCCCTTTTTCATGATGGTATGTTGCATTAATGACTAGCATCACAAATAGAAATATAAAAAGATTTATTAATAGTTAAGGCAGAGCTAAGTAATATTTGACAGGTGCTTTCAAAATATTCCAAAATGAGCATTTGCAACCTTTATACAACAGTTTTGGTAAACACGACAATTATGGCTGAAATGTTATCAGAAGCCCTCAATTTGCTTCAGTTTATCATTTTAAATGGGAAAACAAAATGAAAAGTTCACCAGGTGCAAACTAATATTTAGTTGAACCGCCTCTGGCCCTAATGACAGCAGCATACCCTTGAGGAATTGACAAGATAATTTCTGAGGGTAATCAACTGATAGTTTGTGGTTTCAAACACAAATTATGGCTTCTGAAGTTTGCAATGGGTCTTTGTTTCTTTCTGGCAACTGCAGATTCCACATGATGCCAACAGTTCTCTATAGGATTCAAGTCCTGGCTGTTTCCTGGCCATCTAAGAGTTGTAATGAACTGTTCTTCCAACCATTTTTTCACTTGTAACAAATGTAAACATGTTACTGTCCAACCTAATGCAGAAATTAAGCTAAAGTAACTACAGAAGTGTCTACTTAAATTTTTTGCCTGATGACAAGGAACAGCGTTGTCCTGAAAGATGCAGTTACTTGGCAGGTTGAAATGGTCTCTAGTTAGCAGCAATTTGGCTTCCAATATAGCCAGGTATCCATTGGCATTTACAGAACCTTTTATAAGCTGCAGGTAACCTACTCCACTATATGAAATGGACCCCCCCCCCTCCCCATATCATCTGGCTGGTAGGGAATTTCACTGTAGACGCCATACTGTCTGGATGGTATTCTGTACCGCATCTATGTTGAATCATTTGTCTACCATCAAAGCCATGCAGGTCAAATTTCTTCTCATCCGAGAAAATAACACTTCCATTGCTTGGGGGTCCATTTGACATGCTCCTTATGCCAAATTAATTGGGCCTTTTTCATTTTTTGTGTGAGGAGGGGTTTCTTAGGACAATGGGCTACCAGTCCATTTTTGAAGAGGTGTCTTCTGACTGTTACTGCACTTGCTACCATTCCTGTATGTTCTTCCCATTCTCTTTTCAGCTCAGGCAAAGAAGCTTTGCGGTTTTTAAGGCATAAGCAGTTCAAAACGCGGTACTGTTTTGGCATAGAGACTTGCTTCCGGTTCCTTTTTTTTCCTATCAGCAGAACCAGTATTCTTGAGTTTGGAAAGAAATCTATTCACTGTCGATGCATAAACGTGTGGTATTAATACAGTGCTGCATAATAATTTTAAAGTCTTCAAATAGAAGAAAATATGAGTTGGCTTTGCTGCAACATCCCTTGTGTAGGAATAGACTGGTTTGTGATGGCAATTTTTGTGTCTGACTTACTTCCAACATGAAATGATTGTGGGAGGTAAGGCATGCAGGTTCCAGTATCTCAAAAAGAGCCAACATGGTCAGGTACTCTTATTCTATGGTGTCATGAGTCTACCAGACAGGCTCAGCAGTGGTCCGACAAGTTAAAAGGTTATAGCCATGTGTGGTGTACTCCCAATCCTGCGACTTTCTGCCAACGTTGCACTGTACTTGTTAAGTAAATTCTTACATTTATTATGCCCTTAAAAGATTATATCTGCTCTAAAACGTCATAATGTTTTGCACCTGTTAGACATACCCTGGTCCTATTCCACCTATCCTTGCCCAATTCCTCTTTAAGAAAGATTTAAAAGTGTTTAAGTCAGCTGAACTGTTATTTTATTTAAAATTTTCTTCTTGAGACCCCAGTCATTTTTTGAAATCCGAAAGGTCATTGTCGAAAAGTTTTAAATTTTATCTTGACTTTTTATCTAGAAGAAATCAAGACGACTGTCAATCAGAACACGTGGAAATTTATGAATAGCAGCAGTGAGACAATGCGTACGTTGAACGCGGTGTCTAGTAGAGAAGCTATATCAAAACAAAACGGAGTTTCTGGAAAAGATCGGAAAGATGGGCAATGCAACTAGAGAGATAGAGAGAGATTGGTGGAAGAGCACTTGTATGAAGAAAGACTTCGAATACATGACAAGGAGAGCCCTGTGGTTACAGAGCTAGGAGATATTACCTGAAAAGTTATCTAATTGATGTATGATGTACCACGCCATAACAAAATGAATGAAGTTGAAATTTCGGTTGGATTGTTGTTGGGGGTTAAACACATCTGGAACTCAGGCCATATTGAACCTTATATATAACTGCCTGTAAATTTCATGTGTTCTGTGGTCGTTTGCAATTTTCTGAAAGGAAAAACCAGAATTTCTGGGAGAAAAACCTGGCTTCAGACTGACTAACTCGCTACGTTCTGAAATAGACCCATAAAAATTCCTTGCTTCATTGAAGGGATTCGAACTTATGTCTTTTTCACCCGGAAAAATTGAAACTAAATGGGTGTATAAATTTGATTGAGGGAAGTGGGGAGCAGAATGTGTAAGGTCGATGTTGTTTTTGGTGCGAGGATTGCTTTTGCCATATTTAATAAAAGTATCTCAAGGGCGCCAAATACATTTCTGCCTAGGGTCGCCAAAAATCCTAGTGTCACGCCTGTTGGTAGGTGTTGCAAATGTAAAGCCAATTCAATGTACGTGGTATTTTTGATCAAATAAACGAACCACTCAGTTATTGTCTCCTCTCTTCGCTTATCAGTGATGTAGAAGTTTGTGATTGTTATGGGAACAGTCCGAAATGATAATGTAATTTTAAACGTTTAAGAAAGCAAAATAACTATATGATAGCGAGTATAGTAGTATCAATTAATCAGTAAAATTTACTAATCTTATTAAATTTCATTATCAATTAAATTGTAATTTTTTAACTAAATACATATAACAACCTAGTTTTTACAAACGTAACATAAATTAATACATATAACCTGACAGGAAATAAGAAAGTCATATAACGTAACTCGGAGATAATATTCGATGCTGAGATACATATACAGTATATAGTGTTATAACTGCATTGGGATATAAGTTTAGGGTTATATTTTGTATTGTAATTTTATTTGAAATTGAATAGAAATCATAACTCAGAGCAGCAAAGCAAAAGTCTCAAACTAATGGGAGTGTTGTGGCTCAGGAGAGAACTGAGTGGGGCGGTTGTCTTTTGAATCACAGCCTTTTGAAATACACTTCTTGTTTGATGTTTGTGGACAATCAGGAACGGGACATGATATTGTCAAGGCGAATGTCTTTGTGTGTGCGCGATGTAAGGAGTGTGAAGAAATCAGGCGACAACTCAGCGTTGTTATGGGCCTATACGAGAGCTTGAAGGACAGGGTGAATACCCTCGAAGGATTTAAATTGAGGGGACCATCAAGCTCTCAGCTGCCCACATCAATGCCACAGCTTGCACGTGAACATCACGCAACACAGCGGCAACCCCCAAGGCAGAATGCGCTGGTCCCAAAGGAACTAGTTGTTATCGGTGACTCTATTGTCAGGAAAACTGGGAACATGCTATGTAAAAACGATAGGTGGAACAAAACCAGGGTATGTCTGCCAGGAGCAAAGGTTGATGACGTTGTAGAGCAGATATCATCTTTTAAGGGCATAAAGGGTGATATAGTTGTACACGTTGGCACTAATGATATTAAGAGTAGGAGACCGGTGGAATTACTTAATAAGTACAGGTCACTGTTGAAAAAAAGCTGTGAATTAGGGTTGAATTTGAAAGTGTCTGCAATTCTGCCCAGACACGATAGGAGGGAGTATATGATGAGAGCCTTGTCGATCAATTCGGCCCTGGAGAGATTGTGCAAGGCTCAAGAGGAAGAATTTTTTTCAGCCTGGTCTGTACTTGTTAACAGGAGAGACTGGTTCTGTCGGGATGGGGTACACTTAAATAGAAAGGGTGCAAGAATATTTGCTGATGCTATCGAGGCAGAGTTAGGTCGGAACACTGCTAGCTTTGGAAGATACACGGACTAACCCCTGGCTTGTAGCCGTGAAGGATATTGTGTACGGCGTGTGCGTTTTGTATGCAATAAAGAGTTTTTCATCTTCTAATAGATTAATAGTAGCTGCTCGTAGAGGTGAAAGTGATTTTGCACTGCTTCTAAAAAAGGTGGCCGAGTATGTCCCGAACTTGCTGTTAGACTTATATAACCACTGTCTTCGTCAGGGCTGGTTCCCCTCGGACTGGAAGGTAGCCAGCATAAAATTAATCATAAAAAACCCATCAAAGCAGCAACATGTACCGGAGTCCTACCGACTTATATCCCTCCTGTCTATACTCAGCAAAGTCCTGGAACAACTTCTTAGACAGAGGCTTGAAGTACATTACACCGCAGCAAATTTAACAACAGAGAAACAATTCGGATTCAAAACGGGGAAATCCACTCTGGATGCACTAGAATATATGAATGCCGCGTCAAACTGCCAACGAAAGTACCTTCTTCTCATCTCTGTGGACTTTGCAGGGGCGTTCGACGCCCTCTGGTGGCAGAGCATCTTCGCAGGAATAAGAGCTGCCAACCTGCAATCAAACCTATATGGATGCATTCAGAGCTACCTGAACAATAGGAAGGTCCTAATGCAGGCTCCCTACTGCAAGGTTGAACGTCAGGTACACAGGGGCTGCCCTCAGGGCTCTGTACTGGGTCCCCTCCTTTGGAACTACGTGCTGGATGAGTTCCTCTCCCTGGAACTGGGGGGTGTGCAAGCGCTCGCATACGCAGATGACCTCTGCTGATTCAAGAGCACAACTGGAAACGCTTGCCAACTCAGCACTTTCTACACTAAGAGAGTGGACCGAAACTCATCACCTTAATATCTCTGCCACCAAAACCCAATCTATCCTACTAAAGGGATATCTAACTCCTACCAGACCACCGCAGATAAAAATCTACAACAGAACGATCAAGTTGGCCACAGAACTCAAGTACCTAGGAGTGATCCTGGACCGAAATTTATCATTTACACCCCACTTAAAATACATCCAGAAGAAAATGAAAAACTATGCTGCCATGCTTGCCAGGATTACCCGCCGCGACTGGCGGCTGAAAAGAAGAACCCTTGCAATACTTTGCAAAGCAACCATCATCCCTGCTATTGCATATGCTTCTGGTGTCTGGCACCATAAGGCCTCTACGGTGGTAAATCGTCGGCTACTCAACATCATTCACCGACCGATTTCATTAACCCTCACCAGAGCGTGCCGCACTGTATCTACTCATGCGCTGCAAGTACTCACTGGGACCCTCCCTCTTGATCTTGAAGTGATTCGCCTAGGCATGTTACAGCAGCTTAGACGCGGAAATCCAACTACCTTCCAGGATCACACCACAGACCCAACTGCAAATCGGACAGTGGAGAAGAAAAGACTCCAGATCTATTTGCGATCGATATGGCAGCAGCGCTGGACGACCTCCACAAAAGGGGAAGTCACGCGGAGGTTCCTCCCCGATCTACAACAAATATACCCACAGTATCCGGTATGGCTTTGCCCTGGATTGTACAGCACGTATCTCCTAACAGGACATGGAGCGATCCGCCACAAATTACACCTTCTCGGACTCGAAAACAACCCAATCTGTGCATGTGGCTCTGTGGAGACCTGGGGACACTAGATGTATGACTGCGAATTTTATGAAGATCTTTGTGTTGAATTAATCATCCAAGTGCGCCTTAATCCCAAAAACCGGGAACACTACTTACTGGAAGATGAAGCCTCATATATAGCGTTCACCAAGTTTGCCCAGAACCTGTATGCTAAACGCTTGACCATTCCTCTGCCTGCAAACTTCGAATAGATGTGTCAAACAAAGCTTCTCAGAGACCCCCAACCAGATGTCAGGTTTGACTGCTTGATCCTTCATGCAAGACAAAACTGGAACTCTTATGAGAAGTGAGAAAACTCCACTTCCCAGAACATTGACTACCGGACGGGACAACAGTCCCATGAATGACTCCCAACTGTGACATTTTGCACAACCTGTTCAGCCAAACCAACATTGGATCGCCTCTGCTGGGCCTCAAGTTTTTCCTGGATGGTGCGGACCTGACCCTGCGGTCTGGTTTGCTCCCACCCATGCACACAGGCCACATTGGCAACCTGAGCCAGCTCTCTTGTCTGGCTCACTGTCTCACCTCTTCCTGGCAGGTGGGGAGGGGACAGTTTACTGTCCCCTCCCCACCCTGCCACCCTATTTCTCCCCTCTGGTGGGGCGTGGGCATGCCCCACTGTAAACTGGAGTTGCCTTCCCTTTCAGCTCCATATTTCTGTCTATTTGCCCCCCCCCCCCCCCAGTCTTCAGCCTTCACCCCACTCTATCTGATAGCAACGTGAACACGCCCCACACAATCTAAAATCACCAATCTAAATTAATTTTGCCCAACATTTTGGACTTCTAGCGCTCCCGCGACGCGTACGCGATTTTTTTTTTTTTTTAAGGTCCTAGCCACTGAAATCTTAGGAAATTAGGTGGCAGGACCTGCCAGAGTGAACTATATACTAGTGAGGACCTGGTCTGCCTCCACGGGGCTAAAGTGGGACAACGTCGGGCCTCAGTAGGGGTCTGGCGGCTAAATGACCAGATGAACAACGGTACAAGGCATCAAATATATACAAAGTCCATACACTTTTAAATCTCTGGCTTTTCCAGTCAACTGGTTCACCCACAATGTAAACTACGCGGAGATGGGGGAAACCCCTGGTGCCGCTTGACCCTAAACACACTTTACACTTTGCTTCTATTGAAATGCAATTGAGCAGCAGCCTGCAAAACAAGGCAATGGGGATTTCCAGGACTGCTGGGAGTCATAATGGAACAAGTAAATAAATGGGCTGTGTTATGGTAACTAAGAGTAGAAACAGGTGCATGTATATTTGCATTTACACCAATGCTAGGAGTATAGTTAATAAATTTGATTAACTTGAAGTGCTAGTTAAGACATCAAAGGCAGATATTGTTGGGACATCAGAGACGTGGTGTCACATTCAACCCCAGGGACTCACATCTGGTGAGTATGGGCTTGGCACACCCAGGGTCCTGAGCTGGATATCATCATCCTTCTCTTTCTTGGTGATTCCCTTCTCTCTCTCTCTCTCTCTCTCTCTCTCTCTCTCTCTCTCTCTCTCTCTCTCTCTCTCTCTCTCTCTCGGGGTAATTCAGAAATTTTTTTTTTTTTTTTTGGCTGGTCCGGTATAAGCCTTAGGCTTCCTTGCACCATATGGCTAATAATAATAATAAGCAGTGCATAATTGGAATTTGTGGAGCACAATGTGTACAGAAAGGATAGACAGCCCAGGAACGGAGGAGGGTTAGGCTGTTAGTTAAGAAACATAAAATCTAATGAAGTGCATCCAATTGATGTTGGTGTACAATGCAATGTTGAGTCAGAGTGGTGTGACATAAGCACTGGGAAAAGAAAAATGAGTGTTATAGGCCTAATGAATCTGATGAGTATAATGAGAAATTGTGCAAAGAAATAGAGTGGGCCAGTAAATCAGAGTGTTTTATAAT
Source organism: Mastigoproctus giganteus (assembly GCF_048544385.1). NCBI lineage: Eukaryota > Metazoa > Arthropoda > Arachnida > Uropygi > Thelyphonidae > Mastigoproctus > Mastigoproctus giganteus. The sequence continues at coordinate 8,130,542 of NC_143581.1, forward strand.
GGGGGATTTTAATTTCCCAGAGATTGACTGGAATTTGTGGGTTGGTTACTCGCACACTAGCAAGGCTTTTGTGGATTTATTGGATAATTGTTTTCTACAGCAGCATGTTTGGGAGGCAACTGGAGGGAGTAATACTTTTGATCTGATTATCAGTTGTGATTCTTCTGCATGCATTAAGATTAGCATCGTAACCTATGATATGGCAATTTCAAAGATTGTGTGTAATGTAAATCGAAAGGAACTTTGCTTTAGACAATTAATTATTATTATTTTATTTATTTATTTTTATGTTTCAAAACTTGGCTTCTTTGTGTGTAGTTAATATTAACACTAATACTTTCAAAATTAATATTAAATTTAATTAATTTGTTAATTGAACCAACCTTAATTAATTTTTATTAATCCATTATTAATCCATTATTTAATAATTAAATAATTATTTGATAAAAAAATAATGAAAATCAAAGGCCAATTTCAGCTATTTGGCCATCCTTGCCAGAACGGTTAGTTACGGCTCTGTGCATAATGTAGAACAGTAAAATTAAAGTAATTTAAATTAATCTCAAATTATATTTCTTATTATTCTTTTTTTTAGACATCTGCTGAATAGCATTGACATTAGCACTAGCAGTTTAAATGATGCAAGAAAGCAAGCTTATACAACATCAGCCAAAAAAAAAAAAAAAAAAAAAAAAAAACATGACACCTCCCATTTCACTTATTCAATCCCTCCAATAGTTTGTCTAGTTCGTTTTTTTATTTATTTATTTAATTAAGCTATCAACTTCCACAGCAACTGATGGAAGTTTGTTCCAACGACCAGTTGTTGCTATTTTTATATGGGTAGGTAAAAGTTTAGCCCCTTTTTTTATAGACCATCCAAAATTTTCCATTTTTTGATTCTTCATATAAATACTTCATCTCACACAATTTCTCTTTGAAATACATCGATAATTTTCATTATCCATACTGAAAATACTTCATATCATCTATCGATGGCGAAAATTGAAGCTAACTTTTTCCAAGTGTGGGTATATCATTACCACAGCTGTGTATGCGACTTTCTACTTGGGCTACATCTCTCCCACTTTAAAGAGTGTTTTATATTATAGTTTCGAAACTTTTAAAAAATGATTTTCTTGGGTGGCGCTTGATATGGATTGTTTATAAATGGCTGTTTATCAAGTTTATTCACATGCAATTCATAAAATATACAGAACTAGTTTATGTTCTAAAGCTACTATATTTTATATAATTTGCACAATTCTTACTTTCGTTCCTCCCTTCCTTATAGCCTATAAAAGTCAAGGTAATGGGGGTAGAAAACGTTGCCCATTTAGTGTTTTTTCTAATAGCCTCCAGGGACTTTATGGCCAGTGGCCTTTTCTTCACGAACATTGTTTGTATTTAGCATTTTCTCCCATTAATATTAACACTTCTTTTCGAATAGTGTATTCATTTTAACCAGAAAGAAATTTTGTCTTATGGGAGAGATGGTTCGTACGTGCTACATTTGTAACTTTTGCGAGTGTCAGCAGTTCTTTAGCACGTTTCGTTTTGTTCATCCTCATGTGACTGATGTGGAATAAAAATGTTCTTGGGGGTCTTAACTCCCTCATACTCTCCCTGTGGATGTGCATGTTGCTTTGATTATGATTTTTCACAAATTCCATGATGTCATTATGTTTAGTTTAAAGGAGTTTTTATTAATTTTAATAAATTTTAAAAATTATCATTTTTTTATAATCTTTTGCCGTTAGTAACTGAGTTGGATGTTTTTACTCCACAAAACGACAGTGTGGAATTATTTATTTGGGGGAACAGATAAAATAAACAGGGAAATATAAACAACACATAAAAATAAACTTCGAGTATGTACAACTAAAACAGCCCTTGTGGAAAAGATTATAGACGGTCCAGGTTACAAAAAGTTTTTCTTATTCAATTAAGTTTTGGCACTCTAATTCAGTTCGTTTCCCTAGAAAAATAACCAAAGGGACTCACATCTGGTGAGTATGGGCTTGGCACACCCAGGGTCCTGAGCTGGATATCATCATTCTTCTCTTCCTTGGTGATTCCCTGCTACTTCTCTCTCTCTCTCTCTCTCTCAGGGTAACTTAGAATTTTTTTTTTTTTTTTGGCTGGTGCAGCAAAAGCCTCAGGTTTCCTTGCACCATATGCCTAATGATAATAATAATAAAATGTGAAAAATGCCTTAGCATGAACTGCCAAGCTTTGGTGGTGAAATATCACTGGAGGAGAATAAAGTACAATTATCAAATTATGAAAAATGTAATTTTTAAGTCACCCTTGAACATAATGGATTTGGATCATTTTTATTGATTTGGATTAAAAGTTTTGTTTTATTGGATTTCTTTAATAATCACAGTGGTTATATTGAAGCATTATATGTTAATTCCACTTTTTACTCCTTATTATATCTATATTTTACACATACATCTTAAAAATCATTTGTAATATTACAGAAATGTCACGAGCCTGTTCTGTGACACTTTTATTTAGCATATTTAGCCACTTGTTCATTTCTAAAATGAAGTACAGTTTCATGTCTAATATCTATAGTAACAAATTGTTTTTGCTCAGGAAGGCTTGAAACTGAAATTATTTAGATTGCCTGCATTATTTAGATGATGTATAATTCTCAAGGATAATAAATGCTTCCCTGTATTGAAATTTACAGTTAAAATTTAAAAGTTTTTTTTAACAGCTATTGTAAGCACGAGAATCAGAGGGAATGAAAGGTTGTTTTATGTATTGAATGGATTCACTTTTGAAGAACTGAAAAACTGTTACATTTAGGAATCATTAATGTATCTTGGATACAGTAATGATTTCTAAATGTAGCAATTGGTTTCTAAGTAATAGTTTCTCCTGTACAGTAATGATTTTTAATTTCTTATAGATAATTTTAAATTTCTGGTGGTCACTATTTTATCTTTGATTTCTCCTGCTGTGCATTGGAAGTGAAGTAGTAAGCAGATAATTTTATTGGATAACAGACTGCTGTTACTAATGATTATTTTTTCTTATAACCAAATATATTGTCAGAATAAAGAATATAATCATAAGGTATCATTTTAAACAATTTCTTACCTTTTTTTTTCTTCAAAAATCATATTATGTAATATGATAGCATTTCTGATATGTAAAATATATCAGCATTTCTGCTCTTACATATATATATATATATATAAGAGCAGAAATGCTGATATAAAAAAAACAAATTTTCAGTCATTTGTCTGGCAGCCACACCTTTTCAATTTAAATTTATGTCTCCTTCTGTGCATTGTTTGAGAAGGATGCCATCAGCATTTAGTTCACTTAATCCATTTAAATCCTTAAACACTTCAATCAGGTTGCCTTGCAGATGAGATGCTACAATTTTCAGAACTGATATCATATTTTATTCTTTTTAAGAATACCATTTTGTATTCCTGACTAATCTTGTTGCATTTTTCTGCTTCTGTTCCAACAGATCCACATATTTCCTAAAATGAGGCTTTCAGGCCTGTGCAGTACCCAAGTATGTTACCTAACTATAAATTTTTATTGTCTGAAGAGATAGAAATTAAATCTTCATTCAGTAATATGTATAACAGCAAAATGATGCCAAGGGTTATGAACCATTATGATATACAATGGAATAATTGCCTCTTTGTCCCTGCTGGCAAAATTCTTGTGTATCATTAACAGAACCCTATTAGCTATCCTATCAACTTATTCTGCACTACTCAGAGGACTTTAGGTCAGACTATAATTACCCCATTTTATCTTCGTTCTCCACTGCCTTGAGTACAATACTACCTAGTTGGTATGTTATTCTGGGATTACTGCAACTTGCAGTACCCTGCATTTATCAAAGTTAAATCTCAAATGTCACTTCTAGCCTATGTGCCTAATTTTTCTAGGCCTTTTTCAGTAGCATACTCTAAGATTTCTATCTTAAACATCCTATCAGCCTTTGCATCATCTGCAAACTTAGATACTAAGCCTGATATACCTTCTTCAGTATCATTAATAAATGTAGAAAACAACAATGGGCCCAGCATTTAATCTTGGGGAACTCCATTAAATAGCAATTGTCAGAGAAGAGCAGTGCCCTTTGATAGCCACTCTTTCTTTTCTCTGTCACCCACCCATCCCTTTATCCATAGTATTAACCTGGCCCTAATGCTACACTGTTCTCATCTACAGTTATGTGGGATAGTGTTAAACATTTCTAAAATCTAAGTATACAATGTCAAAATTAATTTTTTCATCAATTTCCTTTGCTACTGCATCATCAGTGCAATCATAGTATCATCAATGCTACGATTGTGTTGATTTTAGCATTAGCATTAGTAGAGGCATATGATGCAAGAAAGCAAGCTTATGCAGCATCAGCCAAAAAAAAAAACTCCCATTTCACCCCTCCGTTCGTTTGAAATACCTGTCCAGCTGAGCCTTAAATTTATTTAGGCTATCAACTTCCACCAACCAACCAACTACCCGCTGGCTAAAGGTAAATTTCCGCACATCTATCCTACATCTGTCTTTCCTCAATTTGAATTTATGCCCTCTCAGGTGATTATTCTGAGCAAGAGGAAGAATCCCATCGTCATTGAGCATGCTCAAACCATTCAAGGCTCTATCAGATCACCTCGCTGGTGCCTAGTCACCAGACACTGTAATTTGCAAAACTTAAGCCTTTCTTCGTAAGAGCAATCCTTTGTTTCATTCACTAATCTTGTTGCCCTTCTCTGTACTCATTCCAGCAGCTCTACATCCTTCTTGAAATGAGGCCTCCAGACCTGTATACAATCAAGGTGTGGCCTGACCATTGCCTTATACAAGGGAATAATCACCTCCTTATCCCTGCTAGAAAAATTCCTCTATATCATTGACAAGACACCATGAGCTACTCTTGCAGACCGTCTGCACTGCTCAGAGAACTTCATATCTGCTTGCACAATTACCCCAGGTCCTTTTCATTCTCTACCACTGTCAGTGTAGTACCACAGAGTTGATACGTTGCACTGGGGTTACTGTTTCCCATATGTAATACTTTACATTTGTCAATGTTAAACTTCATTTGCCACCACTCAGCCCATCTGCTCAATCTTTCCAGATCCTGTTGCAGCAGCATAGTGTCAGTAGTGTCCTTAACAACCCTGCCAACCTTTGTATCGTCTGCAAACTTGGACATTAAGCTTTATATACCATCATCAATATCATTTATAAATACAGAAAACAACAATGGACCCAACACTGAACCCTGAGGAACTCCACTAATAACATTAGTCCATGATGAGCAGTGTCCATTGATTACCACTCTGTCTTCTCCTCCTCAACCATCCCTTTATCCATAGGAGCAATTTGCCTCCAGTGCCACCCTGCTCCAATTTGTGCAGCAGTCTTCCATGTGCAGCAGCATCAAAATCCTTTCTAAGATCCAAATATATAATATCAAAGTTATTCCCTGCATCCAGTTCTTTTGTGACTGCATCATAGTATCCATTCAAATTGGTCAGGCAAGACTTTCCCTTAACAAAACCATGCTGTGTCCGAGATATAACTGAAGTCTTGTCTAGATGATCCTGCAGTGCTTCTTTAACCAGTGCCTCCATTAATCTTCCTGGAACAGAAGTTAAACTCACAGGTCTATAATTACTTGTGTCAGCCTTTGATCCTCCTTTGTGAATTGGGATCACATTTGCACATCTCCAGTGTATGGGTACCTCCCCTGAGTCCAAAGAAGCTCTCGATTTCTTAAGATTTCTTAAACTGCATTCTTATCAAGATGATCCTGCATATTAATATATACTGTGATTTTATAATTAGTTGTGTACTTGTAATACAGTTCTGATGAAAAAAAAAAAAAAAGTCAGCTCTATTTTATATTCCTAAAAGAGAAATTGAAATCTGAACTCATCTCATGTTATGAAGACTGTTACTTATGAATTCCGATTAATTACATGTAAAATTAGAATAAATGTGTTTGTTTTTGTATTTTAGGATTCTGGAGGAAAATTGATATTTATAGGGAGCATCCAGATGTGCATTTTAAATATCAGATTTTGTTGGTGTTGGAGACAAAGAACAATGGATTAATAGTATGGAGCACCTTCTCAAAGCTAAATCAACTCATGGAAAATAACCTAAAAGTGCCTGTGATTAAAGTAAGATTTAAGAGAGCATTTAGCTCTATTATTGTCCACATATAAAGTAACATGTTTAAGTAGGATTTTTGAATATAAAATTCACATATCTAAAATTCAAATCAATTCACAAATCATATTTAATAAGATTTTATTATATGTCCTGAATTCTTTATACAGACCTTACTTGTTTCTTTTTAATAATATTAAATATTTTAATAAATATTGTTAAAGGTACATGATAGTTCTAGGTTAAGCAAAGTTCTGAGAAATTTCTGAAGGCTCTTTGTAATTTTGAATTACAGTGTGCAAAACTTTGTTAAGCAAGCGTCAAGAAGTAGATGTTGATGAAACATTGTGATCGTGAGTGTAGTTTATTTTTTATCTGACACACTTGTCAGCAATAAAAAATATGATTCAAATAGGAAATTGAAAGTTTTCTTTAACATACAGTTAAAATATAAATAAGTATAAATTGCCATAAAAATAATATTTTCAATAAAATAAGGATGCTACTTACAACAAAGATGAGAATAAAATTGAATACACAAATATTAAAATCATAAAAGTTTAGAAATAAGACATGGAGCTTTCAGCTAATATGCTGTCTTTATCAGTATGGTAAATGACATGTGGCAATCTATTAAATAGGTAATAGAACCAGTAGTTGTCTTGGCATTCTGAAAATGTGAGCATCAGTAAGTGAATTACATCTGATGCTTGAGGGGTTCTCAGTCAGCATTGTCACTGTGTAGCTGTGGTTTCTATTCTTCAATCTCCCTCCTCCTCTACCATTTTATCACACTTTTGTTTTTTCACAACAGCAGGGCCTCGGAGATGGGTTTAATGTGACCTGTTGCTTCTGTTAATAATATTAGGTTTGGTATTGTACATAAACAATGCTACAAAGGCCTATAAGAAATCAGTGAAACTGAGTTTGGTGACTTTGCTGTTTATTTTTCAGTTATCTGTGTTATATTTAAGAGAGTGGGATTTGACCACTTTAATTTTCAGAGATAACTGTAGTAAAATTAAAACTTCACTACCCGTTTTACCACTCTTAGAATTTAGATGATGTGTATAACTAATTAAGGAGGAAAATGCACAGTGTATAACATCATTGGATTGAATAGAGAGCTAGATTTTAAATACAAATATCATCAAAATTATCTGATTGGGCCAATTAGAGGATTATCAAAATAATGCTCTAATTGGCCCAATTTGTTATTAATGCTATGGCTGAAAAAAAAAAAAAAAGTTTCTGTTAAAATCCACTAGTCAGTTATAACAGCATTCACAGAACAACTGGACTTATTATGATGAAGCAGTGAAATACCTTGTGGGGATACAATAATCACAGTCACTAGATACAGGAACAGAAGGAGGCAGCTTCATCATAAAAAACACTTCAATCCTCTTGGAAGTTTTTTTTTTCCCCCCTGCATGACAATATCTGAAGTTTGATTTCAAGTTCTTACTCAAGCTAATAAGCATATTAAGAGCAGCAGCAGAAAAAAGAGAAATGGCTTTTTTAGTAAACCTAAGATCATACAGCTCTTTGGAAGAGTATTGAACCAAAAAAACACAATTACTACAAATGTGTAAAGTGAAGTGGATCACAATATACTAAGCATTTGGATATGCTGTGTGAACAGCACCACTGTGTATAACATTATCACACTTTGTGCAGTTAAAATATGATAAATGTTTTACAGTATCATTAACTTTTGTCCCTGGCAGACACTAATCCTATTCCATATGACCTTTTTGCATAATATTTCCTTTTTCCTCAACAACCCAACACCAACAATAGCTAAATCTACTATGCCTGATACAAGAGAGTAAGCTCTCTAGCTTTGATTGGGCAGTTAAGTGCTTCATGGACTCCATTTTAGTTTTTTCAATGGCATCAGGCCTTTTCTTTTAGCATTCAGATTTGCCCATTAGAATGTGAATTTTTACTTTATCTTCTCCCAACTTAGCTAAAAAAAACTTTGTGAATTTTGCTGCAGTTTTCTAATATTTATACTTTTGAAGTTGGGATTTTTGCTATGATAAATATAAAATTATGAGTTAATCCCACATTTGCTCAAATATAAACGAAATTTGTAGCTTTCATAAAGCATATTTCTCATTATTGTTATGGTACTCTAAATAGCAAACCAGTTTTTTTTTTTTTTTTTTTTTGTTATGTATATCTGCTTTTATTAATATCCTTATTTTTACGCAGTAGGTAATTCCAGATAGGTGTCTGTAGAGTTAATTTTTGCTAAATATGTAGTGTGTCACCATAAACAGCTTTTATAAATTTGTATTGGTAAATGAAGCAATGAAAGCTTATGCAGTATCAACAAAAAAAAACTTCCCATATCACCCGTCCACACTGTCTAATAAATGCATCTAATTCTTCCTTAAATTCAAACTGCTCACTTCCATAACACCAGATGGAAATTTCTTCCAACAGTCAACTATCCTCGTTTTTAGAAAATTTTCACACATCTATACCTCAACCATCTTTCTTCAATTTAAATTCATGCTCCCTTATGTATGTGGCCTGAGCAAGGGTGCCATCAACATCTATGAAGAAAGGCTTAAGTTTTGCAAATTACAGTGTCTGGAGACTAGGCACCAGTGAGGTGATCTGATAGAGGTGTATAAAGCCTTGAATAGTTTGAGCATGCTCAATGCTGATGGGATTCTTCCTCTTGCTCAGAATAATCACCTGAGAGGGCATAAATTCAAATTGAGGAAAGACAGATGTAGGATAGACGTGTGGAAATTTGCCTTTAGCCAGCGGGTGGTTGGTTGGTGGAACAGACTTCCATCCCTTGTCGTGGAAGTTGATAGCCTAAATAAGTTTAAGGCTCAGCTGGACAGGTATTTCGAACGAGCAGAGGGGTGAAGTGGAAGTGGTTATTTTTTATTTATTTATTTTATTATTTTTTTTTGGCTGATGCTGCATAAGCTTGCTTTCTTGCATCAAATGCCTCTACTAATGCTAATGCTATTGCAGTAGTATGATTCCCTGATTACTGTCATTAACCACCCTGCCAACCTTTGTATCATCTGCAAACTTAGCCTTCATCAATACCATTAAAAAATATTGAAAACAACGAGCCATGGGAAACTCCATTAATAACATTAGTTCAAGAAGAGTAATGCCTACTAACTGTCTTTTTCCACTCAGCCATTCATTTATCCATAGCAGTAGGTTTTACCCTAATGGCATGCTGCTCCAATATATACAGCAATCTTTCATTTGGAACAGTTATCAAAGCTTTTCTGATATCTAAATAAAATATAAACTAGCAGTTTTCTGACCCATGTAACAAACATACTCATATCCCTTCTATTTAAGTGTATTCCAGCTCTGTGAAAATAGTCTCCTATTAACAAGCATAGACCATGCTGGAAAAATTCTACACAACAAGCCTTGCACAGAGTCTCCATGGCTGAATTGATTGATTACACCCTCCTATCGTATGTGGTCAGAACCAGGGGCAGTTCTGGTAGGTGTGCAGTGCATGCATGCATGCAGGCGGCCAATATACTTTAAAAAATAAAATTAAAATGTAATTTAATATCATTTTGATATAGTGGTTGGTGATGAAATAGTGAACGTGGCATTGTTAATAAATAATATTGTATTCTCTAAAGGTCCATTTACAATGAAAATTAAACATAAAAATAACGGAACAAGTGTTACCGTAAAATTAAGAAGTCATACCAACGTTCACAATGGGAACATAAACATGACCATAAACATATTTGGTAACCATGGAAACACAACATGCTCTTCTTTTATACTTCAAAAAATTGATGTTTGCATGATATAGCTGTGCAGTTTATGGTTATAAATAACGACGACGCATACATGTTAGGTGTTTTGCATCAGAAAACTTAGAAGTGCAAGCACAGGCAATGGTGGGTTCATCCATTGAACCAGAGAAAAATTCAACAATGGGACTTCCATAACTGTGTCTTGTTTTAGACCACGTAAATAAAATAATAAAAGCTTGGAGTTTGCAAACTTTCATGTTAACGTCTTATGATTAAGTTTAAGGTTACACTTACGTAATTCATTGTGAATGGTTTCATTAAATAACATAGGTACAAGGTTTTATGCTTATGTTATGTTTAATTTTCATTGTGAATGGGCCTTTATTCCCATACCATTAATCTTAAAGCGATACTTACACCATTGTTTTAATTGTTGGCGGAAATTTAAATAAAGGGAGAAATGCGCATGAACGTTATTAATTTAAATATTCACCCAACAATCAATTCTCTTGTCGACCATTTTCACAGCAAAAAATTTGTTACTACCGAGTGAGCATTGATAGGGTCGGCCAAATATCGTTACTACCGATCCGCATTGATAGGGGCGACCAGATATCTCTAGGACGCAGGCGGCTAACAGTCCAAAACCGGCCCTGGTCAGAATTGGAGACACTTTTAGTTCCAATCCTTATAATATAATATTCCTTATAATATTATAATTCCAATCCTTATAATATCATTAGTACCAACATATGCAACAGTATCACCTTTTTGTGTTCTTAAAAGATGATAGCCACTCTACAACTGTCAAAAACCTTAGCCCTCCCCAGCAAATATATCCTGGTCCTCTTCCACTGTGTTGCCCAATTTATGATCATCCCATACATTTTTCTTCTCTACCTAACATCATCTGACATCTCTTTAGGGCTAAACCTGGAACAATATCTTTTAGATTGTGTTAAAAATAATCATAATAGCTTAGGAACTATTATGATTACTTCCTCTGTTTATGTTCTTTTTTTGCGAGGTCATTTGGTTTAATACAGATAATGAAATAAAATGACTGAAATATTTACAATGTTTGGCGTCTTTAGCTGTTTTGTTAAATTGCACAGTTTTATTTGTTTTAGTGTTGGGAAGAAGATGAAAATAGAGATGGAAAATATGATGCCTTATATTTTACAGCAGAGATGCCTTTGGAGGATGAAGAGGATATTATTTCTGTCAAAGTATTACTTTTCTTTGACTACAGGCTACAGGTGAGGTTTTTTTTTTTTTTTTTTTTTTGAGAAACTTTCTCAATACTGTCATTTATGAATGTAGTCCATTGGCAGTTACATGAAATGATATACAAAATATTGCAAGTTTGTAGCACATTTTCCCTACTACAGAGGCTTACCAAATTTTCAATAAATTGTGGAAAAAAACCTTGGAAAACATTGTATGTATGCTAAGCTTCAGAGTAAACAGAATGGTTTCCAGTAAACTCAGAGCAAAATTGCAAAAAATAAGAGTGTGAATTAGTATTCATATTAGTAAAGACCAAGTGATGCAAGAAAGCTGAGCTTTTACTGTATCATCCAAAAAATAAACAATAAATAAGTAAATAAATAAACTTTTGTCTGTATGGGGATCTGGGAATAATTTTTATGCTCACATCGCTGTCAAAGGATTACTCTCCTGTGTAATTTTTCTCTAACCAATCATGTCCCCCTTTCTTTCTTTTTATTAAGTATATTTCAGTCCCAGAAAGAAATTTTGAACCAGTGATGAATATATGTCCTTATTTACATGCCATTTGATTTACAGACCTGTAATTTTACCTTTCATTTTATATGCAAGTGCAAATTTTTAGTTATAGTTTGTCTTACAAATGCAGACAATTCTGCATAGTGCTTTAAAATGAATTGTTTTTTATACAGTTAGAATGTGCTGTTTAAATTCTAAGAACAGTTTCAACAAAAATAACCTGTGAGAGTACCTTGAACAAAAATCAATGATGGATACTTATAAGAAATAGCATCCCATATCATGATTTTTAGTGTAAATTTTAGTATTAGTCATCCCAAATGATGTATAAGCTTGTTTTCCTGCATCATATGCCACTACTAATGCTATTAGGAATAGCTTAAAAGACATGGTGTGTGCAGACCTAATCAAGTAGACACCTTAGGGGCAATGATTTTGTTCCCCAGCTCATTCATTTTATTAATTCTCTTGAGGGAAATTAGTAAAAGAAATGAGTGAGACAAGAAAGAGAAGGTTTTTCCTTCTCTTTCTTATCTCACCCAAGGAAAATAGGAGGGAAAACCTTTGTATAAGGCAATGGTCAGACCACGCCTTGATTACTGCGTACAGGTCTGGAGGCCTCATTTTAGGTCTCCTCCTTGGGCAGGAGCAGCAGTACATAGCACATGCTTCTTGATTAAACTGGGGTTCGAACCCATGAGCCACCAAATACGGAGGATGCGGAAAGGTCAGGGAATGACCACCGCTTATCCCCAGAGCAATATGGCCTTAGCTGCTAATGCTCCTAAACAACAACAGCCTCATTTTAGAAAGGATGTAGATTTGCTTGAGCATATACAGAGAAGGGCAACAAGATTGGTGAGGGGAATGAAAGGATCCTCTTATCAAGAGAGGCTTAAGTTCTGCAAATTGCAGTGGCTGGAGACTAGGCACCTGTGAGGTGATCTGATTGAGGTGTATAAGGCCTTGAATGGGGTGAGCACACTGAATACTGATGGGATTCTTCCACTTGCTCAGATTATGAACCTAAGGGACATAAATTCAAATTTAGGAAAGACAGTTGTAGAATAGATGTGTGGAAATTTCCATCTGTTGTGGAAGTTGATAGCTTAAATAAATTGAAGGAGAAACTGGACAAACTTTTAGAGGGAATGGTTTTTTTTTTTTTTTTTTTTTTTTTTGGCTGATGCTAAATAAGCTCATATGCTTCCTTTCTTGCATCACATGCCTTTATTACTATTTCACTCATTAGTTCTTAGCTTAATTAAAATAAATTTTTTCCCCTAGTTTTGAAACTAAAAATATCCGGTGGAATGCCAACATGTTTAATAATATAAATGCATGCTTTTTAGTGTGGTGGTAACAGGTACGTTATCATGTCTAATTTCATATTGCTTAAATTTTTATACCCTTATTTTCATCTTTGGCCTCAGGGGAAATTTGAGTCAAATTTCTAATTAATATTAATCATTAAATACATTGTTTTTGCATAAGCTATGCAAAATTTGTGACTATGTAGTCAGAATGGGTTTTAACTGCTGTTGACCATCCTGCCATAGCAGTCAAGATGTGCTGTACATAGTGCAAAAAGGTCTACTTTTGCCAGCATGTACAGCGTATTTTGAGGAAAATTAAGCATGGTGATTTTGAATTTTTTTGAGTTGTACACATTTATCAAGTATCCTAACATTCATTTGAACCTTAGATGGCAATGCAGAACATGGCGTGCCACATTAGGCACAGAAGTACTTAAGTTGGCACATACCAAACCTTTGTGCATTTTTAATGGATTTTGTGCTAAATAAGATTCCTGCAAATGCAGCACGTGATAGAAAGGACTCTGAATCATGCACATTTAGTGTCATCACATGACGAGTTCTGCAGACTGTCTGCTAGAATAGTTTCTGTTATGTATTTGCAGGCTTTGTTACCAGGCAACTGCTTTGTCTTTGTGCCTTATGTTTTCAACCAGAATTTTGTTCACAAAGCATTCTTCATGAAGGATGAAATCCTTATCATTCATTGTCATTACAAGACAAGTGTGTGAACTAGTTGCCTCATTCAGATTGATTCTGTTCAGATTGATGAACCGTTTATGATCTTCCAGAAAATACCATGACATTGGCATCTCATGTTGTTTTCTTCACATTTCTGATTTGACTCAATATATTTCTAAAGCTATCCCCCAAATCAGTGTACTTAATAATATTACTGCATTGTTCTTTTGTAGCTGTATTCTGTTTTTCAAATGGAAGGTCTGGCTTTTATTCAGCATGAGTCTTCATTGCCAGGGGCATCCCTGAGTGTTATTGGAGAATTGAGATTACATCAGAGAGAGCCATTAAGACATAAAGGCAGAGATTTGAGGTTTAATGTATGTAAAAGTAATAATGGTATGAGTTTGGTTACTTCTTAACTGAAAATTTTTATTTTTAATTTGATGACATAATATAGGCATAAAAGTCTTTTAGTGTATTATAAATTTTGGAACTAAAATCTAATTTTATTTTTACTTCTCAAAATGGAGATGCATGATTTTGCTGGTGGTGTTTTAAGTATTTCTTTTCCAGATGTTCAATGTATTTTCATATTATGCATATGAAAATATATTGAACTAAACATTATGCATAATCTAAAGTCCTTTTATGTCTAGTTGTGCATTATCAAATTGATTGTATTCAAATTAAAATTCTAGTGAGCATAACATGAATCAGAAATGATCTTGATAATATAATTTGATAGACATAATACGGAATGCGAATAAAGTTGCTGTGCACTCATGTTTAATTAAATAATAAAAAATCAGTTACAGTTTAGAAATAATTTTAACAATCTTTACTCATAAAAAAAATTATCATAGTAAATGTTTGAAATGATAACCATTTGCATTTAAGAAAGCATTGAGCATGTTCTTGAAAATGCTGTATAATTCTCTGGTGCAGACTTCTTCAACAATAGCATCTTTCAGACATCTTGTACGCTGCTTGTTTCAATTTCTCCAATGGATAATAATCTAACAGATTGTTTTTTAAATCCACTAATGCCACTCATAATGGTGTTTTATATTGATTTTCTTTCTCCATTAGCTGTGATATTACGTGAAGGTGATCCATAGTTGAGAATCCTGTCCTTAAGCCAGCTTGCTCTTTCGGTTGATTCTCATCAAGTATTCTTTCTAATCTGTTAGTAATGACCCTTATGAACAACTTGTAGATGTGGGATAACAAGCTAACTGGTCTATAATTTCCAATTTCTGATTTATCTCCTTTCTTATGCAGCAAAACTATGATTGCATTATTCCACTGCTTAGGTGTCATACCTTTTCTAATGCACTTTGTGAAGAGCCTTGCCAGTTTTTGTGTTATGGCTCTTCCTCCCAGTTTTAACAACTCTACAGTAACTTCATCTTCCCCCGGGGCTTTCCGATTCTTCATTTTCTTCAATGCATGTTCTACCTCATCAGGAAGAATATCGGGTATGTCATATGTGTTGCTACTTTGCAATCCATCGTCCCCACTGCTGGTGTCATTCCCTCGCTCCTTGTATAATTCTCTATAGTAGTCTTCTGCTATTTGAATTATGCCTTCTCTGCTGTTTATAAGTACACCATCACTATTCTTCAGTTTCAGTATCATTTGTCTTTCTGTATTACTGCTCATGGCTGCTGATTTAAATCCTTTGTTTTCCCTTAATGCTTGTTCTACTTTTCTTGTGTTAAATCTTCTTATGTCCTCTCTGAGTCTCTTTCTAATGGCTTTGCATAACTCAGTATACTCAATTTACTCCCTATCAGTGTTTTTCTTGCTCTTCATTTGTCGTCTTCGGTTCATTATCACAAGTGTTTCTTGACTAATTTTTTCTTTTTTGGATTTCTGTTTCCCTATAGGTTTCTTGGGCTTTATCACTTTCAGAAAGTTATCAAGGACCAAGATATCTCGTCGATATCTTGGTCCTGAGCAGTCTGCAGAAGCTCAAACTTGTTCTTAAGTTCCAGTACATACTGCTTTTTCTCCTCCTCTGTTATCTCAAAGACCTTTGTATTATTTACTCGAGTCAGTTTTTTCCTTTCCTTTCCTACATCTATATCAAGTGTACATCTTACCATTCTGTGATCACTTCCAACATTTACCTTATTCAGGACGGTAACATCATTCACAATATATCTTCTGTTAGTGAGGATGAAGTCGATTTCATTAGTTGTTAATCCATTTGGACTCTTCCATGTCCACTTTCTGTTCACCCTTTTCTTGAAAAAAGTGTTCATTACTGACAGTCCTTGAGATTCTGCAAATTCCACAAGTCTTTCACCTCTTTTATTTCTTTTACCAATTCCAAAATTTCCTATAGTTCCTCTTTCTGCGCTGTTTTGCCTTTTTCCAACCTTAGCATTGAAGTCCCCCATAATAATAGTGTAGTGGGTTTTCTGCTCATCTAGAAGACTCAATTTCAGTGTACATTTTTTCAACCTCTTCATCATCATGGCTCGATGTTGGTGCATAAATCATTATAATCTTTAGTTTGTACCTTTTAGAAATCTTGAGTATTAGTCTTGACACCCTTGGTGATGTACTTTTGAATTCCAAAATGTTGTTTTTAAAATCTTTATGGACCAGAAACCCAACTCCACCTTCACTCCTTTCACTGTTTCCATTGGTGTACAGCAGATTTCTACTTGATAAACTTATAAGTGATTCATTTCTTCTTCTTGTTTCAGCCAAACCGATGATATTCCAATTCACATTTTCTAATTCCTTTTCCAGCTCTAATATCCTGTCTTCACCGATGAGCGATCGTACGTTATAACAGGTCAAGTTCAGTTTCCGTGCATGGCAGCCTGGTCGTACCCAGAGATTCTTAGCACCCTCTGCTTCCACTCTGATCCTCTCGCTGCCGTAAGAGGGAGAGTGAAAGCTGCTGGGGACTGAGGGCCATTTGTATTGTTGTGCTCTCATATGCTGGAGGGTTTGGTCTTTTCCTCTTCACGCTGACCAGGCGTCTTGAAGAGAACCACTCTACATGCTGCTGTTCACAGTAGCTTTTAAAAAAGTGGGCCAAACAATTCACTTACAAGACTTGTGCACCAAACTCCAATTTTTTGTGACTATGCATTTTATGAACTAATGAGGATTCTCCTCCTGGTCAGAAATAACTGTTTTGTGCATTAATGTAATCTTACTGGTGAAACCACCCTTCATTGGACAAGAAAGCTATGTTCAGGATAGCATTATGTTGCATAAAATCTCTGGAGCCAGTGGCAATGTTTTTTTTTTTTTTTTTTTGCTTTGTAAGTCAGTTTAAACTTGTACGCAGCAGAAATTCTGTAATACCATCTGTACAGTTAATTTGTTTTCATAATGTTGCAAGCTGTCTTGAATGAATGCTATTTTGCTGTGATAAACAGTGATGAATAGTGTTGTGCTTCACATATACCATGTTGACAAGATTTCCTTGTGCCGGGTTAAAATTTATCTTCTGTTGACTAACCATTCCAAGATATGTAATCCATTGTTATGGTTTTGTAAAATTTATCAGTCAGTCTTTGGACAATGTTACATTGAGGAATAGCAAACTGAAAAATCTGATCATATTTTTTCATATTGGCAACTTTCATGAAAAACATTTTCGGCTGGAGATTGGGTGCATCCAGTTACATTAAAGAGAAAGTACAAGAGGCCCAAATATTCTTAGCCCTTACTAAGGAGCCAAGTATTAGCAAAGAGGTAATTCTGGAGGAACCCACAGGCAGGTATCAGCTACCAGTAGTTCCTGCATTTATATGTATCAGTTATGATTTCATAAAATAGATAGTGTCCAAGGAAATCTGAAAGAAATCCAAGGAAACTGTGGTGGTCAGAGGCAGTATACTTATAAACTGCTTAATAAAATTCAACTTCATTTCATATCCTTAATATAGATAATTATAATTTAAATAAGTCCTCTCTTTTTCACAGCACTGTTAATCCTCCTGTAAAAAAAAATTTCAATCTAGTTCAGGGGTGACAAACCTTTTTTAAGGTTTTGTGTCAAAATTGGCTAAATCTTTTAAAAAACTACCCTTACATGCCTCTCAGAATTTTTCATATGCCCCTTGGAAGGCGATATTCAAGACATTTAATCACACAGGTTTGTCACAATTTCGGCAGTACATCTCACCACTCTAACTTCAAACAAATCACTGCACAAATACAGCTATTTATTGAATGGTGTGACATCACTACATGCTTTGCAGAGAGAACCGATGCATGCGCACATGTCATAACTCAAATTGGATTCCTGGAGTGGTGTTATTTTCAAAATTTCAAAAAAAATTTCAAACTTCAAAACGAAGTTTGAAATTTTTTTTGGGATGCTCTGAATTCCACGTGTCCAAAAAATTTATATGCGTGTCACTTTGAGCATGCACACCATAGGTTTGCCACTCTGACCTAGGTTGTTTCGTCTGCTCTCATTTTTCCAAAATCAGTGTTCTGTGTTCAAAATTATCTTAGGCTGCTTAAAAAAAACTCAAAACTGCTTTACCATAATTTCAAAAACACACACACATATTCTCTCTCTCCTATGTTAATTTAATTGTAAACTCTCAGCATTGCCAATCAGTGGATGAGGGTATGATAGAGAGGAAATATCAGTTGAGGCAGAGAAAATATCATTTGATTACTGATATTTTCTCTGCCTTTTATATAAAGCTTTTATATTTAACTTGCCTTCACTGCTTATTTAGCCATATTACTCATGTAGCAGATGAACAAAGCCAGCAGTGAACAATAGTAAAAATCACCATAACTGATGCTCTGGTTGGAAGTTACATGGCATTCATAACTGTGTTTTCAAAGTATCAGTAGCATGATTAACAATAATGTAATACTAATTTAGAACTAAATTAAAAATAAAAGCTTGATTTCATATAAAATTTGCAAAAAATGATACAAAGTAGTAAGCTTATACAGCATCAACCATATACAGGGTGATTCACTACCAGTGCGACAAACTTGCAGGAGGAGTAGGGGGCACAAAGACGAATTGGAATCACATAGCATTGCAGGGTCCGAAATGTCTTCGCCATGTGGTAGAGGACGTTGAACGGGAGGTCGCGTGAACAGCGATCCCGCTGGAAGTCAGCATTTGCGAACCGTTTCTGTTGAAGAAACCAAGTAGCAAAAGTCCTCCGGAGTGGATAATCCGCAGGCTCCAATGATTGGACGCGTTGCAGATGGTATGAACTAATTTGGTTTGCTGACAGTATCCTCCATACAGTGGATTGGGAAATACCCAATCGTTGGCCTATCGCTCGAGTATTCGTACTCGGATTGCCTTCTGCAAGACGTAGGACATTCTCCTCATTGTCTGGCGTCCTCGTCGTTCGCTCTCAATTCATGGTACCTCTCGTGAAACAACCAGTCTCACGTAACCTTCTGTGCACACATGTGAAAATCGTATGATGAGAAGCACGCCAGTGCAGGAAACGTGCCTGGTACAAGAGCAGAGCGGCGCGGCCGTTACAGTCCACAGCTCCATACGCGAGGTGCATGTCGGCCAGTTCAACGTTTGAATACTCGTCCATCCTACTGCCTCGGGAACCAGTTCGCAAATGCTGACTTCCAGCGGGATCACTGTTCACGCGACCTCCCGTTCAATGTCCTCTACCGCATGAAGAAGACATTTCGGACCCTGTAATGCTATGATTCCGATTCGTCTTTGTGCCCCCTACACCTCCTGCAATTTTGTCACACTGGTAGTGAATCACCCTGTATATTAATCTTGAAGCAAGCTTATACAATGTAACCAAAAAAAAAAGTATATAAACTAAACCAGTCCAGGTTGGCATTATTTTGATTAAAGTTTTAATTACAGAAAATTTTCTTCTAAAAAGTAAATAAATTTAATTCATGCTGGCAGTAATGTATGAAGCTTTGATAATACATGCATACTTTCTGAACAGATATAGCTATAAGATCGCCTGATATATTTTTAGTGTATGTGATGTCTGTGCAAATATCTGTTAGTGCAGTGATGATAGAAACCTGGAAGAACATTCAGGAGCAAAGCGTAATTTGGTGTTTGCATGCCAAATGCCAACACCCCCACAGGAATTTGTCACTAACCTATTGTTTTATGTTGAAAATTACATATTTAGAAAATATATGATCTTGCTCTATGCTGGCAGTCATGTCACTTCATACACAGCCATGCTTGGGTGTGGCACTTGTGCATATCCACTGCATATTTGAGACCTAAGGGAAGAAAATTAGATGGCATCATCTAATTTTCTCCCCTGTGTTGGGGAGGAAATTTGCAAGTGAGGAAGATGCCATGCAAATGTGATGGCCTTGCTGCACTGAAATTTCATCGTAGCGGGCCATCCACACACTTATCCACTGATGGTATTCCTGGGTCAATAAATGAATTGAAGTAGCTTTGCTTTCTGTATGCTTCTCAAATTGTAAATTAATTAGAATTTCATTAAACTAAAATTTAGTGATTCAAAGAATGTGTAATAAAAATTTAATTTGCAGTCATTTGTCTTTTTTGCAGAAATCTGTAATAGATATATCAAAAAATTCAGCAGAAGTGTTTGATTTGAAAAATATACTTTTTTCATATGCTAAAAGAAATGGTAAGTTGTAGGAAAGTAATGAAAAGTTAGATGCTACAGTAAAATTCCATTACAATTTTAATGTAGCATCCTTTACATATTATTAGTGTTTTGTACGTTTGATTTGAGTGAAACAGTTTTAACAAAAAATGCAGTACCACAAATTATTTTCAAAATATAATTACAGTTAACTTATAATTGAAAAGGCTACAAAAGCATTTTCTTGAAAAAATGGGTTTTAAAAGATACAGCCAAATAATTTATTATTACACACTTTGTTTTCCACCTTTTTGAATGCTCATGCTTTTTTTTTACTCCTTGCAGTACTCATATATTCTTGGTTGCATGAAAAAAATTTTTTTAACTGACATGTTCGTATAATTGAGATACAAAAAAACAGCAAACCTTATGAATTTAAAGGCTGTTAAAATCATATAAGTGTTGATTTTTTTAGTATTATTCCATTATGATATTCATTTTTGATCTCCAGTTAATTATTTTTTAATTGGAAAAGTTTGACCATAAAGATTCTTTATGGCACCATATATGTCAAAAAAAAAAAAAAACCCTTTGTTATGGTTACTTTCCATGTAGCTTCAGTTTCCTTTATTTTATAAAACGCTCGTCTTTTGCCAAGACCACTGCTTCGAGCAGGGGTAAAATCGAACACCCCTGTCCCTATTCATACTATTGTTCTCAGACGAGCCTATCCACAAACTCTCCAGCCACTTACAGTCCCAGAACCTGTGCACCCGGTCCTTGACCGGGCACACAGGTTCTGGCGTTTTATATTTCCATGCTCCTGAGCCGCTTCCGGTTCTGGTTCACATGGAAGAAATATTGAGCATGCACCTGGTCAACCACGTGTGCTGTGAGCCTGTTACTTAAGGATGTGTTGCTTAAACATCATTGTTGTTGAGAAAGGAGGCGGAAGCCCCCGAAAGCTTCAGTCAATGTTTTATCGCTTTTAATTTTATTGTATTTTAAATATTTTATTGTATATTTTAAAAATTTTTATCGCAAATTTTATTTTATAAATCAGTTTTTGCACATATTATTTTACAGTGAAGTATCGTTTGGTACATTCAGTATTAAACCACTATAGTTAAACGGTTGGTGTATTTGTTTTAAATTCTGGATATGTACTCTCCCAACCTTAGAGGCCTTTTTGAAGATATATTAAGGTTTCCTAAAGGCTTTTGATCTGTGGCATTAGGGCAAGTTACTACTATGGATAAAGGGATAGTTGAGTGGGAGAAGACAGAGGGGTTATTACTGGACAATGCTCTTCGTGGAGTCTCCTGAGCATTTAGTGCTGAACCCCTTACTGTTATCAGTATTTATTCATGATATTGATAAAGGCATATCAAGTTTAGAGATAGATATAAAATATATTTGAAGAAGTTTTTAAGGAACCTTGTTGATGCCTGTTATTACTAAAAAGACACAATTCACATTGATTGATAGAAGGGTGATGGTGGGAGGTTGTATTTACCATGGAAGCCAAATATGATTTTGGCTACTTAAAGCTTCTATGGTATTACTTCACCCGGTGATGAGAGTTATCTAGTATTTAGTAGTACTTAGTGCAGATACTCTGCTATTCCTCTGTTGGACGTGGACGTTGGTTCGCACCTGGGTGGTCACCTTCAGTATATTAAGTATTACGAATATTACTGTACCTTCATGAGGGATATACTCATGGTTATTCATAGTCCCACCACTGCAAAGGTGCAAGCAGAGGATTTGGCTGAAAATTCTCTGCTGAAATTCATAGCACTTGACTTGCAAGTGGCAACTTTAGCTGCTATTACTGGAGAAATGTTCACAACAAACCTTAGATCTTTTGTTGCAGCAGCTTGCACTTTGTCGTTATCTCTATTTAGTGAGGCCTGTATTAGCCAAAATGGATATTTGTACAGGTGCATTGATAGACAGCAAAATATATTTATCTTGAGTCCCATTTCTTCCATCTTTTGTTTCTAATTTTATCATATCAGATGAAGAGAGATTCAGTCAACCTTAGTTACAGTTTGACCTTCTGGTATAAATTTGAAGTTGCTTTTTTTTTTTTTTATTGTTCAAGTGTTTAACAAAAGCTTTTGCCATATTTTGTCAGCCGTTTCCCCGTATGCTTTCTGCAACAATTTAAGTAATTAAGATAGAAATGCCTTTTTTTTTTTTTTTTTTTTTTCAGTACACAAAATTTTTGATGGTATATTGCTCAGTCTTGAACATTTTACCATTACCACCCAAAAATGGTACATTCTGCAGATGAGAAACAGTGACATGGTGTGAGTTGTCTTTAATCATAATAACAAATCTTTAATAAAAAAAAAAAAAAATCAAAGCCACAAGTTGTGGATAGTGTAATTTTTAATTTTCGTTATATTTCTAGAGTGCTAGGTGAATGTTATTTATCTATCATTGAATTTTATCATTCTGAAATTATACTTCTCAGTCTGTCATTTCATCTGCTTCTGTTTGATGCCAGTAATATAATCAGTCTAACTTTTTTTAAGATAAGAGCTGTCACTTGATTAATGAAGTATTAGTGCGGTGTTTGCAAAATAATACAGCTAATGTCATAGGTGAATAAGGTAGTGACAGATAGTAGATCATCCAAAATTCCTCTTCATTTATAAACCAAATCACATATAATAAACTGATATTTTGTAAACTGTCACTCTGTAGTCCTATGTAAGACACTTCCTTTTGAACCTTTATGATTGTTTAATCTGAAATTTTAAAATAGTAATTAAAAACTCATTAGCCTCTTTTTCTAAAATTAACATTTTGCATGTATCTTAAAATATTATAGTAACTGATATTTTTTTTTTTTTTTTTTTTTTGTTAGTTGTTGGCACATCAGCTTCTGTGGCCATAGTGTACCTCCCAATACAGTATTTTGCAGTACTTTGATCCAAGCCCGAGGCGAGATTCGAACCCACGACCTTTGGGTTGCCAGGCAGGCACTTTACCCACCTGGCTAGCCCAGTCGGCAATAACTGATGTATTAATTTGGTTGTTTTCAGTGTATTTACTCTATTTATTTGATGAGTACAATTTCACACTTTGTTTGGTCTGCTGCTTTTGACTGGAACCAGAATCTATAGGCTCTTATACTGACCCAAGTTGCATAATACTCATAAGCTCTTATTGACCTGTGTGGGAATGTACTCACTCTCTAGGCAAGTGAGTGAGTTCTGCTCAGTCAATTGGGATAGTTATTTGACAATTAACTTAGTGATGCTTTATGATTTTTTTCAGTTTGCTGAAATTTACTAACAGAATAATCATATTTTATGAAATATGATTATTCTGATAGTAAGTTAAATGCTAAAAAATTGGATTATGAAAAAGATAAATGTGAATGGTAAATGAACTATGCTAATGGACAAAAATTTTTTTTGTAGTAAATACTCATTTTAAATATGATTATTCCCTCTGGAAAACTGGTCGTGGAGCTAGTCAGCCATTTGTGATCACCATTACAATCATCTATCCTGAGGAGTCCATTCTGTATCCTTTTATAAAGGTTAATTAATGTTTTGTTTGTTCATCCAATTATACATTTCTCTCTCTCTCTCCCCATGTGTGTGTAAAACAGAAGACAAGAATAAATAAATGACATATGGGAGGGTAACTGTAAGGAAAAATATTAAATACATAGCTGACATGTAGATGTACAAAGCAGCAGAGACCAATATTGCTACAATATAAAAATATGCTGAAGGAAGTGAACAGTATAGTCATTAACTGTAAAAGTGGAAATAATATAGAATGGAAGTATAGGAACTATGAAATAATAAAATTTAGATGTACAAGGGCAAAAGCAAAAATCTTTTGAAACCTAAAGGGATAAATTTAAAGCCACTGAAGATCTGAGTGAGGAGGAGGGAAATATCACAAATTTCAGTGGTAAAGATATACAGGTGACCCCCACTTAACGCTGATCATTCGTTCCGGAAAAACAGAGCGCTAAGTGAGCGCCGCTTTCTCATAAGGTAACATATGTATTTGTGAGCTGCGGTCGGTGCCATGGGATATTTCCTAATCAATAATAAACGGTAATGGAAAGATGCACAAATGTCGGTCAAAATATTTAATATTCAAATATTTGCACATATAAAATATTCTGCATTACATACGTATAATTATGTGGTAACTACTTGCGTATCAAAAATAAACTTAAAATTCCAATTAAAATAATGAATTTAATTGATTTAATTTAATGGATGAATTTAATCATGAAAAATGTGTGGATTTTGAGTTGAACTTTGGCCCTCTTCCAAATAAACTAAAAGGGGTATTAATTTTAAATGGCCCGCAGCGTTACCACCCAACAATAAAGTCAACTGATCCTTCGCCGCTTTGAAATTTAGCATGTTTTTTGTTCTTTCAATATGAAACTTCTTTTAGGCATTCGTTTCCAAAAGTCCCGCTTCATCTATGTTAAAAACTTGTTGAGAAGTATAACACATAATACCCCTCTTCAATAATTTTAACAAGTTCTTTTTTTGAAAGTTTTGGCTCCTTGATCTGCACTAGCGGCTTTTCCCTGGATTTTAAAATCTATTCTACCAGCCCTTACCAGGTAAAAAAAAAATGGTTCCACGTTTTTTTTTTTTCTAGGCGAGTTTTCTTCAGATCATCATATTGGCTAATCTCTTTCTCTCTCTTTTTTTTTTTTTTTTTTTTTTTTAATATTTAACTTAACTGAATTCTGCATTGGAATATTATCTTCAATAAAATTAGTCTTTCCATTTCAATCCTAATAGCCGGCCTAGTCCTAGTTGCTTGCAGTGGAACAGCTATCTTTCCCACTGATAAAATTAATTTTTTATAATTGTTCTTACAGTTAAAGTTGCAAGTTCTAAATTATGGCACACATCCGCTTGTCGTTGACCAGAATCGATTCGATTCAAAACGTCTAATTTAATTTTCAAATTCAGTCTTTTTCTTACATTTATAGTCTTCATACTGCACCCAGACGTTGTTGCTTTTTCATTCCTGTCAGTCATTATTAGCTCTTCGAAAATATAACTGCGTTGGTTGAATTAATTATGATACAATGTTCAAGTAAACTTTCCATTACGCACGATGTCTAATACTGTACTGAGTGATGACTAGACTTCGGATAAATGCATATAACGCAAATATTACAAGCAATATATTTGATCATTTTTTAAAATGTTGATCTCGGAACTACATAACAAGTCACTGTACTGCAATTAAATTAGCCTGCGAGAAAATTTCACTGAGCGTGGGAAAATTCCTCAAGTCGGCGTGGGAATCGTTTTAATGCTATTTTGCTATTCATTTTCAAGCTATTGACTCCATCAAATTAAACGATTTCGTTAAATATGTCAAAAATGTAATCTGTAAAAGAGCGTTATAGTGATCTGTGACAGCGTTATAGTCAGATACAGGTTATAATATAAGAACAGCGTTATAGCGAATCAGCGTAAAGTGAACCGTGTTATAACGGGGGCCTGCTGTATGCTAAAAGCACGAGAATCTGAAGCATGGGAACAGAAATGGAAAACGCAGTAGAAAAATACCACAGAAAGAATAATTTAGAAATTTTAATGTTGACTAAAAACTAAACTTTAATAGTGTTAACTAAAAATGTTATTGAAAAGCCAAAATAAAGAATTTACTTAAGACTTTAAAAAAAAAAAGTTCTTGGATAGTATTGGCAGGACCTGAGTTCCTGTATTTTGGGAAATAGTAGTCATAATTTGTTAAAATTGCTGCATATGGGTAGCAGTAATTTTAGTTTATCAGTTTTAAACCTCAAATGCCATTTTTAAGCCCTCCATCTGCCTAGTTTATTTAGAACTTGTTGTAGGTGACTCTGATTAATATCACTTTTCAACCTTCGTATTACAGAACTTTAAGTAAACATCAGATCGTAAATAAAATAAAGAGATCTACATGGATCCCTGTCAGATCCCTTTTTTTTTTTTTTTTTTTTTTTTATGAAAACCCCTAACATGAGAGGTATTACAACCTATAGTACTTAGTACCGTGCTTGGATTGGAGGTTGAGAAGACGAAAGAAGATATTCGTTGACATTGGACTTGAACTTCTGTAGACTGTAATTTTCAGGAAATACGTATGAAGGAAGGTTGTTCCAAAAAAAGGCAGTTGAATGAATAAACAAGGAAGATGAAAAGTTGGACAGTAAATGGATGTTGGCTGGTGGTGGCACATGTTCGGACTGTTTTGAAACAGAGAGAGAGTGGCAATTATAGAAGCCAATTCAGAACAGTGCCCATGGAAATATCTGTAGAAGAGTCTATGAGACAGCGAGTGGAGAAACTCTGTTAGAGATGAATCATTAATTAACCTAACTGACCTCTTTTGAACGGAATCAAGAAGCCTGAGAGAGATTTTGGGGGCACCACCCCAGATGTGGGAACAATATTCCATGGTAGGACGGATTTGCGATTTGTACAGAGTGAACAGCTGTTTGCAAGAAAGGTAACGCCGAGAGCGAAAGAGAAAACCAAGTTTTTTAGATGCAGAGGAAGCAATATTTGTAATGTGCTTGTGCCAAGAGAGATTAGAAGTCAGGATAATCTCCAAAAGAGATATATCATTTTGTCTAGAAATCGGAGTGTCACTAAAGAGAAGTATAGGAGCAGAAGAATCCTTTTTATGAGATATAAGACAAGACTGAGTTTAAAAGGATTGAAATCAGCTAAGTGTCTTTGCCCCACTGGAGAATTACCTGGAGATCGGCATTTAAGGAACTGGTAGCAGATTTTCGAGAAGTTGAAGATGATTGAGCAGGGCAAGGTTTCTCAAAATGGAAAGTGGAATGCAATGTGCTATCATTGGCAAAACTGTGCGTAGGATTTCCAGTCAATGGAAGAAGGTTATTAATATACAAGAGGAAAAGAGTGGGGGAAAGAACAGAACCTTGGGGGACACCAGCATTAGTGGAGAAGTTAGAAGACAGAGAGCCATCACCCTTAGTGAGCGATCAGAGAGAAAACTGGATAACCAATTACAAAAAACAGTTGACAAGCCATAAGATGGAAGCTTGTTTAGAAGACCTTTATGCCAAACAAGATCGAAAGTCTTTTGAGGTGTCAAGTGGAACTTGTGTTTCACTGAACTTTTCCACTGAATTTGCCTGGATAAGATAAGCCATAATATCATCAGTGGATCGACACTGATGGAATCCATACTGGCGATCGTTGATCAGACGGTAGGTTTCTAGATAGTTTAAGATTTGGTGGTTAATTGATTTCTCGATTACTTTAGAAAGAGTAGAAGTAATTGCAATACGACAATAATTGGATGGGAGGAATTTGTCACCCTTTTTAGGAACTGGCTGGATATGAGCAAATTTCCAAGCAGAAGGAAAAACACCTTTGGAATAAGAAAGTGAAAAAAGGCAGCAAAGAACAGGAGTGCAGGTTTTGAGAACAAGTGGAGAAATACCATCAGGACCTGGGGCTTTCGTAGCATCAAGATTCGTCAAATCCTTGACATCCTTTTGATGGAAGACCACAGGAGGCATTTTATGGAGTGTGTTGGAAATGGTGGGAGGCGTTTTACCAAGATCATTAATACATGAGTTGGAAGAAAAATGGGATGCTAGCAGGTCAGCTTTATCCTTGGCTGAAGTGACAACAAAACCATCTGGTTTGGGCAGAGGTGGGAGCAGAGATGGGCAAAAGTTGCAGCCAATAGCTTTGGCAAGAGACCAGTATGCTTGGCTACCATTAGGGCAAGAAGCAAGTTTTCTACTCTTAGCCTGTTCAAAATATAGTTTGGACTGATTAATAACTACTTTACAATTGTTGCGAGCTTTGGTGTAGGCAGAAAATGAAACTGAAGAATTAGAAACAAGCCAGTTACGATATGCAACATTCTTCTCTTGAACAGCCTTAGCACATTTATTGGAAAACCAAGGTTTAGATAAAGGACGAGATTTTAAAGTGCAGTGTGGGATAAAGGATTCCATTCCTGCAAGAATAATTTCACTGACACGATCTGAGCAAATGTTGATATCAGAAATTTTGAAACAGTAATCTGACCAAGGAAAAGAAATCTCGCAGGTCATCCCATTTTGCATTCTTGTAATGCCAAACAATACGAGGTTTTGAATAGTCGTGAGATAAAGGCTTCATTGGAGAAGAGACAATCACCAATTTTTTAGCATTAAATCAGATCACACACCAACCATAAGAGTAAGTATTTACTGTAACTAAAATATTTACATATTAAAATAAAATAAAATAAATAAATATTTACAAAAACTGCTATTATATTAAATTACATATAAAACATTAAAACTGTGATAAAATCCTTGAGATAAAATACACTAAAATAAACCGGATTAAAAGCGATAAAAATCTCTGGAGCTTTCGCAGGCATCCGCCTCCTTCTTCAGCAGTAACAAAACTTCCTGCAGCACGTCCATATATAACAGGCTCACGGTACCTATACACGTGGTGCAGTCGGCGCATGGTCTGAACTGGAAGCGGAAACAGCTCGGGAACGTGTTAAGCAAAACCGTTCATCCGTACTTAGGATGATAGTTTCAAACAGAGGATGCATACGCATACCTCTGTCCCTATTCATAATATTGTGGTCGGATGAACAGATTCGTAGGCTCTCGAGCCATTTACGGTTTCTGGAACCGTAAATGGCTCTGGAACGTGTTAAGCAAAACCGTTCATCCGTACTTAGGATGATAGTTTCAAACAGAGGATGCATACGCATACCTCTGTCCCTATTCATAATATTGTGGTCGGATGAACAGATTCGTAGGCTCTCGAGCCATTTACGGTTTCTGGAACCGTAAATGGCTCAAGAGCCTACGAATCTGTTCATCCGACCACAATATTATGAATAGGGACAGAGGTATGCGTATGCATCCTCTGTTTGAAACTATCATCCTAAGTACGGATGAACGGTTTTGCTTAACACGTTCCCGAGCTGTTTCCGCTTCCAGTTCAGACCATGCGCCGACTGCACCACGTGTATAGGTACCGTGAGCCTGTTATATATGGACGTGCTGCAGGAAGTTTTGTTACTGCTGAAGAAGGAGGCAGATGCCTGCGAAAGCTCCAGAGATTTTTATCGCTTTTAATCCGGTTTATTTTAGTGTATTTTATCTCAAGGATTTTATCACAGTTTTAATGTTTTATATGTAATTTAATATAATAGCAGTTTTTGTAAATATTTATTTATTTTATTTTATTTTAATATGTAAATATTTTAGTTACAGTAAATACTTACTCTTATGGTTGGTGTGTGATCTGATTTAATGCTAAAATATGAATTTTCCCAACCTCAGAGGCCTTTTTCAGGACAATCACCAAGTTGTGATCTGAGGTACCTAAAGGACCACTCACTTCGACTGTGTTCTTAGAAGGGTTGTTTGTGAGAAAAGATCAAATGTGTTGGCTATATGATTAGGATTGTCCGGTATTCTTGTAGGTAAATGAACAATCTGTGCAAGGCCATTACTAATTGCAAAAGCCTCAGTATCTCGACCAATTGGGTTGGTGTGACTAGAAAACGGAAGCCAGCTGGAGTTGTGAACATTAAAATCATGAAGGAAAATTACCTCACTGTTAGGAAAGTTGGACTGGAGAAAGTCAAGTTGCAAAGAGAGGAAGCCAAAGAGCTCCAAGTGATTAGTGGAGTTGGGAGAATGGTAGAGACAACAGATGAATTTGACAGAATGAGGTAGAGAGATTTTAAAGAGAAAAGAGGCGATTCCAAATTACCAAGTCTCTGGCAGGGAATATCGGAATAGACATATGCACAAGTACCACCTTTGAGGCAAAAGGAATCATACAGCGAATAATTTGAGCGACTGAGATGAGTAGTAGTTGAATCAACCGATAACTGAGATTCTGTCAGAAAAAGTACATGGGGTTTGGCAGACTGCGAGTGGAAATGGATATCGTTGAGTTTAGAACTGAGACTACGTATATTTGTGAAATGAATTAGGAAGTTAGTACCGTGCTTGGGTTGGAGTTGAGAAGACAAAAGAAGATACGTTATGAGTTGGCTTATACAGCAGTTAGTCACAATGTGGAATATTAAAGGCTTTATTGAAATCAAAGTATAGGATGTCAGAATTATTTTCTATATTCAGTTCCTTTGTGGTGGTCTCATAGTAACTGACCAGATTACTCATGATTTTCCATTAAAAAATCCATGTTGTGGTTATGAATTTCAAGATGAACTTTCTATACTTCTAATAATTGATCCATTATTTTCACCGGTACAGAATTCAGAGGTCTGTAATTATTCACTTCCCCAAATAAACCACTTTTTTGAACAGGAGAGACGTTTCACATCTCCAGTCTACAGGGACTTTTGCAGTATTTTTTTTTTTTTTTTTTTCACCCTTTAGTACATTTCATTCTCGGACACTTTGAGTCCCAGTTTGGACCTTTGGATGTGTTGAAGAATGTGTGTGAGGGAGATGTCTTAACTGGCAGTCCTCCAAAAAAGTTCAGCAGTCATTCTGAATGTTTTGAACTCAGACTTTGTTACTTTCCACTAGTATATGGTTCAACATAATTTGTTAGTTTTGGTATTATTTTCCAGTTCTCTTTGGATTCTGAAATTTTGCCTAGTGGAAATTACTCTTTGAGTGGATTATTAGATAAGATGGTGGTGGAAAAAAAAAAAAAAAAACTGATGCTTTGCATCAGTTTTTTTTTTTTTTTTTTTTTTTTATATTTAACTGTGTGGATACTAGTGTCATTAACTGGATCTGAGCCCAACAGATTTCTGGACCTTTGTTCCATTTTTTTCCTGGAAGAGAAAACTTGAGCCCCCAGATTACTTACTGGGCCTAATGTGGAGACAGGAGCATTATTAATAAAAATATACAACAAGGAAGGCTGCTTTCTATCCTGTTCTAGTAAAGCAACTTTATTACTAAAGATTAACTAATTGCATATTAATATAATGCTTTAAAAAAAATTTTTTTTTTCAGTTCAAGAAAGAGCATAAATTCATTGGCAAAGTCACTTGATCATTAAAACACTGGCAACTGGGGCCAAACAAATTGGTGTATATATCAATTTAATCAATTCATTTTTAATATCTTTTTATAATATTTATTAATCATATACAGGCTGTTTCAGTTAAAAGGCACGGGGTGGGGTCTGTCTTGCTTATTTGGAAACCTGGTCACCACTAGTATGACAGAGAAGGGCCAAATCAAGGAAAAAAGACAGTCTTCACTGTAAATCTGGAGAGAGATGGCAGCTACACTATTCTTTACTAATTCATATAAACAGATATTCTTAACTAATTATATATTATAAAAACAATATTACATTTTTTTTATACAGCTGCAATGTACTGTGTGTAGGAATATTCAGTCTTGAAAATGTAGTATTATATGTTAAATTGCTATTTATCAAAAGTTAGTTTATTAAACTTAACACTATAATAGATATAGATTGGGCTTCTACCAACTCCTCAAATGGGGTTGGGTACAGTACGTCCCAATTCTGCTCATATTTCTGTACATATTCCATCACATTAAAGTATTTGTGTTTAATCATCAGGTGGTTTCTACCATAACTGAATTGCCATTCAAACAACATATGTATTAATAAAGTAGGTTGTTTTATATTTTTACCCCATTTTGTTTTGTTTCATGTATAATTTTTTTAAGCACTTGTATTTAACATTTGACTATTTAACATTTGTTTTTCAAATGTTAAATAGTATCTGAGAAAAATATGTATTAGTACCCTACTGGTTATAGGTTTGTCATTTACAAACCTCACGTGTGTAGTCTGAGTAAGAGGAAGAACCCCATCAGCACTGAGCTTGCGCAATCCATTCAAAGCCTTAAACACCTCAATCAGATTGCCTCACAGGTGCCTAGTCTCCAGACACTGCAGTTTGCAGAACCAAAGCCAAAAAAGGCTTCAGTTCCCTTTAACAATCTTGTTGTCCTTCTCTGTACCCATTACAGCAACTCTACATCCTTCCTAAAATGAAGCCTCCAGACCTGTATTGCAGAACTCAAGATGTGGCCTGACTATTGCCTTGTACAATGGAATAATCACCTTATCCCTGCTATCAAAATTCCATTGGCCAAACGTCATGTGCTGTCTTGGCAGCCTTTCTGCACTGGTCAGAGAATTTCATATTTGAGTGTGCACAATTACTCTCAAGTCTTTTTCATTTTTCACTACCCTGAGTCTAATAATGTACCAACTGGGTGATAGTACCATCCAATTGGTATGTTAATCTGGGATTAATTGTTACCCATATGCAGTACTTTGAATTTGTCAATGTTAAACTTCAGTTGCCATTTCTCAGCCCAGCTGCCTAATTTTTCAAGATCTTGTTGCAGTAGCATACTGTTGTCACTTTGCCAACCTTCATTGTGAATGAGATACAAGTTATGGTACATCTTACTGACCAAACCCCATGAGCTGTCCTGGCAGCCTGTTTGCACTGCTCAGAGAACTTCATAATTGCAGTTACCCAGGTCTTTTTCATGTTCCACTACCCTGTGTGTAGTACCACACAGTTGGTACGTTAATTTGGGATTACTGGTATGCATGTGCAGTATACCTTTCATTTGTCAATGTTATTTCCCAACCCATCTGCTTAATTTTTCTAGATCTTGTTGCAGTAGCTTACCCTGATTACTGTCATTCACCACTCTGTTTCTTGATTATAAGTAGCATTAAGAAATATCTCTCTCTCTCTCTCTCTCTGTGCAGCCCATTTTCAAGTAGTATAAACTGTTTATTAAGGTACTCCCTTATCATTGAATTCTTTGTCAGAGACTGATCTTTATTTTGTGTGTGTGTATGGTATTTTTATGTACACAAACAGAAAACATCCAGCCAATAACAGTCCTGTGGGTAGAGATAGCTCTTTGATGTGGGTGGCCATTGGAAATTGAAAAGAATCATGCACTCTAACAGACAGGCTGGCTACAGTTGGTCAAATGATATGACAGAACAACAGCAGTGCGTAAAGGGGTATGTTGGAATGCACAATGCATTAGATTCTATTACAGATGAGAGTATAGCAGCAGAATGCCTCACTGTTTCCTCTCATGTCTGCTAAAAACAGTGCTTTGTAGAATTCCATGTTGATATGCTCCACTAAACTAACATGTCGACTACTGCAGTGAGTGACTTTGCTGAGTACAGTATCTTTGCATGCTGTATGTAGGGGTTGCCATAATATGGCTCAAGACTGTCTTCACCCAAGAAATTAAAACAAATTTCATGTTGGTAGTGGAACTAGGATATGGCAACAACAAAAACAGCAGCATGAATCAGTGAACCTGTTGTTACTGCAAGCTGGTGGTGGAGGTATGGGGTGTGCTTTCATGGCATATGTTGGGACCTGTGATACTTTTTGATCAATGTCTGAATGCCACAGCCTATTTGAATATTATTGCTGATCAGGTGTGCCCTTTCGTGCTCAGTTATCCATCTGGTAATGGTTACTTACATCAGGATATTGCATCATGTTACAAGGTATGAATCATTCAAAAATAGTTTCATGAGTTTCTGCTCATTCAATACAAACTGAATGAGCAGAAACTCATGAGACTATATACAGTATCTACAGAATGAGGTGGAACAAGCTAGTCCCAAAATCCATTAATGCCTGATAGTCTATGTGGGCTGGCATCTCTATGGAACACTTATTACCAACATTGGGTACTCAGTGTACATGCATAGTAACTTTGGCAATTATTATTTTTAAACTGGCAGCTTCTTAGGATTTCTGTGAAAGGATAAAAGAGATAAATAAAAATGCTTTTTCATTTAGAAGTATTAAACTTATTACACTTTAATGGGAGTATATTTAATAATTTTTTTTTTCTTTATAGGAGAAACATTACCACCAAAAAACTAAGGAGCACTTTTAATCACAGAAATATATATTTTAATGTTTTGTTTTGATAAATGTTTACCTCACCTGTTCTGTATCTTGTACTCTATTTTTCCAATAAAGTCTCAAAATTATTTCATATATAAAATTAAAATGACTACTACTAAAATCTTTGCATTTATTATACCATTTGATTTACATTATTCAGAAATGCCAGCTGTTCCAACTTTAGCAAAACAAATTTCAATTATGTTCCATGATTATAAATGTTTTTTCTGCCAGTTGAGTTAACGAATAAAAAAAAAATTACCATTAGTTGACTTTTTTTTTTGAATATACAGTTTTAGCTTGTTTGAAAACAGTTTATCAGAAAAATTGTTCAGTTGAAACTCAAGAATTTTGACTAGAGTGTTATACCAGTAAGAGATGCCAAGTTAGATAACAGTGAGGCTCAATGAGCTCTTTGTAATAAAACATTATAGCTTAAAAAAAGAACATTGCCATTTCAAAAACTGGATTATTTATGTAGAAAGTGTTAAAATCATATTATCCCTTTCTCAAGGACACTATTAAGTTTGTCTAAAATAGGCACATGACTAATGGTGACACTTAAAGATACACTAATATATGAAATTTAAATAAAATTCATGGTTTGTACAAACCATCATAAGCAATTGTCATGAGATCATTTTTATGCAAAGGGAAATAAATGAAAATACTTAATACATTTTTCTTAGTAATGGTATGCACACCAGTGAGGCCAAAGTCCTCTAGAACTGTTCGTGTGTTCCATGGGCCAAGTTATTTTAGACCTGGGGGGGGGGGTGTGCCCGAGTTTGACATTCCTTTTAAAATAGTTTGGCATCTTTATGATAGGTTCAAAGTGAAACATATCAAAACTTAGTGATGAATAGCATAATAATAATAATATTAACATCTTCCTTACCAAATGGGGAATATAAAACCAGTATTGCAATCAAGTTAGTGCTGTTGCATCATCTGTTATTTTTGAATAAATAAATTTATTATAATTTTTAATTGACTAATACACTTTCCAATTATAGTCTTAATTGTACAATGGCAATTTAAAAATTACTTTTATGTCAGTCACTAGTTTTTTCAGACATGATAGAGCAAATTCAAGTAAATCTTGAAATTTCCATTAATTTGTCATATCTTGTGCTTTCTCAGTAATACTATTTACATTTAATTTAATATACAGCTAAAAGTTAATTACAAAAATAAATTTAATATCTTTTTAATTTTCGTATATTTTATCAGTGAATTGTCCAGTGTGATAGCATGAGGCTTGGTGACATTGACTGCACTGGGAAATTAGCATTATGTGAATTTAATGCTAGCAAGCAAAGTATAAACACTGAGGTTTTAACCTCATCATGTGTCTTGGGTTTATTGCAAAGGGCTATTCTAGAAGCTTTTTATATCTTTATTATTCCACATCCACCTGGAAACTAACTTTTGTCAATTCCATCTAGATTGTGAAGAATTTGTACTAGAAGCCTGGTTATGTTTATCAGACACTTAATATAGGTGTGCAAACTATGTGATTCTGCTTTAGGTATTATTTTTGCTGTACAGTTTTTCAGTTGTGTTAAATTTCACAGTAGGCACCACACCACAATGTTATCAGTGGTTACTGGAATCAGCCACTTCATAAAATCAAAGTGGAATTATCCCACCAGCATTGAGCCTGCTCAAAGAATTCAAGGCCTTGTACACCTCAATCAGATCACCTCACAGGTGCCTAGTCTCCAGTTGCTACAACTTGCAGAATTTAAACCTCTCTTGGTAAGGCATCCCTTTGTTGCTCTCACCAATCTTGTTGCCCTTCTCTGTACTCATTCTAGCAACTCTACATCCTTTCTAAAATTAAAATAAGGCCTCCAGACCTGTACAAAGTACTCAAGGTGTGGCCTGACCATTCCCTTATACAAAGGTATAATCACCTCCTTGTCTCTTCTAGCAAAATTCCTATATATCACTGACAAAACTCCATACATGCACAATTACTCCGTCTTTTTCATTCTCCCTGAGCATAGTACACACAATCGGTATGTCTCTTTTGGGTTACTGCTACCCATAAGCAGTACTTTGCATTTGTCAATGTTAAACTTCAGTTGCCACTTCTCAGTCCATATGCCTAACTTTTCTAGATCCTTTGCAATAGCATACTGTCTTTACTATCATTAACAACCCTGCCAACCTTTGTATTATCTGCAAACTTGGACATTAAGCATGATATACCTTCATCGATGTCATTGATAAATACATAAAACAATGGGCCCAATTGTGACTTGATTACAGACTAGCTTATATCTGCCATAGGCTTCTGTGTCACCTGATAATTTATATACATCCCATGCAGTTTTCTTCTCTGCCATGAGCCTCATTAGTTCATCCATTTAGGCTTAAATCTTGAACAGTATTTCTTAGTTGGTATGAAAAGCCTAGTAGCTTTCAAGGAATCTTGGAAGATTTAAATTTAGGTTTAAATCTTGAACAGTATTTCTTAGTTGGTATGAAAAGCCTAGTAGCTTCCAAGATTCCTTGAAAGCTTCCCATTTAGAATTTGCTGTTTTTAACATCATCAGTTGATCCCACTGTACATAATTTAAAAACTGTCTGAGACCACTGTAGTCACCTTTACGAAAACAAAAACTCTTCCCTTTACCCTTGTGATAGTTACATCTTTAAGTAAATCCCACATCAGTAGACTGATCACTGTCAACCTAGTGGTTCCTTTATCTGCAAATTCTTAATGTATGAATCATCATTGCTGATAATCAGATCAAGAGTATTACTCCCTCTGGTTGCCCCTCGAACATGATACTAAGGAAAACTAATGATACTAATGATATTAAGAGTAGGAGACCGGCGGAATTACTTAGCAAGTACAGGTCACTGTTGAAAAAAAGCCGTGAATTAGGGTTGAACTTGAAAGTGTCTGCAATTCTGCCCAGACACGATAGGAGGGAGTATATGATGAGAGCCTTGTCGATCAATTCGGCCCTGGAGGGATTGTGCAAGGCTCAAGGGGTAGAATTTTTTTCAGCCTGGACTGTACTTGTTAACAGGAGAGATTGCTTCTACAGGGATGGGATACACTTAAATAGAAAGGGTGCAAGAATTTTTGCTGATGCTGTCGAGGCAGTGTTAGGTGGGTCGGAAAACTGCTAGTTGGGGGGGGATACAAGGACTAATAGATTAACAGTAGCCACTGGCAGAGGTGGAAGTGATTCTTGCACTGCTTCTATTCAAATGAGCAGAAGTCTGAAAAACAAGATGCAGGATATTTCAGAGACTGCTGGTAGTCATTGCGTTACAAGTAAACACATGGGTTGTGTTAGGGTAGCTAAGAATAGAAACAGGTGCATGTATACCTGCGTGTACACCAATGCTAGGAGTTTGGTAAATAAATTTGATGAATTTGAGGTATTGCTCAAAACATCAAAGGCAGATATTGTTGGGATATCAGAGACGTGGTGTCACACAGATATAAGTAATGCGGAACTGGAATTTGGGGAATACAATGTATATAGAAAGGATAGACAGGACAGGAGGGGTTATGCTATTAATTAAGAAACACATAAAGTCAAAGGAAGTGAAGCCAGTTGACATCGATGGACAGGGCAGTGTCGAGTCAGTTTGGTGTGACATAAGCATAGGGAAATCAAAATTGAGAGTAGGAGTGTGCTATAGGCCTAATGACTCTGATGAGTATAATAATATATTGTACAGGGAAATAGAGTGGGCCAGTAAATCAGAGTCTTATAATGGGGGATTTTAATTTCCCAGATATTGACTGGAATTTGTGGGTTGGTCACTCGCACACTAGCAAGGCTTTTGTGGATTTATTGGATGATTGTTTTCTACATCAGCATGTTCGTGAGGCAACAAGAGGGAGCAATACTCTTGATCCGATTATCAGTAGTGATTCTTCATGCATTAAGAACCTGCAGATAAATGAACCACTAGGTGGCAGTGATCACAGTGTGTTGAAGTGGGATTTACTCAAGGAGGTAACTACCATCAGAGGTAAAGGGAAGGGTTTTTGTTTTCGTAAAGGCGACTATGATGGTCTGAGACAGTATTTAAATTCTATACAGTGGGACCAACTGATGATGTTACCAACAGCAAACTCAAAATGGGAAGCATTCAAGGAACTAATCTTGGTGGCTACCAGGCTTTACATACCAACTAAGAAATATTGTTCAAGGTTTAGGCCTAAATGGTTGTCAGATGGACTAATGAGACATGTGGCAGAGAAGAAAAATGCATGGGATACATACAAATTAATGGGTGACATGGAAGCCTATGATAGATATAAGTTGGTCTGTAACCAAGTCACAAAGGAGATTAGGCAGGCAAAGGCAGACTACGAAAAATCCTTGGCAAAGGATGCAAAGAAAAACAGAAAGGAGTTCTTTACATACTTGAACTCGAGAAGGAAAGGGATGAATCAGATTGGTCCACTGGATATTGATGGTTCAACAGTTGAGGATCCTGCTCAGGTGGCTAACAATCTAAACGAGTATTTTGCATCTACATTCACGCATGAGGAGTTATTCAGGAAGGAGAATGATGTAGGTAAAGTAAACATTGGCAGTGAGCTGGATGATTTTGTAATAACTGAGAGGAAAGTGGAGGAGAGATTGTTGAGGATAAACATAAAAAAGGCACCTGGGGTGGATGGGATCTATCCAGTTATATTAAATGAGGCAGCAAAGGAAGTATGCAAACTCCTAGCCATAATTATGAGAGCTTCTTTGGACTCAGGGGAGGTACCCATAGACTGGAGATGTGCAAATGTAACCCCAATTCACAAAGGAGGATCAAAGGCTGACACAAGTAATTATAGACCTGTTAGTTTAACTTCTGTTCCAGGTAAATTAATGGAGGCACTGGTTAAAGAAGCACTGCAGGATCATCTAGACAAGAATTCAGTTATAGCTCAGACGCAGCATGGTTTTGTTAAGGGCAGGTCTTGCCTGACCAATTTGATTGGATACTATGATGTAGTCACAAAAGAACTGGATGCAGGGAATAACTTTGATATTATATATTTGGATCTTAGAAAGGCTTTTGATACTGTTGCACATGGAAGACTGCTGCACAAATTGGAGCAGTGTGGCATTGGAGGCAAATTGCTGCTATGGATAAGGGGATGGTTGAGTGGCAGAAGACAGAGAGTGGTAATCAATGGACACTGCTCAACATGGACTAATGTTATTAGTGGAGTTCCTCAAGGTTCAGTGTTGGGTCCATTGTTGTTTTCGGTGTTTATGAATGATATTGATGATGGGATATCAAGTTTAATGTCTAAGTTTGCAGATGATACAAAGGTTGGCAGGGTCGTTAAGGACACTACTGACGCTATGCTGCTGCAACAGGATCTGGAAAGGTTGAACAGATGGGCTGAGAGGTGGCAAATGAAGTTTAACATTGACAAATGTAAAGTACTACATATGGGTAACAGTAACCCCAGAGCAATGTATCAACTCTGCGGTACTACACTGACAGTGGTGGAGAATGAAAAGGACCTGGGGGTAATTGTGCAGGCAGATATGAAGTTCTCTGAGCAGTGCAGACGAGCTGCAAGAGTAGCTCATGGTGTCTTGTCAATGATATACAGGAATTGTTCTAGCAGGGATAAGGAGGTGATTATTCCCTTGTATAAGGCAATGGTTAGGCCACATCTTGAGTACTGTATACAGGTCTGGAGGCCTCATTTCAAGAAGGATGTAGAGCTGCTGGAACGGGTACAGAGAAGGGCAACAAGATTAGTAAATGGAACAAAGGGTTGCTCTTACGAAGAAAGGCTTAAGTTTTGCAAATTACAGAGTCTGGAGACTAGGCACCGGCGAGGTGATCTGATCTGATAGAGGTGTATAAGGCTTTGAATGGTTTGAGCATGCTCAATGCCAATGGGATTCTTCATCTTTCTCAGAATAATCACCTCAGAGGGCATAAATTCAAATTGAGGAAGGACGGATGTCGGATAGATGTGCGGAAATTTGCCTTTGGCCAGCGGGTGGTTGGTTGGTGGAACCGACTTCCATCACTTGTTGTTGAAGTTGATAGCCTAAACAAATTTAAAGCTCAACTGGACAGGTATTTCGAACGAACGGAGGGGTGAAATGGGAGAGGGTTTTTTTTTTTTTTTTTTGGCTGATGCTGAATAAGCTTGCTTTCTTGCATCATATGCCTCTACTAATGCTAATGCTAATGCTAAAACAATCCTCCAATAAATCCACAAAAGTCTTGCTAGTGTGCGAGTGACCAATCAGCAAGTTCCAATCAATATCTGGATAGTTAAAATCCCCCATTACACAAGACATTCTGATTTACTGGCCCATTCTATTTCTCTGCAGAACTGTTCGTTGTACTCATCAGAGTCATTAGGCCTATAGCACACTCCTACTGTCATTTTCCCTTTCCCAATGTTTATGTCACGCCAAACTGACTCAACATTGCATTGTCCACCGGATGCACTTAGATTGTTTCTTAACTAACAGCATAACCCCTCCTCCCTTCCTACCCTGTCTATCCTTTCTGTACGCATTGTACTCCCAAAATTCCAATTCTGCACTGCTTATATCTGTGTGACAACATATCTGCCTTTGATGCCTTGATCAGCACTTAAAATTCATCAAATTTATTTACTATACTCCTAGCATTGGTGTACATGCATCTGTTTCTACTCTTAGTTACCGTAACACAGCCCATGTATTTACTTGTTCCATGATGACTCTCAGTAACACTTGAAATCCCCAACAACTTGCTCTCTAGGTTGCTGCTCATTCCAATAGGAGTGGAAGAATCACTTTCGCCTCTGCCTGGGACTACTGTTAATCTTTTAGTCTGTGAATTCCCCCCCCCAAGCTAGCAGTTTTCTGACCCACCTAACACTGCCTCCATTGCATCACAGACCACAGTGAAAAAAATTCTACCCCGTGAGCTTGCATAATCTCTCCAGGGGCGAATTGATTGATAAGGCTCATTAAATTTTGCGCTGGTGTGCAAAATTTAAAGATCAGTCAGGTTTTCACCTGTAACTTCTCACAGGAGTGGCCTGGATATGGGAAAAGCATACACCAAAGGAATCTCGTGAGGTACAGAAATGAAGGAAACTACACCGACACAACAATGAAAACAAAATGGTACAGAGGGACTTTATTCAAAACATAGCACTGGCTGCAATGATACAGATGCATCACTGCCAGAGATGGAACAAAGGGAAGAGGTGGTCCTCAGTAGGAGATATGGCGATCCCTAATGTCGATGCAGGCTTTGCACCGCCTGTCCATACTTAGAACAATGTTGTTGATAAGTTCTTGCAGTAACATCATCCATTCCTCTGTCAGCACCATCTTCAGCTGGTTAACATTTTCTGGTGGGTGTTGACGTGCCGCTAGGTGTCTACCCAGAGTGTCCCATATGTGATCGATGGGATTTAGATCGGTGGAATGGGCAGGCCAATCTATACGAACAATGTCCTCACTTTCCAAAAGCATATCAACAGCTGCAGTGCGATGGGGTGTGGCATTATCATCCATAAATACGAACTCGGGGCCAATGGCATCTCGGAACAGATGCACCTGGGGAAGGATTACCACAGTACAGTAGCTTGCACCAGTTACAGTACCGCCTTCCAATATTAGTAATGGCCGCATGGTGCAAGAAAGCCTATGGCTTATGCTGCACCAGCCAAAAAAAAAACCGAATGAAACAATGATAAAAAAAAAAAATAATAATTAATAAAAGAAAAGGAAACAATGATAAAAAAAAATAATAATAATTAATAAGAGAAAAGGAAATTAAACCTATCATCCTATGCGTTTCCCTCACCCGAAGGTACTATCCAGATGACCTTTGAATTTCCCCAAACTGTCAGCCTCTACCAATGTAGGCAATTTATTCCAGTAATTTATAACTTGCTGGCTAAAATAAAACTTCCTGCAGTCCAATCTAAACATCTCCCCCCCGTAACTTTAATTTGTCCCCTAGTTCTAGCATCATTTATAATCTTGAAAATTTCATCCACATTCATTTTACTGATGCCTCTCAGAGTCTTAAACACCTCAATCAAATCTCCTCTAAGGTCTAGTTTCCAAACTCTGCAACCCACATATTCAAAGTCTTTCTTTATAAGGACGCCCTTTTGCCGATCTCATCAGGCAAGTTACCCATTTTTGCACCCTTTCAAGAAGCTCGATGTCTTTCTTTAGGTGCGGTCTCCATACTTGAACACAGTATTCCAAGTGTGGCTAAACAAAAGCCTTATATAATGGGATTATCACGTCCCTATCTCTACTTGCAAAAGTTCGATAGATCATCAACAGGACACCATAGGCCTTCCTTGTAACCTGTTTACAATGCTCAGAGAATTTCATGTCTGACCATATCGTAACACCCAAGTCCCTTTTCTCCAGTACCGGGTTAAGTTGAACTCCACCAAGTGAATAAGTAATTTTTGGATTACTGTTTCCCAGGTGTAATACGTTACACTTCGTTAGATTAAAGCATAGCTACCATTTTTCTGACCATTCCTGAAGTCTAGCTAGGTCTCTCCGAAGAAGCTCAGCTTGACAGTGATCATTAACTACTCTACCAATTTTAACATCATCTGCAAATTTATATATCATGCCCTCTATCCCTTCATCAATGTCGTTTATGAAAATTAAAAACAACAGTGGTCCTAATACTGATCCTTGGGGAACCCCACTTCTTACATCAACCCAATCTGAGGAATAGCCATTTATCACAACCCTCTGCCTCCTGCCCTGAAGCCATCCTGCTATCCATCTAAGGATTTTCCCAATGATTCCAACCTGTTCCAGCTTATAAGCCAACCGCTCATGTGGGACTGAGTCAAAAGCTTTGCTGAAATCTAAATAAACAATGTCGAAATTATTCCCTAAATCCAGCTCATGAGTGACCCTTTCAAAATTGTGAACCAGATTTGTTAAACATGATTTTCTCTTTACAAAACCATGCCGAGTA
Source organism: Mastigoproctus giganteus (assembly GCF_048544385.1). Taxonomy (NCBI): domain Eukaryota; kingdom Metazoa; phylum Arthropoda; class Arachnida; order Uropygi; family Thelyphonidae; genus Mastigoproctus; species Mastigoproctus giganteus. The sequence continues at coordinate 8,173,718 of NC_143581.1, forward strand.
TCCTTGAGAATTTCAATTCTATCCAACTGATCCTGATTTCCACCCTTGATCATTGCCTCCATGATTTTCCCTACCACTGAAGTCAGATTGACAGGTCGATAATTTCTCACTTCACTCTTAGAACCACCCTTATGTATGGGAGATACAGTGGCACTTTTCCAATCCAACGGAATCTCCCTAGAGTCTAATGATGCTTGCATAATTAGCCTCAATGGTTCAATGCACTCACTGCCACCTCCCTTAAGATTATAGGGTATATTCCATCAACTCCAGGAGCCTTACTGGCCTGTAGGCTCGAAATGTTTTTCATTAAATAATCTTGCGAAATTTCAATATCATTAATTACATATTTTTCAACCTCGTTCCCACAATTTCCCATTTATATGGAGTTGTGTACGTCCACCCAAGATAAAGCCTCTCCAGACGAGAACACCTCGACCACCATATCGATCCCTTTCAGTGATGTTTGCGGGATGATACCATGTGCCAACCTCTCGCCAGATTAGCTGACGTCCAGAATAGCTGCTGAGACTGAATCTAATCTCATCAGTAAAGAGTACCTTAAGTAAAGATTTTGTGGTTGTAAACCTTTAGAAATAGTGTTGGTCCTTAAGTTTTGCACACCAGTGTGCAAAATTTAAGTTCTTCAATATTCTCTCCTATCGTGTCTGGGCAGAATTGCAGACTTTCAAATTTAACCCTAACTCATGACTTTTTTTCAGCATTGACCTGTACTTGTTAAGTAAATCTGCAGATCTCTTACTCTTAAGGTCATTAGTGCTAATGTGTACAACAATATCACCTTTTGTGCCTTTAAAAAATGATATCTGCTCTACCCGTCATCAACTTTTGCCACTGGCAGACATACCCTGGTCCTGTTCCACCTATACCTTTTGCATAGTATATTCCCATCTACCTGACAATAGAGTTACCGACAATAACTAGCTCCTGTGGGACTAGTGTATTCTGCCTTGGAGATTGCCACTGTGCTGCCTGATGCACAGAAGTGAGCTCTGGCGTTGAGTTTGGCAGCTGAGAGCTTGATGGACCCCTCATATTAATTTCTTCGAGGGCGTCTACCCTACACCTGAAACTCTCATAGGTGCCCATCAGAACGCTGAATTGGTGCCTAATTTCTTCACAGTCTCTGCAGTTTTTTAGACTGTGATGAGTGTTAAACACGTTAAACTAATGGTCCGGGGGGGGGAGCTGACATTCAACAAACAAACTGTAAAAACTGTGTGATATTAAATTTCATACTAATTTTCCACTAGAAACTGTCGAGTAAATATGCTGTACCTCTAAGAAGGAAACCAGCTACTATATTCTATGTTATATTCAGTTACAGTAATTCTTATAATGAGAGGTCTTTCCAATGCTAATACTATAGATTTATAATTTTCTCCTACCTTGCCTCAAATAGAGAGATGCAATTAAAAACAAAACATCAATGACTTTCTAATTTCATACCAGAAACTTTCAAAATTACCACTGAAAGAGAAAAGCAGCTTCTGTATTTATCAATTCAGTATATTAAGCAACATCATATCCTGAACTATGAAATCATACTAAATTTTCAGATTATCACATATTGTGATGTATAAAAAAAATTCTAGTTTTATAATACTCAAATGTTTCTATCGTAGTTGTTCAGTTCCAGCACAATACAGGTGAAGTACAGAAGAGCAGAAGGGATTTAAAGTAGTCTCACCAAAGGAAAATTAATGTTACAAAACTGGATTGGGTCGTCATCAAATTTGAAAAAAGAAGGGACTGGATCAAAAACTATTCATGAAGGCTGCCTCTTCTGATACTAAATAAAATTTGATTCATTACTGGCATCCAGACAAGAGTCCACACAATGGAAATACCATGGGTCAAAAAATTCAGGACTTAACCCTCTGCTGGGAAGATTAAGGCCACCTTTTTGTTTTTAGAATACAGAATTCTTTTGATAACTACATGTTGCATAAGAAAACGATCATTGGAAATGCCTATACCATTTCTCAAAAATTTAAGAGGGCTATAAAGGACCAGAGAAGAAGGAAACTGACACAAGGCATCTAGCTTCATAACAATGCTCCTGTACACAAAACCCATAAAGAAATTGCTGTTCAGAGTGATTGCAGATTCCAGAAGTTAAACCTCTCACCATATTGTCCAGATGTGGCCTCTAGAAATTATTTCCTCTTGAGAAATCTGAAGAAATACCAGTGCGGGCATCAATTTTCAAGCAATAACAATCTCAAAGAAGCTATAAATGGCTTTTTCAGAGATCAGAAGTCTTTTTCTTCAAGTATTTCCTCTTTGCCCCCAAAATGGAGGGATGTATTGAATTCAAGAGGATATATACTGATGGAAAAATAAACAGTTAGGCTACATTGTTTCCTTATTATCAAGACAACTTTTTGAGTGACTCTTATAAGCATATGTATAAGAATGTTGTATTGTGTAAAGTTCAGAAAATTACCAAGGAAAATGAGAATTAATATCTTAATTTTCAAACAAAACTAATCCAACAGTATCAGTAATACCTTGATATAGCAATGGCACTATGAAGAAATTTAAATTTCATAAAAATATATGTATGGGCAAGTCGATTTGGTTAAGTGGTAAGTAGATTTTTCTTGTATTTCTCAAACCCTTGTGATAACTAATAAAGGTATATTCCAAATGACAAATAAAAGGTAAAGCATTAAACCATCGCCAGTTACCATTTGCTTTACACTTTCCTCTTCCCCAAATCAAATTACAATGTTATAAGATAGGAATTATTTCCTATGGATTTTATACTATATTATTTATTGTCATCAGTATAAATTATTCACATTTTACGCTAAAGTCAACAAACTGCATAAAATTATTAAAATTTATATAAATAACAACAACAACAACAACAACAACCAGTTTAACATTATTTTACATGGAATGTAAACATTGGTTAGGATTTTTCATTTGGAAGAATGATTCAAGCTTATACTGCAATATTCATGATGCAACATTACTGGAACTGCTTTCTTCCTTTACTTCTTTTTGCAATGTCACCTCAGTGTTGTCACTGACACTTGATATTTCACTTGTTCCTATAAATAAAAAAAAAAAAAATTTTTTTAATGGATGAGCTTAAAAAATATATAGCTTACAATCAGAAACATTTTGTACATTTAATACAATTTGTGCTTCAAAGCACATAGTGAGGTACTATATAATTGCCATGTGCTTTATTCCCTTTCTCTAGCACACTGCATTTCACTTTCCAGTTTGAAAAACCTTGCCCTGTAGAAACAGTTTCAACTTCTCGAATATCTACTACCAGTTCTCTAAATGCTGATCTCCAGTTACTTCTCTAGTGGAACAAAGATAAGTTGGTTGATTTCAAACCTTCTAAAACTTAGACCTGTCTTATATATATATCTCACAAAAAAGTTTTTTCTCCTCCTATGCTTTTCTTTGATGACACTCAGATTTCTAGACACGATCACATATCTCAATTAAAGATTGCCCTGACTTAATCTGTCTTGGCATAAGCACATCACAAATATTGCTTCCTCTGCAACTAAAAAGCTGGGTTTTCTCTTTCATTATCAGCATTATTTTTTTTTCAAAACAGCTCTCACTCTGTACAAAATTCAAATCTGCACTACCATGGAATACTGTTTCCACATCTAAAACCTCCCTCAGGTTTTTAGATTCCATTCAAAGGAAGGCAGTTAGGTTAATTAATTACCTCTCTCTCTCTCTCTCTCTCTCTCTCTCTCTCTCTCTCTCTCTCTCTCTCTCTCATAGATGTTCTGTTTCTGCTGCATTTCTTTTCTATAGATACTTTCATAAGAACTGTTCTTCTGAATTGGCTTTTATAATTCCTGCTCTCTCTTCCAAACCAGTCCGAACATGTGCCGCAACCAGTCAGCATCCTTTTACTGTCCACCTTCAAACTTCTAATCTCTCTTGGCACAAGCGCATTACAAATATTGCTTCCTCTGCATCTAAAAAACTTGGTTTTCTCTTTCGCTCTCGGGTTACTTTTCTTACAAACATCTGCTCACTCTGTATAAATCACAAATCCGCCCTGCCATGGAATATTGTTCCCATATCTGTGGTGGTGCCCCCAAAACCTCTCTCAGACTTCTTGATTCCATTCAGAAGAGGGCAGTTAGATTAATTAATGATTCATCTCTAACAGAGTCTCTCCACTTGCTGTCTCATAGACGTACTGTTTCTGCTGCATGCCTCTTCTTCCATGGGCACTGTTCTTCTGAATTGACTTCTATAATTCCCGCTCTCTCTCTCTCTCTCTCTCTCTCTCTCTCTTTCAAAATAGTCTGAACGCATGCCGCCACAAGCCAACATCCATTGGCTGTCCAACTTTTCATCTTCCTCGTTTATTCATTCAACCACCGTTTTCTGGAACAACTTTCCTTCATACATATTTCCTGAAAACTACAGTCTACAGAAGTTCAAGTCTAATGTAAACAAATATCGTCTTTCGCCTTCTCAACCTCCAACCCATGCATTACAGGTTCTAATACCTCTCATGTTTGGGATTTTCATAAAAAATAAATAAAAATAAACTGGAAGAGAGGGTTTTTCCTTCCTTTCTTGGGAATTGATTGAATAGAAAATCTCAACCTCCAACCCAAGCACATTACTAAGTATTATAGGTTCTAATACCTCTCATGTTTGGGGTTTACATAAAAAAAAAAAAAAAGTGCAGGAACAAATTGTATAAGTTTGTAAACTTTGTACACAACTTATGCAAAGTTATTTGCATAAGTTGTGTCCTCCCCCACCTCATGAAGGGCAGGAATCAGATATTATTATATTAGATGATCAGTCAGATATGAAGTTCTCACAGCAGTGCAGGTAGGCTGCCAGGACAGCTCACAGGGTTTTGTTGATGACGTACAGGAATTTTGCTAGTAGGGATAAGAAGATAATTATCCTCTTGTATAAGGCAATGTTCAGGTCACATCTTGGGTACTGCATACAGGTCTGGAGCCCTCATTTTAGGATGTAGAGATTCTGGAATGGGTACAGAGAAGGGGAATGAAGGGTGCTCGTACCAAGGAAGCATTAGCAAGGACAAATGATTCAAGAAAGCAAGCTTATATTGCTTCAGCCAAAAAAAAAAAAACACCACACCCCCTTCACATTTCACCCATTCACTCGCTCCAAATGTTTGTCCAGTTCTGCCATGAATCTGTTAAAGCTATCAACTTCTACGACAGATGGAAGTTTGTTCCAGCAATCAACCACCCGCTGGCTCAAGGCAAACTTAAGCACGTCTATCCTACAACTGCCTTTCCTCAGTTTGAATTTATGCACTCTCAGGTGATTATTCTGAACAAGAGGAAGAATCCCATCAGCATTGAGCATGCTCAAACCATTCAAGGCTTTATACACCTCAGTCAGGTCACCTCGCAGGTGCCTAGTCTCCAGACACTAATTTGCACAACTTAAGCTTTTCTTTGTAAGAGAAACCCTTTGTTCCATTCACTAATCTTGTTGCCCTTCTCTGTACTCATTCGAGCAGCTCCAAATCCTTCATAAAATGAGGCCTCCAGACCTGTATACAGTACTCAAGATGTGGCCTGACCATTGTCTTATAATCACAGGGGATAATCACCTCCTTATGACTGCTAGAAAAAGTCCTGTATATAATTGACAAGACACCATGAGCTACTGTTGCAGACTGTTTGCACTGCTCAGAAAACTTCATATCTGCCTGCACAATTGCCCACAGGTCCTTTTCACTCTCTATCACTGTCAGTGTAGTACCACACAATTGATACATTACTCTGGGGTTACTTCTTCCCATATCCAGTACTTTACATTGTCAATGTTAAACTCCAGTTGCCTTCTCTCAGCCCATCTGCTCAACTTTTCTAGATCCTGTTGCAGCAGCATACTGTCATTAACAACCCTGTCAACCTTTGTATCGTCTGCAAACTTGAACATTAAGCCTGATATACCATCATCAATATCATTAATGAATACAGAAAACAACAATGGACCCAACACTGAACCCTGGGGAACTCCACTAATAACGTTAGTCCACAAAGAGCAGTGTCCATTGATTACCACTCTCTGCCTTCTCCCACTCAACCTTCCCTTTATCCATAGCAGCAATTTACCTCCAATGCCACACTGCTCCAATTTGTGCAGCAGTCTTCCATGTGCAACAGTATCAAAAGCCTTTCTAAGATCCAAATATATGATATCAAAATTATTCTTTGCATCCAGTTCCTTTGTGACTACATCATAGTACACAATCAACTTGGTCAGACAAGACTTCCCCTTAACAAGCTCATGCTGTGTCCGAGCTATAACTGAAGTCTTGTCTAGATGATCCTACAATGCTTCTTTAATCAGTGCCTCCATTAATTTCCCCGGACATTAAACTAACAGGTCTGTAATTAACAGAGTCTCCCTTTGATCCTCCTTTGTGAACTGGAGTCACATTTGCACATTTCCAGTCCATGGATACCTCCCCTGAGTCCAAGGAAGCTCTCATAATTATGGCTATGGGTTTGCTTACTTCCTTTGCTGCCTCCTTTAATATAACTGGTTAGATTCCATCCACCCCGGGTGCCTTTTTTATGTTTATCTTCAACAATTTCTCCTCCACTTTACTCTCAGTTATTACAAGATTATCTAGCTTACTGCCAGAGTTTAATACACCTCTGGCATTCCCCTCTCTGAATAACTCATGTGTGAATGTAGATGCAAAATATTCAATTAGTTTGTTAGCTACCCGAGCAGGATCATTAACAGTTGATGTTATTTTTATTTGTTATTTGGTTTTTAGGAGCATTAGCAACTAAGGCCATATTGCTCCGGGGATATGCGGTGGTCATTCCCTGAACTTTCCACATCTTCTGTATTTGGATTCGTTCCCTGAACTTTCTGCAACTTCCGTATGTTGATTAGACCGGGCTCAAACCCCGGTCTAATCAACAAGCGTGTGCTATGCACTGCTACTCCTGCCCACCCGGCTATGGGGGGCACCATCAACAGTCAAACCAATCTGATTCATCCCCTTCTTTCTAGAGTTTACATAAGTAAAGAACTCTTTGCTGTTTTTCTTTGCATCCTTTACCAAAGATTTCTCATGATCTGCCTTTGCCTGCCTAACCTCCTTTGTGACTTGGTTACAGACCAGCTTATATGTATCATAGGCATATGTTAATTTATATGTATCCCATGCATTTTTCTTCTCTGCCACATGTCTAATAAGTTCAAATGACATCCATTTAGGCCTAAATCTTGAACAATATTTTTAGTTAGTATGAAAATTCTAGTAGCTTACAAGATTATTTCTTTGAATGCTTCCCATTTTGAATTTGCTGTTGGTAACATCATCAGTTGGTCCCACCGTATAGAATTTAAATACTGTGTCAGACCACCGTAGTTGCTTTTACAAAAGCAAAAACCCTTCCCTTTACTCCTGATGGTAGTTACGTCTTTGAGTAAATCCCACTTCAGCACACTGTGATCACTGCCACCTAGTGGTTTCTCTATATGTAGATTCTTGATGCATGAAAGATCACTAATAATCAGATCAAGAGTATTACTCTCTCTAGTTGCCTCCCAAACATGCTGCTGTTGAAAACAATCATCCAATAAATCCACAAAACCTTGCTAGTGTGTGAGTGACCAACCCCACAAATTGCAGTCAATCTCTGGGAAATTAAAATCCCCCATTATTAGACACACGGATTTACTGACCCACTATTTCTCTGCACAATTGCTCATTATACTCATCAGATTCATTAAGCCTATAACACACACCTAATCTCATTTTTCCTTTCCCAGTGCTTATGCTACACCAAACAGACTCAACACTGCATTGTCCACCAACATCAATTGGATGCACTTCCTTAGATTTATGTGTTTCTTAACTAACAGCATAACCCCTCCTCCCTTCCTGTCCCATCTATCCTTCCTGTATACATTGTACTCTTCAAATTCAAATTCTGCACTGCTTATGTCTGTGTGACACCACGTCTCTGATATCCCAACAATATCCGCCTTTGATGTCTTGACTAGCACTTCAAGCTCATCAAATTTATTAACTATACTCATAGCATTGGTGTACATGTAAGTATACATGCACCTGTTTCTACTCTTAGTTACCCTAACACAGCCCATGTATTTATTTGTTCCCCTATGACTCTCAGCAGCGCCTCCGTAGCCAGGTGGGAAGGAGCAGCAGTGCGTAGCAAACACTTCTTGATTAGACCGGGGTTCAAGCACGTCCCCACCAAATACGGAGGATGCGGAAAGGTCAGGGAATGACCACCGCATATCCCAGAGCAATATGGCCTTAGTTGCTAATGCTCCAAAAAACCAAATAACAAACAACAACATGACTCTCAGCAGTCCTGGAAATTTCCCATTGCCTTGCTTTCCAGGCTGCTGCTCAATTGCATTTCAATAGAAGCAGTACAAGAATCACTTTAACCTCTGCCAGCGGCTACCATTAATCTATTAGTCCGTGTATCTCCCCAAGCTAGCAGTTTTCTGACCCACCTAACTCTGCCTTGATAGCATCAGCAAATATTCTTGCACCCTTTCTATTTACATGTATCCGATCCCTGTAGAAGCAATCTCTCCTGTTAACAAGCACAGACCAGACTGAGAAAAATTCTACCCCTTGAGCCTTGCACAATCTCTTTAGGGCCGCATTGATCAACAAGGCTCTCATCATATACTCCCTCCTATTGTGTCTGGGCAGGAAAGGCTTCAGTTCTGCAAATTGCAATGTCTAGAGACTAGGCACCCACGAGGTGATCAGAGTGAGGTGTTTAAGGCTTTGAATGTCTTGAGAAAACCCAATGCCAATTAATCCTCTTGCTTAGACTATGCACACGAGGGGCATAAATTCAAACTGAGGAAGGACTGTTGCAGAATAGATGTACATAAGCTTGCCTTCAGCCAAAGGGTGGTTGATTGTTGGAACAAGCTTCCAACCACCATTGTGAAAGTATAGTTTGAATAAATTCAAGTTAGAACTAGACGAACTATTGGAGGGGTTGAATAGGTGAAATGCTTTTTTTTTTTTTTTTTTGAAATTGTAATGGAGGACACAGTTGAATGGGTTAAAAAAGGTCTTCTATTACTAAATATAAAAATACAGGTCTTGTATTATGTTGAAAACTAAAGTGTCCTCTGCCTATAAAAAATGTATAATAAAAACGTTTTACAGGCCCCAAAAAATTATGGGCCCTAGGCAGCAGCCTAGTCTGCCCCTGGTTCAAGCCTTCTACGCCACCCTTCAACAGAATTGTTGGTTTTGGGTAAACTCTACACAGTTTTGTCATATAAGTTCCAGATTTTATGTGAAATTGTGGTGGTTCATCGCCATCTTCTGTCGGGATGCCATCCATGTATCTTCAAAGTGTTTGACAACTTCTTGAGTTTCTGGAGGAACGATTGCATTGTTGCACAATACCTCAAACACTTCTACTACTGTAAGTAGCCCCAGGGGCTCACATCTGGTGAGTATGGGCTTGGCACACCCAGGGTCCTGAGCTGCTGGATATCATCATTCTTCTCTTTTTTGGTAATTCCTTTCTACTTCTCTCTCTCTCTCTCTCATGGTAATTCGGGAATTTTTTTTTTTTAGCTGGTGCAGCATAAGCCTCAGGTTTCCTTGCACCATATGGCTAATAATAATAATAATAATGTAATGGTACAAAAGCTATCACTGCCAAGATATGGAGATTTAATGCAAAATTTACATCTATTTTGTATTGTTTCCATGACTCTGCATTGAATGAAAAATACATTGTGAAAACTGGGAAAAAAAAAAAAAAAAAAACTACCTCAGTGTTTGGCACTTGGAAATTCCGTTTTGCATACATTAATCACCTCTCAAAATCTGTTGTTTAATGACAGTGGTAAGATCGACAGCTTTAAGTTCTTAATGTGTCTGAGAAGATTTCTGCATGTATTCTCTGATTTGTCTGGTAAAAGTGTATACACTAATGACAATGATGTGTTTTCTTTTAAACCATGTATAATTGGTGAAATAACAATGGAACAGTTTTAAAAGTTCCATCAGCGTACCAGTGGTGTTACTTTGTGCCAATAACAGAAGGTTACATTTTGTAGAAAACAGTTAATATTTGGTTCTCTGCTAGTCTGTAGTCAAAGAGTAAAATCTGTTCTCCATTGTACATTTTCATATACTCTTCTGGAAACTGTATGTCTCTATGATGAGTTGGAAGAGTCGAGCTAGAAACATATTGGTCTCTTACGTTTTAACGATATTATATTTAACTTCTTGCTAAGTACTTTGTGTTCTGACATTTTTCACACTTCCAACGTGTTTTCTCTTCAATCTGTTTATCCTTATAAAACAGATGACCAATGAAATAAAACTTTCTCTTCCCTTTTTCTGAAGTAATAAATTGAATAGACATTGTGATGTGAAGTGTAACTACTATTATTAAATTAAGTATTATTAAATTCTTCCTGATGCTCATTTGCAGAAAACAGTCATTTCATAACTGTTCTAGCCTGTGATAATCACGCCTTCCAGTGGCCATATCAGATTAGTTAAGTATGGCATATTCTTTTATTTTATATCTTGTAAACTCCTCTGGTACTGTTTGGCCATTTGAGTATAAACAAAAAAAATATTTAATATTATTTTATACCTTCAAGGACAATATCTTCTGTTGCTTCTTCAGCTAGAAAGGCATCTAGAGCTGCCTGATCTTCATCTAATTCTATATCTCCAAGCTGTACTGGGTGGTCTGTACTGCTGCTGCTACTGCACAATCCTGTTCAATAGAACACAGCGTGTGTGTTTATTTATTTATATTAACACTTGGATATTCAAAATTAAGAAATAAAATATCCGTATAATGTTTAAAAATTTTTTAATTGTACATAATGTATAAAGAAAGAAACAGCATATACATATATACAGTCATACCTCGGTTAATATTACCTCTGATAACGAAGCTTTGATATAACAAAGTCCGCAATTTCAAGCCCCATTTAACATAAAAAATATTCCAGTTTAAGGCCAACATCCGACAATCATCCGATTGGTGACTGACGGCAACTCGTTATGTACTCCCAAGTGCTCCTGAGCTGTGGGTGTGTCCGTTATAACAGTTTTGCATTCGCCTAATTTAGTCGTTGTTTACACTTCACAGGGTGTGTTTCAGTGTGGTGCATTGCAACGATCCGTATCTGTCAGTTTTCTTGGTATGCCAGATCGTGATTTTTAACTGTCCTCCATTTCCTTTACATGATTGACGTTGTTTCAATGTGGCGCATTGCAATAATTGACGTAGGTTCTTTGATAGCATTACATAATGTAGATTTTGTAAATTTTAATAGAAATATTTTTTTTTAGTTAAAATGTCAGAATCAAAGAAAAGAAAAGCAATTTCTTTGGAAACTAAACTAAATATCGTACGACGTGTTGAAAGTGGCGAAAGAAAATCCGACGTGGCACATTCTTTAGGATTAGCGCAATCAACTTTAACAACCATACTAAGTCAATCAGAAAAAATAAAACAGTCTATTCAGAATTGTACAGATGTTACAGAGGCAAAATTAAGGAGTCCAATTTTAGGAAAAATGGAGAAAATGTTAAGTTTATGGATAGATGATATATCACGTCATATGCCTTTAAGTCAAATGGTGATTCAAGAAAAAGCATTATTTTTGTTTAATCATCACCTGAATCTAAACAAACTGAAGAAATTACAGAAACTTTTGGGGCTTCTCGTGGTTGGTTCGAGAAATTTAAAAAACGGGCCAAGATTCAGTGTAAAATTAACAGGAGAAGCTGCAAATAAGTTTCCAGAAAAACTAAAGGAAATAATTGAACGTGAAAATTTTCCACCAAATTTGGTGTTCAATGTTGACGAAAGTGGTTTGTTCTGGAAACGACTACCATCAAAAAGCTTCATTTCTATTGAAGAAGAATCAGTTGCTGGGTTCAAAGCAGTCAAAGACCGTTTAACGTTACTCTTTGGATCAAATGCCTCTGGCGATTATAAATTAAAATTGTTATTAGTTTATACCATTCAGAAAATCCGAGGGCATTAAAATGTAACATAAAAACGAATTTACCTGTAATATGGAAAGCAAATAGAAAAGCGTGGGTTACCAAGGAGTTATTTACTGATTGGTTTGTTAACTACTTTTGTCCTAAAGTAAAACGGTATTGTCAAAAAAACAACTTTGAAGAAAAAGCTCTTTTGTTGTTAGACAATGCTCTGGGACATCCTACTGATCTTAACACGTTGGACACATGCATTCCTGTCAAAGTTGTTTCTTCCAGCAAACACAACTTCCCTGATTCAACCATTGGATCAGGGAGTAATAGCATCATTTAAAGCTTATTATCTGCATTGAACATTAAGCAATTTAACTGAACTAGAGGATACAGAGGAAATGACAGTTAAAACTATACCATTAAAAACGCAATTGAAAACATTGATAATTCTTGGAAAGTAGTCCCTAAGAAATGCTTAAATGGAGTTTGGTGCAAAATATGGCCAGAAGTTGTACTAGAAGAAGAAAATAACATCCAAAACAAGAAATTAGAAATGAAGTTATCCAGATGGCTCAATCAATAGGTTTCAAATATGTCGATGAAGAGGATGTTAGAAATTTACTGAATGCAGAAGATGATGGTTTTTCAGTGGAAGATTTAGAAAACCTTGTTAGCAACAAAGACAAAGAAAAAGAAGACGAAGTTAAAGAAGTTCCTGCCGAAAAAGTGTTAACAACCAAAGATTTAAAAAGGTGCTTAAATGACATTGTAAACGTTTTAAATTTTTTTAGTGAAAATGATCCTGATTTAGGAAGGAGTGTTATTGTTAAGCGATCAGTGTTAAATGCAATAACTCCGTATAGGCAATTGTTAAATGAAAGAGAAAAAAAGCATAAACAATCAACTTTAGACTCATATTTTAAAATTTGATTTCACTTTGTATGTAAGTTGACTGTTTATTTAATAAAACTTTTCTTTGTTCGAAAAAAAGCTTTTCATTTTCTTTACGTAGGAACGTATCCCTATTCTGGCCATAGTATTTTTACCTCTGAAAACGAAGTTTCGCTTAACGAAGTAATTTCGTGGAACGCATCCTATTCGTTAATCGAGGTATGCCTGTATATATATGTTAAATGATGTTTTTAATACATATTGGCAATAAGGGAAGACTGTCATTTATTTGTTAAGCAAAAAAAAAAATGAAGACATTTCTCCATCATTAATATGTTCCAGAGTAATTTCTATTCTTGTGATAAAATTATAGTGCATTTTAATTACGGAGAAAGGTACTTTTTTTTGGATTAGATTTATCTCACAAAACAAAATCTATAGCAGCATAACATTTTCAGGCCTATACTAGTTTCCTCACTCACATATATACCAATGCTTACAAATTAGATACATGACCTCTAAGAAGCAAAGTCTATATAAATCCTGTTTATTATTAGAAGTGATATTATCATGTGGGCTACAGTGTGGAGTAATGTTATTTTTAATCTGTAAGGAGAGTTTACAGACTCTCAGTACTAGATGCTTACCGCTCCCTTTTTTTTTTTTTTTCACATATACCAATAATAATATTATTAGCTTTTCTATTTTTGCTATTAATGATCTGAAATTTTAACAGTAAATAAATTTAACCAATTATTACTTAGCTGTCTTCCATTTAACTTACATCTAACTTCAGAATGAGAGATGACTGTAATCCTGTAAGCCACAGATATTGTTTATTGTGCAAAAATACAAGTTGATAAAGTAATTTTATGCAGTAAAATAATTGCTGCTCTGCTAGGTCTAACACTGTAATTTGTAAGGTGTGTGTGGAAAGCCTAAACATTATAGTTACATCTGAAAAATATATTTTTGATCCAGCCACTATCACAGGTTAAAAATACTGATTAACCCTTTTAAGCAGTGAGTTTCTTAAACATGCATGGCTTCAGGCAGTGAGTTTTTTGCTGGTGGCAGGCTCTAAAGTGGTTCAGGTATTTTTAAAAATGAAAACTTTAGACATACAAGATGTAATTAAGACAATGTTAAGGAAATGCAATGCACAAATGAACACATTATTTGAAATGTAATTGCAATGAACTGAAAATTATATATATTAAAAAAAAAAAAAAACTGAAAAACTTTTGTAATTAAATTGGTTGAGTAGCAATTCTCACATCAGAACTTTAGAAGCATATAATTCTGCCACAAATGGATAGTTTCCAATAATTTTGCTTGGTTAAAATTATACTATAAAAAAAAATACGAGGGGTACTGTTAATTTTCAATACATCTACTGCTGCTGCCACTTGCCACAAATACTGCATCAAGTACTGACCATATGATGTGCAAATATGCATACTGCTTAAGGCAAGCACAGGGAAGGTGATTAACCACTCAATGCCAATATGCTATTCAAAATGGGCTATATTCGGAAATGCCTGGTTTTTACTTATCAACTGCACAGTCTGTGCAAGCTTTGCTCTTCACATATGCTTCAAAGTAGTGTATGTAATTGAGAATATTTGCAGCAGAAAAGCAAGTTAAAATTTTTTTTGATTTTGGAAGATATTTGCTTATGTTATATTTTTTTCATTATATACCATTTTAATAAACCTAAAAATCATGGAAAGCTAAAAAAAAATTTAGCCCTTGTGTACCTCACAGACATTTTATTTGGCCTGCCATTTTTATCTAAAATTAAGTCAAATATCTATGATAGCAGGTACCAACTGTGAAAAATTGCACTCCACCACTGGTCTAGAACAAAAAAAAAAAATATATGGTTATATGTTCTTTTTTGGGATAATACAGGAATATTTATACTAGACTAGCTGGAAAACAGATCTATTATTGTTGTTTATTAGATTACTTGACAGAAAATGTGATGAAAAAAGAACAGGGAAAACTCAGGAAAGGTTTTTCTCCAAGCCAATGTGCCAGCTTATACAAGAATGGAAAATTAGAGGAAAGAGGATTCCAACTGAACCAATATCCAGTCTAGTCCTGGATTTCTCTCTCAGACTAATACCTTCCTGACAGCTGAAAAAATATTTCAAAGGGCGAAATGAATGCAAAAAATCAAAGGGTGAAATGATGAACTCACTGCAGTGATGGAGAGTTGTATTAGCATTAGAATTAGTAGAGGCATACGATGCAAGAAAGTAAGCTTATGCAGCATCAGCCAAAAAAAAACCCCCCTCCCATTTCATCCCTCCATTCATTCCAAATGCCTGTCTACCTCAGCCTTAAATTTATTTAGGCTATCAACTTCCACAACTAAAGATGAAAGTCTGTTCCACCAATCAACTACCCACTGGCTAAAGGCAAATTTCTGCACATCTATTCTACAACTGTCTTTCCTCAATTTGAATCTGTGCCCCCCCTCAGCTTCTTAACCTGAGAAAGAGGAAGAATCTCATCACCATCCGGCTTGCTCAACCCATTCAAGGCCTTATACACCTCAATCAGATCACCTCGCAGGTGCCTACCCTCCAGGTGCTGCAATTTGCAGAACTTCAGCCTTTCTTGGTAAGAGCACCCCCTTTGTTCCCCTCACAAATCTTGTTGCCCTTCTTTGTATTCGTTCTAGCAACTCTACATCCTTCTTAAAATGAGGCCTCCAGACCTGTACACAGTACTCTAGGTGTGGCCTGACCATTGCCTTGTATAACGGGATAATCACCTCCCTCTTGTTATGGGGGTTTCATGGTGCATAAACTACTTTGGCTAAAATGCGCCTATTCATTTATAATAAAAAGGAAATGAGAAAGTATCGTACTGTCTGAAAAGTCCTTAACCAGAAAAGATTAAAAATTCCAGTTTGCGTGAGAAAGCAGAAAAATTCAGAAATATTGGCTTTGGTTGTTGAAGAATAACCGGTGATTGTAGGGTTGAAATTCTGTCTTGTTTGTAATAGGGGCAGTCAATGGGAATGTGTTTAACAGTCATATTTATATATCACTTCCCTGTCCCTGCTAGCAAAATGCCTCCTATATATCATTGACAAGACTCCATGACCTGCCTTGGCAGCCCACTGCACTGCTCAGCAAACTTCATATTCGACTGCACAATTACCCCCCAGGTCTTTTTCACTTTCCACTTCCCTAATTGCAGGACAAAATTCAGAATTTGTTGACTCAAGCTAAAAAATGGATGGTTGGATAACAAGTGCATTAGTCTTCGGGGAGAGTATTTTGAATAAATGAATAATTTTAAGTTAAAGGTAGATAATACAGTGGGTCAGATCCATCTACCCTCCACAGAATGATAGTTGTCAGCATTAGGCCAAAACTTTAATCCATACTGCCAGAGTAACAAGTGCATTAGTCTTTGAGGAGAGTATTTTGAATAAATGAATAATTTTAAGCTAAAGGTAGATAACAGAGTGGGTCAGATTCATATACCCTCCACAGAATGATAGTTGGCAGCATTAGGCCAAAACATTAAATCTGTACTGCCAGAGTTGTTCAGTGGGGGGGGGGTGCCTTCTTAGCTTAACAAATAAAGACTGTTCAAATGCTGCCTTCAGAATGGGTGTAAGTGAAGTTTAAAACTTCAAATGAGCTAAAAAAAAATTGCAGCCGATTAAATCAAAAAAAATTTTTAAAAAAAATTATAATTTATAACGTGTTTTAGTTGTCAATTAAAAGTTTTATGGAACAAATCAGGTATACCACTACTGAATTTCTCTAAGAGGCTCATCAGGCTTATTATTCAGTTAGGTTATTTGCCATTATTCTTTTCATATCACTTTATGACTCATTTTCTAAAAATCCCTCAAATTTAATCTAATTGTACAGTTACCCAAAAATAAACTGCTAAAGGGCTGCTACATTAATGTCACAATAGCAATTATAAGCTTGCTTACTTTCTATTCGGCCATGGGTTTTATAATGTAACATTTCTTCTTCAAAAGCTTCTCGAAAAGCTTCCTGTCTTTCTTTTAGAACTACCTGCTGTTTTCTTTCAAAATCAAGTACCTTGTATGCATGTTCCTCTGCCAGTTTTGCTATAAAAAACAAAAATTACTTTCACAAATATTTTTAAAAACTATTCACATATATCTCAACATTTTATTATAACCTGAACTTTGGAAAGTCAGAACTTTGAAAATTACAACCCACAGAAATTCAAGCCTAATAAGTCAACAAATATCTTCGTTCATCTTCTCACCCTTCCACAGTACTAAAGTTTCTAATACCTCTTGTGTTTAGGGTTTTCATAAAAAAAAAAAAAAAAAAAAAAGTCATTTTGTTAATTTGATTTCTCTGCTCTCTATTACTCTCTCAAGTTAGGAATAAATTTATGATGCAAATTTATTAACTGTAATAAAAAGGTGAATATCTCACCTTTAACTTGTTCAAATTCTGTCAGTTTGCCTTCTTTATATAAGGCCAACTGAAATCTGTGATCCAGTTGTTTTTCTTGTAGTTCCTGAATTTCAATAATATCTTCTAGGTGTAGAAGTGACTCTTCCACTTCTCCAAACAGTCCTTCGAGTTCACCTAAAATAGATAATTTTAGATAGTGAAAAGAAAATAACAGTTTACTAGTGAAAAACACTCAAGTTTAATCAAAATTTGACTAACTTATTTAATAATTACAAGCCTGGCCTCTCAATAATTACTAATTTTGACCTCTTCCTCTGTGAATAAATATTAAAAACAAATTAAACTTTTAAGCATCATGGCTGACTAGCCTACAACTAGCATTATAGCTTAAAGGTTGCTGATTTACAGTTATTGGCTATGTTAAGAAACTTGATTTAGTGATCTTTTATCTGTCTTAGACTACTATTTTTGGCTGGCTATTATTCTAGCAGATATTCTGGCTAATATCTTTTAAAACTTGTGTAAGTACAAAATATTTAGTCCAGAAATAAGAGAGAATTAAGATTAATCAACACAGCTACAGTGATTTCACATCTGTACATAGCAGTTGCCCACAAAGAGTTAAATGTTCAGTTTCAGATTAAATGACATGTACAATGGATATTTCCTTGTTAACACCAAAGGTGTCAAAAATCCAGATAAGATTAGTGCAGCATGGATCCAGGAATGAAAAGTGCTACTTTTCATTCCTGGATCCATGCTGCTTCTATTAAGAAACAAGCCTTTGTTTCTTAATTTCTGTGTTCTAGGCTTTGTTCTTAATTGTTCTTTGTTCTAAACTGGTGAAAAAAGGTCTCAAAGTAGCAATTCTATTTTTTGCTTTTATACACATCAACAGAACAATAGTGTGCCATTGTGTATTATACAAGTGTGTGTTCATGGGCTGAGTTACATATTGTTCAGGATGAAAACCCAGAATAAATTGTGGAGAAGGGGGGGCCTAATCCTTCTTGAAATTAGCTAACTACAGATTTGACAAAGTGGCCTCTGAAAATTCTTCCAGTCACTTCACCCGAACACTTAAATAGACTTCACCAAAAAAGCGATGATGGCAAAACCACTATATGTCATGTAGTTCAAAGTAGTAGAATGAAATATATAGCCTTTATTAACTGTAATCCATAGTTTAACTAAATTTATTCAAGAAGTTTTCTAAATGTATCAAAAGATATTATTACATTTCAGTCAAGCAGACAATTAATGTTACATGGACTCAACTTTTATTTTTACTTTCAAAACAGAGAAGTAGTTTGTCGATCAATTCAGCCCTGGAGAGATTGTGCAAGGCTCAAGGGGTAGAATTTTTTTTAGACTGGTCTGTGCTTGTTGACAGGAGAGACTGCTTCTACAGGGATAGGGGTACACTTAAATAGAAAGGGTGCAAGAATATCTGCTGATGATATCGAGGAAGTGTTAGGTGGGTCGGAAAACTGCTTGCTTGGGGGGGGGGGATACACAGACTAAAAGGTTAATAGTGGCTACAGGCAGAGGCAAAAGTGATTCTTGCACTGCACTGCTTCTATTAGAATGAGCAGCAGCCTGGAAAGCAAGGTAATGGAGATTTCCAGGGCTATTGGGAGTCATAGTGGAACAAGTAAATACATGGGCTGTGTTAGGGTAACCAAGAGTAGGAACAGGTGCATGTATACTTGCATGTACACCAATGCTAGGAGTATAGTTATAAATTTGATGAGCTTGAAGTGCTAGTGAAGACATCAAAGGCAGATATTGTTGGGACATCAGAGACATGGTGTCACATAGACATAAGCAGTGCAGAATTGGAATTTGGGGAGTACAATGTGTACAGAAAGAATAGACAGCATAGGAAGGGAGGAGGGGTTATGCTGTTAGTTAAGAAACATAAAATGTAAGGAAGTGCATCCAATTGATGTTGGTGCAATGCAATGTTGAGGCTGCTTAGTGTGACATAAGCACTGGGAAAGAAAAAAATGAGAGTAGGTGTGTGTTATAGGCCTAATGAATCTTATGAGTATAATGAGCAATTGTGCAGAAAAATAGAGTGGGCCAGTAAATCAGAATGTCTTATAATGGGGGATTTTAACTTTCCAGATATTGACTGGAACTTGTGGGTTGGTCACTTGCACACTAGTACTTTTGTGTATTTATTGGATGACTATTTTCTACAGCAACATGTTCTAGAGGCAACCAGAGGGAGTAATACTCTTGATCTGATTATCAGCAGTGATTATTCATGCATTAAGAATTGCATATAAAGGAACCACTGGGTGACAGTGACCACATGTACTGATGTGGGAATTATTTAAAGATGCAAATGCCATCAAGGCTAAAGGGAAAGGCTTTTGCTTTCGTAAAGGTGACTACAGAGGTCTCAGACAGTTTCTAAATTCTGTACAGTGGGATCAACCGATGATGTTCCCAACGTTGAATTTTAAATGGGAAGCCTTGAGGGACTTCATTTTGGAGGCTACTAGACTTTTCATTCCAACTAAGAAATACTGTTCAAGGTTTAGGCCTAAATGGATGTCAGATGAATTAATGAGGATCGTGACAGAGAAAAAAAAATGTATGGGATGCATATAAAGTATCAGGTGACACAGAAGCCTATGCAGGTATAAACTAGTCTGTAATCAAGTCACAAAGGAGGTTAGGCAGGCGAAGGCAGATTGAGAGAAATCCTTGGCAAAGGATGCAAAGAAAAACAGCTGAGTTCTTTACTTATGTAAACTCTAGAAGGAAAGGGATGAATCAGATTGGACCACTTAACATAGATGGGTTGACTACTGATGATCATGTTCAGGTAGCTGATAAACTGAATGAGTATTTTGCATCACACACGAGGAGTTATTCAATGAGGAGAATGCCAGAAGTTTATCAAATGCTAAAAGGGAGCTAAGTGATTTTGTAATAACTGAGAGCAAAGTAGAGGAAAAATTGTTGAAGTTAAACATAAGGAAGGTACCTGGGGTGGACAGGATCTATCCAGTTATATTAAAGGAGGCGGCAAAGGAAGTGAGCAAATAATTACGAGCCATAATTATGAGGGCTTCCTTGGACTCAGGGGAGGTTCCCCATGGACTGGAGGTGTACAAATATATCACCAATTCACAAAGGGGGTTGAAACAGGTGACACAAGTAACTACAGACCTGTTAGTTTAACTTGTGTTCCGGGGAAAATAATGGAATCACTGGTTAAAGAAGCATTGCAGGATCATCTAGACAACACTGCAGTAATAGTTAAGACACAGCATGGGTTTGTTAAAGGGAGGTCTTTTCTGACCAATTTAATTGGATACTATGATGTGGTCACAAAGAAACTGAATTCCAAAAATAAATTTGATATCATATACTTGTATTTCAGGAAAGCTTTTGATACTGTTGCACACGGATGACTGCTGTGCAAACTGGTGTATGGCATTAAGGGTAAGTTGCTACAATGGATAAAGGGATGGTTGAGTGGGAGACAACAGAGAGTGGTAATCAATGGACACTGCTCTTCATGGACAAATGTTGTTAGTGGAGTTCCCCAGGGTTCGGTGTTGGGCCCCTTGTTGTGTTGTATATTTATCAATGATACTGATGAAGGTATATCAGGTTTAATGTCCAAGTTTGCAGATGATACAAAGGTTGGCAGGGTTGTTAACGACAGTATGCTACTCCAACTGGATCTAGATAAGTTGGGGAAATGGGCTGAGAAGTGTCAACCGAAACTTTAACATTGACAAATGCAAAGTACTGCATATGGGTAGCGATAACCAAAGAGAAACGTACCAACTGTGTGGTACTACACTCAGGGAAGTACAAAGTGAAAAAGACCTGGGGGTAACTGTGCAGTCAAATATGAATTTCAACTGAGCAGTGCAGATGGGCTGCCAGGGCAGGTCATGGAGTCTTGTCAATAATATATAGGAATCTTGCTAGCAGGGACAGGGTGGTGATTATCCCATTATACAAGGCAATGGTCAGGCCACACCTAGAGTATTGTGTAGAGGTCTGGAGGCCTCATTTTAGAAGGGATGTAGAGTTGCTAGAACGAGTACAAAGAAGGGCAACAAGATTGTTGAGGGGAACAAAGGGGTGCTCTTACCAAGAAAGGCCTAAGTTCTGCAAATTGCAGTGTCTGGAGAGTAGGCACCTGTGAGGTGATCTGATCAAGGTGTATAAGACCTTGAATGGGTTGAGCAAGCTGAATGCTGATAGGATTCTTCCTCTTGCTCAGACTAAGAACCCGAAGGATCACAGTTTCAAATTGAGGAAAGATA
Source organism: Mastigoproctus giganteus (assembly GCF_048544385.1). Taxonomy (NCBI): domain Eukaryota; kingdom Metazoa; phylum Arthropoda; class Arachnida; order Uropygi; family Thelyphonidae; genus Mastigoproctus; species Mastigoproctus giganteus. The sequence continues at coordinate 8,195,368 of NC_143581.1, forward strand.
GTTGTAGAATATATGTGCGGAAATTTGCCTTTAGCCAGTGGGTAGTTGATTGGCGGAACAGGCTTCCATCTTTTGTTGTTGAAGCTAATAGCGTAAATATATTTATGGCTGAGCTGTACAGGCATTTGGAACGAATGGAGGATTGAAATGGGAGGGTTTTTTTTTTTTTTTTTTTGCTGATGCTGCATAAGCTTGCTTTCTTGCTAATGCTAGTTTCCTTCATAAATTCACATATAAAAATATAACAAAATGACAAATTTAGTATTAGCTGTTATGATTTAAAAATATTAAGAAATATTTTTTACATTTTTTAAATGTAATATGAATGTTTTTATGAATATAATGTCTAGGTGGTAGATGATTCTCATCAACCGATGCAATACCACCACTTTGCTTATTGGAGGCTTGAAGTGGTGGAACCCATGTTTAGTCTCCAGAGCTAAGTTCTGGTCAACCCTTCCCCATCTCTTCCATCATGCAGTATGATTGATGTCTTTGAGGTTATGATGATGATCACCATGGCGAGATCCAAACTTCCTTACATTTCGAGAGTACCAACATTAAACAGAATGTTTTCATAAAAAAACTGTTTATTAACTATTATCTATATGAAACACTTACCAATTTTTCCCATAAGAGCAAGTACGCTTGCCTGTAATTTTGGAAGGTGGCCTAGCTGTGCGTTTAACTGCTGAATGATTGAGAGTTGCTGACCACAGAATTTATGCATTTCAACTATTAATTTGTCTACCTCCTACAAAAGAGTTATAGAAATATGCTATACTAAAATGCTATTAATTTATCTTTAATAAATTCAAACTAAATGCTCTTAAATTTATGTTTAATGAGATAAATTTTCAATAAATTGTAAATGTATAATCAGTATTAAAATTTCCATCAGCCATAACATGGAATTTTTCCAGAAGTTTACAAGTATACTATCTGAGTAATATAATGGTTTGTATGACATCATGCAAGTAACAAACATTTCAATTATTATGAAAATAAACGGCACCAGTATTTTTTTAATGCTCTACTTTTATTCTACTTTGCACAGTTATAAACTTAAACTGATTTAACTCTTGTTCAATGTTATACACTATTTTCAACTGGAGATTTTGTTAATAAAGACCATCCAAGAGCTCATCAGAAACCAGTAAGTTTTGAAACAAGGTTCTAATATCATCTCAGAATTTTAAATGCATAGTGGATCCACCTTTTCAGTGATAATGTACAATTTAAAAAGGATATTAGCAATTTAGAACAGTGTACGGTAAGCCGGATTCCGTAGCCGAGTGGGCAGGAGTGGGAGTGCAGTAGCACACGCTCTTTGAGTAGACCGGGGTTCAAGCCCCTGACTGCTGAATACGGTCGATCTGCCAACCCGCACTGGACCAGCGTGGCAGATTATGGTCCATTTCCCTCAGCATGAATTGTTGAGGAGGTTTCCATCCTGCAGTGGGTTGATAATGGCTGCACTTTACTTTTTACTTTACTTTTACAGTATCTTTTTCCAAGTTTAACATAAGATTAAGCCCTTATTGCTGAGTAGTCTTCAAAAGGGAAAGAATGATCAAGATTGTAAATTGAATGCAATAAAGTGTACAAATTTTATCTGCCAATATGACATGTGTAAACAGTTTTTTGAGCTATTTGGATAATTGTTGTTTCATAACTGCCAACTTTTGCCTTTAAAAATAGGTGGAGATGAATAACTGTAAGCAAAAAAAAGCAGCACAAAACAGGAGTTTTTTTTAAATCCTGCACCAGAAATTAAATTTCAATTATAACATATATGTATATATTTTATATTACAGTAAGCCACAGGGTTGTTAACTAGTACAGAATGCTTTCAAATATTAGCATATGTATGAATTTTCTGTCTGTGGATTTCTGTTACATTACCTCAATTCATGACAGCTCCAAGAAAGACACTGTTGCAGACTTCTTCACAAATGTCAAGTAAAAGTTCTGTTTATAAGAGTGATCCGGCTGCTTAGAGTATTTCAGCTTCACTAAAAAGAGAAGATCTGAACTTAGTGTTTGGTTTCTTTGCCTAGCTAAATATTCTCTCAAGTCAGCACTGCCATGAAGAATTATTAAAATGCTAAGCATGACCTAGGATAATTTGTTATTATTTCAAACTTGTGCATTAATCAGTTGCCTAACCAAGGATTCACTTTCATCAATTTTTTTCTTATTTCATAACAGTATGTGGTAGAGTTCCACACTGAAACTGACAGAACTGATACAGCAAAATATCTATTTCTTTATCTTCAATGATATTGAGAGGTGCTTGAACTCTGTGCTTTTTTACTTTGGTAACATCAGAGTATTGTCTCTCTACTCATCCCTCACTGGACTTTTGTAATTGTTTTTGACAAAGAAGTTCCACCTTTACTAATTTAGTGAAGGGAGTGTTTTGGCTCTTACTTCTAGCTATTGGCTATTGTTGAAAGAGTCTAGAAAATATATTTATTTTCATTGAACATAAATCTTTTATTAGTTTTCAATAAACTTTAAGCTCTTTCATTACATTTTTAGAGAGAGAAAGTATCACCTCTAGTTATAAGTGTTGCATTGTAAATCTCAGAATAAAGTGTGCTTTTTTTTTTGCCTAACTGTTATTGGCAAACTAATTTCAGGTGTATAAATATCTGAGAATATTTTGCCATAATCGCTTCCCATATTCTCATATGACTTCTGTATATTCCCATATTGTTTGCCATATTTCATTAACAAATCAGCCATAATAATTTGGGTTTATTTCTTAATGAAAATAAGAAATTCACATAATTTTAAAAAAATTCCAATTTTAATTTAGTTTTACTATTTCTTCTGTGAAAAAAAAGATGGAGGAAAGGCTATGTTATTTCATAAAGATAGAGAAACTCTCCTAAAAACTGACATGACAGAAAGACTGAAAAGTGATCAAACTGAATCTGAAAGAGAGAATCCCATTGTAAACCAGAGAGTTGGCATTTATGCATTTACTGCTAAATGCTGATCAATTTGTAATCTTAAAGAATGTAATATCTACATTATTACAAAAAAATGACTCACCTCTGCTCTTTTAGCATTATCATCATCATTGGCATGGATTTCTTCCCATCTGGTTTGAAAACTGCAGCAAGAAAAATTTATTTTTCTCACTATATTTTATTTATAAAAACAGTTATTAATAAATAACTGTTTTTATTAAATTTTATTTTCACAGTAACATTATTACTGTGAAAATAAAACTTGATGAATTACACACAAAGCTACTCTACTACTAAATGCTGACATTCACCTAAAAGGTATGATTAGTTTTCTAGATTTAAAATTATTATTTTTTACCCTCCCCCTTAATATTGCATTGCCAGATATAATCCAAAATCAATTCAAAACAATTCAAATTCAAATTAACGCAATTAAAAGAATCTAACGAAAATATTCAAAACGATTTTCCTTCCTTCCTTCGGAAAATCGTTTTCCGAAGGAAGGAAGGAAAATCGTTTTGAATATTTTCGTTAGATTCTTTTAATTGCGTTAATTTGAATTTTAATTGTTTTGAATTGATTTTGAATTGTGTTAAATTGATTATTTAATTATTTATATTTCACTTTAATTATTTATATTTTACTTTAATGTACCGGTAAGTTGTCGATTTTTTCGTTTTTTCCGTTTTAATTTCTGGAGGTAATCATACGGAAGTGTTCCACGTACTATATTGAGGTAAACTCTTCTTATCAATTTACTTATATTATTACCAACGTAGAACATATTGAGTAATACAGCTCTGATTCATACTATCTAATTGCCAGATATGAAAAGTAAACAAAAATATGAGGCTCTTAGACATCCTTTTTCAATTTCCACATTATCCTTAGGGATAATTTAGAAATTGAAAAATTATTAAGCGTGTTCACATATATGAATATGTGCCTATTGTTTTTGCCATGTCTGTCTGTCCATCCACATATAACAACTTGACTCTGAGTAGATGGATTTCATGAAATTTCATATTTGGGCCTTCTAGAAATATTTGTTGAGTCGTTCTAAATTTCATTAAAAGTGAGTCTTACACACCAATACTGCATTAGAATTGAATTTAATCAATGGATTTCCATGTACAAAAAATTCATAGATTAAATGTAGTTTTAATGCAGTATTTTTATGTAAGACTCACAAAACTACTGATATAGAGATATGATATGTATCATATCTCTATATCAGTGCTTCTCAAAGTGGGTGATATCGCCCCTGAGGGCGTTTGAGTTATCCATGGGGGTGTTAGGCATGCAAGGGGGTGACAGGGGGCAGATGGAGCACCATCAATGATTGGCCGTTACAAGGGTTTTATGACTTATTTAAAAAATGCTGTGCCAAATATTATTATTGTTCATTGTGTCATTCACCGTCAGCATTTAGTTGCGAAAAAAAACTTGGTGATCAACTGCACAATTACTGCTATAAACAAAATTAAAGTACATTCTTTGAATGATCGTATATTTCAAAAGCTTTGTGATCAAAACAGTGAAGATTTGAACGATTGCAATTTCACTCCGAGATATGGTGGCTGTCAAAAGGCAACTGTCTCAACAGATTTTATGAACTCTTTGATACTGTTGTCGAGTTTTTTGAAGATAGGAACAATGACCTTAGTAATGACCTCAAGAAAATGAAAACTGATATTGCTTATCTTGCAGATGTATTTACTAGATTCAACTCAATGAACTTACATTTACAAGGGCAAGATGTAACTCTTATTAAGGCGAAAACTCGAATTTCAGCATTTATTTCAAAATTAAAGCTTTTTATGTGCAACATAGGACGACGTGAATTGTATCAATTTCCAAATCTGTTGGAATTAGAGAAAAATGAAAAAATAACTGATGAAATTGTACCAACTTTTTGTAATCATCTAGAAATGTTGCAAAGAGATATGCAGGAAAGGTTTGAAGATCTCCTTAATTTTAAAATTCCGATTGGGTTATAAATCCTTTTTTAAATAATGACGATGGTGAATGTTTTGTAGAAGAATTGATTGAGTTACAAAATGAAGTTGAACTGAAGCCAAAATTTCAAAATTCATATCAGGAATTTTTGTTACAAAAGAAAATCCCTGACCATTATCCTGCATTGTGGGGAATTGTAAAAAAATTACTTATTTCTTTTCCAACATCATATCTAGTCGAAACCGGTTTCAGTGCTGTATCTCAATTGCTGACAAAATAAATAAATTGTCTGGATGTTGTTAAATGTGGTGATTTACGACTTCTACTTACAGATATTAAACCTAATATTGATAAGCTAATAAATCTCCACCAAGCTCATCCATCGCATTAAATAATAAAATATAATTAACTAGTTCCATTAATATCACGACTTATTTATGTAATTAACTTTAATTTTTATGACTTAATTTAAGTGACTATAACTGACTTTATTTATGTAGTTGTAATTTTTTACGAAGAAGGAATAAAGTGCAGTAAATAGTTTTCTTTATAATTCACACACATACATGCATGGCTGCATTTACATTTTTGGAGGCAAACAGACAAATATTCATTTCAGTTATTTAGCTTCACTTTATATTGGTGGGCTAAAAAAAAGCCCTGGTGAGGGCTTTTTTTAGGGGGGGGGGGCGGTGATCCAAAAAAGTTTGAGAAGCACTGCTCTATATGATACATATCATATAGAGAAAAGGGAATAAAAAAAAGGAAGGAGAGCAATAAAAATTGTACAGTTGTAATTAGAAGCTAAGTTTAGAGAATGTAAAACTATAGTTGTATTAAGTGTTCTATAATCTAGTAATTAAGTGATAAGGATATAACTTTTCACTTCTATTAATCACATCAAAGAGGGAAAAAAAAACTTAATTTAAAAATAATAATAAAATGTGCTTGAAATGTAACACACCATGCACATTAACTAACTTGATGTTATTGTTATTATGTTGCTTCTGATTATGAAATTTGTACTCAGTGCTTCAGAATTAGAAATTGAATCGACGCTAAAAATGAAATCTTTCAGCACAAAACTGAAACAAGATCATCATCATCATTAAAAGTTTCTAAAGCATTGCAAATTAAAAGATGACTAAACGTAGGGTGCAATCATTGTGATAAATTTAAAAATACTGTATAATTTCAGTAGCTTATCATCATACATATAAAATTGTCTGCATTTTCATTTTTTACTGTTTATTAAAAATTGTTTTTACAATGTGTGTGTGTTTTATGGCACATGAGAAACTTAGGCACCAAGTTCAAGGATATAAAGATGTCAGGTACATCAAGAAGAATAGGCTACACAATTAAGAAAAAATAATAAAATACACATTTAAGAAAAAAAAAATTATATAATTAAGAAATGTGCATTTCAAGTTTGAAATTGCAGCTGGAAGTTGTGGATGTTAGTTTGTTATTTGGTTTTTAGGAGCATTAGCAACTAAGGCCATATTGCTCCGGGATATGCGGTGGTCATTTCCCTGACCTTTCCGCATCCTCCGTATTTGGTGGTGACGGGCTTGAACCCCGGTCTAATCAAGAAGCGTGTGCTATGCACTGCTGCTCCTTCCCACCTGGCTACGGAGTCGCCGGAAGTTGTGGAAGTATAGGTCAATGCATACCCCATTGTGAATGGCAATTGTAGTTTTGGCTGATTATGTGATCTGCATAAATTGTATAATATCACCCAGGCTGCTAATAGCAGATAAAATTTTAGGGAATATAATTTTTTCCAGTCTTTGTCAACTACTTTGTCTTTGTGTGAACAGTCTGATTAGCTAATATGAGCTAGTTGCATAGGAACCAGATGAAAAGAATAATTTCCCTATAATATACTTAAATATTGTTCCACACAAACAATATGTATATGTACAAATTAGAGAAGTGTGGCATTAGAAGCTTGTTTGTTTGTTTCGGGATTTATTGGGCGCATCGGCAACTATGACCATAGTGCACCAACATTAGAAGCAAGTTACTATTATGGATAAAGGAATGTGCATTAAATATTGTACAGTTGTAAGAGGTATTGGTTAAGCTTGGTTTGATTTGGATTTTATTGGCGCATTAATTGGTTAAGCAGTAAAGGAGGAAGAATGAATGGTTATTAATGGGCCTGCTCGTCTTGGACTAATGTTCTTAGTGCAGTCCCTCAGGATTCAATGATGGGCCCATTACTGTTTTCAATATTTATTAATATGTTGAAGACATATCAAGTTCAGTGTTTAAGTTTTTGGCTGATACAAGGTTAGCAGGATGATCGATGAAATCGATCATCCTGCGATGTGAATCAGGGTATGCTACTGCAAAAAGACCTAGCTAGAAATATTAGGCAGGTATGCTGAGAAGTGGCACGGTAGCATAGGGTAAGGCACCTCCGTGGCCAGGTGGGAAGGAGCAGCAGTGCATGGCACACACTTCTTGATTAGACCAGAGTTCGAGCCCGTCACCACCAAATACGGAGGATGCGGAAAGGTCAGGGAATGACCACCGCACATCCCGGAGCAATATAGCCTTAGTTGCTAATGCTCCTAAATAACAAACAAACAAACAACATAGGGTATGGTAAGGTTATTTAAAAGAATCACAGAATAGTAATAAATAATACTAACCAAATGGCATAAAATCTTTAAATGATCAGAAAATATAAATCGCTAATAATTCACTTACTAATGAAGCAGGTCAGCTCCTGCATTCAGAGATATTCCTTTATGATTCCCAAGATGGCGGGCTCTAAAAAATTATAAAAAATATGCAGATACAGAATCTCAAGGCGCTTATTCTCAATAATTGGAATCTTAAAGTAAATGAGTGGTATGTATGTATGTATATATGTATGTGCATATATATATATATACACACACACACACACAGTTATCTTAGTATCAATCTGTTCTCTTCCCTCTCCTCCTTTCAGGCATACACATATATGCACTGGATTGGAAGAATATGTATTGCTTGTGTATTGTCTATTTATCTATTCTCTATTTTCAAGTTAGTTATTGGATCATACAGAATTTGTCTATTTATCTACATTAGTTATTGCAATTTGTAATTATAATAACACCTGAGTATTTCAGCAAAATTCAGCTATACAGCAGGCCCCGTTATAACGCAGTCCGCTTTACGCTGATTCGCTATAACGCTGTTCTTATATTATAACCCGTATCTGACTATAACGCTCTTTTACAGATTGCATTTTTGGCATATCGAAATCGTTTCATTTGATGGAGTGAAAATTGAGAGCTTGAAAATTAATACCAAAACAGCATTAAAACGTTTCCCACGCCGACTTGAGAAATTTTCTCGCACGCTAATTTAATTGCAGTACAGTGACTTGTTACATAGTTCCGAGATCAACATTTTAAAAAATGACAAAGTATATTGCTTGTAATATTTGCGTTATATGCATTTATCCGAAGTCTAGTCATCACTCAGTACCGTATTAGACATCGTGCGAAACGGACAGTTTACTTGAACATTGTATCATAATTAATGCAACCAATGCAGTTACATTTTCGAAGAGTTAATAATGGCCGATAAGAATGAAAAAGCAACAACATCTGAGCACAGTACAAAGACTATAAATGTAAGAAAAAGACTGAATTTTAAAATTAAATTAGACGTTTTGAAGCGAATAGATTCCGGTCAAAGACAAGCGGATGTGTGCCATAATTTAGAACTTGCAAGTTTAACTGTAAGAACAATTATAAAAAAAATAAAGAATTAATTTTAGCAGCGGGAAAGATAGCTGTTCCACTGCAAGCAACTAGGGCTAGGCCGGCTATTAATGGAAAGACTTTTAACTAATTTTATTGAAGATAATATCCAATGCAGAATTCAGTTAAGTTAAATATTATTATAAAAAAAAGAGAGAGAGAGAAAGAGAGAGAGATTAGCCAATATGATGATCTGAAGAAAACTCACCTAAAAAAAAAAAAAATGTGGAACCATTTAAAACTAGTAAGGGCTGGTTGAATAGATTTAAAATCCAGGGAGAAGCCGCAAGTGCAGATTAAGGAGCTGAAACTTTCAAAAAAGAACTTGTTAAAATTATTGAAGAGGGGTATTATGTGTTATACTTCTCAACAAGTTTTTAACATAGATGAAGCGGGACTTTTGTGGAAACAAATGCCTAAAAGAAGTTTCATTTTGAAAGAAGAAAAAAACATGCCAGGTAAAGAAAAAACATGCCAGGTTTCAAAGCGGCGAAGGATCAGTTGGCTTTATTGTTGGGTGGTAATGGTGCGGGGGATTTAAAATTAATACCCCTTTTAGTTTATTTGGAAGAGGGCCAAAGTTCAACGCAAAATCGACACATTTTTCTTGATTAAATTCATCAATTAAATTAAATCAATTTAGATCAATTAAATTCATGATTTTAATTGGAATTTTAAGTTTAATTTTGATAAGTAGTTACCACATAATTATATACGTATGTAATGCAGAATATTTTATATGTACAAATATTTGAATATTAAATATTTTGACTGACATTTGTGCATCTTTTCACTACTGTTTATTATTGATTAGGAAATATCCTATGGCACCGACCGCAACTCACAAATACATATGTTACCTTATGAGAATCGGCACTCGCTTAGCGCGGATTCACTTAGCGCTCTGTTTTTACGGAACAAATTATCAGCATTAAGCGGGGGTCACATGTATATACATAGGGTTACCATCTTCTGCACTCATAAAAAGAGAACATTTACATGTTTTGGGGCGAATAAAAGAGGATAAAAAGTTCATCTTGGATTAAAAAAAAGAGGACAAATATATTATGCAAATAATAAAATAAAGACAATGTAAACCACATTTACTGATGTTTAGGATTAGTACATTCATATTTGTCTTGAGAAATTATTTCTTTCAATAGCTCTGGATTGCCTCTCAAATATGTATAAAAATCAACACATGACATATGTTTGAAATTGTACTGCAAAAACAAAATACTATTTACAGAATTGACATTTAACCTATTCCTTTCTTTCATCCACTGACTTTGCATTAGAGAGAATACTCTCTCTACATTTGCATTGTGAGGAGGAATTGCAAAGAAAAACTGGACAATTTTCAACAATTCTGAATGGAATTCAATATTTTTTGAATTAATAAAATATTTGGCCCACTTTTCATGTATAAGCATGTTTTTAAAGTCTTTATTATTCATTTTACCCTCAAAAAATTTCTTCAATTTGTTAAATTGGTCAAAACACTTAACATCATCAATTGTTACCCCTTTGTCAATCAAGTAGGAAATAGAACATTCTCCATCGTTCCAGCTTGGTACTGCATCCATTTTCATCCACATAAAACAGGAAATGGATTCCATATGGTGAAGCCACTTATCTAAATATTCCATGCAATTTCTGTACAGATTTTTTGTATCACTAGAAAATTTTTCACATTCAAGTACAAGTCCTTCATCATGTTTTTTGTATAGCTTAATGGCATGAAGTTGTGATCCATCTGTTTCAAGATAATTTCTTTCACTGAGACTAAGACATCTAGCACTTCTGCAGCTGAGTTACTTTCCCTTTCAATTCGTTGTATGTGTATGGAATACACTCATAAGTGATTGCATGAACCAAAGATGAATCTCACTAAATCCATTTTCAAAGAACCTTTTAATCAACAATGAGCAGTTTTCCTTGGGACAGAAAATAAGCCTGTAAAGCTGGAAACATATCTATGAGCCTTGTGATGCTTGGAAATAATGAATGCCATCTCGTCTTGCTGTGAGAAAGGAGCTATCTATATTCAATCTCAACAAACTCACAGTATTCCTTAAGCTCTTCAGTCTGGACTGTATATAATTATGAAAATACTGGTAAATTTTAAAAACAATGTTCTCTACATCAACTTCCCAAAGTTCTGCGGCATTCTGAAGACAATTGTTCAAAATATGTGCAGGGCAGCCCACTCCAATCAAAGTCTTGTTATGCAACAATTTCTTTAATTTTGCAAAGACATTATTCCCTTCTTCATTTTGTCTCAGTCCTCCAAACATTGTATTGCAGATGTCCCCAGTGAATGTAATACATTTTTCACACAAACCATTTTTTTTCAAGAGTTTCTTTAACATACGTAGAAATGGTATCTGCAGTCTTGTTAGGCATCTTCTGTAATTCAATTAATTTTGTTTGTAACCCTCCTTCATTTACATCAAAATACTGAATAATTAATGGGAAGATTTTTTTCAGAAACATGATTACTTCCATCAGTTGAGACCCCACAGTACGCAATTTTATTTTCTTTTAAAGTTTTTACAGTAACATTAAGAGAATGATTTGCAAGTACAAAGTTTACAATGGCTTCTGTCTTGGTTCTAGAGCAGGAAAATCTTTTTGCTATCTCAGAATCAAAAAATACATTTTTTAACATGACAGTTGTGTAATCCATTGATTTGTAACTATTATAATGTTTAACAGTGTGAAAAGCAAAGGTACCCTCTGCAGCAGCCAGATCATATTCTATTTTACCGACAGCTTTGACAAAAAAATGTGTAACCTTTCCCGAAGAGGCCTCACCTTGAACTGCTTTCTTGTGCTTCTCAGTTTCATGTGATGCTTCAAATCACCAACCCCTTTACTGGCTACTGAAACATATGTCCCCATTCTGCAAACTTTACATTCAGCTTCCCATTCCTCTCGGCCAGATACAAAACATGGAAATTTGTTTTTCATCTCTTCTGTAAACATGCACTTCCTTTTAGGAATTTTAGGGGAAGTATAGTCTTTATAATATTAATTTTTATAATTGAAATAATAATAAATATTTTTTATTGTAAGTAGTGAAGCATAAATTTTATTAAGGTTAGGTTATGTTTTACATTCACAACTAAACTAACCTAATTGCAGAAAAGTACCTACAGGTATAAAGATGAATAATAAATATTTTTGTAATTAAAGTGAAAAACAGTATTTTAAAAAAAGGTAAACTTTGGTATTAAATAAACTAGTGTCTGCCTCTTGATTGGATCGTTGATAAGTATACCAAATTTAGTCGACAGTACGCAACTTTCGATCAATCTGGTGTGCACACAGCTCAAATCCACGTTTTCATATTCTGCAATCACTAGAGAAAACAGTCCCTCTAACTGTCAATATTTATTTGACATGCTGGAATTCCTGTAAATTATATATCTTTTTCTAGCACACCATCTGATCTTCACGCATTATCTACTCTCTAAACCAAAATATTGTATTGCTAGACTATATAAAATTTATATGTACGTAAATTCTGAAGCAGGCGTGGGTTGGTAACAATCTCAATGCACTAAACTGAGCGTCGTCGGGGTTTTCCGCCTAATTGTCAACACAGAAATTCGAATTGAAGAATCGTCTCCTATTCTGAAAAAGATTCTGTATAACGTAACTCGGTAGTTTTCATGGAGCTTGCATAAAAAAAAAAATGGCGTATAATATAAAAATCCGGACATTTAGACAAATTTATAAAAATCCACCCAGACAAAAATTTTAGACAAAAAAATCCGGACAAATCCGGTTAAAAGAGGACGGGTGGTAACCCTATATATACATATTAGCAAGATTAAATTAAAAACAAAAAGTAGCATTTAAGGTTCAAATACGACAGTACAATACTGTAATACAATGCTTATAAATGCATTATACTACAGTATTGTACTAATTTTATTTATTGCAATTTAATTATTTTAGGAGTTAACCTAATGTTAAATTTTTTGAATCTTGTAACTGTGCAGATAGATTAAAATAGTGCATTTAATATTAATTAGGGTGTTTTTTTCTTTGATTGGGAAAAATAAATTTTTCATTTTTTTTTTTTAAATCAGAATTTTCAAATTTTCTGATTTGAAAAAAAAAAAAAAAAAAAAAATCCTCATTATCTGCATAATGTACACAAATAATACTTGTTTTTGACATTTTCCTATTATTCTTTATCTATATGGGTGGATTTTATTTTCTATTTAAAATTTTTTTTTTGCTATATTTCCAGTGTGGTCAGTGTCAACAAGAATATTTATCATATTGTTGACTATTAGTACTTTTAGTTATTACTGGGGTAGATATACTAATTTATGCGCAGAGACAAGACAGGTCATGTGTCCCTCTTTCATTAAAACCAAAAGCAAACGTAAAAAAGTTGCAAAATTCCATGGAACTCAGTTTGAAAAACCTATAATGTAACCAATACCCCAAATAGCCTAGAGGAGGTTTTATCAAAATAAGAAACTAGCCTACGGGCACTGAACATCTTGCATAAAAATAGGTCATATTTTGTTAGTTCATTTGCATTCTGGTCTATTATTGGACCATCTTCAGTAAGAAAATCAATATATAATAATCTACTACTGCTACTCCTGCCTAAGTGTGTCTGAGAGAGAGAGAGAGAGAGAGAGAGAGAGAGAGAGAGAGAGAGAGAGAGAGAGAGAGAGAGAGAGAGAGAGAGAGAGTTGTTATTTGGTTTTTAGGAGCATTAGCAAACTAGGGAATGACCACCACATATCCGCTCCGGGGATATGTGGTGGTCATTCCCTTGACCTTTCCGCATCCTCCGTATTTGGTGGTGACTGGCTTGAACTGCTGCTCCTGCCCACCTGGCTACGGAGGCGCCAAAGAGAGAGAGAGACAGAATGATTCAACACCTGTTATTATCAGCATTAAGTGATTTAGCACTCTAAAAATGTGATGGTAATGGAAGTTTTAATAATAAAAATTTCATTTTTTTTATTATAATGATGAATAGTACAAAAAAAAAAAAAATATATATATATATATATAGTAACAAACTGCTTCAACATCAATAAACTCCAACTTCAAAAACAACAGAAAAGAGAAGTTAATACTTATTCAGATAAACACTGAGCCACTTATAAACAGTAATTTTATATTTGTATCTGCAATAAAAAAAATTGAGTGCAGCCTATAGTGCCAACAAAGAGAGGAAGTGGTTTGCTGCGCATGAATATATTTTTAAGTTAATAAAACCTGTAATTTAGTTTATAATCTATAATTTAATAAAATCTATATTAATTGGTTAATTTTATTCACATTATCCAGTCCCATTTTTATTTTGTAGTCAATGATAAAGCAAAAGATTTTTCATGTCTTGAAGCTAGTTTAATAAAATTTATTTAAAGAAGTTAGGTAATGCACACATTGCATTATATTTCAAGTGTATTAAGTCATCAAATAATACACCTCGTGGGTTAAAAACTTTTATACTCAAGAAGTGTTCATATGGTGAGTAGCTGAAAATGCTTAGTGAAAACCCTAACGATATTTTGTAAGTTCTGAAATTCTGAGAAAAAAGATCAGATCTGTGCAGAAATGGTGCTGATGTGGCTTTTCATTCTCAAGTAATACCTGACCATCTGTAACCTACTTTCATTCATAATAGAGGGCATTTAAAAAGTATGTACAAAAGATTCGACACATTTCCATTATAAGAAAAGAAAAGAAAAAAAAAAAGGATATAAATGTGTCCATTTCCAAATGGTTATAGACCTATGAATGGTAAAAAAAAATAATAAAACAAAAAATAAATAAGCTGACAGGTTTGTAGAAAAACTTGATATACAGTAAACCCTCGCTATTCGCGGTTTCGCTTATTGGCTGTCACTGATTTAATATAAAATGAAACCTAAAAAAATGTGAATTTTAAAGCGCCGTGAACATTTTCCGCCATAAAAAAACATGGGCGTGGCTAAAATTATCTTTCCCGGTCAAAACAGCGCTCAGTGGGTGGGGGGAGAGGGGTGACAAAATCGCGAGCGTGGATGTTTCTTGCTAATCCTTGTTCAGTATGTGTTATGCGCTTGTCATGGAAGGTTTCGTCGTTTGTTTTTAATTTATATGCTTATAAATTGATATGCTTACAAAAGTGATAAATCTACCATTTTGCAGTATAAAACAGACTTTTTCGAGTGTGTTAACGGAAGAAAGTGACTTTATTGTGGACAAGTTCTTTGTAACCCGTACAAAAATATGGCTACGAATAACAAGGGAAATGTGAAAAGATCAAAGAAGGTGATGACATTAGCGAATAAAACTGAGTTATTAGACAAAATTTCTAATGGTGAAAGTGTCTCCTCAGTGGCAAAACATTATAAAATCAATGAGTCAATGGTACGATCAATCAAGAAATCGGAAGAAAAAATCCGCTGTAGTGTCCTTGAAAACGCGCTAATTGCTTCAAAAATTTTCTCTGTAACTCGTGATGTTAAATTAGAAAAAATGGAAAAGGCTTTAAATCTGTGGATAGAAGACCGAACTCAAAATAAAATTCCGTTAAGTTCACTCATTATTCGTGAAAAGGCAAAACTCCTTTATCAACACTTTAGCGAAACTGGTGATAGCACTGGCGGGATACGTTTTTTAGCTAGCAAAGGCACTGGTTTGAAAGATTTGTTTCAAATTTCTAATAAATATTACATGTAATATTAAATTGTTTCTTATTTTCATTTCGATGCCATATGCTTGCATTTGACTATGTACTGTCTATGTACATAGTCATATTATGAAGGTACATATACATACATAGACAAAATTTTAGACTATATATTTCATACTTTGGAACGGAACCCCTTTATTACTATGGGAGCCATAACTTAGTATTTGCGTTTTTGGTATTTGCGGCATTTCTTAGGAAATGTAACCCCCGCAAATAGCGGGGGTTTACTGTACTAGTTTTTACTAGAATACCAAGGTACCAAGTATAGCTAGTTTTGGTTTGCTAGCTATACTTGGTACCTAATTTTTCTATATATGGTACAGATGTAGAAAACCTAGGTAAGTGTATGCTTATTTTTAATTTTATATTTTTTTTACCATTCAAACTCTATGTCAAGACTGAGTGGTGGTGTGAGGGTGCATAAGTACATGTGCTTAGAGTGACTGGGGTTCAAGCTGTGTTTCAAACAGTTCAAATACCATACTGTTTCACATATTCTCTGTATCTTGTGAACTCCTCTGACTGTGTGGTCATCCTGGAGTATAAACAGGAAATTTATTTATATTATGTCAAGGAGCTAGGTATATTCTTGCTGTGTGTATGCCATATCCAAAAATATCATTATCCGCTTGCTGCTCCTGTCTAAGTGACATATTATTATATGCTTGCTACTCCTGTAGTTATTATCTCATACACTTGCTTTCTTGCATTGCATGCCTCTACTACTACTCCTACTGAATTGAACAAAAAGATCTAAACCTCCCAAAAACTTCCTCATTCATTTCATGAATATTTCACATGGTCACAGTGATGTCCATTTTCACCTAGAGTGCACCAAGTCCCACTCACTTTTTCTAACAGAATTATTTTTGCTTAAACTGAACTCAGTTTCTCTAATTAGCATTAACAGTGGGAAATGATGCAAGAAAGCAAGCTTATACAGCATCAGCCAGAAAGAAAAAAAAAAAAAAAAAAAAAACACTTCCCATTTCACCTATTCATTCCCTCCAATAGTTTGTCTAATTCTTCAATGAATTTATTTAAGCTATCAACTTCCACAATATATGAAGTTTGTTCCAGTAATCACCCACCTGCTGGCTAAAAGACAAACTTCTGCATATCTATTCTGCAATCATATTTCCTCATTTCAATTTGTGCCTCCCTCATGTGTGTGTGGTCTGAGCAAAAGTAAGAATCCCATCATCAGCAATGATGCTTGCTCAATCCATTCAAAGCTTAAACACCTCAATCAGATCACCTCGCAGATGCCTGGTCTCCAGATGCTGCAATTTCCAGAAATGAAGCCTTTCCTGATAAGAGCACCCTTTTGTTCCCCTCACCAATCTCGTTGCACTTCTCTGTACCCATTCCGGCAGCTCTACATCCTTAAAATGTGGCCTCCAGACCTGTAAGCAGTATTCAAGATGTGGGTAGACCATTGCCTTACATAATGGGATAATCACCTTCTTATCCCTGCTAGCAAAAATTCCTGTATAACACTGACAAAACCCCATAAGCTGTCCTGGCAGCCTGTCTGCATTGCTCAGGGAACTTCATATCTGACTGCACAATTATCCCTATTTTTCATTTTCCACTATCCTGAGTGTAAAGCACATGGGGTAGGTATGTTTATGTAAGATTACTGCTAACATAAATAGTAGTACATATGCAGTATTTTGCATTTGTCAATATTAACTTCAATTGCCATTTTTAAGCCCATCTGCCTAACTTCTCTAGATCCTGTTGCAGTAGCATATCATCATTCCTGTCATTAACCATCCTGCCAGCCTTTGTATCATCTGCAAACTTTGACATGAAGTCTGATGTTTCTTCAATTTCATTGATAAAAATTGTAGAAAACAACAATGGGCCTAACACCAAACCACGAAGGACACCAGTATTAAAATTAGTCCACGAAAAGCAATGTCCATTGATTACAATGTGTCTTCTCCTACTCAACCATCCCTTTATCCATAACAGCAACTTGCCCTTAATGCCACACTGCTCCAATCTGTAGAGCAGCCTTTTAAGTGCAACAGTATCAAAAGCTTTCTTAAAATCTCATGTGGTGGCAAAACCATGTTACATGGGACTAAAACCAGTACAAAACGGGGTGTTATGTTCCAAAAGCTAACAAAAATATAAAAAAGTTATAAAAAAGCTAACACTTTTTTATAACTATCGGAAACTTATTTTTATTAAAAACAGTAATAACTGAACAATCCATCTTACAAATCACTCATCTTACAAATGGGTGGCCATATTTTGAAAATTGGCAAGCGGGACAACTTGGAACCCAAAGGGGTTCCAAGTTGTCTTGCTTGCTATGATGTGATCACAGTTCCTGTGATCACATTATAGTATCCAATTAAATGGTCAGATAAGACTTCCCCTTAACATGCTGTGTCCAAGCTATAACTGAAGTTTTGTCTAGATGATCCTGCAATGCTTCTTTAACGAGTGGCTCCATTAATTTCCTCATACACAGAAAAAAAGAAGAACAACATTAAAGCTTAGTGACAAACGTGATATTATCCGAACTATTACATAAGGGTCACCCAGAAAGTTAATTCATATACCCATGTGTATTGCATCTGTAAATTGTGTGTTCTCTGGTTGATTCCCTGTTTTGCTGGATGAAAAACCCCAGTTTCTGGGGAAAAAACCTTGCTATCTATGACTCAGATCGACTAACTCGGCCATGGAGTGAAAAAAAGCCCATAAAAGTGCCTCACGTCATTGACAGGATTCAAACCCAGGCCTTTTCCACCCAGCGTGGGGAGGACAGTGACTATAGCACTGTGCTACTGGTGCAGACTAAACTTGATATTATAAACACACCATTCTATTTTGAACGGGATGTTTTGGACGGAGTAGGAGTGCATTAATGGCAGAATATAACATTGGCTCATCAACATGTTTATGTACAGTTAATAAAAATTGCATTATTAATCTCTATTTCTTATTTAACCCCATTATTTCTGCATTAAATGAAATAAAAATAAAACTTTCTAGATAATGGAAAAATCGAAAAAACACCTTGAATCCCTGAAGGTGCCGTTATTCTGAAAGTCTGCTGTATATGGTGTGGCTATAAATAACAAGTCTGTGGAAATAAAATAAATAATGAAATATTAAGATTCTTAGCAAAGCTTATCTTAGTACTCACCTCCTAATAAAGATAATAAGCTTTGCTACGAATCTTAATAGATAATCAAAGTACTTCAAGCTTTTAACTGTAAAATTAGTCATAATGAAATATTTCATACCTTACAAGCTGACCCATTCAAAATAATTGCTTTGGACTTGCACACACTGTTCCATATGTTTCTTCCAAGCACAGAAAAATTCTAGAGGTTATCTTCTGTAAGCGCTTTTAATACTTTGGTTTATTTTTTCTGAATGTCTTCAATGGATGAAAATTTTTCAATTTAGAGAGGGGAAAAAAAGTCACAAGGGGCTAGGTCTTGTGAATAGGGTGCATGTTCACACACACAATGATTTGTTTGGTTGTGACTGCCTTTTAATTTCTGGGTCGTACTGGAAATGTCAACTTCATAGCAAGTAATTACAATACTCAGAAAGTCTGGTCCTCAATTTTTTCAAAATATCTTCAAAAACTTGGAGAATCTTCTCATTCTTTGATCTTCATAATTTATGGCACCATCTTGGCACATACTTTTCTCATGCCTTCTTCGTCCATACTGAGTTCTAATGTAACCATTCAAATGCTTAAATGACAATCACTTCTAATCAATGTCCTTATTTGTTCCACATTTTCATCAGTTTTCATGGATACCATATGGCCTGGTCATTTGTCATTCTCTCTTCCTTCTAAAAATCTTTTATGTCATTCACACACACAAGCTCTTAACATTGTTTCTTCCCCATAAACTTAACATAACAACTCATAAGACAGTTGGTTTTGTTAAAAATTTTAAGGTTGATTCGTTGCTTGATTCTTTTGCCTGTCATTTTTCCAGAAAACTGCAAAAACAAAAGACAATGAAAACATGTCTCACTGCGAAGTGAATGAGTGTGTTGGAACATGACATGGCAGACAACTAGGGAAAGGTTCAAGGTCAACTGCTATACCACTGTTTCACAGGTGGCACTTGGTGTGTAGTGGCTACATGCAGCCACCACACACCAAGAAATCCAAAGAAGAAAAAATTAGTCAAGAAACACTTGTTATGATGAACGGAAGGCAAAAAATGAAGAGCAAGATAAACACTGACAAGGAGAAAATTGAATATACTGAGTTATGCAAAGCCATTAGAAAGAGACTCAGAGAGGACATAAGAAGATTTAACACAAGAAAAGTAGAACAAGCATTAAGGGAAAACAAAGGATTTAAATCAGCAGCCATGAGCAGTAATCCAGAAAGACAAATGATAAAAAAGACTGAAGAATAGTGATGGTGTACTTAAACAGCAGAGAAGGCATAATTCAAATAGCAGAAGACTACTACAGAGAATTATACAAGGAGCAAGGGAATGATGCCAGCAGTGGGGAAGATGGATTGCAAATTAGCAACACATATGACATACCCGATATTCTTCCTGATGAGGTAGAACACGCATTGAAGAAAATGAAGAATCAGAAAGCCCTGGGGGAAGATGAAGTTACTGTAGAGTTGTTAAAATTGGGATTAGCATTAGCATTAGTAGAGGCATACGATGCAAGAAAGCAAGCTTATTCAGCATCAGCCCAAAAAAAAAAACCCTCTCCCATTTCACCCCTCCGTTCGTTCGAAATACCTGTCCAGTTGAGCTTTAAATTTGTTTAGGCTATCAACTTCAACAACAAGTGATGGAAGTCGGTTCCACCAACCAACCACCCGCTGGCCAAAGGCAAATTTCCGCACATCTATCCGACATCCGTCCTTCCTCAATTTGAATTTATGCCCTCTGAGGTGATTATTCTGAGAAAGATGAAGAATCCCATTGGCATTGAGCATGCTCAAACCATTCAAGGCCTTATACACCTCTATCAGATCACCTCGCCGGTGCCTAGTCTCCAGACTCTGTAATTTGCAAAACTTAAGCCTTTCTTCGTAAGAGCAACCCTTTGTTCCATTTACTAATCTTGTTGCCCTTCTCTGTACCCGTTCCAGCAGCTCTACATCCTTCTTGAAATGAGGCCTCCAGACCTGTATACAGTACTCAAGATGTGGCCTAACCATTGCCTTATACAAGGGAATAATCACATCCTTATCCCTGCTAGAAAAATTCCTGTATATCATTGACAAGACACCATGAGCTACTCTTGCAGCTCGTCTGCACTGCTCAGAGAACTTCATATCTCCCTGCACAATTACCCCCAGGTCCTTTTCATTCTCCACCACTGTCAGTGTGGTACCGCAGAGTTGATACGTTGCTCTGGGGTTACTGTTTCCCATATGCAGTACTTTACATTTGTCAATGTTAAACTTCATTTGCCACCTCTCAGCCCATCTGTTCAACCTTTCCAGATCCTGTTGCAGCAGCATAGCGTCAGTAGTGTCCTTGACGACCCTGCCAACCTTTGTATCATCTGCAAACTTGGACATTAAACTTGATATCCCATCATCAATATCATTCATAAACACCGAAAACAACAACGGACCCAACACTGAACCTTGAGGAACTCCACTAATAACATTAGTCCACGTTGAGCAGTGTCCATTGATTACCACTCTCTGTCTTCTGCCACTCAACCATCCCCTTATCCATAGCAGCAATTTGCCTCCAATGCCACACTGCTCCAATTTGTGCAGCAGTCTTCCATGTGCAACAGTATCAAAAGCCTTTCTAAGATCCAAATATATAATATCAAAGTTATTCCCTGCATCCAGTTCTTTTGTGACTACATCATAGTATCCAATCAAATTGGTCAGGCAAGACCTGCCCTTAACAAAACCATGCTGCGTCTGAGCTATAACTGAATTCTTGTCTAGATGATCCTGCAGTGCTTCTTTAACCAGTGCCTCCATTAATTTACCTGGAACAGAAGTTAAACTAACAGGTCTATAATTACTTGTGTCAGCCTTTGATCCTCCTTTGTGAATTGGGGTTACATTTGCACATCTCCAGTCTATGGGTACCTCCCCTGAGTCCAAAGAAGCTCTCATAATTATGGCTAGGGGTTTGCATACTTCCTTTGCTGCCTCCTTTAATATAACTGGATAGATCCCATCCACCCCAGGTGCCTTTTTTATGTTTATCCTCAACAATCTCTCCTCCACTTTCCTCTCAGTTATTACAAAATCATCCAGCTCACTGCCAATGTTTACTTTACCTACATCATTCTCCTTCCTGAATAACTCCTCATGCGTGAATGTAGATGCAAAATACTCGTTTAGATTGTTAGCCACCTGAGCAGGATCCTCAACTGTTGAACCATCAATATCCAGTGGACCAATCTGATTCATCCCTTTCCTTCTCGAGTTCAAGTATGTAAAGAACTCTTTTCTGTTTTTCTTTGCATCCTTTGCCAAGGATTTTTCGTAGTCTGCCTTTGCCTGCCTAATCTCCTTTGTGACTTGGTTACAGACCAACTTATATCTATCATAGGCTTCCATGTCACCCATTAATTTATATGTATCCCATGCATTTTTCTTCTCTGCCACATGTCTCATTAGTTCATCTGACAACCATTTAGGCCTAAACCTTGAACAATATTTCTTAGTTGGTATGTAAAGCCTGGTAGCCTCCAAGATTAGTTCCTTGAATGCTTCCCATTTTGAGTTTGCTGTTGGTAACATCATCAGTTGGTCAAATTAAGAGACATAACACAAAAACTGGCAAGGCTCTTCACAAAGTGCATTAGAAAAGGTGTGACGCCTAGGCAGTGGAATAATGCAATCATAGTTTTGCTGCATAAGAAAGGAGATAAATCAGAAATTGGAAATTACAGACCAATTAGCTTGTTATCCCACATCTACAAGTTGTTCACAAGGGTCATTACTAACAGATTAGAAAGAATACTTGATGAGAATCAACCGAAAGAGCAAGCTGGCTTTAGGACAGGATTCTCAACTATGGATCACTTTCACGTAATATCACAGCTAATGGAGAAAGCAAATGAATATAAAACACCATTATGCCTGGCATTTGTGGATTATGAAAAGGCATTTGACTCCATACAGCATAAGGCAATGTTTCGGGCACTGGAAAGACAAGGCATAGATACCCCACATATTATGATTTTGAAGAACATATATGAGAATGCTACCTCCTTTATTAGACTAGACAAACACAGCAGGAAATTTAAAATCGAGAAAGGAGTTTGACAAGGAAACACAATATCTCCGAAGCTGTTTAATGCTGCCCTTGAGGAAGCTTTCAGAAGATTAGATTGGTCGCAGAAAGGAGTCAATGTGAACGGAGAGTATCTAAACCATTTACGATTTGCAGATGACATTGTGGTCATAAGCCACGATCCCAAAGAATTAGAGGAAAATCTTTGGAGGATTTTGGACTAAAGATGAATATGGCTAAAACAAAAATAATGATGAACAAGTATGCCACAGAAAGGGAAATGATTGAAGGAGCAGTAATTGAAAAGGTGGAGTCATATACTTATCTGGGACAAGTTATTAGCTGTAATAATGATAAATGGCTGGAAGTCAAGAGAAGAATAAATTTTGGATGGATAGCATTCAGGAAATATAGTCACATACTGAAGAGCAATATCCCAGTTTGTCTGAAACGTAAAATAATGAACCATTGTATACTCCCCACCATGACTTATGGAAGTGAAACTTCCATAAGTCATGGTGGGGAGTATACATTGGTGAGTATACATTGGGCACTCACCAAAAGAATGGAAGAGAAGCTGAGAACTAGCGAAGAATGGAACGAATTATATTGGGAATCAGACTGTTAGATAAGAAGAGAAACACACGGATTAGGCAGCAAACTCAAGTAAAGGACATTCTGATCAAAACAAAATAACTAAAATGGTCTTGGGCAGGACACAGCTCGAAGTCATGATGACAGATGGACTAAGAGAATAACAGAATGGTACCTAAGAGGAGCTAGAAGAAAACCTGGAAGTTAATGACGGAGATGAACAGATGAAATTCACGAGTTTGTGGGTAGTAAATGGATGGCCAGTGCTCAAAATAGAAGGTTGTTGTTGTTGTTGGTGGTGTGGAGGTTTTTCGGCACAAGGGCAACTGAGGCCAAAATGTGCCTATTCAGATATTTGGAATGGTACAGTAGTTTGCCTTATTTGTTATTAGATATATTCATAAAGTCTAATTTGAGATAAGCGAAAAGCTCATCCAGATTGGCATTGTTTCCCAATAGGTGGGTTAGTGATAAAGGTTTCACTTGTGTTAGGGAAAGGAAGGTAGTATTTCTGATATGGGAGTAATACGAACAATCTAACAGAATATGTCGAACTGTAAGTTGTGATGAACAATGCATGCATACAGGAGGGTCATCGCCCATGAGCAGGAACAAGTGGGTCAGGTGTGTGTGCCCTATGCGCAATCTTGCCAGTATTACTTCTTCATGCCTGTTTTTCCTCGAGCTCGAGCTCCATATTTGTGGTTCTTGTTTAATTTCAAATAATTTATTGTTTGTCTGTGTCTTCCAAATGTTTAACAATTGTTCCCTACAGACACGTCGGATATGTTTTAATAAATCTATATAGGGTACTTGGTAAGATGGAGGTGCGTTGCTCTTTGGGTGTTTAGCTGCTTGGTCTGCTGTTTCGTTACCTGTGATTCCAGCATGCCCTGGAATCCAACAGAAACTTACGGTATGATTCAGATTCCTCAAATGATTTAAACGAGACCGGATTTCTTTTATTATGGGATGTGGGGTTGAGAAATTGTTACTTATTGCGGAAAGCGCACTCATGGAGTCTGTATATATTAAACTATTAGTGTTGAGACAGATATTGATATTGTATATAGCTAGGTGGATTGCATAAAGTTCTGCAGTATAACTGCTACATTCAGCCGGGAGAGATACAGATACTGTAAATGTGGGAAAGACTGCTGCAGCACCTACGGCATCATCTGATTTTGAGCCATCTGTATATATTAAGCAGCTCTGCGCATTGCTAGCGGCATGTCCTTCGTGCAGTTGCTTGATGTAACAGCTTTCCATGGACTTTTTTCCCCATTGTTGGAAATAGGTATCACAGTGAGGTGGGTTTGAGGACCAAGACGGATCAGATATTTTGGTTTCTTTGAGTGTGTTTTCAAAATGAACATTCCAGCTATGCATCACATCTTGTAGTCTAATACCAGTTGGTCTATTTTCAGTGGGTTTATTGTTATAGAATGTTACCCTTTCAGGATTGAAAAGCAGCGGTTGATTCGGATGATCTGGAAGGCTTTTAATCCTGGCTGCATAGGTGAGGAGTAACATTTTCCTTCTGAGGTGGAGTGGTAGTTCGTATGCCTCTATATAGAGACTTTGGACCGGAGATGTTCGGAAAGCTCCAAGAGCAGTGCGAAGAGCACTGTGCTGTATTGTATTCAGTCTTGTAAGTACAGTTTTCCTAGCTGAGTCGTATACTATTGAACCATAATCTAGACGAGACCTGATGAGCGAACGATACAAATGTAGGAGAGTGCATCTATCTGCACCCCATGCCATGGCAGAGATGGCTCTGAGTATATTGAGTTTTCTCATGCAGAGAGTTCTGAGATAAGTTATGTGCATGGCAAAATTGAGTTTAGTATCTAATATTAAACCTAAAAAGCGGATATTGCTGGCAAGAGGGATTGGTTGGTTTTTTAATTTAAGTTCAGGCTCTGGATGTAATTTGCACTTTTTACAGAAATGAACTGCAATTGTCTTTTGTTTTGACAGGCGATAACCATTTTGTACAGTCCATGTCTCTAACTTATTTATGGTAAGTTGTAACTGTCTCTCTATGCTGTTAATGGTTGGTGAATGGCATGATATAGCAAGATCGTCGGCATACATATATATTTCTACGGTTTTGGGGATATTCTGTGTCATGGTATTTAGTCTAATTGCGAAGAGGGTAGGACTAAGTATGGACCCTTGAGGCACCCCTTCTTCTTGAATAAAATATTGTGAAAGTACATTCTGGTGACGAACTTGAAAGGTTCTACACTTGAGAAAGTTCTGGATGAATTGAGGTATCTGTCCTCTCAACCCTAGGGTATACAGCTCTCGAAGAATGCCATACCTCCATGTGGTATCGAATGCCTTTTCAATATCTAGACTCACCATTACCAGATGTTCATTTTTAACATATGCATTCCGAATGTTAGTTTCGGCTCTTATCATAAGGTCCAAACAGGATCTGTTTTGTCTGAAGCCATATTGGTTGATATTTAGTAGCATTTTGCTTTCTAGTATCCATTTTAATCTCCTATGTATCATTTTTTCTAGTGTTTTACTCAAACAGCTGGTTAGGGAAATTGGTCGGTAGTTTTGTGGAAGCGATTGATCCTTTCCTGGTTTTGGAAAGGCAAGAATTACAGAATGATGCCATGAGGAAGGATAAACACATTCAAGAAATATCCTGTTGTAGAATACTAGTAATAATCTTAAAGCTGTATTATTTAGGTGTTTAAGCATTATATAGTAGATTCCGTCCGGTCCTGCTGAGCTGTTTGCTGATCTGTTCAGAGCTTCTTGGAGTTCAGCTAGGATGAATGGTTGATTATAAGGAAGGGATTGGTTGGTGTTGAAATTTAATTTATATTTTTCTGCAGAGGTTTTGATTTTCAGGAAAGGATTGTCGTACGCAGAAGCTGATGATATTTGACTGAAGGTCTCTCCAAGGAAATCACATATTTCCTTTGGGGAGGACAGTTCTCGTCCATTCTTAATCAAGATTGGAGCAGAAAAGGGAATGTACTTATTATTTAATTGTTGGATTTTCTTCCATATTAGCCGACTGCTGGTGTCCTTCGTGATGGTACTGGCAAATGTTATCCACGCTTCTTTTTTGGCTTGTTTCCTGATTTGTCGTGCCCTTGCCTTCTGTTTTTTATATAAAATGAGGTTGGCTGTTGTAGGAAATCTACGAAACAGGTTCCAAGCTTTATTTCTTTCTCGTTTTGCACTGTTACAGGCCTCATTCCACCAGTGTTTTGCATGTCTTTTTTGGTTTCCAGAGGATTGAGGAATTGCCTCAGAAGCTGCTGCCAAAATTTGTGCGGTGATGTGCTCTGTGACTTTATCTATTGGTTGTGTTCTAATAAATTGATCATCAAAATAAACACAGAATGAATATTTTGTCCAGTTCGCTTTCGTGAATTTCCATTTTACTCTGTAATCTGGAGAATGGGATTGTTTTGTTTGAATTTTACATATAATTGGAAAATGATCGCTGTTGTGTGGATCATATAAGGTTGACCACTCCATACTGGGGAACAGTATGGGAGAACAGATTGACAGATCAATTGCTGAAGAGGAGCCTGTGGGTAGATGGACATAAGTGTGATGGCCAGTATTTAGCAAGGTTAACTGCTGTTGATTCAGTAATGTCTCTATCATATGTCCTCTTTTATCCATGCTTGAAGATCCCCACAATGGGTGATGCCCATTGAAATCTCCCAAAAGGCAGAAAGGTTTTGGCAATTGTGCTATAAGATCTTCTAGTTCTTTAAGCATGAAAAGTCTGTTTGGTGGGAGGTATATTGAAACAAGAGTTAGTGTTATTCCAAGCGCAATACGCACAGCAACAGCTTCTAAGTCAGTCTGTAGAGAGATATGTCGAACTGGGATTTTAGAGTTAACTAGTATTGCTACTCCTCCATGTGCGGATTTTGCAGTA
The DNA here is from genome assembly GCF_048544385.1 of Mastigoproctus giganteus. Lineage (NCBI taxonomy): Eukaryota > Metazoa > Arthropoda > Arachnida > Uropygi > Thelyphonidae > Mastigoproctus > Mastigoproctus giganteus. The sequence continues at coordinate 8,222,559 of NC_143581.1, forward strand.
TTCCTGTCTTTTCTGTACATTGTGAAGTTTCTAATTGAGAGAGTTACCTGTGGTGTTAAATTTGTTTCTTGCAGACAAACACTCACTGGATTGTACTTATTAACCAGGTCATATATATCATCAATATTGGCTCGTATGCCTCTGCAATTCCATTGAAGTATGTGCTGCATTACTTGCTTTTAGGAGTTGTGTTTAGATCCGTCTGTTTTTTTGAAGCAGTTTGTTTGTAACGATCTGATTTATTTCTGTCTTTTTTGGGGAAAACCGGTCTCTCTGTATCCATGTGTTCTTCTGCATGAAGTTCTAATATAGTTTCTTCTTGGTCAGTTTTGTTGTCAACATCCATATGTATAGGGAATTGTTTCTTGGTCTGAGCATGGTCTGTAGGTACTGTTTTTTCTGCTTTTTTTGTAGTTTCAGGCACGTTAGGAGGAACTGAAATAGGTGTATTAATTCCTTGTTCCAGTTGCTTGTGTTTGGCAGGTTGTGGCTTAGCATTAAGCACGGACCTGGCCCAATCTGCAAAAGAAATGTTTGGAGGGACTGCAATGTCAGTTTGAGTAGCAATAGAATGATTTTGTTGGATTGCTTGTGCATACGTGCGTTTTGGCATAAACTGCATGATGTGCTTTTTGGCTTCCTGATACGTTACTTTCTTTTCTGTTTTGTATTTTTGTATTTCTTTCCCCACTTTCCACATTTCACAATTTTTGGAATATGCCGGATGGTTACCTTTGCAATTGGGACAGGTGAAGGAGGTTACGGTACAATCAGCTTGAGTGTGTTCTGTTGAGCCACAGTTTGGGCAAATCATAGTGCCACGGCATGCTACCTGGGAGTGTCCATATTTCTGGCATTTGTAACATCTGATGGGATTCGGTATATATGGACGTATACGACAATTCAGATACCCTGCTTTAACCATTGTTGGTAAGTTTGGGGTACTAAAGGTCAGTATTATGTTCCTTGTTGGCTTTAATTCTCCATCTTTCCGGATTAATATTCTTTTTGCATGTATTACTTTTTGATCTGTCAATTCTTGTACAATTTCATCCTCTGAGATGTTAATCAGATCCCACTCTGCTATAACTCCTTTTGATGTATTCAGAGTGGCATGAGGCGTTATTTTCACAGGAATTCCACCAAAAGTAGTCAGTTTTAATAATAATTCCGAGTGTTTTGGCTTCATTGTCTCTACCAGCAGATCTCCAGACTGTAATCGCTTTACCATCTTCGGTGGTCCTGCAGCATTTTCCAAGCATTTCTGGATTAGAAATGGGGATAATTTGCTAACAGGAGAGTCTGATACAGAATGAATAAGGAGAAAGGCTGGGTGATCTTGTTGACATAGATCTGTTTTTTGTCTTTTATTTTGATTTTGATAAGTGTCATGATCGGGTTGGTCTTGATCAGTAGGTGATCTCAACTGATCAAGTGAGGGAAAGGTTTCTTTGTCCATTTTGTACTCCTTTTGGCCCTGAGGGTTTGCTTTCCCACTCAGGTTACCGGCCCCGCCACGGGGAGGCAGGAGTAATGCCACGAGTGGCCAAGCGGTTGTTAGGTTAGTTGGGTTAGTAACTCTAATAAAATTAAAAGGAAAGTTGTCTTTTCTTTCCTGACTTAACTTACAACTTGTAAGATGAAGTCTACAGTGCTTTTTTTAAGAACTTAAGAGAAACTAACGGGGAACTTAAAAGAAGAGTGATTCCTTTAAAGGAGAACGCTTTGAATCGCTTTATAGAGCTCAGAAAATCGCTTGGCCACGGAAAACGCTTGGCATCCGGGGCCCAAAATAGAAGGAACTGGAAAGTTGCTAGAGAGGCCTTCATCCTGCAGTGGATTGAAAATGGCTGATGATGATGATAATGGCTGCATGCACAGCCTCTTTATTTAATAGCCACACCTCATATTAACATAACAGTCCTAGCTACTGCAAGATCTGTTTTCACACATTTCAAATATATATATTTTGTTACATGAAATTCACTTACCTATTAGTTGTTCCATCTCCAACTGTTAAATTCCTAAAACTTTATTAAAAAAAAAAAAAAAACAAGACACATTACAAGATGTGTCAAAGTCACATTAAATATCTCTAAAATTGGGATTAAATCAGACACACAATTTAATTTTTGCATAAATACTCGATATAAAGTCATTCAGAAGCTATAAGGGGAGGGTTCTAATAAACAGGAATTAAAAACTTGGATTTACTATAAATAAAATGAATGCAATGTTTGAGCTTATTTTTAATACATTAACGTTATCTTATAAAAAATTAAAATTCTCTTACTCTTATTAAAATCTCTTTTCATCAGCAAAGTTAGTTAAATTAAAACTTTCCAAATGCCATTTTTGAAGCAAATGAAACAAATCACAAAAGAAAACTTGGAACTTTTGTTTTCACAAAGGTGATTATAATGACGTCGGGGATTTTTAAAATTCTTTTCTGTGGAACCAATTAATGTTATTAAAAAATGCAACTACCAAACAGGAAGCATTTAAAGAGACATTGTTCCTGGTTTAGCCCCAAAGAAATGCTACATGAACTGATGAGTTAGTGACATAGAATAAAAATGAAAGGGGATAATTATAAATTTTGGGGGTGGGGGAATCCCTTACTATAGGGATTTTCCCACACACAAAAAATATATAGTCTATAACCAAATCACACTTGGGGGTAGGGCACACCAAGTCAGATGACAAATCCTTGGCTAAGATTTCAAAGAGAAGCAGAAGGAATTCTCTGCTTATATAAATTAACAATACAGCAATATCCCGCATAGCACTGATAATTGGTACCAAAACTGTTCTGTTTTATGTGAAACCATGCTGATTGAGCTGTAATTATAATGGGTTTTAATTGAATGCATTGCAGAGAAACAGTCTATAAACAAATTATAATAAATCTATAAACAATTTATGCTTGATGGCCAATTAAAAGGATTGACATAAAAAATATTGCAAAAATTTTATTAATGAAAAGGCAACATCATGAGAGACGAGAAAAAAGCTTTGTTTATTTAGGTATTTCAATAATGAAGTCTGTAAAATTTGCTGTAACTTGATGTTATGTTCAACATTCGGATCTCCATTCATAATCACCTTGCAGGCCACGTCAATCCCCCGAAAAACTTTCTCCAATTCTTCTGTTGAAAATTCTTTTGATGCTACTTCAGAATTGTTTTCCTCTTTTTCATATGCAGTTTGCTCATCAATTTAAATGAGAGTTGCATCATCTAAGTCATTTGCATGTGAGTCAATGCATTCATGTACATTGGCAGTGTCCAAAGTTTCAAACCAAAGTCTTTTCTGATCTTCACAATTTCTTCAGCAGTTGTCTGAACTTGCGATTAAAAACCAGTGAAATCATTTGTAAAATGGGGCAAAACATGTTGACAAACAGAACGCATGTTGTTGAGAGTGATTTCTAGCCAAGATGCAGATATATTTTTGATCGCATTCATGATGTTATAATTTTTCCAAAATGTTTGTAAAGATGATGATCCCACTCATGTTGAAGCTTCAATTGCTTGGGAAAAAGTTTGCCACAGATAATACGCCATGAATGTAGCAATTACGCCTTGATCCATGGGTTGTAAAAGAGACATTGTGTTAGGTGGAAGAAAGCATATTTTTATATTTTCATTGAGATCAAAAATTTCAGGTGGATGGCCTGGTGCATTGTCTAAAAGCAACAAAATTTTGAACTCCATCCCCCTCATCTTTGCAGTAACATTCAATCGTCAGACAAAAATAATTTGTGGACCATTCCGTAAACAATTCTCTTGTAATCCATGCTTCCTTATTGGATCGCCAAATTACGGGCAATGTATTTTTTATGCAATTCTTTAGAGCTCTTGGGTTTTCTGCGAACATGAGTAGAGACTTCAATTTAAAATCCCCAAATTCCACCCAACAAAAGTGTTAAACGACCCTTTGATGCTTTATATCCAGGTTGGGCCTTTTCATTTTCAGCTAAAAAAGTTCGCGAGGGCATTTTTTTCCAGAACGGTCCAGTTTCATCAACACTGAAAATTTGTTCATCCTTGTAGTCACCTTCCTCAATGATGTCTTTCCATTCACTGGGAAACCTTACAGCAGTGTCTTTATTTGCACTTGCACTTTCATCTGAAATATGAACATTGTGAAGCCCAACACTGTTTTTAACTGGCTGTAAATATTTCTTTAGTCTCCTCTCCTCTTCATTTTCTTCTTTTTCCTTCAGTGTGTTATAAAGGCTCATGACTTTTGCTTGAATGATTTTTTGACTCAAAGGAATTCTCTTTTAATTACAATCTTCTATCCATATTAATAAAAGATGTTCCATATTAATCAATAGTGGACTTCTTTGCTTAGTTATTACTTTCGTCATGTAAGATGCTGTAGGAATTCCCTGCTCTTTATACTGATCCTTCTTTCAAATAATTGTTTGCACTGAAATTGTTCGCTTCATTCATTCCATTTTCTTGCAAGATTTTAGCATAACATGCACCATCTTCATGGCACTTGATAATATCAAGTTTTTTTTTTTTCTAATGTAAGCCATTTATGCTTAGTAGCTCCACCGCTTTCATTACTTTTCCTTTTTTGACTCATCGTTTCATATTTAAAGGGGTAAAAAATAAATTGTGAAATGAAAAGCTATCACCTTGTCTCATCAGAATGGAACACTGAACACTGTTTCTGCTGACTGCTTACGGAGAGCTATTGCACATGTGCATGTGAGGCAATAGAGTTGGCACCTCAGCATATATGTATGCATACCTAGGCTACGACAATGCAGCATATATGTTGAGTATGTGTCTAGGCTATTATTGTAAATTTTTGACTTAAACTTAGTCAAAGTTTATTGCTTCCTCTGAAAACTAAGATACAAAAATACAAAAATAAGATACAAAAATATAAACAAACAGGAGCTTTCAGGGCAATGGAACATTATAGTCATAAAGCAATAAACTTTATGACTATTATGGAACCCGATACCAAAGGCCTTTTCGCAGACAAACTTAATTGAAAACCGTGTTATAGTGAAACCTGTGCTGTTTGAAGCCATGCTAAGCGAGATATTGCTGTATAGTGGACCAATGTGATTCACTGGTTCATAAAGAATGCAGTTACTGATGACCCTGTACAAGTTGCTGACAAACTGAATAAAAATTGTGCATATATATATTCACATAGAAAGATATGTTTAAGGTGAGGATACCAATAATATAGCTAATTGTAACCAAGTTAAATGGTTTTGTGATAACTGAAAGGACCGTGAAATAAAAATTGTTGAAGCTAAAAGTAGATAAGGCATCTGTGGCTGATTCTATACAGGTTTCTGAGAAACTGATGTTCCCAGTTTGAAAGATGTTTTTAGAATTTTCTTCCAAATTAATGATAACTAATACACAAAACTCATATGTCGCAGTGTAAATTGTATGCCACCACCAAAATGCAATAACTGTAATTCAATCTCTCTCCAGTACTGTTTAATTACATAACAATGTCTATTCAAAATCCTTATTTTGTGATGCAATTGAAGTTCACTGTATGATTCTAACCAATCACAGCCTTTGACTAAGAACACAAAGAATTTTTTTGTTTGTGGATAACACTAGAAGGGATGAATTACACTGGACACAAATGACATAACTATTTGAAGATCCTGCTCAGGTTGTTGACAAATAATATGTATTTTGGGTATTCACTCATGAGGAAGTTTTTAGAGTTGGGGTTAGCAAATGTCTGTCTAATAATGTTGGATTTGAATTATTTTATAACTGAAAGGGAGTTGGAAAATAAACTGCCACAACTAAAAGTGAACAGAGTACTTAGACCTGATGAAATCCATCCAATTATATTAAAACAAGCTGAAAAAGATGCAATCAAACTTTTAGCCATAACATTGAGAACATCCTTATATTCAGGGGCAGTTCTACAGATTGGAGATATGCAAATGTATTTACCTCCTATTCACATGGGTAGTTCAAAGGGAGAAGTCAGTAACTACAAATAATCTGTAAGTTGGGTATGTGTAATGCAAGATCATCTGGATAATGTGGGATAAAAAAAATCACATCATGGATTTCTTTAAGGGAGAGTATGGCTCTACTGTGATTATCAGTTTGATTAGCTACTACGAGTTCACCTAAAAGGGTTTACTGAAATAAGTGACTGTTGTATAAATTAGAGCAATGTGCAACTTTGGATAAAGGGATGGTTAAATGACATTGGGTTCTATCAACAATATACAAGAACTTTGGAAAGAAGGAGATGATTATCCCACTGTATAAGGCATGGGTTTCAACCTACAGCCCATAGCACAGCATGAAATATTTCTTCATACTGTGCAGTCCATCCATGTGGGCAGCTCTAAGTGTTAAAGCCTTAACCACTTCAAATCAAGACTCCTAGCAGACACAATTGAATTTTAACATTAATAAATGCAAGGTATTGTTGCATTTGCATAGCAGTAGTCCTGGAATAACACACCACATTTGAGTAACACCCTACTCAAATTACTTCATAAGGAACAAGACCTATCAAGATTGTTCAATGTGAAGTTCATTGCATGGTGTCAACAACACGCTGCTACAACAACTTTTGGGTTCTATCAATGATATACAGGAACCTTGCCAGGAGGAAATGATTATCCCACTGTATAAGGCAGGGATGTCCAACCTGCAGCCCATTTATTGGTACTGCACAGTCAACATTATGTGTGCAGCTCTAAGTTAAACCCTTAAACACTTCAAATTAAAACTCCGAGCAGATGCTTACTTTCCACACACTGCAATTTACAGAAGTGAATTCTTTCTTGGTAAGGGTACCATATTGTGCTACTGAATAATCTCTTTTCTGCACCTATTCCAACATATCTACATCCTTCCTAAAATGAAGCTTCCAAACGTGTATGTAATATTCAAGATGCAGCCTAACTGTTGCATTATACAATGGGATAATCACATTTTTGTTCCTGCTAGCAAAATTCCTGTGAACTGTCACAGGAATTTTGCCTCCTCTAGCTTGAGTATGGTATGGTATGGTATTCTGGGATTATTTCTACTCAATTACTACTTTTTCAGTCCATCTACCTAATTTATGCAGGTCTTCTTGGATCAGCATACCCTGGTTACTTTGATTAACCAACCCTCACCTCTGTATTATCAGCAAACTTAGATAATAAACTTAGTATACCTCCATCAGTATTGTTAATAAATATTGAAAAACAGTAAGAGTCCCAATACTGAACCCTGAGGGACTACACTAATAACATTAATTCACATGGTAAGAAAGTAAGCTATATAGCAGTGGCAAAAAACAAAAAAGCTTCTCATATCACCTGTCCATCCCTTCCAATAGTTTCTCTAATTCTTCCTTAAATTTCTGCAACTACAGATGGAAGTTTGTGCCACCGATCAATTACCTGCTGGATGAAGGAAAATTTCCACACGTCTATAACCACTGTCTCCCGTCACTCAACCATCCTTTTATCCATAGCATTAATTTGCCCCTAATGCCAATTTGTACAGCAGTCATTGATGTGTAACAGTATCTAGAACTTTACTGAAATCTAAATATATGTCAACTTACTTTCTGCATCTAGTTCCTTTGCAACTATGTCACAGTTTCTAATCAGTTTGGTCAAGATTTCCACATAACTGCATTCCTATCAAGATGATCCTGCATTATGTCTTTAACCACTGATTCCATTATTTTCTCTGGTAAAGGAGCCATGCCTACAGGTCTATAATTCCTCACTTCACCCTTTGATTCCTCTTTGTGAACAGGTGAGAAAATTGCACATCTCCAGTCTGTAGAGGACCTTCCATCTAAAGATGATCTCATAATTATTGGTAAAGGTTTGCTATCATCTTTTAATATAATTAGATAGAGTCCATTAGCCTCAAATATTTTGTTTACTTTTATCATCCTTTCAGTTATCATAAAATCATTCAACTCCCATTTAGAATTAGGTATACTTGTGGCATATACCCATCCCTAAAAACTTTCACATGATCTGATAATCTGATCAACAATATTGTTTTCTCTTGTTGTCTCTTTAATGTGGTAATATAGAAAACAGTCATCTAATAAATCCAGAAATGTTCTATTACAGAGAGGATGACCAACCCACAAGTGCCAATCAATAGTTAAAAGTTTAAATCAAAGCAACAGCAGGGGCAGTCTGTGTATTGTCGCTATTGATAACATGCACCATCTGTTTACCGAGTGAGCAGAACTAAAGTGCAGTAGTGACAAACCAGTTTGTCTGGTAAGTTTTTTTTTTTATTATTTTTTTATGAAAACCCCAAACACGAGAGGTATTACAACCTATAATACTTAGCACCATGATTGGGTTGGAGGTTAAGAAGATATTTGTTGACATTAGACTTGAACTTCTGTAGACTGTAATTTTCAGGAAAGACATATGAAGGAAAGTTGTTCCAGAAAACAGCAGTTGAATGAATAAACGAGGAAGATGAAAAGTTGGTTCTGTGAGTTTGAAGTTGGACAGTAAATAGATGTTGGCTGGTTTCGGCATGTGTTCGGACTGTTTTGAAAGAGAGAGCAGGAATTATAGAAGCCAATTCAGAAGAACAGTGCCCATGGAAGTATGTAGAAAAGGCATGCAGCAGAAACAGTACGTCTATGAGACAGTGAGTGGAGAGACTCCGTTAGAGAGGAGTCATTAATTAACCTAACTGCCCTCTTCTGAATGGAATCTAGAAGCTTGAGAGAGGTTTTGGGGGCACCACCCCAGATGTGGGAACAATATTCCATGGTAGGGTGAATTTTCGATTTGTACAGAAAGCTGTTTGGAAGAAAAGTAACACCAAGAGCGAAAGAGAAAACCAAGTTTTTTAGATGCAGAGGAAGCAATATTTGTAATGTGCTTGTGCCAAGAAAGATTAGAAGTCAGGGTAATCCCCAAAAGAGATATATCAACTTGCCTAGAAATCGGATTGTCACCAAAGATAAGCATAGGAGCAGAAGAATCCTTTTTGCGAGATATAAGACAAGACTGAGTTTTAGAAAGATTGAAATAAACTAAGTTGTCTTTGCCGCACTGGAGAATTACATGGAGATCGGCATTTAAGGAATTGGTAGTGGACATTCGAGAAACTGAAGCTGATTGAACAGGGTAAGATTTATCAAAATGGAAAGTGGAATGCAATTTGCTATCATCAGCAAAACTATGGATAGGATTTACAGTCAATGGAAGGTCATTATTATACTAGAGGAAAAGAGTGGGGGAAAGAACTGAACCTTGGGAGACACCAGCATTGGTGGAGAAGTTAGAAGACAGAGAGCCATCTACCATCACAGTGAGCGATCAGAGAGAAAACGGGATAACCAATTACAAAAAACAGTTGACAAACCATAAGATGGAAGCTTGTCTAGAAGACTTTTATGCCAAACACGATCGAAAGCCTTTGAGATGTCGAGCAACTGCTTGTGTTTCACTAAACTTTTCCATTTAATTTGTCCATAAATGGCTAACATAAGCCAGAATATCACCAGTGGATCGACATTGACAGAATCCATGCTGGCGATCGTTGATCAGACAGAAGCTTTCTAGGTAGTTTAAGAGTTGGCAGTTAATTGATTTCTCCATTACTTTAGAAAGAGTAGAAGTAATTGCAATGGGATGATAATTGGATGGGAAGTATTTGTCACCCTTTTTTGGGAACTGGTTGGATATTAGCAAATTTCCAAGCAGAAGGAAAAACACCTTTGGAATAAGAAAGTGAAAAAAGGCTGCAAAGAACGGAGTAAGTTCAGGAACAAAGGTTCTGAGAACAAGTTGGGAAATACCATCAGGATCTGGAGATTTCTTAGCATTAAGGTTCATCAAAATTTTCTGACATCCTTTTGATGGAAGACCACAGGAAGGCATTAAATGGAGTGTGTTGAGAATGGTGGGAGGTGTTTTACCAAGATTATTAATACATGAGTTGGAAGAAAAATGGGATGCTAGCAGGTCAGCTTTATCCTTGGCTGAAGTGACAACAGAACCATCTGGTTTTGACAGAGGTGGGAGCAGAGATGGACAAAAGTTGCGGGTAATAGCTTTGGCAAGAGACCAGAATGCTCAGCTACCATTAGGGCAAGAAGCAAGTTTTCTACTCTTAGCCTGTTCAAATTCTAGTTTGGACTGATTAATAACTGCTTTAGTTCCTGTAGTTTGCCGTGGTTCTCGTGTTAGCTTTCTTTACCTTAGCCGGAAAGCTATAGCAAACAAAACTTGGTATGAAGGGACTCCCATTAGTGCACTAATCTTTTAAAAATTCACTAATGGTACAATAAAAATAGAATGGATAATGCTATTCAGACCTGATGAGCGGGAGGGATAGGCAGAATACAGTACCTGGACCTGCAATTCTTCAATGGGCCTAAGACTTTAATATTACATTTAAGAATTTATATATTCGTTTTCAATAACTGGCAAAAAATTCTACAAACTTAAAATGAAAAATGTTTTTATTTTATTAATTTTTTTTATCATATTGATTTATTATACGTTAGAATTGCATTTTAACTCTCACATCTACATGAAAGCACACAAACACAAGGAGTAGGCTTCATGAACTTTGCACAGGAGCCTAAATTACACAGAAAAATGCAAGGCCATCATGCACGTTTTACTGGTGTCCACATTAGCTCTAGATTCTTCTAGTGCTATTAACAGTATTTGTAATACAGCATCCCCACTCAGATGTTGTGTGCTCTAGATCAGTGCTTCTCAAACTATCTGTGGTGAAGCACCAGTTTCTTTTATTTCCAATTTGTCATGGACCAATACTTTTGTAAAATACAAATTGTCGGGGACTGGTAATGGATGATTCATTGCAGTCTGGTAAAGTCCAAGACTAATTTCCAATTTGTTGCGGACTGGCACCTGCCCGGGGACCACACCTTGGGTAGCACTGCTCTAGATTATTTGAGGTTTACTCTTTCCAAAAGGACTTTATGAAGTCCCATATGATAAATAATATATTGCTTAATACATACCTATTAGATAAATCATGCTGAACATTGTATATTTTATCCCTTAAATTTTCCAACATTCTGAAAATAAATTACAAAAAACTAGTGAGCATCAAGAGAACAATTATGATCTTCAAAAATATACATAATAAATAAATTACTTCCAATTCCTTTTACTGCATTCAAACATAATAACAAAAGAAATGTAACCAAATATAATAACAAAAGAATATATAAAGTATTATATTTTGGAAAATGAATATCATTTGAATTTGTGGTAGGTGATTTATGGAGATCTTAAAGGAAGAATTCAATTATCTGCTTGGGATCATCACTGACATTACCAAAGATATTCTACAGTAGACCAAATGGTTTGGTCTCTTTCTTCTAGTTATTCACACATGCAAAAACTTCTTTATTATTACAGTTTGCCTTTGGCATTTATTACTCCATATTAATGATAGTAATGATGTTATGCTACTGCAACAGGATCTAGAAAAATTAGGCAATTCAGGCATAACATTGAAAAATGCAAAATACTGCATGTGGGTACAGTAATCCCAGATTAACATACCAACTATGTGATACTACACTCAGGGTAGTGGAAAATGAAAGACCTGATGGTAAGTGTGAAGCTCTATGAGCAATGCAGACAGGCAGCCAGGACAGCTCATGCAGTCAATGATGAACAGGAATTTTGATAGCAGGGATAAGGATGTCATTATACCATTATATAAGGCAATGCTATGGCCACATATTGAGTATGGCATACAGGTCTGAAGGCCTCATTTTAGGAAGGATATAGAGCTGTTGGAATGAGTGCAGAGAAAGGTAACAAGAACAAAGGGGTGCTCCTACCAAGAAAAGCTTCATTTCTGCAAATTGCATCATCTGGAAACTAGGCACCTGTGAGGTGATCTGATTGAGGTGTTTAAGGCTTTGAATGGATTGGCACAGTGTTTAATCCAGAGCGTTTACACCAGGGGAGGTAAACTTTGGGGGTACATGGGGGAGGGAATGCAGACTTTGCAGGGTACATGTAGTATATTTTTTTATTATTATTTAATATTTGCAACATATGTATATGTTACAAACAAATCTGCACATTTATATTTATGCATAATAAGCATAAATATACAGATTATGCATATTTATGAATGTTATAATAAAAGAATATTAGAAAACAAAATAGGAAACAAAAGGAAATATTTATTATTTAACATCTAAATACTAATAGTCAGTTCACAAAAACCACATTACTGACAATAATCACAGTTTAATAATATGAAAATTGCCAATTAAAATTTGCAAAAAAAAAAAAAAAAATTTATACAAATTATAATTAAACATGCAAGTACTGTATTGTAATAATCATATTCTTCTTTGCCTTTTTCTTTGCATGTGTAGCAATCACTTCATTTATTAATGTTTCCGATAACTCATTTTGGGCCATCTAAGTTTATCTTCATGCAATTTTTCAATATTACAGTACAGATGCATATACAGGGTGATTCACTACCAGTGCGACAAACTTGCAGGAGGTGTAGGGGGCACAAAGAATCGGAATCACATAGCATTGCAGGGTCCGAAATGCCTTCGTCATGTGGGAGCTCACGTAAGCAAAGAAAAAGAACAGAAACAGCAACTCGTTAGTGTAACAGAAATCATTTTAATGACAAGTTTTACATTGGCAACAAGCCATGCTACAGAAGGTCTTCGAAAGTTCGACCAGAAGCAGTCACACAGGCTTCACAGCGCCGCCGCATGGAATCCCTAACGTTCTGGAAGGGATTCCTGGCGTGTCTCGAATCTCCCCGGCAGCTACAGAGATGCGAGCGACGAGGTCTTCAACTGAATCAACGGGGGTCTCGTACACCAATGTCTTCATTTGACCCCAGCAGAAGAGGTCCAGGCATGATAGGTCCGGCGATCTAGTAGGCCAATGAACCGGACCACCACGACCTATCCAATGCTGTTCAAATGTAACATTTAGGTGTTGGCGGACGTCACTGGTGTAATGTGGGGGAGCCCCATCATGCTGGAACGACATTGAGCGGCGCAACGACTGAGGAACATGTGCTTCTTCAATAAGTTCGGGCAGGACTTGCTGTAGAAAGATCAAGTATGCTCTACCGTCCAGACGAGGGGGCAGAAGGTACAGTCCAATGAGGTGGTCTCCAACAATGCTGGCCCAAATATTGACAGAGAAACGGCGTTGAGTTGCACGTGTTCGTGTACCATGGGGGTTCTCCAAAGCCCACAAATGGGCATTATGTTGATTGAAGGTTCCCTATCTTGTGAAACTTGCCTCATCCGTGAACAATACGGACGTAGGAAATGCGCTGTCTGTCGCACTCTGTTGAAGAAACCAAGTAGTAAAAGTCCTCCGGAGTGGATAATCTGCAGGCTCCAATTATTGGACACGTTGCACATGGTATGAACTCATTTGGTTTGTTGACAGTATCCTCCATACAGTGGATTGGGAAATACCCAATCGTTGGCCTATTGCTCGAGTACTCATACTTGGATTGCCTTCTGCAAGACGTAGGACATTCTCCTCATTGTCTGGCATCCTCGTCTTTTGCTCTCGATTCATGGTACCTCTCGTGAAACAACCAGTCTCACGTAACCTTCTGTGCACATGTGCGAAAATCATATGATGAGGAGCATGCCTGTGCGGGAAACGTTCCTGGTACAAGCGCAGAGCAGCGTGCCCATTACAGTCCGCAGCTCCATATGCGAGGTGCATGTCGGCCAGTCCAACGTTTCAATACTTGTCCATTCTACTGCCTCAGGAACCGGTTCGCAAATGCTGACTTCCAGCGGGATCGCTGTTCATGCGACCTCCTGTTCAACCTCCTCTACCGCATGACGAAGGCATTTCGGACCCTGCAATGCTATGTGAGTCTGATTCGTCTTTGTGTCCCCTACATCTCCTGCAAGTTTGTCGCACTGGTAGTGAATCACCCTGTATAATAAAAAGGATATAAAATGTATTGTTTATAGGCTGAGACCAAACCGTCTTGTTTGCGATATACAAAGAAAGAATTAGCCACAGGGTAGACCCTTGATGTGAAAAAAACAAATAAAGGGAATGTGAAAACCATAAAGTGAAACTGCTGACGAAGAATTAGTGGCTGCAGTAGATTCCCCTAACAGCCACAGGACAATATAATTACAATAGTATCTGTCAAGAATAAATTCAGGCAAACCTATTCGCAGCTTGCAATCTTGTTTGCGATACACTAACAAAGAATTAGTCGCAAGTAGACTGTGTGAAACACTATCAAGAGATGGTTCATGTGAAAATAAAGGGAACCTGAAAGCCATAAAACAAAAATGCAGACACTTGAAATAGTGGCCTTTAGTTACAAATTGTGCAGCCAGAAATATTGCCCATTTAATTATTTTGAAAATTTCGTGTCTTGAATTTTAGTTATTTATTTTTGCCATGTACCGCCTAACAAATACCATATTAGTTGATTATAGGCTGAGACCAAACCGTCTTGTTTGCGATATACAAAGAAAGAATTAGCCACAGGGTAGACCCTTGATGTGAAAAAAACAAATAAAGGGAATGTGAAAACCATAAAGTGAAACTGCTGACGAAGAATTAGTGGCTGCAGTAGATTCCCCTAACAGCCACAGGACAATATAATTACAATAGTATCTGTCAAGAATAAATTCAGGCAAACCTATTCGCAGCTTGCAATCTTGTTTGCGATACACTAACAAAGAATTAGTCGCAAGTAGACTGTGTGAAACACTATCAAGAGATGGTTCATGTGAAAATAAAGGGAACCTGAAAGCCATAAAACAAAAATGCAGACACTTGAAATAGTGGCCTTTAGTTACAAATTGTGCAGCCAGAAATATTGCCCATTTAATTATTTTGAAAATTTCGTGTCTTGAATTTTAGTTATTTATTTTTGCCATGTACCGCCTAACAAATACCATATTAGTTGAGATGATTTTTCGTGTGGTGTTTATTTGACATAATAAATAAGTTTAAGTGACAAATTTATTGAATTCATATTTTATAAAATAAAAATTACTATTTTCCACTGGGGGGGGGTTACATCAGTCACCACCCTGGATTCAACACTGACTGAGCAAGCTCAATGCTGATGGGATTGTTCTTCTTACTCAAGGATGGGTGGTTTCAGAATATATATGCAGATGTTTGCCTTCAGCCAACAAGTGGTTGATTGCTGGAGCAAACTTCTTGTAAGTTGATAGCTTGAATAAATTCAAGGAAGAACTAGACAGACTGTTGAAGATGGATAAGCGAAATGGGAAGAAGCTTGAATGGTGTGTGCTATGTAGTAATAGTAATCATGGCATGTGATGCAAGAAAGCAAGCATATGAGCTTATGTAGCATCAGCCAAAAAAAAAAAAAAAAAATTCACACAACCATTCCCTCTAAATGTTTGTACAGTTCCTCCTTAAATTTATTTAACCTATCAACTTCCACAATGACAGATGGAAGTTTGTTCCAGCAATTAACCACCAGCTGGCTAAAGGCAAATTTCCGCACATCTATTCTACAGCTGTCTTTCCTCAATTTGAATTTATGCCCCCGTAATCTGAATTCTGATGGAAAGAATCCCATCAGAATTCAGCGTGCTCAACCCCCATTCAAGGCCTTATACACCTCAATCAGATCACCTTGCAGGTGCTTAAGTCTCCAGTGCTGCAATTTGCAGAACTTAAGCTTCTCTTGGTAAGAGGATCCCTTCATTCCCCTCATCAATCTCGTTGCCCTGCTCTGTACACGCTCAAGCAAATCTACATCCTTCCTAAAATGAGGCCTCCAGACCTGTACGCAGTACTCAAGGCATGGCCTCACCACTTTCTTATACACAGGAACACTCACCTCCATTTTCCCTGCTAGCAAAATTCCTATATATCATTGACAAAACCCCATGACCTGCTCTTGCAGCCTGTCTGCATTGTTCAGAAAACTTCATCTGACTGCACAATTACACCCAGGTCTTTTTCATTTTTTACCACCACCACACAGTTGGTATGTTCCTCTGGAGTTACTTCTATCCATATGCAGTACTTTGCATTTGTCAATATTAAACTTTAGTTGCCACTTCTCAGCCCATCTTCCCAAATTTTCTAGATCTAGAAATAGTCTCTCCTGTTAACAAGCACATGTGCAGAGAGTGTCAAGAAATTAGGCGCAAACTCAGCATTCTGATGGGTATCTATGAGATTTTGAGGAGTAGGGTAGAGGCCCTTGAAGGAATTAAAATGAGAAACCCATCAAACTCTCAGCTGCCCAACTCAATGTCAGAACTCACGCTTGTGCATCAGGCAACACAGTGGCAACCTTCAGGGTAGAATTCGCTGTTCCCACAGGAGCTAGTTATTGCCAGTGACTCTATTGTCAGAGAGATGGAAAATATATTGTGCAAAAAGGTCAGGAGGAATAGGACCAGGGTGTGTCTGCCAGTGGCAAAAGCTGATGACATTGTAGAGATGCATCTTTTAAGGGCACAAAAGGTAGTGGTAGTAGTAGTAGTAGTGGCATGTGATGCAAGAAAGCAAATGTATGAGCTTATGCAGCATCAGCCAAAAAAAAAAAAAAAAAAAAAAAAAACACACCATTCCCTCCAAATGCCTGTCCAGTTCCTCCTTAAATTTATTCAACCTATCAACTCCCACAACAACAGATGGAAGTTTGTTCCAGCAATTAACCACCCGCTGGTTAAAGGCAAATTTCCGCACATCTATTCTACATCTGTCTTTTCTTAATTTGAATTTATGCCCCCTTAGGTTCGTAATCTGAACAAGTGGAAGGATCCCATCAGAATTCAGCGTGCTCAACCAATTCAAGGCCTTATATACCTCAATCAGATCACCGCGCAGGTGCCTAGTCTCCAGCCACTGCAATTTGCAGAACTTAAGCCTCTCTTGGTAAGAGGATCCCTTTATTCCCCTCACCAATCTTGTTGCCCTTCTCTGTACACGCTTAAGTAAATCTACATCCTTCCTAAAATGAGGCCTCCAGACCTGTATGCAGTACTCAAGGCGTGGCCTGACCATTGCCTTATACAGAGGGATAATCACCTCCTTTTCCCTGCTAGCAAAATTCCTATATATCATTGACAAAACCCCATGACCTGCCCTGGCAGCCCTGTCTGCACTGCTCAGAGAACTTCATATCTGACTGCACAATTACTCCCAGATCTTTTTTCATTTTCTACCACCTTAAGTGTAGTACCAAACAGTTGGTACGTTTCTCTGGGTTACTTCTACCCATATGCAGTACTTTGCATTTGTCAAGGTTAAACTTTAGTTGCCACTTCTTAGCCCATCTGCCCAAATATCTAGATCCTGTTGCAGTAGCACACTGCCATTACTGTCATTACAACCCTGCCAACCTTTGTATCATCTGCAAACTTCGATATTAAGCCTGATATACCTTCATCAATATCATTGATAAATATACAAAACAACAGTGGACCTAACACCGAACCCTGTGGGACTCCACTATTAACATTACTGTTGTACATGTTGGCACTAATGACATTAAGCATAGGAGACTGCAGACTTACGTAACAAGTACAGGTCAACATTAAAAAGAGTTGGTTAGGGCTAAATTCGAAAGTGACTGCAATTCTGCCAGACATGATAAAAAGAGCATATGATGAGAGCCTTGTCAATCAATCTGGCCCTGGAGAGATTGTGTAAGGCTCATGGGATAGAATTTTCTTCAGCATGATCTGTGCTAGTTAACAGGAGAGACAGCTTCTACAGGGATGGAATACAAACTTAAATAGAAAGGGTGCAAGAATATTTGCTGATGCTAGTGTTAGGTGGTCAGAAAACTGATAGCTTAGGGAGATTCACAGACAAGTGGATTAACAGTAACCACAAGCTGAGATGAAAGTGGTCCTTACACTTCTTCTATTAAAATGAGCAGCAGTCTAGAAAGCAAAGTGCTAGGGATTTCAAGGACTACTGGTATTCATCATGGAACAAGTAAATACAAGGGCTGTGTTAGGGTAACTAAGAGTAAGAACAGTTGCACGTATACTTGTATGTACACCAATGCTAGGTGTTAGTAAATAAATTTGAGGTAGTGGTCAAGATCTCAAAGGCAGATATTGTTGGGGCACCGGAGACATGGTGTCACACAGATATAAAGAATGCAGAATTGAAATTGGGGAGTACAATAGGTACAGAAAGGATAAACAGGACAGGAAGGGAAGAGGGGTGATACTGTTAGTTAAGGAACACTAAATCTGAGGAAATGCATCGAGTTGCAATGCTGAGTCAGTTTGGTGTGACATAAGCACTGGAAAACAAAATTGAGAGTAAGAGTGTGCTATAGGCCTAATAACTCTGATCAGTGCAATGAAAACTGTACAGAGAAATATTGGGTCAGTAAATCAGATTGTCTTATAATGGGGGATTTTAACTTTCCAGATATACACTGGAACTTGTGGTTTGTCACTCACACATTAGCAAGGATTTTGTAGATTTATTAGTATTAGTAGAGGCACATGATGCAAGAAAGCAAGCTTATGCAGCATCAGCCAAAAAAAAAAAAAAAAACCCACTCCCATTTCACCCCTCCGTTCATTCTAAATACTTGTCCAACTCAGCCTTAAATTTATTTAGGCTATCAACTTCCACAACAAAGGATGGAAGTCTGTTCCACCAATCAACTACCCGCTGGCTAAAGGCAAATTTCTGCACATCTATCCTTCAACTGTCTTTCCTCCATTTGAATTTATGCCCTCTCAGGTGATTATTCTGAGCAGAGCTCAGAGTTCAATCCCATCAGCATTGAGCATGCTCAAACCATTCAAGGCTTTATACACTTCAATCAGATCACCCTGCAGGTGCCTAGTCTCCAGACACTGTAATCTGAAAACTTAAGCCTTTCTTTGTAAGAGCAACCCTTCGTTCCATTCACTAATCTTGTTGCCATTTTCGGTACTGATTCCAACGGCTCTACATCGTTCTTAAAAATGAGGCCTCCAGACCTGTATACAGTACTCAAGGTGTGGTCTGACCATTGCCTTATACAAGGGGATAATCACCTCCTTATCCCTGCTAGAAAAATTCCTGTATATCATTGACAAGACACCATGAGCTACTCTTGCAGACCGTTTGCACTGCTCAGAAAACTTCATATCTTCCTGCACAATTACCCCCAGGTCCTTTTCATTCTCTACCACTGTCAGTGTAGTACCACAGAGTTGATACGTTACTCTTCCCATATGTAGTACTTTACATTTTTCAATGTTATTTGCCTCCTCTCAGCCATCTGCTCAACTTTTCTAGATCCTGTTGCAACAGCGTAATGTCATTAGTGTCCTTAACAACCCTGCCAACCTTTGTATCGTCTGCAAACTTGGATATTAAGCTTGATATTATTATTATTATTATTATTATTATTATTATTAGCCATATGGTGCAAGGAAGCCTGAGGCTTATGCTGGACCAGCCAGAAAAAAAAAAAAAAATCCTGAGTTACCCTGAGAGAGAGAGAGAGAGAGAGAGAGAGAGAGAGAGAGAGAGAGAGAGAGAGAGAGAGAGAGAGAGAGAGAGAGAAGTAGAAAGGAATCACCAAGAAAGAGAAGAACGATGGTATCCAGCTCAGGACCCTGGGTGTGCCAAGCCCATACTCACTAGATGTGGGCCCCTAGGGTTAGATGAAGTTATTTATATACATTTCTTTCTTCCCTTATAGTATTTATCTCTGAAAGCATGACACGAGTACACAGCAAATCAACTGTTCTGCAAAACCGATATAGGAACAGAGAAACTCACCTGTCTACATCCTTTGTAAAACCCTTTCTTAAACAAACAAACAGTGGTGGAGGGGGGGGTGAATCATTTCGTGTCGCATTTTCTTGGCAATTTTTGTCAATCCACTGATGCATTGTACGTGCACTATATGCCTTGCAATGCTCACTACAGTGGAACACCTATTTATAATTGGTTCACTGTACGATCAAATCACTTTAAGATGGACACTCCATAACAAAATACCGTTCACTGTACGATATTCAGTTATCGCCAGTCATTGTGATCACGTTTACAAATTGAATTTTAATTCTATTAACGACGATGCTAATAAACGAAAATAGGAGGAATATTATCGACAGGCTTAAAAGTAAAGATATAAAAGCACAGATTTACACTTTATTACCTTACCAATTAACAAAATTAAATGATACGTGAAAATTAAATGATACGTGAATATACCATCATCAATACCATTTATAAATACAGAAAACAACAATGGACCTAACACTGAACTCTGAGGGACTCCACTAATAACATTAGTCCACGAAAAGCAGTGTCCATTGATTACCACTCTGTCATCTCCTGCTCAACCATCCTTTTATCTAAAGCAGAAATTTGGCTCCAATGGCACACTGATCCAAATTATTGGAGACCATTTTAAAAGTAGCATGTTCGACAGGCAACTAGAGGGAGTAATACTCTTGATCTGATTATCAGCAGTGATTCTTCATGCATCAAGAATCTGCATATAAAGGAACCAATAGGTGGCAGTGATCACAGGGTGCTGACGTGGGATTTACTCAAAGATGTAACTACCATCAGGAGTAAAGGAAGGGTTTTTGCTTTCATAAAGGAGACTACAGTGATTTCACACAGTTTTTAAATTCTATACAATGGAACCAACTGAGCATTTTACTAAAATCAAATTCTAAATAGGAAGCATTCAAAGAAGTACAGAAATAAATTATTTGACACAGAAGACAATGGTTGATATAAACTAGTCTGTAATCAAGTCACAAAGGAGGTTAGGCAAACGAAGGCAGATTATGAGAAACCTCTAGCAAAAGATGCCAGGAGGAACAGCAAAGACATCTTTACTTATGTAAACTCTAGAAGGAAGGGGATGAATCAGATTGGTCCATTTGATATCAATGGTTCGACTGTTGATTATCCTGCTAAGGTGGCTGACAAACTGGATGAGTATTTTGCATCTACATTCACACATGACGAATTCTGTAGGGAAATGGAGGCCAGAAGCTTATATTCTGGCAGGAAGCTAAATGATTTGTAATAACTGAGAACAAAGTGAAGGAGAAATTGTTGAAATTGAACATAAGGGAGGCACCCGCAGTGGATGGGATCAAGCCAGTTACATTAGAAGAGGCAGTAAAGGAACTAAGCAAATCCTTAGCCATAATTAGAAGAGATTCCTTGGATTCAGGGGAGGTCTCCATGGATTAGAGATGGGTAAATGTGTCCCCAATTCACAAAGGGAGACACAAGTAATTACAGACCTGTTAGTTTAACTTCTGTTAAACTAAAGGTCTGTAAGTTTCTGTTTTCTGGGGAAAATAATGGAGTCGCTGCAAGATCATCTAGACAATGCAGATGTAGTGCAGACACAGCATAGGTTTGTCCCTATCAGGTTCTTAATCTGAGCAAGCTGAAGTATCCTGTCAGCAATGAGCCTGCTCAAACCATTCAAACCCTTATACACCTCAATCAGATCACCTCACAGGTACCTAGTCTCCAGATGCTGCAACTTGCAGAATTTAAGCCTTTCTTTGTAAGCACACCCCTTTGTTTCTCTCACTAATCTTGTTGCCTTCTCTGTACTCTTTTTGGCAACTCTACATCCTTCCTAAAATGAGGCCTGAAGACCTGTACGCAGAACTCAAGGTGTATCATGACCATTGCCTTATACAAAGGGATAATCACCTCCTTGTCTCTGCAATCAAAATTCCTATATATCATTGACAAAACTCCATGACCTGCTCCAGCTGCCCATCTGCACTGCTCAGAGAACTTCATTTCTGACTGCACAATTACCCTCAGGTCTTTTTCAATCTCTTCCTCCCTGAGTGTAGTACTACACAGTTGGTACATTTCTCTTGGGTTACTGCTACCCATATGCAGTACTTTGCATTTGTAAATGTTAAACTTCAGTTGCCACTTCTCAGCCCAACTTAACTTTTAACTTTTCTAGATCATGTTGCAGTAGCATACTGTCTTTACTACCATTAACAATCCGGTCAACCTTTGTATCATCTGCAAACTTGGACATTAAGCCTGATATACCTTCATCGATATCACTGATAAATACACAAAACAACAATGGGACCAACCAAACCCTTGGGGACCCCGGAGACTAGTGGAGACCAATAACATTAGTTCACGTAGAGCAGTGTCCATTTATTACCACTATCTGCTGTCTCCCACTCAACCATCCCTTTATACATTGCAGCAACTTGCCCTTAATGCCATATCGTTCCAATTTGTGCAGCAGTCTTCCATGTGCAACAGTGTCAAAAGCTTTCCTGAAATCCAAGTATATGATATCAAAATTATTTTTTGCATCCAGTTTCTTTGTGACAACAATGTAGTATCCAATGAAACTAGTCAGACAAGACTTCCCCTTAACAAACCCGTGCTGTGTTTGAACTATTACTGCAGCCTTGTCTCAAGTGATCCTGTATCACCTCTTTAACCAGTGACTCCATTATTTGCCCCAGAACTCACAGGTCTACAATTATTTTTGTCTATAATAATTTTGGCTAAGAGTTTGCTTACTTCCCTTGCTGCCTCCTTCAATATAACTGGGTAGACTGCATCTGCTCCAGGTGCCTTTTTTATATTTAACTTCAACAATTTCTCCTCCACTTTGCTCTCAGTTATTACAAAATCACTTAGCTTTCTGTTAGAGTTTGTTAAACTTCTGGCATTCCCCTTCTTGAATAACTCCTCATGTGTGAATATAGATGCAAAATACTCATTCAGTTTATCAGCTACTTGAGCAGGATCATCAATAGTCAAACCATCTATGTTAAGTGGACCAATCTGATTCATCAACTTCCTTCTAGATATTTCTTCAAGCTCTTTACTTTTACATAAGTAAAGAGCTGTTTGCTGTTTTTCTTTGCATCCTTTGCCAAAGATTTCTCGTAATCTGCCTTCGCCTGCCTAACCTCCTTTGTGACTTGATTACAGACAAGCTTATATCTGCCATAGGCTTCTGTATCATCTGATAATTTATATGCATCTGATACAATTTTCTTTTCTGCCACAATCCTCATTAATTCATCTGACATCCATTTAGATCTGAACCTACAGCCATATTTCTTGGTTGGAATGAAAAGCCTAGTAGCCTCCAAGATTAAGTCCCTGAAGGCTTCCCATTTAGAATTTGATGTTTTTAACATCATCAGTTGATCCCATTGTATATAATTTAAAAACTGTCTGAGACTCCTACAGTCACCTTTATGAAAACAAAAACCCTTCCTTTTACCCTTGATGATAGTTACATCTTTAAGTAAATCCCACTTCAGTACACTGTGATCGCTGTCACCTAGTCATTCCCTTATCTGCAAATTCTTTATGCACGAAGAATTAATCACTGCTGATAATTAGATCAAGAGTATTACTCCCTCTGGTTGCCCCTCGAACATGTTGCTGTAGAAAACAATCCTACAAGAAATCCACAAAAGTTTTCCTGGCGTGCGAGTGACCAACCACAAGTTCCAATTAATATCTGGAAAGTTAAAATTCCCCATTGCAAGACATTCTGATTTGCTGGCTCACTCTGTCTCTGTACAACTGTTTGCTGTACTCATCAGAGTCATTAGGCCTCTAGTACACTCTTACACTCATTTTCCCTTCCCCAGTGTTTATTTCACACCAAACAGACTCGACATTGCACTGTCCACCCATGTCAACTGGATGCACTTAGATTTTGGGTTTCTTAACTAACAGCATAACCCCCTCCTCCCATTCCTATCCTTTCTGTACACATTGTACTCCCAAAATTCCAATTCTGCACTGCTTATATCCGTCTGACATGTCTCTGATATCCTAAGAATATCTGCCTTTGATGCCTTGATCAGCACTTCAAATTCATCAAATTTATTTACTATACTCCTAGCACTGGTGTACATGCAAGTACACATGCACCTGTTCTTACTCTTAGTTACCTAACACAGCCCATGTATTTACTTGTTTCCATGACGAATCCCAGCAGCTCTTGAAATCCCCAGCAACTTGCTCTATAACTGCTGCTCATTACAATAGGAGTGCAAGAATCACTTTTGCCTCTGCCTGCAGCTACTGTTAATCCTTTAGTCTGTGAATCCTCCCAAGCTAGCAGTTTTCCAACCCACCTAACACTGCCTCGAAAGCATCAGCAAAGCACAGACCACGCTGAAAAAAATTCAACCCTGTGAGCCTTGCACAATCTCTCTAGGGCTGAATTGATCGACAAGGAAATTTTATTTATCATTGACAAAACATGGTAGGTCATCTTCATTGTACACTTCTGTAAGAAGCTGTAAATTATTTCAAGTCTATATAGAGATATCAGTTAAAAATTAAATGCTCCATGGTCTCAGGAGCACAACACTTACATAATGGAGAGGCAGCCAACCCCAGAGTGAACAATTTGGAGTTCAAGCTGCCATGCCCTGTTAGAAGAAAAGATACATTCAGATCTGGACAAAACCAGGCCGACTGTTGCTTGGTAAATTCTGATATGTTAGGAAGGTAACAAAAAGTAACTCTACTAACTTCTTAGTAGAGTTACTTGGCCAACTATTAACAAGCTCTCTTCTAATTCTACAATTATCATCCTTAGTTGATATATCTAAATTAATTGAATAATTGCTCACCCTTGCAGGCAGAGCTTTCCAACAATAATATTGTAAGTAGTGGTACATAACTTCATATTGGATAGGAAGTTTTCCACTCAATACTTGGAGTGCCATTGTCGACACTGTTCTGCAATTTCTTGTGATTGCAAAAAGAAAGAAATATGCTTGAGTCAAATACTTCAAGACTAAACAATTGTTAACATGATAACCCCATGCACCTGCAGCATAACAAATTATTGGTATAAAAATACGCTCGTAGTATAACTTTAAAGTTGCGGGTTTAATTCCCCAGACATTTTTAGTTATTTTAATGATTTTACCAGGGTACAGACTTAAGTCCTACTGTACCAATTCTGCATCCTACAAAGTGAAGAACAGGAAATCCATCACAATGATTATTTAAATGCTTCATCAGCCAGTCTATCATTTTAATTTCCATAGTAATACAATGAATTGATTTGACTTTTTATAAAATTGGTGTCTGGGTAAAAACAAAAGGAAACTGTGATTTAACCACTTCAAACAGAAATTCTCTATGGAAGCATTTCTGTTTGAAATGGTTAAACAGAAATACTCTATTAAATAGAGTATCCATAGATTGGCTTGATTGAAGAGTTAGTAGAAGAGAACCATATAATGGGACCAAATTGAAATAAAGGCTACTTCAACTATGAAGGGCATCCTTCATAGCCATCCTAAAATCAGAAATTAAGAACAAATCCAATTTAAGAAGCCAGAATGCTTTCAAGATCTTTAATCAAAGTTGTTGACCATGAAGAGAAAGCATAACTTGCAATCTGAGTAAATCCCAAGAAATTTAATGGAATCAGATAGAAAAATGTCTACTTAATTAATGTGAATAATCAAACTGTCATAGAAGGAAGATTTCTATAAGAGAAAATCCAATATACTTTGACTGCTAGATTCATAACCAGACAATAAAGGTTGCTAAATACTCTAGAAATGATATAATTTAATTTGCATGTTAGTTGATAAAGCTGCAACTGATCAAAACACAGAGGAAAAAAAAAACAAACATAGATATCATCACAATAAGAAATTAGCATTAAAATTAAAGAAGGGCAAAAGAATAACTGAAAATAAAAAGGCTGATAACGAAACTCCTTGTGGAGTACCCATATTAAAGATAGGTTAATGACTGAAATATATTGAAGAAATACAATTTTATAAATGTAAGCAAAAGCTTCCATTTGTTGTTGCGGCAGTGTATGGTCTAAATAAATTCAAGAAAGAACCAGACAAATTCTTAGATGGTATGGATGAGTGACCTGTGTAGGGGATTTTGTTTTTTTTTTTTGGTTGATCCTGTATAAGCTTACTTTCTTATATCATTTGCCATTACTACTACCAAAAAGACAATAAAACAAATAAATTACCTCAAAGGTAAAAATCTTGAAATGACAAACATAAGAGTGAAAAGCCGAGAACTGAATCAAAGACATGCAATATCAATAAACATGGCATGAGAATAACTTTTCATTCAAATTTCTGTAAATTAATGAAGATGCAGAAGATGTGAAATAGTTGAATATGAAGGTAATCCATAATGAAGAGAGTAAAGTTTAGAGGGGGGAGGTGCACAGTGAGGGATCAAAACCTGTAATAAGATTTTTTTTGAAACAAAAAAGCAACAAAACAGAAATTTGTCTGAAATAATTTACAGAAGTAGGAGAGGTACAATTAGGAACTACTATAATACGATATTTCTTCACTGCTCAAGAAAATATGCTTTATTTAATGACATACTATACAGAAAATGGGGCAGCTAAAACCAAAACTAATGATTTTTACAGCATTATAATCAGATAACAAGGGATTGGATTTCATATTACCTTTTCACCTTATTCTCCCATTAAATTAAATTGAAGTGAAAGAGAATTTGATATTTTCAGAAACAGATCTTCATCAACATCAGAAAATATCCTCTTCCCTCTAGCAGCTTTATTAGTGACATATGCTTGAATTGCAGATTTCTTTGCAAGATAAAATAGCAAGAGCCAATGGAAAATGTAGGTCACATTGCTCCAATTAACCTTTATGCAACATTGTAAAAGCACTCTGTTTAATAACAAATAAAGCAGACTTATATTTCACTATGGTTTATCTTGTGAGGTGGTAGATGACTTTCATCAACCGGTGAAATACCACCACTTTGCTTATTGGAGGCTTGAAGTGGTGAAACCCATGTTTAGTCTCTAGAGCAAAGTTTCCGGCATCCTCTTCCCCCCATACTTCTCCTTCAGCCCATGCACGGTACTAAGTACTATAGGTTTTGATACCTTTCGTGTTTGGGGTTTTCATAAAAAAAAAAAAAAATACCCTTGATATTGTAATAAGAGAAATAAAAGCAGGCCACCTTAAAACTCAAAATTGGGCAACCGATATCAAAATCACAAAACAAATATCCTAGATAAGAAAGATTAAAAGCCAGAGGGCCAAGGAAATTTATTTAGTGTAATAAATATGCTTACTCCAATAAATTAACTTAAACTGCCATAATTAACTGGTAAATAAACCCAAGTAAAACCATAAACACTTTTAATGTACAATGACCTGATTAAATCACAAGATATGAAATGAAGTTCTCTGAGCAGTGCAGACGGGCGGCAAGAGTAGCTCATGGTGTAGTGGCAATGGTCAGGCCACACCTAGAGTACTGTATACAGGCCTGGAGGCCTCATTTCAAGAAGGATGTAGAGCTGCTGGAACGAGTACAGAGAAGGGCAACAAGATTAGTGAATGGAACAAAGGGGTGCTCTTACGAAGAAAGGCTTAAGTTTTGCAAATTACAGTGTCTGGAGACTAGGCACCAGCGAGGTGATCTGATAGAGGTGTATAAAGCCTTGAATGGTTTAAGCATGCTCAATGCTGATGGGATTCTTCCTCTTGCTCAGAATAATCACTTGAGAGGGGATAAATTCAAATTGAGGAAATACAGATGTAGGATAGACGTGCGGAAATTTGCCTTTAGCCAGCGGGTGGTTGGTTGGTGGAACAGACTCCCATCCCTTGTCGTGGAAGTTGATAGCCTAAATAAGTTTAAGGCTCAGCTGGACGAACAGGAGTGAAGTGGAAGTGGTTATTTTTTATTTATTTATTTATTATTTATTTTTTTTTGGCTGATGCTGCATAAGCTTGCTTTCTTGCATCAGATGCCTCTACTAATGCTAATGCTAAAAAACTAAAATAAAATACCCAAGTTAATTCAAACACAACCTGTGACAAATTCATAAAAACAAGGTCCAATCTAGCAAAATCTCTGGTGGGAAGGGATGGAATTTCTATCACTGAGAAAATCTTTGGTCAGACAAAGCAATAAGCTTTGAAGCACTGAGAAAATCTTTGGTCAGACAAAGCAATAAGCTTTGTCTGACCAAAGATTTTCTCAGTGATGGAACAATGCACAGGAGTCAGCTCTTTGGTCAGACAAAGCAATAAGCTTTGTCTGACCAAAGAGCTGACTCCTATGCATCAGGCAACACAGCAGCAATCTCCAAAGCAGAATGCGCTGGTCCCAAAGGAATTAGTTATTATTGGTGACTATTGTCAGAGAGAGATGAGGAATATACTACGCAAAAAAGGATAGGCGGAACAGGACCAGGGTATGTCTGTCAGGGGCAAAAGTTGACAGACATGACTGGAGATGTGAAATGTATCCCCAATTCACAAAGGGGGACCGAAGGGTGACAAGAGTAATTACAGACCAGTTAGTTTAACTTCCGTTCCGGGTAAAATAATGGAGTCACTGGTTAAAGACGCATTACAGGATCATCCAGACAAGACTGCAACAATAATTCAGACAGAATGGGTTTGTTAAGGGAAAGTCTTGTCTGACAAATTTGATAGGATATTATGATGTGGTTACAAAGGAACTGGATGCAAAAAATAATTTTGATATCATATATTTGGATATCAGGAAAGCCTTTGACACTGTTGTGCATGGAAGACTATGGTACAAATTGGAGCAGAATGGTATTAAGAGTAAGTTGCTACAATGGATAAAATAATGGTTGAGTGGCAGAAGACAGAGGGTGGTAATCAACGGGTGCTGCTCTTCGTGGACTAATGTTATTAGTGGAGTCCCACAGGGTTTGGTGTTGGGTCCACTGTTGTTTTGTATATTTATCAAGGATATTGATGAAGGTATATCAGGCTTAGTGTCTATGTTTGCAGATAATACAAAGGTTAGCAGGGTTGTTAATGACAGTAATGGTTTTTAATGACAGTAGAAAATTTGGGCAGATGGGCTAAGAAGTGGCAATAGAAGTTTAACCTTGAAAAATGCAAAGTACTGCATATGGGTAGAAGTAATCCCAGAGAAAAGTACCAACTGTATGGTACTACACTTAAGGTGGTAGAAAATGAAAAAGACCTGGGAGTAATTGTGCAGTCAGATATGAAGTTTTCTGAGCAATGCAGACAGGCTGCCAGGGCAGGTCATGGGGTTTTGTCAATGATATATAGGAATTTTGCTAGCAGGGAAAAGGAGGTGATTGTCCCTCTGTATAAGGCAATGGTCAGGCTACGCCTTGAGTACTGCGTACAGGTTTGGAGGCCTCATTTAAGGAAGGATGTAGATTTGCTTGAGAGTGTACAGAGAAAGGCAACAAGATTGGTGAGGGGAATGAAGGGATCCTCTTACCAAGAGAGGCTTAAGTTCTGCAAATTGCAGTGGCTGGAGACTAGGCACCTGCGCGGTGATCTGATTGAGGTGTATAAGGCCTTGAATGGGTTGAGCAAGCTGAATTCTGATGGGATCTTTCCACTTGTTCAGATTACGAACCTAAGGTGGCATAAATTCAAATTAAGAAAAGACAGATGTAGAATAGATGTGTGGAAATTTGCCTTTAGCCAGCGGGTGGTTAATTGCTGGAACAAACTTCCATCTGTCATTGTGGAAGTTGATAGGTTAAATAAATTTAAGGAGGAACTGTACAAGCAGGGAATAGTGTGATTTTTTTTTCTTTTTTTTTTTTGGCTGATGCTGCATAAGCTCATACACTTGCTTTCTTGCATCACATGCCACTACTACTACTACTACATTGTAGAGCAGATATTATCTTTTAAGGGCACAAAAGGTGATATAGTTGTACACATTGGAACTAATGAAATTAAAAGTAAGAGATCTGCAGATTTACAAAACAGGTACAGGTCAATGTTAAAAAAAAGTTGCGAGTTAGGGTTGAATGTGAAAGTGTCTGCAATTCTGCCCAGACATGATAGAAGGGAGTATATGATGAACGCTTTGTCGATCAATTTGGCCCTGGCCAGATTGTGCAAGGCTCAATGGGTAGAATTTTTTTCAGCCTGGGCTGTGCTTGTTAACAGGAGAGACTGCTTCTACAGGGATGGGGTACACTTAAACAGAAAAGGTGCAAGAATATTTGCTGATGCTATCGAGGCAGTGTTAGGTGGGTCAGAAAACTGCTAGCTTGTGGGGGGGTTGTACACAGACTAAAAGGTTAACAGTAGCTGCAGGCAGAGGCAAAAGTGATTCTTGCACTGCTTCTACTGGAATGAGCAGCAGCATGGAAAGCAAGGCAATGAAGATTTCCAGAACTGTTGGAAGTCCTAGTGGAACAAATAAATACATTGG
Organism: Mastigoproctus giganteus; assembly: GCF_048544385.1. Taxonomy (NCBI): domain Eukaryota; kingdom Metazoa; phylum Arthropoda; class Arachnida; order Uropygi; family Thelyphonidae; genus Mastigoproctus; species Mastigoproctus giganteus. Next base: position 8,252,791 of record NC_143581.1, read on the forward strand.
CTGTTTTAGGGTAACTAAGGGAAGAAACAGATGCATGTATAGAATGTGTGCAGGCATATACATTGGACTCCCACTTTACGATATTGATTCGTTCCAGAGACACCATCGTATAATGAAAATATCGTAATGTGAACCCAATAACACACTGTTTTTTGATAATTCGTTTCAAGTCCTCGGAAGTTGAAATTTTCACTATATAACTAAGCTATTTATCTCTGTAAAAGGTGATTTTTATAACAGAAATTGTATTAGTTTTATATAGAATACTGAATACCGTATTTTCCAGTGTATACCACACATCTTTTATCTAAAAATAACTCGCCCTAAAATTTTGGGTGCATCTTATACACCAGAATAAACAGTAGAGCATGATACAAATTAAAAAAAAAAGAAAAAAGATAAAAAATGCTGATGGTGCCACACATTTTTACTTATTCCCCCACCCAAATGTTGTTTAAAATGATAATTGATAATTATAAACATTAAAAAAACCAAAATCGTAATTTTCATTTAACTTACATTGGAAAAGCTGCGGTCAATGGTGGTGTGGCGATGGAGATGGAAGAGAATCTTTTACCATCAAGGTATCAGGACAACCTTCAGGATCTGGTGTTCTTTCCGATCGCTACCTCTTGCTACTTATGGTATAAAAACTGTCCAAAGTGGTTTGCTTTTGGCGTTTTCTCTGAAGGTTCTAGAAATAACTTAACACGTGATCTTCAAATTTGCAGGTCATCAATTCAGGGGTTTCAATATCTGGGTTTTTTTCTTACTGTCCTCTTCACAATATCCCACGCAGCAAACATGTCCTTAATTTCTTGAGTTGTTGCTACACAGTCATCCTCCTCATGTTCCTCATCTCCACTGTCATGCTCGTCCAACTGCTCTAATTCCTGGAGCTCCTCTGTTGTCAACTCCCTTCCGTGGTCTGCAATTAACTCCACATCTACCGCATCAATCTCTAGAGCCAAGGATTCACCAAGAGTGATAATTTCCTGCTCTAGAACACCTTCAGCTTCAAATCCTTCAAAATCATGGATGACTGAAGGCCATAAGTTCTTTCAGGCTGCATTGAGGCACAGAGCTGAAACTTCATTCCAAGAACCGACAATCATTTGTACACATATCTAAGATGTTAAACCTGGTCTTCCAGAATTCCTATAAGATGGCTCTGTCTCCTGAAGTCTCTTCAAAGCACTTCGCAAGCATTTTCTTTGTGTGAGTTTTTTTAAAGTTGGCAATCACTTGCTGATCCATCGGCTGAAGCAGAGGAGTGGTATTGGGTGGGAGAAATTTGACAGTAATGAAGTTAAATTGCTCCTCCAGAGATTGGGCAAGTTGGGGATCATGACCTAGAGCATTATCCAAAATTAACAGTGCCCGGCGAAGGTAAAGAAAACCTGCACGAAAAACGTTGAATGACTTACGCGGAAAATTAGTTTCCCGATATGGCACTCTAGCGCTGCTCACTCAGTAAACAGACGGTAGGTGTTATCGGTCTGGAGCAAAGTCGAGAACGATATATTGATTGACAGGTAGGTGTGGCAAACGATGTGCTGATTGGAGCGCAAACACAACACATGATAACATCGGTTGAGTATCACTTTAGCAGCACTAATGGTAACTTGTCCTAATCGCACATGTCCTAACCTTTTTTCACCATTACAGTATTTGGTAATGGTGGAAAAAGGTCAGGTTACCTCGACTTGAATCCCATGGGAGCTTCAACCTCTCCCGAAGTAGAGGGGGTAACCTAACCTTTTTTCTTTAGAATCAGTTATATTTAGAAATACATTCATAAAAAAATAAATTTTTTTATGACTGTATTTTTATTTTCTTGTTCAATTATATGCCCTAATGGTGAAAAAAGGTCAGGTTCCCTCCACTTGAATCCTATGGGGGCTTGAACACTACTGAAATGGAGGGGGTAACCTAACCTTTTTTCTTTAGAATCATGGGTGGACTAGCACATAAATTGTTTATTAACAAAATATTAATATTTTATTACTGTACTTTTATTTTTAAAGACACTCGTGCGGATACACACGTATCATAACGTCAATCAGCACCTTAAAAGATTCATCGCTACTATTACCTGATCACCGTTCATTACAAAACTATTATGCACCGTTCTTCACTGGTAAATACACATCATAATGCCAACCAATGACTACACAGTAGCTTGTCGTCTGTCACACCCACCACCAATCATTTCATCGTTTGCCACGCCTACCTGTCAATCAATATATCCTTCTCGATTTCTGCTCCAGACCGATAACACCTACCGTCTGTTTATCGAGTGAGCAGCGTTAGAGTGCCATATCAGGAAACTAATTTTCCGCGTAAGTTATCCAACGTTTCTCGTCGTTCTCGTGCAGGCTTTCTTTACCTTAGCCACAGTGCCTTTAAAGGAAGTTTGTCTTTTTCTAAGTAACCTTTGACTGAAGGACAAACACTTCAAATACCCATTCATTTAAGCGGTGTCTTGTCACCCAGGCCTTCTTGTTACACCGGCAAAAGACACCCAACCTACTTTTGACCTCTTGCTGTTTAAACACTCTGGCAGTTTCTGAGTGGTAAACCAACATTGGCTTAAGTTTAAAATCACCACAGGCATTGGACCCTAATAGCAGAGTATCCTTCATAAGCTTATGACCAGGCATGTGCCTCTGTAGCCAAGTGGGCAGGAGCAGCAGTGCATAGCACATGTTTCTTGATTAGACCGGGGTTCGAGCCCTTGACCACCAAATACGGAGGATGCGGAAAGGTCAGGGAATGACCACCGCATATCCCTGGAGCAATATGGCCTTAGTTGCTGATGCTCCTAAAAACCAAAAATAACAATAACAATGACCAGGCAACGAAGTGTCTTCTTTTGTGATGTATGTTCACCTAGGCATCCTTTTCCAAAAGAGGCCCGTTTCGTCTGTATTAAAGACTTGTTGAGGAAGGTAACCCTCCTCTCAATGAGCTCTTGAAACTCCACCTTAATCAGCTGCTTCCTGATCAGCACTGCAAGCCACTCTATGCCTTATGACACTTTTAATATTGGACCTTTTTCTAAAACGGTCGGACCAACCTTTGCTGGCTTTAAAGTCCCCATATTGTGTATTGCTAGCTGAAGGTATTTTATTCTTTAAGTCCTCAAAAATCTGCTTTGCACGTTCACAAATGTATTGTCCAGGAACCGTATTACTCTTCATTTGTTTTTCTTTTATCCACAGCAAAAAAGCCTTTCCATTTCTACAATCAGTTCTCTGCCTTTTTGAATTGTGTTAGATTCATCACTTAGTTTAACTTTTTTAAGATTTTCTTTTTGTTTCACTATGATAGAAATGGTCGACTGTGAAAAATCATATTCACGCAACCAATGAACTAATTTTAGCACCATCATGTTTTTCACTATTTCTTGTTTAATTTTAATTGAAATTTTCTTCTTACTGCGCTCTTTAGGGGCCATATTATGCAATGCTGTATGTTCAAGAATTCAATACAGTAAATTTATGGAAAGTAAGCAAAAAAAAAAATCACTTGAACTAAAGGATATGAAAACAAAACAAGTGCTCAACACATTTATAAATTCTGCTATTGGCTAATACAAAGGATCACGTTGTCTGGTTGGAGACAATCGTAAGCCATTGTAGAGTGAAATAAGTAGACACCAGAGATCACTGGTTAGTAGAATCAGCGGCTCAAATCATTAAAATGCACTACACGTTCACCGTTTATTGCTATGTTTTGTTGTAAGAATGAATTTTAAATGCATTTGTGATATTTTTTTAAATTACAGGACTATTAGCCTAATTTCTTATGCTAGCATGGTTCTTCTTAAAATCATATTGAACAGAATCTCAACAAAACTTGAAGAAATGCCAGAAGGGCAAGCAGGTTTCAGAAGGGGTAGAGTAACCAGAGATCAGATCTTAAGCCTATGAGTGATTATTGAAAAATGCAAAGAATTCAATGTTCCATTCGTTTTGTGTTTTATAGATTATGCAAAAGCATTTTATTGTGTTCAACATGAGAAACTATGGGAAATTATAACTATTATGGGTTTCCAAATCCACATAATTCAGCTGATTAAGCTACTGTATCAGGAACAGGAAGGAACTGTGAGAACAAAAATGGGAAACATAGACTTTTTCACAATAGGTAATGGTGCCAGGCAGGGCTGTATTTTGTCACCTCACCTTTTTAATCTTTATGCTGAAGGTGATTATGCTGATTTATGCTTTGTGTGTGAAGCTTTGGAAGATTTAGAGACTGGCAAAATTGTAGGACTGAAGATAAACAACCTTCGTTATGCAGATGATACTGTGCTAATGTGTAATTCTAAGGATCATCTTAAAGAAACTCTGAGGAGAGCATGTGAAGCAAGTAAGAAAAAAGGATTGTTTCTGAATGTGTGTAAAACTAAAATTATGGTGATTAGTGATAATCTCGATTCCAGTAAAGTGAAGGATAATGGGCAAGATATCGAAGAAGTTGATGAATTTGATTACTTAGTGATTGATTTGATTACAAGAATAAATAAAAATAGTGACTGATCAAATTATGTAAAGAGACGACAGGCAACTGTTAAAACGTTGGTCACTGATCTGATAAAATTATGGAGAGATCATGATCTGCCCCTAAAGACGAAACTGAGAATCACTGATTCATTAATTTTTCCAGTTGTCACTTATGGATGTGAAGGTGGAATCTGAAAAGAGTTGACAGGAAGAAAATTGAGGAATTTGAAATGTGGTGTTACAGGAGAATATTGTGTATTTCTTAGTTGGATCGAAGAACAAATGAGTGGATATTGAATAAAATTGGCAAGCCTAAAATTCTTCTTCATAGCATCAACAAAAGAAAACTCAAGTTTTTTGGTTATATAGTAAGAAGGGAAAATTTTCTGTTGAAGAATACAATGGAAGGAAAAACCGAGTGGAAGAGAGGCAGAGGAAGACCTGCAACTAGGAGGAAGGATGGGATCAGTGAAATTCTGGGCATGACACTTTGCAATGCTGCTCATATAGCACAATCGATGCAGTTGGAGGAATTTGTTGGTGGCCACAACAGATCGTCAGGGAGCTATGTGACTGGAAGAAGAACCCAAGAGAAATGTACCAACTGTGTGGTACTACACTCAGGGAAGTGGAAAAGACCTGGTGGTAATTGTGCAATTAAATATGAAGTTCACTGAGCAGTGCAGACGGGCTGCGAGGGCAGGTCATGGATTCTTGTCAATGATATATAGGAATTTTGCTAGCAGGGAGGTGATTATCCTGTTGTACAAGGCAATGGTCAGGCCACACCTAAAGTACTGTGTACAGGTCTGGAGGCCTCATTTTGAGGAAGAATGTAGAGTTGCTAGAACAAGCAAAGAAGGGCAACAAGATTGGTTAGGAAACAAAGGGGTGCTCTTACCAAGAAAGGCTTAAGTTCTGCAAATTACAGTGCCTGGAGGGCACCTGCAAGGTGATCTGATTAAGGTGTATAAGGCCTTGAATGGGTTGAGCAAGCTGAATGCTGATGGGATTCTTCCTCTTGTCCAGATTAGATTAAGAACCTGAGGGGGCATAGATTCAAATTGAGGAAAGACAGTTGTGGAATGGATGTGCCGAAGTTTGCCTTTAGCTAGCAGGTGGTTGATTGGTGGAACAGACTTCCATCTTTTGTTGTGGAAGTTGATAGCCTAAATAAATTTAAGGCTGAGCTGGACAGGCATTTGCAACAAATAAACGGGTGAAATGGGAGGGTTTTTTTTTTTTGCATAAGCTTGCTTTCTTGCATTGAATGCCTCTACTAATGCTAACTTTTAAAGGATATTAGGCCAAACTTTAATCAGGATCCCCAGGATATTATATTGAAATTATCCATTAATAAAGCCTCATTTCCAATACCTGAGTATCATCGAAATTCACTGCTAATTCATCAAATAATGCTATATCCATAGGAGGGGGGCATAAATTACAATTATGAATAAAGTAGACAACAATAGCATCGATCACTTCAAAAGACAATGAATTAGAATTATAACTATGAACTCTAAAATATTTCTTTAAAGCAATTAAGTCTGCTCCACCTCTCCTGCCAACATGGCTACACTGAAATACCTCAATCAAAATTATTATTTGTGTCTAATACATGCTAACTATCAGAGACAAAAAAATTCTTTTAATATATAAGCAATTCTTTGTCTTCTTTGTCACAGCATCTGTCAATATCAAATCTGTAGTTGATTAATTTAAAACAATGGTACGTTTTATTGTTTTATTTTTTGTATATTCTGTGAATGCATTAAAATAAACATACAACTTATTTTTTTCTTCCTGATGATTGAAAACCAATAAATTAAATCGTTTCACTTATGCTCTTAGAGTAGAGGTAAAGCCTAAACTCGTTTATTAACGACCTCAAATATTACTAATCTCTCTCTACTCATCATACTGTTGGTACTACCACATTCCAATCATGCTGTAATAAAATACTTGCTATTGGTTCACCAAACTGCTATTACAAATTTTATTTCCCAGACTGACTGTTTTGTATTGCCCCATTCCGATTAATACAATAGGCTGCTGCATCCAAAGAATTTTATCCTATGGCTCTTAGTGCTCTATATGCTTAATTTCATAAAGCACAACACAAAATGCAGATTAAAAATTAACAGTCAGATTTATGGCTAAGATTTATCAAAGACATACATGCATATCGCGAACATTCATTGCTATTTTTATCATGCCATGATCAAATATTGAAAAATTACTTACTTTACACTATACTGTAGTTTAAAAAATCATAAACAAAACGCCGTGACCACCTCTGATTAAAAAACTATCTTTACTGACAGTTGCAGGAAGTGACAAGGCGCCACCACAGCCTGAAGAAAAATAAGCGCAGCTGTTTCCTAATAAAGACCAGGAGTTCAACGACTTATTTCCTTATTATCCCAATTAGTGAAGTGGAATAAGTAGAGAAGGTCTAGTGTACAGTTTCGCAGGCAGCAAAGATAACACAAGATAATACTTCAAAGAAAACAACTTTGTGCTGTGGAGAAATTAAATAATTTACTTTGCAAGCAATGCGTGAAATGCATAACAACCCTTTCACTAGCGTAGCTACCCTTTTTCGGGCCAGAAGGCAAATAACATGTTCGGACCACTACTTAATTAATGAAAATTGCAAAAACTATGGGAAACGATGACTATTATGGGTTTCCAAATCCATATAATTCAGCTGATTAAGCTATTGTATCAGGAACAGGAAGGAACTGTGAGAACAAAAATGGGAAACACAGAGGTTAACAGGAGACAGCCAAAGACGCCGGGCCCCTAAATGGCCCGGGCTCGGAGGCAATTGCTTCGCCTGCCTACATGGTAGCTACGCCACTGAAACCTTTACAATATGATTAATATGCTCACTCACTGGACAAAAATTTGCAAACTTCATCATCGGGTGGTTGGTTGGTGGAACAGACTTCCATCCCTTGTGGTGGAGGTTGATAGCCTAAATAAGTTTAAGGCTCAGCTGGACAGGTATTTTGAACGAACAGAGGGGTGAACTGGAAGTGGGTTTTTTTTTTTTTTTTTTTTTTTGGCTGATGCTGCATAAGCTTGCTTTCTTGCATCAAATGCCTCTACTAATGCTAATGCTAATACGGCCACCTTTTGCGGGAATAATAAGCAAAAACGATAGGTTTTTGCTTATTATTTACATAATTGTTATTTTATATTGCACTTAATACGTTGTCTTATAGTTCTAATTACGCTGGTTATTTTTATTTTTATTTGTATAAACAGTTTTTGTAGATATACGTAATACTTTATAAAACGTTATTTCATTCGAATATTGCAGGCATTGTTTTGTATACAGTGATCGGGAATTCAAATTTTTTATTGAGGTAGTTAGGTAGCTCTAACGTATAATTATAGAAACAGTAATACGCTTCACTGTTTCTATTAGATAGCGTAGTATTGACATTTAATTTAATTTAATTTATTGATCTTATTAATTTAAAATATCATGCCCCAAACTAGAGCAGCAAAGCAACGGGCACAAAGTGGCAGGAGTGCTGTGACTCGGGGGAGAACTGAGGGGGCGATTCTCCAACGCATCACAACCTTAAAAAATGTGCAACTTGTGAAATGTTTGCCGAACTCTATGGAACGGAACATGATATTGCCGAACTATCTGGAACGGAACATGATATTGCCATGATATTGCCTATAATTCCACGATAGGAGGGAGTATATGATGAGAGCCTTGTCGATCAATTCGGCCCTGGAAAGATTGTGCAAGGCTCAAGGGGTAGAATTTTTTTCAGCCTGGACTGTACTTGTTAACAGGAGAGATTGCTTCTACAGGGATGGGATACACTTAAATAGAAAGGGTGCAAGAATATTTGCTGATGCTATCGAGGCAGTGTTAGGTGGGTCGGAAAACTGCTAGATTGGGGGGAGACAAAGACCAATAGATTGACAGTAGCCACTGGCAGAGGTGAAAGCGATTCTTGCACTGCTTCTATTAGAATGAGCAGAAGCCTGAAAAACAAGATGCATGGTATTTCAGAGACTGCTGGGAGCCATTGTGGTACAAGTAAACATATGGGTTGTGTTAGGGTAGCTAAGAATAGAAACAGGTGCAGGTATGCTAGGAGTTTAGTAAATAAATTTGATGAATTTGAGGTATTGCTCAAAACATCGAAGGCAGATATTGTTGGGATATCAGAGACGTGGTGTCACACAGATATAAGGGATGCGGAACTGCAATTTGGGGAGTACAACGTCTACAGAAAGGATAGACAGGATAGGAAGGGGGGAGGTGTTATGCTATTAGTTAAGAAACACATAAAAACCAAGGAAGTGAAGCCAGTCGACATCGCTGGACAGTGCAGTGTGGAGTCAGTTTGGTGTGACATAAGCATTGGGAGATCAAAATTGAGAGTAGGAGTGTGCTATAGGCCTAATGACTCTGATGAGTATAATAAGGAACTGTACAGGGAAATAGAGTGGGCCAGTAAATCAGAGTGTCTTATAATGGGAGATTTTAATTTCCCAGATTTTGACTGGAATTTGGGGGCTGGATACTCACACACTAGCAGGGCTTTTGTGGATTTATTGGATGATTGTTTTCTACATCAGCATGTTCGGGAGGCAACTAGAGGGAGTAATACACTTGATTTGATTATCAGCAGTGATTCTTCATGCATCAAGAATCTGCAGATAAATGAACCACTAGGTGGCAGTGATCACAGTGTTCTGAAGTGGGATTTACTCAAAGAGGTAACTACCATTAGGGGTAAAGGGAAGGGTTATTGCTTCCGTAAAGGCGACTACGATGGACTGAGACAGTATTTAAATTCTATACAGTGGGACCAACTGATGATGTTACCAACAGCAAATTCAAAATGGGAAGCATTCAAAGAACTTATCTTGGAAGCTACTAGGCTTTACATACCAACTAAGAAATATTGTTCAAGGTTTAGGCCAAAATGGATGTCAGATGAACTAATGAGGCATATGGCAGAGAAGAAAAATGCATGGGATACTTACAAATTAACACATGACACAGAAGCCTATGATAGATACAAGTTGATATGCAACCAAGTTACAAAGGAGGTTAGGCAGGCGAAGGCAGATTACGAGAAATCCTTGGCAAGGGATGCAAAGAAAAACAGCAAAGAGTTCTTTACTTATGTAAACTCTAGAAGGAAAGGGATGAATCAGATTGGTCCACTTGATATTGATGGGTCAAGTGTTGATGATCCTGCTCAGGTGGCTAACAAACTAAATGAATATTTTGCATCGACATTCACACATGAGGAGTTATTCAGCGAGGGGAATGCCAGAGGTGTATTCAACTCTAGCAGTAAGTAACAGAATCTTGAAATAACTGGGAGTAAAGTGGAGGAGAAACTGTTGAAGATAAACACAAGAAAGGCACCCGGGGTGGATGGGATCTATCCAGTTATATTAAAGGAGGCAGCAAAGGAAGTAAGCAAACCCTTAGCCATAATTATGAGAGCTTCCTTGGACTCAGGGGAGGTACCCATAGACTGGAAATGTGCAAATGTGACCCCAATTCACAAAGGAGGATCAAAGGCTGACACAAGTAATTATAGACCTGTGAGCTTGACTTCTGTTCCAGGAAAATTAATGGAGGCACTGGTTAAAGACGCACTGCAGGATCATTTAGACAAGACTTCAGTTATAGCTCAGACACAGCATGGTTTTGTTAAGGGGAAGTCTTGCCTGACCAACTTGATTGGATACTATGATGCAGTCACAAAAGAACTGGATGCAGGGAATAACTTTGATATTATATACTTGGATCTTAGAAAGGCTTTTGATACTGTTGCACATGGAAGACTGCTACACAAATTGGAGCAGTGTGACATTGGAGGCAAATTGCTGCTATGGATAAAGGGGTGGTTGAGGGGGAGAAGACAGAGTGGTAATTAATGGACACTGCTCATCGTGGACTGATGTTATTAGTGGAGTCCCTCAGGGCTCAGTGTTGGGTCCATTATTGTTTTCTGTATTTATAAATGATATTGATGATGGTATATCGGGATTAATGTCCAAGTTTGCAGACGATACAAAGGTTGTCAGGGTTGTCAAGGACACTACTGACACTATGCTTCTGCAACAGGATCTGGAAAGGTTGAGCAGATCGGCTGAGAGGTGGCAAATGAAGTTTAACATTGACAAATGTAAAGTACTACACATGGGAAACAACAACCCCAGAGCAACGTATCAACTCTATGGCACAACACTGACAGTGGTAGAGAATGAAAGGGACTTGGGGGTGATTGTGCAGGCAGATATGAAGTTCTCTGAACAGTGCAGACGGGCTGCAAGAGTAGCTCATGGAGTATTGTCAATGATATACAGGAATTTTTCCAGCAGGGATAAGGAGGTGATTATTCCATTGTATAAGGCGATGGTCAGGCCACACCTAGAGTACTGTATACAGGTCTGGAGGCCTCATTTCAAGAAGGATGTAGAGCTGCTGGAACGAGTACAGAGAAGGGCAACAAGATTAGTGAATGGAACAAAGGGGTGCTCTTACGAAGAAAGGCATAAGTTTTGCAAATTACAGTGTCTGGAGACTAGGCACCAGCGAGGTGATCTGATAGAGGTGTATAAAGCCTTGAATGGTTTAAGCATGCTCAATGCTGATGGGATTCTTCCTCTAGCTCAGAATAATCACCTGAGAGGGCATAAATTCAAATTGAGGAAAGACAGATGTAGGATAGACGTGCGGAAATTTGCCTTTAGCCAGCGGGTGGTTGGTTGGTGGAACAGACTTCCATCCCTTGTGGTGGAGGTTGATAGCCTAAATAAGTTTAAGGCTCAGCTGGACAGGTATTTTGAACGAACAGAGGGGTGAAGTGGAAGTGGTTTTTTTTTTTTTTTTTTTTTTTTGGCTGATGCTGCATAAGCTTGCTTTCTTGCATCAAATGCCTCTACTAATGCTAATGCTAATGCTAATGGGGGATTTCTTTGTGTGTGCGCGATGTAAAGAGTGTAAGGAAATCAGGCGACAACTCAGCGTTGTTATGGGCCTATATGAGAGTTTGAAGGACAGGGTGGATGCCCTCGAAAGATCTAAATTGAGGGGCCCATCAGGCTCTCAGCTGCCCACATCAACGCCAGAGCTTGCACTTGGTCATCACGCAACACAGCGGCAACCCCCAAGGCAGATTGCGCTGGTCCCAAAGGAACTAGTAGTTGTTGGTAACTCTATTGTCAGGGAAACGGGAAACATCCTTTGTAGAGAGGATAGATGGAACAGGACCAGGGAATGTCTGCCAGGGGCAAAGGTTGATGACGTTGTAGGCCAGATATCATCTTTTAAGGGCACAAAAGGTGATATAGTTGTACACGTTGGCACTAATGATATTAAGAGTAGGAGATCGGCAGAATTACTTAACAAGTACAGGTCACTGATGAAAAAAAGCCGTGAATTAGAGTTGAATTTGAAAGTGTCTGCAATTCTGCCCAGACACGATAGGAGGGAGTATATGATGAGAGCCTTGTCGATCAATTCGGCCCTGGAAAGATTGTGCAAGGCTCAAGGGGTAGAATTTTTTTCAGCCTGGACTGTACTCGTTAACAGGAGACACTGCTTCTACAGGGATGGGATACACTTAAATAGAAAGGGTGCAAGAATATTTGCTAATGCTATCGAGGCAGTGTTAGGTGGGTCGGAAAACTGATAGCTTGGGGGGATACAAGGACTAATAGTTTAACAGTAGCCGTAGGCAGAGGTGAAGGTGATTCTTGCACAACTTCTATTAGAATAAGTAGCGACCTGAAGCGAGGGGTGTTGGGGGTTTCAGGGAAGGATTTCAGTCATCGTGAAACAGGTGGGTATATGGGATGTGTTAGAGTGGCTGGGAATAGGAATAGGTGCATGTATATTTGCATGTATACCAATGCTAGAAGTATAGTAAATAAATTTGATGAATTTGAAGTGTTGGTCAAGACATCAAAGGTGGATACTGTTGGGATATCAGAGACGTGGTGTCACACAGATATAAGGAATGCCGAACTGGAATTTGGGGAGTACAATGTGTACAGAAAGGATAGACAGGATAGGAAGGGAGGAGGTGTAATGCTGTTAATAAAGAAAAACATAAAATCAAAAGAAGTGCATCCAGTTGATATAGATGAACAGTGCAGTGTTGAGTCAGTTTGGTGTGAAACTTTTGCACTGCGAAAGCAAAAATTAGAGTAGGAGTGTGTTATACGCCTAATGACTCGAATGAGTACAATGAACAATTGTACAGAGAAATAGAGTGGGCTAGTAAATCGGAATGTCTTATAATGGGGGACTTTAACTTCCCAGATATTGACTGGAACTTGTGGTTGGGCACTCACACACTAGTCAGAATTTTGTGGATTTATTGGATGATTGTTTTCTGCAGCAGCATGTTCGAGAGGCAACCAGAGAAAGTAATACTCTTGATCTGGTTATCAGTAGTGATCATTCATGTATTGGGAATTTGCAGATAAAAGAACCACTAGGTGGCAGTGATCACAGTGTACTGACGTGGGATTTAATTACCATCAGGGGTAAAGGAAAGGGATTTTGCTTCCGTAAAGGCAGGTACAGTGGTCTCCGACAGTTTTTAAATTCTGTACTGTGGGATCAACTGACGATGTTACCAACAGTAAATTCTAAGTGGGAAGAATTCAAGGAATTAATCGTGGAGGCTACTAAAAGTTTCATACCTATTAAGAAATATTGTTCAAGGTTTAGGCCTAAATGGTTGTCAAATGAACTCATGAGACTCGTAACAGAGAAGAAAAATGCATGGGATGCACGTAAATTATCAAGCGACTCAGTAGCCTATGGCAGATATAAGTTAATCTGTATTCAGGTCACAAAGGAGGTTCGGCAGGCGAAGGCAGATTACGAGAAATCCTTGGCAAAATATGCTAAGAAAAACAGCAAGGATTTCTTTACTTATATAAACTCTAAAAGGAGGGGGTTGAATCTGATTGGTCCACTTGACATCGATGGTTCGACTGTTGATGATCCTGCTCAGATAGCAAACAAACTGAATGAGTATTTTGTTTCTACATTCACACATGAGGAGTTATTAAGGTTTGAAAATGGCAGAAGGGTATCAAATTGTAGCAGGGTGCTTAATGACCTTGTAATAATTGAGAGCAAAGTGGAAGAGAAATTGTTGAAGTTAAACGTAAGAAAAGCACCTGGGGTGGATGGGATCTATCCAGTTATATTAAAGGAGGCGGCAAAGCAACTAAGCAAACCCTTAGCCATAATTATGAGAGCATCCTTGGACTCAGGAGAGGTTCCCACGGACTGGAGATGTGCAAATGTATCCCCAATTCACAAAGGGGGATCGAAGGGTGACACGAGTAATTACAGACCAGTTAGTTTAACTTCTGTTCCGGGTAAAATAATGGAGTCGCTGGTTAAAGATGCATTGCAGGATCATCTAGACAAGACTGCAGCAATAATTCAGACACGGCATGGGTTTGTTAAGGGAAAGTCTTGTCTTAGAAATTTGATAGGATATTATGATGTGGTTACAAAGGAACTGGATGCAAAAAATAATTTTGATATCATATATTTGGATTTCAGGAAAGCTTTTGACACTGTTGCGCATGGAAGACTATTGTACAAATTGGAGCAGAATGGTATTAAGGGTAAGTTGCTACAATGGATAAAAGGATGGTTAAGTGGGAGAAGACAGAGGGTGGTAATCAATGGGTGCTGCGCTTCTTGGACTAATGTTATTAGTGGAGTCCCCCAGGGTTCGGTGTTAGGTCCACTGTTGTTTTGTATATTTATCAATAATATTGATGAAGGTATATCAGGCTTAATGTCGATGTTTGCAGATGATACAAAGGTTGGCAGGGTTGTTAATGACAGTAATGGCAGTGTGCTACTGCAACAGGTTCTAGATAATCTAGATGGGCTAACAAGTGGCAACTGAAGTTTAACCTTGACAAATGCAAAGTACTGCATATGGGTAGAAGTAACCCCAGAGAAACGTACCAACTGTGTGGTACTACACTTAAGGTGGTAGAAAATGAAAAAGACCTGGAAGTAATTGTGCAGTCAGATATGAAGTTCTCTGAGCAATGTAGACAGGCTGCCAGGGCAGGTCATGGGGTTTTGTCAATGATATATAGGAATTTTGCTAGCAGGGAAAAGGAGGTGATTATCCCTCTGTATAAGGCAATGGTCAGGCCACGCCTTGAGTACTGCGTACAGGTCTGGAGGCCTCATTTTAGGAAGGATGTAGATTTACTTGAGCGTGTACAGAGAAGGGCAACGAGATTGGTGAGGGGAATGAAGGGATCCCTCTTACCAAGAGAGGCTTAAGTTCTGCAAATTGCAGTGGCTGGAGACTAGGCACCTGCGCGGTGATCTGATTGAGGCATATAATTAGCATTAGCATTAGTAGAGGCATATGATGCAAGAAAGCAAGCTTATTCAGCATCAGCCAAAAAAAAAAAAAAAAACACCACTCCCATTTCACCCCTCTGTTCGCTCGAAATACCTGTCTAGTTAAGCCTTAAATTTGTTTAGGCTATCAACTTCAACAACAAGTGATGGACGTCGGTTCCACCAACCAACCACTCGCTGGCCAAAGGCGAATTTCCGCACATCTATCCGACATCCGTCCTTCCTCAATTTGAATTTATGCCCTCTCAGGTGATTATTCTGAGCAAGATGAAGAATCCCATTGGCATTGAGCATGCTCAAACCATTCAAAGCCTTATACACCTCTATCAGATCACCTCGGCGATGCCTAGTCTCCAGACTCTGTAATTTGCAAAACTTAAGCCTTTCTTCGTAAGAGCAACCCTTTGTTCCATTTACTAATCTTGTTGCCCTTCTCTGTACCCGTTCCAGCAGCTCTACATCCTTCTTGAAATGAGGCCTCCAGACCTGTATACAGTACTCAAGATGTGGCCTAACCATTGCCTTATACAAGGGAATAATCACCTCCTTATCCCTGCTAGAAAAATTCCTGTATATCATTGACAAGACACCATGAGCTACTCTTGCAGCTCGTCTGCACTGCTCAGAGAACTTCATATCTGCCTGCACAATTACCCCCAGGTCCTTTTCATTCTCCACCACTGTCAGTGTAGTACCGCAGAGTTGATACATTGCTCTGGGGTTACTGTTTCCCATATGTAGTACTTTACATTTGTCAATGTTAAACTTCATTTGCCACCTCTCAGCCCATCTGTTCAACCTTTCCAGATCCGGTTGCAGCAGCATAGCGTCAGTAGTGTCCTTAACGACCCTGCCAACCTTTGTATCATCTGCAAGCTTAGACATTAAACTTGATATCCCATCATCAATATCATTCATAAACACCGAAAACAACAACGGACCCAACACTGAACCCTGAGGAACTCCACTAATAACATTAGTCCACGTTGAGCAGTGTCCATTGATTACCACTCTCTGTCTTCTGCCACTCAACCATCCCCTTATCCATAGCAGCAATTTGCCTCCAATGCCACACTGCTCCAATTTGTGCAGCAGTCTTCCATGTGCAACAGTATCAAAAGCCTTTCTAAGATCCAAATATATAATATCAAAGTTATTCCCTGCATCCAGTTCTTTTGTGACTACATCATAGTATCCAATCAAATTGGTCAGGCAAGACCTGCCCTGAACAAAACCATGCTGCGTCTGAGCAAGTGCTAGTTCAGCCAGTCAGTTGGAACCGACGACTTGCTGGAAATCCAGCAGTGTGAGTGCTGCTATGGTGGCTGGGTCATGTTCAGGAAGGTCTAGTCCAGGTGTCGTCATTGAGACTCCATTTTGTGAGTCTGTGTCACATCCAGACTGAAGGCTGGTCCAGTAGTCCGTGATAACGAATAGTGGGGTGGTCAAAACCGGGAATCCAAGATATTATGGTCAAGTCCAGGTATCGATGGTAGGTCTCTTCTTGATGAGATGTGTCACGTCTGGTCGGGAGAAGTTGGTCCAGGAATCAATGATGAGGAATTTGTCAAGGTATGTGTGGACCCTGTCTTTGATTGCACTGTTAGTATTGCCCCAACCAAGTGGGGAGACCAGTTGATTATTTGAGATGTGAGGGATCAAGTTGGGTTCTGTACTCCGGATGGTTTGTTGGTCTTGTATAATTTGGTCCAAGGCGTTAGCATCCATGGCTCAATGATGCGCAGCAACATTTGGCAGTCATGGTTGTTATGACCTATTGATTCGGATGTTAAGGTGGTGGTAGCACTTTCTGCCTGGTAAATAGGTCCATGGCAATTTGAGTCAGAGCTCTGTAAATTTCTTCATTCTGTAGGGTGAGGTGTTCTTGATTTTGGTAGTTGAAGCGTAGTCTCGTTATTAGGATCCTCCTGAAGTCCCCGTAGATATCACAGCTGCGGGCAAGGTGCTCCCACGTCTGATCCTCTCCACAGTGGCAGTGGGGTGAGTCTGAAATTCTGAAGTCATGCAGTTTTTTTCTGGAAGGGGCCATGTCCAGTGAGGAGGTAGGTAGCATTGAGTCCCGATGAAAATCAGACAGGTGTGAGGGGATAGAAGGCCCTGACATCCGGGAAGAATCTTTTGGTGACAGCGCCTTTAGTTGAGGTCTGCCATCTCTCTTGCCAGGTGTCTGTTAGATGTTCATTAAGTCTCTTCTTTTCAGCGTTTCTATTATTTGCTGGGTCAGTGGTGAAACCTGCACAGGTAACTGCTCTTCCTTTGGCTATTTGATAGAGCAACCCATGATGAACAATCTCCAGGTCCAGTGGAAGAGATCCAGTGAGGTTCCGGAGCGCATGGGTGCTGACAGTGCGACAGGCACGCGAGGACAGAAAGAGAAGAGAGCGCTGGATAGTTCCTAGGCGCGATCGGTTTACTACTGTATTGTCCTTCTTGTACCAGACTCCAGAGGCATAAGTGATAACCGGGATGAAAACTGCCTTATAGAAGGGGGGACAGTGTTCTCTTCTTTAAGCCTCAAGCCTCAAGAGTTGCCAGTCCTTTCGGGCAACTCTTGAGACTTGGGCAGCATACTCCCTGATCTTAATCCTGAGTTGATCTAGATGAGGACGGAAGGAAAGGTTTTTGTCTAAGATCAAACCTAGATATTTAAGGTCTGTTTTTAGTTTTACTGTAACACCATTGACCTTGATTTGGGGTGGTCTTCTCAAATCAACGGTACCTTTTAGTAGGATCGAATTGGTTTTCTCTGGGGAGATCTTTAGGTTGTTTTGCTCTGCCCAAGCTTGAAGGGTGGAGATGGCCTGGTTGGCAGTTGCTTCTAGTTGGGCTCTGTTATTGGCAGAAAAGAGCATGACCAGGTCATCTGCATAGGCCTGGGCCTGTACATTGTTGAGTTTGGTGTTCAAGAAATCATCCAGCACCAGATTCCAGAGGAGAGGCCCCAGGACAGATCCCTGAGGGCATCCCCTGAAGACTGGTCTGGAGACACTGCGGGTTATGTTGTACATCTGGCCGCATAGCCTAGGGTCCGTGGAACACCACAGACCACTAGTTTCCATCACTGGCACTGGGAGCCGGACCAGGTATGTGGGAAGAGAACTCTGGCTGGCCGACCCTGGGGTTAGCCTGAGCTTCCCAGGGAGAGCCAAAAAAAAAAAAAAAATAAAATAAAATAAAAATAAATAAAATAAAATAATAATAATAATAATAACAAAAAGAATAAAATAAAAAATAAAAAATTAAAAAAAAATAAAATAAAAAAATAAACAAATAAAAAAATAATAATAAAATATATATAAAATAAAAATAAAAATAATAAATAAATAAATAAAAAAATAAAAAATATAAAAAAAATAATAAAAATAAAAAAAATATATAAAATGAAAATAAAAAAAAATAAAAATAAAAATAAATTTTTTTCTTCTCTTTTTTTGAAATAGGAGAAGGGGTGAGAGATTGAGGTGAAGAAAGAAGGTAAGCAGAAGAAAGAGGGCGAGGTAGGGTGGGCTTTTCTCTTCTTCCTGAGGTCCCTACCTCAGGAAGAAGAGAAAAGATTGTGAGGTCAAGTGACCCACAAAGTCAGATTGCCTAATAGCATGACCCTGCATTTGATGTCAAATGCCAGTCCCACTCCCAGAGGAGTATTTATATGAGTTCCTACACAAGTAGGAAAATCAGATATTGTCCTACACCTTGAAGAGAGGAGGTGCCGGCAAGTGAGTGGGTGCCACATTGGGCAAGTGGCCCAGTGTCAGCAATTTAATCTTCTTCATCCAAGGGTGACTTGTGGGCAATGAGCAGTGTCCC
This sequence comes from Mastigoproctus giganteus, assembly GCF_048544385.1. Taxonomy (NCBI): domain Eukaryota; kingdom Metazoa; phylum Arthropoda; class Arachnida; order Uropygi; family Thelyphonidae; genus Mastigoproctus; species Mastigoproctus giganteus. Next base: position 8,271,556 of record NC_143581.1, read on the forward strand.
ACACTGGGTAGAGGACTTGGATAACCTTCTCTTAGGGGATGAGAGGAGGCACATGGATTTATGAAGCTCGAGGATTGCTTGGAGTTCTTGTGTCTATTGTAGAAAAGTCCTTTTTGAGTTCGTGGGTTTGTCAGATAGCTTCCTTTGTGAACGTCGAGAGATTCCTGTTAGTTCAGGATAAAGATCAATATCCTGTTTGTATTTTCTTTGATTCCATTCAGGATATGTTCTGTGAATTGAGTTTTGGGTTCATTATAAGATGGGGGTACAACTCGCCGGTCCTGGAGATAGGTCTTGATGCATCCATATAAGTTTTCTGGGACTTGCGCCCTCCGAAGCCTGCCGAGGACGCTGGGCCACCAGAGGGAATCGAAGGCACCAGCAAAGTCGAAGGAGATTAGTAGAAAGTATTTGGAGTTGCAGTTGGTAGCAGCTTCAATGATTGTTTCCAGTGCATCTACCGTGGAGCGTCCCTTCAGGAAACCGTACTGGTTAGGTGAGGAGAGACCAGCGTCATTGTAGTAGGCTTCTATTCTATGGGAGATCATCGGTTCGAGAAGTTTGCTGAAGACTGGCAGCAGTGCAATTGGCCGGTAGGATTGCGGCAGATCATGTGGTTTGGTTGCATTCTTCAATATAAGTCTAACGGTTGCAGTCCACCACTGTGTGGGGAAGAATCCTTGGTGAAGACAGTGGTTTAACAGGTTGAGTATAGTTGTGGGAATAAGTTCAATGGCTTTCTGGACGATTTCTGGATCGAGCATGTCTCTGCCTGGAGCCTTCTTATTTCTGATTCTAGATGCAGCTAAGTTGAGCTCAGTTGTGGTGAAGGGTTCTTCAATTGCAGTTGTGCGATATGTTTCATTTTCCGTGCAGAGCTGTAGCTGTTCCGTTGTGTGTGGGTAGGCAGGCTGCTGGAAAGTAGTATCTAGGATATTATTGATAGTGTCTTGCCACGATCTGGTGTAGAGAGTCCGTTCGGTAATTTTGTGGTTGATACGACCTTGCCTCTGGGGAACTTGTTAGTGGTCACTTTGTGCACAACCCCCCAGGGATCAGTGCATACCAGGGCTTCCCGTGAGCGCCTTTTATGCTGTTTTATTGTTGTGGTATACTGGTTCCTGGTCACTCGATATTGCTGCAGTAAAGCCTCTGTTTCTTCTGGACGCCATGTTCTTCTTGCACGTTCAGAGCGTTTTCGTCGGTAAATGACTTCGCGTCTAAGAGCCTGGAGTTCTGGTGATCACCAGGGGACAGCACCAGGTGTGAATCTCTTCTATTTGATAGCCTTGTTTGCAGCATTAGTGACGAGCTGTGTAATTGTGCATTAATGCTGGTCTGGGCTGAGGCTGCTAGGATTGAAGCAGCTAGCTCCACTGTTCAATTCCTCCTTAAAAAGGTTCCAATCAGCCTTATTCAGGGCATATCTTTTTTGTTGAGTTCGGTTGGTTGGTTGAGTTACTAGAGAACCGTGTAGTTGGAAGGTTAGTACCCTGTGGTCAGAGGTGGTCCAGTCCAGGAAGCAAGGTGCTGAGCAATGGAGCTTGAGGCTAAGATGACATCTATGGTAGCTTCCCACAGGGTACAGGAGAAAGTTGGCAAGCAGTTAGGTTTGTTTTGAATAACCAGGTTGCTGTTAGACAAGTAGTCCTCAAGACGTTGGCCATTTCTATTTCCTCTGTGATTTTGAGTTCGGCTGTGCCAGGCTGGGGACCTGCAGTTAACATCAGCCCCTATAATGAGTTTTGCATTTGACATTTGTAGCTGGATGGTCTGTAGATATCGGGTGGCAGGAAGAATATCTTCCCCCGGTCGACAGTATATCGACACTAAGTAGAATTGCCCCAGTGGTGAAATTACATGGGCGCACACAGCCCAGCTAGTACACAGATCAGTGATTTTGGTGACAGTCAGTTCGGGATTGCGAACGATGATCGCGGCCCAGGGTGTGTCACCATCAACCTGGACACTTTAAATCTCAAGGGGTAGCCATTTACTTCCTTGTTATGAGTGTATGGCTCCCGAAGAAGCAGCACATCTAAGTTCTCTTCATCTGCCTTTTTGACCAGTTGTGCAGCAACAGCCTTGGACTGCTGAGCGTTATGTTGTGCTATTTTCACAGAGTGGATATTTATGTTTGGTCTGTTACTCCCCATATCCTATTCTTGATTGTACGTGGACGAGTTAAGGTGTAAGGTGTAAGGTATATTGTTGTCATGCGGCCCCAGGGGTTTCCCCCATCTCCGCGTTGCTTTCTTTGTGGGTGTACCAGTTTCCTGGGAATGCCAGAGGTTTAAAAGTGTGTGGGTATTGTACCTGTGTAATGTCGTGTACCGTTGTTCATCTGGTCATTTAGCCGCTGGACCCCTGCTGGAGCCCAGCGTTGCCCCACCTTCGCCCCGTGGAGGCAGACCAGGAAACACCAGTAGACTAAGATTTACTCTGGCAGGTCCTGCCGCTTAATTTCCTGAGATTTCGGCAGCTAGGACCTAAAAAAAAAAAAAAAACTTATGTACACATACACATATATGCACATATACACAACAGTGATACATAATATATACGCATCCATGCAATCGTAATTACTTTGGATGTTTGCATACAGCACGTGTGCATGCATTCATATGGCAGGAGTAGGGCATTGCGTAGGATAATTAGGCCGAGACTGGGCGAAGATTATTTTTTTGCTAGATTAAATTTAGTGTGTAGGGCGCTCGCGTTGTGTATAGATAGAGTGGGGGAGGGGAGGAAGAAGGTTGGGGGAAAAGGCAGAAGTATGGGGGACACAGAAGAGATTCCCCCAGGTGGTCAGTGAGGCATGCCCATGCCTCACCAGAAGGAAAGGTGGGGTAGCAGGGGGCGAGGCGACTGGTCATCTCGTCCTCCTGCCAGGAAGGGATATTAAAGGAGAGCCAGGCTAGTGCTTGGCTCAGGCCGCCAGAACAGCTGCTATTCGTCCTTCATTCAGATTTTTTGTCTATCTTCATGGTTGCTTAGTAGTCCATCTTTGGTGTTATGCACATTTTGGCTTCTAGCCATTATGTGGCTAATGTGCATTCAGGTCCCGTCTTCTTCTGTACAGGGCTTCAGCGAACTTTGAGAAGGCAATATATTCCTGTCTCCCATCCAGGAGGTGTTGTTCTCTATCTCTGGGCAAAAAAGTGATCCGAGTGATGAGTTGGCAGCGGAGGTCATCATAAAGCTGGCATTCATGCATGAGGTGGTGCCAGCTCTCCAGCTCTCCACAGCAGCAAGTAGGGTCATCTGTAATGCCCAGGGCTGTAAGTTTAGCCTTAAAGGCACCATGTCCTGTTAGCAGGAAGGTCGCGTGGAGTCCCGGCGTGAACCATGCTGGAGCCATTGGATAGAGTTTTCCAACGTTGGGGAAGAATCGTTTGGTGACTTCTCCCTTTGGGGAATTCTCCCATCTGGTTTGCCAGGTTTGCATGAGATGATTTGCAAGTCTCTTTTTCTCAGTCAAACGATTTGTGGTAGGATCTGCGTCGAAGCCGGCGAAGGTGCAGGCTCTTCCCTTGGAGAGTTCATATAATACTCCACATTTAGCTACTTCGAGGTCTAAAGGTAGGGTTCCTGCCAGCACCTGCAGCGCGTGGGTGCTAACTGTTCTGCAGGCCCGGGTTATAGCGAGCATCATGGCTCTATGGATAGAGTCGAGGATTCTGCGATTTACAGCCATGGTGACTTTGGGGTACCAAGCTCCGGAAGCATAGGTAGCTATCGGCAGGAAGGCGGCTTTGTAAAACAGCTTGAGGGTCTTCTTTTTCAATCCCCAATCCCTTTTTGCGACTCTGGTAACAAGGGCTGTATAGCCCCGTATCTTCTTACGGATGTATTTCAAGTGTGCCTGGAAGCAGAGAGTGGGGTCCAGTATTACTCCCAGGTATCTAAGTTCCTTGGACAGTCGTAATGTGATACCATCAATCTTAATCTGTGGGGGTCTCCTGTAATCTAGGGCACCCTTGAGGAGAATGGAGTCCGTTTTGGTTGCAGAGATCCTAAGGAAGTGGATATTGGTCCATTCTTGTAGGATTTTAAGGGCATGATTTGCCTTTCTTTCCAGCTGAATTCTGCTGTTTCCCTCTATCATCAGGATGAGGTCGTCTGCAAAGGCTTGTGAAGACGCCTCTCCAATATCGGTATTTAGGAATTCATCCAAAACGATGTTCCATAACGTAGGTCCTAAAACGGAGCCTTGTGGACAGCCTCTGTTGATTTTTCTGGTGAGTATTTTATATGAAGCATTCACCATGATGAGTCTACTGGAGAGGTAGCTTTGGATTACTCGATAGAGGTTGCCTGGCATCCCACTCCCCCGGAGCCGGGCCAGGATGCTCGGCCACCAAAGGGTGTCAAACGCCCCAGCAAAGTCGATAGAGATAGCCAGGAAATATTTGTTTTCTGTGGCAGCTGCACGTGCAAGGACGTTCTTCAGGGCATCTACAGTCGACGTTCCCGGTCTAAAGCCGTACTGGTTTGGGGACATTAGGTTTGCCTGTAGGTAGTGAGCCTGTATTCTGGTTAACAGAAGTCGTTCCAAGAGTTTACTGCAGACTGTTAGTAGGGCTATTGGTCTGTAGGAAGTTGGTTGGTCTGGTGGTTTTGTCGGGTTTTTAATTATGAGTTTAATATTTGCTTTTTTCCAGTCCTTCGGATAGGTTCCAGTTTGGAGACATAGATTGAAGAGGTTCAGTAGCATGTCAGGGGCTATCTCCACCACCTTCCTGATGATTTCGGGCTCCAAGAGGTCCGGACCCGGACATTTCTTACTTTTAATAAGGTGCGCAGCCGCTTGTAGTTCCTCTATTGTGAAATCCGGTTCCCTGTCTTCTGTTCGGTAGTGGTCATTCTCTGTGCACATCTTGATTTGTTGGGGTGTCTGTGGGTCTACATGAGGGTGGAAGGTTGCATCCAAAATATTGTTAACAGATGCCTCCCAAGAATTGGTAGCATCTCCCTGTGGTGTTATGGTGGTTGAAATTACCTCTCCCCTGGGAAGTTTATTAGTGGTTACTTTGTAGACCACCCCCCAGGGGTCAGTGTTGCCAGTGGTTGCGACCAGATTTTCCCACGAGAGTTGTTTACTTCTGCGTATGAGCGAGGTGTACTGGTTTCTGGCCTCTTTGTAGATTTCCCGTAGTGCATCCACTTCAGGGGCAGGCCAGGAGCGTCTGGCTCTCTGGAATGCTTTTCGTTTGTCCTGGACTTCTCTTCGGAGCCTCTGGAGCTCCGGACTCCACCATGGTACAGCACCTGAGGCAGGTTTTCTTCGTTTTATGGCAGCATTCGCTGCTTTAGTAATGATCGCTGTGACTATTTTTTGGAGTTGGTCAGGGTCTTGGATTGTTTGAATTGCAGCTTGCTGTGTATCTTTTTCTGCTATTAGGGTGTCTCTGAATTGGTTCCAGTTTGCAGTGTTCACCGCATATCTCTGCAGCATTTTTCTCTCAGGATATTGTCTCTGATGGTCTCTGTTGAGTTGGAAGGTCAGGACCCTGTGGTCGGACGTTGTCCAGGCATCCTGAACCGTCCAGTCTGTTATATTGCCAGCAATGTTTCTAGTGGCTAGGGAGACATCGATGGTTGATTCCCATCGTAGGTTGCAGTAAGTCGGTAGTTGATTAGGTTGGTTTAGCACTGTTATCGTTGATGTTGCTAGGAATTCCTCCAGGCGCTGCCCATTCCTTGTCCCCTGCCTGTCCGGGGTATGGCTGTACCAAGCTGGTGACCTGCAGTTCACGTCCGCTCCTATTATTAGTTTCTGGTCAGGGAGGATATTTGTTACATGTTCTAGGTACCTTGTAGCCATCGTTATGTCCTCTCCAGGGCGGCAATAAAGGGCTACGACGTAGAAGGCTCCCAGTGCTGAGATAAGATGCGCACAGACTGCCCAGGCCGTGCAGAGGTGAGTGATCCTGGTAGCTGTTATATCTGGGTTTCTGACCACAATAGCGGCCGAGGGGATTTCATTTTCAGGTTGTATGATCTTGTATTGTAGAGGGTATCCCCTTACTTGATTGGCGGCTGCGTATGGTTCTTGGAGTATGATGATATCTATATTTTCGTCGTCGGCTTTCATCCTGACCTGGTCGGCCACTGCCCTGGTTCTATGAGCGTTTAGCTGGAAGAATTTGATTACTTTAGTGTTGAATTGTTTATGGTGTGGTGCCATAATCTGTTCTGGATTGGGTCAAGCTCTTGTATTTTTGGTATATGGGACACATGCTGTCTCTGAGGGAATGGGAGGCATCCATTTTCTGACTTTTGCAGTTTGCACAGACGGCGTCTGTGCTCTTATTTGGGCAGTCGGTGAAGTTGTGGCCCTTGCCAGCGCAGTGGCCGCAGGTTCGCACAGCCTGGGAGCATGTGTGCGATGTGTGTCCGAACTTGCAGCAGTTGTAGCATTTGATGATAGCCACATGTTCGCGGAATCGGTGGCCGCTCCAATATATATAAACTCTAGTCTGATTTATAAGTATTTGCCAAGCCAGCGGGCTCAGTTCTACCGACCAGTTGACTGTGCTCGAGGACTTGGTCTTGATGGTGTGCTTGGGTATCACATGATCATTTAGATTTTGATCTGGCAAATGTTTGGACAGATTTCTATCAAACAATTCTCTTGCGACCTCCTCAGGTTTGATATCCTTATCAAGGTCGTATTAGTCGGTCTCAGGTGAGGGCAATGGGTTTTTATCCTTGAAACTAGGGTTTTTCCTTCAGCAAACAGGAAATCGGCCTAAGACCGTCGCCGATGCTCCTAAAACCTACAATAAAAACAACGACGTCGAGGAGTACTCCAAAGTTCTGCATTCCATGGAGGGGTGAAATGGGAGTTTTTTTTTTTTTTTTTGGCTGATGCTGCATAATCTTGCTTTCATGCATCGTATGCCTCTGCTAATGCTAATGCTAATTCCAGAGTCTGGAACGATGTGCTCCGTTGAAAAAAACCTGCATCATGAATAGCTACTTAAGACAGAACTGCCACCACAAGCAAGCAACTGGAGCTCAGTAGTATCACGAACCAGCACAGTAAGCTGCCTGTAACAATCACAACAATGCTGATAGCACCATGAATAAGCCAGGTAATGTAAAGAGAAAACCGAAGCGGTCGATTATGTGGATACGGAAATGGAATTGGACACTCACCCAAATTCAGGAAGAGAATACCACATCCTTGCCCTTTCGCACCGAAAAAAATTCATTCGTTATGTTCCTTCACGCAGCACATTCACTCATATGAAAACTATGTACTGTGTAATCTAGCCTTTTAACTATTATCTTCCATACCTACATTCGCAGATGAGTTTCAAAGCATTTCAAGATCCACACCTCCAGACCACAACAGCCTAATCTACTAGTTCCAAGACGAAAGAACCCTATTTTTCCTAATTATGAATTTTTTTAATATTAGGGTGACCTTGAAATTTACTTTCAACTACACACGTGTATTGGGTCTGTAAATTGCATTTGTTCTGTGGTCGATTTTCCAGCTTTGTGGACGAAAAACCCCAGTTTTCGGGGGGGGGGGGGATAAAAACCTTGCTATCTATGCCTGAAACCGACTAATTCAGTCACGGAGTGAAAATGCTCATAAACGTTCATCGATGGGATTCGATCCCAGGCCTTTTCCATCCGGTGTGGGGGAGGACGATGACGATACCACTGTGCTCCCCACCCCGGCACCCAATTACAAAATGCTTATTTTATGTCCGTAGACGTGATTTAAATTCAAAGTTTTTATGCCTGCTTTGATAGGATCCTTGATCAGGTGGCTTTTTGTAGCCAAATAGAGATGTCCTGGAATCGATTCCCACCTACGGATCCGATCTGGTAATGGAGCATTTTCTGTTGGTGATAGAACAGCCTGCTGCAAAGTTTATTTCTATCATCTTCACTTCCTGACGATAGGTAGGATGATTCTCTCCACCACCTCGCTCGTACAGCAACATAAAAACAGAAATAGAATGCACATGACATATGGCAAAATAATAACCATATACTCTTACAGGGATAGAACAGCCTTAGGAATAGAAAAGCCTTCTAGAAAGTTTATTTCCATCATCTTCACTTCCTGACGATAGGTAGGATGATTCTCTTCACCTGGCGGAAAAGACCTCACTTAGAGTCCCGTCGATGACGCGAGGAATTTTTATGGGCGTTTTTTTACAATGTGGCTGAGTTAGTCGGTCTCAAGGAAAGGTAGCATGCTTTTTCTCCCCGAAACTCGGGTTTTTCTTCCAGCCAACAGTAAATTGACCTCAGTATACACGCGGTTTACAGATAATATACACAGAGCAATATAACTGTAGTCGCTGACTATAGCCATATTGCTCAACAACAACCACTTGCCCTACAACAGCAACAACTGTGACATCACCAGAGAAATTTTTTTTTTTTTTTTTCCTGCACCGGGTCAGAAATAATATCTGGTGATTTACAGCCAGAAAAGATACATCAGAACAAATAAATGATTAATAAGAAATAAAGTAATTCCTTTAAAATATACATGAAATATCTCATTAACATTAGCATTTAATTGCATAAATAAATTTCTTTTTTGTTGTTATACATATTTTAAAGAAAAGGTTTTATTTACATTATTTGGATCTTGCATCGCGTCCTTAGAGTTTTTTTTTTTTTTTGTGCTTGTCTTCTGTTGTTGCCACACGTGGCACGACATATGTGGTAGGACTATTTTGATTCATGATTTAATTATATTAGTTATTTATTGTTTCGATCTAGTTTCGGTTTTTTCCTCTTTCAGTTAAATAGCATTTAATAAGCGAAGCTTGGGAAGTTAGTTTTTAACCAACTGAATTCTGTATTATACGAACGGGATATACCACTTGATATTTTGTGTGAGCTGGTAATTGCTTAGGTTGTACAAATGAATACTGCAAGATTTACTGCATCCATTAATTAATTAAAACGATATCTAATATTTCTGTGACACATAGTTTCAATGTATTATAATAAACTAAATTTGAAAATAGGTTGGGGTACAGAATTTTATCGTTACACAATATGACCATATTACTAGCGATTACATCAGACACCTTTCGAGTTTAGTCCTAATAGCGGCATTTTTTTTGAAGTGTGCAAAAATCGCGTGGCCACATTTGGCCCTGTTTTTTGACAGACCACAATTTCTTTCATAAAAGTGGACAAAACATTGATAATAAGCTGGTTTTTATAGGAGAATTGTGAAGGAAGATCTTTGTGAGTATTTATTGGAAGGAAATTTAATTTTTTTAAAAAATAGTACTGCATGTGAAGATTTATTTTATAGTCTAATAGAAGAAAAAGCAACATTTGTTTGAAAATTAGAAGATTTTATAACTTTAAGAAGGGAGTTCAATGTTTTTTCCAAGTGACCACTATGTTTAGGAATAAAGCATATACGTGAATGCGCTATGCCTCATTCTGTCTTTTCAAATAAGGTATTTGTGATTCTTGTTTAGCTGATTTGCTTTGATTATCTTAAATTTTGTTTTGATTAAAAAAAAAAAAAAAGAGAAGGAAATTATAGAAAGAAAGGTGTGAAACTGATTTTTTACGTGATTCTTCCCACCATCTTGCTTGTGTAGCAACATAAAAACAGAAAAAGAATACACATAACATATTGGAAAAAATAAATAAATAATAATCATATACACTTTTAGGATTCATGATGGGCAAATTGTGGAATTCCTCTATATAGGGAATTCCACATTTTTAAATAGGAGTTCTAATCAATTCTGTGGGAATTCAGCTGAAGATCCCACTATCACTGTTAATTTTGTCACCTCTGAGATCTGGCAACCTACAAATTCTGCCTCTCTTCCCTTAAGATTCACATTCCTGTGCCCTTTAATAATAGATTATGCACTTACTCAGATTATGCACTTGAGGGGCATAAATTAAAATTGAGGAAAGACAGTTGCGGAATAGATGTGCAGAAATTTGCCTTTAGCCAGCAAGTGGTTGATTGCTGAAACAAACTTCGATCTGTGGTTGTGGAAGTTGATAGCTTAAATAAATTCAAGGAAGAACTAGACAAACTTTTGGAGGATATGGATAGATGGGGAAGTAATTTTTTTTTTTTTTGGCTGATGCTGCATACGCTTTGCTTTCTTGCATCATGTGCCACAACTAATGCTAATGCTATAAGTATTTGTTTTGTGATCAAGTAGTTTGTTTTTATTGCACATATATAGGTTGTGCTAACCAGAGAAACAAAAACTGAATAAAAACTGTTCATGGCTGTTATAAAATTTTGAAAATAAAGTTCTGTGATAAACAAGTGCCCACATAGGTAAAATTTAAAATAATTAATAAAAAAAATTCTTTTATGATTAAGGCATTTTATTTTTATAATGCATATTTGGAAAAAATTGCAAAATGCAAGGAAGCATAACTTGCCAGTACTAAAGTAGTATTGACGAGAAAAATTAAAAGGTGAATACAGAATGTATATTTAACCCATGTCATATAATAGTAAAGGATAACATTATGATGAGTTTGAGATGTCAATATTTTATTTGACTTTTTTTTTTTTTTATTTCCAAAAAATAAAAATAAAAAAAAAGGAAATTTATTTTTTCCAAATTTAATTTGGAAATAAAATCATATCCTCTCATCTAACTTTGCCCACCAATATTTTTTAATTGATTATATAGTATCTTCTGACTTCATTTCAATATACTATGAATTATGAGAAGTCAATTTTTTGTTTAGCATTTAATCGATGCTAGGTGGGTAAGTTGCTTTTCTAACCCTGATTTTCACATGTCTGTGAGACACCAGTTGAAAAATGTCTAGATGCCATAGAGCCAGCTTTTGAGCCAGTTTTTGCGAGCTCAATGTGAACATCTGACAGATAACATAGTCATTCATGTTTCCTTTGCTAGATCCCGCTTGAGCATCAGAGTTTTAATTCGGGGATGAGTGTCCTTGAAAATTCTAAAAGATATGGTAAAAACATTCTTTATTATTATTATTGGTTTCTCTTATGTTTTTGTTCAATATATTGTAATGGAGTTTAGCAAATCATAATTAATTGAACATTTTCAATTCAGTAAAAAAGAAAAAAAAAGTTGTTTTTTTTGCTGGTTATGAATATAATTATTTACACTTTTAGTACAAGGGCAGGTCAATAAGTAATGCACTATAAGCTGTAACAACTTTATTATCTGAGATATTGTAACAATACTTCACATACATAAAGTACAATCTTTCAACTCAACAAAATATCACTCAAAGTAAGAACCATCACACTCTCTGCATTTTCTCCAGTGTACTTTCAGGAGACTGATGTTTACACAAATGTTTAATCTCAGAAATGAGTTCCATATCACTCTCAAACACTTTACCAAGCTTGTTCCTTCATTCTACCAAAAAAACTGATGGGGGTGAGGTCAGGATTATATGGTAGATGAGGCAGTATGATCCACCCCAGGTAGACGATCTTTGACAGTGTCATTGCTGTGTATATGTTTGCCCTTGATGTCAAAATCATCTTCCTTAAACCATTGGAGCTATCTCTGGACATTACTCATTGTGTTATCGTGATGAAGTGACATCCTGCTGATTTAATTCAGGTCTTTTGGTTTTCATAACTTGACTAAGCTTTGTCTGTACCCATTTCGTGGAATGTCATTTGGTTTGTGGGTTGTAATGGAAGGGTTATGTTTCATCACATGTGATGATCTCTTTAAAGCAGTCAGGACTGTCAGCATCAAATTTCTCAAGAAGATCTTCACAGATCCCTTTACTTGCAGCCATCATCTCCCACATCAGCCGCTTAGGCACCCATCGAGAACACATTTTTCTTTACCCAAGTCTGTTGACGATGGTTGACATTTACACAGTGTCCATCAGTTGTGTAGTGTTTTGTCATTTTGAATGAGTTGGTCAAAGAACTCTTTTTTCACTGTTTGTGACAAACATTGGTCTTTTGTCTCTTGATGTCGAAATCATCTTCCTTAAACCATTGGAGCTATCTCTGGACATCAATCATTTTGTTATCGATGGATAGATGTGGCCAACTGCTCACCCAATTTGAACAGGAACTCACTGTTTCCAGAAACAACTGTCACTTTGCCCATCCATATCTTACCAGAGAAATGATATTAGGTCTGTTAATGGGAAATTGGTACTATAATAAGTGTACACCATAAATTCTTTCATCTTCCTTGTGCATGTGTGAGTAATTGTGCATTAATGATTTATCTGCTTTTGTAATTACTATGTTCCAGAAGAGGGAAAAAAAAATCAGGAAATATAGTTAGGGAAGGATGTTAGGTGGTTGTTTTCCATTAAGATTATTACTAATAATACCACTATTTTATCACATGAAATTAATAATATAGTTTATTAAGCTATTCACCTAAACTACTATACGTTAAGGTAACATTTCAGGTATCTTACTGATACCCATCATCAGATCTTGCTGTTGGGAGAACAAAAATAGAAAAGGAATTACCAGTATTACAATTATCAATATTGTAATCATAATATTGATAATTGTGATTGTAATATTGATAATTGTATTCAAAGTTGTAACCCTTTCTATTTTTGTTCCCCCAACAGTCCGATGATTTCAGTAAGATACCTGAAATGTTACCTTAATGTATAGTAGTTTAGGTTGGTTATTGGGTTTTATTGGTGCATTAGCAACTAAGGCTATAATGCGCCAGTAGTTTAGGTGAATAGCTTAATAAACTATATTATTAATTTCACGTGGTATAAGAATGGTATTATATTTAGTAATAATCTTAATTAAAATTCAGGAAAAATAATGCTATGTAGCTGTGTTATAGTTTTTAAACCCTGGGATATGAAAATCAACAAGCATAACCACTTTGGCTACAAAATAAAATTAAAAAAGACTATTTTCATTGTTACAATGATATTTTATTTTTATAATGGGTATATGGGGCTTAGAGGGGAACAGGTATTCGGTGTGTTATCACACACTCAGTCTAATGATAATATAATTCGATACATTGCAATTTTGCCTTCACAGCCACCAGGCCAGGGGTTAACAGTAATAATACAATACAATAATAAATAGAGAGCATTGATATATCAAACATAAGGAAATGCGTAAGTCGAAATACAGCTCAAAACTCCAAGTATAATACAGCTATTTACAGTACAATATATAAAGAAGATATTGGCGCCCTTGATGTCGAAATCATCTTCCTTAAACAGATAATTTCACATACAATAGTAATATTGTAATAATAAACAGGCAACGTTCTTTGCACTGAACAGAAGCAGTTCATCATTACTTGCTGTCATACTGAAAAGCTAGTATGCCATCTTCACATCAGGTGGCTTGCAGCATTAAGACGAGCTTCGGGAGAAGGATCAGGGGACAGGGAAGTACAATTCACTGATGGAATCAATATCTTTCTACTACAGAAGATTTAGGAGAAGTCCGGTCGGCCTGCTTCCCTAAAATCAACTCGTGCACACCTCGATGGTAAGCCCTGTTACATCACTTAGATGGCAATGAACGTGTAGAGTGGTTCTCTTCAAGATGCCTGGTCAGCGTGAAGAGGAAAAGACCGAACCCTCCAGCACATGACAGCACGAAGAAACAAATGGCCCTCACTCCCCAGCAGCTTTCACTCCCCCCCCCTTACGGCAGCAAGAGGATTAGAGTGGAAGCAGAGGGTGCTAAGAATCTTTGGGTACGACCAGGCTGCTGTGCACGGAAACTGAACTTGGCCTGTTACAATGTAAGATCGCTCATCGGTGAAGACAGGATATTAGAGCTGGAAAAGGAACTAGAAAATGTGAATTGGGATATCATCAGTTTGGCTGAAACAAGAAGAAATGAATCATTTATAAGTTTATCAAGTGGAAATTTGCTGTACACCAATGGAAACAGTGAAAGGAGCGTAGGTGGAGTTGGCTTTCTGGTCCATAAGGATATAAAAAACAACATTTTGGAATTCAAAAGTATATCACCAAGGGTGTCAAGACTAATACTTAGGATTTCTAAGAGGTACAAGCTAAAGGTTATAATGATTTATGCACCAACATCGAGCCATGATGATGAAGAGATTGAAGAAATGTACACCGAAATTGAGTCTTCTAGATGAGCAGAAAACCCACTACACTATCATTATGGGGGACTTCAATGCTAAGGTTGGAGGCACCTCTGTAGCCAGGTGGGAAGGAGCAGCAGTGCGTAGCACACGCTTCTTGATTAGACCGAGGTTTGAGCCCGTCACCGCCAAATGCGGAAAGGTCAGTGAATGACCACCGCATATCCCGGAACAATATGGCCTTAGTTGCTAATGCTCCTAAAAACCAAATAACAAACAAACAAACAGCTAAGGTTGGAAAAAGACAAAACAGTGCAGAAAGAGGAGCTATAGGAAATTTTGGAATTGGAGAAATAAATGAAAGGGGTGAAATACTTGTGGAATTTTCGGAATCTCAAGGATCGTCAGTAATGAACACTTTTCAAGAAAAGGGTGAACAGAAAGTGGACATGGAAGAGCCCAAATGGATTAACAACTAATGAAATCGACTTCATCCTCACTAACAGAAGATATATCGTGAATGATGTTACCATCCTGAATAAGGTAAATGTTGGAAGTGATCACAGAATGGTAAGATGCACACTGGATATAGATGTAGATATAGGAAAAGAAAGAAAAAAAAACTGACTCGAGTATATAATACGAAAGTCTTTTAGATAACAAAAGGGGAGAAAAAGCAGTATGTACTGGAACTTAAGAAAAAGCTTGAGCTTCTGCAGACTTTTCCGGACCAAGATATTGACAAGGAATATTACAACTTTCTGAAAGTGATAAAGTCCAAGAAACCTATAGGGAAAAAGAAATCCAAAGAAGAAAAAAATTAGTCAAACACTTGTCATGATGAACCGAAGATGACAAATGAAGAGCAAGAAAAAACTGACAAGGAGAAAATTGAGTATACTGAGTTATGCAAAGCCATTAGAAAGAGACTCAGAGAGGACATAAGAAGATTTAAGGCGTCTCCGTAGCCAGGTGGGAAGGAGCAGCAATGCGTACCACACGCTTCTTGATTAGACCGGGGTTCGAGCCCGTCACCACCAAATATGGAGGATGCGGAAAGGTCAAGGAATGACCACCGCATATTCCCGAGCAATATGGCCTTAGTTGCTAATGCTCCTAAAAACCAAACAACAACAACAACAAGAAGATTTAACACAGGAAAAGTAGGACAAGCATTAAGGGAAAACAAAGGACTTAAATCAGCAGCCATGAGCAGTAATACAGAAAGACAAATGTTACTGAAACTGAAGAATAGCGATGGTGTACTTATAAATAGCAGAGATGGCATAATTCAAATAGCAGAAGACTACTATAGAGAATTATACAAGGAGCAAGAGAATGATGCCAGCAGTGGGGAAGATGGAACGCAAATTCCCCATCCCCTTCCTTCATTTCCCTTCATTCCCCTTCTCAATCTCTTCCATCATGCAGTATGATTGATGACTTTTGAGGTTATGATGAACATCATGGCGAGGTCCAATCTTCCTTACATTTCGAGGGTACAGCTCTAAAACAATGTTCGCAGGCCGGCTGATAGTGCACCAGACTGAACCTATTGGTAATGCTCTAGGAGGCTTCCGGATCAGCTAGTGTATAATCTTGCTGCCTCTGCTCTGCCAGATAGTGACTGGAGGGAGTCCAAGTAGTATGTATGTGGGGGGGGGGGGCATTGTCATAGCCACGTTATGTCAAGGATCTGGGTATATTCTTACCATGTATATGCCATATCCAAAAATTTCATTACTTCATACGGCATGTCTCACCCACTTTTTCTTACTATTGAATACACCACGAATTGTCAAACTAATAGAGTAAGCTTATCTGTAAAAAGATCTAAACCTCCCAAACACTTCCTAATTCATTTCACAAATATACGTGGTCTCAATTCTAATCTCAACGATGTCCATTTCCACTTGCAGTCTGCCAAACCCCATGTACTTTTTCTGACAGAATCTCAGTTATCAGTTGATTCAACTACTGCACATCTCAGTTGCCCAAATTATTCGCTGTATGATTCCTTTCGCCTCAAAAGTGGTACTTGTGCATATGTCCGATCCGATATTCCCTGTCAGAGATTTGGTAATTTGGAATCTTCTCTTTTTGATCTTCCCTGGCTTAAAATATCTCTACCTCATTGTGTGAAATTCATCTGTTGTCTCTACCGTTCTCTCAACTCCACTAATCAATTGGAGCTCTTTGACTTCCTCTCTTTGCAACTTGACTTTCTCCAGTCCAACTTTCCTAACAGTGAGGTAATTTTCCTTGGTGATTTTAATGTTCACAACTGCAGCTGGCTTCCATTTTCTAGTCACACCTACCCAGCTGGTCGAGATGCTGAGGCTTTTGCAATTACTAATGACCTTGCACAGATTGTTCATTTGCATACAAGAATACCGGACAATCCTAACCATACAGCCAACATGCTTGATCCTAAAAAGGGTGACAAATCCGTCCCATTGCAATTACTTCTACTCTTTTTAAAGTAATGGAAAAATCAATTAACCGCCAACTCTTTAAACTACCTAGAAAGCATTCCGTCTTATCAATGATTGCCAGTATGGATTCCGTCAGTGTCGATCCACTGGTGATATTCTGGCTTATGTTACCCATTTATTGACTAATTGAATGGAAAGGTTTGGTGAAACACAAGCAGTTGCTCTTGACATCTCAAAGGCTTTCGATCTTGTTTGGCATTAAGGCCTTCTAAACAAGCTTCCATCTTATGGTTTGCCAACTGTTTTTTGTAATTGGTTATCCAGTTTTCTCTCTGATTGCTCACTGAAGGTGATGGTAGATGGCTTTCTGTCTTCTAACTTCTCCACTAATGCCGGTGTCCCACCAAGATTCAGTTCTTTCCCCCACTCTTTTCCTCTTGTATATCAATGACCTTCTTCCATTGACTGGAAATCCTATCCATAGTTTTGCCGATGATAGCACATTGCATTCAACTTTCCATTTTGAGAAACCTTGTCCTGCTCAATCACCTTCAACTTCTCGAAAATCTGCTACCAATTCCTTAAATGCCGATCTTCAGGTAATTCTCCAGTGGGGCAAAGACAACTTACTTGATTTCAACCCTTCTAAAACTCAGTCTTGTCTTATATCTCGCAAAAAGGATTCTTCTGCTCCTATGCTTATCTTTAGTAACACTCCGCTTTCTAGGCAAAATGATATATCTCTTTTGGGGATTACCCTGACTTCTAATCTCTCTTGGCACAAGCACATTACAAATATTGCTTCCTCTGCATCTAAAAAACTTGGTTTTCTCTTTCGCTCTCGGCGTTACTTTTTTCTTCCGAACAGCTGTTCACTCTGTACAAATCGCAAATCCGCTCTACCATGGAATATTGTTCCCACATCTGGAGTGGTGTCCCCAAAACCTCTCTCAGTCTTCTTGATTCCATTCAGAAGAGGGCAGTTAGGTTAATAAATGATTCATCTCTAACAGAGTCTCTCCACTAGGTGTCTCATAGATGTACTGTTTCTGCTGCGTGCCTCTTCTACAGATATTTCCATGGGCACTGTTCTTCTGAATTGGCTTCTATAATTCCCACTCTCTCTTTAAAAACAGTCAGAGCACGTGCCACCACCAGCCATCATCCATATACTGTTCAACTTCAAACTCACAGAACCAACTTTTCATCTTCCTCGTTTATTCATTCAACTGCCGTTTTCTGGAGTTGTCAACAAATTTTTTCTTCTGAATGTCTTCTTTTTTCTTCTGAATGTCAGGCATAATGGTGTTTATGCAACACCATTATGCCTGGCAACCCAAGCACGGTACTAAGTACTATAGGTTCTAATACTTCTCGTGTTTGGGGTTTACATAAAACAATAAAAAATGTAACACTTACAACATACCTGATGTCCTTCCTGATGAGGTAGAACATGCGTTGAAGAAAATGAAGAATCAGAAAGCCCTGGGGGAAGATGAAGTTACTGTAGAGTTGTTAAAATTGGGAGGAAGAGACATGGCACAAAAACTGACAAGACTCTTTGTAAACTACATTAGGAAAGGCATGATGCCTAAGGAGTGGAATAATGCAATCATAGTTTTGCTGCATAAGAAAGGAGATAAATCAGAAATTGGAAATTATAGACCAATTAGCTTGTTATCCCATATCTATAAATTGTTCACAAGGGTCATTACTAACAGATTAAGAAGAATATTTGATGAGAATCAACCAAAAAAGCAAGCTGGCTTTAGGACAGGATTCTCAACTATGGATCACCTTCACGTAATGTCACAGCTAATGGAGAAAGCAAATGAATATAAAATACCATTATGCCTGGCATTTGTGGATTATGAAAAGGCATTTGACTCCATACAGCATAAGGCAATGTTTCGGGCACTGGGATAGATACCCCATATATTGTGATTTTCAAAAAAATATATGAGAACGCTACCTCCTTTATTAGACTAGACAAAGACAGTGGCAAATTTAAAATTGAGAAAGGAGTTCGACAAGGAGACACAATATCTCTGAAGTTGATTACTGCGCCCTAGAAGAAGCTTTCAGATTAAACTGTTCGCAGAAAGGAGTCAATGTGAATGGAGAGTACCTAAACCATTTACGATTTACAGATCACATTGTGGTCATAAGCCACGATCCCAAAGAATTAGAGGAAAATCTTAATCAGTTATGCACAGTTAGGAAGGATTTTGGACTAAAGATGAATATGGCTAAAACAAAAGTAATGATGAACAAGTATGCCACGGAAAGGGAAATAATGATTGAAGGAGCAGTAATTGAAAAGGTGGAGTCATATACTTATCTGGGACAAGTTATTAGCTGTAATAATGATAAATGGCTGGAAGTCAAGAGAAGAATAAATTTTGGATGGATAGCATTCAGGAAATATAGTCACATACTGAAGAGCAATATCCCAGTTTGTCTGAAACGTAAAATAATGAATCAATGTATACTCCCCACCATGACTTATGGAAGTGAAACTTGGGCACTCACCAAAAGAATGGAAGAGAAGCTAAGAACTACACAGCGAAGAATGGAACGAATTATATTGGGAATCAGACTGTTAGATAAGAAGAGAAATACGTGGATTAGGCAGCAAACTCAAGTAAAGGACATTCTTATCAAAACTAAAGAACTAAAATGGTCTTGGGCAGGACACATAGCTCGAAGACATGATGACAGATGGACTAAGAAAATAACAGAATGGTACCCAAGAGGAGCTAGAAGAAAACCTGGAAGACAAAGGCGGAGATGGATAGATGAAATTCATGAGTTTTTGAGTAGTAAATGGATGGCCAGTGCTCAAAACAGAAGGAACTGGAAAGTTGCTGGAGAGGCCTTCATCCTGCAGTGGATTGAAAATGGCTGATGATGATTAATGTCCAAGAAAAAAAAAAATTGGCACAAAGCATTCAGGCGCCTCCGTAGCCAGGTGGGCAGGAGCAGAATGCGTAGCACATGTGTCTTGATTAGACTTGGGTTCGAGCCCGTGAGCCACCAAATATGGAGGATGCAGAAAAAGGTCAGGGAATGACCACTGCATATCCCCGGAGCAATATGGCCTTAGTTGCTAATACTCCTAAAAACCAAATAACAACAACAACAAAGCATTCATGTAAAACTGCATTATAAAATGGTAAGAGTGGTGATGAGTCTTTATATTATGAATTTTTAATTTTTTTTATAATTTTAACTATTATAACTATAAATACAACACTTTAGGCAACATAGAATTGTTAATCAGAAAAAAAAAAAATTCAGTGAGATACTGATGCACTGTCGCTTATAAATGTTTAGGTATGAAAATCATTTGGTATAACCAATTATGCTGTAAAATGATTAAAAATCTGTAAAAAAAAAATTCTTTAGTGAGAAAAATTGAAGAGACGCCATCCTCTGTGTACCCAATCACATTTTGGAAAATAAAAAGTTTGGTGGTTTGTTAATATGGATAGAAAAAATGAGGCTGAGGACAAATGAAATAAAAAAAAATACTCCCCTCTTTTTTGGTCTTCCCCAGTTGGATTTAAGGCAGGTTGTATTATAAAACTAAAAACTACTTAGATTAATATGGAATATATTAAATAGAAAATGAATAACAAAGGTAGCTAGATAAGACCATGGTACAGGACTGGAGCATGGTACAAAGGAGAGAAAGTACTGAAAAAAAGTATTCTGCAGAGAATCAAATCCTATTGGCAGGGGACTGCTAATTTTTTCTTGTCATTGGAGCATAGCAAACTCTGGAGACTAGTAGCAAAAACTGACCTCTAGCTAGTAGGAACTTTTAGTCCCTAGAACAGTTTGAGTATTTTCTTCTTTATTCGTTATTCTCACCTTAACAAATACTATCTTGATTTTTATTTTTATAATGCTACCCACACTAAATACACAGAGGGTCTCCTTTATTGTGAAATTACATTCTCATCATTAACCATCATAGTGAGAAATGCTCTGGCTCATCAGTTTGCTAAACTGGTTTTAGTTTTTGAAATATTAGCATTAGCATTAGCATTAGTAGAGGCATATGATGCAAGAAAGCAAGCTTATTCAGCATCAGCCAAAAAAAAAAAAAAAAAAACAACCACTACTCCCATTTCACCCCTCAATTCGTTCGAAATACCTGTCCAGCTGAGCCTTAAATTTGTTTAGGCTATCAACTTCCACAACAAGCGATGGAAGTCTATTCCACAAACCAACTGCCCGCTGGCTAAAGGCGAATTTCCGCACATCTATCCGACATCCGTCCTTCCTCAATTTGAATTTATGCCCTCTCAGGTGATTATTCTGAGCAAGAGGAAGAATCCCATCGGCATTGAGCATGCTCAAGCCATTCAAAGCCTTGTACACCTCTATCAGATCACCTCGGCGATGCCTAGTCTCCAGGCTCTGTAATTTGCAAAACTTAAGCCTTTCTTCGTAAGAGCAACCCTTTGTTCCATTCACTAATCTTGTGCCCTTCTCTGTACTCGTTCCAGCAGCTCTACATCCTTCTTGAAATGAGGCCTCCAGACCTGTATACAGTACTCAAGGTGTGGCCTGACCAATGCCTTATACAAGGGAATAATCACATCCGTGTCCCTGCTAGAAAAATTCCTGTATATCATTGACAAGACACCATGAGCTACTCTTGCAGCTCGTCTGCACTGCTCAGAGAACGTCATATCTGCCTGCACAATTACCCCCAGGTCCTTTTCATTCTCTACCACTGTCAGCGTAGTACCACAGAGTTGATACGTTGATCTGGGGTTACTGTTTCCCATATGTAGTACTTTACATTTGTCAATGTTAAACTTCATTTGCCACCTCTCAGCCCATCTGCTCAACCTTTCCAGATCCTGTTGCAGCAGCATAGTATCAGTAGTGTCCTTAACAACCCTGCCAACCTTTGTATCGTCTGCAAACTTGGACATTAAGCCTGATACACCATCATCAATATCATTTATAAATACAGAAAACAACAATGGACCCAACACTGAACCCTGAGGAACTCCACTAATAACATTAGTCCACGTTGAGCAGTGTCCATTGATTACCACTCTCTGTCTTCTGCCACTCAACCATCCCTTTATCCATAGCAGCAATTTGCCTCGAATGCCACACTTCTCCAATTTGTGCAGCAGTCTTCCATGCGCAACAGTATCAAAAGCCTTTCTAAGATCCAAATATATAATATCAAAGTTATTCCCTGCATCCAGTTCTTTTGTGACTATATCATAGTATCCAATCAAATTGGTCAGACAAGACCTGCCGTTAACAAACCCATGCTGTGTCTGAGCTATAACTGAATTCTTATCCAGATGATCCTGCAGTGCTTCTTTAACCAGTGCCTCCATTAATTTTCCTGGAACCGAAGTTAAACTAACAGGTCTATAATTACTTGTGTCAGCCTTTGATCCTCCTTTGTGAATTGGGGTTACATTTGCACATCTCCAGTCCATGGGTACCTCCCCTGAGTCCAAAGAAGCTCTCATAATTATGGCTAGGGGTTTGCTTACTTCCTTTGCTGCCTCCTTTAATATAACTGGATAGATCCCATCCACCCCGGGTGCCTTTTTTATGTTTATCCTCAACAATTTCTCCTCCACTTTCCTCTCAGTTATTAGAAAATCATCTAGCTCACTGCCAATGTTTACTTCACCTACGACATTCCCCTTCCTGAATAACTCCTCATGTGTGAATGTAGATGCAAAATACTCGTTTAGATTGTTAGCCACCTGAGCTGGATCCTCAACTGTTGAACCATCAACATCCAGTGGACCAATCTGATTCATCCCTTTCCTTCTTGAGTTTAAATAGGTAAAGAACTCTTTTCTGTTTTTCTTTGCATCCTTTGCCAAGGATTTCTCATAATCTGCCTTTGCCTGCCTAATCTCCTTTGTGACTTGGTTACAGACCAACTTATATCTATCATAGGCTTCCACGTCACCCATTAATTTGTATGTATCCCATGCATTTTTCTTCTCTGCCATATGTCTCATTAGTTCATCTGACAACCATTTAGGCCTGAACCTTGAACAATATTTCTTGGTTGGTATGTAAAGCCTGGTAGCTTCCAAGATTAGTTCCTTGAATGCTTCCCATTTTGAATTTGCTGTTGGTAACATCATCAGTTGGTCCCACTGTATAGAATTTAAATACTGTCTCAGACCATCATAGTCGCCTTTACGAAAGCAAAAACCCTTCCCTTTACCTCTGATGGTAGTTACCTCCTTGAGTAAATCCCACTTCAGCACACTGTGATCACTGCCACCCAGTGGTTCATTTATCTGCAGATTCCTAATGCATGAAGAATCACTACTGATAATCAGATCAAGAGTATTACTCCCTCTAGTTGCCTCCCGAACATGCTGGTGTAGAAAACAATCATCCAATAAATCCACAAAAGCCTTGCTAGTGTGTGAGTGACCAACCCACAAATTCCAGTCAATATCTGGGAAATTAAAATCTCCCATTATAAGACTCTCTGATTTACTGGTCCATTCTATTTCCCTGTACAGTATCTTATTAAACTCATCAGAGTCATTAGGCCTGTAGCACACTCCTACTCTCAATTTTGATTTACCTATGCTTATGTCACACCAAACTGACTCAACACTGCACTGTCCAGCGATGTCAACTGGCTTCACTTCCTTGGATTTTATGTGTTTTTTAACTAATAGCATAACCCCTCCTCCCTTCCTATCCTGTCTATCCTTTCTGTAGACGTTGTACTCCCCAAATTCCAGTTCTGCATTCCTTATATCTGTGACACCACGTCTCTGATATCCCAACAATATCTGCCTTTGATGTTTTGAGTAATACCTCAAATTCATCAAATTTATTTACTAAACTCCTAGCATTAGTGTACACGCAAGTATACATGCACCTGTTTCTATTCTTAGCTACCCTAACACAACCCATGTGTTAGGGTAGCCATATTCTGGCTCATTAGTTTGATAAACTTCATTCAAGAACAGTTCCTTTTAATGAACATCTGTATGTAAAAGAATATTTTGTTTTTTCATGTGCACTCTTTTTGCTTTCTGCAAGGCGGGGCTAACTGCTATTGCATCATACTACAACAAAGATATTGACAGGTCTGTCTCAAGGCAGGGATAACTGCTGTTGCGTCATACTACAACAAAGTATTGACAGGTCTGTTTCAAAGATGCTTTTACAAACTCTTAATTTTTTACAGTCTTTAAATTTTTCTGTATTTAAAAGATTATTTATATTGCTTTTAATTTTTAGAATTCTACATGTCTCAAGGCAACGATTCAGTTTTTTTCAAAAGGTTCTTCAGCTATTAGCAACGTTGTTAATAATGGCAGTAATAGAAAAGAGAAAGATCGTATCAGAAAGGCTGAGAAGAAAAGAAAAGATCTTGAGTATGAAGCAGCATCCTAGCACATTATATCGAAGAAAACAAAGCGATTATTTAAAAATATGAAAATAATAAGTTAAAGGCTTCACAATTAAGAAAGGAAAGATATGAAAAATGAAATACTACTTTTATATCACAAGACTATGTGTAGTTGAAATAAGGAAGAAATGTTTGGTTTGTGAAATTTTTTTTTTTTTTTTTTTTTTTTCGATCCAGCTCTGTCACCTGTGAAGGTGACAGAGCTGGATCGAAAGCATATATTGCATGGATTCGTACGTATTCAAATGAAGGGGAATATAACTTCATTTTTCAACGCAGTTTACTGTGAAATTGTCTTTTAGTATGACAATAAACAAAAGTCAAGGTCAAACATTATCTAAGGTTGGCGTTGACTTAACACTGCCATGTTTTTCACATGGACAATTGAAGGCAGCTAAAAATCATTTTTGTATTAACAGAAAACAAATCAAAAATGCTGAAGAATGGGATGTGGGGGGGGGGGGTTTCCCCACTAAAAAAATTAAGATATAAAAACATATAATTCAGGTTGATGTGACAAGGCAGAAGGGAGCGAAGCAACCTTCTGACTTGTATTAAAAAATAATTATTATGGTAATGATTATGCAATAACATTTGTGCTTTTAAATTAATATTTAAAAACACTGCACTGAATTTTAGAAAAGCAGGTTTTACAACTGGATAACGGTCCATTGGGACTGAAGTTTTAAATGTGTTCCTTTGTGACCGTATAGTAGTTTTATCACCTGTCACTCATTTAGAGAGCTCCATATTTGAGTTCTGTCATAGACTGGAGGAATTTTCAATTGGGCTGTAGTTAACTGATCTAGATGGAGGAGTTAGAGTTTTTACCAAAGATTATTCTGGATTTTTCAACCCATATAGCATTCAAATTGGGCTCTTGAACACACACTTTTATAGACTACACAATGGTGCAATATGGTCTAAGTTGTTGTTGACTTAAAAACACAACAACAGTTATAAATGTGAACAAGGTTTCAAATTTAATTTTGATAAATAGATAACAAGAGTAACAATAAAAAAGTAAATTTAGGTAGAGAAAATATTTGGATAGCCTAAACTGGCTTCCTACTACTGAAAACTCCTTTTCATTGTTCTTGAAACAGAAGTCAAGAGGTTTTAAAGGTGGACAGTAACTTACCAGCCTAGCACATTAGACAACAGTTTATTGGTTTTTTAAACTAAATATTTTTTAGATTAATTAAATTATTTTACTTAATTATATTTATGGACTAATTAATGGACAATTGTTATTGTCCTTTCTTTTATGCTTATATACTGATTGAAACAATCAATGAATAAACATGTAGAATAACTGCAATAAATTATAATTTCTTTTTGAAACAGCAGTAAAGAGGTTTCCATAATGGATAGTAACTTAACAGCTAAGCAGATCAGGCAGCAATTTATCGATTTCTTTATATCTAAATATAAGCATCAGTATGTACATTCCTCTTCAGTTATACCACACGATGATCCTACTCTTCTGTTTGCAAATGCAGGCATGAATCAGGTGAGTAATATGGGCAGATTAAATATAGCTACATGAAAAACAGTGAAAATAAAGTTAAAACCTTGTATCTTAAAACATGGCAAGTGAAAATAATATAAGCCATTTGCGTGTATTTCTGATATAGAAATGACTGACTGAGACATAAGACATAGATTAAGATTTTTATATTTTTTAAAGTATGGTTTTACTTTTACTATCACAACGAATTTTGAAGCTGTTTAAGTTTGTTTTAATAGTTTTTTTTTTTACAGGATTTTATCTTATGAAGCTGATGATTGAAAAGGTTTTGTGTGTTAATCCTTTTGTAGGTGTACAAAAAAAAAAATTAATTAATTAAAAATCAAGAAAATTTTTTTGTTTATAGTGTACCAAATACACAAAGTGCCTTCAAGAGGGTTAATTACATATTTTCAACTCCATGTAGCCTACATCTGTATAAAGTTTATTAAATTTATACAATACATATATTGTATAAATTTAATAAAGAGTAACAATAAAAAAGCAAATTTTGAGGCATTTGCAAGTATATGACAAGAATTTAACTTGTAGATGCAAAACATCAATTTGATTTTATGCTTTATGAAAGAATGCAAAGGGTATGATGTATGCATACTAATATTATTTTATTTATTTATTTTTTATAGTTCAAACCAATTTTTCTGGGTGCTGTTGATCCTAGTAGTGATGCAGCAAAATACATAAGAGTTGTAAACACTCAGAAGTGTATCCGTGCTGGAGGAAAACATAATGATTTGGATGATGTAGGGAAAGATGTATACCATCATACTTTTTTTGAAATGTTAGGAAATTGGTCATTTGGAGATTTTTTTAAGGTAAGCCAGATTGAAGGATTAATTCATTAACACGGACTTACCATCTGTAAAGATCTAGGTTAAAACTTTTGCTGATTGCTGGAACAGTTTTTTTATTTTTTTTAATTTTTTATATCAGGTTGATCAATCTTAGGGAAGTAGCTTATTTGCTTATTTTAAAGTTAATTCCAATTTTTCATCTTGCAAAACAAGCCAACCCCAGGGGCTCACATCTGGTGAGCATGGGCTTGGCACATTCACTCTCTCTCTCTCTCTCTCTCTCTCTCACTCTCACTCTCAGGGTACTCAATTTTTTTTTTTGGCTGGTGCAGCATAAGCCTCAGGCTTCTTTGCACCATATGGCTAATAATAATAATAAACTTTCAAAATGCATATAATTTATAGACCATGCACATAATGAAATAGATTTGGAAACACATTCACATGTAACTTTTGCATGATTTCATGAGTTCATAATGACTATGATATCCCAGTTGATGTTTAGAAAATGCAAAAAATGTTTATTCCACATTTTTTTTATCCTAACATTTTGCATTTTTTCATAAAAAGTTTTTAACTTAAAAAGTCAAAATTTTTATTTATTTATTTTTGTAATACATTAGCATTAGTAAAGGCACATGATGCAAGAAAGCAAGTTTATATAGCATCAGCCAAAAAAAAAAAAAAAAAAAAAACCTTTTTCATTTCACCCATCCACTCGCTCCAAGTGTTTGTCTAGTTCTGCCTTGAATCTATTTAAGCTATCAACTTCTACAATGACAGATGGAAGTTTGTTCCAGTAATCAACCAGTTGCTGGCTAAATGCAAACTTCCACATATCTATCCTACAACTGTCTTTCCTCAATTAGAATTTATGCCCTCTCAGGAGATTATTCTGAGCAAGAGGAAGAATCCCATCAGCATTGAGCATGCTCAAACCATTCAAGGCTTTATACCCCTCAATCGCAAGTGCCTAGTCTCCAGACTTGTGAGACACTATAATATGCAAAACTTAAGCCTTTCTTCATAAGAGCAACCCTTTGTTCCATTCACTAATCTTGTTGCCCTTCTCCGTACTCGTTCCAGCAGCTCTACATCCTTAAAATGAGGCCTCCAAACCTGTATACAGTACTCAAGGTGTGGCCTGACCATTGCCTTATACAAGGGGATACATAAGGTAATCACCTCCTTATGCTTCCCTATGCTGTGTTTTTCTGCTTTGCTTGCTGTTTTGGGAATTTTTTGTTATCTCCAGTGGCAGTAACAGGCTTGGTCATTATGCTCACTTTAAAAATGCCAATGTTATTCATAAATCAACTTAAAATTACTAATATTGTATTGAGAGAAGCTCATTATGATCATGCATAATGAAATTCATAACCATAAATGAGAGTAAGTTTTGCAGCTGACGTGATCCCAAATTCAGATATGTCTTTCATGTACTTACAGTATTGAAAATGAAAAGTTACATTTTCAATTCCATAGTGGAGATGAGCAATTGGTCCACAGTTCAAGTTGTGTTTAGTAACTCTGATATGGAGGTGGTCCAAAATACTCAATTTTTAGATTAATTTACTTGTGAGAATCCAAAATTCATATCCTATAATTGGAACTAGGTAAAAATGGCTATTAGATGATCGTATTTGATGACTCTAACACAGCAGAATAATAAATGAGCCATAATATTTCAGCATTATGCTGTTCTTAGTCATACAAGTCACATTGGTCTTGAAGAGCAGAATGCTTTCAATATCTTTGTCCTCATTGTATTAACTGAATGGAATGTAAGGTTGCCATCCAAAATTGCTCATAGGAATTTCCCTTAGTTGGAGTAAGTAGGCTATCAAAGAACTTAACTTCAAATCTAAAGAACTTAGATTTGAAGGTGAAAATTTTTACCAAAGGGCAAATCATATTGTCTGTTAGATTTTCTTATATTCAAAAAAAAAAAAAAAAAAAGGAAGAAAATATAGATGCAAATAGTTGAGCAAACAGCCAATGTTACACTTTGCAGATTACTTCTGCTTCCTAGTAGAAGTAGTCCTTGTGAAGTTTTTCTTGCTGGGGTTAGAGTAAGTCATATTTAGATAACAATGGTTTCAACTAGGTGAAAATATCCTCTTCTGTCCTATAATAGGAATTTAATAACTGAAATAGCACTGTAACTGAGATTGAGTCAAATATAGCCTTTAGATTTAAGAAGATAATGTTTAGGGGTTATCTTTTGCCACTATTTTAAAATTTGAATTACTAGTAGATCAGGGCATGTTTATACACTTTGAAATCAACAATTAAAAATAGTAAAGGAAAAACATTTGAATTAAATGTCATTTACGTTGGTCTCCAATTTTCCACACAATCATCAAGTGACAGGTTTGATTAATTTCATTGCTGCTACTAGAAACCTGATTTGGGTTGAAAATAGCATTATCATCACATCACATCGCTATCCAACAAAAATAATTCAAATTCTGAATCAGCAAACTTTCTCAATTACTTCTCTAGAAAGCCCTTTATGAAATGGTGATGCCATACTTAGCTACTTCTAACAGAGAGTATAAGATACTCTGTGATTTCTAAATTGAAGGAAAAAACACCTGACATCTGCTGTTGACAATGAATATAAACATTAGTGAGGTTGTTTATATGAAATATAAATAATGACTGCACAGTAATTGTATCAGCACAGCAGGGAAACAAATTTCGTAATTATGATAACACTGATGGTTGCAGCCCTGCAACATCAGACCATAATGGATTAATACATGATCAGCCATATTAAACAATTCAAGCAGAATGGATTTCTGGGTAGAAGAGACAGTTTTCCCAAGACTACTGCAGTTTTTAACAAACTGTGAATGTCCATTTTATAATTTCATTGTTTCTGACCTGGTATTTGTATAGGAAGCCTCAAGTAGGCATTTCTTTGTTTTTTTAAAAGTGATTTTGCAGAAGAAAGGATATACTTTTTATCATTATGAATAAAGCTAGTAAAAACCAGTATTTTTTTTCTCTAATATTCAGTTATTTTTTTATTATTTTTTAAAAATTTTCAAAAATCTCTTGGGGATATACTTAGGAAATTAAAAGCAAACTTTAGAATTAAAAATAAAAAAAAGAGAGAGATTGATGGTATAGTTAAGTAAACATGGTGGGTTTTTCTTTTAATACTGGATACAATAGTGCATTGATTATTTTTTTTTTCCTGAGTGAAGTTTTATTTATTTTTTCTCAGGTAGTTGCTGTTCTGAGCTCTTTAAATAAACATTTTAATTCTTAACAAAATAGGCAAAAGAGAAAACCAAGATGTTTTTTTGTTGATAAATGTTAGCTTTGTTTACAGACACTAATATGATAATGTTTTTCTTTTTTATACTAATAACTAAAATATTTTCCTTACATAAATGGACATTCAGAAAGAGATCTGTCATTGGTCATGGGAATTACTAACCGAGGTATACAAATTGCCTGCAGATAGATTATATGTAACATATTTTGGAGGTGCCCCAGAATCCGGACTCCAGCCTGATTTAGAATGCAAGGAAATATGGAAGGAAGTAGGGTGAGTTACTAAAGTATTAGTGGCAAATTTATGGACTTCTTAAATAGTTTGCTATTATTATGTTTTAATAACTTTTGCTGATACTAATAGCAGATATTTTTGTACAAAATTAAAAACAGCTCGCTTTTGGTGAGGAGGGATTTTCATTGGAGAACTACCAATTAATAGACTGTTTCATAGCAACTATTGCCTTTCTAACAGCATCACATTCTAGACTCTGCCAGTCCCTTGGTCACTTGCACTACTCTTCTTGATGATCAGAATGTTCCCTCTATCGTAGTATGGTCTGTGTGTTTGTTCATACATTTCCTTAATCATGACTTTAAAAGAGTCATTTCTTTTGCAGGTTATTTCTATTAAGAGATAACTACCAATAATATACTGTTACACTGTGTTAACAGAAGTAGTAATTGCTGTTTAATAGTGTAGTAATTGGTAGTTATATCTTAATGGAAATAATCTATGAAGGAAATGACTTTTTAAGATCATAGTTAGGGATTTTCATAATATTAATTTTGCCTTAGAAGATACAATATTAAAAATTGTGAGATAAGGTTATTTTCTGAGGGACTGGAAATTGATCTTCTCTTGTGCTTTAGAGAATTATATTGCTTTTATCAAAAAGTTGGTGAATGCTGCAAAAAATTAATTTTATTCAACGATAAATATTTATATTGTTAATATTCTTTAATATAATTACTCATGTTCCATTATGTTTGCTACTGATCAAAACATTTTTGGAAGTATTTTTTTTTTTTTTGGGAATACTTTTTAGTGGTCTGTCAAGTGTGATTGGATTTCTTGAAATGGTTCAGTTTCCTTTCATGTCTTGCTTTAATTTTTAGAAATAGCAAAAAAGTTTGTGGTGCCTAATTGGGCAAATAAGGCATATACAGCATGATGGGAACATTTTTATCAATTAAAAATTGTGGGTGTTAAGTAAAGTGTGACAGAGAATTACCTTGGTCAAGGAGACAATCATTTTGTTATTTTTTGGTTCATTTATGGTGGATTGCTTCTCTCACCCATTTTAAAACTTCTCGCTAAGTAGGCTGCATTAATAATTACACCTTGCAGAAAATAAATTATGATAAAACCATCTCTTTGTTGTTAGAAAATGCAATATAAGCGAAACCTTCATATGCAATATTGACTGTCCCACCTTTTTTGGCCATGATGGTGATGTTTTCCATCAGGAGCTTTGAACCTTGGTCTCTGGTTCTTATCCATATACTCAAGGCTTATCACCTGTTATAATTTTTGTTTTTTAAAGATGCAGGATCCAACACAGCTTGCTTCAGCAACTCAGTTGAAATGTACCATGGTGTTCAAAGAAAGTGCATAACCCCTTAAAATTGTAATTTTCATCTGAATAACGTAAGTATATGGCAGTATTTCTTATATTGCCATATACAGTCAGATTGCATCAGATAAGATTGACACGCATAGCTGATGACGTAATATTGCATCAACTGTTACTTTCAGCTATATAAGCACGCTCTGCAAGATTTACAGTCATTCCTTGTGTCAGGATGGGGAGTTACATGCAGTTGACACCACAAAGAAAGAGTGCTATTGTTGCTTTACTTGAGGAAATATGTTCTTCCCATCATATTGCTTATAGAGTCAGTGTCTTGTAATCAGTTGACAGTGAGTAGATTTCTTTCCAAAATCAAGAATACTGGTTCTGCTGATAGGAAAAGAAGGAACCGGATGCAAACGAGTCTGTGCCAAAACAGGACTGCGTTTTGAAGCACTTATGCCTTAAAAACCATAAAGCTTCTCGTCTGAGCTGAAAAGAGAATGGGAAGAACATACAGGAGTGGTAGCAAGTGCAGCAACCGTCAGAAGATGCCTTTTCAAAAATGGACTTGTAGCCTGTCATCCTAAGAAGAATCCCCTCCTGACACAAAAAATGAAAAAAGCCCAATTAATTTGGTGTAAGGAGCATGTCAAATGGACCCCCTCAGTGAAATTCCCTACCAGCCAAGTGACATGGAGGTCTATTTCATATAGTGGAGTAGGTCACCTGCAGTTTATAAAAGGTTCCATAAATGCCAATGCATACCTGGTTATATCGGAAGGCAAATTACTGCCAACCATTGTTTGTTTGTTATTTGGTTTTTAGAAGCATTAGCAACTAAGGCCATATTGCTCCGGGAATATGGTGGTCATTCCCTTGACCTTTCCGCATCCTCCGTATTTGATGGTGACGAGCTCGAACCCCAGTCTAATCAAGAAGCGTGTGCTACGCACTGCTGCTCCTTCCCACCTGGCTACGGAGGTGCCAGTGCCAACCATTAGAGACCATTTCAACCTGCCAAGTAACTCAGGACGACTCTGCTACTTGTCATCGGGTGAAAAGTGTAAGTAGGCACTTCTGTAGTTACTTTAGCTTCATTTCTGAATTAGAGACTCGACAGTAATGTGTTTACATTTGTTACAGGAGAAAAAATGGTTGGAAGAACAGTTCATTACAACTTTTAGCTGGCCAGGAAACAGCCCAGACCTGAATCCTATAGAGAACTTTTGGCATCCTGTGGAATCTGCAGTTGCCAGAAAGAAACCAAAGACCCTTCATGAACGTCAGGAAGCCATAATTCATGTTTGGAACCACGAACTATCAGTTGATAATCTTCAGACAATGATCTTGTCAATGCCTCAACGGTGTGCTGCTGTCATCAAAGCCAGAGCCGGTTCAACTAAATATTAGTTTGCACCTGGTGAACTTTTCGTTTTGTTTTCCATTTAAAATGATAACATGAAGCAAATTGAGGGCTTCTGATAACGTTTCAGCCATAATTGTCGTGTTTACCAAACCTGTTGTATAATGGTTGCAAATGCTCATTTTGGAATATTTTGAGAGCACCTGTCAAATATTACTTAGCTTTGCCTTAACTATTAATAAATATCTTTTGTTTATATTTCTGTTTGTGATTCTAGTCATTAATGTTACATACCATTGCAAAAAAGAGTTAGAAATGTGAAAGTCCTAGGTGATGCACTTTCTTTGAACACTTCTGTATACCAATGCCACCTGTGATCTTGAGTGAGAACACATGGAACAAACTTGATAATCAGTCTCCTCATGTCAAAATCCTCAATCAAAATGCCCTAAATCAAACAACAAATCAAACAACCTAATGAAAAAGATGTCTTCTGGTCAATTTCTTAATGGTCATTTGTTGATCCAGTTGAATGATGGTGTGGACTTTGTTGACGTTTGAATTGTTTTGGGATATTGATAGGTGGCTGCTTATTTCTTCATCTTTGAGCAAAAAATTTCTCTCATGAAATCTTTGGAACCACTTGAAAATTACTTTTCATCATAGCATCATAGAATCATATCTCTGTTATGGTTCCCAGCAGGGAACCATAACAGAGATATGATTCCCAATAATAATGCAGCACATATCCCAACTGTATTCACCCTCTTGCTGAATACACACTAATGTGGCTGGTGTAATTGTGTTGATCACTGCTGTGATCCTCTTCAAGTCATTCACAGCAGTTGGCATGAGAACTTATATGACTGGTCTCTAATGTAACCCCACAAAAAGAAGTTCTTTTTGGAGAGTTGGAGGTAAGCCAGCCTCTAGTGACACTGCTGTTTGTATGTGGAAGTACTGTACCCAGCAATTCTGATAATTGTAGTGATTAATATGTCTGCTTAGTATGATGTTGGGTATTGAGTGATTAGCTTCTTAGCCCACTGTGGCTTATCATTCCTCCACCCTCGTGGAGTAAAAGTCACAGATCATTGTAGTATCAAAATTTGGGTGGAGATCACACAATGAAATGCAGATATCAAATCCATGGATTAGCCAGAGTCAGCTGGCCACAGAATTGGACCTGTGTGTGCTCCTCCTAGTGGGCTGCCCATCTTTGGACCTTCTCAAGAAGCTAGATATCTTTTTTTATGCAGTCTCTTCATATTGGATAGAGTATTCCAAGTGTAATCTTACAATATGTTTTACACAGTGGGATTATGAGTTGGTTATCTTCAGGTTACCAACTCATAATCCCACTTCATAGCTAAACTAATTCAGCTATGAATATCTAAAATATCCCATACAAAAACTTTAAGACTGGACTCTTAAACAGAATTAATTCTCCAATCCCAAATTGATGGAGACCCAAACAGCTTCGAACATCCTTATGGAAATGAGGAGTGCTCCATCTTGTTTGAAGTGCATCTGGTTGGTTTACCATCGCCCTCTCCAAGTGACAAGTGGTGAAAACATTTTACCAACACTGAGGAGATAATCAGTTGTTTAGTGGTTGTGTTGTGTGGATGTTTTAGCTTGCTTTTAATTAAGGCCAACATGCAATTGAGTACACATCCCACAAGTGGCATGCACAGCTTTTGTCAGTGGCACACTTCCCCAATGAAAAAGTAACGTAAAAAATTATAATTCTTTTGAAAAATCAGAAATGAAGATAAATACATACAGTGTAAATTTGAACTGAAGTTTAAATATAGTGGGGGGGGGCACAGTTCATATTTACCATCAAGTAGCATTAGTTTAGTGCAGGCAGTTAGTAAGTGCTAATGAGCTCCTCATAACATCAGTTCTGTAAAGGTGAACTTTTGTTTTTTTAATTTATATTAAATTTATTTTATAAACTTAAAATTATTTTAATTTTTTATTATTTCAAGTGCTCAGCATAAAATTCCCTTAGCAAAAAAGTGGTGGTAAATGTTGATCAATTTAGGATCAACATTTACAGTCTTAAAGGTTTGTATGGGATATTTTAGATATTCATAGCTGAATTAGTTTAATTAATGTCAACTCATAATCCCACTCTGTAAAGCAAATTGTAAGATTACACTTGAAATACTCTATCCAATATGAAGAGACTGCATGAAAAAGGATATCCAGCTTCTTGAGAAGGTCCAAAGATGGGCAGCCCACTTGGTGAGATCTGCAAAATGGTGCCTTTATGGGGAAAGACTTTGAATGGGTAGAACTTGGCACCTTAGAGAGGACCTGACTGAGATCAGTAAGAGTTTGAGAAGATGGTAAAATAAATGAAGGTGAAATGTGTGTATTTATAAATGATTTCAGAACTAGAGGTCATAAATTCAGAATACAGGGAAGGAGATTTATATTTTGCTGTTTATTTTATTATTAGGGGGATTTTTTTGGCTAGTACCCTATGGCTTCTTGTACTATAGGGATAATACTAATACTCACTCCACTCTTATATTAATTCCTTATGAATAATCGTTCAATGTCTTTCACTCAACAAATTGTAGCTTATGTTATAGTGCAGATTATTAGCCCAATTTCTTTCCTTTTCTCTTTTATTTATTTTTCCTGAAAATAAAATAAGGACTTTAACTCTACTGGTATTTGTATATGTATGTGTATTGAGGGAGAGGGAGTAGATTCTCCTCACTGCCTTTGTTTTCCCTTCTCTTTCCCAGTCTTTCAAAAAAATAAATTATAAATCAACAGGGATTACCTTTATTTTAGATATAGGAAGCTTCTTTTCCAACTCTCCTAGTCCAACTCGCTAATAATTCTTGAGGATGGCGATATCTGTTTTGTAAAGCAGGTGGGACATCTTCCCCACTGTCAGAACCGTAGTGTTAAGACCGTGCGGTCTCAACAATGAGCGCTCATGACTGCTGTCTACAAACATCATACTTCTGGGGCAGCATGGAAACCATTACTTGGATTGGCATAAAATTAGATTTTTGAGGTCTAAACTGTTTAATAAATATGGACCGATTATTTCTTTCGGTCCTGTAGCTGGACTTTTGAGTTAAATATAGGGGTCTAATAAAATTGTATATGGGGTGGGGATTATTCTCTACATTCCTTAAGTCGGACTAGAATTTTTCGGGCGTCATGTTCACAGGAACGGAGCAACTCACAATTAATCCGAAACTTTTGTCTTATGATGTTGTAGTGTTTGTTCTTCACGCATGCGTATAAGTGACCAATCGTCGGACAGTAGGAATGGCCTACGGATCTTGATTGAAGTTTCATGTAGTTTCATCTCTAAGGTTTCTGCAATAAGTAGTTTGTGATAGTTGTGTTGAATTATAAATATTCAACACAACTATCACAAACTATTTATAATTTATAATTCAACATAATTTATAATATTAATTTATAATTTATAATTGAATATTTATAATTCAACACAACTATCACAAACTACTTATTGCAGAAACCTTAGAGATGAAACTACATGAAACTTCAATCAATATCCATAGGCCATTCCTACTGTCTGACGATTGGTCACTTATACGCATGCGTGAAGAACAAACACTACAACATAAGACAAAAGTTTTGGATTAATTGTGAGTTGCTCCGTTCCTGTGAACATGACGCCCGAAAAAGTTCTAGTCCGACTTAAGGAATGTAGAGAATAATCCCCTCCATATCCAATTTTATTAGACCCCTAAATTTAACTCAAAAGTCCAGCTATAGGACCGAAAGAAATAATCGGTCCATATTTATTAAACAGTTTAGACCTCAAAAATCTAATTTTATGCCAATCTAAGTAATGGTTTCAATGCTGCCAGAAGTATGATGTTTGTAGACAGCAGTCATGAGCGCTCATTGTGAGACTGCACGGTCTTAACACTACGGTTCTGACAGTGGGGAAGATGTCCCACCTGCTTTACAAAACAGATATCGCCATCCTCAAGAATTATTAGAGAATTATTAGCGAGTTGGACACTGGAGAGTTGGAAAAGAAGCTTCCTATATCTAAAATAAAGGTAATCCCTGTTTATTTATAATATAATAGAATATAGGAATTATCGAGCACTTAATAGCTCTCAATTATCAAAAAAAATAAATACAGTGAAACTTCCCTTTAACGGACAGCCATGGGGAATGAAAATCTGTCCGTTACAGAGAAGTGTCCGCTAACAAGAAGTCTGAGGGAGAAAAAAAAAAAAAAAAAAAAGAAAGAAAAATCGTTAAATGTTTAATGTAAAATTAAATTAAAATATATACAGATTTTGAACAATATTTTTGTAAATAATATACAATTACATACACAAGAGATAAAGAAAAATCGTTAAACGTTTAATGTAAAATTAAATTAAATTATATACAGATTTTGCACAACATTTTTGTAAATAATATACATACAGTAATCACTTATTTTCTTCTGCACCTTCTTCTGGCTGATAATTTTGTTTTCAACATTTGTTTGGAGTGAAGAAACCATCGAAAGTCCTTCAGTACTTCTTCAGCGGCGAAAAACATTTTTAAAATTGATTTGTATGAGCGCTTCTTCTATTTTCATCGGTGGTTCGTCGTTAATATGTTCTTTGACAGAATGACCTCCTTCCATTTCTTCATCCTCATGAGGAACTTCTTGAAAAATGTCGATGATAATGTCGTTGATATCTAGAGCACCATCTTCTGTAGTTAGGTTCGAGTCTATATCTTTGTAGCCAGGGTCACTTGTAACTGAAGTATCGTACATTATCAATAGATGTTGAAGTTCTTGTTCTTCTTGGTGCTCCACATTGCTGTTCACAATTTAAATTTTTGCGTTTGAGAAGCCAGACTTTACAAAACAGTTCACGACAGTTTGTTTTCTAATTGCGTTTACTGAAGAGGAAATCCATTGAATCACATCTAGGATGCTGAGTTTCTTTGCAAGGTCACTCGCACATGTTACATCGTTCAGTTTGCAATGAGATGTCTTAAAACACGTTTTCTGTAGTGAAATTTAAATTTTTTTATTATCCCTTGATCCAAGGGCTGACACTCTGCAGATGTGTTTGGTAGCAGAAAAACGATTTGAATGTTAGACAATTCAATGTGCGGGTGAGATGCAGCATTATCCATGAAAAGAATAATTTTTTTGTTTTGACAAATCGTGTTTTGGTTAAAGTGACTTATCCATTCGCTCGTGATATCTCGTGTCATCCACGCTTTTTTATTAGACTTCCAGTCAACATTCAAAAGATTCAACTTTATGCCCTTGAAACAACGAGGATTTTGTGGTTTTCCTATAAC
Organism: Mastigoproctus giganteus; assembly: GCF_048544385.1. Taxonomy (NCBI): domain Eukaryota; kingdom Metazoa; phylum Arthropoda; class Arachnida; order Uropygi; family Thelyphonidae; genus Mastigoproctus; species Mastigoproctus giganteus. The sequence goes on from NC_143581.1 coordinate 8,309,376, forward strand.
AAGAGGTTGTTCAAAGTCTCCCAGCATATTTGTACACAATAGTACATCAAGCATTCCTTAGAAATGTTTCCGCCCTGGCACTTTTCGTTTTTTAGACTCATTGTTTTTTCAGAAAGAGCTTTAAAAAACAACCCTGTTTCGTCACAGTTGTAAATATCCTTAGCTTCAAAATCACAACATAAATCTTCCAATTTGACGGTCCACTCTGTTACAACCCTAGTATCAACAGATCCACCTTCACCACTTACGATTTTCCAAGAAATTTTATGCCTAGTTTTGAACTTGTCTAGCCATCCCGCAGAAGCTTTGAACTCATTTACTCCCATAGATTTTGCAACCTCCAAAGCCTTTTCCCTAATAATAGGCCCATTAATGGGAATTTTTTTAGCACGTTCGCGACAAAACTCCTCATACGTAACATTGTCAATTTTAAGTCCAACAGTTTTCGGGAATGATTTTTGGACCTGATCATTTCCGTGTTGCCAAAATTGTTTGAGCAGTTCATTTGTTTTCTTTAGGATGTCGCTTACCTGTGTCTTCCCGATTTTGAATTTTGCAGTGAGATTGCGAACGCTATTTTTTTGCCGATCATACGCATTAATGAGTTCGACTTTATCTTTTAAAGTTAAATGTTTACGAGAAGACATTGTGCACTTCACACGACACTGAACAAAACTGAAACTGAAAAGGCGAAAGGCCGACCATATTCCCCCCCTCCCTGCACACACCAAATTCATCAGAAGTTTTACACGTGCCTTAAAATTCTTGAAAAAGGGTTTAGAACTGCGATGTAAACCTTGATTAAATTCAGAGAATCGGAAATAGAAAATAAACACACGATTGAGGCAATACGTGGAAGAGACATTCCTAGAAAAAGGGCCGTGAGCTCGCCCGCTGTCCGTTATGGGCAGATCAAATTAAGTGCTAATCTAAACGAAACAGTGCAGATTGCCTGTCTGCGTCCGTTACAGAGAATGTCCGCTAGACAGAAGCTGAAAACACGTTAAAACCAATGGAGGTGAGTTGGGGAATTTGAAAATGTCCGTTGTAGAGAGATGTCCGTTAACGAGAGGTGTCCGTTAGGAGAAGTTTCACTGTATATATAATTTATATCATTGCTGTATTGTTTATCATTGTGCAACCAACATCAGGCCATATAATTCACAGTACAGATATGTAGAAGTGTGTTCACTAGTGGGCTGCATGTTTTGAGGAATAAAAAAATTTGGAATACCTCTTGAATCACAATCTAAGATCTGCTGATATTTATATATATATATATATATCTCCACAGAAGATCTGCCAACTATAAATCTGATTATTTTAAAGTCTTTAAGAAACTCTGCCATCATCTTTGCAACATTTTCAGATGAATGGAAAAACCATTGTGCCGTCATGGAGGTGCAATATAAATAATATAAACAATATAAAATAAAATGTATTTTTTAATATTTATTTTATAAAAATTGAATTTTGAAGTTTCTCTCTGTAAAAGTTTTGTTCCACATGATTCATGAGATGTACTTTTCAGTGTTCCAGAAGAGCGAATTCTTCCTTTTGGGATGAAGGATAACTTTTGGGAAATGGGTGAAACAGGACCTTGTGGTCCATGTTCTGAAATCCATTTTGACCGCATTGGAGGCAGAGATGCTCAAAGCTTAGTAAATGCTGATGTAGCCGATGTTCTGGAGATCTGGAATCTGGTGTTTATTCAGTTTAACAGGTAAGCTGAAACAATGATGGTTGCAAATTATTGGGGTTTTCAGTTTTTTCTTTTTTTTTTCTTTTTTTTTTTTCTCAATTGGAGCCATTATATTTTTTAATAGTAGTATTATTCTCTTCTTTTGAAAAATATGTATGTTTATTGCTTTCTTTTGTAATAAAAAAGATAACATTTTAAAATGAAATGAAATAAAAATGAAAATTGAAATGGCTCATGCTTGTGGCAGCAGTAGTGCGTTGGCTATAATGTGACATTTGCTGTTGTTGAAGACAGTGGTGCATAAAACATTAGGAAATGTTTCATCATCATTATTCTATAAAGAATCATCATTCACCCTTGCTCTTTGTTAATCATAAACTCGTTGACCTTTGCACAGAACTTATTATCATGAACTTAAGCAGAAAATAGCCACTATACCATATACATTGACCAACCCACATTATGCATCCTTTCAGGCATTTTTTACAGTTGATGTATGGTATGGTTTAGTAGTATGAGATGGTCCCCGCTTTTTTGAGATGAGGCTGTGCTGTTATTGTTATTTTTGGTTTTTAGGAGCATTAGTAACTAAGGCCATATTGCTCCGGGAATATGCGGTGGTCATTCCCTGACCTTTCTGCATCCTCCGTATTTGGTGGTGACGGGCTCGAACCCCAGTCTAATCAAGAAGCGTGTGCTTCGCACTGCTGCTCCTTCCCACCTGGCTACAGAGGCGCCCAATGAGGCTGTGCAACAGGACTTGTAGCATGAAATAGGAAGTGATTTCAACACTGCAGCAGCAGCCTGAATGGTTTTAGATAACTGTGTTTATGTATGATAGTTCCCTTTACAGATCAAGAAAGTGTTAAAGACCTTTTGCTGGTAAAGTATTGTGTACATGGATCATTAACAACAGGATGTTGTCATGGGTTAAAAACATTAAGGACAGGATGTTGTCATGGGTTAAAAACAATCATTAACAACAGGATGTTGTCATTTATCACTATGGCTAGGATGTTGTCATGGGTTAAAAACAACATTAACAACAGGATGTTGTCATTTATCGCTATGGCTTATTTTGTTGTCTCATTTTCAGATTCAAAATTATGTGACTTTCGCTTACAAGTTCATTTGAAGGACTGGGTCTACCATACTAACATTCACACACTTTCAGTCTTGAAAAGCAATTACATGTGAAATTAACTTGATGTGCTACTCCGCCTTCAAAATTCTAGTGTTCCTTTTCTTCAGGAATAATGTGGCCACCAAAGGAAACCACATCTGAATGGCCATTGCCCTGAAATTAAGCAATAACCCTTTGTTTCCTTTTAAGTTTTAGAACTAAAATTGTTTTTCATGTAAGTATTCTTCTTCTTATGAATACTGTAGAATACTTCTTATGAATACTTATGAAAAATGTAGATTAACCAAATTTTAATTGTAATCTGCCTGTTCCATAGGTTAACAAAGCAATTGGCAGTGCATCATTTTCAAATTTTCAATTTTTTGTCAACACATTTCCAGTATATTTCTCAATATCATTATTAAAGATATAAAAAAAAAAAAAAAAAAAAAATTAAGGTGAGCAGCAGATAAATAAATTTTTTGCTTATACCCCGGGACAACCACGTAAGATCAGAGGAGTTATTTTGCGGTATTATTTCTGCTAATTTCAGTTGTGAGAAGCTATTATAAAAGAAGAACGAATGGATGCCCAGTGGGCCTTTTGGTTGGATAACTGACAAGGAAAGAGATATAATGTAATTTTAATAATTACTCATAGCAATGCTGAGTGTGAAAGGATATAGAGCCAGATGAAGAAAAATCACAGTTAAAATCTCTTTCTGTTGAAGCTTTGAAGTGCTCATGGCAGTCAAATATAGTCAGCAGGGCCATTATTATAAACAAAACTTTGATTCAACATTTCTTGTCTGCTACAGTATATATATCTTTCTTGAAGCAATTAGTTGATGTTTAACAGACAGTCCAAACAGAAAAATCCTAGGTAAACTAATGTTTAAATGCATACTGTACTGGTAAACAATCCTGTGGCTGTATTTTCATGTATATGGTGCCAGTAAAATTTAATTTCTTGTGCAGCATGTATTTAAAAAAACCTGCTTTTTCTGAAAAACTGCTACTTACAGTTAGTCGATCTCTAGCTTTTTTTTGAAAGTCAAAGAATATCTCATATCCATATCTCCTTCCCATAAAATATGTTACTCTATACAAAACGTATAACCGAACTCTTGCTTAGCTTAATGACCATTCTTTTTGTAAATATATGCTTTGTGCTTCTCAAATGATATTTTACCTATCATAATTTTAATTTCCTATTTGTGCCATCACTTTTTCCTCTTAGCAGACTGCTGTGCTATCTCTTTATCCACTTGTAATAGTCTCTTTATCTTTCATTTTAATAATTATTTTGTTTTCATCCTTTCCCAACATCATAAATATAATCTTAGCAAAAATTATTCTCATTCGATATTCTTCACAACTTTCCCTAAATGTTCCCAACAAAATTTGTAACTCCTGCTATGTCAGGAATCAGTACTATATCGTGTGCAAATTACATTATCTGTGCAGTTTTATCTCTATATCTTTGTACACTCTTTTATTTGTTGCAGCTGCCATCCCCATTGCCTGTTACTTAACTCTATATATTTAACAATGCTAGGGAGAGACAACACCCTTGTCACATCCCTCTCCCTAATTCCGTTTTCCATGTATTACCCAAATCTCATCATAACCATTTGATCCTAATTAAGTTCCATCCCTAATCTTCTCTCTCTAATCAATTTCTGTATCCTTCAGTATCTTCAACTTTTTCCAGTTTACCGTATCAGATGCTTTTTTTCTCAAATTTGCAGGCCAAACATAAACATTCTTATCTCTGTTTTTTTATCATAAAAATTTTTATTATTCCCATCACAACCATTTTTTCATCTTGGGCTGTCCAATATGCAGTGGCAACTACAATAATGTATTTAGATTAAAAAAACTGTACTCTGAGTAGACATAACATCTTAAATCCACATTGAAACAAAGTCTGGATGTATAATGTCCTTGGTTTTTGTAACTAGTGAAGCCTCTTCAACCCCATAGCTTGGAGTGAATAGGAGTTTTGGCAATCTCTCTCTCTTTCTCTCATCAGACCACTAGTACACTCATGTAATGGCTTACCTAAACACTTTATATTGTGCTCATTTGAATTAAATAGCACCGACATGAATTTTAGCATAGCTGTGAAAACAAAACCGAATTTCTTGTTTACATTCTTTTTTTACAAACTAAAGTGTAACTTAATTCTGCTTAAGATTTTCACTAGGCACTTTTTCTATTGCCTTAATTAGTTGAAATTTCGAGCTTATGGGCTCAGTTGGAAACTTGTTTTTTGTAAGCATTAATTTTGTCAAATATGATGTAGGGGATCTGAATTTAGGTCCTCTTTTAACTATATGTATGTTTCGTAGTTGTTTAATAAGGATAGCATTTTGTGAATACAATCCACTTTGCCTATGCTTGAAAATGTTTTCCTTATCAGACTTGAAGATCATGATAGACCTACTGAAAATCTCAAGAAATTTATTTTTAGATCTATGATATACTAAAGAAGAATTAGCAAAATTTGTAAATGTTGCAAAATGTTAATTTTGCAAATTTTGCAAATTTGCAAAATCATTACAAATTTGTAAATTCTTGCCCAATTTTTGCATAGGATTCTTTTAGTGATTAACTTGGTGACTTTGATAATAGTACACTTTTTATTGAAGAATACTTGATTCCTTATAATTTATTCATTATGTTAGTAATGTAATAATTTATAGTCCATATTTTGTGTGATCTCTTATTGAAAATATCTGATTTATTTCCTTTTTAGAGAAAATGATGGTTCCTTAATTCCTTTACCCAAGAAACATGTTGATACTGGAATGGGACTTGAGCGAATAGTATCTGTGATACAGTGTAAGACTTCTAATTATGATACAGACTTATTTGTTCCAATCTTTGATGCAATCCAGAAGGTAACATTATTTTGTATTTTACATTAGATATTATGCATACAATTATGAGTAGCTTTTGAATATATTTGGCACAGTATTAATCATCATTTTGAAGTGATGTTTAATTAGGGACAATATTGTCATGTGAAAAATAGATATTTATATGTAATGTCTGACTTATTAGTTGAAAGAATAGTTACATATGTAATAATGATTCCTTTTTGGAAGTTTTTTTTTTTTTTTTTTTTATGTGATGTTGGTAAAAAAAAAATAATTACACTTGAACCTGCCTAAAATCTATCAAATTCCAAGATTTAGTAATATTAATAGTAAGAGCCATACATTGGAAGGAAGCCAGAAGCTTTTGCTGCACTGCCCCTCAAAAAAAAAAGGGAAAAAAGTAGATAAGAAAATATAAATTTAGAAGAAGAGAATAGAGCAGAGCCAGTGGAAGCATGTGTGTGTGCTCTCCCAGTCATCTGATCATGCACAGCATATTTAGTATAATTTATTCCATTCCTAATGTTTTATTTATGTTTTCATTTCTGTATGTATGTACCTTTCTTGCTGAGGAAGGGTTCGTTACCCCGAAAGCTTCTTGTCGTATTAAAACTTATTAAATTTATTTTAGTTACTGCTTCCACTGACTCTGCTGTATTCTCTTCTTCTAAACCATGGAAACCAGTGACACAGGCCCATTCTCTTTCAAAATACATTACTCTATTTGTGTCCCCTTCTCACATAGGTGCCTATCCAGTTAACCTTTGAATTGATTCAAACTGTCAGCCTCAGCTACCCATGAGGGCAACCTGTTCCAGCGATCAATGAATTGCTGGCTAAAAGAAAACTTCCTACAATCTAGTCTAAACCTCTTTCCCTGTAATTTGAATTTATGCCTACAAGTTCTGGAATTCTCTATAACACTGAAAATTCCGTCTTCATTCATTTTACTAATCTCTCTCAGAGCTTATAAACCTCAATCAGGCTGGTTGTCAAGCTCTGTAGCCCACATATTCAGAATCTTTCCTCATATGGCTGCCCATTTGCCGATCTCACCATGCAAGTTGCCCATCTTTTGACCTTTTCAAGAAGCTCAATGTGTTTTTTCAGATGAGGTCTCCATCTTTAAACACAGTATTCCAAATGTGGTCTTATTATTGCCTTATACAGTGGGACTATGACCTTCTTGTCTCTATGTGTTAATGTTCGATAAATCATCGATAGAACACCATGGGCTTTCCTGGCTGCCTGTTTTACACTTTTCAGAAAACTTCATATCTGCCTGTTTTATAACTCCCAGATCCCTTTCTTCCTCTACTGTTTTTAATTCAACCCCACCAAGCATGTAATTTTTTTTTGGGATTGCCCCAAGTGTAAGACTTTGCATGTTGCTGCATTGGAGTGTATTGAACCACTGAAATTAATTATGAGGGCATCTTTGGACTGAGGAGAGAGAGATTCCTTTGGATTGTAGAAGTGTCAATGTATCACCAATACATAAAGACAGTTCTAAAAGCGAAGTTGGTAACTACAGACTCGTTAGTCTGACTTCAGTGGTATTGAAATCTTAGAGGCAATAATTAAGAGTGCAATCCAGGGACATTTAGATAGATATGGCATTCTGAATAACATACAAAATGGTTTTGTTAAGGGAAAATCATGTTTGACTATCTTAGTAGGCTATTTTGACACAGTTACTCACGAGCTGGATATAGAGAACAATTTTTACATTGTGTATTTGGATTTTAGTAAGGCATTTCACTGAGTCCTTCATGACAGATTATTGTATAAGCTGGATCATGTTGAGATTACTATAAAACTTCTAAGATTGCTCAGTGGCTGCAGAGCAGAAGGCAGGGGTCGTGATTAATGAATATTCTTTGGACTGGTGTAATGTCAGGTGTGGAGTCCCTCCAGGATCAGTTCTTGAACTACTCTTGTTTCTCATTTTCATAAATGATCAATGAAGCGATAGAAGACTATGTCAAAATTTGCAAATGAGTAAAGATTGGTATCGTAGTTAATGATCAGTACCAAGCAGTGCCCCTACAAGGATGACTTGAATAGGCTGCAAGAATGGTCAGAAAAGTGACAGCTATGTTTTAATGCAGCAACATGCAAGGTTGCTCCAAGAGAATAACATATTGTTGGGTTACTCATAAACATAAGAATTCTTAAATATAAGAACTGAAGGACTTAATGTGAGAAAATTCTTGCACCTCCACCGCATGTGACTGCATGCACACAATTCCACTGCGCCTCCGTAGCCAGGTGGGAAGGAGCTACAGTGCGTAGCACACGCTTCTTGATTAGATCGGGGTTCAAGCCTGTCACCACCAAATACGGAGGATGCGGAAAGGTCAGGGAATGACCACCGCATATCCTGGAGCAATATGGCCTTAGTTTCTAATGCTCCTAAATACCAAACAACAACAACAACAACAATTCCACTTCCAAAACTGCCCAAACAAAACTTTGGTTTAAAAAGTTACTGAAAGTTTCAGCCATCAACCTTAATCCAACAATTAATGTCCAGTCAATATTTTCAAACATCTTTTGTTGTGTGGTGTGCAAGTACTGCCAGCTTAACCACTATATACATCTGAAAATTTGCCTGGGAAGGCAGAGATAAATCAACTCTGCCTTCCCAGCCAAATGGATTAGAAGAGCTGAGCTTGTGGCATTTTCTCAGTGTTCCATAGACTAAATCATCTCAATTTTTATCTTTGGCAACTCTTGAACACCTTGATTTATTCCAGCCCAGTAAATAATTTGGACACTGCCATTGGGTGGAGGTTGTCTGTATCTGCCATGCTCAGGGAATGTTCAAATGTGTTTGTCAGTCCATGCTGAAATGTATACAGCTCTGCATTGAAGTTGGCAGTGGGCATTTTGAGCATCTTTGTGAACAGTCAGTTATAGCCAGTCCTTATTGTTAGAAAGTCGGTTAGTTACCCAACTTTTAGGGGACTGTATCTCAGAAGAGTGGGGGGAGAATTTTTAATCAATGTATGTGCAAACTTTTTTGCTTATTTTGGGCCAGAAAATTCAATCTGAAATTTATGCCCACTTTTGCAGAATCACCTGTTTAGGTATATGTATATTAATCTGTTATTGCCAAAAAATAACGAAAAAGACAAAATGATAAAAATAGTGAAATAAAAATTTTATAAATCAATAAAAACGATAAATATGATGATAAAATAGATATCTATAATTTAGATATTAATCTATAATTCAGAGGTTTTAATATTTGAATAAAGCCTAAAATTTGACAGAAATAAAAAAAAAGTGTGAATAAATATTAAATAATTATTTATTTTAAAGTGTTGTTTATTAATACCAATAAATATTTTGAATATTAGGCTACTGGAGCACGACCATATGCTGGCAGATTAGGAAGTGAAGATACAGATGGTGTTGATATGGCTTATAGGGTTTTGGCTGATCATGTACGTACTCTCACCGTAGCTCTTTCTGATGGTGGACGTCCTGATAATACTGGTCGGGGGTATGAAAGTTTTTTTTTTCTCTCTCTCTCTCTCTCTCTCTCTCTCTCAGCTCTTTAAGAAGGCATAAATGTCACTTCAAGTGCTGGGTGTTTCCAAAAGAATGACTTGGTTTCAAACTTCAGTAATTCCAAAACAAATGAAGATAATTCTTGTTATTTCTTCATTATATGAATATTATATTACCAAAAAAAAAAAAAAAAAAAAAGGCTACTGTAATTGTGAAGGTCCAGTGAGTTATTTGACTGGTTGAAACAAAATTGTCCACCGTGATTCACTGGCATTACACTAGTAAATATGATAAGTCAGGACCAACTACAATGAGATAAGATGTTGGCTACAAAAGTTTCTGGCAACAGGACCAGTAAACAAAAGAAACGCTCTCACCATGTAAGCACTTCAGTAAAAGTCATCACTGCAATCCAAAGTCAATAAAATCAGCTTGGTACTGCTAATATCAAAATCAGTCATGTATAAGGCTTTGCATAAATGTTTAACATTGCATGCATAAAAATCAGCTTCATCAAAGTTTGGAGCCAGCAGATTTTTTTTTTTTTTTAGGTAAACCCGTTTGGGGTTTACATAGATATTAGAACCTATAGTACTTAGTACTGTGCTTGGGTTGGAGGTTGAGAAGACGAAAGAAGATATTTGTTGACATTAGACTTGAACTTCTGTAGACTGTAATTTTCAGGAAATACATATGAAGGAAGGTTGTTCCAGAAAACGGCAGTTGAATGAATAAATGAGCAAGATGAAAAGTTGGTTCTGTGAATTTGAAGTTGGACAGTAAATGGATGTTGGCTGGTGGCGGCACGTGTTTGGACTGTTTTGAAAGAGAGAGCAGGAATTACAGACACCAGCATTAGTGGAGAAGTTAGAAGACAAAGAGCCATCTACCATCACCCTCAGTGAGTGATCAGAGAGAAAACTGGATAACCAATTACAAAATACAGTTGGCAAACCATAAGATGGAAGCTTGTTTAGAAGTCCTTTATGCTAAACATGATCAAAAACCTTTTATGACACAGCCTGACTGTGTCATATAAGAATTCTGCCTTTGCATCATTAGCCATGTTTATCTATCCAATTCTAAAATCGTTTAGAGAACATTCATGTCCTTAAAAAAGACCTTCATATTAAAAAAGATAATAGGCTATATTCATTGGATGTGGCCTCATTATATGCAAATGTAAATGTTCCATATGCTTTAGACATAGCTTGGACCCTTTTAAATGATGACAATATAAAGATTAATGATACCAGACTTCCTAAAGATAGAATCTTCGAACTAACGAAGTTATTAGTAAATGCCAATTATATTCTCTTCCAAGACAAAATCTATAGACAGATTTTTGGTCTACCAATGGGCCTAAATATCAGTGGACTCATTGCTGAGTTATACCTGGATAAATTAGAGAAGATGCATCTTAACCCATTCCTGCCACAGATCACATATTATGGAAGATATCTTGATGATATCTTGATTATTACAGATCATTTGACCATAAATAATGTACTACAGGTATTTAATAATATCCATTCGAGATTAAAATTTACATTGGAAATTGAAACAGAAACACAGTCCATCAATTTTCTTAATTTTACCTTACATAGATTAGATCATAAATTAAATTTTAGTATATATAGAAAACTCACTAATAAAGGAATGCTTTTACATTTCCATAGTTACCATCCCTATTCATATAAAAAGTCAGTCATGTTGAATCAATTTATTAACGTGTTTAAATATTCTTCCTCCCAGATTTTATTAATGACAGAAATAAATGAACTAACAAAGCGATTTATAAACAGTGGTTACTCTTTAACCACTATAAATAAAGTTAAAACTTTAGCATGGAGAAAAAATAAATAAAACCTCGGAAACATAATGTATGAAAATTTGACATGGACAAAAAACATTTTATTACCATACCTTATGTCACGCAATGGTATAACAAACTTAATCAAATATGCAAAGGTACTGACATGAAAATTATAGTCAAACCTATGAATAAATTATATACGTTTTTTAGAAATCAACCTTTAAACACCATTTTTCAATTACAACATGATTTCGTATACAGCATTGCATGTAAAAACTGTGATGCGGTTTATGTAGGTTTTACCATGGGGGTGGTTCAGAGTCGAGCAAAACAACACGAAGCTTCAGTTCGGGCAGGCCAATCAAATGCAACGGAACTATTGTTTCATGCAATAAATGAACAGCATGTATTCGGTTTTAACGAAGCAAAAATAATAAATATCCAGCATAATTACTATAAATTACTTATTGCAGAAACCCTCAAGATGAAGTTATGTATAAATTTAGTTAATATTTGTAGACCATTCCTACCATCTGATGATTGGTCATTTATGCGAGTGCGTGAAGAACAAAACAATACTACATAAGACAAATTCTTCTGGTTAACTTTTTGGTTTGCTCTTATTCCTGTAAACATGTAGTTTCGAAAAGCCTTAGTCCAACTTAAGGAAGGAAGAGAATATTGCTCTATAAGTTAAGCTTTTTTACACTAATTTTTAATTTTAAACTTTAAATTTACTTTTAATGATGTTTCCCTTACTGACAGGGGAGGGGGGCAGTGATTGGAGCCCTGAGTTGAGTTGGGCACCCAATAGTGATACCATGGGGTTGGCCTGCTGCTGTTCTGACAGTGGAGATGTTTAATAATTTTATAAATATTATATCGTTGTTATAAATTAATAGTTAACTCGTTGGACTAGGAGAGTTGGTCGAAAGAAGCCATCTTATAGCAAAAAAATAATAATAATAAAAATAAAAAATAAAGGTAAGCCCTGTTAACGAAACTAAGTAAACAAAATGAGATACAACAGTATCTCATTTTGTTTTATTTATTTATGTATTACAGAATATGTGTACATATGCAAGTGTGAATATCTAAATGCATAATTATTTTTTCTGATTAAAGTTATGTACTAAGACGTATTTTGAGAAGAGCTATAAGATACGCAACAGAGAAACTTCGAGCAAGAAGAGGAATGTTTGCAGATTTAGTGCCTGTTGCAGTTGAACTTTTGGTATGTATAATTTCATTTATACCATTCTTTTTAAAAACTTTAATGTATTAAAAATGAATTTTCCTGCACATATATATTTAAAAAATCTTAGTCAAAATTAACCTGCAATTGTTTTTGTACAGGATTAGGTTTTCTTACAGTGATAGAGTACCACTGGATCCTCACAGACTATTAATTCTTAAAGACTGTTAATTCTTTAACTCATAGTTCATTAACTGCCAATTAATATCCTAAAATGATCAAAATATTGGTGAAGTCCACACTATATGATTAGACTGACGACTGATCATTTCAAAAATTTCAGAAGCGTCATCTCTTTCATTTGGTTCAGTTCAGGCTATTTTGACTGAGGATTTATGCATGAGGTGAGTGAGGGCAAAGTTTTTTCCAAGTGATGAAACAAATGAGGACTGAATGTTTAAAAACATCATTCAGTCCTTCAATGCCAATTCCTTCATTTTGAACAAAAATTATAACAGGTGATGGGTCTGAAATGTGTGGATGTCCCAAAGTCCAGGGTTCAAAGCTCTCAAAATAAAAAAAAAAATTGTCACCTGAATTGTGTTACCTGAATTCTTTCCATGAGGTGTCACTGTTAATGTGGTCTATTACAGTTGAGAGAGAATTCCACTGTAAACTTGCCTCTCTCAACTGTTTTAAAACATCTTGGTAATAGACTGCATTAACAGTGGCAACCCGTGGAACGAATTGGATAACACCATCTTCTCATTGTAAAAAATTCAATCAGCATAACCCTTGTGTGGCAATGACCATTATGCCAATTCAAAAAATGAATGAGGAAATAGTTGGCTTCTTCACCAAGACAATGCATCATGTCACATGTCACTCAATGTCTTGCAATTTTTAAAAAACATTCCATCATGCTACATTTACCTTATTCCAAATCAGATGAATAATCTGATTTGGCATCGTACAACTTTTAGCTATTTCTAAAATTTTAATTTTAGGAATTTTATATCTGTTATTTTGATTATACCTTTTATATTAGTTCATTGCAGTAGAGAATATTTTTCTGCAAGGGGCCAGTTGAAGATTGATGCTGATCATGAATGGACTTAGGCACTTTAAAATAAATAGCGGTGAATTTCTGTTATCTTCAGTTATCATGGATTGTATGCCGTTTTTGTATTTATGACTCATTCTCTTATTAATTGGGAGTTTATTTCTAATCCTGTCTCTGTAATATTTCAGACATAATGGTTAATAACATTACTAAGTGAAGCTTTATGAAATTATGTAATTAATAATTTTAATATTCTTGTTATTTAGGGTGATGTTTTTCCTGAGCTGAGGAAAGATCCCCAGAATGTAAGTTCTGTGTATCATCATTTAAAACTTTTTAAATATTATCATATTTGATATATTAAATTTATCATATATGATAAATATTGCAATCATCTAGTTTATTTTAAAATATGTTCCCCCATGGTGAGTTTCTCTTTCCACTTATTCCAATCGGTAATCAAATTGAAATCACCCATAAGAAGGCATTCACATTTGCTTGCCCATGCCATCTGCATATAGAGGCTTTTATCTTTTCACAATCTTCTGATCTATAGTATAAATCCCCCCCTCCCCCCAACTCTTATTTCCCCTTTGCTTCCACCTACCTTACATCACACATATACACTGCCATACCATTAATATCTGGACACCCCACCATGGATGGGGAAAGGTCCTATGCATGCAACACGTCACAGAACCTGCTATAAATGTGCACACTGGGCTTTGAACAGACAATTGCAAAAGTGGACAGGCAAGATGACATGATCAACAGAATTGATTACCTCAACAAATGCTAGATGCCAATTAACATAGCTGAAGGAGCATGAATCCAGGACTGTAGAGCAGTGGAAAACAGTCCTATGGACAGGCGAGTCAAGGTTCACACTAGGGCTTACAATATCAGGATCCCGGGATCTCGAATACCGGGATACCGGTCATTTTTTACTGGTATTGATACAGAAAATACTGGTTTTTCAGTACTAATTTTTAAAAAATAATTGTTTATAATTTAATCACATAAAGGTTATAAAATCACCTTTATGTGATTATGACCTCGTTATCTCTACTAGCAAATGTTCGATAAATCATCGATAGGACACCATGCAACATTGCAACCTGTCCACAATTCTCAGACAACTTCATGTCTTACGGTATTGTAACTCCCAAGTTCCGTTCCTCCACTACTGACTTTAGTTCAGCTCCACCAAGTGTATAGGTTATTTTGGGGTTGCTGTTCCCCAGGTGTAAGACCTTGTATTTTGCTGAATTAAAGCATAGCTGCCACTTTTCTGACCATCCTGGAAGTCTATCTACGTCACTGTGAAGAAACTCTGCTTGGCGGTGATCATTAACTACTCTACTGATCTTTACATCATCTGCAAGTTTAGACCTCATTGCCCTCCCTTCATAGATGTCATTTAAGATAATCAAAAACAACAGTGGTCCCAATACTGATCCTTGGGGAACCCCACTACTTTTATTAACCCAATCTGAGGAATAACCATTTATCGCAACCCTCTGCCTGGTGCCCTAAAGCCATCGTGCTATCCATCTAAGGATTTTCCCTATGATTCCAGCCTCCAACTTATAAAGTAACCACTCGTGTGGGACTGAGTCAAATGCTTTGCTGAAATCCAAATAAACAATGTCGAAATTATTCCCTAAATCGAGCTCGAGCACGAGTGACCTGTCAAAATGGCTAACCAGATTTGTTAAACATGATTTTTCCTTTACAGAACCGTACTATAGGTTCTATAGTACTAAGTATTATAGAAACTATAGTACTTAGTACTGTAGGAAAATACTGGGGAGTGCCCATTGTTTGTAATGAATGTAATCAAAGACCTTAGTGACTAATTCCAAGAAAGATTTGAATACTTAAAGAGCTCCTCCTAAAATTTGAATTAACGATAAATTACAGAAATTTTGAAATCATTAACTTGGTACAAATTTTCAATCTGAAGTAGCAGCTGGCGAGTTAGAACTTGTTGATATGCAGTTGTCCTTAGCTCTGAAATGTCTTTTCCAACACAAAACTATTTTAAAATTCTGCAGTTCTGACTGCAAAAAATTTCCTTTATTACAAAGAGAAGTGTTCAAAGTACTTTCTATGTTTGGATCAACATACATGTGTGAAAGTGCTTTTTTGTTAATCAACAAAATCAAAAACAAAAAAAGGAAATTTGCAATTATCTCTTCATAATGGAGAAATTAATTTGAAAGGTTTGGCATCATCTCTTCAGAGTCAAGGTTCACACTGAACAGGTAATAAATATTAACGCCCAAAAATTTTAATTGAGAAATATAATTCTTGCATGCATAATACAGCAAAAAAAAAATTTAAAAATGCCTTTTTAATCTTTAAGCAAGAAAATTTATATGTATGGTGCTTGCATGTATTGTAAGCTGAAAATCTTGCTCGCTTAAAGCAAAAGGTTAACCCCTGATTTAGATAAAGGAAGAGCTTTTAGGATGGGTTGTAGAATAAAGGATTTCATCCCTATTAGAATAATTTCACTGAGCAAATGTTGACATCAGATTAAACAGTAATCTGACCAAGAAAAGGAAGAAAAGAAATCTTGTAGATCATTGCATTTTGCATTTTTGTAATGCCAAACAAAACAAGATTGGGATTTGGCCAAAAGAAAAAGGCTCCATTGGAGAAGAGACCATCACAAAGTTGTGATTTGCAGTGCCCAGAGGATCACTTACCTCAACTGTGTAATTAGAGGGGGTGTTTCTTAGAAAAAGATCAAGGGTGTTGGCTGTGTGATTAGGATTGTCATGTATTCTGGTATGTAAATGAACAATCTGTGCTAGGTCATTCAGTAATAGCAAAAGCCTCAACATCTTGACCAGCTCAATCCGTCAATCCGTGTGACTAGAAAATGGAAACCAGCTGGAGTTGTGAACATTAAAATCATCGAGGAATATTATCTCACTGTTAGGAAAGTTGGACTGGAGAAAGTTTCAAAGAGAGGGAATTAAGTAGTTCCAAGTGATTAGTGGAGTTGGGAGAATGATAGAGGCAACCAATTGATGGAATGTGGTAGAGAGATTTTAAGCCAGAAAAGATCGAAAAGAGGGGATTTCATATTGCTAAGTCTCTGACAGGGGTTATCAGAATGAACGTATGCACAAGTACCACCTTTGAAGCGAAAGGAATCATACAGTGAATAATTCAGACAACTGAGATGAGCAGTGTAGAATCAGCTGATAACTGAGATTCTCTCAGAAAAAGTATGTGGGGTTTGGCAGACTGTAAGTGGAAATGGACATCAATGAGATTGCAACTGAGACTACGAATATTTTTGAAATGAACAAGTAAACACTTGAAAACAGTATATTAAAATAATGTTTACAATTATCTGTCATATTCAACTGTGAACTCAATCCTGTGCATAGGTTTGTTCCTTGCATTCCACTCCCCCACCCTTCCATTTTTTTTTATAGCTTTTAATTAGAAAAATTAGCTTTTAATTTAACGAGAGATTTTTATGAATACATTTACTGCTAAATTGCAAAATGGCTGTTCTTTAAGATACACTAACCATGCTAAGCCTTACATATTTTGAGATTAATTCTCTCATCTCCAAACAGGCCTCTGCGGTTGGGTATATCCATACTGTTTTTTTTTTTGAGTCTTTTTCACCAACCTTGCGTAGAATTAAAAACACCAGGGAAACTAAACTTTTGACTTATTATAAATCAGTTATCAAAAGTTTAGTTTCCCTGGTGTTTTTAATTCTACGCAAGGTTGGTGAAAAAGACTCAAAAAAAAACAGTAATTCTCTCATCAATTCCATTAAGAGATGTTTGTAAATTGGCAATATGTAAAGCTTAGCATGGCTAGTGTATCCTAAAGAACAGCCATTTTGCAGTATGTGGAGATGTTGTGAGCATGACACTAAGGATAATAACATTTTTTTCTCAAGTTAGAAGATAGAAATAAACATGAGCAATTTTCTAACACTGCTTAAAATAAGATTTAAACAAGCTAACTTACTGTATTTTGATAACAGTTTTAAATTAGAGGTTATAAAACAGTCATGCGAAATGAAGTTACAAAATTTCTGCTTTGAGACGTTTCTGCTAAATTATTTTTGGCTTCCTATTTCTTTTTTTTTTTTTTTTAATTTTTGAATCAAGATTGATGCTTGGATTAAAATTCACAGGGAAAACACACTAATTTAATGTTTTGATTCAGTAGAAACAGTCAATTTTACCAGTATAATTGATTTTTAATAACAAATTGAATGTTACAGTTTTTAATGTTGTTTTAGGTGATGGATATAATAAATGATGAAGAAATCCAGTTTTTGAAAACATTATCACGTGGTCGCTATCTTCTGGAGAGAACAATAGGCAAACTAGATGATCAAAAGATATTACCAGGTATTGTAACCTCCTTGCTAAAATAAGAGAATTTTTGTCTTCTTCTCTTGACTTACTTTAATCCACACCCTGATTGCAGGCTTATACCATGCAAGTTTCCTTTTGGAATTAACAGCAAAAAAAAAAAAAATTGTCTTCCCAGTGCTGTATTATGGTTAATGTTAATAATTATAGAGGTTAATAGTATTAAGTCCATTCCCACATGCTGTGTAAGGCCATGATCCTCTGGTGGTTGGTACATGATCCATGAAACTGTTCTCCACAAAGATTGTAGATGGATTAAAACAACAACAAAAAAAAAAGACTAGTTCATTTTATCTCTGTGTTGAATTGATTACAGTAATTCAGATCCTTGAGTAGTGGTTATAATCTTCGTCCTTCCACACCACATGGAAAGGACTTGGATCTCATGTCAATGTTAGAAACATCTAGCTACTCCCATGCCCAAGTCAGCCAACCATCTTAGATGAAAATTGCATGGTTTTTCACCCTACAAAACAGATAATTTTATAGACATTATATGGTATCGCCTGATGGCTTTGGTTGCCTTGATGTAAAATCAAGACAACTAAGGCCAACCAACATATATTGATCTTGGTAAACACCTCCCACCATTCCCAACATGCTCCATTCAATGCCTCCTGTGGTCTTCAGTCAAAAGGATGTCAGAAGGATTTTGATGGATCTTGATGCTAAGAAAGTTCCAGGTTCTGATGGTATTTCTCCACTTGTTCCCAAAACCTGTGCTCCTGAACTTACTCCTGTTCTTCCGCATTTTTTCACTTTCTTATTCCAAAGGTGGTTTTCCTTCTGCTTGGAAATTTGCTCATATCCAACCAGTTCTGAAAAAAGGATGACAAATCCCTCTCATCCAATTATCATCCCATTGCAATTACAGTAAACCCCCCCGCTATTCGCAGGGGTTACGTTCCTGAGAAATGTCGCGAATAACGAAAACGCGAATACTGAGTTATGGCTCCCATAGTAATAAAGGGGTTCCGTTCCAAAGTATGAAATATATAAGAAAAACTAGTCTAAAATTTTGTCTATGTATGTATTATATGTACCTTCATATTATGACTATGTACATAGTGAAATGCAAGCATATGGCATCGAAATGAAAATAAGAAATGTCGCGAATGTAATATTTATTAGAAATTTCAAACAAATCTTTCAAACCAGCGCCTTTGCTAGCAAAAAAACTTAACCCTCCAGTGCATCACCAGTTTCGCTAAAGTGTTGATAAAGGAGTTTTGCCTTTTCACGAATGATGAGTGAACTTAACGGAATTTTATTTTGAGTTCAGCCTTCTATCCACAGATTTAAAGCTTTTTCCATTTTTTTCTAATTTAACATCACGAGTTACAGAGCAAATTTTTGAAGCAATTAGCGCGTTTTCACGGACACTACGGCGGATTTTTTCTTCCTATTTCTTGATTGATTGTACCGTTGACTCATTGATTTTATAATGTTTTGCCACTGAGGAGACACTTTCACCATTAGAAATTTTGTCTAATAACTCAATTTTATTCGCTAATGTCATCACCTTTGATCCTTTCACATTTCCCTTGTTATTTGTAGCCATATTTTTGTACGGGTTAGACAGAACTTGTCCACAATAAAGTCACTTTCTTCCGTTAACACACTCGAAAAAAAGTCTCTTTTACACTGCAAAATGGTAGATTTATCACTTTTGTAAGCATATCAATTTATAAATTGATAAATTTATTCAATTTATAAGCATATAAATTAAAAGCAAACGACGAAACCTTCCATGACAAGCGCATAATACATACTGAACAAGGATTAGCGAGAAACATCCACGCTCGCGATTTTGTAACTCCCTCACCCACTGAGCCCTGTTTTGACCGGGAAAGATAATTCTAGCCACGCCCATGTTTTTTTATGGCAGAAAATATTCACGGCGCTTTAAAATTCACATTTTTTTAGGTTTCATTTTATATTAAATCGGCAATCGCGAATACAGATAACGCGAATAGCGGGGGTTTACTGTACTTCTACTCTGCCCCGGAGGCGACGCTGGGCAATGTTTTATTTTTGCTGATTGTATTGTGCCATTTAGCTTGTGCAAGACATAAGTTATTGATTGCATTTTCTGGCAAATAAAACTAAGCGTCTAAGGCTCACACCTCCACGTGGTCCGGGGCGGGCGGGTAGGGGTGATACCCCTACCTGGCGAAGTTGAGCCAGACAGATCAAAGGGGACGAGGTCTCGTTAATAAATTTGACTCAAGAGGGGGTGTTTAAATTTTCTCCTCTTGAGGTGTGTTAGAGCATTTTCGTGCTCTTAGTTAAATTGTGAGTATTTCCGTGCCCTTTGGCACAGTTTGCCTTATAGGCACAAATTCGTGAGTCGATCCTCTGGGACCTTTGCCTGTTAAACTTGGGCAAAGTGTTTTAGACGCATTTATTGAATAGATTTTCTAAGTGCAATTTTAATATTACATTTTGACAAGTGGATTGTGGCTCCTTGTTTGCTTACATTGATTGTATATTTGTAAATAGTTACTGATTTCTGTTTTTAGATTCAGTTTTTAATTGTAAATATAGAGTTTTATATTATACATTATGTCTTATTCCTCTGCCTCTTCAAGTGAGGAGGATTTGATAAGGATGGATGATCAAGAAGTACAGCCAGTTGTGAACGTTATTACTGAAGGTGAACGACAAGATTCGATAAAAGAAATTTCTTGTTCAGCCCAGGAACTAGTGGAACAGGATATCTTTATTGGAAAAACTTTACAGAGAACACCAGTAAAGACAAGATCAACATCATTACCAGGTACTTCCCAATCTTTGCAAAAAGGAAGTAAAAGTAAAAAGTTAAAAAAAGTGGAAGATAAACAAGAACTAAGCGATGGGGAAAAACATAAGAAGAGAAAACGAAAAAACAGTGTAAGTGAGCGGCCGAGTATGGAAGGTTTTGATTACGTTAGAGAAATAAGGAGTGAATTAAGCTCGGTTTTGTGGAATGAGCAAAGTAAAGTCCCTATTGCAGTGATAAGAATTATTTTGGAAAAATGGGATAAATTGGAACAAAAGGCGCAAGAAGTATATCTTGAGAATGTCTTATTGAAAGAGAAAGTAAAAAGAAAGCAGGAAAAACAAAGTTATTCTACTATTGTGAAAAATAAACTTGAAGATACAGTGTCAAAGGTTATGATTATTAAAGCAACGACAGATAAACATAAAACGAGCGAAGATGTTAAAGTGGATATCTTAAAAGAAATAAGGCCAATGTTATCAAACCTTAAAGTTCGGAACTTAAAACCAATAAGAGATAGGGGAGTCCTGGTAGAAGCTGAAACAAATGATGATCTGATAAAGTTGAAATCGTGTTCCAAAATTCAGGACTTAGGATTAAAGTATATTGTGCCTAAACCTGTATATCCTAGAATCGTATTATTTGATGTGGAAAAAGATGTAGAGAAAGAAGAACTATTGCAGCAATTGTGGGTGAAAAACTTTAAAGACTGTGATATAAGTGAAAAGAAGTTTAAAGAAAATATTGAGATTTTAACTGTAAATAGGAATAGGAATACACAGTTGAATAACTGGATTTTACAGTTATCTCCTATATTATGGAATAATGTTAAGGATAGAGTAAGATTATTTGTGAGATGGATGGCCTACAAATTTAAAGAGATATATTCAATTACTCAATGTTATAAATGCCTTGCTTTTGGCCATGTTGCAAAGTATTGTAGGAGAGAGATGCGATGTGGTCACTGTTCCAAAGAACATTTGTTTAAAGATTGTCCAAATAGAGGGAAACAGCCTGAGTGTTGTAATTGTAAAGGGAAGAATGAAGAGACTGCTCATGCTGCCGTGGATAAAAAGTGTATTGAGTATCAAAGGGCCTTAGACATTCATAAAAGAAAAATTAATTATGGATAAGTATATTAAAATTTTACAACTAAATGCACAAAGAGCTAAGGCAGTTGCATTGCAAATAAATCATATAATGGAATGTGAAGATTTCTCGGTGGCCCTCTTGCAGGAGCCATATGTAATTAAAGGTAAAGTAGCAGGTTATCCTATTAGATATAGAATTGTTTCTAAAGGTGATAATCCAATGACGGCCATAGTAATTAGAGAT
The DNA here is from genome assembly GCF_048544385.1 of Mastigoproctus giganteus. NCBI lineage: Eukaryota > Metazoa > Arthropoda > Arachnida > Uropygi > Thelyphonidae > Mastigoproctus > Mastigoproctus giganteus. The sequence goes on from NC_143581.1 coordinate 8,331,195, forward strand.
CCTGAAGTGGTTGTAACACAAGTGTTATCACTGTGTGATGAGAAACACGTTTGTTGTGAAATTATAGGGAAATGTGGCAAGTTGTATGTTGTTACAGTATATTGCCAGCCATCAGAAGGAATGGAACAACATATAAAGTATTTAGATAAATTATATGAATTAGTTGGCTCTTGTAATGTAGTGGTTGCCTTGGATTCTAATGCTTGTTCTCCATTGTGGGGTAGTGATGTATCCAATGAAAGAGGAGTGATGCTGGAGGAATTCATTGCTGCCTCAGGTATGGAGGTGTTAAATGTGACAGGACATGCTCCTACTTATTCCACGGTACATGGACAGTCATATATTGATTTAACTTTGGCGTCTACCTCTATTGTGGATAATATTAGAAATTGGAAAGTGATAGAACATCATACTACTAGTGATCATAATAGCATCTCTTTCTCCTGTGTTATAAATGATTCAGTGAGAATATTGAATGATATTGATAGATTTATGGATAAAACTGCAAGGTGGCCCAAGTTTGAGCAGGTGTTTTTGAGTAGAATTAATGAAATAAATTGGGTGGGCCTGACATCAAATGATTATGTTAAACAATTAACTGTTATTTTAAATGATGCATGTTCTAGTAGTATGAAGAAAAGGTATAAGGTTAATAGGCCAGTATTCTGGTGGAGTACTGAATTATCTGAAAAAAGGAGAGAGACTTTTCGTTTAAGAAGAAAGTTCCAGGCTGTAAGAAGAATTGGAGATTTAGATTTGTGTGAGGTGTATAAAAATATGTATAAAGCTTGTCGTAAAGAATATGTTACAGCTATCTGTAAAGCTAAACAGAATAAGTGGAGGGAATATGTGAGCAAACAAGGATCTAGGGATCCATGGAATTCTATTTTTAAATTATTAACTAATAAAAGAAGCCTATCGGAAATAATGAGCACTATTGGCAATGAAAATAGTCAAACTTTAACTTGGGAAGAATCAGTGAACAGGATATTGGACGATCTCTTTCCAGATGAAAATGAAGAAGTCAGTGAATTAGAAATAGATGGTCAAAATATTGTTGTGACACCAGAAGAACAGTTTACGTTAGAAGAGTTGACAACGGCCATGGGCCAGGCGAAGGATGGTAAATCGCCGGGCCTAGATAAAATAGAAGTTTTGGTTATGAAAAGATCTTTTCAAATGGCTCCAGAATTATATTTAAATCTGTATAATCGATGCTTAGAAGAGGGTGCCTTTCCGGATGAGTGGAAGAAAGCACAGATAAAATTACTTATAAAAGGAATAGATCGTATGCTTAATGAAACTAGTACATATCGTCCAATTGCCCTCCTCTCTGTTTTGGGCAAGATATATGAAAGACTATGTATGAACCGTCTTATGATGAGGTATGATTCAAGAAATATGTCATCACAAAACCAATATGGTTTTAAGAAAGACTCATCAACTGAAGATGCGGTATATAGATTGCTTCAAGCGGTGGAGGACAGTGAGGAACGGTATTGTTTGGGTGTATTTATTGATTTTAAGGGTGCTTTTGACCACTTATGCTGGGGAGGCATCATGTCTAGAATTAAAGAAGTATGTACAACAAAATTATATAATGTATTTAGAAGCTACTTTTCCAATAGGGAAGTAGTAGTTAAAACAAGATATACAGAGATAACTAGGAAAGTTAATAAAGGATGTCCACAAGGCTCGGTGATTGGCCCCTTTGCGTGGAACATGGTCTTTGATGAATATTTAAATGAAGAAATGCCTGGTGTCACAAAGATAGCTTATGCTGACGATCTGGTAGTGATGGTTCAGGGAAATTCCAGATCTTCCATAGAAAGCAAAGCAGAAGAAGCTTTGAGAACATTAGAAATATGGACAAGGAAACATAAATTGCAGGTCTCAAAGGAAAAGACGGTTCAGATGTTGCTCAAGGGAAGACTAAGCATGAATAGAGCTCCTACTGTACGGCTGATGGGGAGTGCCGTTCGATATGCACAAGTAACAAAATATTTAGGCTTAATGATTGAAGAACGTTTGTTCTTTACAGAACACGTTAAGTATTTAAAAGTTAAAATTAAAACCTTATATGCCAAGCTCCGGAGGGTGATTAGAAGAGATTGGGGTATAAAAGGTAGAGGCCTCAATCTGTTATATGATTGTTTATTTTCACCTATAATGTGTTATGCTGCCGGGGCTTGGGTTCATAGGATTGGGAATAAGGTTATTCAAAAACACCTAGTACAAGCACAAAGATTTGCATTACTAGGGATTACTCGGGCATGTCGGACGGTGTCCACAGAGGCCTTGCAGGTAATATCAGGTAGGTTGCCAGTCCAGTATGTAGTATTAATAGCTGGAGTTGGATATCTTACTAAGCGAAACATCAGGAAGACAATAGTAAGAATAAGAACTTGTCCAGAACCAGGAAAAATTTATACAAGAGCAGATGTTAAAAATGAAAAGAACAGAGTTTTAGAAGAAGTTAAAATTAGATGGCAAATGGAATGGGAAACATCTGAAAAAGGACGACAGACCTTTATGTTTTTGCCGAGAATTAATATAATTGATGTTAAAAGAAAGTTGTGGCAACAGTTTGGTCTTTGTTCTACGTTTTTGTTAACTGGACATGGATTGGCATTAAGACTCTTTCAGCTTGGACTTAAAGAAAATGGGTTGTGTAAATGTGGAGAGCTTGAAACATCTGAGCATGTTATGCTTGACTGCAATTATTATGTTGACTTGAGAATGGAATTGGAACTATCAATTGGCTATCTGGAGAAAGAGAGACTCCATGTTATGTTCACTGATAAAAGGTTATTTACTTATTTTAATAAGTACGTTTCGGAAGTCTTTAAAAGAAGATTTAGATTGCTGGGTAGTAGTGGCACGCCTCCAAGTGGCAGGGATGTCAACTCATCCAATTAGGATCAATGGATAGAAAATCAAAGTTGATTATCCTTGCATGAGGCTAAGTGGCCAGATAGGAATTGTTTATTGTTCGGTTATTATTTATTTATTTATTAACAAAATTGAATTCTAAAAGTTAGGAAAAATCCCATTCTCTGACATTACCGCGGATAGGCTACGGCCTCGGTAGCGGATTCGGCGAATGGAGGTTAAAATGTATGTACTTCTACTCTTTCTAAAGTAATGGAGAAATCAATTAACAGCCAACTCTTAAACTACCTAGAAACCTTTTGTCTGATTAACTATCGCCAGTATGGATTCCGTCGGTGTTGATCCACTGGTGATATTCTGGCTTATGTTACACATTTATGGACAAATTTAATGGAAAAATTTGGTGAAACACAAGCAGTTGCTCTTGACATCTCAAAGGCTTTCGATCGTGTTTGGCATAAAGGTCTCCTAAACAAGCTTCCATCTTATGGTTTGCCAACTGTTTTTTTGTAATTGGTTATTGAGTTTTATCTTTGATTGCTCACTGAGGGTGATGGTAGATGACTCTCTGTCTACTAACTTCTCCACTAATGCTGGTGTCCCCCCAAGGTTCAGTTCTTTCCCCCACTCTTTTCCTCTTGTATATTAATGACCTTCTTCCATTGACTGGAAATCCTATCCATTGTTTTGCTGATGATAGCATTTCATTCCACTTTCCATTTTGAGAAACCTTGCCCTGCTCAATCAGCTTCAACTTCTCAAATATCCACTACCAATTCCTTAAATGCCGATCTCCAGGTAAATCTCCAGTGGGGCAAAGACAATTTAGTTGATTTCAATCCTTCTAAAACTCAGTCTTGTCTTGTATCTCACAAAAAAGGATTCTTCTGCTCCTATGCTTATCTTTGGGGACACTTAGATTTCTAGGCAAGTTGATATATCTCTTTTGGGGATTACCCTGACTTCTAATCTCTCTCTCTTGGCACAAGCACATTACAAATATTGTTTTTCCTCTGCATATAAAAAACTTGGTTTTCTCTTTTGCTCTCGGCATTACTTTTCTTCTAAACAGCTGTTCACTCTGTACAAATCACAAATCCACCCTACCATGGAATATTGTTCCGAAATCTGGGGTGGTGCCCCCAAACCCCTCTCAGGCTTCTAGATTCCATTCAGAAGAGGGCAGTTAAGTTAATTAATGACTCATCTCTAACAGAGTCTCTCCACTCGCTGTCTCATAGACATACTGTTTCTGCTGCATGCCTTTTCTACAGATACTTCCACGGGCACTGTTCTTCTGAATTGGCTTCTATAATTCCCGCTCTCTCTTTCAAAACAGTCCGAACACATGCCGCTACCAGCCAACATCCATTTACTGTCCAACTTCCAACACCAACTTTTCTTCTTCCTCATTTATTCATTCAACTGCTGTTTTCTGGAACAACCTTCCTTCATAGGTATTTCCTGAAAATTACAGTCTACAGAAGTTCAAGTCTAATGTCAACAAATATCTTCTCTCGTCTTCTCAACCTCCAACCCAAGCACGGTACTAAGTACTATAGGTTCTAATACCTCTCATGTTTGGGGTTTTCGTAAAAAAAAAAAAAAAAAAACAATAAATAAATAACCTGGCAGTAATTTAGACAAAGTGCAAAGTGATACTTTTAAAAGCTTACTCCACAAAGAAGCCCTATTAATTCTGGGCAGAATGAAATATTAATAATACTGTTAGTGCAGTATAAAATTATTATTACTACTATCTTTATTGAACCTTATTTTGTAATATATACATTGCAAAATAAGGAAAATACATAACATTAAAGCAAGTTACTCCTTGACAGTTTACGTGAGGGGTTTATAACAAAATAGATTCCAGTGGAATTTACAGTAAGACAAATAAAATAAAGTAAAAATAATTAATTAATAAGAATTGAGGTAATGTATTATTTTCATAAATTATCATTAAAAATTTACTAATCATTATTGCATATCCATTGACTAATTGTAATGAGTCTGAATTCATCAAATATCATCATTTTTATCTCATTGATAGTAAATTTGATATTCTGTGTCTTAAAGAATCTGCTCTGAAATAATAGCACTGCAACAGTTGATAGGCACATTCCATCTCTGATGAAAAACTAAGTTATATAGGATCAGTGTATAGTTGATTAATCTTCCAAAGTATGTCTTTCAGAGCTTAACTTTCAAAGTATTTCTGTGACTTCTCTTTATTTGCATGTCATATTTCCTACTCTGAAGCAAATTTTAAAAAAAAATCATCTCTGCAGTCCCCCAGTGTACTCTTTTTTTTTTTTCCTCTTCTGTTTTATTATTATTAGATATCTGCTCTAAGTTTCAAAAAATATTTAAATACATCAGTTTGAATATCTGAGTTACTGTATCATAATATTATTAAAGTGTAAATCTCTCACTATCTTTCAATATCATGTTGATTATATAAACTAGGGCATCATGATCGAGTTGACGTGCCAAATCCAAAACAAAATAATTTCTCAAACAACTGCTGCTGATTATTTAAGCTGCATTCATTTGGCTTTTGTATGTAGAAAAGAAAGATTAAATCTGACTATCTGTCATGAGATCTATTATATTGATTCTATAAACTAGGGTACTATGATCAATGAGTTGATGTGCCAAATCCAAAACAACAACAAAATAATTTCCCAAACAACTGCAGTAGCAGCTAACATAGCCAATTATTTAAGCTGCATTCATTTGGCTTAACTGTCTTTTCTATAGAAAAGAAAGTTAGGACAATTTATGAAAACAAAATTGCGATAATGAGACAGTACCGTACATTAGGCACCAGAGTTTGTTAGCATTAAGCACAATAGTGTCCACCCTTTCTCTTAAAAACAAGTTATGCACTTTGTATTAGGTAGATGATCACTGATCACTGAATTGTGACCACCTACCTAATGCAAAGGTAGTACTGAGAAGTTATTAACATTCATTATTTGGATATGATTAAATACCTGAAGCGTGTTACACTTCAGGTATTTAATCATATCCAAATTGTGATCGTCCCATCCATTATGGATGGAGTGGTCACAATTCAGTTATCACTGAGGGTATGTTATGCTTTGTTTAAATTGGAAGGAATGTCTTAAAGCGTATGCAAAAGTGCAAAAACCTTGTTGAGACCATCTTTTCTCCTCTATGCTTTCGGAGGATATGAAATTTGTGAAAATCTAATAAAAATACTAAAAATATAGAAATATGGAACCCTGATGGATGTAGTCCTGCTTTGTATATTAACCAATCAAACTGCCTCAATGAACAGGACAAAAACCAAATGAAATAGCATATCAGTAACTCAATTGGTCTGGGTTGAGAGGCTGTGGCCCTGAGCTCTTTCTCAATTGTGGCATTCAGTGCAGTCGGGATTTACACAGTATTATTTTGCATGATTTTGAAATAACAGGCCTTTATAATATAAGTAATAATAATAAATAAATCTTATATGCGTAAAAATTAAAATAATGCACTATATGTTATGCAGGGTCAAAAAAACTAATCCTGGAGTGGGGTCCCTCCACGATCAGTTGTTTCTGATTTTCATGAACAACATTATCAAAATTTGCAGACAATGTAAAGATTGATAGAGTATTTAATGATCAGTGCCTAGCAGTGCTCCTTCAGATGACTTGAACAGACTATAAATGGTCAGAGAAATGGCAATGTTTTATTGCAGCAAAATGCAAGATCTTGGGGAATAGCAACCCAAAAATAAATTAATACACTTGGTGGGGTTGAATTAAAAATGGTGGAGGAAGAAAGGGATCTGGAATTATAATACAGGCAGATATGAAGTTTTTTGAGCATTGTAAACAAGCAGCCAGGAAAGCTCATGGTGTCCTGTCGATGATATTTATCAAACATTATTCTGTAGAGATATGGAAGTCATAGTCCCACTGTATAAAGCAATAGTAAGACCACATTTCATATCATGTTCAAGTATGGAGACCACATCTGAAAAAACATATTGAGCTTCTTGAAAGGTCCAAAGACAGGTAATTGCATGGCAAGATCGGCAAAAAAGGCAACCATACGTAGACTCCGTATATTTGGCTGCAGAGCTTGGCAACCAAACACCTCAGACCTGATTAAGCTTCTTAAGGCTTTGAGAGGGGTTAGTAAAATGAATGAAGGCAGAATTTTCTCTGTTATTCAGAATTCCAGAACTCATGGGCATAAATTAAAATTACAGGGAACAGGATTAGACTAGATTGTAGGAAGTTTTGTTTTAGTCAGCAAGTCATTAATTGCTTGAACAGGTTGCCTTCACAGGTAGTTGGTGCTGACAGTATGAATACATTCAAAGGTCAACTTCCCTTCTCACCTGTGTGAGAAGAGAAGTAAACAGTTTTTATTTTCTTATCTACCCTCTCCATCCCCAACCAGTGCAGCAAAAAAGCCTGCGGGTTCCTTGCACTATATGGCTATTACTATTGTTGTCCTCCCCCAATTAATGTATTTCTATGGGATAATGGGTCTTAATTTATACTAATTTTTGTTTAGTACATGTTACAGGAATCAACCCATGCATAAATCGCAATTGCCCTGTACTTGCCATATTTGTAACTAAAGAACCAAAAAAAAGTGAAAGCCATAGAGCCATAGTGCTAATTCTTAAATATTCCCATATAGTGCACTCTGATCATATCAACCTACTTTGGAACTGGGAAAAATATGTTCACCATGAATCAATAAATTTTTTAAGGAGGAGAGTCATATTCATAGATCTTATTTCAACTTTTCTCCACTCAGGATCAGAGTTATTTAAATTCAAAAACAAATTGAAATGAGATTAAGTGGAGGCAGGTTCAAGGCATATCTTTGAATATGATTCTGAAAGTTGTAGACAAGTAAATCTCAAACTGTGGAATAAAAAAAGTAACCTATGATATTTGATTTGGTTACTATGGAATTACTGATTTAAAGAGAAGTTAAGGAGTTCATCGAATGCCAACCATAGCCTATTTTAATTGTACAGCGATTAAAATACACAAAATCAGTATTTATATAATAACCCTGCAACACATTAAAACTTATTATAAGCAGTGAATTACCACTTCATTACTTATAACAAGTTTTGAATTTGTATTTTAAACTAGAGATTGCGATTTTGCATAAGAAAATTCTCGAATTCTCAATATTGAAAATTTTCTTGCAAATATTCTTTAAAAAGTATTCTCAAGAATTTTGTATCAACTACTATGCAGTGGGATCTCCGAATATATGTAAAAAGTTGACCTTTCTGGAACATATCTGCCAACTTTGTACAAAGTGCATGAGAGGCCTTAAATATTCTCCACTCTCTGTCCTCTACATCTTGGGGTGCGGACCAGTGCATCCTACTTACACATTTACCATGCACTTGTATGATCCAGATTAGACTACAGATCCAAAGTATATGCATCAGCCAGAGACAGTGTACTTCGATGGGTGGATCCTGTCCACCATCAGGCTATGTATGTCACTACTGGAGCATTTTGAACATCTCTTGTCAAGAGCCTATACGTCAAAGCAAATGAACCACCACTCTCGCTTTGACATAAGCAGTTGTCTCTGAAGTATGCTTTTAAACTGAAATCCCTGCCAGACCACCCTACGTGGACATCCATTTTTCAGCCATGATGGGAAAATTTGTACAATGCCCATCATACTGCCAACCAACCTTTTGGTATTCATGTCCAAGAGCTACTCAGAGAGTTTAACATCACGGTAGACAAGGTTGCCCAAACACCAAAGCAGCCCCTTCCACCCTGGCATTCTTATATTCTGGTATGTGACTTTTCCCTTAAAAGTGGTAATCAGAATGTTCAGCACACCGGGCTGAAAATTCTGACTTCGCGGCAGTTTACATAAACGGCTTGAAGTCGGAATCATATGTGGGATCTGCTGCTGTCTTTTCGGACACCACCATATCAGAGCAGATTCACCCTGAATGCAGCATATTTACTGCAGAGCTGCACTCTATAGAGTTAGCCTTGGATCACATTAATAAATGCCTGTACCAATGGTTCATTCTATATTCTGATTCTTTGAGTGTCACACAAGCTTTATTATCGGTGAGATACAACCCTCGCCCAATTCTGTCTCAAATTCAGCAGAAGATCCATTCTCTGCATGAACTTGAAATACATCTTCTTCTACTGCCCAGATTTTAATGATACGCATTTTACCAATAAACCCAGTCAGATTTTATCAGACAATGACAAAAGTTTTAGCTGGTTTTAAATTTTTACACTGTTATTATTTATTGACATATATATTGAGCATTTATTTTTAGTCAATGTGTTTTAGTCAATTTTATGTATTTACCATTTTTGAGTTGTAACCTTTCTGAAAGGTTACAATATATCTTTTATTCATTTGTATTTTTATGGCATTAATCGTGGGGCACCATAGTCTTAGTCATTTTTGCTCCAATAAAATCGAAATCCAATCCAATCTGAATATATGCTTACTCTTTAAGCAGAATATACTGTTTCATAGTCAAGGCAGTATTTTCTTTACAGGTGATGTTGCTTGGAGGTTATATGACACTTATGGATTCCCTGTTGATCTTACTCAGTTGATGGCTGAAGAAAAAGGCTTGCAAGTAGACATGATTACCTATGAGGAAGCAAAGAAGCAAGCACAGGTACGTATTGAATTTTTAAATCAATATTTGTACAACATTGCAGCACATATTGCTGCAAACCTCTCCAGATTTAAAATGGATAATCCATCTTTTTAACTTGATTTGATCCCTTCCCCTTCTTTGCGAAAATGTTTTTCAATCTTTTCTTTTGGAAAAAAAATAGTACAACTATGTTCAAATTGGAATTTTTAAAAAATTCTGCAGATTTTTTCTTTATTTTCGTTAATGAATGGCTAGTCTATATTGCTAAATGTAGAAATGCAGCACAGTAGCCTTGTTCTCTATAAGTCTAACCATTTCATCACACTGTGCGATGCAAAAGCAAATTAACAGTATCTTTCCATAAAATACTAAAGAAATATAATCTTCATATGCAGAAGTGGAAGAAGAACCTTTTTTGGCACAACCAGTGGAATTTTATATTACTTCTTGCTGCTGCACAATATAATATTTTTTTGTTGCACAACTGTCCCACAAACAGAAAACAATAATTTGTGAAATCCCCCCGCTGTAGACCTAAGAAAATTATAGTAAGGTGTGTAATCCAATTACCACAGACATTCCAAGCAGAGTCATGGTACATCGTTGCACTTAAGATCTTGGGCATACTTTCATGTTTTTTTCACACCAACAGCATGAAGTAGAGGAATTGATGGGTATGTATTTCCATTGTGTAGCAAAACAGGCACTGTAGAAATGGATGATCCAACAAAGTCTGTAACACAAGAATCCTTGCTAATTTCATCATTGCTTCCTTTATTCCATGATTTGTTGGGGGGGGGGGATCTGGTATTAGCAGGTCTTCATTCTGTGGAACTGGTCTTATTGTAGATGATATGTTAGGATATTTGATGCTATGCTTTCTTTTTCTGGACATCTTGACATTTTTGTCACGTAGAACTAGCAATCAATGTGATTGCATGGTTCTTGCCACACCACACCATAGGAAAAGCAAACAGTGTTTGCTTTCCCTATGTTAATTTTCCCAGTTGGCCGTATTCTCAGATTTTTGTGATATAGATAATGTAGTACACATGGATCTATTTTGTTGTAAACAATCCACAGATATAGCAGAAATTTGCAGGGTGATTCAGGCATTTCCTTTGTTTCTGCTTAAACATTTTAACAGTACAATGCTAAGCAAAACACAGAATAAATAAATAATGTTCAGTAGGTATGCAGATAAACTGTACATCTACTCACATTACAACTGTCTTTCCATTGGTGTGTGTGTGAGAGAGAGAGAGAGAGAGAGAGAGAGAGAGAGAGAGAGAGAGAGAGAGAGAGAGAGAGATGGGAGGCAGACAAGGTTGAACTCGTTGACCATCCTGAATAGCGCTACCATCTGTGAGCATATGCAAACATTATTATTTGCAAGTAATACATAAGATCAAGTTGAAAATTTCTGAAATATTGGTGGTGGTAAAAATCATGTTGGCTGTTGTAATTTGTCTAATTGTTCCTTAAATTTATTTTAACTATGCTCTTCTACTACATGAGATGGAAGTTTGTTCCAACATTCAGTTATGTTCTAGCTGAAAGAAAATTTTTCACACACCTATCCAGCAGCCATCCTTTATCAGTTTATGTCCCCTTATGTGTTTTAACAAATGTTGTAGCCTCCTGACAAGGAGTGGGGGGATTCACTTTGTATGGCATTTCTACAAATCTAGCGATGCAATATTCATTATGATCCCCTGTAATATCAGCATATGTCAACTTATACCATACTAATGAAATTACCATATAAACAGTTAAATTATGCCCCTGTAACTGCTGTTGTCAACTTATACCATACTAATGAAATTACCATATAAACAGTTAAATCATACCCCTGTAACTGCTGTCAGCTTTGTCTTTACCTCCTACACAGTTTTCCCTTTTCCTCTCATGTAGAATTTCCAGACCCTGCTGGTATAACCTCCCATCACCCAGAAATTTGGCAGTTTCCCTGAACCCTTAGTGTCCTTAATGGTATTGACAACTTAACAGATGCCGATGTTGTCACTGACATTATGATATTTTTAATGCACTTGGTTAATGGGTTAAGTTAAATGCATTCCTCATTATTTCTTATAAAATTCACATTCTCTTATAAAATTAAGAGATATTTTATTTTTAATCCCCTTAATTGCCCAAATTTGTTTAGTTGGATATGATTGTGTGTCACATTCTGAATATTATTGTGATGCTGCGAGTGAGTGAGTGAAACAGATCTCAGACATCAGGTCACTGTAATGTCTAATATTCATAGAATTGTACCCACAGTTTTCTGCAGTATCGTTCTGAAAATTTTCTGTTTTTGCACATGCAAAATTTTGAAATTCACACCTTGTTTCATAATAATTAACTGCTGACCATTATGGCAGCAATTAATCATTTGTAGTACACTGTTACTGTGTGGATGAAACTTCCCATGTCATGACATATAACAGCTGGACTAACATGATTCAGCTTTCATTATGATGGTGTGAAAATGAAACAGTTATATGAAGGGATATTATGAATTTGAAATTGCTAACTTAAAATGTATATTCTGTGATTTATTAAAGTTTACAAAAGTCATGGAGATATTTGTGTACAGTAATTTCAAAACCAAAATGGAATTCTGCCAATAACTTACATTTTTGTAAGAGTCATGCTAACAATTCCCACAAGCTTTCTGATGTTGCGCATGCTTCAAAAATTAAAATGTCTATTAGAATGATATTAATGTTAATTTTAATATTTCTTCAGTATAATTTTGGCTTTCAACCTACATCACTGATTGTGTTAGAATTAGAAATGTACGACCTTCAAAAAATCAGATATGCTGATATTGCACCATTTTGTTGACTTGTATGCACTGATGTAAAATTTAACCATTATAAATTATGTACTGTATGAACACAAGAAACTTGTTGAAGCAACATATATACAAGTTAAACACTTCTGCAGACTTGCATATTTTTTAAGGTGGTACAATATTAAATTCATAGTGAAAGTTTCTGTTTGTAAGTATCCCACACCAAACAAAACTAAAATTTTTCTGAATGTGATGCTTGAGAATTTTAATTACTGTGCTAAGAAGTGCTGTGTGCCATGTGATGACACCAGGAAACATGCTGCTTGCTGTGGTCATGCATAATTATTTGCAGTTGTCAAACTACCGAAGTGTCCCTGTTACAATGCTAGCTTGAGTAGTATAGAAAAACTTCATTTTTTTTTTTTATTTTTCTTTTTTGGAATGCAATTCAGCTGTAATTTTTTTAATATGATTGTATTTGTAATATAAATATGATTGCAATATTTTACTTTAATCTTGATGCCTGACTTTTGCAGGTAGTTCCTTGTTGAATCCTGAATATGAATATTATATGTGAAATATAAGATATGATTATCACTAAAAAATTGAATTCCAAAAAGAATTACTTCCTTCATATCCACATCAGTGATATATATAATACAGTCAAGAAGATCCCATACTGGCTGTATAACACTGCAGTCAGTAAATGCAGTGTGATTTTCTTTTGCCAAATTGCAAGTTTCAATCTGCATCCACATGAACACAGAAATTTGTTAAATCATTCAGTTCATGCTGGATGGTTTAACAAGCATTTATGCATTTGAAGTGCGTTTATTTTATCATAATTTCTGAGTGCGAAAAATGTCAAATTTGGAAAATTGCAGAAATCTAATGTTTCATAAACCTGAAACATTAGAAATCTGTCAGGTTTATGAAAAGGATTCTGCATGTCATATGACCATATTATATTTGAATGGCATCACAGATTCTAAAAAGGGAAAGGAAACTTTAATGGACAAGTGACATATTTCACATAGAAGTTGTCACTTGCCTGTCATGGAACTTTAAGCAGTAATTTGAACATTCATTGAGTTGCTCTTAGTATGTGTCTTTTTTGCTTACCAACTATCAGTGTAATAAGAAGATGGCAATTTGCAGTGATCTTGTAGCAGCATATAATAGTGAGCCATCATTGTTCCTAAATTCCATCACCATAGGGACAAGGTGTGATGTTTTCTCTGTGATCCACAAGTAAAGTATGAATCATCAACATGGGAATGTGCCAGTGTGATTAAGGATAGATACATATACAGCAATACCCCACATAGCACTGATAATTGGTACAGAAACTGTTCCATGTTATGTGAAATCGTACTGATTGAGGTATAATTATAATGGGTTTTAATTGAATGCATGCCAGAGAAAAAGTCTATAAACAAATTATAATAAGTCTATAAACAGTTTGTACTTGATAGCCAATTAAAAGGATTTGAGATAAAAAATATTGCAAAAATTTTATTAATGAAAAGGTAACAACATGAGAAATGAGAAAAAAGCTTTGTTTATATAGGTATTTCAATAATAAAGTCTGGTGAAGTCGTCTCTTCTTTTTCTTGGCGTACAAGTCTTTGTGGCATCGAATTCCATCTTGTAAAATTTGCCCTATCTTGATGCTGCGTTCAACATCGGGATCTCCATTCATAATCACCCCAGGGGCTCACATCTGGTGAGTATGGGCTTGGCACACACAGGGTCCTGAGCTGGATATCATCATTTTTCTCTTTCTTGGTGATTCTCTTCTACTCTCTCTCTCTCTCTCTCTCTCTCTCTCTCTCTCTCTCTCTCTCTCTCTCTCTCTCTCTCTCTCTCTCTCTCTCTCTCTGGCTGGTGCAGCATAAGCCTCAGGCTTCCTTGCACCACATGGCTAAATAATAATAATCACCTTGCAGGCCATGTCAACCCCCCACAAAAAACTTTCTCCAATTCTCTGTTGAAAATTCATTTGGTCCCACTTCAGAATTGTTTTTCTCTTCTTCATATGCAGTTTGCTTATCAATTTCAAGGAGAGTTGCATCATCTAAGTCATTTGCATGTGAGTCAGTGCAGTCACATACATTGGCAATGTCCAAAAGTTTCAGGCGCCTCCGTAGCCAGGTGGGAAGGAGCAGCAGTGCGCAGCACACGCTTCTTGATTAGACCGGGGTTCGAGCCCGTCACCACCAAATACGGAGGATGCGGAAAGGTCAAGGAATGACCACCGCATATCCCGGAGCAATATGGCCTTAGTTGCTAATGCTCCTAAAAACCAACAAAACAAACAAACAACCAAAAGTTTTAAATCCCAAGTCTCTTCCAATCTTCACAATGTCTTCTGAATTTGCAATTCAAAACCAGCGAAATCATTTGCCAAATGGGACAAAACATGCTGCCAAACAGAACACATGTTGGTGGCAGTGATTTCTAGCCAAGGTGCAAATATAGTTTTGATCGTATCCCTCTAAGGGTAAAAAATAAATTGTGAAATGAAAGGCTTGAAAAGCTATCACATCATCTCTTCAGGATGGAATTAAGAATACTGAACACTGTTGCACATTGCTGCTGACTGCCCAAAGGGAGCTATTGGCACATGTGCATGTGAGACAATAGAGTTGGCACCGCAGCATATATTTATGCGTAGCTCTATGACAATGCAGCATATATGTAGAGTAAGTGTCTAGGCTATTGAATGAGTTTTAATATGTACAGTAAATTTTTGACTTAAACTTAATTGAAAACCATGTTATAGTGAAACCCGTGCCGTGTGAAGCCGTACTAAGCGAGGTATTGCTGTACAGGTATTTAACTATATAATATCGGTGTAGATACACCATAGTTTACCCATAAATTTGAACTACGTGTAGTGTAAAAGGCATCGTTTTAATTGTATCTCATATTGTGGGTGCCTTCACAAAGAGATAGCTGTTATTGCACTACTTCAAATAAATAATGCTTTTCTAGTAGAGAAGACTACTGTTATTTATTTTCAGTGGATACCACCACCCAGATGATTGTTTCGAAGCTATTTGGGCTTCATCATCAGTGAGTGAGCAGGTCCCACTCACTGATGATGGATGATGAAGCCAAATAGCTTCGAAACGATCATCTGGGTGGTGGTATCCACTGAAAATAAATAACAGTAGTCTTCTCTACTAGAAAAGCATTATTTATTTGAAGTAGTGCAATAACAGCTATCTCTTTGTGAAGGCACCCACAATATGAGATACAATTAAAACGATGCCTTTTACACTACAAATTTATGGGTAAACTATGGTGTATCTACACCGATATTATATAGTTAATTACCTAAACCCATAAGAAATTATGCCTTGTGCATTTCATCTTCTAATATACAGGTATACAATGCGCCTCTAAGTTGCTTGTTTTTCTTGCCTAAACATAACACTGCTGTGTTATCACACCCCCCTCCATAGTTACCTGATTTCTCACCATACAATTTTTTATTTCTCCTCCAAAATATGTTTATGAGGCCACTACTTTGACAGTGAACAAGAGTTTATCAATTCAACTCAAGGTGCTGTCTTTGTTATCTGGCCAGCACAATTTCAGAATGTGTTCTTGCAGTTGTACCAATGGCAAAAGTTTCTTGAGCAGAATACTTTGAGGGTGGCTGTTTTTACATGTAGTTATGCTTAATAGTGGACAGTTAAGATTGGATTCTGCAGTAAATAATTTAGACAGATTGCAATATCCTTGTTTATCATTATACAAATATAATAAATAATAAGGAACACCACATTTTGAAAGATTTTGGGGAAATCTTTTAATACACAGTGTTATTTGCTATTATTTTCTTTTTCCTTTATGACTGTAATAAAAAAAAAACATTCAGTCAGTGTAGTTTCAAATGGTACTGCTTTTTTATCTTGCCTTCTATGCAAGAGAGGGAATACTCATTTGAAATGAGGGTTAGAACATAACCATAACTTAAAACAAAATGTAATTAGGTCAGACATCCAGCTTGCAGTGATTTGATCATGGTAAGGGATGATAACATAACAAAGTGTGGTAACCCTTGTTATTATATATTTCTATATAATACTAACAGGGAAAAAACTCCTATGATATGCAGGAATTATTTAATAGTCAATCCCCATGAAAAGAGCAACTGAATGATTTTCTGTAAAGACATTATTACAAGCATAATGATGTTCCTATTTGTTATCATTTAACAATAGAAATGTAACGTTGACCAATGCACCAACTCATAATTAATTTGTAGGTAAGTTTAAACCTAGCTAGATTTTTGCTGCAGTAAAGTTATGAATTACTTAAGAATATAAAATGATATTTTGAGGTTTCACTGTTGTTTTTAATTTAATTTTATTTTCCTCTTCACATAGTTGATATCACAAGCAAAATGTGAAGGTCAGGATGATGGCATAAAACTTGATGTTCATGCTATATCAGACCTTCAAACCAGAGGAATTCCCACAACAGATGACATGCCTAAATATAATTACCATGCTGCAAGTGATGAAAAGGATACCAAATATGGTAAGGAGAATAAAATATAAGAGGGATGATGAAACTAATTGTAATATTACCTACTAAACGTCACATTCCTAATTTTACACACATCACATTCCTAATTTATAAACAAATGAAAAGTGTTTTAGCCACTAAATACCACTTTTAGCCACTTTACTTATGTAAACTTGAGAAGAAAGGGAATGAATCAGATTGGTCCACTTGATATCGATGGTTCAACTGTTGATGATCCTGCTCAGGTATCTAACAATCTAAATGAATATTTTGCATCTACATTCACACATGAGGAGTTATTCAGGGAAGGGAATGCCAGAGTTGTATTCAACTCTGGCAGTAAGCTAGATAATCTTGTAATAACTGAGAGTAAAGTGGAGGAGAAATTGTTGAAGTTATAGCACAGACACAGCATGGGTTTGTTAAGGGGAAGTCTTGTCTGACTAATTTGATTGGATACTATGATGTGGTTACAAAGGAACTAGATGCAAAATATAATTTTGATATCATATATTTGGATCTTAGAAAGGCCTTTGGTACTCTTGCACATGGAAGACTACTGCACAAATTGGAGCAGTGTGGTATTGGAGGCAAATTGCTGCTGTGGATAAAGGGATGGTTGAGTGAGAGAAGACAGAAAGTGGTAATCAATGGACACTGCTCTTCGTGGACTAATGTTATTAGTGGAGTCCCCCAGGGTTCAGTGCTGGGTCCATTGTTGTTTTCTGTATTTATAAATGGTATTGATGATGGTATATCAGACTTAATGTCCAAGTTTGCAGATGATATGAATGCTGGCAGGGTTGTTAATGACAGTACACTGCTGCAGCAAGATCTAGAAAAGTTCAGCAGATGGGCTGAGAGGTGGCAAATGAAGTTTAACATTGACAAATGTAAAGTACTACATATGGGAAGCAGTAATCCCAGAGTAATGTATCAACCCTGTGGTACCACACTGACAGTGGTAGAGAATGAAATGGACCTGGGGGTAATTGTGCAGGCAGATATGAAGTTTTCTGAGCAGTGCAGACAGTCTGCAAGAGTAGCTCATGGTGTCTTGTGAATGATATACAGGAATTTTTCTAGCAAGCATAAGGAGGTGATTATACCCTTGTATAGGGCAATGGTCAGGCCACACCTTGAGTACTGTATACAGGTCTGGAGGCCTCATTTTAAGAAGGATGTAGAGCTGTTGGAATGAGTACAGAGAAGGGCAACAAGATTACTGAACAGAATAAAGGGTTGCTCTTATGAAGAAAGGCTTAAGTTTTGCAAATTACAGTGTTTGAAAACTAGGCACCTGCAAGGTGATCTGATTGAGGTTTATAAAGCCTTGAATGGTTTGAGCATGCTCAGTGCTGATGGGATTTTTTCCTCTTGCTCAGAATAATCGCCTGAGAGGGCATAGATTCAAATTGAGGAAAGATGGTTGTAGGAGAGATGAGTGGTTGGTTTTTTTTATTTTTTTTTATTTTTAGGAGCATTAGCAACTAAGGCCATATTGCTCCGGGAATATGCGGTGGTCATTCCCTGACCTTTCCACATCCTCCGTATTTGTTGGTGACGGGCTCGAACCCCAGTCTAATCAAGAAGCGTGTGCTACGCACTGCTGCTCCTTCCCACCTGGCTACGGAGGCGCCTTATATGTGTGGAAGTTTTCCTTTAGCCAGCGGGTGGTTGATTGCTGGAACAAGCTTTCTTCTTTGTAGAAGTTGATAGCTTTAATATTTTCAAGGCAGAACTAGACAACCATTTGGAACGAGTAGACGGGTGAAATGAGAAGGGTGTGTGTGTGTGGTTTTTTTTTTTTTTTTTTTTGGCTGATGCTATATAAGCTTGCTTTCTTACATCATGTGTCTCTGCTAATGCTAAAGTTTTTTTTTTTTTGTTTTGTTTTTAGGTACTGTTTCAAAGCATACTGGTTTCTCATCAGTTGCCAGGTGTTCTCTGTTAGCCAACCACCAGTTGAACACTACATTTTAGTATTGACAGTGCTCTTGTTACAGTAAGTCACAAGGATGGCATTGTAGCAGTATTAAAGGAGTAGCAATCTGTAATGAAGGCAGTAATAAGTTTTATAGTTAAATTCAGTGTCAGTCTTTTATATATATTTCATTTATTGAAGAGGAGTAACAAAAGAAAGAAAAGGCGTAGATGTTTCAAAATCTTCATATCAAAGAGACCACGAAGATACTAGAACAGGTCTGCACTAGATGTCTGTTATTTGGCAAGAGTTTATCAAGATTTGCTGATGAATGGAAATCATTGCTTGATTTTTTAATGAGGTGTGATTACTGAGGAATCTTCATCTGGTCTGAGTTTGTTTTCCAAGGTGTGAACAAAGTACATCAGGGTTCAACTATGAGAAGAAAAGTAGCATTGAAAAAAATTTGAAATCATGTTCTGACCATTAGTTTCAACAGAAAAAGAATTGCATTGCATCATCACATAAAGAACAGCCAGTTTTGAAAAATTAAAATCCTTTTCTCATTCATTAAGAAAAATATATTCATGCCTTTTTCTTCTAATTTGAACATAGCATTTTGCATATTTCTACTTAACATCATATATACCTCTGACAAACTAAACATGAGTCTTCAGGTAGCACCTCCATGGATTCACATTTAAAGGTGTCTTAATGTAACTGCTCTAAAATTTGTGAAACCCAGTGCTGTTGCCATTGCTTGTAAACGTATTAACAATACAGTCATAAGCCACACTTTATTGTTGCTTTATTGTGGCTTATGACTGTATTGTTAATGTTCCCTTCAAAAAAAGTGGAGCACTAAAAATGCAGAGGTTGCCACAATTGACGACGTATTGAAAATGTGTCTCCTCTCTTCACTACTTTTGGAATTGTGTCCTTTCTTCCTTCCTGTGAATGATGATAAAACAAAAGATATAACCATAGTTAAAAGTTCAAAATCAGTTTGCAAATCTTCAGTGGATAATGTATTAGGTGACTACTGCAATACAAAATGATATTATTGCAAAATGGACTAAGTTAGCGAGTATTTATGGAATGGGTGGAATTTTGAAGTATAACAGAACATCTAAAGCAGGGGATGCCAACCTTTTCATGGTGGTGTGCTACTTTTCATAAATTTAATTAAATGGTTGCAGGCACCAAAGAATAATGCATTTATTAAGGATTTTACATTCAATTTTTTTTTTTTTTTTTTTAATGAAAACCTCCAAACACAAGTTTTTCGAACCTATAGTGCCATGCTTGGGTTGGAGGTTGGGAAGATGAAAGAAGATATTTGTTGACATTAGACTTCTGTAGACTGAAATTTTCATGAAATACGTATGAAGCTAGTTTGTTCCAGAAAACGGCAATTGAATGAATAAACGAGGAAGATGAAAAGTTGGTTCTGTGAGTTTGAAGTTGGACAGTAAGTGGATGTTGGCTGGAGGCAGCATGTGTTTGGACTGTTTTAAAAAATAGAGCAGGAATTATAGAAGCCAATTCAGAAGAACAGTGCCCATGGAAGTATCTGTAGAAAAGGCATGCAGCAGAAGCAGTACGTCTGTGAGACAGAGTGAAGAAACTCTTTTAGAGATGAGTCATTAATTAACATAACTGCCTTAGTCTGAATGGAATCTAGAAGCCTGAGAGAGGTTTTGGGGATACAGCCCCAGATATGGGAACAACATTCCATGGTAGGGTGGATTTGCGATTTGTACAGAGTGAACAGCTGTTTGGAAGAAAAGTAACACTGAGAGCAAAAGAGAAAGCCAAGGTTTTTTTAGATGCACATGAAGCAATATTTGTAATGTGCTTGTGCCAAGAGAGATTAGAAGTCAGGGTAATCCCCAAAAGAGATATCATCTTGCCTAGAAATCGTAGTGTCACCAAACATAAGCATAGGAGCAGAAGAATTCTTTTTGCGAGATATAAGACAAGACTGAGTTTTAGAAGGATTGAAATCAACTAAGTTGTCTTTGCCCCACTGGAGAATTACCTGGAGATCAGCATTTAAGGAACTGACAGTGGATATTTGAGGAGTTGAAGCTGATTGAGCAGGGCAAGATTTCTCGAACTGGGAAGTGGAATGCAATGTGCTGTCATCAGCAAAACTATGGATAGGATTTCCAGTCAATGGAAGAAGGTCATTAAAATACAAGAGGAAAAGAGTGGGGGGAAAGAACTGAACCTTGGGGGACAGCAGCATTAGTGGAGAAGTTAGAAGACAGAGCCAGCTACCATCATCCTCAGTGAGCAATCAGAGAGAAAACTCGATAACCAATTGTAAAAAACAGTTGGCAAACCACAAGAATGGAAGCTTGTTTACAAGACTTTTATGCCAAACACGATCGAAAGCCTTTAAGAAGTCAAGAGCAACTGCTTGTGTTTCACTGAACTTTTCCATTGAATTTGTACATAAATGGGAAACATAAGCCAGAATATCACCAGTGGATCGACACTGACGGAATCCATATTCCATCTGATCAACGGCAATTGTTGATCAGATGGAAGGTTTTTAGGTAGTTTGCAAGTTGGCGGTTAATTTATTTCTCCATTACTTTAGAAAGAGTAGAAGTAATTGCAATGGAACGATAATTGGATGGGAGGGATTTGTCACCCTTTTTAGGAACTGGCTGGATATGAGCAAATTTCCAAGCAGAAGGAAAAATACTTTTGGAATAAGAAAGTGAAAAAAGGTGGCAAAGAACAGGAGTAAGTTCAGGAGCACAGGTTTTGAGAACAAGTGGAGAAATACCATCAGGACCTGGAGCTTTCTTAGCATCAAGATTCGTCAAAATCCTTCTGACATCCCTTTGATGGAAGACCACAGGACACGTTGAATGGAGCAGGTTGGGAATGGTGGGAGGTGTTTTTCCAAGATCATTAATACATGAGTTGGAAGAAAAATGGGATGCTAGCAGGTCAGCTTTATCCTTGGCTGAAGTGACAACAGGACCATCTGCTTTTGACAGAGGCGGGAGCAGAGATGGGCAAAAGTTGCGGCCAATAGCTTTGGCAAGAGACTAGAATGCTCAGCTACCTAGGTAAGAAGGGTAAGAAGCAAGTTTTCTACTCTTAGCCTGTTCAAAATCTAATTTGGACTGATTAATAACTGCTTTACAATTGTTGCAAGCTTTGGTGTAGGCAGAAAATGAATCTGGAGAATTGGAAACAAGCCAATTACGATATGCAACATTCTTCTCTTGAACAGCCTTAGCACATTTATTGGAAAACCTAGGTTTAGTTAAAGGGCAAGATTTTAAAGTGGAGTGTGGAATAAAGGATTCAATTCCTACAAGAATAATTTCACTGACACGATCTGAGCAAACGTTGACATCAGAAGTTTTGAAACAGTAATCCGACCAAGGAAAAGAAGAAAAGAAATCTCGCAGGTCGTCCCATTTTGCATTCTTGTAATGCCAATCAACACGAGGTTGGGAATAGCCATGAGATAAAGGCTCCATTGGAGAAGAGACAATCACCAAGTTGTGATCTGAGGTGCCTATAGGATCACTCACTTCGACTGTGTACTTAGAAGGGTTGTTTTTGAGAAAAAGATCAAGCGTTTTGGCTGTATGGTTAGGATTGCCCTGCATTCTGGTAGGTAAATGAACAATCTGTGCGAGGTCAATAGTAATTGCAAAAATCTCAGCATCTTGACCAGCTGGGTTGATGTGACTAGAAAATGGAAGCCAGCTGGAGTTAAACATTAAAATCTTTAAGGAAAATTACCTCACTGTTAGGAAAGTTGGATTGGAGAAAGTCAAGTTGCAAAGAGAGGAAGTCAAAGAGCTCCAAGTGATTAGTTGAGTTGGGAGAATGGTAGAGACAACAGATGAATTTGACAGAATGTGAGGTAGAGAGATTTTAAGCCAGAGGAGATTCCAAATTACCAAGCCTCTGACAGGGAATATTGGAATGGACATATGCACAAGTACCACCTTTGAGGCAAATGGAATCATACAGCTAATAATTTGGGCAACTGAGAAGAGCAGTAGTTGAATCAACCGATAACTGAGATTCTGTTAGAAAAAGTACATGGGGTTTGACAGACTGCAAGTGGAAATGGACATCGTTGAGATTAGAACTGAGACCACATATATTTGTGAAATGAACTAGGACGTGTTTGGCAGGTTTAGATCTTTTCGGATAAGCTTACTCTATTAGTTTGACAATTAATGGTGTATTCAATAGTAAGAAAAAGTAGGTGGGACATGCTGTATGAAGTAATGAAATTTTTGGATATGGCGTACACATGGTAAGAATATATGTGGCCTCGAAAATGTCCCCTCGCATACACACTACTCTGACTCCCTTCAGTCACTATCTGGCAGAGTAGAAGTAGCAAGATTATACACTAGCTGATCTGAAAGCCTCCTAGAGAGTTACCAATAGGTTTGGTGTACTAACTAGCGGCCGGCCTGCGAATACTGTTTTAGAGCTGTACCCTCGAAGTGTAAGGAAGATTGGATCTCTCCATGATGTCCATCATAACCTCAAAAGTCATCAGTCATACTGCATGATGGAAGAGATGAGGAAGGGTTGACCGGAACTTAGCTCTGGAGATAAACATGGGTTCCACCACTTCAAGCTTCCAATAAGCAAAATGGTGGTATTGCACCAGTTAATGAGAGTCATCTACCAACTCTACATAAACTAGAATGATATAAACTAGTAAATTTACACATTCATTCATTACATGCTCTGTTATACATAATGTTATTTTATGATTTTAATTTTTTAAATAATAAAATAAAATTTAATTAAAATTAATATGAAACTTGTCATTGCATTTCTTCAGTTATCAAAAGAAAATCTGGAGTATAAGATAAACAAACAATCAATTAGATGTGCATCTGTAAGTCTATCTATTCTTTGACTTTATGAACTTTGCTAGAAAATAATGACTCACAGAGGTACGTTGAACCAAAGCAAGAAGTCACCATTAGCACTACATTTTTTAACAAAGAATACTTATTCTTGTCTACCCAATTATAGAAGTCATCTTTTTTATATGATTGAAAAACACTGTCACTTTGAAGGTAAGCAATTTCTAGTTTAGTTTCTGCAATGTCTGTTTTAAATAATTAAATCCAATTAATACTGAAATCTCAGAAATATCAAAATTATTGAAGGGATTTAGAACATATTTCACAACTGGTTCAATTTTCTTGAAATCCTGGAAGAGCTTTCTTTAGCTCTTCAAGATGTTCCACAAAAGGCTGAATATTAAATCTCTTTTCAATGCCAGTTTCGATAATAAACTTTTTAAAATAAGAGAAGTGTAACAGTGACATTTTCTTATGTCAGATTCCCACAAGTTTTTACCTTTGAATGCACTAATAATTTCAGCAATATTCTTGTCTTTTCTCTGAAGTTCAAGATTTAATACATTAAGTTTCAGATTCATATCTGTGAGAAATGCTAAATCTATCAACCAAGTGTGGTCATTAAGTTGTTGATATTCCTCTTTTCTGGATTCGAGAAATACTCAAACTTTGGGAAGTAACTCACAAAATCTTTCCAGAATCCTCCCTCTACTTAACCATCATACTTTGCTATGCATTGTCAAGTCTGATTTTTCATGCAGGCACATGAAAACTCTTGGCTGGCACCTTGGTGCCCGCAGGCATATGGTTGGTGATCCCTGATCTAAAGGCATGTTCTTTGCCCTTCTTGTTCCTCATAACAGTACAGAATATAATATCATTAATAAAAGACTGTTTAAAAAGTCCAGTGCACTTTGAATTTTGAGTATAATTCAAACTATTTGGAAGCGTACTTTTTTTTTTTTTTTTTTAAAGTGCTGCCTTACTATTAAAACTAACACATATTTTAAAATAAAATCCAACAATTTAAACCATATCCCCTGTTTTTCTTTAAAAATGACAGAATGACCAGGAACTTATCCACTCTGAACATAAGACAATGCATGCAAATAATGTGCAGTCTAGTTAGCAAATTCGGACTATGTATATATAAAGTGCTTTAGCATCATAATACACAGCCATTTCTGAATAAACAGAAAATTTTTAAGGCGGCATCGTTTTAGGTTATATCTCATATTGTGAATACCTTCACAACGAGTTGATATTATTGCACCATGATATTGCACTACTTCGATTATTCTCAGATAGGTACCACCACCTATCTGAGAATAAGTAACATTAGTCTTCTCCTTAGGTGAAGCGTTACTTATTCGAAGTAGTGCAATATCATGGCAACTCGTTGTGAAGGTATTCACAATATGAGATATAACCTAAAACGATGCCGCCTTAAAAATTTTCTGTTTATTCAGAAATGGCTGTGTATTATGATGCTAAAGCACTCTATATATACATAGTCCAAATTTGTTCGCAGCTTGAGGCTCTAGCCCTAAATGCGCCTTAGTTAGCAAATTCTTAAAATTTGCTAATTAGATCACAAATTCAGTGGACTGCACTTTGCACCGTTAAAACACTTAAACTTTACAGACATATAAACATGGATATCGTAATTTCTGTTTGGGTTAGACCATTTCATGCAATATAGGTAATTCCTTTTGATATTTTTGATATGGGAAAACAAATAAGATAGCAGGAAAATAGACAGGTGAGATCCAACATTGCTTATATAAAGGTACTACTTTAAAATGCTTTTAGTATGGTTATTATTAGTATACCCAAACTTATTGATAATGCTCTAGGAGACATCTGGATGAACTAGTGAATTATCTTAATAGTCTGTCTCTTGTGACATGGAGTCCGAGTAGCATATATGCAAACGAACACAGTCAAAGGCACTTATATTGCAGAATGTGCCAGAGTTGAATATACCTTACTGCACGCATGACACTTCTAAAAACTTCATACAACATTTATTCCTCCTCCAAATTCTACCTCATTTATATCAATATGAATAGCCAAGTTACTTGAACAACCCTAATGTGAAAAGTTTGATTCTTTGCTCTGTGATTCCTTTAAGCAGAAGGCTTAAAATATGCTAATTTTAAGTTAATTGGTTCTCCCTGATATTCCCTGTCAGAGAACTCTTGGTATGGAATCTCCTCTTTGGCTGGTCGAATAGAGCAGAAAAAGATAGCACGGGATAGTGACAGAGTGATGAAAAGTACTGAATCCTACAACAGCTACAAGTTGATTTTTAATAGTACCACAGATAAGGTTAGAGAGGCTAAGGTTGCATATGAGAAAGCACTGACTAAGAGAACAAAGAATGGGGACAAGGAATTTTTTATGTATATGAATACAAGGAAGAAAAAAATCAAACTAGATCAGATCCTTGTGCACTGTGTGTGGAAAGTCTTAGGCAACTCAGCTGATGTTGCGGATAAATTGAACAGATACTTTTCATCTAGTTTTCAGCATTTCAAGTGTAATTTCATCTACTGGTTTTCTATCCATGATTTTCTAGGACCTTTTCCACCTCAGTAATAGAGATAGTATTTCATTTAGAAAATCAGCAAAGTATTTACTCCACATTTCTCTTAATTGTTTTAACTTTGCCTTATTTTTGATTACTTTAAACTCTAGTTTCTTCATGTTCTGAAATTTTTAACTAAATTTCAAAACATTTTTCTGCTATCTTATTTGTTTTCCCAAAATCTCACGTGGATTTTTTCTTGACCCTCTTTCACTGTATTTTAGTTTTCTTGTAGTTTTCTTTATATTCAAATAAAGATTTGTTAAGTTTATATCCTACAAATATTCTATGTTTTTAAAAATTTTATTATAATAATTTTGAAATGCATGGCTTGCACAAAATTTTAGAAGCATTTACCATTTTTGTTAGGTTTATGTTTCTTTTGAAAATTTCCTAAAATGTCTTGTGTAGATGTGATTGTAATTTACTGCTTTACTATTTAATCCCCAATCAGTATTATTCTTTCTTTATCTTTCATCTGTTTTTTGAGCCTAGAGCTCCCACAAAACTCTTTACTGTAATGTTTTTCAGCCAACTAAACTTTTTTCCAAACTAGTTCTAAAAGCTCTTGTGCCACTTTGTATTCTATCATATGATCGAGTACATTATTCATTCTCTTGGTTTTTCACATCAACCTAGATCTGCTAATTCCACTTCTTTGCTGTTTATGCTTCTAATATTGATGGTTGTTCCAGTAGCATACCGGATCAACCATCAACCACCTATATTGTTTTTGTTATTTAGTTTTTAGGAGCATTAGCAACTAAGGCCATATTGCTCCGGGGATATGCGGTGGTCATTCCCTGACCTTTTCGCATCCTCCGTATTTGGTGGTCACAGGCTCGAACCCCGGTCTAATCAAGAAGCGGGTGCTGCGCACTGCTGCTCCTGCCCACCTGGCTATGGAGGTGCCACCACCACCTATATTGATGGTTGTTCCAGTAGCATACTTAGCAGTGTGTGTCATAATTTTCTGAAAAGTGTAGTGAAGAGTAGTAGACAGTGTCCAGCTGATGTAGTCTTGATTGCTCTACCCTACCATATTGGTGAGATTTGATCTGTTTATTCCCATATTGGTAGCCTGAGCATATTTTTTCTAGTAGTGATATAGCTGGCTCTCCATTAATTGGTTATACCAGAGGTTCTTCCGAAACTGTGGGTTGCAACCCCCCCCTTCAGAGTTTGTGAACAAGTTTAGACAGGGGATTGAAAGTTTTTTAAACTTTTGCTTTTAAAATTTGAATGTTTTGTTTTGTTTATTTTCAAATGAAACAGTTGTAAAGTTCCATCATTGCTTTATTTTGTTAATTTAATTTTTAAATGTAGATTGTAAATTTATCTCTTGCTAACTCTAACCAAATTGAATTTTAGTTTTATTCATGGGATCACATGAAATCATTTGAAAAAGGTTTGAGCACTACTGGGTGGTACTACAAGAAAGTGAGGAGTGGACATTGTGTCTGGATCACAGTTGTCTTACAAGCCTAGTTAGATGTGTAGTTCCCTCCTAGTTGGGCAGTTTCAAACCTTTCATAAACCTAGATATTGATATAACTTGTTAGCATATGCAAAACAAAAATAATTTGTTGATGAGGGATAATTACAATTTCTATTTAAACACACATTCATGTTAATGGAACAAATAGTTTTTATTGTTACTCAGTGCTTATCTTGGATACTGATCTTAATAGTGTATTTTGTTACTAATATCTGCAGGGTATAGCATAATTTGTAAGGAAAATCCCTTAATTTTATTAATTCTCTAAGACTGTTTTTATTTTTTTATTTTTTTTCTTTTTTTAAAAAAAAATCAGTATTTGAATGCCCTTTGTGCTTATAGGATTTCCTCTTAAGCCTGCAGTATCTGTGGTGTTTATATCAATTATGAATATCTAATTAAAATTGGATAATTCAGTCACTTATTATCTATATTTTCAGTATTTGAGCCATGTGTAGGAATAGTACTAGCCATTCGTTCAGATAAACAGTTTGTTGATGAAGTAACTACTGGCCAAAAGTGTAGTGTAATACTAGACAAAACCTGTTTTTATGCTGAATCTGGTGGTCAAATTTATGATGTAGGCTTCATGGTAAAAGAAGATGATGAGGTAAATTCCCATAATGCTCATTAATTTATTTATTTAGGATTGTACTAATGTATGCAGGTTATACCAATTAAAGTCAGTGATTAGTTCTATTGCTGTTCACATCCTGAACATTATATTTTGAAGAAATATTTTGTATGAGACTGTATTCCATATATTTCATTTATAACATATATGCTTGTAACATTCAAATAAACAATACAGCTGTTGTTTATCTTTATAGGATGTAGAATTCAATGTTACCGAAGTTCATTTACAAGGTGGTTTTGTTGTTCATATGGGTAGTGTCGGCGGTACACTTAAAGTTGGTGATAAAGTTAAGCTCTTCATTGATGAGGTAATTAATGATTTTATTTTTAATGGCTTATAAAAAAAATTTTCATTTTGTGAGTTTGGTAAAGTTTTGTTTTATGAAACTTGTTAATTGCTTTTGACTCTTTCAGGTAAAAAAATTTGAAGTGTAAAACTCACCTTATCTGCATATGATTTTACTTACTTTAGTTCTGGGGGAAAAAAATGGTCATGCATAAATAACTTTGAAAAATGTACATTTCCCTCTAGATGCTAGAGGTGGAAAACTGATACACTTTTCAACTAGTGTTCTTTACTGCAAGCTGCATTCCTGATGAGATACTTGTATTTAACTTGCCCAAGCAAAGTAGCCCTTTTGTTATTGTAGCATGGTAGAAAGTGCCATAATTTATTTTATTTTTATCTAGTGCGAATGTTTTTCTGTGTTTACACAGTCATTTGTGGAGTCTCATCTATGGTAGTGTTGGTATAAAAACACATAGTTACAGTTCCTTTATAAAAAAAAAAGTATAATTGTTTTATTTCTGAATTCAGTTACAAATATAAGAATTTTACTAGTTTTTTGCAATAGTGTTCTTTATAGTTTATCTGAAGTTTAATTTTAATTTAAATACTCAGGCCAGAGTAACAGATTACAATTTTTTAAAACTTTTAGCAACTATTAATGGAAATGGAAGGGTGGTGGGTGAACATATTGAACAAATTGGTTAGGTTCGAAACAGTTGGTTTATTTGCAAAAAACCAAAGGATAATACTATTACATTAAATGGCTATAAATATCCTTTTGATTTTTATTCCTCTGTAAACTATTAAACTTTTAAAGGAAGCACAGATTTTGCCTATCTGAATTTTGTATGAATAGGAACTGGTAAGAGTAAATAAATCAGTAGGCAAAATATTTTATTAAATAAATGGTGACATGGTGATAATTATTTCTGAATTTTGGGGTTTTGCAAATCCAAATTGATACTATTACTAAAGCCAGACCAGTACAGGAACTCCCCGACTTACGTAATACTTGACTTTACGTAAGTTTTTGCTGACTGGTGCAAACTTAAAAAAATCATGGAAACATATTTTCATCCTATAGGAATAAGTGGAGGAAATATTGTAATGTGAACCCAATGACACCTTTTTTTTTTTTTTTTTTTTTTTTTTTTGGTAATTTGTTCCAAGTCCTTGGAAGTTGAAATATTTGCTATATAGCTAAGCTATTTATCTCTCTAAAAGGTCATATTTATAATGGAAATTGCACTACCCTTTCATCATTATCATATGTTCCCATTATAAGAATCAATTTTGAATGCCTTTGTGATATTTTTCTAAAGCACGTTTTTGGAGGTCATGACCAAAAAACAATTTGCACTTTCTGGTTTATTGAGCTTTTCTGTTAGTGCATTTAATTATAAGTGGGTAGTAAACTCGATCTTATTGCAATAATACCGATAACTGCAATTGTGTGGGTTTTTACGCTATTATGGTGAAATGTGTTCCCCTTCACTGAAATCTTCAATTATATAAAAAACAAATTTTCAGAAACTTCTCTTCATTCCTATTTACATATTACAATGGTGAAGGGAAGCGACCAACGAAAAGTGCAAGTGGTGGTAATGCCAGGAAACTAAACAAAATTGATTTAGGAATGAAGATGAAAATGATTAAGAAGTACAAAGTAGCACAAAGTTTGTCATATATTGCAAGGTTTGTCATATATTGCAAGGGTCTCACTGCGTCAACAGTGAATACTATTTTAAAGGACAGTGCACATATAAAAGAGCATATCAAAGGATCAATGCACTTAAGATCAACGGTGATCACAAAACAACATTCAAGTGCTATATCGAAGATGGAACAGCTGTTAATAATATAGATGGAAAATTAGATTCAGAAGCGAGTGCCCCTGAGTCTAATGACCATTCAAGCAAAAGCAACAAGTATTTATAAAGATAGTAAGGATAAGTACAGCGAACCTCAAGCCAAGTTCATAGCAAGCAGCTATTCAATGCAGCAAATTTTAAACTTTGATGAGACTGCTCTGTATTGGAAAAAATGCTGGGTCGAACATACATTGCCAAAGAGGAAAATACAATGACAGGTTTCAAGGCATCAAAAGATAGGGCCATGCTCTTGTTTGGGGCTAATGCAGCGGGAGATTACAGATTAAAACTACTGCTTGTGTACCATTCTGGAAATCCTCGTGCATTTAAGGGCATCAATAAAGCCACCCTATTTCCGATCGAACCAGAGAGCATGGATAACAATATCTCTCTTTGAGGATTGGTTGAAATGCTGCTTCATTCCCGAGGTTGAAAAATATTGCAAAGACAACGACGTTCCTTTCAAGATTTTGCTTCTATTAGATAATTCTCCTGGACATCTTGCTTATTTAGATGATTTCAATTCGAACGTGAGAGTCATATTTCTACCACCAAACACGACTTCACTCATCCAACCTATGGATCAGCGTGTTATTTTGAATTTAAAAACATACTATTTACACACAACATTTGCTCAGGCATTGTCTGTAGTAGACGAATCATTTTATGTTAAGAGCCTTTTGGAAATCTTAAAATATTTATCACGGCATTTAAACATTAATAAGGCCTGAGCGGAAATTACTAAAAGTTGTTTAAATGGCACATGGAAGAAAATATGCCCAGGGCACATAAAAGGCTTCAAAGGATTTGAAAAAGATGAATCATATGAAGAGGTTACAGATAAGATTGTAAAGGTTGCAGAGCTACTTCAGTTTGAGGTTGATGCTAAAGATGAGGAGTTAATAGAGGAAGAAGAGAAGGAATTATCTGACGAACTTATTGACTTGCAGGCAGCAATAGTGAGAGAAGAAAATGCTGACGAAGCTCAAGATGAACCAAATGAGGAGCTGAGACGCTTCATCACCAGAGAGGTGGCAATGGCAAGGTTTGAGAAGATGGATCCTGACAGCAAACAGTTCTTAAAAGTTAACAGAGGGGTGAATGATATGCTTGCTTGCTACAAAGAAATCTATGATGAAAAGAAAAAAGCCACCATCCAGTCATCCATTAATATGTTCTTTTGTAAGGTTGAGTGGCCGAACCCTTCTAAATCTCCGCAGCGGCATACTTATCAGCTGAAGACGTCAATTCTGGCAAAGATGCTCGAGAGGTAAAACTTACTGATGTTATTCCAGTCTCCTCTCTTTTTGTAATTTTATAATTTTGAAATTTTTTTAAATTGTGTACGGCTTTTGTAATTTTTCCTGTACATGAGATAAAAAAAAATTTAATAAATATAATAAATAATTCTATTTACATGTTCGTTGAACATTTCTTTTTTGATTCAATCAATTCAGTGAGCACAGTTGCGAGTGTTGCACAAGCATGGGGGAGATTCTGACTTGCGTAGCGTTCTGCAGAACGCAACCCTTACATAAGTCTGGGAGTTCCTGTATACAGAGTTGCTACAAATAACGTTAATAACTTGAAAAATTCATTAGTAGTGAAAATATACACATTAATTAAACATATAATTATCGTACAGGTGGCTGACTGTGCTAGCCGGGTGGGTAAAGTGCCTGCCTGGCAACCCAAAGGTCGCGGGTTCGAATCCCGCCTCGGGCTTGGATCAAAGTACTGCAAAAACCTTGGGAGGTGCATTATGGCCACATGCACCGACAACTACCAAAAAAAAAAAAAAAAATTGAACAGGTGGCATCATTTTATGCATTTCTGTATCAAGTTCAAACACAAGTTAAACAAGAGACATCATTACATAATGTTTCATATTGTGAATCCTTCCAAACATCTGAGGTCCCTGAGACTTGTCTTTTTCACATTTTGTACCTGAGACATTTTCTCGTGTACAAAAGGCTAGGGCCTGCTACCTGGAAGTCTAAAACACTAATGGAACTGATATTCACGGGACCGCACCAGCCCTGTGTTCGAGTGTGTGACAAACACGGGTGGCCAAATCCAAGGGCGGCCTAGGTGCCTCCGCAGGCAGGTGTGCAGGAGCAGCAGTGCATAGCACACGCTTCTTGATTTGACCAGGGTTCGAGCCCGTGACCACCAAATACGGAGGATGTGGAAAGGTCAGGGAATGACCACCGCATATCCCCGGAGCAATATGGCCTTAGTTGCTAATGCTCCTAAAAACCAGATAACAACCAGGGGCGGCTGAAATGATGTAGAATCTAAGTATAATTTGAATAAAGAAAATACAAATAAAGAAATCCTTGTCACGATAAACTTTTTAAAAATTATTAAATAGTGAACCTGTAACTTTTTTGTTTCTTCATTCTTATATTAATAGTTGTTGAGAGCCCATTATACAGTATTACCCCGTTTAACAATAGGGATGCGTTCGCTGAGACAATTGGATCAAATTTAGGGGAATTATTTGTTCGTACCTAGTTGCCACCAACTAAAAACTTTTGTCAGTTACGCTATAGCGAGTATTGTTTACAGAGGTAATGAACTGAAATTTAACATTTAATAGTTTTATTTTAAAGTGCAGTGTATTATATAAGAATATTAAAAAATAAATGTAATAAATGTTATAAGCATTAAGTTTATTATAAATTATCAATTTAATTCGATGGGAGGAGGGTTAAGTGCATTTATTTTAAACAAGTTTAATGAATTAGGCGTTGATATTATATATAATATGTGCGGGCAAGGTTATGACAACGGAGCTAACATGAAGGGCAGACATAATGGTTTGTAAAGAAAAATTTTAAATATCAACCCCCCCGTGCATTTTTTGTACCCTGCGCTGCACGTAGTCTCAATTTGGTGGTTAATGATGCTGCCAAAATTAATTTTGAAACAGTAGATTTTTTTTAACTCAGTTCAAGAATTTGTTTATATTTTTTTCTTTGTCCATGCAACATTGGGACATTTTGAAAAAACATGTTTCAAAATTACTTTTAAAACCAGTAAGCGATACAAGATGGGTAGATGCAACAAGGCCATTAAGACAAGAAATTGGTGAAATTTATGATGCCCTTTTAGAAATAATGGAAGATAAGAATAAAGATGTCATGACACCAGTCAAAATGTTTAGCCTTGAAATTAAAATCATTTAAATTTATATGTTCAATAGTAATTTAATATGAAATATTAATGTGAATGCAGTAAGTAAAGCAATGCAAAATCCAAAATTGAATATAAATTCTTGGCTTGATCAATTAAATAATTTATCTAATTACTTACAAAGTAAACGATCTGATAGTGGATTTTTAGAGGTTTTAAATGAATCAAAACAGTTAGCCGAATCATTGGAAACTAAAACTAAATTTCCTGATGTCTCTCTTATATGTCGAAGTAAAAAGAAAATTCAGTTTTAATCATTTGATTATGAAAATCCATACGAAGGCATAAACGATGCACCATTAAATTTTAAAATTAATTTTCATTTTGCACAATTTTGCACAAAACGATGCACAATTAAATTTTAAAATTAATTTTCATTTTTCAATACTAGGCACAACAATAAATTCTCTTAAAGACAGGTTGATTTATTAAGAACACACAGTGATGATTTCAATTTTTTATATGACATACATGGTTTAAAGCATGTAACTGATCAAGAAATTCTGCCGACCGGGCTAGCCAGGTGGGTAAAGTGCCTGCCTGGCAACCCAAAGGTCGCGGGTTCGAATCCCGCCTCGGGCTTGGATCAAAGTACTGCAAAAACCTTGGGAGGTGCATTATGGCCACAGAAGCCTATGCGCCAACAACTACCAAAAAAAAAAAAAAAAAAGATCAAGAAATTCTAGAATGTTGACAGACGATATCAAGAACGAAAAGGATATCGATGCCATTGACTTAAAAATATTTTAAAACCAGATTTGAGAGTAACAGAAGTATTAGAGTATATTTTTGAAAACAATTTATGCACCACATTTCCAAACATAGGGGTTGCTCTAAGAATATTTCTTACATTGCCAGTGAGTGTAGCTACTGGGGAAAGATCATTTTCCTAATTAAAAATTATCTTCGTAGTACAATGTCCCAAGACAAATTGGATAATTTAGTACTAGTCTCCATAGAACATGATTTAGCTGAAAGTTTAGATATGCATGATGTGATAAAAAAAAAAATTTCAGAACCAAAAGCCCGAAAAGTTAAATTTATTTAATATCTAGTCGTTTTATTTCAATTTATTTTATAAGTTAAATATTTGATAGTATGAATCAGAGCTGTAATACTCAATATGTTCTACGTTGATAATGATATTAGTAAATTAATAAGAGGAGTTTACCTCAATATAGTACGTGGAACACTTCCGTAATTCAAAAATTACGGAAGTGTTCCACGTACTATATTGAGGTAAACTCCTCTTATTAATTTACTAATAAGTTAAATATGTAATAACACATGAATTGAACTTTATACATGTAATTATGTTTAATTATAAATAAAGGTTATTATTAATATCTGTCTTCACGATTATTTTTCAAAACTCAGTGATATTATTTAAAACATACATATCAAATCTCGATAAAATTTATTCCACAAATCTGTCTTAATTTTATGTTACCTTTTCATGTTCAAATATGTGTAGCATGATAAGGAAATAAAATAAAAATGTAAATATTATTTATAAATTCTAATATCAATAAATTATTATTCCAAAAAATGTTATTTATTTTTTGGGGGGAGGGGATTACAATGTTCCGGGGCAGCATATTTTTCCTTTTGAACACAGGTGGCCAATATATACAGCGCGCCCTTGGATATTCAGGTCACACTTATGATTCAATTAAACTAAATTTTAGTGGAATCCAGTTATTCTACAACTATGAAAGTCATTCACCATCATGAAAGTATGAGCAGAGGATCTGCTTGTACTTTCATGATGGTGGGACTGTTAATAACACTAAAAAAAAAAAAGTAAAGTGCAGCCATTATCAACCCACTGCAGGGTGGAAGCCTCCTCAACAATTCATGCTGAGGGAAATGGACCATAATCTGCCACGCTGGTCCAGTGCGGGTTGGCAGATTGACTGTATTCAGCAGTCAGGGGCTTGAACCCCGGTTTACTCAAAGAGCGTGTGCTACTGCACTCCCACTTGGCTACGGAGGCCGTTACTGTACATCTCAGTAATAGAGATAATATCCAAAATTTCTCACATTTCAATATACAGCAGACTCTTGATTAACTGGGACACTTCAAGACTCCAAATTAAAAAAAATAATAATAATAAACCAACCAGAAATCATAAAATTCAAGTAATAACTAGAATAGGTATAAACAGATGTTTTGCAAGTCGTAAATAAGCAACAAAAAGCAGCGTTATAAGTCATCATTGGGAGATTAGTGTACCTAAAACTTTATCAACCATTATCAGCAGGATGGAACAGACATTATCAACCCACTGCAGGATGGAAGCCTTCTCAACAACTCATGCTGAGGAAAATGGATCATAATCTGCCACACTGGTTCTGTGTGGGTTGGCAGATCGGCCGTGTTTAGCAGTCAGGAGCTTGAACCCCAGTCTACTCAAAGAGTGTGTGCTATTGCACTCTCGCTCCTGACCACTCAGCTACAGAGGCTGCCTATTGTCTTGCAACCCCCACTGCTCAAAAGTATTTTGTGCAGCGTGGTAAGGTTTTTATCTATTGCCATACTTTTTACTTAGGTTGCTGAACATTTTTCGATACAATAAGTCCCCAACTTACATAGCTTCGGACTCATGTTACATTATTTATTTATATTTTTTTTTATATGACTGAAGATTTCAGTGAAGGGGATACACATTTCATTATAATAACTTAAAAACCCACAGAATCAAGTAAAATGCACAAATGACGGTGAACTTCAGAATTGATAAAACATAAATAATCTGAGGAGGACTTATAAATATTTTTGGATAGACTTAAGTTCTGGAAGTAAAATGATGTGAAGAAATTGGAATACTTTATTAATGGAATGCCTCCTGCATTGTGGAAGTAATTCCTGTTATATACGGCGCCTCCGTAGCCAGGTGGGAAGGAGCAGCAGTGCGTAGCACACGCTTCTTGATTAGACCGGGGTTCGAGCCCGTCACCACCAAATACGGAGGATGCGGAAAGGTCAAGGAATGACCACCGCATATTCCGGAGCAATATGGCCTTAGTTGCTAATGCTCCTAAAAAAAAAAAAACCAAACCAAACCTGTTATATAAGATATTCCAATTTCTTCACATTATAATTGGAGAAGGTAAAAAATACTAGAACTGACACTTGTTCTTAACAAAACATTATTATTTTTTTGTTTTTAACAAAACATTATTATTTTCTTGTTCTTAACAAAAGTTATCTTAACGTAACATTATTAATTAACATATAATTTGATACAGAAGTTATATAACGAAACTTGGAGATAATACTCGATACTAAAAATATATATATATATATATATATATATAGATACATAGTGTTATAACTGCATTGAAATTTTATTGAAATCATGACTCAGACTAGAGCAGCTAATGGAAGTGCTGTGGCTCAGGGGAGAACTGAGGGGGGCAGTTGCCCTCTGAATCACAGTCTTTTAAAATGCACTGCTTGCTTAATGTTTCGAGAGCAATCAGGTACGGGACATGATATTGCCAAGGGGAATGTCTTTGTGTGTGCACGATGTAAGAAGTGTGAGGAAATCAGGCGACAACTCAGCGTTGTTATGGGCCTATATGAGAGCTTGAAGGACAGGGTGGATGCCCTCGAAGGATCTAAATTGAGGGGCCCACATCAAGAGCTTGCACTTGGTCATCACGCAACACAGTGGCAACCCCTAAGCAGAAGGCGCTGGTCCCACAGGAACTAGTAGTTATTTATGACTCTATTGGTAACATAGTATGTAAAAAGGATAGGTGCAACAGGACAGAGTATGTCTGCCGGGGGCAAAGGTTGATGACGTTGTAGTGTGGATATCATCTTTTAAGGGCACAAAAGGTGATATTGTTGTACACGTTGCCACTAATGATATTAAGAGTAGGAGACCAGCGGAATTACTTCAAGTACAGGTCACTGTTGAAAAAAAGCCGTGAATTAGGGTTGAATTTGAAAGTGTCTGCAATTCTGCCCAGACACGATGGGAGGGAGTATATGATGAGTGCCTTGTTGATCAGTTCACCCCTGGAAAGATTGTGCAAGGCTCAGAGGTAGGATTTTTTTTCATCCTGGTCTCTATTTGTTAACAGGAGAGACTGCTTCTACAGGGATGGGATACACTTAAATAGAAAGGGTGCAAGAATATTTGCTGATGAAGGCAGTGTTAGGTGGGTCGAAAAACTACTAGCTTGGGGGGATACAAGGACTAATAGATTAACAGTAGCCAGCCACTGGCAGAGGTGAAAATGATTCTTGTACTGCTTCTATAGGAATGAGCAGCAGCCTGAAAAACAAGATTCGGGGTATTTCAGAGACTGCTGGGAGTTATTGTGGTACAAGTAAGCACATGGGTTGTGTGTTAGGGTAGCTAAGAATAGGAACAGGTGCATGTGTATTTGCATATACACTAATGCTAGGAGTGTGATGAATTTGAGGTATTGCTCAAAACATCAAAGGCGGATATTATTGGGATATCAGAGATGTGGTGTCACACATATATAAGGAAGGCAGAACTGGAATTTGGGGAGTAAAATGTGTACAGGAAGGGTTATGCTATTCGTTAAGAAACACACAAAATCCAAGGACGTGAAGCCAGTCGACATTGCTGAACAGTGCAGTGTTGAGTCAGTTTGGTGTGACAAGCATTGGAAGATCAAAATTGAGAGTAGGAGTCTGCTATAGGCCTAATGACTCTATAGCAGACTAATGAATAGAGTTGGCCAGTAAATCAGAGAGTCTTATAATAGGGGATTTTAATTTCTCTGATATTGACTGGAATTTGTGGGTTGATCACTCACACTAGCAAGGCTTTTGTGGATTTATTGGATGATTGTTTTCTACATCAGTATGTTTGGGAGGCAACTAGAGGAGTTAATACTCTTGATCAGATTATCAGTAGTGATTCTTCATGCATTAAGAATCTGCAGATAAAGGAACCATTAGGTGGCAGTGATCACAGTGTGCTGAAGTGGGATTTACTCAAAGAGGTAACTACCATCAGGGGTAAAGGGAAGGGCTTTTTCTTTCGTAAAGGCGACTATGGTGGTCTGAAAGAGTATTTAAATTCTATACGGTGGGACCAACTGATGATGTTACCAACGGCAAATTCAAAATGGGAGGCATTCAAAGAATTTATCTTGGAAGCTACTAGGCTTTACATACCAACTAAGAAATATTGTTCAAGATTTAGGCCAAAATGGATGTCAGATGAACTAATGAGACATATGGCAGAGAAGAAAAATGCATGGGATACATGTAAATTGATAGGTGACATGGAAGCCTATCATAGATATAAGCTGGTCTGTAACCAAGTCACAAAGGAGATTAGGCAGGCAAAGGCAGATTATGAGAAATCTTTGGCAAAGAATGTAAAGAAAAACAGCAGAGTTCTTTACTTATGTAAACTCTAGAAGGAAAGGGATGATTCAGATTGGTCCGCTTGATATCGATGGTTTAACTGTTGATCATCCTGCTCAGGTAGCTAACAAACTGAACGAATATTTTGCATCTACATTCATACGAGGAGTTTTATTCAGTGAGGGGAATGGTAGAGGTGAATTAAACTCTGGCAGTAAGCTAGATGATTTGGTAATAACTGAGAGGAAAGTGGAGGAGAAATTGTTGAAGATACACATAAAAAATTACCCGGGGTGGATGGGATCTATCCAGTTATATTAACGGAGGCAGCAAAGGAAGTAAGCAAACTCTTAGCCATAATTATGAGAGCTTCCTTGGACTCCGGAGAGGTATCCTTGGACTGGAGATGTGCAAATGTGACCCCAATTCACAAAGGAGGATCAAAGGGTGACACGAGTAATTATAGACCTGTTAGTTTATAACCGGTCTATAATTACAGGAAAATTCTGTAATTATAGTTCCAGGAAAATTAATGGAGATACTGGTTGAAGAAGCACTGCAGGATCATCTAGACCAGACTTCAGTTATTGCTGAGAGACAGCATGGGTTTGTTAAGGGGAAGTCTTGTCTGACCAATTTGATTGGATACTATGGTGTAGTCACAAAGGAACTGGATGCAGGGAATAACTTTGATATCATATATTTGGATCTTAGAAAGGCTTTTGATACTGTTGCACATGGAAGACGACGCCTCCGTAGCCAGGTGGGCAGGAGCAGCAGTGCGTAGCACATGCTTCTTGATTAGATCGGGGTTCGAGCCCGTGAGCCACCAAATATGGAGCATACAGAAAGGTTAGGGAATGACCACCGCATATACCCGGAGCAATATGGCCTTAGTTGCTAATGCTCCTAAAAACCAAATAGCAACAACAAGATGGAAGACTGCTGCACAAATTGGAGCAGTGTGGCATTGGAGGCAAATTGCTGTTATGGATAAAGGGATGGTTGAGTGGGAGAAGACAGAAAGTGGTAATCAATG
This sequence comes from Mastigoproctus giganteus, assembly GCF_048544385.1. Lineage (NCBI taxonomy): Eukaryota > Metazoa > Arthropoda > Arachnida > Uropygi > Thelyphonidae > Mastigoproctus > Mastigoproctus giganteus. The sequence continues at coordinate 8,371,368 of NC_143581.1, forward strand.
GACACTGCTCTTCGTGGACTAATGTTATTAGTGGAGTCCCTCAGGGTTCAGTTTTGGGTCATTGTTGTTTTCTGTATTTATAAATGATAATGATGATGGTATATCAAACTTAATGTCCAAGTTTGCAGACGATACGAAGGTTGGCAGGGTTGTTAAGGACACTAATGATAGTACACTGCTGCAACAGGAAGGATCTAGAAAAGTTGAGTAGATGGGCTGAGAGGTGGCAAATGAAGTTTAACATTGACAGATCTAAAGTATTACATATGGGAAGCAGTAACCCCAGAGTAATGTATCAACTCTTTGGTACTACACTGGCAGTAGAGAATCAAAAGGACCTGTGGTTAATTGTGCAGGCAGATATGAAGTTTTCTGAGCAGTACAGATGGTCTGCAAGAATAGCTCATGGTGTCTTGTCAATTATATACAGGAATTTTTCTAGCAGGGATAAGGAAGTGATTATTCCCTTTTTTTTTTTTTTTTTTTTTATGAAAACCCCAAACACGAAAGGTATCAAAACCTATAGTACTTAGTACCGTGCATGGGTTGAAAGAGAAGTATTGGGGGGGAAGATGCCGGAAACTTTGCTCTAGAGACTAAACATGGGTTTCACCACTTCAAGCCTCCAATAAGCAAAGTGGTGGTATTGCACCAGTTGATGAGAGTCATCTAACACCCTTGTATAAGGCAATGGTCAGGCCACACCTTGAGTACTGTATACAGGTCTGGAGGCCTCATTTTAAGAAGGATGTAGAGCTGTTGGAACGAGTACAGAGAAGGGCAACAAGATTAATGAATTGAACAAAGGGTTGCTCTTACAAAGAAAGGCTTAAGTTTTGCAAATTACGGTGTTTGGAGACTAGGCATCTGCAAGGTGATCTGATAGAGGTGTATAAAGCCTTGAATGGTTTGAGCATGCTCAGTGCTGATGGGATACTGCCTCTTGCTAAGAATAATCACCTGAGAGGGCATAAATTCAAATTGAGGAAAGACAGTTGTAGGATATATGTGCGGAATTTAGCCTTTAGCCAGCAGGTAGTTGGTTCGTGGAACAGACTTCCATCCTTTGTTGTGGAAGTTGATAGCTTAAATAAATTTAAGGCTGAGCTGGACAGGTATTTGGAACGAACGGAGGGGTGAAATGGAAGCGTTTTTTTTTTTTTTTTTTTTTGCCTGATGCTGCATAAGCTTGCTTTCTTGCATCATATGCCTCTACTAATGCTAAAACATAAAAATTCATATAAATCAAAGTAAGAACACTAGAACTAGCATTGTCATTATAAAAAAAAAAAAAATGCTACCAAAGTGACATAAACAAACAGGCATATCATAAAAAGTGACGTGCAAAACATGTAAAAACATAAAAATCCTATATATTATTAAAGTGTGAGGTATGTTTATTTAGGTTTTTTGTAAAATTGAAGAAAATCACTTGATTTCTTTATGTTCATTTAGGAACGGCGAAAACTAGTGATGAACAATCATACTGGCACACATATTCTAAACTTTGCTCTTAGAAAAGTATTGACTGCAGAAGCTGACCAAAGAGGATCACTGGTAGCACCTGACAGACTTCGTTTTGATTTCACCAATAAGGTATACACCAGTTAATTTTAATTTGGCAATATATAACATTTATAATTCATAAGGTCATCAATTTTTAATACAATTGTTAAATCAAAGATTTATGAGATAATAAGCTAAAAAATAAACATGAAAGCACTTTCTTGCATTATGGTGTCAATACCAAAAGTGAAGTGAATATTATTGAGTTTTGTTTTAATATTTGAAGATAAAAATCTGTGATTTTTCTGTACCCTCCTAAATATAGACAAATGTTTACTTGGTATAGTAAATCCTCGCTAATTCGGATTAACTGTGGGGAGGGGTCATCTGGATTAAGTGATAGTCTGGATTAATGAAGCAAAAGATGAAAAAAAAAAAAAAAAAAATTAATGGTATAGGTAGTTTGTTGTTGTTTGTTATTTGGTTTTTAGGAGCATTAGCGACTAAAAACCAAATAACAGGGATATGTGGTGGTCATTCCCTGACCTTTCAGCATCCTCCATATTTGTTGAGCACGGGCTCGAACCCTATTCTAATCAAGAAGCATGTGCTACGCACTACTGCTCCTGCCCACCTGGCTACAGAGGTGCCAAGTATAAGTAGTGTTGATGAAATCACTGTAGAGCCTTTATATAAAAACTGTAAAAAAAACCGATTATAGATCGATAGAAGACTCAGAAGTTGTACCTGTTTTTGAATGTAATAATGCAGGTTTGAAGAAACTGTAAAGTTTTGTCTGAACAAACCTCTGCTGTTGTTCCCTCACAGTTCTTAGGCAGCGCCTCCGTAGCCAGGTGGGAAGGAGCAGCAGTGCGTTGCACACGCTTCTTGATTAGACCGGGGTTCGAGCCCGTCACCACCAAATACGGAGGATGCGGAAAGGTCAGGGAATGACCACCGCATATCCCGGAGCAATATGGCCTTAGTTGCTAATGCTCCTAAAAATCAAATAACAATAACAATAACAAGTTCTTAGGTGTTGATAATAACCTTGCAATTTTTGATGTGTTAAAGAGTCCACATAATTGATTACATCTCTCCAGCTGCCCTCAACACAGTCTGAAAGTCCTCTGGCTCTACTTAAATTCAGTATCACCATGTGTATTTTGTGAGAGGCTTTTTTTTTATTTTTCAACCATTCACTAAAGTTTCCTATTTAGTGTCCCTCCGTGCATTGGCTAGTTGAAGATAGACTTGATATTGTGTGATTTTATATTTTCCAGAATTCTTCTTCCTCTTATCTTCATCCATTCTGTCTTCCACCACTTCTGTTACCTTATCAAGGAACTTGTGCTTACAGGTCATAATGATACTATTATAATTAATGATAAACACCAGCCAAGAAATTGAACTGAAAATTTACTATAAAATAAAAAAAATACTATACAGTGAAATGTGATGAAAATAAAAACCACTGATTAAATTATAGTTACAATATAATTTAAAATATAGTTAAAAGCAGTAAAATTATCTAAAATAAACTGGGTTAAAAGCGATAAAACAATGAAACCTGGAGCTTTCAGAGACTGCCGTCTCCTTCTTCAACAGCATGAAGATATAGTGAATAATTAAGGCCATAATCCATCATAATCATCAAGGCCATAAGGCCATGATGCCTTGGTCCATGGGCTGTGTTAAGGCAGTTGTGTTCAGCGACAAAGCCAAACACTTTATTTCACCATCCTTACTCGATATCTGGATGTGCGGGGGCATTGTGAAAGATTAGAAGTGCTTTAATCTGGTAATCTGAAAATTTCAAAACTTCTTTTTGGTACCTGAACTTTGGGTACAAAGTGATTATGGAACCAGTTCTTTGTAATTTCTTGTGTGAACCAATCATTTTGCAGATTGTAGTAAAGACTGTATGCGCATATTGATGGCAATATGCGCATACAGTCTTTTAAAGTCTTTGGATTCTTAGTCTTCCCACCACAAAAGACTTTAGCCAATGAGTTCCATCTGCATTGGCACAAAGAAGTGCTGAAAACTTCTCCTTGCTCTTTTGCACAGTCAATCAGTACCCAGTCATAGTGATTCGTCTTCCTTCCTAAATCTCATGTGTCTTTCAAAGTACTTAACTGTGAACAGAATTTTTCATATTTTGATCTAGATTAACTCTAACTGGATTAGCAAGGGTTTACTGTATGGTATGCCTTCTTCTTCAGTGTGCCGTCTCTTTGCAGAGGTTGGCTGTCATCTTCGTAATGGACGAATGTGAGGTAGAAGTGGTATAGTGGTATAGATCAGACTAACAAACCCTTGTTACTCTAATCATACCACTCTTGAGTTTTGCTAACCAAGATTTCCTTCTTTTCCCTTGACTTCTTTTTCCATTGATCTTGCCCTGGACCATCAATTGCAACATCTTATATTTGTCATTCCTCATCAGATGTCCTAAATGTTTTAATTTCCTTTTCTTAATGGTGTTAGTTATTTCTGTATTTTTCTTCAGTCGTCTCATGATCTCATCATTCTTTATCTTATCAGTCCATGACACCTTTAACATTTTGTCTGTAACACCACATGTCAAAAGCATTTAACTTATTCTGGGTCTTCTTTGTTAGTGTCCGGGCCTCAGCTCCATAAAGGAAGACAGAAAAGACAAAGCATCTTAATATTCTTGTTCTTAAAGGAAGCATAAGATCACTGTGGCATAGAAGATTCTTCATTTTAAGGAAGGCTGCACATGCTTGTTCAATTCTTGAGCATTCTTCAATGGAATGGTCCCAGTCCTTGCTCAGCATACATCCAAGATAGCGATAACTTTTAACCATTTCAGTTTCTTCATTATTGATTGTAAATTTTGTTTGCATTTCTTTCTTGCTGATTGCCATAAGTTTTGTTTTCTTGATGGTCTTTGAATTTTTTTTTTTTTTTTTTTTGTTATCATTTTCTCAGAGTTATAGTTTTTGTGCACCCAGCAGATAAACACCTACCACATTTGTTCTAGTTTTAATTCATAATAACTTTAGTGTAGGAAACTGACTGGTTTTGTAACCTTGTTTGACCAGTCTGATCAATTACTGTCTTGTTTCACCAATCTGATCGATTACTATCTTGCTTGACCAATCGGATCTTGCTTAACCAGTCTGATCAGTTACTATCTCTTTGCTTAACCATTTACTGTGCTGTGGTCACACAGGATTTGAATGCAATAAACAATTTTGGCATTATATGCTTTGACTTTAGTAAAAGCATTTGACATGATCCTACGTGGGAGGTTGCTGTAAAATTTGGAATATATCAGGATTATGTGCAAGACTGAGGTGGATTGAGGGGTGGTTGAAGAAGAGGAAGCAGCATATTATTATAAATTGTCATTCTTCACTGTGAGTCAGGGTTATAAGCAAACATAAACTGCAAATAACACTAAATTAAAAGATATATAGATAGTAATTAGAAGTATTGGTATTAATGTAGTGAAGTGAGGTGATTTTTTATTTTGAAATAGAAGGCCAAAATCGGACAGGGAAAGTGGGTTACAGTTGTGAACGTTAATTTTAAAATAATTAACTGGAAGATTATCACAGCTAACTTTATCAGAGTGATCACAGGTTTAATTAGGCACCTCCGTAGCCAGGTGGGAAGCAGCAGCAGTGCGTAGCACACGCTTCTTGATTAGACCGGGGTTCGAGCCCATCACCACCAAATACGGAGGATGCGGAAAGGTCAGGGAATGACCACCACATATCCCGGAGCAATATGGCCTTAGTTGCTAATGCTCCTAAAATCCAAATAACAAACAAACAAACAACAGGTTTAATTATCTATCTGCAATAACATAGTATTTTCTAACACCAGATAAATGTTAAGAAGGCCAAAAGAAAATAAATCAAAGCTGATACCAAAACATGGCTAGTAAAACAGTTGGCAGGTGACTGTCCATTATCCTTATTTTGCAGAAGTTTGCAAAATAAGGATAGTGGGTAGTCACCTGCCAACAATAGTGATTACTCAGACAAGCTGAGAGCATGAAATCCATCCTCGAAATTGAGGACCATGGCTAAAAAAAAGAACTTTGCAAGTATCAAAAGGAAGGTAATTATGCAGTCGGGTGTAGGTATATATAGTAAGGGTAAGGAAATGTCTTGAGGAATAAGGGTGGTTAAAAAAACCTTTACTATTAGAAGAAGAAGAATATAAAAGGCAGGGAATATAAGTGATTGAGTTTATTTTTAAATACACAAATGCTTGGTTTCATTTAACATTGGTGACTTCACTTCACATACAATTTTCTATAAAAAGGAAGCCAACTTTGGGAAGGAAGTTAAATTACTTACTAAGTGTTCCCCCCCTCTTTCAACCACTATTTGGAATCCTTTTCCTGTTTGCAAGCAGAATGCACACATCTAAAAAAATTGGGTTTTATCTTTTACTCTTGGTGTTGTTTTTCTTCTAAACAGCGGCATGCTGTTTAGAAGAGTAGGCATTACTCTACAAATCTCAAATCCATCCTACCGTGGAATATTGTTCCCAGATCGGGGGTGGTCCCCATAACCTCTCTCGGGTTTCTGGACTCCTGTCCATTCAAAAGTTAGGTAAATTAATGATCCATCTCTTACAAAGTCTCCACTCATTTCATTGATATTCTGTTTCTTCTGCATGCTTTTTCTGTTCTGGTGTCTATAATTCTCCACCTTCCTCTTCGAAACCAGTCCGAACATGTGCCACAACCAGTCAACATGCATTTACTGTTCAACTTCAAACAGGCACCTCCGTAGCCAGGTGGGAAGGAGCAGCAGTGCGTAGCACACGCTTCTTGATTAGACCTGGGTTCGAGCCCGTCACCACCAAATACGGAGGATGCGGAAAGGTCAGGGAATGACCACCACATATCCCGGAGCAATATGGCCTTAGTTGCTAATGCTCCTAAAAACCAAACAACAAACATCAACTTCAAACTCAGAAGAAAACCAATTTTCTTCTTCCTCGTTTATCCCTTCAACTTCTGTTTTCTGAAACAACCTCCCTTTGCACATATTTCTTGAAAATTATAGTCTACAGAAATTCAAGTCTAATGTTAAAGAGTATCTTCTTTCTTCTTCTCAACCTTCAATCCACATGATACTAAGGACAAAAAAATGGAAACAATAACATAAAATCACCAATACAGCGTTGGAACGTTACGTGAGTCCAGTGCAGCATATGTCTTGGCGTGGAATCTACCAATGTCCAAAAGTCAGCAGGAGGGATATGACACCATTCATCCACAATAAATGTAACAATCTCTCTCTCTCTCTCTCTCTCTCTCTCTCTCTCTCTCTCTCTCTCTCTCTCTCTCTCTCTCTCTCTCTCTCTCTCTCTCTCTCTCACACACACACACACACACACACACACACACACACACACACATTGTATGGGAGTTTATGGATGCATGTGCATTCATTCACTATTGCTGTACCTGAATAGTCTTTTACTTGTCTTTGTTTAAAAATCTTGAATAATTTTTTTTATTGTGTTTATGCTTCTTTTTAGGGACATTATGATACTAAACTATGGTTTCGTCCTCATATTCATTATTAAGGCTGAAAACTTTTTATGGCATTTTGGCTTTCATAAACTGTTTCTGTGGCTAAGTGATTCTGGGGTTATCATCGTTGTTTTAGAATATATGTTGCAATTTGTTTTTTTATTCATTACCCCATTTGGTCTGTACTAGGGATTCATATTTGGTTATTATTTTATCAATTTTGACTTCTTAAATGAATTATTGTTAAGGTTGCTTTTCCTTATTCTTTCTCACAATCCATTGTGACTAGAGAGCATCTTTACTTTATGCATTCATGAAGATGATTACAGATATAGATGAACATTGTGATATTTGGAAGACTGTGGTCTAGAGGATTTCCCTTGTTTATTTTACCTGTTATATTAGATTTTGAAATTGATCAAACTGTCCAAATATTTAATTGCCTCTTTACCAGAAATGCTGTGATTCTCTTTGGATCACAAGTGATAGATTAGATGTGCTGCCCAAGAGATTTTTCAACAGCTTACTTCCTCCTTTGTTTTTTTGGAGTTTTTTTTTTTTTTTTTTGTGAATTGTTTTAATTTTAATGTGGACTTACTTGTAGTTTAGTTTTCTATCTCATATTCCCTGCTGATATAAAATGGCGAATATTTTTATTTATTTTATTTATTTTTTTTTTTTTTTGGCAATAAAGATGGTTAAAATTAATACAAGTGCAGTAGAATATTGCTCATTTTCCCATAACAATAGTTATCTCTATCAGTAAATTAGAAATATTTGAAAAGTTTTATTTTTTTTATTTTTTAGGGATCATATTTTTTTCAGTAACTTTTGTAGTTATTCCTATCCTGTCAGTTTGATTACTGCTTTGATTTATTAGGGAGCAATGTCAGTATCTCAAGTCAAAGACACAGAATTAGCAGCTAATGAGGTGATAGAAAAAAATGAACCAGTATTTGCTAAAGATGCAGCACTTCCATTAGCTAAGGCAATTCAAGGACTCAGAGCTGTATTTAATGAGGTAAGGATTGTTAGGCTTGTTTTGATACTACTAAAAAGTTGTTTTGGAAGTCCGTATTTTAATAAGTTTAAAAATATTTTAGTGCTTACAAATTTCTGTCTTGCCAACACGGTTGCAAAGATTGACTATCAGTAGTGAAGTGCTTACATGCCAACATTTGCAGTTTTTTCTATTAAATATATGGAAACCATCTTTTATAGTTTATAGGAAGCCTTACCCGTGTGTGTGTGTGTGTGTGTGTGTGTGTGTGTGTGTGTGTGTGTGTGTGTGTGTGTGTGTGTGTGTGTGTGTGTGTGTAGTTTTGATTTCTGGGAGAAATGCACTCAAAATCCATTGCTCATGAGTTAATAAGTCACATGGATGTGCCAAAAAAATCCAAACATAAAAAAAGTGCCATTAATATGTTAATTTTATATATGTTTTGCATAAATTTTTATCCATAAAGGAAGAGCAGCAGTTAAATATTTCTGAGCATGTTTCATGGTTACTCTAATCAATAGTCCCCCCCCTGCCAGTTATACAGTACCTTCCTTTTCTATTCCAGTAATTTGGAAACTTTGCAGTAGATTCTTGAAGCAGTATATTTCAATCAAACTGATGTCTGAAGAGGGGAAAGTCCCCATATTTAGGAAAACAAATAGGAAAGAATCTTAGATGATCAATTTTTATTCCTATATGTGAAGAAGCCTACAATATATAAACATATTCACATTGAAGTTACAGTGATTACAGGTAAAAACTCAAATGCCCATGGCTAGCACAATAGTTGCATTCTCTGCTTTTTCACATATACACTTGGTCGTCGACTTACGACCACAAAAAAATAATAATAAATCAGGAAGTCACTACTGAGGACACCCATAACCCAGGTGAGGAGGCACATCGATGACAGGAGGCCTGAGGACAGCACCAGGCACACACACACTCAGTCGCTCTTTCTCACATACACCCAGTCGCTTTCAAGCATCTGTTGCGTGTGGTGTATTAATTAAAATTCTACTGAAATACTCATAAAATGTTTAGTAAAAGGAAAATGCCTTCATCTACATATACACCAGCTAAGAAGTCAAGGAAAACTATTGATTTAGAGTGTAAAATGAAAATTATCCAGCAGTATGAAGGCGAAAAGAAAGTGAATGCGATAGCACGTGACTTGAAGTTATCACATTCCACAGTATCGACGATACTTAAGGACAAAGAAAGAATTCGGGAAGCTGTGAAAGGTTCTGCACCTATTAAGTCTACAATTTTAACCAAACAACGACAGGAACCCATCCATGAAATGGAGAAATTGTTGTTTGTGTGGATGGAAGATTTAATACAAAAAAATACACCCATGAGTCTTCACACAGTGCAAGCAAAGGCTAGAAGTTTGTTTCAGAGTTTAAAATCACGCGCCGGAGACGATTACGCAGAAGATTTTCAGGCTAGTACTGGGTGGTTTAAGCGTTTTAAAAAAAGATTTGCTTTGCATAATGTCTCTTATAAATAAACAACTCCTACCTCAACCCAAGAACATGACCCTGACGATGCACAACCCAGCACAAGCAAAGATTAAAAATTGATTTTGTAAATTTCATTTGTATTAATTTTAGATTGTATTTTTGTGTTTACAGTACATTATGTACAGTATTATTTTTCACATTATGTACAATATAATTATAGATTGTAGTTTTGTTTTTTTATAAACAGCATGAATAATAAACCAATTAAAATGTAGAGAACATTTGAATTTAACCTCAGAGAGAGAGATAGCCTAGGCGTAGAAACGAAGGTATGTACAGTATCGCTAAATAAAAGATGAAAACATTACTGTATTTAAAATGAAAAATAAAAGATGATAAAAATTTAAAAGATTATAAAAATAAATTATAAAGATGATAAAAAGATTAGAAAGGTTAAAAAATACTGTTAATAAATATATGGCCGACATACGACCAGATCGACTTACGACCTGTCAGTCAGAACAGAAGTCGGTCGTAAGTCAACGACCAACTGTATGTGAGAAAAGACTAGTTCAAATCCCTTCGAGGAAAGACAGTATTATTATAGACTTTTTTGCACCATGACTAAACAGGCTTGGATGAGGGTTGCATGGTTTTAATTTCAAAAATCATGTTTTTCATCCCACAAAATGCACATAATTTAGAAATATATATTGCCTCTTCATAAATCAACAACAAAACAAGCAGGACAAATACAATTCTAAAAATATATGATTTGAATAAACAGCAGCTGTCAGTAGTATAGCCAGTCATTCTCCTACATCATGGAGTTTGATTCCCTATGGATTATCCAGTTGATATCAGAGAACATGCTCTGCTAAGCTGCAACAGAGTTTCCTGTAGGATGCATATAATCAACAATTTTCCTTCAAAAAGTGTTTTAGTAGTACTGGAGGCATGTGATGCAAGAAAGCAAGCGTTTGAGCTTATGTAGCCTCAGCCAAAAAAAAAAAAACACACAAACACATATCCATTCCCTCTAAAAGTTTGTCCAGTTCCTCCTTGAATTTATTTAAGCTATCAACTTCCACAACGACAGATGGAAGTTTGTTCCAACAATTAACCACCTGCTGGCTAAAGACAAAATTTCCACACATATATTCCACAACTGTCTTTCCTCAATGGAAGTTTGTTTCAACAATTAACCACCCACTGGCTAAAGGCAATCTGCATATATATTCTACAAGGGTAATTCAAAAAATAAGTTACACTTGACCATTGTAGCCCAAGAGACATTTATTGAGGTATGTAGCATTATGCAATAAAAAGCACATACCTTGCACTACTTTTCCACATAGTCACTGAGTTGATGTAAACACTTCTCGGAATGTGTGACTAAACATACGATTCCCTGGTGATAGAAATCCACTCCTTGGTCAATCCAGCCACCATCGAACTGCTGTTTGCACCTGCTCATCATTTGCAGATTGTTGTCCCCTAGATCTTCTTTCAGTTTGCCGAAGATGTGATAGTCACAAGGCAAAAGATCAGGACTGTACGGCAGATGTTGCCATACCTCCCATCCAAAACTTTGGAGCAAGTGTTGTGTTGTGCGTGCAGTCTGGCGTGGCATTGTCTTGAGTGAGAACAACACCTTTGCTTAACTTTCCAGTCCTCTTGTTTTTCATGGCTGTTCGCAGTTTCCCTACACGTTGCATTTTCCCCATACATTGCCGTTATTTCACGATGAATCTCTAAACAATTCAGACGTTTCGACCAAAAAATCGTCTACATACCTTGAACTTGGAGTGATATTCTAGCTGACGCATTATGAATGCTTGCTCCTTCACAACTGTTACTGCTACGTCAACAAAACTCGCCTATCAGGGGGCACACGATATGAACTCCATTCCATGCAGGCGGCACATTTGTTGTGCAATTATACCAAGAGATGGTGGCAGGTGTAATTTATTTTTTGAATGCCCCTCGTACAACTGTCTTTCCTCAATTTGAATTTAACTCCCTTCCAGTTCGTAATCTGAGCAAGCAGAAGAATCATATTAGAGTTCAGCCTACTCAACCCATTCAAGGCCTTATACACCTCAGTCAGATCACTTCACAGTTGCCTAGTCTCTAGCCGCTGCAATATGCAGAACTTAACTCTTTCTTGGTAAGAGTACCCCTTCGTTCCCCTCACAGATCTTGTTGCCCTTCTCTGTGCACACTCAAGCAAACATCCTTCTTAAAATGAGGCCTCCAGGCCTGTGTGCAGTACTCAAGGTGTGGCCTGACCATTCCCTTATACAAAGGATCACCTCTTTTTCCCTACTAGCAAAATTCCTGTATATCATTGACAATACCCCCATGACCTGCTCTGGCAGCCTGTCTGCATAGCTCAGAAAACTTCATATCTGACTGCACAATTACTTCTACTCCAGTGCAGTACTTTGCATTTGTCAATGTTCAACTTCAGTTGCCACTTCTCAGCCCATCTGCCCAAATTTTCTAGATCCTGTTGCAGTAGCACACTGCCATTACTGTCATTAGCAACCCTGCCAACCTTTTTATCATCTGCAAACTTCAACATTAAGCCTGATATACCTTCATCAAGGGGCTTAGAGGGGAACAGGTATCCTGTGTGTTATCAGACACTCAGCCTAAAACACTGATGGATCCAATATCTCTCTATTACAGAAGATTTAGGAGAAGTCCGGTTGGCCTGCCTCCCTAAAATCCACTCATGCACACCTTCTCGATGGTAAGCCCTGTTACGTCACTTAGGTGGCAACGAACGTGTAGAGTGGTTCTCTTCAAGACGCCTGGTCAGCGTGAAGAGGAAAAGACCAAACCCTCCAGCAATATGAAAGCACGATGAAACAAATGGCCCTCAGTCCCCAGCAGCTTTCACTCTCCCTCTTACGGCAGCGAGAGGATTAGAGTGGAAGCAGAGGGTGCTAAGAATCTCTGGGTACGACCAGGCTGCCATGCACGGAAACTGAACTTGGCCTGTTATAACGTAAGAACACTCATCGGTGAAGACAGGATATTAGAGCTGGAAAAGGAATTAGAAAATGTGAATTGGAATATCATTGGTTTGGCTGAAACAAGAAGAAGAAATGAATCACTTATAAGTTTACCAAGTGGAAATCTGCTGTACACCAATGGAAACAGTGAAAGGAGTGAAGGTGGAGTTGGGTTTCTGGTCCATAAAGATTTTAAAAACAACATTTTGGAATTCAAAAGTACATCACCAAGAGTGTCAAGACTAATACTCAAGATTTCTAAGAGATACAAGCTAAAGATTATAATGATTTATGCACCAACATCGAGCCATGATGATGAAGAGGTTGAAGAAATGTACACCGAAATTGAGAGTCTTCTAGATGAGCAGAAAACCCACTACACTATTATTATGGGGGACTTCAATGCTAAGGTTGGAAAAAGACAAAACAGCGCAGAAAGGGGAACTATAGGAAATTTTGGAATTGGTGAAAGAAATGAAAGAGGTGAAAGACTTGTGGAATTTGCAGAATCTCAAGGACTGTCAGTAATGAACACTTTTTTCAAGAAACGGGTGAACAGAAAGTGGACATGGAAGAGTCCAAATGGATTAACTACTAATGAAATCGACTTCATCCTCACTAACAGAAGATATATTGTGAATGATGCTACCGTCCTGAATAAGGTAAATGTTGGAAGTGATCACAGAATGGTAAGATGTACACTTGATATAGATGTAGGAAAGGAAAGGAAAAAACTGACTCGAGTAAATAATACAAAGGTCTTTGAGATAACAGAAGAAGAGAAAAAGCAGTATGTACTGGAACTTAAGAACAAGTATGAGCTTCTGCAGACTGCTGAGCACCAAGATATCGACGAGGAATATTACAACTTTTTGAAAGTGATAAAGCCCAAGAAACCTATAGGGAAAAAGAAATCCAAAGAAGAAAAAATTAGTCAAGAAACACTTGTCATGATGAACCGAAGACGACAAATGAAAAGCAAGAAAAACACTGACAGGGAGAAAATTGAGTATACTGAGTTATGCAAAGCCATTAGAAAGAGACTCAGAGAGGACATAAGAAGATTTAACACAAGAAAAGTAGAACAAGCATTAAGGGAAAACAAAAGATTTAAATCAGCAGCCATGAACAGTAATACAGAAAGACAAAGGATACTGAAACTGAAGAATAGCGATGGTGTACTTATAAACAGCAGAGAAGGCATAATTCAAATAGCAGAAGACTACTATAGAGAATTATACAAGGAGCAGGGGAATGATGCCAGCAGTGGGGAAGATGGATTGCAAAGTAGCAACACATACGACATACCCAATATTCTTCCTGATGAGGTAGAACATGCATTGAAGAAAATGAAGAATCAGAAAGCCCCGGGGGAAGATGAAGTTACTGTAGAGTTGTTAAAATTGGGAGGAAGAGACATAACACAAAAACTGGCAAGGCTCTTCACAAAGTGCATTAGAAAAGGTGTGACGCCTAAGCAGTGGAATAATGCAATCATAGTTTTGCTGCATAAGAAAGGAGATAAATCAGAAATTGGAAATTATAGACCAATTAGCTTGTTATCCCACATCTACAAGTTGTTCACAAGGGTCATTACTAACAGATTAGAAAGAATACTTGATGAGAATCAACCGAAAGAGCAAGCTGGCTTTAGGACAGGATTCTCAACTATGGATCACCTTCACGTAATATCACAGCTAATGGAGAAAGCAAATGAATATAAAACACCATTATGCCTAGCATTTGTGGATTATGAAAAGGCATTTGACTCCATACAGCATAAGGCAATGTTTCGGGCACTGGAAAGACAAGGCATTGATACCCCATATATTATGATTTTGAAGAAAATATACGAGAGTGCTGCCTCCTTTATTAGACTAGACAAAGACAGTAGGAAATTTAAAATTGAGAAAGGAGTTCGACAAGGAGACACAATATCTCCGAAGCTGTTTACTGCTGCCCTTGAGGAAGCTTTCAGAAGATTAGACTGGTCGCAGAAAGGAGTCAATGTGAACGGAGAGTACCTAAACCATTTACGATTTGCAGACGACATTGTGGTCATAAGCCATGATCCCAAAGAATTAGAGGAAAATCTTAATCAGTTATGCACAGCTAGTAAGGATTTTGGACTAAAGATGAATATGGCTAAAACAAAAGTAATGATGAACAAGTATGCCACAGAAAGGGAAATAATGATTGAAGGAGCAGTAATTGAAAAGGTGGAGTCATATACTTATCTGGGACAAGTTATTAGCTGTAATAATGATAAATGGCTGGAAGTCAAGAGAAGAATAAATTTTGGATGGATAGCATTCAGGAAATATAGTCACATACTGAAGAGCAATATCCCAGTTTGTCTGAAACGTAAAATAATGAACCAATGTATACTCCCCACCATGACTTATGGAAGTGAAACTTGGGCACTCACCAAAAGAATGGAAGAGAAGCTGAGAACTACACAGCGAAGAATGGAACGAATCATATTGGGAATCAGACTGTTAGATAAGAAGAGAAACACATGGATTAGGCAACAAACTCAAGTAAAGGACATTCTTATCAAAACTAAAGAACTAAAATGGTCTTGGGCAGGACACATAGCTCGAAGACATGATGACAGATGGACTAAGAAAATAACAGAATGGTACCCAAGAGGAGCTAGAAGAAAACCTGGAAGACAAAGGCGGAGATGGATAGATGATATTCATGAGTTTGTGGGTAGTAAATGGATGTCCAGTGCTCAAAACAGAAGGAACTGGAAAGTTGCTGGAGAGGCCTTCATCCTGCAGTGGATTGAAAATGGCTGATGATGATGATGATGATGATGACCTTCATCAATATCATTGATAAATATACAAAACAACAGTGGACCCAACACTGAACCCTGGGGACTCCACTAATAACATTAGTCCACGAAGAGCAGCGTCCATTGATTACAACTCTCTGTCTTCTCCCACTCAACCACCCTTTTATCCATTGTACCAACTTACACTTAATACCATACTGCTCCATTTTGTACAGTAGTCTTCCTTGCGCAACAGTGTCAAAAGCTTTCCTGAAATCCACATATATGATATCAAATTATTTTTTTGCATCCAGTTCTTTTGTAACCACATCGTAGTATCCAATCAAATTGTTGTGATTATTACAATCAGTTAACAGATTTGACCTCATTTTAGCAGAGTTTGATGCACTTTGTGACATGTGGGAATCTTAGTGTGTGAGATTCTAGACCAGGTCTTTCCCTTTTTAGTATTGCCAACTGATGACGTTAATACGAAAGTCGGTCGTTCATGACTTTTGGCTTCACCAGTCTCATATTTTTAAAGTTTAAATTAATTCTTCAATGACAACTAGGGATGAAGTTGTGCACTTCTACTTCCGTGAGCTTATTTTAATTCCGTGTTCATACAAGCATCACAATTTTAACTTATTCTAAATTATTTTAAACTACCTTAAGCCTCAAATTATTCTCCCATCCTAACTCCACGTAACGTAGCAGATTATCTAAGGTGAGTACCGCTCATTAAGCTCTATGCTATTCAAACTTTGAGTCCTTGAGCTAGTTTCACATATTGATATCTTTTTTAACAATGAAGAGATTTGAGGAAAACTTAATTTCACGAAAACTAAATTAGTTTAAAAACATGAATGAAATCCATAAAAAGCATTGCTTTGCAAACACAGAACTCTTGATTTGAAGCAAACAAAAACCATAGCCAACTGGGAAGGAAGACAGCTAAATGTGCTTGGCACACATTATTGCCAGAACTGCCACTCAGTTCTGACAATAACTTGCATTTTATGGTTTGTGTTGATTTGTATGATGTGCCATTATCAAAGTACATGATGAAAAATAATATTAGGAAATAGCCAATACTATTTAGCCATATGTAGTTTAATCATTAGTATTTAGGTGGTAGATGATTTTCATCAACTGGTGAAACACTTTGCTTATTGGAGGTTTGAAGTGGTGAAACCCATGTTTAGTCTCTAGAGCAAAGTTTCCGTCATTCCCCTCCCCCCATACTTCTCCTTCAACCCATGCACAGTACTAAGTAATACCAAACACGAAAGGTTTTGATACCTTTCGTGTTTGGGGTTTTCATAAAAAAAAAAATATATATATATATATATATATATATAATGAAAGAAGAAAATAGGGAGTTCAGCTGGAAAGATAAATCATTAGATAAATGATTTATCTTTCCAGCTCCTATTTCAAATTCCTATTATAATGCTCCTGCTTATAGCACTATCCCACACTTAGCACTCTTTTCTTCTGGTCCCAAAATAAATCCTGTGAAGTGGGAGATCCTGTTTATAGTGTTCTTTGTGCTGATGACTTTGAAATCTCTTTAACAAGAGTATATAAAATTGAACATTGTGCTTTGAATGTCATAATATATGTCAAACCTTCATTGGTTACTGCTTGGGGGTTTGGTTCCTACCAGCAGTCCAATGTAGGGGTGTATTTCTCTTGCAGTTCAAGTTGCCACAAAGAACATATCTGAGAATAAATGGGGCTGTAGTACTGGGATTCATTGCTTAAATATAAATATTTATATTTATATCCACTAAAAATTTTAATACACATTTAATTACAAATGGTTTGCAGCTTTCAAGGTTAAACGGGCCACGTCAGCAAATACTAACAAAATGGAGATGTTAGAGACAAAATTTTAGAGGATACAGTTGTGCGCGCAATGAGGCGTGCGTGGGCATGAGCTTGACCATTCAACCACTAGATTGGTGTTTGTTGTTGCTGCATGGACATCTGTGGTTATGCTTCCATAGTCTCAAAACAGTTGCCTCCAAGATAGGGCGTAGTCTCATTCACTCACTTGCTGCGGTTAATAGTTCTTGAATTATATGATATATTAAGTGACTCTAGCCAGAGGCGGTGGCGAAAGTGTCAGGACTGGTCAATCACTTTGTAGTCGTGCTTGGGATTAAGGTCAGACATGGTGGGTCGACAAGAAGTTGGCATTAGCATTTAGCATTAGTAGAGGCATTTGATGCAAGAAAGCAAGCTTATGCAGCATCAGCCAAAAAAAAAAAAAAAAAAAAAAAAGTAACATAAATAAATAAAAATAACCACTTCCACTTCACCCCTCTGTTCGTTCGAAATACCTGTCCAGCTGAGCCTTAAACTTATTTAGGCTATCAACTTCCACGACAAGGGATGGAAGTCTGTTCCACCCACCAACCACCCGCTGGCTAAAGGCAAATTTCCGCACATCTATCCTACACCTGTCTTTCCTCAATTTGAATTTATGCCCTCTCAGGTGATTTTTCTGAGCTAGAGGAAGAATCCCATCAGCATTGAGCATGCTCAAACCATTCATGGCTTTGTACACCTCTATCAGATCACCCCGCTGGTGCCTAGTTTCCAGACACTGTAATTTGCAAAACTTAAGCCTTTCTTCGTAAGAGAACCCCTTTGTCCCATTCACCAATCTAGTTGCCCTTCTCTGTACTCGTTCCAGCAGCTCTACATCCTTCCTGAAATGAGGCCTCCAGGCCTGTATACAGTACTCTAGGTGTGGCCTGACCATTGCCTTATACAAGGGAATAATCACCTCCTTATCCCTGCTAGAAAAATTCCTATATATCATTGACAATACACCATGAGCTACTCTTGCAGCTCGTCTGCACTGCTCAGAGAACTTCATATCTGCCTGCACCACCACCCCCAGGTCCCTTTCATTCTCTACCACTGTCAGTGTAGTACCACAGAGTTGATACGTTGCTCTGGGGTTGCTGTTTCCCATATGTAGTACTTTACATTTGTCAATGTTAAACTTCATTTGCCACCTCGAAGCCCATCTGCTCAACCTTTCCAAATCCTGTTGCAGCAGCATAGTGTCAGTAGTGTCCTTGACAACCCTGCCAACCTTCGTATCGTCTGCAAACTTGGACATTAAGCCTGATATACCATCATCAATATCATTTATAAATACAGAAAACAATAAAGGCCCCAATACTGAACCCTGAGGGACTCCACTAATAACATTAGTCCACGATGAGCAGTGTCCATTGATTACCACTCTCTGTCTTCTCCCCCTCAACCACCCCTTTATCCATAGCAGCAACTTGCCTCCAATGCCACACTGCTCCAATTTGTGCAGCAGTCTTCCATGTGCAACAGTATCAAAAGCCTTTCTAAGATCCAAGTATATAATATCAAAGTTATTCCCTGCATCCAGTTCTTTTGTGACTGCATCATAGTATCCAATCAAATTGGTCAGGCAAGACTTCCCCTTAACAAAACCATGCTGTGTCCTAGCTATAAATGAAGTCTTGTCTAGATGATCCTGCAGTGCTTCTTTCACCAGTGCCTCCATTAATTTTCCGGGAACAGAAGTTAAACTCACAGGTCTATAATTACTTGTGTCAGCCTTTGATCCCCCTTTGTGAATTGGGGTCACATTTGCACATCTCCAGTCAATGGGTACCTCCCCTGAGTCCAAGGAAGCTCTCATAATTATGGCTAAGGGTTTGCTTACCTCCTTTGCTGCCTCCTTTAATATAACTGGATAGATCCCATCCACCCCAGGTGCCTTTCTTGTGTTTATCTTCAACAATTTCTCCTCCACTTTGCTCTCAGTTATTACAAGATTCTCTAGCTTACTGCTAGAGTTGAATACACCTCTGGCATTCCCCTCGCTGAATAACTCCTCATGTGTGAATGTCGATGCAAAATATTCATTTAGTTTGTTAGCTACCCGAGCAGGGTCATCAACAGTTGACCCATCGATCTCAAGTGGACCAATCTGATTCATCCCCTTCCTTCTCGAGTTTACATAAGTAAAGAACTCTTTGCTGTTTTTCTTCGCATCCCTTGCCAAGGATCTCTCGTAATCTGCCTTCGCCTGCCTAACCTCCTTTGTAACTTGGTTACAGATCAACTTGTATCTATCATAGGTGTCCGTGTCACGTGTTAATTTGTATGTATCCCATGCATTTTTCTTCTCTGCCATATGCCTCATTAGTTCATCTGACAACCATTTAGGCCTAAACCTTGAACAATATTTCTTAGTTGGTATGTAAAGCCTAGTAGCTTCCACGATAAGTTCTTTGAATGCTTCCCATTTTGAATTTGCTGTTGGCAATATCATCAGTTGATCCCACTGTATAGAATTTAAATACTGTCTCAGTCCATTGTAGTCGCCTTTACGAAAGCAATACCCCTTCCCTTTACCCCTAATGGTAGTTACCTCTTTGAGTAACTCCCACTTCAGCACACTGTGATCACTGCCACCAAGTGGTTCATTTATCTGCAGATTCTTAATGCATGAAGAATCACTACTGATAATCAAATCAAGAGTATTACTCTCTCTAGTTGCCTCCCGAACATGCTGATGTAGAAAACAATCATCCAATAAATCCACAAAAGCCTTGCTACTGTGTGAGTGACCAGCCCCCAAATTCCAGTCAATATCTGGGAAATTAAAATCCCCCATTATAAGACTCTCTGATTTACTGGCCCACTCTATTTCTCCGAACAGTTTCTTATTATACTCATCAGAGTCATTAGGCCTATAGCACACTCCTACTCTCAATTTTGATCTCCCAATGCTTATGTCACACCAAACTGACTCGACACTGCACTGTCCAGCGATGTCGACTGGCTTCACTTCCTTGGATTTTATGTGTTTTTTAACTAATAGCATAACCCCTCCTCCCTTCCTATCCTGTCTATCCTTTCTGTAGACATTGTACTCCCCAAATTCCAGTTCTGCATTTCTTATATCTGTGTGACACCACGTCTCTGAAATCCCCACAATATCTGCCTTTGATGTTTTGAGCAATACCTCAAATTCATCAAATTTATTTACTAAACTCCTAGCATTGGTGTACACACAAGTATACATGCACCTGTTCTTTTTCTTAGCTACCCTAACACAACCCATGTGTTTACTTGTACCCCAATGATTCCCAGCAGTCTCTGAAATATCCTGCATCTTATTTTCCAGGCTGCGGCTCATTCCAGTAGAAGCAGTGCAAGAATCACTTTCACCTCTGCCAGTGGCTACTGTTAATCTATTAGTCCTTGTATCCCCCAATCTAGCAGTTTTCCGACCCACCTAACATTGCCTCGATAGCATCAGCAAACATTCTTGCACCCTTTCTATTTAAGTGTATCCCATCCCTGTAGAAGCAGTCTCTCCTGTTAACAAGTACAGACCAGGCTGAAAAAAATTCTACCCCTTGAGCCCTGCACAATCTTTCCAGGGCCGAATTGATTGACAGGGCTCTCATCATATACTCCCTCCTATCGTGTCTGGGCAGAATTGCAGACACTTTCAATTTCAACCCTAATTCACGGCTTTTTTTCATCAGTGACCTGTACTTGTCAAGTAATTCCGCCGGTCTCCTACTCTTAATGTCATTAGTGCCAACGTGTACAACTATATCACCTTTTGTGCCCTTAAAAGATGATATCCGCTCTACAACGTCATCAACTTTTGCCCCTGGCAGACATACCCTGGTCCTATTCCACCTATCCTTTTTACAAAGCATGTTTCCCGTTTCCCTGACAATAGAGTCACCAACAACTACTAGTTCCTTTGGGACCAGCGCATTCTGCCTTGGGGGTTGCCGCTGTGTTCCGTGATGACCAAGTGCAAGCTCTGGCATTGGTGTGGGCAGCTGAGAGCTTGATGGGCCCCTCACTTGTAATCCTTCGAGGGCATCCACCCTATCCTTCAAGCTCTCATATAGGCCCATAACAACGCTGAGTTGTCGCCTTATCTCCTTACACTCCTTGCATCGCACACACACAAAGACATCCCCCATGGCAGTATCATGTCCCATACTTGACTGCTCCGCAAACATCAAGCAAATAGTGCATCTTACAAGGCTGTGATTCAGAGGACAACTGCCCCCCTCAGTTCTCCCCTGGGCCACAGCATTCCCATTAGCTTGAGCCCTTTGCTTTGCTGCTCTGGTTTGAGTCATGATTTAGATTTACTTTCAATAAAATTTCAATTTCTGTACAAAATTAAATCCTAAACTTGTATCCAAACACAGTTATAACGCTATATTTATGTTTCAGTAACGAGTGTTATCTACGGAATATTTACGTTTCAGTAACGAGTGTTATCTGCGAAATCCCTTTATATAACTTTCGTATCAAGTTATGTATTAATTATTTGTTTTTACTAATTATTTATGTTACGTAACCTAAGTGGTTATATGTATAATTAATTATGTTAAATAAAATTAATTATATTACGTTTGTAATCTAAGTCGTTATATGTATTTATTTAAACGTACAATTTAACTGCTAACGAAGTTCAACTAACGCTATCTAGTGTTCTGTGATTGTGGATTGGTCAGACTCAGCAAGGCGAATCGATCTGTTGTGCTCTTCAAGGCGGTCTTGCAGGCATCTTGAGGTCTCCCCTATGTAGCAGCTGTTACAATCTTTGCAGGTTATGCGGTGTACTATACTGCTGCGCAAGAGAGGTGCGACCGGAGTATTCACGTTGGAAACCAGAGAATGCAAGTTTCTACCAGGTAGCTGCATGCATTTTATGTTGTATTCTCGAAGGATTTTTGAAACCTGGCCCGACATGCCCTTATAGTAGGGAATGTAGGCGGTAGGTACATTGTCGCAAGTTGATGGCGGCCTTGGGAAGCACTGCGATGGTGCACACGGCCCACCCACTCCAACCTTAATCACCGACATCACGCCGCTCTTTCCTCCATAAGAATAGACAACACCATCATCATGCTTCCTGCTGACAAGGGATGTCGCACTGTCGTATTGGACCAGTCGGCCTATCTAGAGAAAGCCCTCATCCTAGAAGACCCCAACATCTATGAACCTGTGACAGATCTGCTTATCAAAGTCTTGGGACGCCTGGAGTCAGACGTAAACAAATTCATCTATGCATGATTTAAAGCGAAAAAAATTTCTGCTTCAACTCAGTGACTTCTTCATGCCACAGGCTGCCAACTACCTCAGTTTTATGGCCTGCCTAAGATTCATAAGCCAGGCGTTCCGCTCCGACCCATTGTGTCCTGCTGCAGTGCGCCTACATATGAACTATCCAAATATATTGCATGACTCCTCACACCTCTTGTAGGAAATACCATCCACACTGTCACTAACAGTGGAGAGTTCGTTCACCTTATTAATGAGCTCTCAATCTCTGACAACGAGTTTATGGCATCATTCAATGTAGTGTCCCTGTTTACATCGATTCCTGTCCAACAGGCCTTAAGCTGCACCAAGAGGTTTCTAGAGAATGACCCAAACCTACCAAGCAGAACATCACTGTCCACTCATGGCATCTGTACCGCCCTCAACCTGTGTTTGTCAGGCAGCGTCATTACCTTTGACGATTCCTTATACAAGCAGGTGCATGGCACTGCCATGGGCTTTCCTGTTAGTTCTGTCATGGCCAACATTGCCATGGAAGAATTGGAAGAATAGATATTCCTGAACCCACCTGTACCTATTACAGCATGCTGCAGATACGTCATGACATCTTCACCATCATCCCATGTGGTTCTGAAACAACATTACTGTAGTACCTCAATTCCTTGTCAGTGTTCATCCAGTTCACTTTAGAGTTAGAAGTGGATGGATCCCTTTTATTCTTGGGTATCCTGGTAAAACCCGTGGGCCCACACCTGGAAACCTCAGTATACTGCAAGCCAATGTGGTGCGGTCAGTTCACCAACTACAGATCTGGCCATACCCTAAGCCATCTCAACAGCATCGCCCTCATCCTGTTCTCCCGCGCTTGGAGCCACTCCAGCACAGATGAAGCTAGGAGCAACGAGATTTCCAGAGTGAGGACAGACTTGGTCAATTGTGACTATCCATCCCACATTTTGGGCAAGTGCTTATTGCAAGCGCAGGAGCTCGCGATCCACCCGAGACTGCCATCAACTCATGACAATGTACCTACTGCCTACATTCCCTACTATCCGGGCATGTCGGACCAGATTTCAAAAATCCTTCAAGAATACAACATAAAATGCGTGCAGCTACCTGGTAGAAACTTGCATTCTCTGGTTTCCAGCGTGAAGACCCCAGTCGCCCCTCTCTGTCCCAAGAAGTGTAGTATACTGCATAACATGCAAAGATTGTAACAGCTGCTACATAGGGGAGACCTCGAGATGTCTTCAAGACTGCCTTACAGAGCACGACAGATTGATTTGCCTTGCTGAGACTGACCAATCCGCAATCGCGGAACATTTCTGGTCGACCCACCATGACCTTAATCCCAAGCGTGACTTCGAAGTGATTGACCAGTCCGGACACTTTTGCTTCTTGCTAGACTCACGTAATATATCATGTAATTCAAGAACTATGAACTGCAGCAAGGGAATGAGACTAGATAAGCACTGGAAGCATAACCACACACACATATCCATGCAGCAACAATGAACACCAATCTAGTGGTTGAATGGTCAGACTCATGCCCACGCACGTCTCATTGCGCACACAGTTGTATCCTTTAAAATTTTGTCTCTAACGTCTCCATTCTGTTAGTATTTGCTGACAAAGAGGCCCGTTTAGCCTTGAAAGCTGCAAACCATTTGTAATTAAATGTGTATTAAAATTTTTAGTGGATATACGTATTTATATTTATATTTAAGAATACATTCCAGCCTAAACACCAAACAGTTATGGTCTTCTCTAGACCTCTTTTATATAGAATATTTTATCATTTAACAGAGATAACATTAGCAGGTAACAGTTCACTTTGGAATTTACTGGTTTCTGGATGGCATGTGCAGTGCTGGTTAAATAAGTAAATATATTTTTATGCTTGATATAGTCAGGTGAGTTCACTTTAACTACTTAAGGTTTATCCCAGATTTATAAGCATTAACAATGTAATGTGCATTTTTTGTAGTGGTGGTGTATACCTTTGACCTTGCAGTGGGCATACTGCTAGTCATGTGTGCTACTGCAGGACATCTTGTGTATAGGTAGATGGCCTTGGACTAATACTTCATACGTTCTTGGTGTAAAATAAAAGTGCATGGTTTTCTTTGAGGATAACATAAGGTCTCTGAGTCCATACGAGTAGTTTCTTTTAGCTGTATGCCATTACTTATGTGGCCAGAAGCTTAAGGATGCCAAAGAAACGATATCAACGTAAACCACATTTACCTACTGAGAAGGCATTGTATAAGTTGCTTGGGTATTGCAGTTGTGAATAAGAAACACTTCTCTGCCCAGAAATATATTTGCATTTGGTTTGTAATGAAGTTGCACTACCCTTACCACTGTTGTTTGCATCGTTACCATCTCTTCAGAGGGTGGGAAAATTGTGACAGTTATATTGCACCTGAGAGATTAGTGCCTTCTCAGTAAAAAAATAGGTATTTTTAGGTGAATTTGGGTTTCTTAAGTCTATTGTTACAAATAAGCAAATGTTGAATATTTATCTTATCAGTGAGCACAGTGTTGAATAATTATCTTAACAGTGAGCACAGAATTTTTAAAAGATTTATTTTTAAATTTTATGACTAGATGCCATTTTGAATCTCGTACTGCAGATTTAATTTGCTTGTTTTGCCATGCACTATATTGATAAGGGGATGTCTGCCCACTCTGAATGCCAACCCAGTATTAACTTTGTACAGGCACAAAGCTTTCAAAAGCTCTCTTCTTTGAATTTTGAATCTTGTTAATATTCAAAGAAGAAAGCTTTTGAAAGCTTTCTTTTGAGAATTGGGAGAAGTAGTTCTCCCAATAGAAAATTGGGCTTTCACCCTTAAACAAGGGTCTTTCATTTTATTAAAGCAAAATGTAAATGTTATCAACTGAATAAAGGTATTTAATGAAGTGAATGCTTGCATTGATGGTTAACAGGATTGTGCAATTTATGTAAAATATTAGAAGTATTTAGCTATCACTATGTTTAAGATATAATCTTTGTGCAGACATATCCTGATCCTGTCCGAGTAGTGTCTGTTGGCATTCCTGTTGATGTTTTGGTGGCAGATCCATCTGGACCTGGAGGATCAGTTACATCTGTAGAATTCTGTGGTGGAACGTAAGTGGCAGATTCTTATAATTGTGCTGTGTTAGTATATTTATTGAAATTAATTATTGATTATGGGTCCTTAAATCAGTTGATTATTGGGTAAATTTCACTTATACAGGTAACAGCATTAATGTTTCCCAGAAATTTTAATGCCATACTCCCAAATAAGAGTATGTTTAGCATTCTTTATGATTATTGTGTTTTATTAAGATGGCAGATTTGAAAGAACAAGTTCTACAGGGTCAAAACATTAAGTAACACTTTTACTAGGGGATCTCACAATGTTTATGAGAGGCCATAGGCTAAAATATCCAGAGATAAGAGCAAAGTAGGAATTAGTTGCTATGTTTTAATAAATGAAATGAGCAAATACTCATTTAAACTGCCTTCTCTATGCAATGATTTCTGACCAAGAACAAGCCCTGGTCTGCGATCCTCTATACCCCCCAGAGCCAATTCCCTATGATTTCTTTTATTTGTAAGACTAAAATTTAAACTCAAAAGGACTTAGATTTATATTTTGTAGATCCAACAAAACACAGACCAGTAAAAGAAGAATAATGAAATGGAGGTTCCAGGAGCACTATTATTAGCAACAGAATTGCTGGATAAGGGTGTTACTCACAGTGGGACTTATTAAAGATGTCAAAGATGTAGCACCATAAATAATTGTTAGAAGTTTCTCTGTCTTTTTTTTTTTTTTTTTTTTTTTTAAGATTGTGCAAACCTTTAAGTAGCACTTTATATCAAGAATGATACATACTTGACAAATGTCTGGATTACAATAGACTCCATCTTCCTTGACCTTCGCTGTTCTGTTTCTCACTGTTACTTTGGCAAAATAAAAATAGTAAAATTACAGCTTCTGTGTTCAGAATCTTAAAATAATTCTGTGAATCTCTATTTATTTTCATTAATGAATTAGCTGCTAACACTTGATGTTTAATGAATTGGCTATTAGTTGTGCTAAAATGTGTTGCATAAAATGTGGACTGTGCAAAACACTATATGTTGTACTCTGTGTTACGTGAATGTTTACTGCATTATTTTATTTTTCTGTGGTGCGGAATTTATTAAAGTGTCTTTCAGTAAGATACCAAAGAAATATGACATGGCATTTCACAAGATGTATTGTTCAAGATTTTCTGTGTATTATGAAATCTGTAAAAGGTAATGTATTTGCTTTGCCCAATTAAACCATTTAGTTTGGAATTATGGTGTTATTTGTTTTGAGTAATAACTCACAAATATGTGGGTTATGACTCCAAACCTTAATGCTAAGTTACTAATGTTCTCTATAATTTTATAGATAACATTAGTATTAATTTTAATATTGTGAATTACGGGTGAGATTCTGATATAGAAATTTTTTTTAGTCACTTGAAACGAAGTGGTCACATTGAACACTTTGTCATAGCTAGTGAGGAAGCCATTGCCAAAGGTATCAGGAGAATCGTAGCTCTTACGGGACCTGAAGCAGCCAAGGTGATTTGGAAATTTCTGCTTCTTAATTTTTAATATTATAATTATTTGAAATATTAATGCAAACATTTCTGTTTTGCTAGGTGTCAGTTATTTGCATGCAAAAAAATAAATATATTGAAGCTAATATTGAAAGAGGATAACATTTTAGTTTTTGCTAGTAGAAAGCTTGGCTATTATTATTAGCATACTTTATTATATTATTCATAAAGTAAAAAGATACTTCCCTAAAATATATAATAATTAATTAATTATGCATTCAAGGAAATTATTAGAGATATTTCACCATGGTCCTAAACAGTTCATTGAGTAGCTAGGAGAAACTTGTTAATGTTAGACTTGCATTTTTTTTTTTTTTTTTTTTTTCAATTATGATTTTCAGGAAATACATATAGAGAAAGGCTGTTCCAGAGAACAAGGAGGTTACATCAATTAGTTTGCAGATGAACTTTACAGTAATACAGAAATAGTTGCTGGCTAGTTAATGCACATAGCTTTGAACTGGCTTTGAAGAGAAAGAGAAAGAGAGATGTAGAATGAGAGATACCAATTCAGAAGAACAGTACTTATCTGTAGAACGGGAATGTAGCAGAAATCTTAAAGTTGGTAGGAGTGGAATGAATTTCAAAAGAGGGATTGTTAATTGACCTTATTGCTCTCCTTTGGATTGAGGTGAGAAGTTTTGTAGAACTTTAGAAGGAACCTCTGCAAATGTGGAAACAGCCTGTCATTGTAAAACAATTTGAGATTTTTACAGAATTAGCAGCTGCTCAGGAAAAATAACACTGGAAGCAAAAGTGAAAATCTTCCTTTTCACATCATACTTCCTGGAGATTAACATTTAAGGAAATGATTATGGTTATTTGTGTGGTGCAAGGTTTGGCAAACTTGAAAGTGTAATGTAAGGTAACCATCATCAACAATAAATGGAAGGTTATTGATGTATAAGAGAAAAGGGAGTAGGTAAAAAAGAGAAATTGGAGATACTTTAATATTGGTTGAGAATTTAAAAGAGGGCCATCTGCCATCACATAAAGTGAGTAGCCATTTGTCACCCAGTTGCAAAAAAGGCAGAAAATAAGACCAGGATGTAGCTTGTGTAGAAGACCATTATACCAAATCTGTTAAAATGCCATTGAAATGTCAACACTCAACACTCATTAAATGCAGACATTGTAAGGATAGCAGAGATGTGTGAAATAAGACATAAGTGATGCTGAATTCGAATATGGGAAGTACAATGTATACAGGAAGGACATAACAGGACAGGATGGGTTATTCTCTTAGTTAAGAAACATATTAAATTAAATTTTCTTTTTATATTCCTGCACGACAACCAAGAGGCGCCTCCGTAGCCAGGTGGGAAGGAGTAGCAGTGCATAGCACACTCTTCTTGATTAGACCGGGGTTCGAGCCCGTCACCACCAAATACGGAAGATGCGGAAAGGGCAGGGAATGATCACCATATATCCCGGAGCAATATGGCCTTAGTTGCTAATGCTCCTAAAAACCAAATAACAAACAATAACAAACGACAACCAAGTCAGTAGAGTTTACAATAAATCGTCGATACAAATATTTATCGTATTTAGTAATCAAGGGCTTGAGCCCTGGTCACTCAAGGAACGTGTGCTATGCACTCTCGCTCCAGACCACTCGGTTACGTCAGGCCTTATTAAGTCTAAGGCAGTGCATCCAGTCGACATGGGTGACCAATGCAATGTTGAGTCAATTTGGTGTGATATAAGCACTGGGAAAGCAGAATTAAGAGTAAGAGTATGTTATAGGCCTAATGACCGTGATGAGTATACCAAACAGCTATACAGAGAAATAGAGTGAGCCAATAAATCAGAATATCTTATAATTGGAGATTTTAACTTTCCAGATGAAATTCCAGACTAGAATTTGTGGGTTGGTCACTCACACACTCACAATACTTTTGTAAATTTCTTGGATGACTGTTTTCTACAGCAGCATGTTACAGAGGCAAGAAGAGGAAGCAGTACTCTTGATCTGGTTACTAGCAGTGATCCTTCATGCATTAAGAATCTGCAGATAAAAGACTCCATGGGTGGCAGTAATCACATTGTTCAAATGTGGAATTTAATTGAAGACTTAACTTCTGTCGAGGGAAAGGCTTTTGCTTTTGTAACAGTGACTACAGTGATCTCAGACAGTTTTTAAATTCTATGCAGTGGGACCAACTTATGATATTACCGACAGCAAATTCTAAATGGGAAGCATTCAGGATCATAGGCTGCTAGGCTTTTCATGCTAATGAATTACTGTTCAAGGCTTAGGCCTAAATTGATGTCAAAAGAGCTATTGAGGCTATTTCTCAGCCCACTATAGTGGACTTAAAAATGGCAGTTGAAGTTTAACATTGACAAATGCAGGGTACTGCATATGGGTACTGCAATGATCCTAGAGTACCTTATCAACTGAGTGATACTACACTCAAGGTAGTGGAAAATGAAAAATACCTGTGGGTAATTGAACAGTAAGATATAACATTCTCTGAGCAGCGCAGACATGCTATGAAAACAGCCCGTGGGGTTTTTTCAATGATATACAGAAACTTTACTAGCAGGGATAAAGAGATGATTATCCCTTTGTACAAGGCCATCATTAGGCTGCATCTTGGGTATTGTAGACAGGTCTCACTTTAGGATGGATATATAGATCTGCTAGAATGGGTGTAGAGAAGGGAGCAAACGGGTGCTCTTACCAAGAAAGGCTCTGAAAATTGCAGCTTCTGGAGACTCAATCAGATCACCCTGCAGGTGCAGGGTGATCTGATTGAGATGTTTAAGGCCTTAAATGGATTTAGTAAGCTGAATGTGAATGACATTCTTCCTCTTGCAGAGACTACACACATGCATGAGGAGGCATAAAGTCAGGTTGAGGAAGGATGATTGCAGAATAGATGTGCAGAAATTTGCCTTCAGCCAGTGGGCTGAAGGCAAACTTCTGCTTTGATAAATTCAAGAAAGTGCTACTGAAGTTGTTTGAGAGTGCACATGCATTGTACAGAAGTGTAGTTCAGTCTAAGGTCTTACCCAAAAAGATGGGGCAAGATGATTTTAAGGTGTAAAATGGCTGGATAGAGATTTAAGAGACAAAATCTTGTGTATCATTGTGTGCATGGTGAGGTTTATAGTATGAGTGTAGAGATGGTGGAAATGTGGAAAAACAATACCTCAAAGAGTACCGCTTTGGAGATGTTTTCAGTGCAGATTAGACAGGTCTTCCCCCCCCCTACTTTTACTGGATAAAACAGTGCAATTCACAGGTGAGGAGTACATGAGTAGGGATAAATTTAATTTGCACTGTTGCTGATAGGGAAAGCAACCCATCCACGATTTTTAAAAATGTGCATATTTAAGTATGTAAAGATGGTGCAGTTGTATGAGTTACCTTGAAGGTGATTTGTATAAATTTTGATCAAGGTATAATTTGGTGTGTGAACCAAAATTATAGGAAGAGACTTTATAGAAAGGGAGCTGGGTTTTTTGTACAACATTGCATGGGATTTTGTTGATGCAAACTCGTAAGGAACTGTTTCAGCAAAGCAAGCTTTCATCTTATGCTTCCCAATGGCTCTCCAGTAGCAGATATGGATGACCACTTGATAAAATCATGAATGGAGGCAAATTGCTGGGAATGACGACATTAGTTTCGATAGTGTCAAGTATGGCAACAGCATCACTGTCTCTCAGACTTCATTTTTAGAAGAAATGGAGCAACGTTTAGTAGAAAGAGATGCTGACAACAAGGATGATGGGGAAGATTCAGCAACATTGGAACTGGTGCAAACCTCACATCAGTTCCAGTGCTGTTGAAAGCCATAGAAACCATAGGCACTGTGCTGCATTATATTTACAGTTTTGATGTTAATGAGGACATTAAGTTTTCAAATATGGACACAATTATTTGATAATTAGGCCAGGACAGTAAGAAACAAAGAACTCTAGATATGTTTTTTAAATCTTGTGAGAATTTTTATTATGTTTTCCTGCTTGTGACATTTTTTTATTATCCCTTTGAAAAACATGCTAACAAGATTCCACTGTATGTAATTACAGTCAGTTCTACTTTAAGGCAGTACATGTGTTCCTAAAAATCTCAGTGTTATGGCATTTCATGCATTAAAAACAATGGGACTTATGGGAAAAATAGGGATGGAGCAGAGCACTCAAAAAAAAAATTATCAGTTTGGTAAGTAAAACAGTAAAAAAAAAGTTACAAACATAATAAAATTGCTAACATAGGTTTAAACATCTTAAATTTCTAATAAATAATACAGTAAATATAGCACTTTACCTTGACAAGATACCCATGTATTGGTCGGAGATGCTTACGTACATAGTTTAATTAATATTGTAATATATGTATACTAATTGATATTTCTGTTCACTGATTTTTTTTTTTAGACTGTAAAATTTAAAACAGTAAGAAAGGTAAGCAATCAATAATGACAAACATTGCATGCACAAATTGCACAAGTGAGATACGAAGTTTAAAAAATAATAATGAAAAAGATTCTCAAAATTTATTTATGTTTTTTATATGATTGAAGATTTCATGGAAAGGGAAACACATTTCACCATAATAATTTAAAAACTCACAGAATTCCAGTTATTGGTATTATCACAAATGCGAAAAGATCGAGTTTACTACCCATTTACAAAGGGTACTAGGAAAGTTTTGCAATATGACGCAACAATGAATCATAGGAAGCTGCTTGTTGTTGCATGTTGAGACATGTTCATATGTGCATAGTAGCCGCTGCGCCAAGTCGATGGGCTCAGTTATTCATTAGTAGTGAGAGTGTAAAGTGCTTGCGATGGCATCGTGGTCACGAAATGAGATAAGGACAGTTTTGCGGTATAATTTCGTGCGTGGTTTAACCATAGACCAGTGCTTAGAAGAAATGACCCTTGCACTAGATGATGATTATCCACATCGTACAACGATATTCGGGTGGTATAGAGAATTCCAAAGGGGAAATTTCACTCTGGAGGATTCTGAGAGGCCGGGAAGGCCACGAACGTCAGTTACGGAGGAAAACGTTACTGCTGTG
Organism: Mastigoproctus giganteus; assembly: GCF_048544385.1. NCBI lineage: Eukaryota > Metazoa > Arthropoda > Arachnida > Uropygi > Thelyphonidae > Mastigoproctus > Mastigoproctus giganteus. The sequence continues at coordinate 8,403,477 of NC_143581.1, forward strand.
AGGAAAATGCTTGACGAAAACAGGCGAGTGACCTACCAACAGATAGAGGATACTTTGGGCCTAAATGCACCAGCAATTCGTTCGATTCTGCAAGATCATTTGCACGTGAAGGAACTTTGTTCTCTCTGGGTGCCGCATCAACTGACTAAAGAGCAGATGACACGACGTGTGACTTGGTACCGGGAGATGTTAAAAAAGTTTGATAAGGGACAATCTCGGTATGTGAACAACATCGTGACAGGTGAAGAGACTTGGCTGTACTATTACGATCTGCCGACCAAGGCTCAAAACAAAGTTTGGGTCTTTGATGATGACGACACACCCGTAATTGTCAGAAAATCCCGATCTGTAAAGAAGAAAATGATAGCTGTATTTTTCAAATCGAGTGGAATTGTGGAACGTGTCGTTTTGGACACGCAGAAGACAGTCACAGCTAAGTGGTATACTGAACAATGCCTGCCTAAAGTCATTGGATCTATGAAGAACCTGCGGCCAAAGTCAAGAATGGACACCTGGTACCTCCATCACGATAATGCTCCAGCTCACCGCGCCAAAGCCTGCACCGAATATTTGACCACGACAGGACTGAAACTTCTCGAGCACCCTCCCTACAGTCCAGACCTTGCTCCCTGCGACTTTGCACTGTTCCCGCATGTGAAAATGAAGCTAAAAGGGAGGCAGTTTTCCAGTGATGAGGACCTTCTACGGGCTTGGGACAACGAGTGTGCTTTACTCCCTATGAAACTTGGCAGAACTGGTTTAAAGATTGGTTTCAGAGGATGGAGAGGTGTATTGAATGTAGAGGAAATTACTTTGAAAAAATTAAATAAACAAAGCTGTATTGCAAAACTTTCCTAGTACCCTTTGTATAATTAGATTGCACTAACAGAAAAGCCCAATGAACCGGAAACTGCAAATTGTTTTTACTGTTTTATGGTAGTGACCTCCAAAAATGTGTTCCTCTGGTCACTCTATCCCACCTCACAAAATTTCTGTTCAAACAGAAAAATGTGAGCTCCTGAAAACGTGAGTCAGCCTACAGTATCACCTGTTACCTTGTGAATACAGCGAATGACAACAGTGTGTCTCTGACCAATACAATTACAATAAATGGGAAATATAACTGTCACACATTCGACGTTTGACATGTTTTAAGCTTTGTAACCTTGTATGTATTGCTGTGCAGATCAATACGTTCAGGTGCCAGGTTTTGAATTCACCTGGTGTTACTTGCAGATGAAAATTGTATTATACTCGCATTGTTCCCTAATACATCAGTCGTTTTGGAGAAAATTTGCATTGTTAAAATATGTGTTATAGCAGAGATGACTGTACTTATTTTTTCTGACATTCAATTTCACCTATTATAAATTTCATATTGTTTACTGGTTTTACTTTTACTTCATTTTTTTAGGCACAGAAAAGAGCTGATCTCTTTCAGCATGAAGTTGAAAAGCTCCAGAGGTTAATTCAGAATAAAAATAGAAATATTAATGAAAAGGAAATAGTGAAAAAAATTGTTGAACTAACTGAAGTAAGTCTTAATGTAAATATTTTATTTTTAAAATCTCACACGCACTCACTCACTGCCCTTCTAGGAGTACATGCTTGCAAAATAAGAATGTTTACCTAGATTGAGATTGTTCTTGGATGCTTATATTTACATCTGCCCATCATGAAAGAGAGAAGATGAGGCCCCAGGCAATTAGTAAATTGCCTGTCAAAAGTACTATTAAAAAAAAAAAAAAATATATATATATATATATATATATATATATCAAAATAATATGATCAAGGAAACAATCAGTCTTTTGAAGCAGCAAAAAACTGCTGCAGTAAACAAGACCTTGTATAGATTTTCAAAATTTTAGGTATAAGACCTTAAGTCTGGGTATGTTATGGTAGATTTCAACTTATCACTCATTGAGGAAATCATGGACTGTTAGCTCAACCTGTGAGGTATTAAATGTTTTGAATAAACTTGATGACAACATGCCAAAGATACAGTTTCTATGAATATCATTATCTGTTCATCACCAGCAATCTGTGTAATATCGGTATTATCACAAATAAGATGGTACATAAACCGTTAATGATGATTACCTATAGTGTTTTAAAGTAGACAATGACAAAGAAGATTTTGATAAACAAGAGTTTTAATTTTAAGAAAGGATTATTATGGACTATAATTTTGAATGAAATATACAAAGGGAAATATATAAAAAGGAAAAGGTACAGTTGAGTTATGGGGAAATTTTCAAGGTATTCATTGTTGAAGTCACACATGCATTCATTCCATATAGGAAGTGCTGCACAAGGAGTATACTAAGATGTATGAAAAGGAATTACTGATCTTGATAAGAGAAGAAAGCAGCTGAAACAGTTATAGAGTCATAGGAGAATTAGATTTGTATAATAATTTTAAGTTGATTTGTAACAAAATCACCAATGATGTTAGACAAAATTTGAGTACAAGAAAATACTAGCTAAGAGAGCCAGTTTCATTATTGAAATATGAATGGGAAAAGAGTAAACCAGGTCATAGATATTTAGTTGATGAGCTGAATAGACACGTGCACTGACCACAGTAGGAAGTCCCTGTTGGGCTGTGGTATATTGTGGCAGTGTACTTGAACACTAGCACATTTAGGATAAGTAATATTTTTGTTACTTATTTTTAATCATGAGGCCATCATTGGAATTAGGTGTGTTTCCCCCTAGATGAGAGAAGTGCTAGCATCTCAACTAATTCACAAAGTGGGAGCTAATGGTGAAACAGGTAACTACAAGCCAGTCAGTTTTACCTTATTGGTGAGCTGAATAGACACATGAATAGGTTGTGGAGTCTGCAACATTATGTTGCATTATGGGATCATCTTGAAAGGTATCCTAAATGGATCATAACTCAGATTTATAAAGGAAGAGCTTGCTTGACCAACCTGATAAACACTATGACATATTTACATGAGTTGAACGTAATAAAACATTTAAATAAAGGAATAAACAACCTTTATTAGTCATACTTAAGTTCAATGTAGGTCATGGGGAATATTAAAATATACATAATTGTGAGCCGACCGGGCTAGCCGAGTGGGTAAAGTACCTGCCCGGCAACCCAAAGGTCGCGGGTTCGATTCCCGCCTCGGGCTTGGATCAAAGTGCTGCAAAAACCTTGGGAGGTGCAATATGGCCACAGAAGCCAATGCGCCAACAACTGCCAAATCAAAAAAAAAAAAAAAAAAAACATAATTGTGAATAAAGTGTGACCATCCAGTTTAGCATGCAGGCAGGCAGGACAGATAGGCTCTTTTTTTTCTTTTTTTTTTTTTTTTTATTTGGCTTATGAGAACATTAAAATATAACCGTAAACACAGGTAATAAAATTATTATACTGTCATTTTTGAATAGTTTTACACACAATCTTTAAATTATAACTCTTGCATATACAGTCAAACCTTGATATACCACCATCCCGCAAAGTGCCATTGAAATACTTGTGAACTGATCTTTTCCATAAATACTAATAGAGAAATCCCTCTGTGAGTGTTGCACTCCCCCCCCAAACCACCACATGCCTTATCTGTGAATTGCTAAATCTAAGATTTTTCATTGCAAACAACCCCGATTTAACCCCCCCAAACCGGCATACCAGTCTGCCTCCTCTTTTAATTTATGTGATATAGTGGGCAAGCGATATTTTTTCACACCATCATGAAAATCATTTCTGACCCTGTAAATAAGCAAGATACTTGGCAAATTCCCCACCACTCTGTTACCATGTTTTTGTATTTTTAAGCATTATTTCTCATGCTGTGAGACCAGAGGTTCTAAAATAAAAGAAAGAACATTTTACTTTCATTATTCAAGTGCTTTTCTGCATTCATTACAGCTTTAAACAAGTATTTTTTGAACATTATTATAGAATATATTTTGGTATTACAATAAACCCTTGCTAATCTGTAGTAATTAGGGGGGGGGGGTCATCCAGATTAGTGAAGCAAAAGATAGTCCTAAAAGACCAAAAAACAAAAACTTTTTTTTTTTTTTTTGGCATTTTTAATGTCTCTCTATTTAATACACTACTTTTATCACTCCCCACATCAAATTTTAAAGGGATGTCTTTATAGATTCTTTTTATTTTTTAATATCTGACACAGCCTGTTGGCCAGTACCAAATTCTTCAATTTTTTTACTTCCAGGAACACCATTTTCAAGTTAAAGTGCTTTCTTTTTATTTTACTTTTTAATTCTTTAGAACTTGTAATTATAGAAAATTTGTTAATTAATGGTATAAAGAAGTATGCAAATGAAGTAATATGAGCAGTAGCATCCATTCGAGTAATGTATGTTCCATCTCTCTCTCTGCACAGTCAATCAGCATGCAGTGAGAGTTACTCATCTGCCTTCCTAAATCCTGTGTATTTCAAAGTACTCAACTGTGAACAGTATTTTTATAATTTGATCCGGATTAGCGAGTTTTTACTGTATTACTATTAAATATCAATTTTAGAGAGTAACTTTTTTCTTTATTTTCATTAAAGTTAATTCAGGAGTACTGATCTTCTCAAAATGAGTAAGAGGGCAGTGTTGAATGTGACTAAAAAGAAAGAGGTGTGCAGTTACTAAGAAAAATATTCTGGTAACAGCTGGCCAGTTTTTGCAGACCATTTTTCTGCTGTATGGAGTAAACCAATACATCAGCACTGTGTTGGAGACATTCTTAGTGAACAAGAGAAATGGCAATGAAAAAAGTGAATCTGTGAAGCAGCTTAAGGGACCAAAACACGAAAAGCTGGTGAATGCATTAGTTAAGGATGAATTAAGGAGCATCAAAATTAATGGGAGAACAGATGGGAATCAGATTTTGTGTGCAGCATTGGTTGGTTGCATCATTTTAAGCAGCACCATCAATTGCTTCAGTGCAACAAATATGGAGAAACAGCTGAGATTGACAAGGAATCGCTGGAATGACATTGTCAAAGGATTTTTGATATATTAAAAAATACCATCAACAAGACATTTATAACATGGATAAAACAGCTCTGTTTTATAGAATACAACCAGAAAAAACAATATCGAGAGGGTGTGTAAAAAATGAAAGCAAGGGACACCCTTGCACTCTGTACAAATGCTGACATACATGATTGACAAAGGGACTGTCACTATAATTGAAAGAGCAGCAAAACCTTGATGCCTTAAGAATTTCAACTCATCAATTTACATGAATTATACAGGGTGTTTCAGTTAAACGTTTCAGAACTTCTAAGAGGGGCAGGGTACATCCTGACAACTCGAAATCATATAGCAATGTGGGGTCGGAAATGCTTTCCTGAAGCGGTATTGTACACAGAAGTCGTCGTGCAGCACAGATTCGATTTTCGGTCAATGTATGGGCCGGTATTATGGGAGATCACCTCATCGGACCTTACCTGTTACCGTGTCGTCTAACCGGATCTATCTACTTGATCTTTCTTCAGCAAGTATTGCCACAACTTTTGAGAGATGAACAGATTTCTGCATCGACGCAACAGACAATGTGGTTCCAACACAATGGAGCCCCTGCCCATTATAGCGGAGATGTTCGTAACTACCTGGATGTCACATTTGGTCAACAGTGGATCGGACGTGGTGGTCCCGTGCGTTGGCCTGCTCGGTCACCCGACCTGTCATGTCTTGATTTTTATTTCTGGGGTCATATGAAATCGCTAGTTTATGACACTCCTGTTGACAATGCTGAGGAGCTGGTTGCAAGAATCGCAATAGCTGCCGAAGAAATTCGAAATTCGCCTGGAGTATTCCAGAATGTTCGGATGTCCATGCGTCGGAGATGTGAGGCGTGCATTGTAGCCCGTGGAAGAAACTTCAAACACTTACTTTAATCCATGTACCTTTTGCTTCTTTTCATGTATTATTAAAACGATTTCTCACTTACGGTCTCTTTTCTTTATGGTGCTTCTGTGTACAACACCGCTTCAGGAAAGCATTTCCGACCCCACATTGCTATATGATTTCGAGTTGTCAGGATGTACCCTACCCCTCTTAGAAGTTCTGAAACGTTTAACTGAAACACCCTGTAGACATAACAGTAATGCTTGGATGACTGCAGTAGAGTTTTGTGAGTAGCTGTAAAATTTCAGCAAGGAAATGAGAATTTAAAACCACAATGTGCTTTTGCTTTTAGATGATGCTCTTTGCCACAAAGCAGTGGATATTAGTAATGTGGCAATTGAGTTCCTATCTCCTAATTTCACAGGTTTCCTACAGCCTCTTGATACTGGAATTATTAATAGTTTTAAGGCATATTATAGCTGACATCAGGTGGAGAAGATAATAGAGTGCATCAGCAGTAATTGTTTACCCAAACTGTCCTTGAATTGAGACACATTGTATATGATCAAACTTTCATGGGTGGCTTCACTGCAAATGATAAGTAACTGTTGGACTTACACTGGGCTTATTGAAAAAGTTCATTTGGATAAAACAGGAGATAATCCTATCCAGGAGTTGCAAATAGCCATGGATGATCTTCCAGTTGTGAGTACATCTATGTCTCCTGAAAAATTTCTTGCAGTCAATCAAAAATAATCTGCTTTTGGAGAAATGACAATTGAAGGCATTTTTGAGAAATGTGGAATTAATAAAATGAATTGTACCTTAATTTGATCGAGATAGTGAAGAAGAGATGGAAGTTTGTGAAAAAGTGACAGCTAAGGAGGCTAAGGTAAGTCTTCAAAAAATTTGTCGATTCCTTGAAGAGAACTTGAATGACAAAGACCTAATGAAACACGTAGCTCTGGACATTTCTATAAATAAAATTGATGGCAAAAATAAAATTCAGACAAAACTGGATAAATAGTTTGTCAAAAAGTGAGTTTTACTATATTTTTATTTAAGTTGTAAAATCCTATAATGCATATAAATAATTGTTGTAAATGAAGCAAATTTTATTTCTCGTAATTATTATTAATCTTTACTTTGCTTATCCAGATAATCCCTAAATATTTTTCTAACTGCATTTTATTTGTTTATGTCATCATATGCACAGATGTATTTCTACTAAATAGATAATGCAAATAAAAATAATATCATTATTCTTCAGTTTCTTAATTCCAAAATAATTACTATATGTAGTTGTTATTATTTGAAGTACTTTGATTTAGAACCACCCAGTTTAGGCAAACAAGTGCTAAATTGAAGTTCGACTGTGTTTAATAAAACAGGAAGCTGCTATGGTTAAAAGGCTCCTCTGTAGCCAGGTGGGAAGGAGCAGCAGTGCGTAGCACGCACTTCTTGATTAGACCGGGGTTCGAGCCCGTCACCACCAAATACGGAGGATGCGGAAAGGTCAAGGAATGACCACCGCATATCTAGGAGCAATATGGCCTTAGTTGCTAATGCTCCAAATAACAAACAAACAGCTCCTATGATTAAAACACTGGTCAAGAGAAATTAACTCCAAATCAAAATTCAGTTTATTAATAATTTTAATAGTTGGGAATAGGGAAGAATCTATTAAGTAGTCCTATTACATGATGGCACTGAGGATGGCTTCCTCCTGGTATTTCTGGGTAGAATATGCAGGTGCCCCTGTATAGCTTTGAAATGACCTTAAGTGATTTTACCTTATTAACTTCTCAATTAGAGACCAGCCTAGGTGTGGATTAAAATTCAATTATTATTTTAATGATACTGATGCCTGTTGCTCATATCCATATGCTTACTTTATTTGTAGATGTGTGTGTTCACAGGCCAAAAAACCTGGAATATTTCACTGGGGGTGGGCTACTCCATCTCAGGTTGACTAACTATAGCCTTGATTGAAGAGGACTTGGAAATTCTTACAATCATCAACAGGAATCGAACCAGGGTGGCAGCTGCTGCAAACAGCTGTACCGTACTGTATATTGAAAATGGAAACCTAGCTTTAATATTAGCTCTGTGAAATGTGGTGTTTCAGCTGATTTAAGATTTTTCAGATCAGTAGATACTGTCACAGCCCAAATTTCTTAACCATATGGTATGATTAGTAAAATGTGCATTTTATATATTTGATAATTAGTTTTCCCTAGAGATATGCACAAATGAATGTTTAATATACATAATTTTAATAGTTGACATTCATAAGATGTGTTTTAAGTAAAAGTTTTTGGTCAAAAACAACAGTTAGGTCCTGACAGTTTACTATTTTAATCTGTTTGCCCATGAGAGTGGGACAAAAGGTAAGTTCTTGTTATGGGAAAATGTACTGATTTGAATGGGGCAATGGAAATTCCAAACTGATGAAAATAGTTGTAAATTAGTTCCAGGTCATTTTGCTTTTGATGTTATTTCTGATGTTATTTCAGACCAAATCACTGACCATAGTTGTAAGTCAGCATAGACAATGAAATGAATGCTTATTAAAGGAGCGAAGGCTGAAGCCAGAACGGCTGAAAATGCTTGACCCTGGAGAATGTTCATGGAAACTGTTCTAGACAGGGCAAAAGTATTAGCTGTGCAGTGTAAGGAAGCAAGAGGCTTCCCCCCCCCCCTCACCAACCAAAAAAACTGGACTAAGTGTTTTTCGCTTCTCATGGGCTTTGATCCAACAAGATATTTGAATTTCTTCAAACCGTCAACCTAAATTATCCATGGAGCATAACTTGTCCCAATGATTAACAACTTGCTAGTTAACGAAAAACTTTCTATGATCCATTCTATAATTTTCCTCCTTAGCTTGAAATTTATGCTGTTCCAGCATTATTTAAAATGAAAATTTTACCTTCATTTATTTTTTTTTCTATCCTCTCAGCTTTATAAAACCTCAATGACATGCCTTTTAAAGTAGTTAATTACCAAGCTATGTACACCATATATTTAACTGATCTCACCAGGCATGTGCCCCTGGTGAGATCAGCTAAAACTTGCTCATTTCTTTGGACTATTTCAAGAACCTCAGTGTCTTTTTTTTTTTTTTAAGTTACTGCTTCTATATGTGGGGACAGTATTTTGAGGACAGTCTCACAGTGGCTTACACAGTAGAATTATAACCTTCCTATCTCTACAAGCAACTATTTGAAAATCATTGACAAACACTCTTCCCCCTCCTTGCTACCTGTATGCATAACTGCACAGAGAACTTCTGTCTGTATTTTAGCTCTCAATTACTGTTCTTCTATTGTTTTTAATTCAAATCCTTCTGTTGTATAAATTATTTTGGGGGTTGTTATTTTGCAAGCGTAAAATCTCAATTTGGAGGATTAAAACATGGTTGTCATTTATCTCACCTTTCTTTAAGCCTATCTAAGTTGTCTTGGAGCAGTTTGGCACTGGCTGTTAACCAGTCTTCACATAATGTGCAAATTTTGACATCACTGGTATTCTTTCATCAATGTCATTTAAGAAAATCAGAAACAGGAATGGTTCAAGGATGGATTCCTGAGGAATCTCACTTCTAATGCTAGCCTATTCTGAAGTGTAACCATTAATTACAACTACAACCCTTTTTTCTTCTTGTCTTGTAGCTATTTCATAATCCATCTAAGGGTCTTACCTGTGATCCCAATATGTTCCAGGTTATATAGCAATCCTTCATGTTAGTCAGTCATATGCTTTGCTAAAGTCCATATAAACAATGTCAAAGTTATTTCCTTCATCCAACTGAGGAGTAACACTGCTATTAAAGTTTATCTGGTTAGTTAGTTAAATAAGATACCCTTTATAAAGCCATACTCTGTTCTGGTCAGAAAACATTGCCTATCTAGATTGCCTCTGTGGTTTTCCAAACTACTGCTGAAAACAGACTGATCAGTCTGTATTTACCCACTTTGCTCTATTAACCACCTTTGTGGATTGACAATACATTTGCTGTCGGAGGGAACCAGACCTGAGCTGATGGCATCCTTACCAGTTTTATTTAAAATAATTAGCAATATACAGTATATCCCAGAGCCCTTGATTGCCTTCAATCTCAAAAGTTGTTATAGTAAACAATCCTCTGTAATTTGTATCACTGATTTTGCAGTGCTCTGGTTCACTAGTGAAAGAGCAAGCTAAATGGGTAGTTCACATTGATCTGTAAAGATTAACGTGAAATACCCATTTAATTTATCAAAAACATCAGCTGGGTCATTAACTATCCTGCAAATAAAGGGACAGCCTGATTTGTGGTTTTCTTCTTTCTATTTGCAAATGTATAAAATTACTTGTTCCCTTTCTTTGTTCTTCAGCCAGCATGCCCCACTTCCCATTCCAGACAAATGGCATGAGAACCTATAATGGTACTTTAGTACTGGCTATGAATTGAAGGTTAAGAAGACAGAAGATACATGTGAAGGAATGTTTAATCGAAGGGATAAATGAGGAAGAGACGGAAAAGTTCTATGACTCAGGAGTTGTCTGAACTAGTCAATATCTAGTGAATGGATATTGACTAGTTCAGAAAGGCGGGGAGGTTTGAATTGCAGATAACAATTCAGAAAAGCAATGCTTGTAGAAATATCTATAAAAAATGTGCAGTATAACTGAAAATCTCTGGAATAGAAAATGGAGACCATTTGTAAGAGATAGGTCATTAATTAACCTAACTGCCGTCTTTAGGGTAGAGTATAGGAGCTTAAAAGAGATTTTGGGAGCACCGCCTCAAATTTGAAATTTGTGCATTGTCGGTGACTGTCTAGTAATGGTGGGGGAAAAGTGTATGAGTTGCTGGGAGGGTTAAAATGAACAATTATGGAATTTTTCTATTTAAATGGGACACAAAAAAACAAAGGGAAAACATACAAACTAAAAGGGAAACTAATAGATTGGACCTTGGGGAATTTACCTCGGTCAATTTATTGTCAGTCTCTAGAATAAACCCCTGTGAAGTCAAGGTTGACAGTTTGGCAGAATTTCAGTGGTAGCCATTTCAGTAAGTTCTGGGTGGGAAGAGTATGACAAGAGTGAATATAAGTTGTTTCAATTTTTTTTTTTTTTTTCCCCCCTCTTTCTAATACTAATGCTGTGTATCCCTAATGCATAAGATTAATCTGAATTATGTTTCAGGAAATTTCTCAATCAAGCATTTCTTACTGGAGGAAGGAAGAAATGAGAAAAAACCTTAAAAATTTAAAGAAACAACTAGATGATATGGACCGTGCCAGCAAAGCTGCTGTTTTACAAGAGGTAAATAGATTTTATTTTTCTTTTTAAAATTGAGTTTCACTGAGAACTTTAGGTTCCATACAAGAGATCAAACTTTATTTTCCATGTCCATTTTACACTTCTCATTTTAAAATCTCATTTTAAAAGAAATAGGAAATTCAGGTCTAATCATTTCTTTTGTTAAAAATTAAAACATCTTAGTATACCATAGATAAAAACCTTAAAAATAATTCAAACTTATACTTTATATGTGAATTTTTCCAAACTTTGAGTTTATTCTTTTCAGTAAAACTCAGTTTTGGACCATTTTAGCAAATCCAGAAATTGCAGTAAATCAAGGATGTTAAACTTAAGTGCTTGCAGGCTGCAAAATGTTCTGACGGTATGGAAAGGCAACTAATGGGAATTAAAATACTCACTAGTGCGAACTCCTTGAGAGCTGCACAAACAGTTCTTAGGGAGTTCTCAGGCTACACTAGTATGTACGCAGAACACTAGTGACATTACTGAGTGAAATATATTAAATATGTTCACATATTTCCCTAGTGATGATGAAATTGAAGAATGTTTTGAAAATGTATTGCATCTTTACAAGCAGAACAACTACCACTATAAAATTTTAATGGAAGATTTCAATGCTAGAATTGGTAAGGTCCAAAATGAGAGAAGATCCATTCACCCATATGCAACTGGAAAAAAGATGCTAGAGGCAATCTACTAATTGAATTTGCAGAGGAACAAAATTTGCTCATCAGAAACTCATTCTTCAATAAAAAGGCCCACCAAAAATGAACAGAAGAGCCCTCTTGGAAATACTAGTGAAATTGACTTCCAAACAATATTCACTGACTGCTTAGCCTTGAACTGTTTTAATGTTGGAACCAACTATTGGTTACTAAAAATAAAAATCAAAATTGATTGCAAGAAAGAATGAAAGAAATTGGTTGCATCAACTAAAATGAAGATTGACACTAACCAACTTTAAAAAATTGTCAAAACTTTGAATTAGAATAACCCCGGGGGCTCACATCTAGTGAGTATGGGCTTGGCAAACCCAGGGTCCTGAGCTGGATATCATCATTCTTCTCTTTCTTGGTGATTCCTTTCTACTTCTCTCTCTCTCTCTCAGGGGGTAACTTGGGAATTTTTTTTTTTTTTTTTTTTGGCTGGTGCAGCATAAGCCTCAGGCTTCCTTGTACCATATGGCCATTAATAATAATAATAATAATAATAATAATAATTTTCCAATCATTTTTGAGAGCTGCACATTTAATCTGATAATAACAAAATCCTTGAGACTGTTATTGACACTGCCTATACCCTTGCACCTACTGTAAAACAAGAAAAACCAACCAGAATATCAAAATAAATAATTACCATGATGAAAAAGGGATGAGAAATGAAGCAAAGTTGTAATAAAATAAAAAAGGTAGAATATGTAAAAATGTGCAAGACCATAAGAAAGTGCATAAAAGAAGAAATGCACACATTCAACATTGATCTTGTCAGAAGAACACTAGAAGATTAAAGGCTAAAGAAAGCAAAATGAAAAATGATTACACATGGCCGAATATTTGCTTTGAAGCTTGAAGATGGCACAACAAAAATCTAGCAACAAATATTAAAACAAGTGGAAGAATTTTATTCAAATATTTTTAAGGATAAAGGACAACTGAATCCAATGCCAGATGCAGAAGCTGTATCAGAAATTTTACTAGAAGTAGAAAAGAAACTATAAAATCAATGAAAAATGTTAAAGCAACAGAAACTGATAGTCACTGGTATGTAAAGCTCTAGCCAAACTGTTTTCAAAATGCCTTCTGCTTAACAAAGTACCTGTAGCATGAATAAATGCAGAAGCCATCCTACCATGCAAAAAAAGTAAAAAGGCAGATTTAAAAAACTACCAACCAATAAGCCTACTGCCATTTGTCTACAAGGTTTTCACAAAGATACTGGAGAAGAACTAGAAGAAGTGGAAAGGTATGTTTACCTTGGACAAGAAATTTTAACAAATGGAAACATCATGATGGAAATTGAGTGGCATATCAAATTGGGATGGCAAGCATTTGGAAAGCTTAATATAGTCTTCAAGACAAACTTGCCATTCTGTCTCAAATTAATAGTTTTTGATAAATGTATCTTCCCTGTCCTAACATATGGTTGTGAAATATGGACATTGAATGCCAAAGCTTTACAAAGACAGTTAAAGAGGGTTACACAGAGAAGTATGAAGTGCCAAATTTTGAACATTCCAAACGAAACTGAAAAACCATGTGCATGTATATGCCAATGAACCAAGGTCTGTGACATAATTGAAAAAGTAAAGACTTAAAATGGAAATGGGCAGGTCACATATCAAAAATAACTGACAATAGATGGACCAAATAAATTTTGTAATGGATACTGTTTGACTCTAAAAACACTCAGAGCACAATATCCTAAGTTTGGTGAGACCACATTTAGGATGTTGTATCCAGATCTAGAAGCTTCATGTAAAGAGAATTATAGAACTTCTGAAGAAGATGAAAAGAAGGATGACTAGATTGAAGAAGGCTGCTGCACATTATGCCTTTTATGATGTGGTCTGCAGGTCTTGGCAGCTAGACACCTTGAAGTGGGGGTCAGTTTGATTGAAGTACATAAGGCCATGAAGGGATTAGTAAAATAAATAAGGGAGGAATATTCTCACCGGTAAGTGAGACGTATCAGAGTTACCAAATGTAACAACAGACTTGATGCATGAAATTTACATTCGGGCAACTTGTTGTGGAACATTGAAATAAGTTGCTTAGGTGGAGAATTTGACAAAATTCAAGAAAGAATTAGATGGGCACTTTTGACTTTATAAATAATATGAATGAGGTTTTATTTTTTGGCATCTGCAGAATAAGTTTGATTCCTTGCCATTATCATCCATTTTACTAACAACTAAATGATGCATGAAGTGTGTCTGTGTCTGCATTTGGATTTTTTTTCTGGCTCACTTGCTCTAGCATTGTTTGGGGGGGGGGTCGATTTGATCAAGGTATATAAGGACCTGAAGGGATTAGCAAAATAAATAAGGGATTAATATTCTCGTTGGTACGTGAGAACTTCTGAAGAAGATGCAAAGAAGGATGACTAGATTGATGAATGGTGCTGCACATTATGCCTCATAGAACAGATTTGGGCAACCAAAATAAGAAGACTTTTTTAAAAATTCTTAAGAATAGATGAAATAGATATCAAGCTAAAATATCATCGAGATTTCAGTGATGGAGTAGGAAATAGAAATGATTTTTTTTCATGACAACTTAAAGTCATATATCAGCTGTGGTTTGTGTTTAGAATCCCTATATGGGGTGGGTGAAGCCTGTTTCAATTTCATTCTTTACACTTCTTTCCCATTTGGCCAGGGCTTGTAAACATCTATATAAATTATGTATGTATATATATATATATATATATATATATATATATATATATATATATTTTTTTTTTTTTTTTTTTTTTTTGTTGATTTTCAGTTATGTATTATATGATATTTGTCCTTTTTTTTGTGATAAATTAAGATTTTTAAGATCTTTATTGTGTATTTATCTTTCAGGTTGTCCAAGAAGCTAAACTGTTCTTAGAAGAACAACCAAACCAGAAATTTATTGTTCGTGAATTCATGGCAGGAGCTAATGCAAAGGTAATTCTTTGTTACTCCTTTTCTACAAGTTAGTATTGTATCAAAATGGAAAATGATACAAGAAAATAAGTATATGTAACATTCATCATAAAAAAACTCTCTCTCTTACATTGTAATCTTGTCTTGCTGTCCTCTTTCATGTCATTTTAAGTAAGGCTGTGTATTCCTGAAATTTGTATTAAATAAGCTTGTAGTAACTATTTACTTTATACTGCCAATTCATAATGAATATGGATCAGCAGTATAAAGTTGATTAAATTATTCATACAATTTGAATATCTTAATGAACGTTGGTTGTTTTTATGTCATTTGTTATGTGCTATTTTTCAGTCTAATTGTATTAACTCTTGTGGGGAGGTGTTCTCCTTTGTTTCAGAATTTAAATACTTTCTTTAAAAAGTTTTTTTTTGGGGATGAAGATAACAGCTGTTATCTTCATCCCAAAAAAAAAGCTGTTATCTTCATCCCCAACCACCATGTCAGTAGCGTGTGATGAAATGATTGACTTTATTGCTTCTATTGTCTGCAGCAGATTACATGTTTTGTCTTGATGATTTTAATTTTGATTTAAATTTTTCCCCAGAAGAAATTAGCAAAAATTTTTGCTACTTTCTTCTTATTTTTGTTAATGAATTGGCTGTCAGGTGTTGCTAGTCTACATTGCATAATAGAAATATGAAATAATGGCATTGCTCTCTCTAATGTGCAATCATTTCATGCTATTTGTGGGTTGCAAAACTAAGTAACAATGTCTTTCAGTAAGATGCCAGAGAAATACAACATAAAATTTCAAAAGGCATATACACAAGATTTGCCATGTATTGTAAAATCTGAAGAGGTAACAAGTTTGCCTTGTGTTCTTTGTGTGACTTTTTTTTTAAATTTAAAGCAGCAGGAAACATGATATAATCTGACATTTGTAAACAAATAAGCATGCAATCCATACAAAGAAATGCAAAAATAGCTGTTGCATTTCTTAATGGTGGTGATGGTGTCATATGTGCCAAATATTTGTTTGTATTTTCTTTGCCATAGAATGTAATCTTCCTCTGAGTTGTGCTGATAATGCAAATGCATTGTTAAAAGTGATTCCAAGCTGTATTCCACTGTGATCTTTTGTAATAAATAATATTGTGGACAACCTGAAAGCATCAAAAACTGTCATCCTTCAAAAACTGTCTGACACTCAGTATAATGCATCTGTTATGGTAGGTCTAAAAACTAGGTTAGCAAGGGTATTAAAAGAAAAAATTGAGTACTTGGTGGTAGTGAGCTGTATGCCTTATTGAAAGGGCGCCACCATAGCCAGGTGGACAGGAGCAGCAGTGCGTAGCACATGCTTCTTGATTAGATATGGCCTTAGTTGCTAATGCTCCTTAAAAAAAAAGCCAACCTTGTTGAAAGTGGGTGAATATTTGTTGTTGGAAAAAATTTACTACCATCTAGAAAGAGGTTCTAAACAGAAATACACATTTCGGCAATTTCAACTGATTCATGCCACTGAAATAAAAAAAAATAATAAAAAATAAACAAAAAAATTGAAGCATATGGATGTGTGCATATTGACGATCTTTGATTAAATGTGTAAGTAGACTGATAGAGTAGTTGCAATATTTGACAACTCTATTTAAAGAAAAGGTTAGAAATAGTGCTACTGTTCTGTTAAGTCTTGTTACACATTTAACCAAAGACAGGCAGTTTATACACACATGCTTCAAAACTGGATTTGGATATGAGTTAGTGACACTCACTGGTGATCACTTGTAGCACTTTTCATAGTTATAAAATTGGAAAGTGTAACAACCTATCACTAATGAGTGCCACAGACTCATATCATGAACTGGCTTTGGATAGTTTTGAAAGAAGAGAAATTAATAAAATTCCCAAGAAAAAAACTTCGAAATTGCAGGCAGTTGAAAGCAATCCTAAACAGGTCAAGCAGGCTAATAATTCTAGTCATGTTATCCTCACTTATGTAGAAAGTCTGTTCCTGTTACTCTCTTTGGGGCTTGAATAAAGCAATTTACTTGTTTCTTATAAATGACAACTGCTGGAATTTGAAAATCCAAACAGTTCTTTCTGTAAAGTGTTATGTGCAAAGTTATTATACCAACAATTTTTAATCTTCAACTTCTGTTTTGGAAATTGATTACCGCAGCAGACTAAATTATAAGGATGATTTTGATTTGGTCAAAGCCATTTTTTCCATCCATGCAGTGTCTAAAACAAGAGAAGATTCTGTTCTTTTTCTCAGTGAGGAAGTACTTTATTTTTCCATATGACTATATTATGCACAAGTTCCCATTGAAAAATATTAAGGTAGCACAAATTTTATCAGTTGGCTTGGCATCATTTTGAAATTTGAATTTTTTGTGGACAACTTTCCAGTACTTCTTGGCATCATTAAAGATAAAGAAATAGATTAAACAATAGATATCTTGCAGCATTTGTTCTCTCAGTTTCAGTGTGAGACTCTTCCTTGGTGGAGAACTGAAAGTGCATAAGGAAGCTTGATATATAATAAATTGTTCCAAGTCATGCTTGGCAGATTAACAGTTCCTCATAACAGTAGCCATTGACATCATATAAAAAACATTATGGGAATCCTATTGTTTCTCAACTTAATACTAGACATGTTGGATAGACAACGTGTGTGATTGAGACCCACTAATATTCATAAATTGGACAAATGCTAACTTATTGTAATTTTCTCTTGTAGAGGATGTGTCCTCATTTTGAATTTAAATCAATGGTTTGAATTTAGACCAAATAGACTAATAAAATACTAATAAAACTTTGGTTAATAATACTAATAACCAAAGACTAATAAAATAAATAATTAATAAATAATATAGGCTATTAAGAAATATTATAGAAATATATTTTAAATCAGGAATTCTCTTACTGAGATTTTTTCAGGAATAACTGCATCCAGGTAAAATGTAATTGGAATGGATGGAAACAGTATTGAAAGACCTTCCTAAAGATAAACGAACCTTGTAAGAAGACAAAGGAATGAAAGCAAACTTTGACCCTAAATCCATGCATACCGAATAATTGGAAGTATAAAGTGAGATAAAGTCATGACGCTTGATTGATGGGGCTTTTTGTTTATACCATCTTCAAAGGGGAAGTGAACACATGTCAAAGGCTGCATTTATAGCCCGGCATGTTCCATTGCCATATTTCAAAGGCACATGGGTGGGGGGGGGGGATTTAAGTGGGCAAAAGGAAGAGAAGAAAGAAGGAAAATTCCTGCACCCTTGTATTTCACTAATAGTGTGGGAATTCGAAGATTTAGAGATTTTGAACAGATTAAAGATTTTTTTGGAGGAAAGAATATGAAAGTCCCCGTTAGTAGAGGTCCTGGATGGACCACTACTACCAGGATGGGTAGTCGTGAACCCTGATTTCCGAGTGGAAATTTTCATATTCTTTCCTCCAAAAAAACCTTTTAAGCTGTTCAAAATCTCTAAATTTTCAAATTCCCAAACTATTAGTGAAATACAAGGGGGTGGAAATCTGGATGTATTATGATATCACATTATCAGTAATCATTTTCTCTTTACACCAGTTATAATGTCATCTGTTGATTTTAGGTGCCTGTTAAGTGTAAATTTTGAAAAGATAATGAAAAGGGTTGAGAATCATTGATGTAGAATGGTGCCCAGTTAATAACGCAGTATTGTATAATTTTTTATTTTGTTCAAATAGGCTTTAGATGCAGCATTAAAGCAAGTAAAAGCATTATCACCAGAAACTGCAGCTATGTTCTTTAGTTCAGATACAGACAGTGGGAAAATAATTTGCCTCAGCTCTGTTCCAAAGGTATAGTGTTGTATTTAAATAATAATTATATCTATATATAAATATATATATGCTTATTGTTTCAACTTTTTTGTTTGTAATGTATGCTATAGTATTTGATATAGAAATTAAGAGGTATTAATCTTCACAAATCCAAGCCTTTGCTGATGCAAAGTAACTCCATATATATCAGAACTCTACTTTCTAAGAATATATCCCAGGTGGTAAATGACTCTCATCGACCAGTGCAATACCACCACTTTGCTTATTGGAGGCTTGAAGTGGTGAAACCCATGTTTAGTCTCTAGAGCAAAGTTTCCGGCATCCCCCCCCCCCCATACTTCTCTTTCAACCTATGCACGGTACTAAGTACTATAGGTTTTGATACCTTTCGTGTTGGGGTTTCCATTAAAAAAAAAATATATATATATATACACATAACCTAAATTTGTAAATTTAAGAATTAAAAGATACTAATTTTTAATATTCTAACTTTAATACTGTACAATATTAGTCTGTTACTGAATGTGACTGACTAATATTGCACATAAAGTTGTTCACCACTGAGGACAGGCACAAAGTGGAGCTCACAACATCTGGTATCATGTACATATTCGAATTCCTATATTATCGATAGACTTTTAAATCTACAAGTGTGTAGTATAAGTTAGTTTTAATTTTTCATTAACTGTTTAAGGACTATACTATAGATTACTGCTGCGGTTATGAAATTAATTCATTGACTTGATTTGATAGTTTGTGAAATGTCTGATTTATTATTATAACTTTAATGCCCTATTTCTAGCATGTTTCCTGTGTTTCTGCACATCTCCTTTTAGCATCCTTCATTAATGTAGAGGATTGCTCAACTAGCAGGTTAAAAAAAAAGGTGCAAAGGTGTAGATATTATATAAACTTAGTTGTTACATATTATGTTATTATGTAACCCTTGCAGTCCAGTGTTGGCACATCTACAACCATCAGTGTTACCAGTTTTGAAATTTGTTTTCCTACTGTGCTGGCCTAATTATTGTACTGCCATCTATTTATAATTCATATAAACAGCCTGAAAAACTAGACAAGTTTATATTCAGTTGTTAACATGGCAGTTGTTTTTTTTTTGTTTTTGTTTTTTTTCATGAAAAAAATTGGGAATTGTTAGGACTTTCTTATTCAGAATTTGAATGAAGTGAAGCTCCTTTTTTTTTTTTTTTTTTTTTTGTATTAACCTCAACTGTAACAAGTGATGAGACTTCAAATAATTCAGAGCCCTTAAAATTCTTAAGCTGAAATCAGCTGAATTGAAAATATGCAGACCCAGTTATACAGAAGTTACAGGCATCTTGAACTTGTTTCTCTGTGTCAAACTCTTTGTGATGAAGATTATGATGGATAAAAAGAAATGAAAACTTAGTTCATAAGAAAAATTTTGTGGACTCTTGAGGTTACTTTCAAATTAAATGTCATGTGTGAGCAATGGAACTCTTCAAGTTACAACTAAAAAAGACTGTCACTCACCAGATATTTATGAGGGTGGACTTTTTGGCAGAAACGAGGACTAAGGTCTTCATTCTTTGACACAACAGAGACTGGGAGAGCTAGTCAAATCTATTAGCCACCACAATTTGGCCTGAACTTGTTTTATTACCACTGGACAGTGGTTCAGTTTCTTATTAGTGGCAGCAAAATAATCCACGTTCTCAGTCCTACATGCCTCTTATCAAGTGGCTTAATCAGCACTTCGCATCTGCTGGATGAAACAGAATAGAAGGACTGTCAGACTCATTATAGACTTATTACTAATGGATTTCTTCAAATGGGGATTGATCATATTGTCAAAGAATACGATGTAAGCGAAGAAACATTGAAGAATTGGATTTAGCCATTACTGAAGGATTCCAGTTATATCAGTAGGAACAGTTGAAACGGTGCAAGGGTGGTATGAACTCTGCATTCATTTTGAACGTTTCAGTAATAAACAAAAAATGGAAAATGTGTTGAATATTTCAAGCATAAAATAAAACTGAAATGTTACTTTTTGTATAATCCTAATTATAAAGCATTGAGAACATGTAATTTATTATAAAAGTTTTTTTTTTTTTTTTTTTTTAGGGAGCTGTTTCAAAAGGATTGAAAGCTAATGAATGGGTTGAAATGGTATCTCAGGTGATTGGTGGGAAAGCTGGGGGAAAAATGGAGGCTGCTCAAGCTGTAGGAACAAAAGTGTCAGCAATGTTTGAAGCTATGGCCCTTGCCACTCAGTTTGCTGAGATGAAACTTATCCAATAATGTAAAAGTGTTTAAAATCTGTTAATTTCTTGTGCCTGCTGACTATAAACTAACTCCTTAATTTATGTTTTTTGAGAATTAGCAAACTATCCATTTTGTAGAAACAAAATTTATCATTATAAATTCAAATATTTGAAACTGATTTAAAAGTATTTCAAACTAGTTTGCTACTCTTGAATAGATTAATCAGAACTGGTAATAACAGAAGGAAAAAAACTATTTCAGGCCATTAAAATAATATTTTTACCACACAAGATGCATTTTATATTTATTTCTTTTGTGTATGCAGTGCAACCTCGATATAACATGGGAGATAAATTTAACACTTGTGTTATAAGAAAAGTACATTCTCTTACAGTGCTGAAAAAGCCTGTGGCTTCCTTTCACTATATTACTATTACATTATAGCTGAAAATGAAATTTGCTTGATATCTTGCGGGTTGTTTTTTTTTTTTCTGTTTTTTTTTTTTTTTTCTGTTTTTTTTTTTTTTTTTTCTGTTTTTTTTTTTTTTTTTGTTTTGTTTTAATGAACACACAATTGAAAGTGATCTGTTAAGCAAGCATTTGTATATAAGCAAATTTTATTTTGCACATTTTTTATTTTATTTATTTATTTATTATTATTATTTTTTTTTTTTTTAGTTTTGCTCCTAGTGGAAAAATAGGCTAAATGTTTTAAATGGCAAATGAATCATTACTATTGGTTTTTTGTTAATAATGCTGTAATTTAAATAAAAATATTAAGCACCAAATGCTTTGCATACTAAAAAAATAAAATTTCAAAATCGGCAGTTTCTTTTAATTATCACATACTTCCAATGAGACATGGTTACAGGGAATCCGGTTAACAGTATTTAAAAAAAAAAAATTTGAGTTATTTGATTAAAGTATTCCTGGAAGTAATCATGTAGGCAAAAATTCGAAACATCTCAGAAATCATCTTCCATACAAAATAGTGTAATACGATGGATTACATTGGTAGATCAATTTGTGGGACCATCTGCTCCACCTCCTCGAGAGTGTATTACTTTGAGTTATAAGCAAAGCAAGTGACATTTGTTATTCATAAATCTTAGCAACAGGTGAACTGCTATAGTGAGGTAGTACAATTATGGAAAACACTTAACTGCAGTCAGTAGCAATGTCTTTTAAAAATATACGAACTGTTCATGCATGCTTTAGTAGTTTTGCCATTCTGAATATGACTTCATCTTTGAAAAGAATGTCACACACTGTTGATTATAAAAATTTTTAACTGAATGTATCACAACTGACAAATATTGTAGTGGGTCCCCCACTCAAAGCAGATGTTTAGCTTTGTGATTCCCGTGTTCAGTTAATGTTTCGTTGACATATTTTTTTAATTATCTCTTGAGATGAAACGGAGAAACTATAAACATCTATGGTAATTACTCTCGTATACTGTTGTTTATAAAAATTTAATCTTCTAATCGAGGGAAGAGAAAGTTCTTCTGGGGCCCGCGATCTTAGACGGTATATCAAAGTTGCACTGTATAGGGTTTTTTATTTTTTTTTTTCTTAATAATCTCTTAAAATAATTTT
This sequence comes from Mastigoproctus giganteus, assembly GCF_048544385.1. Lineage (NCBI taxonomy): Eukaryota > Metazoa > Arthropoda > Arachnida > Uropygi > Thelyphonidae > Mastigoproctus > Mastigoproctus giganteus. The sequence goes on from NC_143581.1 coordinate 8,425,936, forward strand.
GAAGTACAGAATTATTTATTTTCAAAGAATGTGATATTGCAGATGTAAATTTCCTTATGTGGCACTAAATTTATCTTCTGTTTATGTGCACCATGTGGTATTATAGAAGATAAATATTTATATTTCAAAAGACTCCTGCTGGTTTGTTATAGTTGTTAAAGTGACTTAACATGTAAAAAAGCAAGGTAACTACATATACTTTTATGTTTTTAATCAGTGCACGTCATTGTCTAATGAACAATTTTGATATTAGCAATGCATTATTTATATTTGTTTTTTTAATATAAGTCCCTGCACCTGTACAAAATTTAACAAAAAAAAATATTTGTTTCGATGTATAAAATTTTGTATATTGAGTTATCTCTAAAATCTTCATGCATATGTTCCACTCCAACAGAAAGACATTAGAGAAGCATCAGATGGAAAAAATTGCAGTGAAGAACACTGAGAAAATAAATTCGTAATGAATTTACGAGAGGATCTATTTATTATAACTTTTTCATACATGTCTGTCAAACCCACGCAAATAACTATGTATATAAACAAAACAAAAAATGCAGATTTTCCAACTTTTAGAAATCGGAAACCATAAAATATTTTAATGATATAATGGTAAGGGGGAGCATTTTCATGGTTACATTTTGCCCCTTGACACCATAAGTTATCTGGAAATTATTTCTGACCAGGTGCATTGCTTCATCGCTGCAGTGTATCCATTTGTGAATGGATTCTTTCACCATGGTAATATGCCATATCAGAAGAATAGTATTTTTAAGAACTGGTTGCAGGAAAATAAGTGACTTCAGCTTACTGCAATGGCCTCTCCAGTCACATCTTGATTTAAGTCTGAGTACCTGTAGTCTGAACTCTTCAGAGTAGAGATCTGAAGATTTGCAGCGACTGGGAAGCAGTTCTCAACACTGCAGTCCCTGTGGTGATAGGCACCTTATCGAGTCCTTGCCACAACAAATTTAGGTTGTTCTTGGGGGCTAGATGGAGATCTACTTGCTATTTGGTATATTAAGTAGGTGTACCTAATAAAGGGACCACAGCTATTTTAGAACTGTACAGTCCATAATGTGTAAATAATAAATAGAAGTAACTCATTTTCTGTGAACATTTTCCTGTTTAATTTTATTCTTAGATTAGTTGCACTTAAAATTGACTGTCGAAGAGGATTTTTGACAGTCAATTTTCAGTCTCAAAAATCCATTGTCTAATAAAGGCTTTTAATAAGAACTTTTCAATAAAACGTTTATCAGACAGAACGTTTTGCTTCTGTCCAAACTTTAGGAAACACTCCTCCCTCTAATCACGAGTTATTGAACATTTCAAGAAGGATCTCCATTATTCTTCAACAGTGCTTAACTTCCACCTCTTTAAAAATTACACCTGTGAGTTACAGACTCCGAAAAAGCGATAAGTGTTTGCCTTTTTATTTACATAATTGTTATTTTATAATGAACTTAATACGTAGTCTTATAGTTACGCTGGTTATTTTTATTTTTATTTAGATAAAGAATTTTTGTGGATATTACTACTTAATATACGTAAAACCGTTATTTCGTTCGAATCTTGCAGCCATTGCTTTTGTATATAGTGGTAGGGAATTCAAATTTTTAATTCAGGTAACTAGGTAGCTCTAACGTATAATTATATAGCGTAATACCCTTCACTGTTTCTATTAGATAGCGTAGTATTGATATTTAATTAATTTCATTTATTGATCTTATTAATTTAAAAAGTGATCCCCAAACTAGAGCAGCAAAGCAACGGGCACAAAGCGGCAGGAGTGCTGTGACTCGGGGGAGAACTGAGGGTGACGTTTCTCCAACGCATCACAGCCTAAAAAAATGTGCAACTTGTGAAATTAGCATTAGCATTAGTAGAGGCATTTGATGCAAGAAAGCAAGCTTATGCAGCATCAGCCAAAAAAAAAAAAAAAAAAATCCCATTTCACCCCTCCATTCGTTCGAAATACCTGTCCAGCTGAGCCTTAAATTTATTTAGGCTATCAACTTCCACGAAAAGGGATGGAAGTCTATTCCACCAACCAACCACCCGCTGCCTAAAGGCAAATTTCCGCACGACTATCCTACATCTGTTTCCTCAATTTGAATTTATGCCCTCTCAGGTGATTATTCTGAGCGAGAGGAAGAATCCCATCAGCATTGAGCATGCTCAAACCATTCAAGGCTTTATACACCTCTATCAGATCACCTCGCCGGTGCCTAATCTCCAGAGACTGTAATTTGCAAAACTTAAGCCTTTCTTCGTAAGAGCACCCCTTTGTTCCATTCACTAATCTTGTTGCCCTTCTCTGTACTCGGCCGACTGGGCTAGCCGAGTGGGTAAAGTACCTGCCCGGCAACCCAAAGGTCGCGGGTTCGATTCCCGCCTCGGGCTTGGATCAGAGTACTGCAAAAACCTTGGGAGGTGCAATATGGCCACAGAAGCCGATGCGCCAACAACTACCAAATCAAAAAATCTCTGTACTCGTTCCAGCAGCTCTACTACATCCTTCTTGAAATGAGGCCTCCAGACCTGTATACAGTACTCTAGGTGTGGCCTGACCATTGCCTTATACAAGGGAATAATCACCTCCTTATCCCTGCTAGAAAAATTCCTATATATCATTGACAATACACCATGAGCTACTCTTGCAGCCCGTCTGCACTGCTCAGAGAACTTCATATCTGCCTGCACAACAACCCCCAGGTCCCTTTCATTCTCTACCACTGTCAGTGTAGTACCACAGAGTTCATACGTTGCTCTGGGGTTGCTGTTTCCCATGTGTAGTACTTTACATTTGTCAATGTTAAAGTTCATTTGCCACCTCTCAGCCCATCTGCTCAACCTTTCCAGATCCTGTTGCAGCAGCATAGCGTCAATAGTGTCCTTGACAACCCTGCCTACCTTTGTATCGTCTGCAAACTTCGACATTAAGCTTGCTATACCATCATCAATATCATTTATAAATACAGAAAACAATGGACCCAACACTGAGCCCTGAGGGACTCCACTAATAACATTAGTCCACGACGAGCAGTGTCCATTGATTACCACTCTCTGTCTTCTCCCCCTCAGCCACCCCTTTATCCACAGCAGCAATTTGCCTCCAATGCCACACTGCTCCAATTTGTGCAGCAGTCTTCCATGTGCAACAGTATCAAAAGTCTTTCTAAGATCCAAGTATATAATATCAAAGTTATTCCCTGCTTCCAGTTCCTTTGTGACTGCATCATAGTATCCAATCAAATTGGTCAGGCAAGACTTCCCCTTAACAAAACCATGCTGTGTCCGAGCTATAACAAGTCTTGTCTAAATGATCCTGCAGTGCTTCTTTAACTGGTGCCTCCATTAATTTTCCTGGAACAGAAGTTAAACTCACAGGTCTATAATTACTTGTGTCAGTCTTTGATCCTCCTTTGTGAATTGGGGTCACCTTTGCACATCTCCAGTCTGTGGGTACCTCCCCTGAGTCCAAGGAAGCTCTCATAATTATGGCTAAGGGTTTGCTTATTTCCTCTGCTGCCTCCTTTAATATAACTAGATAGATCCCATCCACCCCAGGTGCCTTTCTTGTGTTTATCTTCAACAGTTTCTCCTCCACTTTACTCTCAGTTATTACAAGATTCTCTAGCTTACTGCTAGAGTTGAATACACCTCTGGCTTTCCCCTCGCTAAATAACTCATCATGTGTGAATGTCGATGCTAAATATTCATTTAGTTTGTTAGCTACCTGAGCAGGATCATCAACAGTTGACCCATCGATATCAAGTGGACCAATCTGATTCGTCCCCTTCCTTCTAGAGTTTACATAAGTAAAGAACTCTTTGCTGTTTTTCTTTGCATCCTTTGCCAAAGATTTCTCGTAATCTGCCTTCGCCTGCCTAACCTCCTTGGTAACTTGGTTACAGATCAACTTGTATCTATCATAGGCTACTGTGTCATGTGTTAATTTGTATGTATCCCATGCATGTTTCTTCTCTGCCATATGCCTCATTAGTTCATCTGACATCCATTTAGGCCTAAACCTTGAACAATATTTCTTAGTTGGTATGTAAAGCCCAGTAGCTTCAAAGATAAGTTCTTTGAATGCTTCCCATTTTGCATTTGCTGTTGGTAACATCATCAGTTGGTCCCACTGTATAGAATTTAAATACACTCTCAGTCCATCGTAGTCGCCTTTACTAAAGCAATAACCCTTCCCTTTACCCCTAACGGTAGTTACCTCTGAGTAAATCCCACTTCAGCACACTGATCACTGCCACCTAGTGGTTCATTTATTTGCAGATTCTTAATGCATGAAGAATCACTGCTGATAATCAAATCAAGAGTATTCCTCCCTCTAGTTGCCTCCTGAACGTGCTGATGTAGAAACAATCATCCAAGAAATCCACAAAAGCCTTGATAGTGTGTCAGTGACGAGCCCCCAAATTCCAGTCAATATCTCGGAAATTAAAATCTCCCATTACAAGACTCTGATTTACTGGCCCACCGTATTTCCCTGTACAGTTTCTTATTATACTCATCAGAGTCATTAGGCCTATAGCACACTCCTACTCTCAATTTTGATCTCCCAATGCTTATGTCACACCAAACTGACTCGACATTGCATTGTCCAGCGATGTCCACTGGCTTCACTTCCTTGGATTTTATGTATTTCTTAACTAATAGCATAACCCCCTCCTCCCTTTCTATCCCGTCTATCCTTTCTATAGACATTATACTCCCCAAATGCCAGTTCTGCATTCCTTATATCTGTGTGACACAACGTATCTGATATCCCCACAATATCTGCCTTTTATGTTTTGAGCAATACCTCAAATTCATCACATTTATTTACTAAACTCCTAGCATTGGTGTACACGCAACTATACATGCACCTATTTCTATTTTTAGCTACCCTAACACAACCCATGTGTTTACTTGTACAGCAATGACGCTCAGCAGTCTGAAATATCCTGCATCTTGTTTTTCAGGCTTCTGCTCATTCCAATAGAAGCAGTGCAAGAATCTCTTTCACCTCTGCCAGTGGCTACTGTCAATCTATTGGTCTTTGTCTCCCTCCAAGCTAGCAGTTTTCCGACCCACGTAACACTGCCTCGATAGCATCAGCAAATATTCTTGCACCCTTTCTATTTAAGTGTATCCCATCCCTGTAGAAGCAATCTCTCCTGTTAACAAGTACAGTCCAGGCTGAAAAAAATTCTACCCCTTGAGCCTTGCACAGTCTTTCCAGGGCCGAATTGATCGACAAGGCTCTCATCAAATACTCCCTCCTATCGTATCTGTCCAGAATTGCAGACACTTTCAAATTCAACCCTATTTCACGGCTTTTTTTCAACAGTGACCTGTACTTGTTAAGCAATTCTGCCGGTCTCCTACTCTTGATATCATTAGTGCCAATGTGTACAACTATATCACCTTTTGTGCCCTTAAAAGATATCTGCTCTACAAGGTCATCAACCTTTGCCCCTGGCAGACATACCCTGGACCTGTTCCACCTATCCTTTTTATAAAGCATGTTCCCCGTTTCCCTGACAATAGAGACACCAACAACTATTAGTTTCTGTGGGACCAGCGCATTCTGCCTTGGGGGTTGCGGCTGTGTTTGACAATGACCAAGTACAAGCTCTGGCGTTGGTGGGTAGCTGAGAGCTTGATGGGCCCCTCAATTTAGTTCCTTCGAGGGCATCCACCCTGTCCTTCAAGCTCTCGTATAGGCCCATAAGAACGCTGAGTTGTTGCTTGATTTCGATACACTCCTTACATCGCGCACACACAAAGACATCCCCCATGGCTATATCATGTCCCGTGCCTGAATGCTCCACAAACATCATGCAAGCTGTGATTCAGAAGGCAACTGCCCCACTCAGTTCTCCTCTGAGCCACAGCACTTCCATTAGCTTGAGCCTTTTGTTTTGCTGCTCTTGTCTGAGTCATAAATTTCTTTTAATTTAAATAAAATTTCAATTTCGGTTTATAACCCTAACTTATCTTCCAACACAGTTATAACGGGATATATATTTTTAGTGTCAAGTATTAATTATCTCCGAGTTCCCTTTATATAACTTCCGTATTAATTAATTATGTTACGTTTGTAATCTGAGTCGGTATATTAGCATTAGCATTAGTATAGGCATTTGATGCAAGAAAGCAAGCTTATGCAGCATCAGCCAAAAAAAAAAAAAAAAAAACCCACTTCCACTTCACCCCTCTGTTCGTTCAAAATACCTGTCCAGCTGAGCCTTAAACTTATTTAGGCTATCAACCTCCACCACAAGGGATGGAAGTCTGTTCCACCAACCAACCACCCGCTGGCTAAAGGCAAATTTCCGCACATCTATCCTACATCTGTCTTTCCTCAATTTGAATTTATGCCCTCTCAGGTGATTTTTCTGAGCTAGAGGAAGAATCCCATCAGCATTGAGCATGCTTAAACCATTCAAGGTTTTATACACCTCTATCAGATCACCTCGCTGGTGCCTAGTCTCCAGACACTGTAATTTGCAAAACTTAAGCCTTTCTTCGTAAGAGCACCCCTTTGTTCCATTCACTAATCTTGTTGCCCTTCTCTGTACTCGTTCCAGCAGCTCTACATCCTTCTTGAAATGAGGCCTCCAGACCTGTATACAGTACTCTAGGTGTGGCCTGACCATTGCCTTGTACAATGGAATAATCACCTCCTTATCCCTGCTGGAAAAATTCCTGTATATCATTGACAATACTCCATGAGCTACTCTTGCAGCCCGTCTGCACTGCTCAGAGAACTTCATATCTGCCTGCACAACCACCCCCAAGTCCCTTTCATTCTCTACCACTGTCAGTGTAGTACCACAGAGTTGATACGTTGCTCTGGGGTTGCTGTTTCCCATGTGTAGTACTTTACATTTGTCAATGTTAAACTTCATTTGCCACCTCTCAGCCCATCTGCTCAACCTTTCCAGATCCTGTTGCAGCAGTGTAGTGACAGTAGTGTCCTTGACAACCCTGCCAACCTTTGTATCATCTGCAAACTTGGACATTAAGCTTGATATACCATCATCAATATCATTTATAAATACAGAAAACAATAATGGACCCAACACTGAGCCCTGAGGGACTCCACTAATAACATTAGTCCACGATGAGCAGTGTCCATTGATTACCACTCTCTGTCTTCTCCCACTCAACCACCCCTTTATCCATAGCAGCAATTTGCCTCCAATGTCACACTGCTCCAATTTGTGTAGCAGTCTTCCATGTGCAACAGTATCAAAAGCCTTTCTAAGATCCAAGTATATAATATCAAAGTTATTACCTGCATCCAGTTCTTTTGTGACTGCATCATAGTATCCAATCAAGTTGGTCAGGCAAGACTTCCCCTTAACAAAACCATGCTGTGTCTGAGCTATAACTGAAGTCTTGTCTAAATGATCCTGCAGTGCTTCTTTAACCAGTGCCTCCATTAATTTTCCTGGAACAGAAGTTAAGCTCACAGGTCTATAGTTACTTGTGTCAGCCTTTGATCCTCCTTTGTGAATTGGGGTCACATTTGCACATTTCCAGTCTATGGGTACCTCCCCTGAGTCCAAGGAAGCTCTCATAATTATGGCTAAGGGTTTGCTTACTTCCCTTGCTGCCTCCTTTAATATAACTGGATAGATCCCATCCACCCCGGGTGCCTTTCTTGTGTTTATCTTCAACAGTTTCTCCTCCACTTTACTCCCAGTTATTTCAAGATTCTGTAGCTTACTGCTAGAGTTGAATACACCTCTGGCATTCCCCTTGCTGAATAACTCCTCTTGCTGAATAACTAAATATGTATTTAGTTAAAAGTAAAATTTAAATGCCAACGAAGTTCAACAAGTTTAATAGATTTTACCGATCACTGAAAATATAACCTATACTATAATAACGCTAGCTAGGATTGCCGAACTCTCTCGAACGGATTATGATATTGTCATGGGGGATGTCTCTGTGGGTGCACAATGAAATAAAACCAGGCGACAACTCAGCGGTGTTATGGGCCTATATGAGAGCTTGAAGTACAGGGTGGATGCCCTCGAAGGATTTAAATTGAGGGGCCCATCAAGCTCTCAGCTGCCCACATCAACGCCAGAGCTGGCACTTGGTCATCATGCAACACAGCGGCAACCCCCAAGGCAGAATGCGCTGGTCCCACAGGAACTACTAGTAGTTGTTGTTGACTCTATTGTCAGCAAAACGGGGAACATGCTTTGTAAAAAGGATAGGTGGACAGGACAGGGTTTGTCTGCCAGGGGCAAAGGTTGATGACTTTGTAGAGCGGATATCATCTTTTAAGGGCACAAAAGGTGATATAGTTGTACACGTTGGCACTAATGATATTAAGAGTAGGAGACCGGTACAGGTCACTGTTGAAAAAAAGCCGGGAATTAGGGTTGAATTTGAAAGTGTCTGCAATTCTGCCCAGACACGATAGAAGGGAGTATATGATGAGAGCCTTTTCGATCAATTCGGCGCTGCAAAGATTGTGCAAGGCTCAAGGGGTACAATTTTCTACCCCTTGAGGTCTGCACTTGTTAACAGAAGAGACTGCTTCTACAGGGATGGGATACACTTAAATAGAAAGGGTGCAAGAATATTTCCTGATGCTATCGAGGCAGTGTTAGGTGGGTCAGAAAACTGAAAGCTTGGTAGGATACAAGGACTAATAGTTTAATAATAGTCGCAGGCAGAGCGAAGGTGCTTCTTGCACAACTTCTATTAGAATAAGTAGCGACCTGGAGCGAGGGTTGTGGGGGGTTTCAGGGACGGATGGCAGTCATCGTGAAATAGGTGGTTAAATGGGATGTGTTAGCAGTAACTAGGAATAGGAGCATGTATGCTTGCATGTATACCAATGCTAGAAGTATAGAACATAAATTTGATGAATTTGAAGTGTTGGTCAAGACATCAAAGGCGGATATGGTTGGGATGGCAGAGACGTGGTGCCACACAGATATAAGGAATACAGAACTGGAATTTGGGGAGTACAATGTGTACAGAAAGGATAGAAAGGAAGGACGTATAATGTTAATAAATAAAAACTTAAAATCAGAAGTGCACCCAGTTGATATAGATGAACAGTGCACTATTGAGTCAGTTTGGTGTGGCATAAGCACTGCAAATGCAAAAATAAGAGTAGGAGTGTTTTATAGGCCTAATGACTCGAATGAGTACAATGAACAATTCTAGAGAGAAATAGAGTGGGCTAGTAAATCAGAATGTCTTATAATGGGGGATTTTAACTTCCCAGATATTGATTGGAACTTGTGGGTTGGTCACTCACACACTAGTCACACTTTTGTGGCTTTTTTGGATGATTGTTTTCTGCAGCAGTATGTTCGAGAGGCAACCAGAGAGAGTAATACTCTTGATCTGGTTATCACCAGTGATCATTCATGTATTGTCAGTTGATCCCACTGATCAACTGACGATGTTACCAACAGTAAATTCTAAGTGGGAAGCATTCAAGGAATTAATCGTGGATGCTACTAAAAGTTTCATACCTATTAAGATATATTTTTCAACGTTTAGGCCTAAATGGTTATCAAATGAACTAATGAGACTAGTAACAGAGAAGAAAAATGCATGGGATGCATATAAATTATCAAGCGACTCAGAAGCCTATGGCAGATATAAGCTAGTCTGTAATCAGGTCACAAAGGAGGTTAGACAGGCGAAGGCAGATTACGAGAAATCATTGTCAAATGATGCTAAGAAAAACAGCAAGGATTTCTTTATTTTTTATAAACTCTAAAAGGAAGGGGATGAATCTGATTGGTCCACTTGACATCGATGGTTCGACTATTGATGATCCTGCTCAGATAGCAAATAAACAATGAGTATTTTGCATCTACATTCATACATGAGGAATTATTAAGGTTTGAAAATGGCAGAAGGTTATCAAATTGTAGCAGGGTGCTTAATGATTTTGTAATAACTGAGAGCAAAGTGGAGGAGAAATTGTTGAAGTTAAACATAAGAAACGCACCTGGGGTGGATGCAATCTATCCAGTTATATTAAAGGAGGCGGCAAAGCAACTAACCAAACCCTTAGCCATAATTATGAGAGCATCCTTGGACTCAGGGGAGATTCCCACGGACTGGAGATGTGCAAATGTATCCCCAATTCACAAAGGGGAATCGAGGGGTGAAACGAGTAATTATACACCAGTTAGTTTAACTTCTGTTCCGCGTAAAATAATGGAGTCACTGGTTAAAGATGCATTGCAGGATCATCTAGACAAGCTGCAGCATAATTCAGACACATATTGGGTTTGTTAAGGAAAGTCTTGTCTGACAAATTTGATAGAATATTATGATGTGATTACAAAGGAACTGGATGCAAAAAATAATTTTGATATCATATATTTGGATTTCAGGAAAGCCTTTGACACTGTTGCGCATTGAAGACTATTGTACAAATTGGAGCAGAATGATATTAAGGGTAAGCCGCTACAATGGATAAAACGATGGTTGAGTGGGAGAAGACAGAGGATGGTAATCAATGGGTGCTGCTCTGTGTTGGGTCCATTGTTGTTTTGTATATTTATCAATGATATTGATGAAGGTATATCAGGCTTAATGTCGAAGTTTGCAGATGATACAAAGGTTGGCAGGGTTGATAATGACGGTAATGGCAGTGTGCTACTGCAACAGGATGTAGATAATTTGGGCAGATGGGCTAAGAAGTGGCAACTGAAGTTTAACCTTGACAAATGCAAAGTACTGCATATGTGTAGAAGTAACCCTGGAGAAACGTACTACCTGTGTGGTACTACACTTATGGTGCTAGAAAATGAAAAAGACCTGGGAGTAATCGTTCAGTCAGATATGAAGTTTTCTGAGCAATGCAGACAGGCTGCCAAGGAAGGTCATGGGGTTTTGTCAATGATATATAGGAATTTTGCTAGCAGGGAAAAGGAGGTGATTGTCCCTCTGTATAAGGCAATGGTCAGAGTTGCCAAAACTCCCCGTCTCCTTCATAATAGATTCACCAACAATAACTAGTTCCTTTCGGACCAGCGCATTCTGCCTTGGAGATTGCCTCTCTGTTGCTTGATGTGCAGTAGTGAGCTCTGCCGTTGAGTTTGGCAGCTGAGAGCTTGATAGACCTCTCATATTAATTTCTTCGAGGACATTTACCCGACAGTTCAGGCTCTGATAGACGCCCATCAGACGCTGAGTTGGCGCCAAATTTCTTGACACTCTAGACACCTAGCACACACAAAGGCATCCTCCTTGGCTAGATCATGTCCTGTTTTAGAAAGGTCGGCAGGACCAGGGTTTGTCTGGCAGAGGCAAAGGTTGATGACTTTGTAGAGCGGATATCATCTTTTAAGGGGACAAAATGTGATATAGTTGTACACGTTGGCACTAATGACATCAAGAGTAGGAGACCGGCGGAATTACTTAACAAGTACAGGTCACTGTTGAAAAAAAGCCGTGAATTAGGGTTGAATTTGAAAGTGTCGGCAATTCTGCCCAGACACGATAGGAGGGAGTATATGATGAGAGCCCTGTCGATCGATTCGGCTCTGGAAAGATTGAGCAAGGCTTAAGGGGTAGAATTTTTTTCAGCCTGATCTGTACTTGTTAACAGGAGAGACTGCTTCTACAGGGATGGGATACACTTAAATAGAAAGGTTGCAAGAATGTTTGCTGATGCCATCGAGGCAGTGTTAGGTGGGTCGGAAAACTGCTAGATTGGGGGATACAAGGACTAATAGATTAACAGTAGCCACTGGCAGAGGTGAAAGTGACTCTTGCACTGCTTCTATTGGAATGAGCCGCAGCCTGGAAAATAAGATGCAGGATATTTCAGAGACTGCTGGGAATCACTGGGGTACAAATAAACACATAGGTTGTGTTAGGGAAGGTAAGAAAAAGAACAGGTGCATACTTGCGTGTACACCAATGATAGGAGTTTAGTAAATAAATTTGATGAATTTGAGGTATTGCTCAAAACATAAAAGGCAGATATTGTGGGGATATCAGAGACGTTGTGTCACACAGATATAAGGAATGCAGAACTGGCATTTGGGGAGTATAATGTCTATAGAAAGGATAGACGGGATAGGAAGGGAGGAGGGGGTTATGCTATTAGTTAAGAAATACATAAAATCCAGGGACGTGAAGCCACTCGACATTGCTGAACAGTGCAGTGTCGAGTCAGTTTGGTGTGACATTTGGAGATCAAAATTGAGAGTAGGAGTGTGCTATAGGCCTAATGACTCTGATGAGTATAATAAGAAACTGTACAGGGAAATAGAGTGGGCCAGTAAATCAGAGAGTCTTATAATGGGGGATTTTAATTTCTCGGATATTGACAGGAATTTGTGGATTGGTCACTCGCACTAGCGAGGCTTTTGTGGATTTATTGGATGATTGTTTTCTACATCAGCATGTGCGGGAGGCAACTAGAGGGGGTAATACTCTTGATCAGATTATCAGTAGTGATTCTTCATGCATTAAGAATCTGCAGATAAAGGAACCACTAGGTGGCAGTGATCACAGTGTGCTGAAGTGGGATTTACTCAATGAGGTAACTACCATCAGGAGTAATGGGAAGAGCTTTTTCTTTCGTAAAGGCGACTACGGTGGTCTGAGAGAGTATTTAAATTCTATACGGTGGGGCCAACTGATGATGTTACCAACAACAAATTCAAAATGGGATGCATTCAAAGAATTTATCTTGGAAGCTACTAGGCTTTACATACCAACTAAGAAATATTGTTCAAGATTTAGGCCTAAATGGACATCAGATGAACTAATGAGTCATATGGCAGAGAAGAAAAATGCATGGGATACATGTAAATTGATAGGTGACATGGAAGCCTATGGTAGATATAAGCTAGTCTGTAACCAAGTCACAAAGGAGATTAGGCAGGCAAAGGCAGATTATGAGAGATCTTTGGCAAAGGATGTAAAGAAAAACAGCAAAGAGTTCTTTACTTATGTAAACTCTAGAAGGAAGGGGATGAATCAGATTGGTCCACTTGATATTGATGGGTCATCTGTTGATGATCCTGCTCAGGTAGCTAACAAACTAAATGAATATTTTGCATCGACATTCACACATGAGGAGTTATTCAGCAAGGGGAATGCCAGAGGTGTATTCAACTCTGGCAGTGAGCTAGAGAATCTTGTAATAACTGAGAGTAAAGTGGAGGAGAAATTGTTGAAGATAAATACAAGAAAGGCACCTGGGGTGGATGGGATCTATCCGGTTATATTAAAGGAGGCAGCAAAGGAAGTAAGCAAACCCTTAGCCATAATTATGAGAGCTTCTTTGGACTCAGGGGAAGTATCCATGGACTGGAGATGTGCAAATGTGACCCCAATTCACAAAGGAGGATCAAAGGCTGACACAAGTTAACCTGTGAGCTTAACCTCTGTTCCAGGAAAATTAATGGAGGCACTAGTTAAAGAAGCACTGCAGGATCATTTAGACAAGACTTCAGTTATAGCTCGGACACAGCATGGTTTTGTTAAGGGGAAGTCTTGCCTGACCAATTTGATTGGATACTATGATGCAGTCACAAAAGAACTGGATGCAGGGAATAACTTTGATATTATATACCTGGATGTTAGAAAGGCTTTTGATACTGTTGCACATGGAAGACTGCTGCACAAATTGGAGCAGTGTGGCATTGGAGGCAAATTGCTGCTATGGATAAAGGGGTGGTTGAGGGGGAGAAGACAGAGTGTGGTAATCAATGGACACTGCTCATCGTGGACTAATGTTATTAGTGGAGTTCCTCAGGATTCAGTATTGGGTCCATTATTGTTTTCTGTATTTATAAATGATATTGATAATGGTATATCAAGCTTAATGTCCAAGTTTGCAGACGATACGAAGGTTGGCAGTGTTGTCAAGGACACTACTGACACTATGCTACTGCAACAGGATCTGGAAAGGTTAAGCAGATGGTCTGAGAGGTGGCAAATGAAGTTTAACATTGACAAATGTAAAGTACTACATATGGGAAACACCAAACCCAGAGCAACGTATCAACTCTGTGGTACTACACTGACAGTGGTAGAGATTGAAAGGGACCTGGGGGTGGTTGTGCAGGCAGATATGAAGTTTTTTGAGCAGTGCAGACGAGCTGAAGAGTAGCTTATGATGTATTGTCGGTATGATATATAGGAATTTTTCTAGCAGGGATAAGGAGGTGATTATTCCCTTGTATAAGGCAATGGTCAGGCCACACCTAGAGTACTGTATGGAGTACTTCTTGAAATGAGGTCTGGAGGCCTCATTTCAAGAAGGATGTAGAGATGCTGGAACGAGTACAGAGAAGGGCAACAAGATTAGTGAATGGAACAAAGGGGTGTTCTTACGAAGAAAGGCTTAAGTTTTGCAAATTACAGTGTCTTGGGACTAGGCATTAGCATTAGCATTAGCATTAGTAGAGGCATTTGATGCAAGAAAGCAAGCTTATGCAGCATCAGCCGAAAAAAAAAAAAAAAAAAAAAAGTAACATAAATAAATAAAAATAACCACTTCCACTTCACCCCTCTGTTCGTTCGAAATACCTGTCCAGCTGAGCCTTAAACTTATTTAGGCTATCAACTTCCACGACAAGGGATGGAAGTCTGTTCCACCCACCAACCACCCGCTGGCTAAAGGCAAATTTCCGCACATCTATCCTACATCTGTCTTTCCTCAATTTGAATTTATGCCCTCTCAGGTGATTTTTCTGAGCTAGAGGAAGAATCCCATCAGCATTGAGCATGCTCAAACCATTCAAGGCTTTGTACACCTCTATCAGATCACCCCGCTGGTGCCTAGTTTCCAGACACTGTAATTTACAAAACTTAAGCCTTTCTTCGTAAGAGAACCCCTTTGTCCCATTCACCAATCTAGTTGCCCTTCTCTGTACTCGTTCCAGCAGCTCTACATCCTTCCTGAAATGAGGCCTCCAGGCCTGTATACAGTACTCTAGGTGTGGCCTGACCATTGCCTTATACAAGGGAATAATCACCTCCTTATCCCTGCTAGAAAAATTTCTATATATCATTGACAATACACCATGAGCTACTCTTGCAGCTCGTCTGCACTGCTCAGAGAACTTCATATCTGCCTGCACCACCACCCCCAGGTCCCTTTCATTCTCTACCACTGTCAGTGTAGTACCACAGAGTTGATACGTTGCTCTGGGGTTGCTGTTTCCCATATGTAGTACTTTACATTTGTCAATGTTAAATTTCATTTGCCACCTCGAAGCCCATCTGCTCAACCTTTCCAAATCCTGTTGCAGCAGCATAGTGTCAGTAGTGTCCTTGACAACCCTGCCAACCTTTGTATCGTCTGCAAACTTGGACATTAAGCCTGATATACCATCATCAATATCATTTATAAATACAGAAAACAATAAAGGCCCCAATACTGAACCCTGAGGGACTCCACTAATAACATTAGTCCACGATGAGCAGTGTCCATTGATTACCACTCTCTGTCTTCTCCCCCTCAACCACCCCTTTATCCATAGCAGCAACTTGCCTCCAATGCCACACTGCTCCAATTTGTGCAGCAGTCTTCCATGTGCAACAGTATCAAAAGCCTTTCTAAGATCCAAGTATATAATATCAAAGTTATTCCCTGCATCCAGTTCTTTTGTGACTGCATCATAGTATCCAATCAAATTGGTCAGGCAAGACTTCCCCTTAACAAAACCATGCTGTGTCCTAGCTATAACTGAAGTCTTGTCTAGATGATCCTGCAGTGCTTCTTTCACCAGTGCCTCCATTAATTTTCCGGGAACAGAAGTTAAACTCACAGGTCTATAATTACTTGTGTCAGCCTTTGATCCCCCTTTGTGAATTGGGGTCACATTTGCACATCTCCAGTCAATGGGTACCTCCCCTGAGTCCAAGGAAGCTCTCATAATTATGGCTAAGGGTTTGCTTACCTCCTTTGCTGCCTCCTTTAATATAACTGGATAGATCCCATCCACCCCAGGTGCCTTTCTTGTGTTTATCTTCAACAATTTCTCCTCCAAGCAGGAGGAGAAATTGGCACCAGCGAGTTGATCTGATAGAGGTGTATAAAGCCTTGAATGGTTTGAGCATGCTCAATGCTGATGGGATTCTTCCTCTCGCTCAGAATAATCACCTGAGAGGGCATAAATTCAAATTGAGAATAGACAGATGTAGGATAGACGTGAGGAAATTTGTCTTTAGCCAGCGGGTGGTTGGTTGGTGGAATAGACTTCCATCCTTTGTCGTGGAGGTTGATAGCCTAAATAAGTTTCAGGCTCAGCTGGACAGGTATTTCGAACGAACAGAGGGGTGAAGTGGAAGTGATTATTTTTTATTTATTTATTTATTATTTATTTTTTCATTTTTATTTTTATTTTTATTATTTTTTTGGCTGATGCTGCATGAGCTTGCTTTCTTGCATCAAATGCCTCTACTAATGCTAATACTAAACCTTTTGCACATTTTTTGAGACTGTGATTCAGTAGAGAATCGTGCCCTTTGTTTCTTCCCCGAGTCACAGTACACTCGCTAGTCTGTGATCTTTGCTTTGTAGCTCTAGGCTGGGTCATCATTTCCGTTTAAATTGAATTTAATTAACAATGAAATTTTATAAGATTAATAATATTTTTGATTAATTGATAATGCTATAACAAGCTAAGAGATTCCTAATTGAACCCTTCATATTACGCTGTCTAATTTTTCTTTTTACTTTACGTTATCAGTTCGAGAGAAATATATATATGTTACGCCATTTCTTATCGACTACAATATGGCGGCTAGTTCAACAATATTGGTGTCAACACTTGGAGTCGTAACTTCCAAAAATCGTTAGTTAAATTCAAAATAAGAAGCTAACGAAACCGTTTAAAATCTCTGTAAAACGCAATGTACTTATTAAATTTCAAACCTGTTGAGTCTGATTATGACGTACATTTGTACTAGAAAACAACACAATATTTACAATATGCAGCATTTTCTATTTTTGAATAGACTAACCAGTCGCATTTTCTCAACCAAGAAAATTGAAAATGTCTATTAAAGTTTCCTTTTTGATCGGTAGATCCTGGAAATTTATAGTTAGAATCGTGAACCCAAACACTACACAAAGTCTTGATTAAATCCACGATAAACATTTTTTTTTGTCTTTAAGTAACCAGTGTCACACTGTTCATTGATTTGAACTTCAATTTCCTCTGCATTCGCTTACTTCATATCCTGGACTTCAACAGAATTTTGATGCTCAGATGCTTTTGAATGTTTTTTGCCACAAATTGCAACGTTAAACTTTGTTTTCGTTTTTCCATTTTATCTAGAGGAAAAGAAACCTCAAGTCAAGCGAAATTTTATATATAGGTCCTCAAATTCGAGGCTAAACATGAGGATCTCGGAAACAGAAATAGATGCAAGGCCGGTTAAAATGGCGTAAATTGCGAAATTGAAGGCCTAATCCTTTTGTTTTCGAGAATTTCGAAAAAATGTAAAATTTTGAATTTTCGCTTTTAACTTCTGAGGCAGATGTGTTTTTAGTTTTTCTGTCGAATAAAAATTGCGTCGCTGATCCGATATACTCAAATTTAATCGTCTAGTAAACTTCTTTATTCATTTTTCAACGGATCATTATTAGGCCACAATTACGCAACATTTCCCAAATTTAACCGACTTCGTATCTCTTACATGCAGTTTCTAGAAGCTGGATCCCCAAGCTTTGCACCAAGTTTGGGACTGTAACTATATGTACGAAGAAAAAAGTGAAATTTAATGTGGAGCATTTACTTTTAATGAAAAACGTATGCTGGTCAATTAAAGCCTAACAAAGCAACTGTGAGAATCAACGAAATAAAATCTAAATTTTTTACAAATACTCAATATAAACTTTATATGGCTAATAATAATAATAGTAATAATGTCAACCGAAACTACCAGCTGCAGAGTGGTATAGACATCAAAGCCATGGCAGAGGGAGAGGCCTACAAATGATTGGGGATGATTAGGGCCTGCCTGACAAAAAAATACCATTAGAGACACAGAAGGATGCTAAAAGCAAAGCTGAATGGAGGGAACACAGTTAAAGCCATAAACGCCTATGCAGTCCTAGTGCTAACATACTTCTTCCGGGTCATAGATTAGACTAACACCGAACTGGAGGATATCATGAGAAAGACAAGGACAACGATGACCAAGAGCCACCAACACAACCCGAGAGCTTCCGTGGAGAGACAGACAATTGCCCGAGAAGACGGAGGAAGGGACCTGATAGACCTCATTGAGCAACAGAAGACAGCGATAGTTAACCTGAAGGATTACTTACAGAAACACACAGCAGCACTCCACAAGGCCATAAGGAAGATAGACAAGCGATATACCCCACTCAACCTAAGCGAGGAATATCCCCCCAACCAGGAGGTACCAAACGAGGCTAAAAAGATGGGCAGAGAAGACACTTCATTGCATACACTGCTATGATCTCAATCAGGGTCACATAGATAAAATTGCTTCCAATGCATGGCTAACGAGCGGGACGCTCTTCCTCGAGACTGAAGGATTCATGCTCGCCATCCAAGACCAGGTAATCAACACCAGGAACAATAGAAAATACATCGCCAAGGAGCCCGGAGTTTTAGATGACACATGTCGACGATGCCACCTGGCCTCAGAAACGATCCAACACATCACCGCAGGATGCAAGGTGATCACCCAGATTGAGTACACTCATAGACACGACCAGGTAGCCAGGATAATACATCAGAAGCTAGCAAGGAAATACCAGTTGATCAAAGAAAGTGTACAGTACTACATGTACGAACCCCAGGCAGTACTAGAGACCCCACAAGCTGCTGGGACACCGCCATAATAATGGACAGGACAATCCCTACCAACAGACCGGACATAACCCTTGTGGACAAGAAGGAAAAGGCTACCTATCTGATTAACATAGCGGTACTCAACACTGGCAACCTGCAGAAAACCCATGGGGAAAAAATCAGGAAGTACACGAACCTACGACAGGAAATTAGCATTAGTAGAGGCATATGATGCAAGAAAGCAAGTTTATGCAGCATCAGCCAAAAAAAAAAAAAAATCCCATTTCACCCCTCCGTTCGTTCGAAATACCTGTCCAGCTGAGCCTTAAATTTATTTAGGCTATCAACTTCCACGACAAGGGATGGAAGTCTATTCCACCAACCAACCACCCGCTGTCTAAAGGCAAATTTCCGCACGTCTATCCTACATCTGTCTTTCCTCAATTTGAATTTATTCCCTCTCAGGTGATTATTCTGAGCATGAGGAAGAATCCCATCAGCATTGAGCAGGCTCAAACCATTCAAGGCTTTATACACCTCTATCAGATCACCTCGCTGGTGCCTAGTTTCCAGACACTGTAATTTGCAAAACTTAGGCCTTTTTTCTTAAGAGTACCCCTTTGTTCCATTCACTAATCTTGTTTCCCTTCTCTGTACTCGTTCCAGCATCTCTATATCCTTCTTGAAATGAGGCCTCCAGACCTGTATACAGTACTCAAGGTGTGGCCTGACCATTGTCTTATACAAGGGAACAATCACCTCCTTATCCCTGCTAGAAAAAATCCTGTATATCATTGACAAGACACCATGAGCTACTCTTGCAGCCCGTCTGCACTGCACAGAGAACTTCATATCTGCCTGCACAATTACCCCCAGGTCCTTTTCATTCTCTACCACTGTCAGTGTAGTACCATAGAGTTAATACGTTGCTCTGGGATTGCTGTTTCCCATATGTAGTACTTTACATTTGTCAATGTTATACTTCATTTGCCACCTCTCAGCCCATCTGCTCAACCTTTCCAGATCCTGTTTCAGCAGCATAGTGTCAGTAGTGTCCTTGACAGCCCTGCCAACCTTTGTATCGTCTGCAAACTTGGACATTAAGCTTGATATACCATCATCAATATCATTTATAAATACAGAAAACAATAATGGACCCAACACTGAACCCTGAGGGACTCCTCTAATAACATTAGTCTACGATGAGCAGTGTCCATTGATTACCACTCTCTGTCTTCTCCCCCTCAACCACCCCTTTATCCATAGCAACAATTTGCCTCCAATGCCACACTCTCCAATTTGTGCAGCAGTCCTCCATGTGCAACAGTATCAAAGAGATGTGGCATATGCAACAAGTAACGACCATCCCGATCATCGTGTCAACCACAGGTATGGTGCCAAAGGCCCTGCATAATAGCCTATCAGCAATAGGTCTCCCAAGGAACTCCAGAAAGTCGCAATCCTGAACACCTGTAGGATTGTCAGAGAGTTCCTTGACCAACAGTAACATCAGACATAACAACAACCACCCTGTGTACTCGGTAGCAATACCCGTTACGAGATGGAACTCCAAATCAGGGAGAAATAATATAAGTGCAGCAATAATAATAATAATAATAAATACTGTATCCGTAATGAATACAGGTAAAAAGAGAGTAATTTTGATATTTTTTCGATCACAGATGGCGCTACTAAGAAAACGTGGTTTGTTAATCTTTGTTTTGGGGAAGTGTACAGTGACTTCCTTGGTTAGTGATGGTTGTTTGGTGATTTGGGTTTCGTTTTCTATTAATTTTTGTGGTTGCAATTAATCAGAACACGCCACATAATTAAGCAAGCTGTTTTTCCTTTTATCACCATTTATTATTAAAAAATATGTTACTTAACAATTTTACTTTATCGAAAATCATGGAAACTCGATTTATTTAAATTAGTATCATTAAAATATCTACAGGAAATATATATCAAAGAATGACCTTTCTCAAATGGCCTCTTTTAACATTTCCCAGGCCATTGATGGAAAACATTGTCATAAAACTTCTTCTACATCTCTGCTAAGTGATAGCGAACTATATTTGTTTTCATTACTCCACAGAGAGCCATTTCAAGTGCCAACGGAAGAGAAGGTGCGTATAATATGTAGAAGCTAAAAAATCCTGAATATAACTCGACTATAAAATATATGGCTCATAGAATTTCGAATAAAGGTCGTGTAGTATATAAAAATAATAACAATCGCTGTCGATATGTTTTGAATCCTGATATGGGCATGAATATTCGAGAAACCTGCATACCCCCAGGGGCTCACATCTGGTGAGCATGGGCTTGGCACACCCAGGGTCCTGAGCTGGATATCATCATTCTTCTTTTTCTTGGTGATTCCCTTTTACTGCTGACTCTCAGTCTCAGGGTAATTCAGAATATTTTTTTTTTGGCTGGTGCAGCATAAGCCTCAGGCTTCCTTGCACATATGGTACAAGGAAGCCTGATTATTATTATTATTAATAATAATAATTTCTAGGTGATAGCTTTATAAAGTTTCCTTTAAAAAAATCCTCAATGTTATTATATGGATTTCATGTAATTTAGGAATCAGTGATTAAATAACTATGAATGCTGTCTAGAAGAGTGTTAGTGAGTACATTATTATTTAAAATTTCAACCCAGGGCAAGTTTTTTATGGCATACTGTCAATTATTTTATGGCTTGAGTTTCCTTGGTATTATTGATAACAGTTCTGGACAGGCTTACTCAGAGATTTAGAGAGGCTTGGCCACTTCCAGCCCCTAGTCTTAATAAAACAAATGAAGTTGCATAAAAACATAATAGGTAGTTTCTATGCAAATTCAGTAATTATAATGGAAAAACAGATTGAAATACTACTTAGGCACCCTTTGAGCTTCAGGCTCAAACCAAATGGTTCTCATTATCCCCCCCCCACCACCACCACCACTCCCACTTGAACCTTGTTCTGGGGTAATGTACTTGTTACATCAAGATTGAACCAGTATACATGAAAGTTACCATCTTTTAGTTGTTATTGCTGCTCCAGTATATCTATTTAACTGTTATAACAGCAGTTAGAGAGTTATAATGAAGTTAGGTTTTTTCAGCCATGATGGCCATGCTTATAAATAGGAACTTTCCTTTTTTTTTATCTAGGTTCTTATTTTATGTTTTTTTTTCTTTCAAAGTGAGCTAAGTCATTAGCTCACTTTGAGTCACCATTTGGAAGAAAATGAATTCATGGCTCTTCACTTAGGAATGACATTTGTTTTTGATAAGTCAGCTGCAAGCGACTCTATGAATCTATTTTTTTTTCTTTTGGGAAAGTTTCTTAAAGTTGAAGTGTTAATTGCATGTACAAAGCTTGTACTGAGTTGAGTTGTATGATATGCAAGAATTTCCCATTGAATGCAAGATGTTAAGCGTGTCAAGTCTCCACTCAAAATTTAAATTATACCTTGTATGTGTTAGTACATATTTACAAATTGTCATTTGTTTTTACTTGAAAAATGAAGAAACACATTTACTTGAAAAATACATGCCAAAGCCTGTTTTTTAAACGGTTACGAATTCTCTCTCTCTCACTTTTTTTTTTTTTTAAGACTTACTCACTTGAAAATCTGTAGATTGCAATTAATGCTATTATAAGCAAGTTTATACAGTATGAGCCAAAACAAAAAAAAACTTTCCTCTTCATCCCCTGTAATAAGTTGTCCAATTCCTTTTTAAATTTATTCAAAAAATCTCAGTCTGAGTAAGACTTTGCTTTTTTACCCTGCTCTGTTGTCTTGTTACAAATTAAATTATAATTTTTATATGAATCTGATTTGCTTATCACTGTAATTGTTCGATGCTGCCTTTTTGTGTTTTATCAAGTTCACTGAATTTCTTTCCATCCACCTTTGCTTCCTCGTTGTGTGGTACATCCTTAATAGGCAGTGCAGTTGTGGTTTTGATGAGTCTTGAAAGCACCCCATGTTTCAACTGTATTCTCTCTCATTATATATATTTTGTCCCAATTGATTGAATCTAAGAAGCTTCTTAGTCCACAGTAATCCTCTTCCTTGAAATTAAAACTTTTACCATTGACTACCGAAATGTCATTTGTCATTGTCTACTTAGAGGCACAATAGTAAACTGACCATTAATGGTTCCTGTACCATCATATTTCTAATATTACCTGGATTCATAGTGTTGATCGGATCCGAGATGCTCACACCACTTGTATTCTCCCTGAAAATTTGATACAGATAACAGGCCTGTTGATTCAAAATATTTACCCCACAGGTCGAGTTTACAGTCCATATTCAAAAGTCAGATCGCATATAGGAATATTTCATCTGCATATTGAGATGACTTCTGATAACAAGCTATGATTGATTTTAAGTAATTTTTTTTATCCTTCTTGCTTTGTTCTACTATTTAATAGAATTGATAAAGAATTGAATGATTTAATTTCTTTTTGTAATGAATTTGTGCTAATTCATTACAAAATCTGGTTCTTTATAACAGATCATTGAATATTTTTTTATTTTTCAGTATGGAAAATGCCGCCTAATCACAGATTTTGAAAAATTGAAGAAAATTGGTGAAGGAGCATATGGTGTAGTATGTAAGTTTAAAATCTTATGACTGATCATTTACAAGGGTGAACACCCTGTGGACATGTAACCTCATACTCATGGGTGCCTGCTTCACACCTATGCACGTAACTTATACCCTTCTAGACAATGGCTTTCCCGGGGTATCTCCCTAAGAGAAAAATAAATTTATATTAATAACAACTAGGGGGCTTCACTCCTTACTCACTTTGCTCGCCAACCCCCGTGCACACTTTTCTACATAAAATGTAGAGATATGACGGAGTAAGTCAAATCTTTTCTATGAAAAAGACACACATGTCGAATCGCACTGACGTTTTTCCTCCCCCTCTTTATTCCCATCCTTCAGCTATCTCCCTCACTCATGTTTTTTTTTTTTTTTTCTCTCTTTTGTTCTCCATCAGGAAAGGTGCCTCTGTAGTCAGATGGGCAGGAGCAACAGTGCATAGCACACGCTTCTTGATTAGACCGGGGTTCAAGCCCGTGACCACCAAGTACGGAGGATGCGGAAAGGTTAGAGAATGACCACCACACATCCCCGGAGCAATATGGCCTTAGTTGCTAATGCTCCTAAAAACCAAACAACAACAACAACCGTCAGGAAGCTCAGGCGACCCCTGATGGAGATCAGCCAACAGCCTGGCTCACCTCCCAGTGGTGGTGGTGGGCAACGTGGAGTCCCACTAGGGCAGTGGTTTTCAACCGGGGTGCTGCAGCAACATACAGGGGTGCCATGTAATTTGGGTTTAAGTTGCTTAAACTTATTATTATTTTTTAATTTATATGTTTATTTCATTATAAAAAGGTGTACAGTATCTTTTTATGTGGTGATCTATAATTGACGAAAATTTATTTTGTCTTTGGTTTCTTAGTACTTCTATATAAAGAATAAAATTATATACTATATATATAATTTATATTATGAAATGTAATTTTTATAATTATATTATTGTAATAAATATCATATAACATATATATTTTTTAATATTATATATATATATATACACACATACACAGAGAGAGAGAATCGGATCAAACAGGCAGAAAATTGAGTAGGGGTGCTGCAAAATAAAATAAAGAGCCCCTAGTGCAGTTGAAAACCACTGCACTAGGGGCTCTGTGGCTAAGGAGTCAGCACAAACAACTTCTGTTGTTTGTGCTGACTCCTTACACTAAATTACACATGCAACACACACAACACTTTTTTGTGGCTTTTACAGTGGTTCTGTATTCATCACAAGAGTACTGATGGCGCAGATTTGGGAAACCACAGCTGGTGCCTTACCCAAAAACTATTCCACTATGATCAGGAAACGATTTATGTAATTATTTACCTGTGCATTTGTAGTGACGTAATTGCCCACCCACTTGTATCACGTGACCTGCATCCCTCTTCTCTCATTGGCTACCCCAGCTGACCACGTGGCATTCTCAAAGTGGAATAAATATCACTGTGTAATTATTTACATGCTTTTACTTAGGTCACTTAGGAAAAAACCTATTGCTTTGGGTTCCACGATGCAGGAGAAATATTGTTGCATTCGAAAGAGCAGGACTAAGCTATTTAAAAACTATACAAATATTTATAAAATACTAAACTATTTACAAATATACAAACTATATCGGGTCCCTTCATCAGCTGACATTACAATGGAACATCAAATGATGACACGGTCATGTATTACAGAGTGAAGCACATGCACGAGGTTGGTAAATGTTATGGAGGCGGTTGTCTTTCAATGGAAGACAACAGTGTAATTATTTACCTGCACATTTGTAGCGATGTAATTGCCCTGCCCTCTTCTCCCATTGGCTTGAATAAATATCACTAGGAGGAAAAGTTTTTTAATGTACAGAGAGATAATAAAAATACTTTGTATTTGGAATAAATCAGTCAACCAGTATTACTACAAATGATATAGCCAATCCAGAAACAAATATATATATATAACAAAAGCAAGCTGATACAAAATATTTTGGGATGGAAACTGTTATAACAAAATGTATGAATTACCAGTGACAATGGGAATAGTGTTGAGAGATCTATCCCTGTGACGTGAATGTGTTTGCATGTTTATGAAATTGGCACAGGCTTACAAACACAATCAAGTCTAGTTTTGTTTTATAGTTCAATGAAAAGTATTGCAACATTAAAAAGTATAAAATCATTCCAAGTAATACTGCAAATGCTAATTAGAATATTCACCTCTATTGACACTAAAAATATTGTAGGCCTGGAAATGTCCAATCCAAAACTGATGATAAATGGCCCAACCAAAATTATTGCTTGTGGAAGTATTTCATCACCATAGCCCGAAGTCTCCTCCTAGAATATCCTGGCAGTTTCGTTTTATTAAAACTTCTGTGAAAATCTATAATTCTGATCTTAATATTTCAGCTGTTTCTGTTCAGTACAGTACCATTTCATGAGCAGAAAAAAACTTTTCTGCTCATGAAATGGTACTGTAGCATCTCTAATAGCCTCAACTTTGTAGGAAACTCCTTATCAGTTGACCTTTGCTCTTTGACCCCTCTTTTTGATACAAAAAATTAATAAATAAAAAAAATCCATAAATATTTCTACAACATCCATCCTGCTTCCATTTATTCACCAAAGTCATATTTTAAGATAAACATATGCATTATTTTGTCTTTGGTTTCAAGAAATAGTTTAACTACAGCACTTTAAAATTTTATTCTTAATTAAAAACAGCATTGTTGTTAGCCAAACAAAATTCCTGATTATCTTACTGCCAAATCTCAGGGTACTGAAACATGTGAAATCCAAGGTAACCAAAGCTCTGTGGAAAATTAACATGGAGTTGGTGCACAGAGCACTTTTTGAAGAAATGTGGTCTTAAAGAATTTTTTACAGCTATATTATTTCAGTTACAAAATGATGCAGGTTGAAAGTGAATACCATACCATACTGGAGAAATAATATAAGTTTTTTTGTTAATATACCTTAAATACACTATAGCACCTACCAGAGGGTTAATATATGCTTTTTATTATTGTTTCTATATGTGTAGAGAATATTTTGGTGATCATGATATAAAAGGTCATTCAAATAAAATAGGCTTTTGGAATAAATGATATGGATATCATGGAACAAATGACTGAATCACAGGATAGATAACATTACCTTCTAGGAATGGGTGTAATTATAGTGTTGAATATCCAGCATGAGGCAGGAACAGCGGTTGTAGTTTTTATACTATGGACAAAATGGAGACATTGAGATATATATTTTGATGTTAACATTCTGTTTTGATTGATATGGACTAGTACTCTGTGTACACTATCCAACAAGTGGCACAGTAGAGTAGCATGCAGTATTTTAGCTCTATGAACCCCTACCCCCATTTTGTTTATACTTTAGGTGAGGTTGTACTGTACTGCAGCATTGCATAAGTTATAACAGGCAACAAAGTCACTGGAAAGACCTGCAGTCCTTCCCATTGAGGAAGCCTCTCCCTTTCTTCGCCTCTATGCATTTTCTCTCTTGTTATTCACCATGCTCTGGTCAAGTTTATTTTATTATTTTTATTTTTATTTATTTTTTTTATTTTGTTTATATTTTTGTGGAAAAATCTTACTACTACTCCTCCTGTAACCATCTATCTTCTCTCCCCCTTATCAAAACTCTCTGTTCATATAGTATTATCATTAGTTTGTAATGGCATATTATATTTATCATCTAGCCTACATTGTGTTTAAAGTTATAGAACTGTTTGAACAGAGTATCAGTGTGAAATATATTTGTCACACTACAAAAGTCATGGTAAAACTGGTTTTCTATCTGTAATGCTCCTAGGCAGCATTAAAGATTCAGCACATGGGCACACAAATTTATTTTTATTTTTTAAATTGGGAAACAAAGTAGTATTGGGCATATCAGACTTGATAAATGCACGAACCCAAGTTGCTGAAAATTGGGCAAATGATTGTAGCACAGGTAGCAACTTGTGTGACAGTTGAGATGACTTAAGAGTTGATATCTGCTTAAGATCATATACCAGCAGGACAGGTGGCTTGAAATAGAGCAGGAATGGCTGCATTTGAATGCTGCCATTCTGGGTCAGTTCCATGGTCATGTCAATGCTGTTAATTTAAAACACCATGAGATATGTTTTTCTTTTGTTAATTAGATAAAATATATTTATTTGTATACTATTCATAATAAAGCTACCATTGCTTTAGTCTTATTCTTACTCACATAAAAAAATTATTGGGATGAAGAAACTGAACTTTGCTTTTTATTATAATATAACCATTAATTTTAACTTCCATTAATTTTGAAGTGAGGAGAAATTACACAGATGGTAGGGAAATAGCTAGAAAAGTTTGCCCACCATTGTGTACACTTTTCTGTCTACTTCCCTACGATAGAGTTTATTTTTTTAATTAAAAGAAAGAAAAGTGCAATCAACTGTCAAGTATTATCTGTGAATGTTTTATCACAATTTCAATATTCTATATAAAAAAAAAAGAAAAAAAAGAATGTCAATGTGTGCAATATTTTCATTTCCTAAAGGAAATAAAAATAATTTTATTTTTACATAAATAGTAATGACTTTACTGTTTCTCTAAAATATATGTATTCCTGTAAAATTCTATTTCAGGAAATATTCAAGTTTTTGGCTGAACAGAATAATACTTTACAATTAAGATAAATAAAATACTTTTCAATATGCTGTATGATTAGTAATTGTCATTATAATATATATTATTATAATAATAATAAAATTATTATGATTTCAGACAAAGGAAGGGATGTCAGAACCAAAGAGACTGTGGCTATGAAGAAAGTCAGGGTAGCAAATAGAAAAAATGGTAAAACATTATTCAGATTTTCATGGATCATTCAACATTATTCAGATTTTCATGGATCATTCAACATTATTCAGATTTTCGTGGTAAAACATTATTCAGATTTTTTTTCAGTGATCCCTCATTCATGGATCACTGAAAAAAAAATAATTTTCCCTTCTTTCTTTCTACATTTTCTTCCCATTAGGATAATATTTTTTTTGCATTATGTTAACACTATTTTGAATACAACTGAGAATTTTATTTCCCATGATACACTGTCTCAACTCTCTGACAAAAAAAAAAAAAGATTTAATTGGTTTGTTATATAAGCAAACTTTATTTTGAAATACAATAGAATTTTGTTAATACACTGGTGTGCAAAACTTAAGGACCAACACTATTTCTAAAAGTTACAATCACAAAATCTTTACTTAAGGTACTCTTTACTGATGAGAGTAGATTCAGTCTCAGCAGCGATTCTGGATGTCAGCTGATCTGGCAAGAGGTTGGCACATGGCATCACCCAGCAAACATCACCGAAAGGGATCGATATGGCAGTCAAGGTGTTCTCATCTGGGGAGGCATTATCTTGGATGGACATACACAACTCCAGATAGTGGAAGGTGGTACTGTAATTGGTGCACGCTACTGTACTGAGATAATCCTTCCCCATGTGCATCTGTTCTGAGCTGCCATTGGCCCTGAGTTCGTGTTTATGGATGATATTGCCACACCCCATCGCAATGCAGCTGTTGATATACTTTTGGAAAGTGAGGCCATTGTTCGTATGGATTGGCCTGCTCATTCCACCAATGTAAATCCCATTGAACACATATGAAATGCCTAGCAGCACGTCCACACCCACCAGAGAATGTTTACCAGCTGAAGATGGCACTGACAGAGGAGTGGACGACGTATCTAAATATGATCAATATTCCTAAACATTTGTTTTGGTGACAGCGATTACATTTATTTTTACCTTTAAACTGTAGGTAGTTGCAGTGCTAGCTGTAAGAGGTAATTTGCACAGTGTCTACTGATGGACTCGAGGCTCTGTTGTTATAATGAAATGAAGTAAATGAGATAAAATTTTAACTATTTACAGATATCAAGTATATAGTTGTGTAATTTTTACAGGAAATTTTTATATTTGATTTTGTATTTTATATATATTTTTTGCATTTTGCAGGCTACTGCATTAGTTGCTTTACCTATCATTTGACAAAGAATGTTTTTAGTTATTGTAAAACTGAAATCCAAAAAGTTTTATAACTAATTATATAGCTTTTTGATACCAATATCATAGGGTTTGCAACCTATTGTACCTTTGCAACTTTGAGCACCAAAGGTTGCACTCACGACCATCGCAGTGGCAACAATCCCTAAAATGCATAGGTAGTTGTAGAAAAGACAGACAGATGTGAATGTTTTAATTTAATTTCAGTGTGAAGATGTCTAAATGTATTTCAGAAATTCTCACTCACTCTGTGTGCATCAATTTTTACAAATTGAAATTTGTTGTTTTCATCCACATGGATCCCTTCCCCCAAATTTCAGGAATTCACTGTGGGCATGACTCCAGATTACAGTGAACATGAGCTAATGTTTGCACACAGTTGTAAATCTGGCATACCATCTTTGAAAAGTCTATGGTTGAAAATGTGATAATCTATTTAACTAGTATGTTTATCATGATTCTTGGGATGCACCATTCTCTGTTCATAATTTGGCATACTTAATTACTCTGAGATGACAAAATGCTCTTTGCACTGAGAAAGTACAATTGTTGCTGGAACAGTTATCATAGATGTATTTTAGTTCTTCTTTTTGCATTTTCAGTAAGATTGTCCTCCATTGGCAGGACATATAATGTGAGTATACTATCTTTCTAGTGTGACAACATTTGGCATAATAATGAGGGCTTCCATGGAAATCTTTGTACGACATTATCTCTCTCTTGTTACTTCACCCATTTCCTTAAGCTCCCTAAGCCAAGTTGGGGACGGGTCCCCTCAATCCATCATATAATGAATTATAGCCAGTCACTGAATATATCCTAAGATATTAATCTTTTCAACTCCTTGTCGTAATTAGCCTTCAGCTTTGGTTGATTTGAAGCAACAAAAAGGGTCCAAGGTGTCATTGAATCAGTCTGAATGAATATATGTGATTACTATCTTAATGTACAAGACAAGAAGGCTCTAAATTCTCTCCATTTAGAATTGACAATTCAGATTTGTTAGAAGGTGCATTTAGTTTATATTAGTTCATAAAAATGTAGTGAATAACAAAGATGATGGCAGCCACTGACCTCATACTGCAACAAAGAAGAGTGAAATAGAGGAAATTAGCCATATGAGAATAACCTTGAAAAATGCCAAAAAATACACAATTCCATTAATAAACGATATCCCCCACTCCTAAATTTGTTCAGATGATCCCTCTTAGTGTGCTTCTCACCTATGCTTACGATTCTCAAATCTACATCCACTAGGCAAAATTAGTATTAGCAATGGCAAATGATTCAAGAAAGTGAGCTTATACAGCATCAGCCAAGCAAAAACCATTTCCCCTATATCACCTGTCCAAAGTAGTAGTTAGGTGGTTTGAACAATTTTCTTGAAATTATTCAAACTACTCACATCCACAACACCAAATGAAAGTTTGTTCCAGTGATCAATTACCCACATACTGAAGGCAAATACAGTAAACCCCCGCTATTCGCGGGGGTTACGTTCCTGAGAAATGCCGCGAATACCGAAAACGCGAATACTGAGTTATGGCTCCCATAGTAATAAAGGGGTTCCGTTCCAAAGTATGAAATATATAAGAAAAACTAGTCTAAAATTTTGTCTGTGTAGGTATTATATGTACCTTCATAATATGACTATGTACATAGACAGTACATAGTGAAATGCAAGCATATGGCATCGAAATGAAAATAAGAAACAATTTAATATTAAATGTAATATTTATTAGAAATTTCAAACAAATCTTTCAAACCAGCGTCTTTGCTAGCTAAAACACCTATCCCGCCAGTGCTATCACCAGTTCCGCTAAAGTGTTGATAAAGGAGTTTTGCCTTTTCACGAATGATGAGTGAACTTAATGGAATTTTATTTTGAGTTCGGTCTTCTACCCACAAATTTAAAGCCTTTTCCATTTTTTCTAATTTAACATCACGAGTTACAGAACAAATTTTTGAAGCAATTGGCGCGTTTTCATGGACACTACGGCGGATTTTTTCTTCCTATTTCTTGATTGATCGTACCGTTGACTCATTGATTTTTATAATGTTTTGCCACTGAGGAGACACTTTCACCATTAGAAATTTTATCTAATAACTCAATTTTATTCGCTAATGTCATCACTTTCTTTGATATTTTCACATTTCTCTTGCTATTCGTAGTCATATTTTTGTAGGGGTTAGAAAGAACTTGTCCACAATAAAGTCACATTCTTCCGTTAACACACTCGAAAAAGTCTGTTTTACACTGCAAAATGGTAGATTTATTACTTTTGTAAGCATATCAATTTATAAATTTATTCAATTTATAAGCATATAAATTAAAAGCAAACGACGAAACCTTCCATAACAAGCGCATAACACATACTGAACAAGGATTAGCGAGAAACATTCACGCTCGTGATTTTGTCACCCCTGTCCCCATCCACTGAGCGCTGTTTTGACCAGGAAAGATCATTTTAGCCACGCCCATGTTTTTTTTTATGGCGGAAAATATTCACGGCGCTTTAAAATCGACATTTTTTAGGTTTCATTTTATATTAAATCGGCGATCGCGAATACGCGAAACCGCGAATACAGATACCGCGAATAGCGGGGGTTTACTGTATTTGCACATCTGTTTCTGCAACCATTCTTCCTCAATTGAAATTATACCCCCCCCCCCCCCCCCCGTGTGTGTGAGTGTGTGTGTGGTCTGAAGAAGCAGGATACCAACAGCATTGAACTTACTCAATTCATTCAAAGCCTTAAACACCCCAAATATATCTCACCTCAGTCAGATCTCCTCACAGGAGCCTAGTCATCAGATGCTGTAATTTTCAAAACTGAAGCTTTCTTGATAAAAGCAACCTTGTGTTCCCCTCACTAAGCTCATTCCTATTCTCTGCACCCATTCCAGCAGATTAACAGTCAACTTAAAACGAGGCTTCTGGACCTGTATGCAGTACTCAAGATGTGGCCTAACCACTGCCTTATACAATAAGATAATCACCTCCATATCTCTGCTGGAAAAATTCCTGTGTATCATTGAAAAACCACATAAGCTGTAATAGCAGCCTGTATGCACTGATTAGAGAACTTCATATCTTCCTCCACAGTTACCTGTAGGTTTGTTTCATTCTCCATTAACCTGAGTATAGTACTACACAAGTGGCATGTTAATCTGGGAAAAAGCACTTTTCATTTATCAGTGTTAAACTTAAATTGCCACTCCTTTGCCTAATTTATCTAGAACTTGTTGCAATAGAATACTCTAAAGTAAGCCAACCTGTTACCTGTAGACTTAGATATTACACCTGATATGTTTTCATTGATAAACACTGTGTTTATCATTGATAAACACAGAATATAACAGTGCACGCAACACTGAACCCTAAGAAACTCTGAATCTGATTGTATACTAATCATAGTATACAATCAGATAATACATTAGTCCACGAAGAGCAGTGCCCATTGATAACAACCCTGGTCTCTCCCACTGAACCATTCCTTTATTCATAGCAGTAACTTGCCTGTAATGCTACACTTCTTGAATTTGTAGAACAGTCTTTTATGTGGAATAGTGACAAAAGCTTTTCTGAAATCTAGGTATATGGTAAAAAAATTATTTTTTATTTATCCAGTTCCTTTGTTACTAATCATAGTATACAATCAGATTGGTCTGACCAGATTGTCCCTTAACAGAACCATGCTGTGACTGCAGTATAACTGCATTCTAGATGATCCTGCATTACTTTGTTAACCAATCACCTCATTTTTGCCCTTGGATCAGAATTAATCTAACAGGTTTGGAATAACTCATGTCACCCTTTGATTCCTCTTTGCAAATTGGGGAAATATTTGCATATCTTCAGGCCCTAGGGACCTCCTGAATCCAAGGATGATCTCATATTATGGTTAAAGGGTTGCATACCTCTTTTACTGCCTCTAATACAATACATACTTCTACTACAATTGGATAGATATCATCCACCTCAGGTGTCTTTTTTATGTTTTAGCTTCAACAATTCCTCTTCCACTTATCTATCAGTTATCACAAAATCATTTAGTTCCCTGTTAGAATTTGATACACATCTTGCATTTCTTCTTCCAGTCACATAGTTCCCTGAGGAGCTGTTGTGGCCACCAACAAATTCCTCAAACTGCATCGATCATATGCTATACAAGCGACATCGCAAAATGTCATGCTCAAAAGTTCACTGATCCCATCCTTCCTCTTAGTTGCAGGTCTTCCTTTAACAGCAGTGTTTGGAGCTGGTTTTGTTATGGTCTGTGGCATCAGATAATGTGGTGGTATGCCATTGTCTACCACATGGCCAATTTTGAAAGGGGCCGGCTTTAATCATAGGAAGAGTCATCATGCATCCCATGAAATGTTCTTGACAAGGAAAGGTGACTATAGCAGAACCCCACTTAATGCAGAAAACTGATTAAAACTGGTTTTCACTGGTTTCCAGAGGTCATTTATGTATATAAACGGATATATATATTATTCATTAGATTCGCAAGTAATTATTATATCTTCAGTCAAGAAATTTATTCATAAAGTGATGCTATTATCCCTCTTCTTCCTTCTTTGATGTCTAATTAATTAATGTCCAACTTTTCCAGTTAATTATGTTGATTATATTTTAAAATAATTTTCCCCCAAACCATAAAACATGCAATGTTTCCTTACCATAAACATATTTTCATGCTGATTCACACAGTCTTAACCCCCAATGAATACATTTCTTATGTTTTCAAATATTCGTTCCTGTATTTCAAATTTGCACTCCTTTCATATAGCATTAACCACTGCATAATCTTCTGTATTCTTCGAATGCGCTAACCATTAAATTGTTAATCTAAGATTAACAGTTTGTCTTTAACCTTAGAGGCCTAAATATATACCACACAGATATAACATATGTGTCTAATGAATCCTCTGTACCTCTTCTTCTGTATGTATTTTCAGTTTTTTATGCTTAAACCACCAAATTTTAATATAACTGAGAGCACATTTTAACACAGCTGCTACATTCGGCCCTAAAAACCTCATGTGTGAATGTGGGTGCAAGGCACCTATTCAATTTTTCAGCAATCTGAGCAGGATCATCAACATTTATGCCATTCATATCTCGCAGACCAATATGATTTGTCCCCTTCCTTCTGATGTTTACATAAGAAGTCTTTGCTGCTTTTCTTTGCATCCCTTGCCAAAACTTCTCAAAATTTGCCTTAGATTGCTTAAATTTCTTTGTATTGATGGTAGACTAGTTTGTAGTTCTATTATAGGTGTCTGTATCACCTGATAATTTATATTCTTCCCATATATTTTTTAGTTTATACAATTACTGCTCTGAATTCTTTCCATTTAGAATTTAGAATTAGTAACATCATTGGCCCTGCTGAATATAATTTAAAAATTGTCTGTGCTTGCCTTTATGAAAGCAGAGTCCTTCCCCTTGCACTTGACAAAGTGCAAAGGGAAAAGCTTTGCATTTTATAATTTTTTTTTTTTTTTTTTTTTTTTTTTATAAATTTAGGATTTCCCATTGCTGCTCTCAGAGAGATAAATTTCCTGTTACAGCTAAACCATCCCAATATTCTTAATTTAAAGGACGTTGTTTCTGGTAAAAGTTTAGAGAGGTATGCTTATATTTATTTTAAAAAAATTTTAATTAAAAGTTGCTTTGTATTAAATGTAAGGTATCTTTGTGTTAATTTTCATAGCTGAGTAGATTAGCCCATTACCTAATTTTTTTTTTTTGCCTACCCAAACATGAAAAATTTTCAAAAGCTGTATTACTCTGAACTGGTTTAGAAGAAGGCTGTGTAATTGCATATATTATCTCAGTAAACATTGTCCATGGAAATATCTGTTGAAAAGGGCATGGAGCAGAATCAAAATGTCTGTGTGACAGAGAATGGAATGAATTGGTGAGAAAGGGCTCATTTAGTACTGCTTTTCTACATGGAACTGAAAAAGGCTTTGGGGATACGATCACATAGTTATGAAGAGTATTTTATGATAGGATTTGAAATGTACATAGAATTAACAGAAGTTCAGGAAAAAATGTCGTGAGCAAAAGGGAAAACCTAGTTTTCCTATTGCTCACAGCTTTTCTCAGATGTCTCCTAGAGAGTATACCAATAGATTCATTCCAGTGGACTGTCTAGTTGCTTGTTTGCAAAAACAGTTCTAAAGCAGTTTTTGCAAACAAGAACCTCAAAACTCATCACTCATGGTGCATGACAGAAAACATGTGGAATGTTGGAGCTTTGCTCTGGAAACTAAACATGAGTTTTGCAAAGTCGTATTGCATTGGGTGGTGAAAGTTTTATACTACCTAGTGTTGCCTAGTGACTCAGAGAGGTGGCATTTCTCTGTGTGATGAGGATACCACACCTTGACCCCTGCTTACTTTTTTGCACCTGGTGGTCACATTTTGTATATTTGGTGTACTGTTAGTTGGTGTACTGTTTCTGACTTTGCACTTGGGATGGAAGTAGTATAACTATGGTTCCTAACATAATAATCGTTGTAAGGAGAAAACACAAATCTTCAATAGGGTTGAAGGAAGCATTGTGAAGTTGTTTAAGATAAAATTTATTTGGAGTAAAATAGGGCAGCATCTTATCACCTCTTCTCTTTTATAATATTCACCTTATCACCATTTAATAAAAGAATGTGAGTTACTCACAAATTTTAATGTAAGAGATGTAAAAATGGGATCATCATTATATGCAGATAACATTGTGTTAAATAGTAGCCTTCAAGGTCTTAAAGAGTTTCTGAATATATTATGAATTTGAAAATTAGTTATTGAATGTCAAGGTTAAGGAAAATTTAGATTGTAGGCTAAATAACAAAAATTGAAACAAGTTAGTAAATTTGCTTATTTAGGAATAATCTTTAACGAAGACAGGTGACTGGATGAAAAAAAAAAAAAAAAAAACAATAGGAAGTCAGTTAAATTCATTTGGAGCAAAAGAGAAATTAGCCAGATTTCCAAAATTTTCTGTTTATAACAGATAATTTTGTCATCTGGCTAATTTCCCAGTAATATGCGAAGTCACATTACTGAGAAATTTACCAGATGGCAAATCCACATTACCTATGGAGCTCACAGGCAATTGATCAAAAATTAGTAATGAGTTGTCTGCAATTCTGCCCAGACACGATAGGAGGGAGTATATGATGAGAGCCTTGTCGATCAATTCGGCCCTGGAAAGATTGTGCAAGGCTCAAGGGGTAAAATTTTTTTCAGCCTGGACTGTACTTGTTAACAGGAGAGATTGCTTCTACAGGGATGGGATACACTTAAATAGAAAGGGTGCAAGAATATTTGCTGATGCTATCGAGGCAGTGTTACGTGGGTCGGAAAACTGCTAGCTTGGAGGGAGACAAAGACCAATAGATTGACAGTAGCCACTGGCAGAGGTGAAAGAGATTCTTGCACTGCTTCTATTAGAATGAGCAGAAGCCTGAAAAACAAGATGCATGGTATTTCAGAGACTGCTGGGAGCCATTGCGGTACAAGTAAACACATGGGTTGTGTTAGGGTAGCTAAGAATAGAAACAGGTGCAGGTATACTTGCGTGTACACCAATGCTAGGAGTTTAGTAAATAAATTTTATGAATTTGAGGTATTGCTCAAAACATCAAAGGCAGATATTGTTGGGATATCAGAGACGTGGTGTCACACAGATATAAGGGATGCAGAACTGCAATTTGGGGAGTACAACGTCTACAGAAAGGATAGACAGGATAGGAAGGGGGGAGGGGTTATGCTATTAGTTAAGAAACACATAAAAACCAAGGAAGTGAACCAGTCGACATCGCTGGACAGTGCAGTGTTGAGTCAGTTTGGTGTGACATAAGCATTGGGAGATCAAAATTGAGAGTAGGAGTGTGCTATAGGCCTAATGACTCTGATGAGTATAATAAAGAACTGTACAGGGAAATAGAGTGGGCCAGTAAATCAGAGAGTCTTATAATGGGAGATTTTAATTTCCCAGATATTGACTGGAATTTGGGGGCTGGTTACTCACACACTAGCAGGGCTTTTGTGGATTTATTGGATGATTGTTTTCTACATCAGCATGTTCAGGAGGCAACTAGAGGGAGTAATACTCTTGATTTGATTATCAGCAGTGATTCTTCATGCATTAAGAATCTGCAGATAAATGAACCACTAGGTGGCAGTGATCACAGTGTGCTGAAGTGGGATTTACTCAAAGAGGTAACTACCATTAGGGGTAAAGGGAAGGGTTATTGCTTCCGTAAAGGCGACTACGATGGACTGAAACAGTATTTAAATTCTATACAGTGGGACCAACTGATGATGTTACCAACAGCAAATTCAAAATGGGAAGCATTCAAAGAACTTATCTTGGAAGCTACTAGTCTTTACATACCAACTAAGAAATATTGTTCAAGGTTTAGGCCAAAATGGATGTCAGATGAACTAATGAGGCATATGGCAGAGAAGAAAAATGCATGGGATACTTACAAATTAACACATGACACAGAAGCCTATGATAGATACAAGTTGATATGCAACCAAGTTACAAAGGAGGTTAGGCAGGCGAAGGCAGATTACGAGAAATCTTTGGCAAGGGATGCAAAGAAAAACAGCAAAGAGTTCTTTACTTATGTAAACTCTAGAAGGAAGGGGATGAATCAGATTGGTCCACTTGATATTGATGGGTCAACTGTTGATGATCCTGCTCAGGTAGCTAACAAACTAAATGAATATTTTGCATCGACATTCACACGTGAAGAGTTATTCAGCGAGGGGAATGCCAGAGGTGTATTCAACTCTAGCAGTAAGCTACAGAATCTTGAAATAACTGGGAGTAAAGTGGAGGAGAAACTGTTGAAGATAAACACAAGAAAGGCACCCGGGGTGGATGGGATCTATCCAGTTATATTAAAGGAGGCAGCAAAGGAAGTAAGCAAACCCTTAGCCATAATTATGAGAGCTTCCTTGGACTCAGGGGAGGTACCCATAGACTGGAAATGTGCAAATGTGACCCCAATTCACAAAGGAGGATCAAAGGCTGACACAAGTAATTATAGACCTGTGAGCTTAACTTCTGTTCCAGGAAATTAATGGAGGCACTGGTTAAAGAAGCACTGCAGGATCATTTAGACAAGACTTCAGTTATAGCTCAGACACAGCATGGTTTTGTTAAGGGGAAGTCTTGCCTGACCAACTTGATTGGATACTATGATGCAGTCACAAAAGAACTGGATGCAGGGAATAACTTTGATATTATATACTTGGATCTTAGAAAGGCTTTTGATACTGTTGCACATGGAAGACTGCTACACAAATTGGAGCAGTGTGACATTGGAGGCAAATTGCTGCTATGGATAAAGGGGTGGTTGAGGGGGAGAAGACAGAGAGTGGTAATCAATGGACACTGCTCATCGTGGACTAATGTTATTAGTGGAGTCCCTCAGGGCTCAGTGTTGGGTCCATTATTGTTTTCTGTATTTATAAATGATATTGATGATGGTATATCGGGCTTAATGTCCAAGTTTGCAGATGATACAAAGGTTGGCAGGGTTGTCAAGGACACTACTGACACTATGCTGCTGCAACAGGATCTGGAAAGGTTGAGCAGATGGGCTGAGAGGTGGCAAATGAAATTTAACATTGACAAATGTAAAGTACTACACATGGGAAACAGCAACCCCAGAGCAATGTATCAACTCTGTGGTACTACACTGACAGTGGTAGAGAATGAAAGGGACTTGGGGGTGGTTGTGCAGGCAGATATGAAGTTCTCTGAGCAGTGCAGACGGGCTGCAAGAGTAGTTCATGGAGTATTGTCAATGATATACAGGAATTTTTCCAGCAGGGATAAGGAGGTGATTATTCCATTGTATAAGGCGATGGTCAGGCCACACCTAGAGTACTGTATACAGGTCTGGAGGCCTCATTTCAAGAAGGATGTAGAGCTGCTGGAACGAGTACAGAGAAGGGCAACAAGATTAGTGAATGGAACAAAGGGGTGCTCTTACGAAGAAAGGCTTAAGTTTTGCAAATTACAGTGTCTGGAGACTAGGCACCAGCGAGGTGATCTGATAGAGGTGTATAAAGCCTTGAATGGTTTAAGCATGCTCAATGCTGATGGGATTCTTCCTCTAGCTCAGAAAAATCACCTGAGAGGGCATAAATTCAAATTGAGGAAAGACAGATGTAGGATAGACGTGCGGAAATTTGCCTTTAGCCAGCGGGTGGTTGGTTGGTGGAACAGACTTCCATCCCTTGTGGTGGAGGTTGATAGCCTAAATAAGTTTAAGGCTCAGCTGGACAGGTATTTTGAACAAACAGAGGGATGAAGTGGAAGTGGGATTTTTTTTTTTTTTTGGCTGATGCTGCATAAGCTTGCTTTCTTGCATCAAATGCCTCTACTAATGCTAATGCTAAATGAAAAATTAGAAATTTTTGAGACTTACAGGTTCCAACTTACAGGTGGAAGCAGTGGCATAACCATATTACAGATGAGGAAATAATAAAAAAATCTTAGGATAATTAACATCAAATCAAAGGTGAGTGAGTTAAACATAAGTTTGTCTGAGTAGAAAGAATGAGAGGGATGAAGATTAACTAAAGAGATATTCAGAGCAAAAGTGAATGGTAATAGGCCTAGTGTCAAGATCAAGAGCTTTGGCGAATTGGTGGTGTCAGGAAGTATTAGAGGTAAGAGGGTTTACTCTGACTAGGTTCCTGTTAGATCTTTAATTATGGCCAAAGATCTGACAGGAAATAAGATAACATGGAGGAAGATAGTGAATGGAAGGCTGATAATCCAGAGGGACTGATTTGTACTATCATAATGACCTGTGCACCCACTCAGTTTATTTTGATGATTATGATGATACTGTACTGGAAACTCATCAACATCTGGACATTAAAAAAAAAAAATGAAAGAAACTGAAGAAAGAGAAAGATCTCTTTATCATTCTGTTACCTTACTTCAACTGTTTTTTAACAAAAGACATCTCTTAAACTATCTTGAAGCTCCCCACATTTAATTAATGATATTCAGTGTGGATTCCACTGCCAGAAGAGCATTTAACCTAGGTTGATTTTAGAGCTTTGAAGTTTTATTCTACAAGGAGGATTATATTTGTATGTAGCTATGGATATAATGGCACAAAATAAACTTGAATAATCTCTCTTTCTTAAAACTAAACTTGTGAAATGATTCTAAGTTACTAATGTATAACTCACATTTAAGGCCTTGAATGGGTTGAGCACTCTGAATTCTGATGGGATCCTTCCACTTGTTCAGATTACCAACCTACGGGGACATAAGTTCAAATTAAGAAAGGACAGATGTAGAATAGATGTGCGGAAATTTGCCTTTAGCCAGCGGGTGGTTAATTGCTGGAACAAACTTCCATCTGTCGTTGTAGAAGTTGATAGGTTAAATAAATTTAAGGAGGAACTGGACAGGCATTTGGAGGGAATGGTGTGATTTTTTTTTTTTTTTTTTTTTTTTTTTGGCTGATGCTGCATAAGCTCCTACACTTGCTTTCTTGCATCATGTGCCACTACTACTACTACTATTCACAAGTTTAGTTTTAAACCATACAAACTTTCATTTGCCATTATACATAATTATATGCAGTTTATAAACAAGGAAGGGGCATCTAACTTCATTAACCATCCCTCCTGAGAAAATGCTATAGAAAAGTTAAAAGAAATTCAAGTTACTATCCTTGGTATTTTAATGTCAAGATCTTTCCTTTCACCTTTCTCTTGTGTGCATGCATATACACATGCAAGGGATATAACTGTATAATTGAGTCTGTCAGAAGGATAGTGAACCAAATCACTTTTAAATAGTATTGAAAAAAATCAACTTCTAATGTTACTAATGTATAACTCACATTAGTAACGCTGAAACTCTGAAGTCTGCAAATCAGTCTCTGTCATGGAGTACCAGGAATAACTAGTGTTCTTAAGGCAAATATCAAACATAGGCGTGCACAATTTTCAATTTTTTCTGCCACTTTATTTTTATGCTTATTATTATTTTTAAAAATATATAATTTTTACAAAGAGCAGCTGAATTTTAGATCTAGTGTAAATTTGATAGCATTTCAATTTTGATTGCAGTTTGCATTAATAGTATTTTTTTTTTTTTTTTTTTTTTTTTAATTTTAACAGTATATATTTAATAATGGAATTCTGTGAGCATGACTTGGCAAGCCTGATGGATAATAGCGACACTCCTTTTTCCGTGCCACAGGTATGTTTATGCGGCTTTGTATACCTTAACTGTATTCTTTTTATGTACATATTTAATCTGTTTGCATCCATTATGATGTACTAGAACTAGATGGTATTCTATTGAATTATATGTCAATTTTTTTTATAAATTTTTAGTAAAGTTTTATTTTGCATATTTTGAGGAAATCTTAAATATGAGGTGCAATCAAAAAGTTTCCTTCTACTTTATTAAAGTAGAAGGAAACCTTATTAAAAAAACACACTATTAAAATTATTTAACATCATATGGCACAAGCAACAGATACCCAAAGATTGGGAAACAGGAATAGTAATCAATTTACAAAAAAAAGGCTCCAGAAATAACCCTAACAACTACAGAGGGAGAACATTGCTATCAGCTGCATCAGAGCTGTACTCTAAAGAACAAACTTAATGAATATAGAACGAATAAAGTAGTACAAAAATAAAAAGAATAAAAATAAATAAATAAATGAAAAAAAAAAGACCCCAAATAAATAATGAATGAACCAAAACACAAACTTAATAAATATAGTGAACAATGTGGATTCAGAAAAGGAAGAAGTACAATAGATGCCATTTTCTCATTACAACAAATTTTGGAGAAAAGAAGAGAATTTAATATACCAACATTTCTTCTGTTTATTGATTATGAAAAAGCATATGATAATGTAAACTGGGAAAAATTTTGGCAGATTTTATGTGAAGAAAATGTACCAACCCAACTCTGGAAACCAATACAAAGCTTATATAAAAATTCGAAAGTTTGCATTCTAATGCCGACTATCAGCCCCAAGTAAAGGAGTCAAACAAGGATGTTGATTATCACCAAATTTATTAAATAAAATTAAAATTATTAAATAAAATAAAATTATTTTATTTAATACTATAAAATTATTAAAGAATGCAAACAGACAGTTAACAAAAGAATGCAAACAGACAGTTAACAAAAGAATGCAAACAGACAGTTAACAAAAGAATACAATTGAACAACTGGAATAAAATCCAAACTATATTATATGCTGACGATCAAGTTATAATTGCAAAATTGGAGGATGAACTACAGATAGCAGTTAATGAACTAAATAAAATAAGCAAAAAATATGAGATGAAGATCTCCATCTCAGAAACAAAGTCAATGGGATTATGTCAAAAAACATACAAAGAGTCAAAATTGGTTATTGATGACAAAATAATAGAACAAATATCCAATTTCACCTATTTGGGAAATTTAATATCAAATGAAGGGAGAGACATCCACACTAAATTACAAAGATATAATAAAATGAATAGAATGATTAAATGCCACTTCAGAAAACAAATGGGTTATAAATAAGAAAGATGCACAAAAACTAGAAACAGCATAAATGAGATTTTTAAGACCAATCATTTCATGGTCTAGGCTTTACAAGGCTAGACCATCAAAGAAATTTAGATATTCATGAGAAATTAAAAGTAGATAACATAGTTGATGACATAAAATGATATCAGAAAAAATGGATTAGGAGAGAGAGAGAGAGAGAGAGAGTGAGAGCGAGAGATGTAGGTTGACCAAGACAGTGATAGCAAAGTCATGACCACCTCCAAGAGCTACAACAGAATGGGTCTTAAACGACCTAAGTTGGATCAATTTCGTGATGATGATTCCAAAAATTACAGCACATTGAATGAATTTTCTCACAAATGTGTTAGCCCAGTTTTGTATAATTTTTTAAAAAAATTTTAAAGGCCAGTAACTAACTAATGTGATTTTATTTTTAACCCAAAAATCAGTACGATTCATATTATATCAAGTCTTCTTGCCATGCCAATTTACAAATAGTGTATTTTGGGAATTGATCCCAATAGCATTTCTGTTTTGTTACATTTATGAAATTTTTATAATATGGAAATATAAAAAAAAATCTTTAATTAAAAAAAAATATATATATATTTAGATAAAGTGCATTGTGGTCCAGCTGTTTCATGGACTTCATTATCTTCATAGCAATCGAATTATACACAGGTGAGTTTACTTTCTGTAATGATTATTTTTCTGTAATTTGATTTTTTTAAATACTTAGTGTTGGTTTTTTTTTTAATTGCATGCTAAAATCACGTTGTTTGCAGAAAAATTAGAAATTTTCTGTTGAGCATACATTTTTTTCTTTTTTTTAACATCATTTCTCTTAGAGTTCAAAAAATTCAAATATTTTTTGAATTCTTCATCAAAATTTGCAAATTAAAAAAGAATATCAAAGCAGCTTCTGGCTTCATGTAATTTAATTTCTTCTTTACTTTAGCTACAGATTTTGCTGTTGAACTGTTGTTGCTTTTAATTTTTCCATTACTATATGATATCCAATTCCTTCTAGCCATGTTCTTAAATTTCCAAAATTAATATTCTTTTTGCCATCATTGTGCTATGCAATTTGGCATTCTTTATCTTTTATCAAGAAGAACATCATTAAATAGTTTTTCCATGCAAGTACTGTTGTACTTTGCTTTACTTCACTGCATCATTAGTGCAGCACAGTTGTGATAGCACTTTCATGTTATAATTTTTAATATTAACCATTTATGCTCGTATGTCCTGCTCACTGTTAGAATCATCAAAAAAAAAAAAATAGCAAACATACTTAAATTGTTTTTTTTTTATGCAAATGTTTGCAGCTCTGAGTATTACTTCCCTGTTAGGTTGTATGATAGCTGTGATAGTATTGGAAAATAAGAGAAGGAATTTGATATTGATATTGTTGTGTGATGAAATTTCAGTGAAATTCTGTGCAAGTACATTATGTAATAATAACAGCACCTTAATTTTCATTTGCACTTTCTTTTTGAATGATTTTATTTCTTGTACAACGTGATTATGAAACCATTCTGGGAAAAAAAAAAAGTTTGGAATTATATCATTAAATTTTTTTTTTAGGAAACATCTCCATTCAGCATAAAAAGAAGGCAGTCTGAATTAAAGAGGGCCCAAATTAGTGAAGTTAACTCTTTGCAAATCCATCTTGCCATTAGTCTTTACATTCAGAAAACAAAAATTTTTTTTTTTTGTATTCAGCATTACAGTAGACTTTCAGAATAACGGCACCTTCGGGGATTC
Organism: Mastigoproctus giganteus; assembly: GCF_048544385.1. Classification (NCBI taxonomy): domain Eukaryota; kingdom Metazoa; phylum Arthropoda; class Arachnida; order Uropygi; family Thelyphonidae; genus Mastigoproctus; species Mastigoproctus giganteus. The sequence continues at coordinate 8,470,752 of NC_143581.1, forward strand.
AAGGTGCCATTATTTTGATTTTTCCATTATCTAGAAAGTTTTATTTTTAATATATTTAATGCAGAAAAAATTAGCTAAATAACAAATAGAGAGATTAAGAATGCATTTTTATTAACTCCACATAAAAAACATAAACATGTTGATAATCCAATGTTATATTCTGCCATTAATACACTCCTGCTTATGCCCCATTCTATTTTCTTTATTATATCAAGTTAGTCTGTGTGGCACAGTGGTATCGTCACCATCCTCCCCACACCGGGTGGAAAAGGCTTGGGTTCGAATTCCATCGATGATGTGAGGAACTTTAATGGGCTTTTTTATGCCTGAGACTCCATGGCTGAGTCTCAGGCATAGATAGCAAGGTTTTTCCCACAGAAACTGGGGTGTTTCATCAAGCAAAACAGGCAAATCAACCAGAGAACATACCCAATTTACAGACCCAATATACATGGGTATATGAATTAACTTTCCGGTGACCCTAACATAATAGTTTGGATTATATCAAGTTTGTCATTAAGCTTTAATGTTGTTGTTCTTTTCTTCTCTGTATGAAGTTTATTAACTTTAGGAGCCATAGTGAGGGGTTTTTAATTTGAAATAAATGTAAAACAGTGGTACAGAATTTATTTTCAAAATGACGAACATAATAATAGTAATCATGTGACTTATTTTCTTTTTTCACCACTGCAAGACATCTATGCTGTATGTAAACATCCGATTTCAATTTGCCATTATTTGGGGTTATTTTGACAGTCTACTGTATTTCTTTCTAAGTGACTGTTAACTCTTTGTAAATAGCCACTTAGAAAAAAAACTGGGTTCCTATTAGGAAGATCCTGCATTATTTTTTTTAACTACTGGCTCCATTAGTTTCCCTAAAGTCAAGCTTTCAGGCCTATGATTACTCACTTCACTCTTTGATTCTCTTCTTGAATAAGAGAGACATTTGCACATTTCCAGTCTGTAGGGACCTCCCTTTAATCTAAAAATGTAACTTTTAGTCACATAATTATGACTAAAAGTTTGCATAATGCTTCTTTTAATATTAATAGATAGTTTCCATCAGTTCCAAGTGCCTTATTTACTTTTAACTTCAATAATTTTTTTTCCAGTGCTCTGTTAAAAAATATATATATAAGAATAGTTAAATTAGGTTTACTTCTGATATCCCCATCCCAGAAAAAACTTCCTCACTTGAGATTTATGTATTAGTTTAGTACAGGGCCTTCACATATTTGGTTGCCATTGGCGACTAAGAAATCTAACCTGACAACTAGTATTTATGGGTATGGTAGCTGTGAGATTGAACTACAAATTCTTTTTGTGATTACTGTGGTCTATATCTTTCCAAGAATTGGGAAGACTTTTGACCAAGATACGGTACGAAGGAGTCTTAGCCTGCTGTTTTCACCTCTTCATGTGACACACAGAGAAGAATTTCTGCTCAATGCCTCTTCCAGCCCTTTTTTTTTTTAATTTGTTATCCCCCCCCCCTCCTCCAGTCTGGTGACTAACCTTTCAGAAGTGCCACCTAAGTCTTGAGCATATTATCAAGGTGTGGTTTAATATTTCTTTAAGATATAGATTGGCTGCAGATGGGCTGCTATTACAGCTCATGGGATGTTGTCAATGCATACACAAGGTCTTGAAGTCTCATTTTAGGGAAGATGTGGATCTGTTGGAATGAATGCAGAGAAGAACAGTGAGATTAGTGAGGGGGAAAAGAGTACTCTTACAATGAAAAATTTCCATTCTGCAGGTTGCGACTTGTGGAAACTAAGCACCTGTAAAATTTTGATTGAGGTGTCTAAGGCTTTTAATGGGTTGAGTACTAAACATTGATGCCTTCTTCCTCTTGCTCAGACTACATACAAGGAGGCATAAATTTAAATCAAAGAAGGATAAATGTGTGGATATTTCTCCAGTTTGTTCCACCACCAACTACCCACTGGCTTTCAGCCAGTGGGTAGTTGGTTGGTGGAACAAACTTGATGGATTGGTTAAATTGGATGGTAAAAAAGCCCTTCATGGCCATATATCCAGAGGCAATGCATTAGGGATAGCCCCTTTTAATTAGGGGATAAATTTTTTAATTATGATAAATGTTCAGAAACCTTTGATATTGATCAAAATGTTCTGGTTTTCCATTTAACAATATTTTAATGCATTTAACAGCCATTAATGTTTGGCTACTGGTTGTTGTCAGTAACTTTACAAAGTGGAAATAGAGTATATATGCAATTCTAACAGTATGAAAACTTAAGTTATTTTATTTAATTTTTTTTATTTTTTGTAGGGATATTAAAGTACCTAATCTCTTATTGACAGTTGAAGGCTATGTAAAGATTGGTAAGAAAAACTACATATTTTATTTTCTTTTATGACTATATTTTCTTAACAAAGCATAGAAGATTATTCTTATTTTAAAATTGTGCTATACGTTTAAATTGCCTTGGAAGGTTATATTACTTTGTAAATATGAGTGGCATTTAATAAATTATCTACCTACCTATGAAGGAAATGAGATAGAGGCAAAAAAAATTTTATTTTTCAATGTAACTCCACTGAACTTCAATACACTTGTTCCATTTTGTTGGCACTGAGGAAATACCAGACAAATAAAGTTCTTTGTCTTGTCTTTGTTTTGTATTTTCTGTAACTCCTAGCATTCTCACCTTTATTTAGGGTCTATGTGCCCTGTGTGTGAGAAATATGTATATATGAATAAATAAATAAATAAAACTAAATGCAACTAGGCATAATATTTTAAGAGTTTAAGATTCTATATTTATATAATATCAGTGTAGATATACCATAGACAACTCTTAAATAAAAACTATGATAGTAGTGTGAAAAGCATCATTTCATCTATATGTCTTCATATTGTGCTCATCCTTCAAATGAGTTGCCCATGTATTGCACTACCTCTAATAAGTAACGCTTCACTAATAAAGAAAGACTATTGCTACTTATTCTCAGTGGTGCCACCATCCAGATGGCACCATTTGAAAGCTAGTTGGCTTTTCATCGGTGGGTGGGCAGGTACCCTGGTGTTGCAAGTGAAGCCTTACTTATTCGAAGTAGTGACACATGGGCAACTTATTGTGAAGGATGAATAGATATGGTGTATCTACACCGATATTGTATAGTAATGTTTATTATGTATTTGTACATAGTAAAAAATGGATGAAGGAACTGAAAAATGAGAAAATTATTTTATTATAATATGTTACACAATGTAAGGTTAAGTAAAGTTTATTGAAGTTACACTATTTTTCAGTTGTATGAACAAAGAATGAATCCAAAGTTGTTCGCGTTTTTTTTTTTTTTTTTTTGTATTTTTCAGATAAAATTGTGTTATAGCATTTAGTTATGTCTTTAACTTTGTGCTTAACGTTTGTTGCATGATTGTGAAGGAGATTGTTCTCACAAAAATTATTCAAGTGCTTGGTCAATTTTCTCAAGGGAAAAAGCTTTAATTTTCAAATCCTCGTAACTGCGGGGACTTGGATAATGAATACTCGGATACTGGGTACTTCATGTACTTCATGTGTACCCCCTGTACTTCATGTGGTGAACTGTCTTTTGCTAAACCTAAATCAGTTATCAGTTATGATTTGTTAAACCATAAGTGTTTCAAGTATGTTATATTAGAAATTGGCACAAAAATAATTATGCTTTTAATATATAGAAAAGAAGCAATATCTATATTATACTTGAATTGATTATTGGTGAGAAAGAGATTGAATTAAGCAAGTAGTTAGAATTTTCAATGGTAGGTAAGGGTTACATATGCAACCCTTACTAGTTGGCCAACAGTTCTTCTTGTTGCCCAACAGTTCTTCTTGTTGCCCAACAGTTCTTCTTGTTGCGACAAGTTGATATTATGTGTTATGCAGAGCATAACACTATCCTTATGAGATCTGCATAAAACAAATGTATCCTTGGACAATGAATTGCAACTGCCTTTTGTATTATAATTCTCCACACACAGTAGACCACCTGTGGTTGGATTACATTCTTTGGTGTCATCATCTATGCTGAGCATAGAGTTGAATTCTTTGTTAGTTCAGTTTAGTCTTGATTGATTAAATTATTATAATTTCTTATATGTAATTTCTGCTGTAACCTATAATGTCTAATGTGTGTTCTTTGTAAAATGTTTATTTCTTGTTGAAGTGTATTCTCTATATATTTTTTGGAATGATTTTTGATTGTATATTTCTGTAAATGCACTTTGTATTTTAATTATGTTGGTAAATAATCTCAATTAACTACTTTTTGCTTACTGCTGTTGTTGTATGTTGCAGTAAGCACACTTAACTACTGTTTGTTTATTGCTGTTGAGGAGCACAAACCTTTTGCTTTATTTAGTAAAGTAAATAAATGATATTTTTAATATCCTGCTGGTTAGCTTAAAGGTCATATGATTTGTGGCAGTCAAGTTCCTGGAATGGTGCAATAAAAAGAACATAAAGTGTGAAGGAGCTCAAAAATGGTTTTATTTTTATTCAAAGTAATCACCACATGTGATTGAATGCACTTATTACACTGTTTTAAAGTTTCTGAAAAGAGTCAGTGAAGGCTTCCAAAGAGACAATCTTCAGTTTGGTGGTTATGTTTTTCTTTATGTCATCAACATCCTGAAATCTCTTTCCTTTGAGTGCAGTTTTCTCTTTCGTTTGAGGGCTTTAGGAAAGAGGAAGAAGTCCTCTGGTGCTATATTGGGAGAGTTGGGTGGATGGTTGATCTGTATAATGTGTTTCATCAGAAATATCTTCTCAACAAGTGCAAATGGACAGGGACATTGTCATTCAACGAGAACCAGCTGTCATTCTCTCAAAATTTTGGCTTCACCCATGAAATATGCTTCAATAGTCTTTGAAGCATTTTTATGTAAAACGCAGCATTGAATCTCTCTCTCTCCCCTCCCCCTTCAGGTACAAATTCCTTGTGAATCACACCCTGTTTATCAAAAAATGTGATCAGTATTGTATTAATCCTGGAAATCCTCATTTCGAGAGGTTGATGGATGCCTACTTCTTTGGTCATCATGAACATCCTGAAGTCCACTTATACCATTCAGTACACTGGTACAACTTAATGTTTCATCACCATAAACAGTTTTTATCACCTCATGCATTTCTGTTGCAGATTTTCCTAGTTTAAAGCAAAATTTGATATTTGTTCATTGCTCCATTGCAAAATCATGACATGGAACGTTAATGCTAGTGATGAAACTGTTTGTTACTTGCAGTCTATAACAGAGCAATATGGCCTTAGTTGCTAATGCTCATGAAAACCAAATAACAACAACAATAGCAGTCTATAAGCCTGCTAAACAATCTTTGTACCACCATCTGTTGGAGGAAGTATGAACAACATACCACTTTTGTTTCTTTTCAAAAACATGACTGCAACAGAACCAGTCTGGGTACTTTATTGCTGCACCTCATATTTGTCCTACAAAAAAAAAAAAGAACAAACATTTGAACTGTAATGTATTAGAGAAAGTACTATGTAATCAAATTAAAAAGTTCCAAATTTAAATCCTTCAAAGACCGTAGACAAAAATGCCAAAAAAAGTGCTGCCTTGAACATTTTAGACCATGACTATATATTAAATGTATCATAGTGTTTGAGACCAGCTAGCAAATACATAAATAGGAACAATAAATAATTCAGGCTATAGAAAGATGATTATTGACTAGATATAGGAAAATAGTGGCATTCCCCACATAGCTGTTTCATACATTATCATACCCTCTTCAGTGGGAAGCTAGGCATATCAGAAAACTCAAATGACCAAATGAACTCATATATCCTTTTTTTTTTTTTTTAATGTAAACTGGGTGCAATTATTTTTTAGTTCCAGGTAAACTGTAAACCATATCATAAGTAAGGGATGTGGGGGAGAACAGAAATAAATCAAACTCAGATAACTAATAATTTTGATTTATTTCTGTTTCCCCATCTCCAAAACATCGACACTTGTCATGATAGAGAATCACTATTTTATGGTACTAAGCATAATAACATTCAATAAAAGGAGCTTGGTCTACCGAACTGGATAGTGTTAAGGCAAAATGATGCCCTTATATTGGGTGGGTGGGTGGGTGGTAGGTACAAATCCATTCTTCATCAAATGTTTGGGGACTGCATTACCAGCAGAGTCTTTAAGATCTGGCTACGTTCTAAAGATGTTAATCCTCTTGTCATTATGGGGTTACCTTAGACTATTGGCCATGATAGGTTCTGTTGTTGTATTGCAATAAAGATTTATTAATACTCTAGGTGACCAGTAATCCTCTTTGACAGTATCAAAGAGAATTACTGCTTATGTTAGGCATCTGAAAGGTATTTTAATGGATGTGATCAAACTGTTATCCCTCATATTCAACAGGAAACTAGTTGGTGACATCAGAACTTAATACATTTGCTGCTGGTTTATCTGATGAATGTTTCGACCTGAGATTGAAAACCACAGGATTGAGTCAATCTGGATTAGAAAGGGCAGAAACCTTTTTTGAGCTTTCTCCTCACTGCAGCTAAATTAAGTGCTTGACAAAAATATCTGGTTTTCCTTCTGTTAATTGGAATAAAATGTTTTAAAAGTAGGGTGGTTTTTCCTCCAAGTGGGTTTTTGTGCCACAAAATTCCAAATCAAATCATATCCTCCAAGTGGATTAAAATCTGAAGCCTCATATTTGTGTTCAGGAAGCAGTGAACATGTTAATGAGTTCTTGTTCTAGAAAGATGATTATTGACCGAACTGGACCACTGGTTTTGATTTTATACCATCTGTTGTGTACTCTTTTGGAAAATTACTTGTATTTCTGTGATAGAGTCCCATCATTGAATATTACTGTTCTGCTAGTTAATGTGCTTTTTCTCTCTCCCTTACCCCCTCCCTCTCCCATTCAGGAGATATAGTTATTTAAAAATGTGATGTATTTTTTTTTTCACATAACAGAATTTTTAAATGAGAAATCAAACAAGATATTTTAACTTAAAAGAAATTAGATTTATGCAGTTGTAATTGATATGTTCTTATTTTTACAGCTGATTTTGGATTGGCTAGAAGATGTGAATCATCATCACAGTCCATGACCCCTGGTGTAGTCACTTTATGGTATATATTTTAGAATTTTCCTTTCTTCAACAAATCAAATTTTATACTTGCATTACCATATTTTCCTGACCATAAGATGCCTAAAATTCCTGGTGCACACAGTAATATACACTGTGATCACTGAATTATGACCACCCCTATGAAAATTGAATGTGACTCATTGACCATGTGAGGTACGAGAGTGTGGAGTTAGTTGACCTACGCAGCATAGATAAGGTGTCAGTGGTTCAGTAGGTAGTAAAATTCTGAGTGTGATGGGTAAAAGGAAAGATTTATCGGGATTTGATAAAGGACAGATTGTGGATGCTCAATGAGCTGGTGCCTCGATTTCCAAAATAGCTGAACTGGTGGAGTGTTCAAGACTGCCGTAGTTAAAGTGTACCAGGACTGGCATCAAAATGGTCAAACAATGACTCGATGGCAAAACTGCAAAGGTCAGCAGAAGGTTGATGTTAGAGGTGAGCACTGGGTCCGACAACTCGTACAGGCGAACAGGCACATCAATACTGAAGAGTTGACTACCCAATACAACAGAGGCCAACCTGGAACAATATCTGGCATGACCATGCGTGCATGCTCGCACATATGGCTATACCAGCAGACGACCCCTACGGCATCCTCTCCTAACCAGGGTTCATCGGTGTAAACGACTCACCTGGTGCAAAGAGCATGCAAGTTGGACATTAGAAGACTGGAAGAAGGTGTGCTGGTTGGATGAGTCACGTTATTTACTCCATACCTTGGATGGTCATGTACAGATTTGGTATCAACAACATGAGGCTCTTCATCCATCATGCATGGTATCAAAAGTGCAGGCCGGTGGAGGCAGTTGTATGGTGTGAAGCATGTTTTGCTGGCAGGAACTTGGACTCTTGGTGCATGTGGAACAACGTATCAGTGGTCTCTGCTATTGTTGACGATAGCATATCAGTGGTCTCCGCTATCATCAACTGCTTGCTGACCGCTATGTTACACTTTTTCCCGAATGGCGATGGTGTCTTCCAAGATGACATTGCGCCGAGCCATTGGGCTCTTGTGCAGGAATGGTGTGAGGAACGCGGTTCTGACTTCCAGCATATCGATTGGCTTTCGAACTCCCCTGATATCAATCCCATAGAGCACTTGTGAGACACTATGGAAAGGCATATCAGGTGTCTGGATACACCAATCACCTACACACAGCTTGGTTGGCCATACTTCATGAACGCTTCCGACATCTTGTTGAAACAATGATAAGTCGGATAGCTGCTGTACTGAGGGCAAAAGGAGGACCTATGGAGTATTAGATAGGTGGTCATAATTCAGTGATCGCTCAGTGTATATACAACTTCTCTTTTTTTTTAAAATTTTTTTTAGATTGTGTATTAGTGGTAGTAGCAGTGGCAAATGATGCAAAGACAAAAAAAAAAAAAAAAAAACAATCCTACACACATCTCCCATCCATATCCTTCAAGAATTTATCTCCTTCCTTGAATTTATTCAAACCATCCACTTAACCATCCAGAGAATCTGTTCCAACAAACCACTCATGGCTGAAGAAAAACTTCCCGCATCTATTCTGGAACCATTCTTACTCAATTTAAATTTAAGACCCCTCACGTGTGTATTCTCAGCAAGAGGAAGAATGCCATTCATATTCAGCTTAGTCAATCCATGCCTTGAACACTCAGATCACCTTTGGGATGATCAATCAGATAACCCCACAGGTACTTAGTCTCCAGAAACTGCAATTTGCAGAACTGACACCTCTAGATAAAAGCACCCTTTTGTTCCCTTCACCAATCTGGTTGCCTTTCTCCGCACCTGTTCCAGCAGATCTACATCACTTTTTTTTTTTTTTTTTTTTATGAGAACCCCAAACATGAGAGGTATTAGAACTTATAGTACTTAGTACCGTGCTTGGGTTGGAGGTTGAGAAGACGAAAGAAGATATTTGTTGATATTGGACTTGAACTTCTGTAGATTGTAATTTTCAGGAAATACGTATCAAGGAAGGTTGTTCCAGAAAACGGCAGTTGAATGAATAAATGAGGAAGATGAAAAGTTGGTTCTGTGGGTTTGAAGTTGGACAGTAAATGGATGTTGGCTGGTGGCGGCACATGTTCGGACTGTTTTGAAAGAGAGAGCGGGAATTATAAAAGCCAATTCAGAAGAATAGTGCCCATGGAAGTATCTGTAGAAGAGGCATGCAGCAGAAACAGTGCGTCTGTGAGAAAGTGAGTGGAGAGACTCTGTTAGAGATGAATCATTAATTAACCTAACTGCCCTCTTCTGAATGGAATCAAGAAGCCTGAGAGAGGTTTTGGGGGCACCACCCCAGATGTGGGAACAATATTCCATGGCAGGGCAGATTTGCAATTTATACAGAGTGAAGAGTGAGCAGCTGTTTGGAAGGCGAAAGCGAAAGAGGCGAGAGCGAAAGAGAAAACCAAGTTTTTTAGATGCAGAGGAAGCAATATTTGTAATGTGCTTGTGCCAAGAGAGATTAGAAGTCAGGGTAATCCCCAAAAGAGATATATCATTTTGCCTAGAAATCGGAGTGTCACTAAAGATAAGCATAGGAGCAGAAGAATCCTTTTTGCGAGATATAAGACAAGATTGAGTTTTAGAAGGGTTGAAATCAACTAAGTTGTCTTTGCCCCACTGGAGAATTACCTGAAGATCGGCATTTAAGGAATTGGCAGCAGATTTTGGAGAACTTGAAGCTGATTGAGCTGGACAAGGTTTCTCAAAATGGAAAGTTGAATGCAATGTGCTATCATCGGCAAAACTATGGATAGGATTTCCAGTCAATGGAAGAAGGTCATTGATATTCAAGAGGAAAAGAGTGGGGGAAAGAACTGAACGTTGGGGGACACCGGCATTAGTGGAGAAGTTAGAAGACAGAGAGCCATCTACCATCACCCTCATGAGCGATCAGAGAGAAAACTGGATAACCAATTACTAAAAACAGTTGGCAAACCATAAGATGGAAGCTTGTTTAGAAGATCTTTATGCCAAACACGATCAAAAGCCTTTGAGATGTCAAGAGCAACTACTTGTGTTTCACTGAACCTTTCCATTGAATTAGTCCATAAATGGGTAACATAAGCCAGAATATCACCAGTGGATCGACACTGACAGAATCCATTCTGGCGATCGTTGATTAGATGGAAGGTTTCTAGGTAGTTTAAGAGATGGCGGTTAATTGATTTCTCCATTACTTTAGAAAGAGCAGAAGTAATTGCAATGGGACGATAATTGGATGGGAGGGATTTGTCACCCTTTTTAGGAACTGGTTGGATATGAGGAAATTTCCAAGCAGAAGGAAAAACACCTTTGGAATAAGAAAGTGAAAAAAGGCGGCAAAGAATAGGAGTAAGTTCAGGAGCACAGGTTTTGAGAACAAGTGGAGAAATACCATCAGGACCTGGAGCTTTCTTAGCATCAAGATTCATCAAAATTCTTCTGATATCCTTTTGACGGAAGACCACAGGAGGCATTGAATGGAGCGTGTTAGGAATGGTGGGAGGTGTGTTACCAAGATCATTAAGACATGAGCTCGAAGAAAAATGGGATGCTAGCAGGTCAGCTTTATCCTTGGCTGAAGTGAGAACAGAACCATCTGGTTTGGACAGAGGTGGGAGCAGAGATGGGTAAAAGTTGCGGCCAATAGCTTTGGCAAGAGACCAGAATGCTCGGCTACCATTAGGGCAAGAAGCAAGTTTTCTACTCTTAGCCTGTTCAAACTCTAGTTTGGACTGATTAATAACTGCTTTACAATTGTTGCGAGCTTTGGTGTAGGCAGAAAATGAAACTGAAGAATTAGAAACAAGCCAATTACGATATGCAACATTCTTCTCTTGGACAGCCTTAGCACATTTATTGGAAACCGAGGTTTAGATAAAGGATGAGATTTTAAAGTGGAGTGTGGGATAAAGGATTCCATTCATGCAAGAATAATTTCACTGACACGATCTGAGCAAATGTTGACATCAGAAGTTTTGAAACAGTAATCAGACCAAGGAAAAGAAGAAAAGAAGTCTCGCAGGTCATCCCATTTTGCATTCATGTAATGCCAAACAATAAGAGTTTGGGAATAGCCATGAGATAAAGGTTCCATTGGAGAAGAGACAATCACTAAGTTGTGATCTGAAGTGCCTAAAGGACCTCTCACTTCAACTTTGTACTTAGAAGGGTTGTTTGTGAGAAAAAGATCAAGCGTATTGGCTGTATGATTAGGATTGTCCGGTCTTCTTGTAGGTAAATGAACAATCTGTGCTAGGTCATTAGTAATTGCAAAAGCCTCAGCATCTCGACCTGCTGGGTCGGTGTGACTAGAAAACGGAAGCCAGCTGGAGGAAAGTCAAGTTGCAAAGAGAGGAAGTCAAAAAGCTCCAAGTGATTAGTGGAGTTGGGAGAACGGTAGAGACAACAGATGAATTTTACACAATGAGGTAGAGAGATTTTAAGCCAGAGAAGATCAAACAGAGGAGATTCCAAATTGCCAAGTCTCTGACAGGGAATATCAGAATGGACATATGCACAAGTACCACCTTTGAGGCGAAAGGAATCATACAGCAAATAATTTGGACATCTGAGATGAGCAGTAGTTGAATCAACTGATAACTGAGATTCAGTCAGAAAAAGTACTTGGGGTTTGGAAGACTGCAAGTGGAAATAGACATCGTTGAGATTGGAATTGAGACCACGTATATTTGTGAAATAAATTAGGAAGTCCTTGGGAGGTTTAGATCTTTTCGCAGATAAGCTTGCTCTATTATTTTGACAATTCATGGTGTATTCAATAGTAAGAAAAAGTGGGTGGGACATGCTGTATGAAGCAATGAAATTTTTGGATATGCCGTACATGTGGTAAGAATATACCCAGATCCTTGACATAACGTGGCCTCGACAATGCTCCCCGCATACACACTACTCGGACTTCCTCCAGTCACTATCTGGCAGAGTAGAGGTAGCAAGATTATACACTAGCTGATCCGGAAGCCTCCTAGAGAGTTACCAATAGGTTTGGTCCGGTGTACTATCTAGCGGCCATCCTGCGAACACTGTTTTAGAGCTGTACCCTCGAAATGTAAGGAATATTGGATCTCGCCACGACATTCATCATAACCTCAAAAATCATCAATCATACTGCATGATGGAAGAGATAGGGAAGGGTTGGCCGGAACTTAGCTCTAGAGACTAAACATGTGTTCCACCACTTCAAGCCTCCAATAAGCAAAGTAGTGGTATTTCATCGGTTGATGAGAGTCATCTACCACCTAGTACTGCCTGGTAACATAGAGGGGCGGCATTCCTCCATGTGGTGTGGGCGCCACACCTCGACCCCTCCTTACGTTGGTTCACACCTGGGTGGTCACCCACCATGTACTTGTGCATGAAGGTTATACCCAGGATTACTAACAGTCCCACCATCGTGAAGGTGCAAGCAGAGGATTTGGCTGTCATAGACCGTCCGGACTTCGCTGAAATTGGGTCCACTTGACTTGAGTGTCACCCGAATATCAGTTCCATCAGCGTTTTAGACTCCCAGGTAGCAAGAACAGCTTGTCTGGCATATCTGAGAGAATGTCTGTGACAACCTCAAGGACCACACTTCCTAAAGTGAGACCTCCAGACTTGTATACAATATTCAAGATGCAGCCTAACTATGGCCTTGTACAAAGGAATAATCACTTCCTTTTCTCTGCTAGTCAAGTTTCTGTATATCTTGACAAAACCCCATGAGCTGTTCTGGCAGCATGTCAGCACTGCTCAGAGAATTTGATATCTGACTGCACAATGACCCCAAGGTCTTTTTCATTTGCCACTACCCTGAGTTTAGTACCACACAGTTGATAAGTTACTCTGGGATTACTGCAACCCATATGCAGTACCTTGCATTTGTCAATGTTAAACTTCAACTGCTATTTCTCAGCCGATTGACTAAATTTTCCTAGATCTTGTTGTAGTAGCTCACCCTGATTATTGTCATTAAAAACCCTGCCAACCTTTGTATTATCCGAAAACTTTGGCAATATGCCTGATATACCTTCATCAATATCATTAATAAATATTGAAAACAACAATGGGCTCAACATCTGGAAAGTTAAAATCATCCATTACAAGACATTCTGATTTACTAGCCCACTCTATTTCTCTGTATAACTGTTTGGTATACTCATCACAGTCATTAGGTCTATAACACACTCCTATTCTCAATTTTGTATCACACCAAAATTGAAATCAATTTGAGATCTTGTACACACCAATCTGACTCAGCATTGTACTGCTCACCCATGTTGACTGGATGCACTGCCTTATATTTAATATGCTTCTTAACTAAGAGCATAACACCTCCACCCCTCCTCTCTTGTCTGTCCTTTATACTTCCCATATTCAAATTCAGCATCACTTATGTGTAAGTGACACCATGGCTCTGCTTTCCCTACAATGTCTACATTTAATGTAAACATTTGAATCAGTAATTCAAATTCATCAATTTTATTTACAATATTGTGGATGATAGTGTGCTGTTGAATAATAGATTGCAAAAATCTTTGAATAAAAATAAAGGTTGTATAATTTGGTATGAAAATTTGCACAATAACAAAAATTATTAAAGTTGGAAAAAAAAAAAAAAAGAAAAAAAGGAAAATAACCTCAAAAATCAATAACCTCCAAAAATTTGTACAGGTTAAATTTTGTTTAATCTAAGAATAGTCTTTAATGAAAATGGAAGATTTTACATGGAAATAATAGGAAGTGTAGGTAGCCAGTTATACAAATTCATTATGGTGCAAAGGGAAATTAAAGACAAATTTAGCTGTTTATAACACAATTTTTAGGTTGATCAAAAATTGGAATCCTATTGATAGAGTTTTAAGAAAAATAAATTAAATTAAATAAATATTACAAGTGAGGATTTATGAAACATTCTGAGTAACAAATATCCAATCAAAAGTAAGTGAAGAAAGCTTAGGGTGATATGGGTGTGTAGAAAGATTGAATAAGAATATCCTAGAGAAAAGAATATCCTAGACCTCATCATCACACATGAATCAGATGACATAACAGGGCTGACAGTAGAGGAACCAGTAGCAGGAAGTGATCACGGAGTTCTACGGTGGATGATGACGAGAGAGGAAGCAGAAGTAAAAGGCAAAGGAATGGGTTTTAATTTCAGAAAAGGAAATTACGATGCCTTAAGGTACTACATGGCCTCTATTAACTGGGTAGATATCGCGCAGAGAATGAATACAATTGAACTGTGGTACGCTTTTAAAACATTAATCACAGATGCCTTGAATGCGTATATACCATTAAAAAAATACTCCACGAGAAGGGTTCCAAGTTGGATGAATAGTGAAGTTGCCACATTACTTGAGCAGAAAAAGGTGGCATGGAAAAGTTACAGAGCAATAAAAAGTACTGAAGCCTATAACAGCTACAAGGTGATGTGTAATAGAGCCACAGAAAAGGTTCGACAGGCAAAGGCAGTTTATGAGAAATCACTAGCAAACAGAGCAAAGAGGGGGGGGGGATAAAGAATTCTTCACATATATAAATGCCAAGAAGAGCAGGACAAACCAGATCGGACCTTTATGTAAGGGAAAGGGGATAGTAATAAATACACCAGCTGCCGTTGCAGATGAACTCAACAGTTATTTTGCATCGATATTTACAAATGAAAAGCCTTTTGTGGCAAAGGGAAATTGTGGGAGCGAAGTTAAAAAATATGTAATTAATGATATTGAAATTTCGCAAGATTATTTAATGAAAAAACTTTCGAGCCTACAGACCAGTAAGGCTCCTGGAGTTGATGGAATATACCCTATAATCTTAAGAGAGGCGGCAAGCGAGTGCATTGAACCATTGAGGCTAATTATGCGAGCATCATTAGACTCTGGGGAGATTCCCTTGGATTGGAAAAGTGCAAATGTATCTCCCATACATAAGGGTGGCTCTAAAAGTGAAGTTGGAAATTATCGACCTGTCAGTCTGACTTCAGTAGTAGGGAAAATCATGGAGGCAATGATCAAGGGTGGAATTCAGGATCATTTGGATCGAATTGAAATTCTCAAGGATACTCAGCATGGTTTCGTAAAGGGAAAATCATGTTTAACAAATCTGGTTCGCTATTTCGAAAGGGTCACTCACGAGCTGGATTTAGGGAATAATTTCGACATTGTTTATTTAGATTTCAGCAAAGCTTTTGACTCAGTCCCACATGAGCGGTTGCTTTATAAGCTGGAACAGGTTGGAATCACTGGGAAAATCCTTAGATGGATAGAAGGATGGCTTCAGGGCAGGAGGCAGAGGGTTGTGATAAATGGCTATTCCTCAGATTGGGTTGATGTAAGAAGTGGGGTTCCCCAAGGATCAGTATTAGGACCACTGTTGTTTTTAATTTTCATAAACGACATTGATGAAGGGATAGAGGGCGTGATGTCTAAATTTGCAGATGATGTTAAAATTGGTAGAGTAGTTAATGATCACTGTCAAGCTGAGCTTCTTCAGAGAGACCTAGATAGACTTCAGGAATGGTCAGAAAAATGGCAGCTGTGCTTTAATCCAACAAAGTGTAAGGTATTACACCTGGGAAACAGTAATCCCAAAATAACTTATTCACTTGGTGGAGTTCAACTAAAGCCAGTACTGGAGGAAAGGGACTTGGGTGTTACGATACGGTCAGACATGAAATTCTCTGAGCATTGTAAACAGGTTGCAAGGAAGGCCCATGGTGTCCTATCAATGATCTATCGAACTTTTGCAAGTAGAGATAGGGACGTGATAATCCCATTATATAAGGCTTATGTTAGACCACACTTGGAATACTGTGTTCAAGTATGGAGACCGCACCTGAAGAAAGACATCGAGCTTCTTGAAAGGGTGCAAAGAAGGGTAACTCGCCTGGTGAGATCGGCAAAAGGGCGTCCTTATGAAGAAAGACTTCGAATATGTGGGTTGCAGAGTTTGGAAACTAGACACCTTAGAGGAGATTTGATTGAGGTGTTTAAGGCTCTGAGAGGCATCAGTAAAATGAATGAGGACAAAATTTTCAAGATTACAAATGATGCTAGAACTAGGGGACATAAATTCAAGTTACGGGGGGAAATGTTTAGATTGGATTGCAGGAAGTTCTATTTTAGCCAGCGAGTTATAAATTACTGGAATAAGTTGCCTTCATGGGTGGTAGAGGCCGACAGTTTGGGGAAATTCAAAGGTCATCTGGATAGTACTTTCGGGTAAGGGAAGCACATAGGATGATAGGTTTAATTTCCTTTTTATTTATTTTTTATTTTATTAATTATTATTATTTATTTATTTTTTTTTTTTGTTTTTATCGTTGTTTTGTTCGGATTTATATTTTTTTTATTATTTTTTATTTTTATTTTTTTTTTTTTTGGCTGGTGCAGCATAAGCCATAGGCTTTCTTGCACCATGCGGCCGTTACTAATACTAATACTAATACTAAATACTAATAACATTTATCCAAGACAGGCAGTGCCCATTGGTAACACTCTTGTGTTTTCCCACTACACCATCTCTTTATTAATAACTGTAACTTGAACTTAATGCCATGCTGCTCCAGTTTGTGTTTGTACAGCAGTTGTTTTTTTTTATATGCAACAGTATCAAAAGCTTTTTTGAAATCTAAGTATATAATGTCAGAATTATTTTTTTCATGCAGTTCCTTTGTTACTGCAATGTAATATTAAATCAAATTGGTCAGACAAGATCACCTCTTAATAAATCCATGTTGTGACAAATATAAATGCACTATTGTTGTTGTTGTTTGGTTGGTTTTTAGGAGCATTAGCAACTAAGGCCATATTGCTCCGGGATATGCGGTGGTCATTCCCTGACCTTTCCGCATCCTCCATATTTGGTGGTGACGGGCTCGAACCCCGGTCTAATCAAGAAGCGTGTGCTACGCACTGCTGCTCCTTCCCACCTGGCTACGGAGGCACCTACACTATTGTGATTAAGTGTAACTTAATTGTGATTGAGTATGTGATTAAGTATAACTGCACTATTTTGACTAAGATGGTATTCTTTGATTTGTCCTTTGAGAAAGTGAGTTATTATTAGCTATAATTCACTGATTATAAAACATTAATGAAATTTAACATATTAATCACCATAATGTTAATGAAAAATTTGATATCTAGAGTCACCAGTTTTTTTTTTTTTTTTTTTTTGTTTTTTTTTTAATGTAATTATACCATGATTGATATATGACAAATATATGATGACATATTCAAAAAATCATATTTCAGAATGCCAAGTCATCTGGATTCATTTTAGATTAAAGATTATGCTGTCTATAACATAAATGTTGTGTCATGTGGCTTAATTCTTAAAAAAAGTGAGACACATGCTGTATCTGATGGTGATTAACTTATTAATAACAATCAGTTTGTATGGAAAATGTATCAGTTTGATTTATGGTTTCTTGAAATGAGAAAGCATAAATCTATATATATATATATATAATCATCAAGAATAATACAATAGAGAAGTTATATGCTATAGGGGGGAAGAAAATTAAGAATTAGATTAAATGAGATTAGATAAGACTGAATTACAATAACATGAATTATGGATCAGGGTCACTGCTATCGCAAAAGTACCCTACAGCCATAATGTATATATAAAATATTATTAGTATAAAATACACTAAGTAGATGTTTATGCATAGAAATGAACTAATGAAAATACGGTGTACCCTGGGAGCAATATACGTTGTGAACGAAAAGGCGAAGAAAGGAACCGGAAAAAATAATTGTAACGATAGAAAAGTAAACCAAATGAATTTTTTGATTATTATTATTATTTTTTTTTTTTTCCGGTTCCTTTCTTCCCCACCTTCATTCACAATGTATATCGCTCCGAGGGTACACCGTATTTTCATTAGTTCATTTCTATGCATAAACATCTACTTAGTGTATTTTATACTAATAATATTTTATGTGTGTATATATATATATGAAATATGAAAACGAAGAAGTGGAAAAAAAGGAAAAACAGGAAAAACAGTACGTGTACCTGAATGCGCAAAGCAGCAAAACAGGATACATGTATATAAATAAGTGTCATCGATGAAAGTAAAATAAAATAAAATAAAAATAAAAATAAATATAGATGGAGAAGTTATTAAACACAAAATGCCGAGCCTAGGGCAAATTGTGTTAGCAACGAATCCATCTAAAGGGAAGGAGTGGGGATTGCATTTTGCAATCCCCTAGGCACGGCATTTTGTGTTTAATAACTTCTCTATCTATATTTATTTTTATTTTTATTTTATTTTATTTTACTCTCATCGATGACAGTTATTTATATACATGTATCCTGCTTTGCGCATTCAGGTACATGTACTGTTTTTCCTGTTTTTCCTTTTTTTCCACTTCTTCGTTTTCATATTTCATGTATTTCATTTAATTTTAGCTATCTGCAGCTTTGCGCGTGGCTACTTTTAAATGCAATCCCCACTCCTTCCCTTTAGATGGATTCGTTGCTAACACAATTTGCCCTAGGCTCGGCATTTTGTGTTTAATAACTTCTCCATCTATATTTATTTTTATTTTATTTTATTTTACTTTCATCGATGACACTTATTTATATACATGTATCCTGTTTTGCTGCTTTGCGCATTCAGGTACACGTACTGTTTTTCCTGTTTTTCCTTTTTTTCCACTTCTTCGTTTTCATATTTCATGTATTTCATTTAATTTTAGCTATCTGCAGCTTTGCACATGGCTACTTTTAAATGCAATCCCCACTCCTTCCCTTTAGATGGATTCGTTGCTAACACAATTTGCCCTAGGCTCGGCATTTTGTGTTTAATAACTTCTCCATCTATATTTATTTTTATTTTTATTTTATTTTATTTTACTTTCATCAATGACACTTATTTATATACATGTATCCTGTTTTGCTGCTTTGCGCATTCAGGTACACGTACTGTTTTTCCTTTTTTTCCACTTCTTCGTTTTCATATTTCATGTATTTCATTTAATTTTAGCTATCTGCAGCTTTACGTGTGGCTACTTTTAAATGCAATCCCCACTCCTTCCCTTTAGATGGATTCGTTGCTAACACAATTTGCCCTAGGCTCGGCATTTTGTGTTTAATAACTTCTCCATCTATATTTATTTTTATTTTTATTTTATTTTATTTTACTTTCATCAATGACACTTATTTATATACATGTATCCTGTTTTGCTGCTTTGCGCATTCAGGTACACGTACTGTTTTTCCTGTTTTTCCTTTTTTTCCACTTCTTCGTTTTCATATTTCATGTATTTCATTTAATTTTAGCTATCTGCAGCTTTGCGCGTGGCTACTTTTAAATGCAATCCCCACTCCTTCCCTTTAGATGGATTCGTTGCTAACACAATTTGCCCTAGGCTCGGCATTTTGTGTTTAATAACTTCTCCATCTATATTTATTTTTATTTTATTTTATTTTACTTTCATCGATGACACTTATATATATATAGTTCATTGTAAAACTAAAAGCTTTACAATTAATCAAATTTTAAAGATAAAATTTGAATTAAAAAATAATTTCCACTGTTAGTATTTGGATAAGCTATCATAATATTAATCAGTTAGGAATTTAGTGTTAACTTTAAATATTACAGGTAAGTAGTGGCATTTAGATCATCTATATTTATGATTGTTTAAAATTTCTTTATTAATATACAGACACTCCACGATTAATGTAAGGGTTGCATTCCGCACAACTCTACGTAAGTTGGAATTTCCCCCGTGCTTGTGCAACACTTGCAACTGTGCATGCTGAATTGATTGAATCAAAAAAGAAATGTTCGACAAACATGTGTATAGAGTTATTTATTGTATTTATTCAATTTTTTATCTCATGCACAGGAAAACTTACAAAAGTGTACAATTTAAAAAATTATAAAATTACAAAATTACATTCTTCTCCCTCTATTAACTCCTCCACGTCTTTGGCAACAACCTCCAACTGAAGCAGCTCTGCAACCTTTACAATCTTATCTGTAACCTCTTCATGTGATTATTCTTTTTCAGACTCTTCGAAGCCATGTGCTGTGGGCATATTTTCTTCCATGCGGCATTTAAACAACTTTTAGTAATTTCTGCCCAGGCCTTATTAAGATGGCCTGATAAATATTGTAAGATTCCCAAAAGTCTCTAAACGTAAAATTTTTCTCACCATCTACTGCAGACAATGTCTGAGCAAATGTTGTGTGTAAATAGTATGCGTTTAAATTCGAAATAACACCCTGATCTATAGGTTGGATGAGTGAAGTAGTGTTTGGTGGTAGAAATATGACTCTCACGTTCCAGTTGAAATCATCTAGATGCTTAGGATGTCCAGGAACATTATCTAATAGAAGCAAAATCTTGAAAGGAACGTCGTTGTCTTTACAATATTTTTCAACCTCGGGAATGAGGCAGCATTTAAACCAATCCTCAAAGAGAAATATTGTTATCCATGCTCTGTGGTTCAATCGGAAATGCACGGGTAGGATGGCTTTATTGATGCCCTTAAATGCACAAGGATTTCCAGAATGATACACAAGCAATGGTATTAATCTGTAATCTCCCACTACATTAGCTCCAAGCAAGAGCGTGGCTCTATCTTTTGGAGCCTTGAAACCTCCTGGCATTGTATTTTCCTTTTTGGAAATGTATGTTCGACCCAGAATTTTTTCCAATACAGAGTAGTCTTGTCAACGTTAAAAATTTGCTGTGTTGAATTTTTTCCAACACATCACAAAATTTCTCTGCAGCTTCAGAATCGGCACTGGCAACTTCATTGCATAATTTAATGTTTTGGAAACCCGCACGATTCTTGAACCTATTAAACCACCCGTTGCTTGCTACGAACTTGGGTTGGGGGTTTGCCGTACTTATCCTTAATATCTTCATAAATACTTATTGCTTTTGCTTGAATAGCCATTAGACTCAGGGGCACTTGCTTCTGAATCTGAATTTCCATCCATATTATTAATAGCTGTTCCATCTTCGATATAGCGCCTGAACACTGCTTTGTGATCACTGTTGATCTTAAGTGTGTTGACCTTTTGACATGTCCTTTAAAATAGTATTCACTGTTGAAGCAGCGAGACCTAATTCCTTTGCAATAGATGACAAACTTTGTCCTGCTTTGTACTTCTTAATCATTTTCATCTTCATTTCTAAATCAATTTTGTTTTGTTTCCTGGCACTGCCAGCACTTGCACTTTCCATTGGTCCATTTCCCTTCATCATTGTAATACTTAAATAGGAATAAAGAGAAGTTTTTAAAAATTTGTTTTTATATGATTGAAGATTTCGGTGAAGGGGAAAAAATTTCACCATAATACCATAACATAAAAACCCACAGAATTCCAGTTATCAGGATGCAATGAGATCAAGTTTATTACCTGTTTATAATAGATTGTGCTAACAGAAAAGCCCAATAAACCGGGAAGTGCAAATTGTTTTTATTGTTTTTTGGTCATGACCTCCAGAAATGTACTTTAGAAAAATATCATAAAGGCATTCAAAATTGGTTCTTATAATGGGAACATATGATAATGATGAAAGTGTAGTGCAATTCCATTATAAATATGACCTTTTAGAGAGATAAATAGCTTTATCTCTCTAGTAATAGTAATATAGTAATATAGCAAAATTTTCAACTTCCGAAGACTTGGAATGAATTACAAAAAAAAAAAACAATATGTTATTGGGTTCACATTATGATATCTTCACAGTACCTCCATTTATCCCCACAGATGCAAAATACATACTTTTCCATATTTTTTTCAGTTTGCACCAGCCAGCAAAAACTTACGTAAAGTTGAATTTGCGTCGTAAGTTGAGTATTACGTAAGTCGGGGAGTTCCTGTCATTAACAACCCAGTTAGAGCTAATTTCAACTAAATATATATTGCAACTGTTGTGAAAATGCCCTTTTTCACAAACTTTTCATGTTTTCCTGTTTCTTCTGGCTGTAAACTGATTCATATTTAAAATTTCCCAATTCTCCATTTAGAGTAGTTGGCAGGTCTCTATATGATTTCATGGGACTGTCAGCATATTAGTATTGTAAAGTATGGAATTATTATAAGTGATTTGAAACTAAATACATATACATATAAGAAATTGCACTATAAAAAGCTATTTAAAATATTTTAAATCTTTTATATAGTATTAAAATCATGCAATTTATGATTTTGTCAAGGTATAGAGCTCCAGAACTGTTATTAGGCAGCACCACTCAGAGTTCTGCAATGGATATGTGGTAAGTTTTTAAAATAGTTATAAATTTATTGCTCAAGGAGAAAATATAAAGTTATGACTTTTTTGAATTTCACTGAGATGAACATTTTGGGTGATTTGATTCTGTTTTAAGTTTTCATTCCATGATTAATATGTTTGTATTGCAAAAAAAACTTTGAGGAGATATTCAAAAAAATGACTACTGTGAAATTACTAATTTAAAAAATCCAGAAAAATTACTACAGTAGAATTTAGCATCATTGCTTTAATCCATTTATTTAAATAGCATATTACTGTGCTTCATGCTGTGCTTTGATGTTTATAGCAAATGTTACCATATGATTTTTAAATATGTTACCATATGATTTTTAAAGCAATGCACTGTCCATGTGTGTCACGTACATCAAGATGTGAAACATTTATAGAATGTTTTACATTTTACTGTGTGCATCTTTGAAAAGCTTCAAGTAGATGAGTCCTATTTGTTTAGAACCTTTGTTTGAGAGCAGTTACTTATTATTTTTAATAAGTCTGCAGCTCTAATAACAAGTCTACAGTGATTTGTTTAGAGTCATTACTCGGCCTTTGGTTAATAGATTAAAAAAATTCCTCACATTGAAACTTGCTCATCCAGGATGGTTTTTATTGTTGTAGCTTAATATAGAATAATACATGTAGAAAGAAATGCTAGTTATCTATCCCAAATAATCTCTCTCTCAGTTGATCATATAAGCAATCAGACAAAAGATACAGTCAGTGAAATAGGACCATTGAGAGAACATATTGTTATCAAAACATCCATCAATAGCCAAATAATGGCAAACTGCACTTATTACAGTACACTACTGCAACAGGATCTAGAAAAATTGAACAGATTGGCTGAAAGGTGGCAACTGAAGTTTAACATTGACAGATGTAAAGTCAGACAAAGCAGTCAGACAAAAGATACAGTCAGTGAAATAGGACTGTTGAGAGAACATATTGTTATCAAAACATACATCATTAGCCAAATAATGGCAAACACTCACTTATTACAGTACATTACTGCAAGAGGATCTAGAAAAATTGAGCAGATGGGCCGAAAGGTGGCAACTGAAGTTTAACATTGATAGATGTAAAGTACTGCATGTGGGAAGCAGTAACCCCAGAGTAACATATCAACTGTATGGTAGTATACTCAGGATAGTGGAGAATGAAAAACAACTGGGGTAATTGTGCGGTCAGATATCAAGTTTTCTGAGCAGCGCAGACAGTCTGCAAGAGTAGGTCATGATGTCTTGTCAATGATATACAGGAATTTTTTCTAGCAAGGATAAGGAGGTGATTAGCTCCTTGTACAAGACATTTGTCAGACCTCACCTTGAGTACTGTATACAGGTTTGGAGGCCTCATATTAGGAAGGATGTAGAGCTGTTGGAATGAGTACAGAGAAGGGCAGTGAGATTGGTGAAAGGAACAAAGGGTTGCTCTTACGAATAAAGGCTTAAGTTTTGAAAATTACAGTGTCTGGAGACTAGGTGCCTATGAGGTGATCTGATTGAGGTGTATAAAGCCTTGAATGGTTTGAGCAAGCTCAATGCTGATGGGATTCTTCCTGTTGCCCAGATTAATCACCTGAGGGGACATAAATTGAGGAAAAACAGTTGTAGAATACATGTGCAGAAATTTGCCTTTAACCAGCAGCTGGTTAATTGCTGGAACAAACTTCCATCTGTCGTTGTGGATGTTAAGAGCTTAAATAAATTAAAGGCTGAACTAGACAAATATTTGGAATGAATGGATGGGTGAAATGGGAAAGTTTTTTTTTTTTTTTTTTTTTGGCTGATGCTGTATAAACTTGCTTTCTTGCCTCATGTGCCTCTACTGATGCCAATGCTATTGGTGAAGTGTGTCGTTAGGTAGCTATTACAATCAAGTAAATGGCTATCAGTGATCAAACCAGACCTGACAATTCTCCAGTGCAACAACAGTTAAAGGTTAAGCAACCCTGTTTTAAAGTTTATTCAAGACCAAAAAATGTATCTGGTCCCGCGTGTGGCTGACTTTGACAGAACTGTTAAATCTGTTACTCTGAGTCAACAGATGAACGCACCATCACAGAAGGCTAAAATTTAAATATATATTTACAACAAATTGATGGTTGTGAAAGTTTAGATGAATCTGATGTGGCAAATTGGTCATGAAAGAAGAAAATCAAAAAATTACTGATGAAGAAATAATTTCTTTGTTTTGAAGAAAAACGTTTGACTGAAAATAAAAAAAGATGAAGAAGAGCCCTGTGATCCTGTTAGTTTTTCTATTGTAATCCACACATGGGGGGGGGGTCTTAATAAAATATAATTGGAACAACAAGAAGTTATAACACCTGCCGAACTTTCATTTTTAAAGTGAATCAAAACAAGAATTTCAGTGAGAATATATAACATCTTTATGTTATATGGAAATCTTATCTTCCTTCAAGAATAAATAAATTGTGTTAAGGAGATAAATTCAAGCAGTTATTTTATTTTTTACTTTAGCATTTTTTTATCTTTAAATACATATTTTGTTCTGTAAATAATCTGTAAGTACATATAATATTTAAATGATAATAAATTTGTTGAAAATAACTTAATTTTGCTCCTCTTATTATTGCTTCCATAATAGTTAGATAAATAGGGTTGTACTATAATTATTTTTAATTGTAAATTTAGTTTTGATATTTGTTTTTGTAATATTTGTAAAAACAATGTTGATTCATAATTTTTATGTAGTACTTAATTTAAAAAAGTCATTGCAGTGAAACAGTGATCACTCCTGCTATATCCTTTGAGAAAAAATAATTACTGATATTTAAAGCCTAGGTATTCATATATGATATTCATGTACAGGGCATAGCCTGTACATGAACGTCAGCCAAAACTGTCTTGTGAAATTTTGGCAAATGAAAATATGAAACCTATTAATTTAAAAAGGCATTTGTGAACAAATTTTCAAGATAAATTTTGAAACCAAAACCAGAAAAGTTATATGTCTTCTTATGTGTACAGGACCTGACGGGTCCCTCTCATAAATTATACATCGAATCTGTCAGGTTCTGTATGATTGCATACTGTTTTTGTCTTTCATTCATTGGACATGAACAAAAGATCAATGCTGTCAGCGTTGGATAGGCAATGCATGTTAAATGCAAGAGAAAATTAATTAACACAGATAGTTATATTTGCATTCATCTGATCTTCAAATATTATTGATTTAGCATTAGCATTAGTAGAGGCATCTGATGCAAGAAAGCAAGCTAATGCAGCATCAGCCAAAAAAAAAAAAAAAAAAAAAAAACCCCACTTCCACTTCACCCCTCTGTTCGTTCAAAATACCTGTCCAGCTGAGCCTTAAACTTATTTAGGCTATCAACCTCCACCACAAGGGATGGAAGTCTGTTCCACCAACCAACCACCCGCTGGCTAAAGGCAAATTTCCGCACGTCTATCCTACATCTGTCTTTCCTCAATTTGAATTTATGCCCTCTCAGGTGATTTTTCTGAGCTAGAGGAAGAATCCCATCAGCATTGAGCATGCTTAAACCATTCAAGGCTTTATACACCTCTATCAGATCACCTTGCTGGTGCCTAGTCTCCAGACACTGTAATTTGCAAAACTTAAGCCTTTCTTCGTAAGAGCACCCCTTTGTTCCATTCACTAATCTTGTTGCCCTTCTCTGTACTCGTTCCAGCAGCTCTACATCCTTCTTGAAATGAGGCCTCCAGACCTGTATACAGTACTCTAGGTGTGGCCTGACCATCGCCTTATACAATGGAATAGTCACCTCCTTATCCCTGCTGGAAAAATTCCTGTATATCATTGACAATACTCCATGAGCTACTCTTGCAGCCCGTCTGCACTGCTCAGAGAACTTCATATCTGCCTGCACAACCACCCCCAAGTCCCTTTCATTCTCTACCACTGTCAGTGTAGTACCACAGAGTTGATACGTTGCTCTGGGGTTGCTGTTTCCCATGTGTAGTACTTTACATTTGTCAATGTTAAACTTCATTTGCCACCTCTCAGCCCATCTGCTCAACCTTTCCAGATCCTGTTGCAGCAGCATAGTGTCAGTAGTGTCCTTGACAACTCTGCCAACCTTTGTATCGTCTGCAAACTTGGACATTAAGCCCGATATACCATCATCAATATCATTTATAAATACAGAAAACAATAATGGACCCAACACTGAGCCCTGAGGGACTCCACTAATAACATCAGTCCACGATGAGCAGTGTCCATTGATTACCACTCTCTGTCTTCTCCCCCTCAACCACCCCTTTATCCATAGCAGCAATTTGCCTCCAATGTCACACTGCTCCAAATTGTGTAGCAGTCTTCTATGTGCAACAGTATCAAAAGCCTTTCTAAGATCCAAGTATATAATATCAAAGTTATTCCCTGCATCCAGTTCTTTTGTGACTGCATCATAGTATCCAATCAAGTTGGTCAGGCAAGACTTCCCCTTAACAAAACCATGCTGTGTCTGAGCTATAACTGAAGTCTTGTCTAAATGATCCTGCAGTGCTTCCTTAACCAGTGCCTCCATTAATTTTCCTGGAACAGAAGTTAAGCTCACAGGTCTATAATTACTTGTGTCAGCCTTTGATCCTCCTTTGTGAATTGGGGTCACATTTGCACATTTCCAGTCTATGGGTACCTCCCCTGAGTCCAAGGAAGCTCTCATAATTATGGCTAAGGGTTTGCTTACTTCCGTTGCTGCCTCCTTTAAAATAACTGGATAGATCCCATCCACCCCGGGTGCCTTTCTTGTGTTTATCTTCAACAGTTTCTCCTCCACTTTACTCCCAGTTATTTCAAGATTCTGTAGCTTACTGCTAGAGTTGAATACACCTCTGGCATTCCCCTCGCTGAATAACTCCTCATGTGTGAATGTCGATGCAAAATATTCATTTAGTTTGTTAGCTACCTGAGCAGGATCATCAACACTTGACCCATCAATATCAAGTGGACCAATCTGATTCATCCCCTTCCTTCTAGAGTTTACATAAGTAAAGAACTCTTTGCATCCCTTGCCAAGGATTTCTCGTAATCTGCCTTCGCCTGCCTAACCTCCTTTGTAACTTGGTTGCATATCAACTTGTATCTATCATAGGCTTCTGTGTCATGTGTTAATTTGTATGTATCCCATGCATTTTTCTTCTCTGCCATATGCCTCATTAGTTCATCTGACATCCATTTTGGCCTAAACATTGAACAATATTTCTTAGTTGGTATGTAAAGCCTAGTAGCTTCCAAGATAAGTTCTTTGAATGCTTCCCATTTTGAATTTGCTGTTGGTAACATCATCAGTTGGTCCCACTGTATAGAATTTAAATACTGTCTCAGTCCATCGTAGTCGCCTTTACGGAAGCAATAACCCTTCCCTTTACCCCTAATGGTAGTTACCTCTTTGAGTAAATCCCACTTCAGCACACTGTGATCACTGCCACCTAGTGGTTCATTTATCTGCAGATTCTTAATGCATGAAGAATCACTGCTGATAATCAAATCAAGAGTATTACTCCCTCTAGTTGCCTCCCGAACATGCTGATGTAGAAAACAATCATCCAATAAATCCACAAAAGCCCTGCTAGTGTGTGAGTAACCAGCCCCCAAATTCCAGTCAATATCTGGGAAATTAAAATCTCCCATTATAAGACACTCTGATTTACTGGCCCACTCTATTTCCCCGTACAGTTCCTTATTATACTCATCAGAGTCATTAGGCCTATAGCACACTCCTACTCTCAATTTTGATCTCCCAATGTTTATGTCACACCAAACTGACTCCACACTGCACTGTCCAGCGATGTCGACTGGCTTCACTTCCTTGGTTTTTATGTGTTTCTTAACTAATAGCATAACCCCTCCCCCCTTCCTATCCTGTCTATCCTTTCTGTAGACGTTGTACTCCCCAAATTGCAGATTTGATGATGTTTGCTGGAAGAATGGGGGAGGAAGGGAAAGTGGTGAATGTTTGAATATGATAATCAGGTCTTTACATCATAAGAAATGATACCCATGGCCAACCATATGATTTGCCGTAATACAGGCAGTTCTCGCTTTACGAGTTCCTGGGTTTAAGAGTTTTTTTTTTTTTTTTTTTCAAAGTATCAAGTATCAACAAAATCGAAAATATGAACATTAATTGCAAAAAAATGAATGTTAAACATTAATAAATACCGCATTTCAAATCACACGCATAGCTATACAATACAGTGTACCCCGCTTTACGATATTAATCTGTTCCAGAGACACCATCGTATCGTAAAAATATTGTAATGTGAACCCAATAACACTTTTTTTTTTTTTTTTTGACAATTCGTTCCACGACCTCGGAAGTTGAAATTTTTGCTATATAACTCTCTAAAAGGTCATTTTTATAGTACAAATTGTATTAGTTACCAATTCAAATCACTAAAATACACAACACTTTCATTGTTATCATATGTTCCGTTATAAGAACCAATTTTAAATGCCTTTGTGATATTTTTCTAAAGCACATTTCTGGAGGTCACGACCACAAAACAATAAAAACAATTTGCACTTTCCGGTTTATTGGGCTTTTCTGTTACTACAAGCAGTTATAAACGGGAAATATACTGCAAGTATATAACTTGCAGTATATAACTGCAAATATACTTGCAGTTATATATTGCAAGCAGTTATAACTCGGTCTTCTTGCATTTGCGAAAATACCGATAGCTGGAATTGTGTGGTTTTTTTACGTTATTATGGTGAAATGTGTTTCCCCTTTACTGAAATTTTCAATCGTATAAAAAACATAAATACACTTTCAGAATCTTTTCTTCAATCCTTCTTTTTTAAGGTTCGTAAACTTTTTACTCCACACGAATCGTGTTAGTTTCAATTTGTGTGCCGTTAAAAAATGTTTATGCATGCAGTCATGAAATTTATAATTAAAAGAGAAGATTATCTTGGAAACGAACGCCTCTTGAAACATTTCGGAAGAAGACGACTCCTCGTGCAACAAATCAACGAGTGCTAAGCCAATAATGAGTGATCAACGAATGTGCATTTAGCTGATGATGATGAAGAATAAACATTCTTTAACATTTGTAAGTCGTAAATAATTTCTCTATTATTATAATTTGCTTGTTTTTACAGGTTACGTTTTTATTTCTTTTGATAAATCAATCATTGTTTAAACATAAAATAATTAGCTAACTAATTTCATTGTTGAGAACGTAACCGCTATTTTTAACATTACGTCTATGGGATTTAATTTCTGCTTTACGAGTTTTCGCTTTATGAGGAACGAATTAACTCGTAAAGTTGAGAACTACCTGTATATAGCAATTTCACTGTTTAAACACTTGGCTAGATATAAAATTATCAGTGAGAAATACAATATTTATTGTTGAAAGCTTCCATCCATGTATTTTAATTTATATTTTAATGTTTTTAATTGAAAATATCTTTTATTTTATTTATACTGCTTTTCATTTGCTTTCTGTTTTTTTTTTTTGGTAAATAAATTTTTTCTCATACAGTGTGGTTAGTGATTGATAAAATTAACATGTATTGTATACCTGACTGTGGAGGAGTTCTTCAATATAGAAGTATGTTATAGGCCAAATAATTGGAATGAGTATAATGAACAACTATATAGCCATTTATCTGTCTAGTAAATCAGAATGTTTTGTCATGGAAAATTTCAGTTTTCCAGATATTAACTGGGACTGGTGGGTTGTCACTCACTCAATAGCAGAACATTTCTGGATGACTGTTTTCTGTACTAGCATGTTATAGAAGTCCAAGATCAAGCAACATTCATGATCTCATCATAAGCAGTGATTCTTCATGCATTACGGAAATATTAGGTGGCATTGATTATAATATATTGTTGTAGGATATTTTTAAAAAGACGTTGATTAAAGGAAGGGATTTTCCTTTTGCAGAGGCGACTACTATGGTCGTAGGCAGTTTTTAAGATCTTTTTAGTGGGATCGACTGATTTTGTTTACATTACAAATGCATCTACTGCATGGGAATGCTAGGACAACTCATTGGATTCTGTCAGTGATGTTGTTGTTGTTATTTGGTTTTTAGGAGCATTAGCAACTAAGGCCATATTGCTCCTGGGATATGCGGTGGTCATTCTCTGACCTTTCCGCATCCTCCGTATTTGGTGGTCACGGGCTCGAATCCCGGTCTAATCAAGAAGCGTGTGCTACACACTGCCGCTCCTGCCCACCTGGCTACGGAGGCGCCTGTCAGTGATGTACAGGAATATTTTCCAGAGGAGAAACAAGGAAGTAATTACCTTGTTCTATGAGGCAATAGTTAGGATGCATTTTTAGTACTGCATACAGGTTTGGAGGCCTCGTTTTAGGAAGGATGTGGACCTGTTGGATTATGTGCAAAGAAGAGCAACAAGGTTAACCATAGACATAAAAGGGTATTCTTACCAAGAAATACTTGCAGTCTGTAAGTTGAAGATAAGCACATGAAGAGACTATTGATGCATTTAAGGCTTTAAATGGTTGAATAAGTAAATTAAATGCTCTTAATTTATCTACACACACACACACACACACACACACACACTTTTAAGTTGGAAAAGGATGGTCGCAGGATAGATATGCAAAAATTTGCTTTTGTATAGTTTATTGTTAGATTAAACTTCCATGTGATGTAGAAGTGGGTAGTTTAAATAAATTTAAAGTGGGATGTGACAAATTATTTTGAACAGATAGGCAAATAAAGTTGCTGGAGGTTTTATTTATTTTTTTGCTGATTCTGTAATCATACTTATATTAATACTGATGGCAGCAATCATGGAAAAATAACTGATGATAAGGATATAAATTAGTTGATGTTTACTTTTTCAGATATTTAAATCTACTGATATAATATATCTCAACTTTGTGTGCATGTGTGGTGTGATATTGAGGAAATGATTGTGAGGATTTTTTCTTTTGCAAGCCATTGCTTTCATGAACATCATTTTCTGAATATTCAAATTATTTGATTTGGATATTCAGAAAAATGCCGTTAACTGGAATAAGTGTATTTAGTACCTGTAGTGATGGTACTGAGTTTGTGATGGGTAAAAATAGAAAGGTGATAACTTATGTATGTACTAGAAATAAGTAAATATTTGTTTATTAGTATAACCTTAATATTATTATGTACATGGAGTTTACATACCCCCCCCCCCCTATGCAACATTTCCTCTATTTTTTTTACAGCTGCATGGACCTGCCACTGCTCTGAGCAGAAAATTTTTATACAATCTGATTTCTGCGTAGCACTTTAAAAGTTTTCTGTAATAAGAATATTTACAATGAATATTTACAATGAATATTGAAAAACTTCATATTTTGTATTTTATTTATTAACTGAATGGTACAATAAAAATCAGCACAACAAAAAAATTATTTCACATTTCAAGAACTTTTTCTCATCTGTCCTTATTAGAAATCCATTAACTATAAACACTATCTAGATTAAGTTTGCACCCAGATGAAAGATGAGTCTTAATCATCATCAGATCATCCAAATGTTCAACTCTCAGTCTGTTTCTAGATTTACATTTTATGGAATTCATGACACTGAATCCATGTTCGCATTCAGCACTAGAAGCTTGAAATGTTCCACAGATGCCAATAAGAATTGACAGTTCTTCATTTCTGAGCATGTAGTTCACCATATCAGTGAATGACTTAATTGAACCACTCTTAACCTTCTCAGAAATGACGAATTTCAATCACAATATTGATGCGATATTATTGTGTCAATGCTTTCATGGTAGCTTAGTATTTTTTATTAGTTGTTTAACATTCTCTTCTCCAAATTCAAAATTGGTTGCATTTGCCATAGCAATTGTGTCAAAAGATTTCCATTCTCTTAACTCATCATCAAGAAATCTATTGTCCAAGTACACACATGTTTAATGAATAGGCATAGTATCGACATCATAACATATAGATGAAGCAAATCTTTTACTTTGTCACTCCAGTAAACAGTATGGCCAAGATACTGTGACCTTATCCTGTTAATTTTTGCTTTTGAATTCTGCAGTGCCTCAATTATATTCAAACAACTTTTCTGAAGGAATTTACAGAGAGATACCACATCTTCTAAAACATCGTTAAGAACAGTTAACGCTACTCAATATTGTGGATTAGTTAAAAACCTTCAGGCAGTAGTTACTGGTTAGATCGTTACATTCATTAACTTTCTCTTTACAATACTGGATTAGAACTTTGTAATTTCTCATTAAAGCAGTTATGGTAAAATGTCTTGACAGCCATCCCACTTTGTATAGTGAGTGAAATGACAAAACATCACATTCTGTGACATTGGCTAATTGTCACATTCTGTGACAGCACCGCAATGTTGTTCAGACAGATGCTGTATTTCTCATCGAAGAATTGCTGCCACACCATTATTCTTTCCAAGCATAACATGTGCTCTGTCTGATATAAACATCACCATCTTTTGAAGATTGTTCTTGATATAAAATTTTCTTATTCCTTCAATAGTAGTTATACTGTCACATGCAGTTAGTTTTAAAATATAGGTAGTTCTGAACTTTACAGGTTAATTCGTTCCTAGCGCACGCTCGTAAAGCGGGAATTTATTTCACATAGACATAAGGTTAAAAATTGGGTTACGTTCTCAATAATGAAATTAGTTAGCTAATTAGTTTGTTTAAACAATGATTGATTTATCGAAAGAAATGAAAACACAGCCTGTAAAATCAAGCAAATTATAATAATAGAGAAATTATTTTCGACTTACAAATGTTAAAGAATGTTTATTCTTCATCATCATTGACTAAATGCACACTCGTTGATCACTCATTATTGGCTCGCCCGTTGGTTTGTTGCACAAGGAGTCATCTTCTTCAGAAATGTTTCAAGAGGCAATTGTTTCCAAGATAATCTCTTTTAATTATAAATTTCACGATTGCCTGCATAAGCATTTTTTAACGGCACACACAAATTGCAACTAACATGATTCGTGTGGAGTAAAAAGTTTACGAAGCTTAAAAAAAAAGGAATGAAGAGAAGATTCTGAAAATTTATTTGTTTTTTATATGATTGAAGATTTCAGTAGAGGGGGAAACACATCTCACCATAATAACGTAAAAAACCACACAATTCCAGCTATCGGTATTTTCGCAAATGCAAGAAGATCGAGTTTATAATTGCTTGCAGTAACAGAAAAGCCCAATAAACCAGAAAGTGCAAATTGCTTTTATTGTTTTATGGGCATGATCTCCAGAAATGTGCTTTAGAAAAATATCACAAAGGCATTTAAAACTGATTCTTATAACGGAACATATGATAACGATGGAAGTGTAGTGCATTTTAATGATTTGAATTGGTAACTAATACAATTTACAAACTACGCTCATGACCTTTTATATGGCCTTGAGGTCATGCTTGTGACCTTAAAAATTACATTTTAGAGAGATAAATAGCTTAGTTATACAGGGAAAATTTCAAGTTCCGAGATCTTGGAACAAATTACCAAAAAACAATGTGTTATTGGGTTCCCATTACAATATTTTAACGATACGATGGTGTCTCTGGAACGGGTTAATATCGTAAAGCTGGGTACACTGTATTGTATAGCTATGCATGTAGTTTGGAATGCGGTAGTATTTATGAATGTTTAACATTAATTTTTTTCAATTAATGTTCATATTTTTGATTTTGTTGATACTTGATACTTGGGGAAAAAACTCGTAAACCCAAGAATTTGTAAAGCAAAAACTCGTAAACCCAAGAACTTGTAAAGCAAAAACTCGTAAACCCAAGAACTTGTAAAGCAAAAACTCGTAAAGCGAGAACTGCCTATACCTGCAAACACAGTCCAATAGGAAGTTTCATTTTCTGGTCAAAACTTAAAATGCAAAATTAACGTTTTCTGTACAGAAATGTATGTACTTTCTTCAGCAATTAATCCATGGAAAGCAGATTTCCACAATTCTCCCATTATTTGTTTCTGCAGTACAAAGCTGATGCACTCAACAAATTCAAACGCATAGTTCTTGCTGTACCAACTCTCTAGTATATTTACATATTTGGACATGTGCATGAATTTCTTGCACTGAATGCATTGAAGCATTAATTTTATTTGCTAAGATAATGTTATCAATCTGCGCCTTGATCATATTAGTCAGACTTCTTTTGCACATCTTGTTCCACTCTTGCTTCATGCTCTTTTGAAGTTTCAGTTAACGTTCGCAAAATTCCATTTTTCTTCTGGTTGCATAATTTGATAACTGCATTCTCTGGTTGAGATGCCGTATTAAGTAATCTAACTTCCATTCTTCCCCCATATTTTTCCACTACCGAACTTGCCCCCAACTTTTGCTTCCACACAAATGGTGCTTACAACATTGCCAGTATCTTGATATTTAAAAATATCACCAGTTGTTATTTTTTGGTTTTGATGCAAAGATTGTAGTTCAGTTTCTATGAGCTGCAAAAGCCATTCCTTCTTAAATCTTGCACAAACTTTGTTCTTCAAAACATTTAACTCTCCTTCAGCCTTTCTTTTCAGCATCGTAAGGATACTAAAAATAATTATTATTATTATAATTATTATTTGGCAATACCAAATAAATTAATTATTAAGTGAAGAAACTTATAATTTTAGCAAAATAACTACTGTCATGCAAATAATTTTATAGAAGCTAATGTTTACCTTGTTCTGACAATTTTTAATAACAATTAGAATTTTTTGTGCAGGGTTATTATCATCCAGTTTTGATGCATTCCTTGCGACTGTTGATAGTGCTTCCACCAGCATTATTAAAAGAAAATTTCAGCTGCATGGCAGCATTTCAGTTACTGTGTGGCCGTGCATCCATGCAGCTTAGAGGGAACATTGCCCCTATGTCACATGCCAGAAGGGTTCACAAAGATAAAAACACCAATACCAACCATTATTGAAGGAGTGCTACTGGTTGTTAGCCACTTTCCATTTTCTTGACATCATCTGTAGATTTTGGCATCATACTTTTAATTTAGTAATAAAATGAATCTGACTTTTGTATTTATCGTTTTTGTTTTTTTTTTTTCCTGTGATTCTTTGGTTTTTGCCACCCTCATCGTTTATATCATACACTGATGAGTAAAAACATTATGACCAGCGAGTCATTATGCAAATTGAAGCAACTCAGGTGAGGGCATGTGCGTGGGTTGGGACACAGTATAATAAACACCTGATACTGACTCCATTAATCAGTGTTACTCTTGTTCTTCAGATGGGAAGGGCAGCAGACTTAAGCGAGTTTGACAAAGGCCAACTTGTAATGACCTGACAACTGGGTCAGATCATATCTGAAATGGCATGGCTGGTGGGATGCTCATGGTCAGCTGTGGTTAGTACCTACCAAAAGTGGTCCGAGGAGGGGGAACCCACAAACCGCTGGCGAGGTGTTGGACGACCATGGCTCATTGATGCTTGAGGTGAGCAAAGGCTCTCCCAGATGGTAAGTGGTAACAGAAGAGCGACTGTGGCACAGCTCACCAGTAATTGGAATACTGGTGACGGGAGTAATGTGTCACAACACACAGTGCATTGAACATGCTGAAAATGGGGCTGCGTAGCTGCAAGCCACTCAGAGTGCCCATGCCAACCACAGTTCAATGGGTAAAGGCGACAGCACCTACAATGGGCCTGCGAGCATCGAAACTGGACCTTGAGTGATTGGAAGAAGGTCATCTGGTCTGATAAATCACGTTTCCTGTTGCACCATGTGGATGGCTGGGTATATGCGTCATTTACCTGTGGAAGTGATGGCACCTGGATGCACCGTGGGATGAAAACAAGCCGGTGGTGGCGGTGTCATGCTTTGGGCAATGTTCTGCTGGGATACCCTGGGTCCAGTCATCCATGTGCCGGGCACTCTGACTTCTACCACCCACCTAAACATCATTGCTGACCCTTTACACTTTACCTAAACATCATTGCCGACCCTTTACACTTTACCTAAACATCATTGCTGACCAGGTACACCCTTTCATGGCAGCGGTCTACCCCTCTGGCAGGTGCCGTCTTTCAGCAGGATAATGTGCCATGCCACACTGTCCGGATTATTCAAGATTGGTTCACGGAATGTGAGTAAGACTTCCAGGTATTGCTCTGGCCTCCAAATTCCACAGACATCAATCTTATCGAGCATCTGTAGTTTGTGTTGGAACAGCAACTCCGATCTGCGGTGTTGCAGCGAACTACGGATCTTACAGGAGTTAAAGGATCTACTGGTTATGTGTTGGTACCAAATACCACAAGACACATTTAGAAATCTTGTAGCATCCTTGCCTCGCTGTGTACGAGCTGTTTTGATTGCACATGGAGGACCAACATCGTATTAGGTAGGTGGTCATAATGTTTTGGCTCATTGGTGTAAATAAATCACAAAACAGTATTTACTTATTAACTAAAGTATATTAACTATATACTTTAATTCAATTTGATAATTGAGAGCTATTAAGTGCTCGATAACTTTAATTCAATAAACAAATGAAATGGACACTTCTAAAACCAACTTAATGCTCTAATAATAGTAAATTGAATGAACAAATTGAGGATCGCTGCATTATCTGATTTTATGACATCTTGCTGTTGTCTTTTTTTTTTTAAGAAAAATTAAAAACTTTTTTGGTTATATTTCATTATTTGAAAATTAAAAATGATAGTATTAAATACAAGCATTTATATGCATGTAACCCAATTTTTAGAGTAACATCTCTAAAAGAGTTTGTTTAAAACTGTATTTTGTATGAAAATCAAAAAAAGTAATTTTTTATTTTTTATATTATTAAAAAGTTATATGAAATTTAATGCCTGATTGGTTTACAGGGCTGCAGGTTGCATCTTGGGAGAACTTCTGTTGAATAGGCCCCTTCTGCCAGGAAACTCTGAAATCCATCAGTTAGATTTGATTATTGATTTATTAGGAACACCAAATGATGATATATGGCCAGTAAGATTTTTGTTTGTTTGCTTGGATTTGTTTCTAATATATTCACTAAAATGTAGACTTAGCTTAGGATTAAATGAGAACTTATCATTCTGTGAAAATTAAAGTGCCTACCTGGCAACCCAAAGGTCGCGGGTTCGATTCCCGCCTCGGGCTTGGATCAAAGTACTGCAAAAACCTTGGGAGGTGCATTATGGCCACAGAAGCCGATGCGCCAACAACTACCAAAAAAAAAAAATCTGTGATAATATAGTGGTTTCCCTGCTTTTTGCTCATTTGGAGAGGTCTGGGTTTGAATCCTATTAGAGACCAGAGGAATTCTTAAAGGTGCTTTCAATCATGGCTTGATTTACTGCTCTCCAGCAAAGAAAGTATGGTTTTCTTATAAATTATTCTGCAATTTTAAAATGGTATATAGAAAGGATGAGAGAAGGGGAAATTGGCTAAATAGATTTTTGATGCAAAAATGAATGGTAATAGGCCCAGTGGCACACCAGAAGGAAGGTGGATAGACTATGTCAGGAATGCAGAAGAAGAAAGAGAACTTACGTCTTCACCTTTTGTCACAGGCTGTTTAAAAAAAAAGAAAAGAACTTATTCTAGTTAGGACTAAACATGAAATAAATAGCATGGAAGAAACTAAGTAGAAGAAAGAGAACTCCAGTTAGGCCTAAGGACCAAACAGGAAATAACATAGCATAAAAGAAAGTAAAAAATGAATTGCTATTTAGAAAAGAAACAGAGTATTACTTTCAATTCCCATTTGGTCATAACCTATTGAGCCCCAGCAGACCACATTTTCTATCAATAAACCCTAAACTTATTGTGATCAAGTCTAGGTTTAATGCAATGCTGGGAGTTTACACATGAATAATATTTTTCAAAAAAACATACTTGTGACCCTCCATGGTCAGAATATGTGCTGATCTGCAATAACTCTTTTCAACAATGGGAAAAACAACAAGCAGCAATCCTTGCTGTCAGGAAATTTCCATGCAGCATACTAGCTGCAAATTTTTGGTTTTGCTACAGACATACATCGATGAGCCAAAACATTATGACTACCTACCTAATATGATGGTCCTCCGTGTGCAGCCAAAACAGCTCATATCCGGCGAGGCAGCGACGCTACAAAATGTGTCTTGTGGTATCTGGTACCAACACGTAACCAGTAGATCCTTTAACTCCTGTAAGATCTGTGGTTGAGATGCCACAGATCAGAGTTGCTGTTCCAACACAGATTCTCAATGGGATTAATGTCTGGGGAATTTGGAGGTGGAAGTATTCCTTGTGTTTTGCAAACCAGTCTCGAACAGTCCGGCTAGTGTGGCATGCTGCATTATCCTGCTGAAAGATGGCACTGCCAGAGGGGAAGACCGTTGCTATGAAAGGGTGTACCTGGTCAGCAATGATGTTTAAGTAGATGGTAGATGTCATAGTGCCTGGGGTAGGTGGATGACTGGACCCAGGGTATCCCAGCAGAACATTGCCCAAAGCATGACTCTGCTGCCACCAGCTTGTTTTCATCCCATGGTGCATCTAGGTAGCATCACTTCCCCAGGTACGACGAACACATACCCAGCTGTCCACATGGTGCAACAGGAAACGTGATCTTCTTCCAATCACTCAAGGTCTAGTTTCGATACTCGCATGCCCATTGTCGCCTTTACCCGTTGAACTGTGGTTAGCATGGGCACTTGGAGCGGCCTGTGGTTACACAGCCCCATTTTCAGCAGGGTTCGATGTAGTGTGTGTGTTGTGACACACAGCTCCCATCATCAAAATTCCAATTACTGGCTAGTTGCACCACAGTCTCCCTTCTGTTGCCATGTACCATCCAGGGAGCCGGCCCCAGGTGCCAAGCATTCCATGCCCAAGCGATTTCAGTAAGTTCGTTAAAGCGATCCTTCTAAAGAGCTTTGGCAGATACAGATTCTGTTTTGTTCTAAATACCATTTTCCTCATTTTCTATTAGAGTAGCTCTTTCACACTACAGGTGCTTTTTGAAATCAGTAAATCTTTTTACTCACATTTAAAAAATCTACCTTATTATTGTTACTTGTTTACTGATATTTGTCTTTTAGTTTATACTTGTTTTTATACCTTGACTTAGTGACCTAAATCATTAGGCCACTGAAAATTTTACTTTTTATGACCAGGTTTTGGTGCATTATAGCCTTAGTCGCTAATGCGCCAATAAAACCCAAGCAACAACAACAACATCACACTACAGGAAGTAGGCCAAGGCCCAGAAAGGAAAGTCACCTTTCTGTTACTTTTTATTCTCTTACTAACACAACTAACAGCCGCTTGGTCGCCTCGTGGCACTGCTCCTGCTTTCCCGTGGAGGGGCCATAAACCTGTAAGGAAAAGTTATCCTTCCAGAGCTAAAAGGAGCAAATATGGAAACTGAAAATTTTCCTCCTCTCAAGACTGCAAATCCTG
This sequence comes from Mastigoproctus giganteus, assembly GCF_048544385.1. Lineage (NCBI taxonomy): Eukaryota > Metazoa > Arthropoda > Arachnida > Uropygi > Thelyphonidae > Mastigoproctus > Mastigoproctus giganteus. Next base: position 8,510,572 of record NC_143581.1, read on the forward strand.
CTTCTATGGATTTACAACAAAGTGATTCTGATGTACCCGGAAGAAGATGAAAACAGATGTACCTCAAATGGAATATCCATCTTTCCTCATATTGCATTTTCTAACAAATCGATCATTGGGTACTTTGTCTCCTTTTTATATATAAAAATGTTTAGAGAGTGTAGCCATTTAGACCTATTAGCTGAAACAACCAACAATAAACATTGAGTCTCTTCTCAAACTTGCATCTTTTGGCGGTGCCTCCGTAGCCAGGTGGGCAGGAGCAGTAGTGCGTAGCACACTCTTCTTGATTAGACTGGGGTTCGAGCCCGTGACCACCAAATATGGAAGATGTGGAAAGGTCGGGGAAAGACCACTGCATATCCCCAGAGCAATATGGCCTTAGTTGCTAATGCTCCTAAAAACCAAATAACAACAACATCATCTTTTGGTGGAGTTCCTACTGAGGTATCTAAATTCCTACTAAGGTATCTTGAGCCTCATGCTACCCTTAATAGCTCCAATGACTCATTTCAAAATGGGATCTGAGGAACTCCAAGGTCAAGGAGGAACTCCAAGACCAGAAAGTTACTGAAGCAAGATGAATAATGCTAAAGAAAGATGGAGAATTTGTTCCTACTCATAGCATCATTCTTACTTTTTCTACACTGAACCTTCCTTCATCAGTAAAAGCAGGATACCTAAACTGCCGTATCTGTCCTTATATCCCCAATTCTATTAGGTGGTACAAGTGTCAGAAGTTTGGGTATTCCCAAACTGCTTACCGAGGAGATTCAGTTTTCTCAAACCGCAGATCAAAGAAACATACCCATACTGATTGTAATGCCAGATCATCACGGTGTCCAAACTGCAAAGGCAACCATTCAGCCTTTTCTAGATTCTGTGAGGAATGGAAGCTGGAGAAAAAAAAATTCAGAAATACAAAGTAGAGAACAGATGACAGCTTCCTTGGACTCAGGGGAGGTACTCATGGATGGAAATGTGCAAATGTTACCCCAATCCACAAAGGAGGATCAAAGGGAGACACAGGTAATTACAGACATGTTAGTTTAACTTCTGTTCCAGGGAAATTAATGGAGGCACTGGTTAAAGAAGCATTGCAGGATCGTCTAGACAAGACTTCAGTTATATCTCAGATACAGCATGGGTTTGTTAAGGGGAAGTCTTGTCTGACCAATTTGATTGGATACTATGATGTAGTCACAAAGGAACTGGATGCAAAGAATAATTTTGATATCATATATTTGGATCTTAGAAAGGCTTTTGATACTCTTGCACACGGAAGACTGCTGCACAATTTGGAACGGTGTGGCATTGGAGGCAAATTGCTGCTATGTATAAAGGGATGGTTGAGTGGGAGAAGACAGAGAGTAGTAATCAATGGACACTGCTCTTCATGGAATAATGTTATTAGTGGAGTTCCCCAGGGTTCAGTGTTGGGTCCATTGTTGTTTTTTGTATTCATTAATGATATTGATGATGGTATATCAGACTTAATTAGCATTAGTAGCATTAGTAGAGGCATATGGTGCAAGAACGCATGCTTGTGCAGCATCAGCCAAAAAAAAAAAAAAAAACTGCTCCCATTTCACCCATCCATTCATTCCAAATACCTGTCCAGCTCAGCCTTAAATTTATTTAGGATATCAACTTCCACAACAAAGGATGGAAGTCTGTTCCACCGACCAACTACCCGCTGGCTAAAGGCAAACTTCCGCACATCTATCCTACATCTGTCTTTCCTCAATTTGAATTTATGCTCTCTAAAGTGCTTATTCTGAGTAAGAGGAAGAATCTCATCAGCATTGAGCATACTCAAACCGTTCAAGGCTTTATACACCTCAGTCAGATCACCTCGCAGGTGCCTAGTCTCCAGACACTGTAATTTGCAAAATTTAAGCCTTTCTTCGTAAGAGCAACCCTATGTTCCATTCACTAATCTTGTTGCCCTTCTCTGTACTCGTTCCAACAGCTCTACATTCTTCTTAAAATGAGTCCTCCAGACCTGTATACAGTACTCAAGGTGCTGCTTGACCATTGCCTTATCCACCCTGTCCTTCTAGCTCTCATATAGGCCCATAACAGCGCTAAGTTGTCACCTCATTTTGTCACACTCCTTACATCGTGCACACACAAAGACATCCCCCTTGGCAATATCATGTCCCATACCTGATTGCTCCAAACATCAAGCAAGTAGTGCATTTTAAAAGGCTTTCAGAGGGCAACTGCCCCACTGAGTTCTCCCCTGAACCACAGCACTCCATTTAGCTTGAGCCTTTTGCTTTGCTGCTCTGGTCTGAGTCATGATTTCGATTCAATTTCAATAAAATTTCAATTACAGTACAAAATTATAACCCTAAACTTGTATCCCAATGCAGTTGTAACACTATATTTCTATATATATTTTTTCAGTATCAAGTATTATCTTCGAGTTTCTTTATATAACTCCCATATCAAGTTATGTATTGATTAATTATATTACGTTTGTAAAATCTAAGTCGTTATATATATTTAGTTAAAAAGTACAATTTAATTGACAATGAAGTTCAACAAGATTAATAAATTTTACTGATTAATTGATAATATTATATACTATACTATACTATACTAAGCTAATGCTATCTAGTTCGGGATATAACGTTGTATCGTATAACAATGGCAGCAAGTTACGAACGGTAAATCTACGGACACTTAAGTATACAGACCTGACGTAGCCGAGTGGTCAGGAGCGAGAGTGCATAGCACTTGTTCCTTGAGTGGACCGGGGTTCAAGCCCGTGACTACTAAATACGATAGATATTTGTATTGACGATTTATTGTAAACTCTACTGACTTGGTTGTTGTGCCGGAGTATAAACAAAAAATTTATTTATTTATTTATTAATTAACTTCCAAAATCTTGCTGTCTCAATTTAGAATAAACCAAGGATCTTGACTGGGTCTATAAGCTACTTACAGAAAATAATTTAATATAACAATTAGTCAATAAAGCGGCTAAATCAAGAGGCCGCCATAGCCTAGTGGTCAGGCGCACGGGTGCATAAGTACACGTGCTTTGAGTGACCGGGGTTCAAGCCCGTGACTACTGAATACGGTACTGTTTCTTGTAGTCTGTCTATCTTGTGAACTCCTCTGACCGTTTGGTCGTCCCGGAGTATAAACAGAAAATTTATTTATTTATTAAATATAGCTAAAAAACTTCCCGTTCGCCGGCTCTGCAAAATTTGTAAAACATATGGATTGGATATCCTTACCGATACTAAGTAATAACCTACAAAATCTCTATCTAAGTTAAAATTTAAACCAAGTATTGTAACTAGGAATATAAAGCTACTCTAGAAAATAAGTTAATACCAATTTAAGCCAATTTAAGTTAATAAAACAGAAAAAACTTCTCTATTTTCCTGAGCCGTAAAAACTTGCCTGCACAAGGCTACTCTCGTCCAAGTTTGGACGAGAGTACTATTGTCCAAGTTTGCAGATGATACGAAGGTCAACAGGGTTGTTAATGACACTAATAACAGTACATTGCTGCAACAGGATCTAGAAAAGTTGAGTAGATGGGCTGAGAGGTGGAAACTGAAATTTAACATTGGCAAATGTAAAGTACTGCATGTGGGAAGCAGTAACCCCCCAGAGTAATGTATCAACTGTGTAGGGGAGGTAGCAGTTTCTGAGCAGTGCAGACGGTCTACAAGAGTAGCTCATGGTGTCTTGTCAATGATATACAATGTCTTGGCAATGGTCAGGCCACGGCTTGAGTACTGCGTACAGGTCTGGAGGCCTCATTTTAGGAAGGATGTAGATTTACTTGAGCATGTACAGAGAAGGGCAACAAGATTGGTGAGGGGAATGAAGGGATCCTCTTACCAAGAGAGGCTTAAGTTCTGCATTGCAGTGGCTGGAGACTAGGCACCTGCGCGGTGATCTGATTGAGGTATATAAGGCCTTGAATGGGTTGAGCACGCTGAATTCTGATGGGATCCTTCCACTTGTTCAGATTACGAATCTAAGGGGGCATAAATTCAAATTAAGAAAAGACAGATGTAGAATAGAAAGGCAACAAGTTGCCCTTCTCTGTACTCGTTCCACCATCCAGATGGCTCCGTCTGGGTGGTGGTTCTCACTGAGAATAAGTAACAATAGTCTTCTCTATTAGTGAAGTGTTACTTATTCGAGGCAGTGCAATACCATGGCAACTTGTTGTGAAGGAAAAGCACAATATGAGATAGAGCAGTTGATGCCTACCACACTACCAATCTAGCATCGTAGTTTCTTAAGAGTTATCTATGGTGTATCTATACCGATATTATATAACTATTAAATTCTTAACTCTTAAAGTATTATGCCTTGTTGTATTTAGTTAATTTTAAGTATATAAAATGTATTAATACATTTTATATTCTATAATTTATTATAAAGTAGCTTCTTTTGAAAGCTTAATGTCTTATAACATGAAAATAAAATAAATGCAGTTTCTAAATTTAAATTTTTTATGTTGGTAGATGGAAGAAGAACGAATATCCAGCAAATCTAGCATTGTTCAATAACCAAATTTTTGATCAAAGAGGACAGAAATGCTAAAAAAGTTCATGAAAGAATGACTAGAATGTTTTGGGTCATATTACCTAATTATACTTCATTAGAGCTCAAAAGAAGAAGGAAGCCAGTTGAAAATGATCCATGGTCTGGTCAGTCATCTGAAGCAGTGAAATCTGAAACACTTGCCCATCATTGAAGAAAACATTTTAGGAAATAGAAGAATTAAAGTGTCTGAACTTGAAAATTACTTAACATTTTCCATGGAAATGTTGTATAGGGACAACAGTGAGCATTTGGTTGCTTTTCAGTAGTTTACTATGGAAATATTGCCTGTTGGATGTCAACAGGTACTGATGCTCCCCTGAGGAAATCATGCCTTTAATACAGTGCTTCTCAAACTAACTGTGGTGAAGGACCAGTTTCTTTTATTTTTAATCTCTCGTGGACCGGTAACATCCGAGACCAATTTCCAATTCATTGCGGACCAGTAACAAACAGTTCGAGGACCAGCACCAGTCCACGGATCACACTTTGGGTAGCACTGCTTTAATAACTTTATTCTTTCTTGTTACTATTATTATGTTTTTTTAATTTCTTATTTGGGAGTCTGCTCTTGGCTTTGGGGTTGGATTTCTCTAATCTTTTCATGTAACAGCAGCAGCATAATGCCAACCTTGCGAAGGGCTGAGTGGATCTTCTCAAAAATAAGCTTTCATTGTTTAATTAATTGAGGTGCTTTGTTAATTAGTTTTATTGTATGGTAACAGCAACAGTTACCTAAATACATAATATGCTGTAGTTCCAACATTATTAATTTCACGTGGTTGAAGAATGATTATTTAAACTAAATTGTTTGATTATTGGTCAGAATATCGTGTAATTTTTTTTCCCTATTTGAATGTATTGCTTTGTATGTGTTTTTTTCTTGAGGATAATTCTTTACCTCTGACTGACAATTTCTATTTCAGGGATGTTCCCAACTTCCAGTACTAAGGAGTTTTGAATTGAAGAATCAGCCGTAAGTAAATTATATTACAAGTATTATGATATGAGTGTAATGTTTATTCAAGAAAGATGCATAGTCATTCCAAAACACCTAACTTTTGTTCAAATTAATGGAATAAATAGATAGTGCAAAATATAAATTACAGTTTAATGTTATTCATTTGTTAGCAGAAATTGTTATACTTGTTCCTGAACCACCAAATGTAATTGACTTTAATTTTTTGAGAAAAAGTTAACATATTAATGTAAAATAGGAATTTATATTATTTTTACAGTAAAAGTCTTGATTTATATGAAGTTGAAGGAACTAAAAAATATCCATTTCAATTTAAACAGATTATAAGTACCTGTACAAATTTAGAATATGTTTATTAATTTAACCAAGTGAAATTTTTAGTCAGAGTTTATAAAATTACATGAAAATTTAGAAAACTTTTGTTTTAGCCGCATTCCATTTTGTTATAATGATGTTTGCCTGCAGTTGGTTTCGACAGTCTTTTTGAATTGGGCATTTCACAAGTTGCAGGACCCAATTCAGACTTTGAATCTCATTGTATTTTCAAATAAAAAAACTCTTATTTCTTGGTTGTGGGTGGCAATGATGTTGAAACACACTGTGTTTGATTAATCCATTATCAAATTAAAGAGGGTATACTGTATTGTTAGATCAATATTTTCAACCTCCTTGATCCCCAGGTCAGCTGCTGGCTGACCTGGGGTCTTTACAAAATATTAGTCATTTACATCTTAGTTGCTAGAGTTCAAATGGAAGGGTTCAAAATAGTGTAAGAGTTGGTTATGTATTTCTCCGTTACCTTGAAACAATTGAGGTACATCATATTACATAATATGTCAATTGATAAGTAGTAGTAGTAGTAGTAGTGGCACTTGATGCAAGAAAGCAAGTGTAGGAGCTTATGCAGCATCAGCCAAAAAAAAAAAAAAAAAAAAAAAAATCACACCATACCCTCCAATTGCCTGTCCAGTTCCTCCTTAAATTTATTTAACCTATCAACTTCCACAACAACAGATGGAAGTTTGTTCCAGCAATTAACCACCCGCTGGCTAAAGGCAAATTTCCGCACATCTATTCTACATCTATCCTTTCTTAATTTGAACTTATGTCCCCGTAGGTTCGTATTCTGAACAAGTGGGAGGATCCCATCAGAATTCAGCGTGCTCAACCCATTCAAGGCCTTATAGACCTCAATCAGATCACCGCGCAGGTGCCTAGTCTCCAGCCACTGCAATTTGCAGAACTTAAGCCTCTCTTGGTAAGAGGATCCCTTCATTCCCCTCACCAATCGTGTTGCTCTTCTCTGTACACGCTCAAGCAAATCTACATCCTTCCTAAAATGAGGCCTCCAGACCTGTACGCAGTACTCAAGGCGTGGCCTGACCATTGCCTTATACAGAGGGACAATCACCTCCTTTTCCCTGCTAGCAAAATTCCTATATATCATTGACAAAACCCCATGACCTGCCCTAGCAGCCTGTCTACATTGCTCAGAAAACTTCATATCTGACTGCACAATTACTCCCAGGTCTTTTTCATTTTCTACCACCTTAAGTGTAGTACCACACAGTTGGTACGTTTCTCTGGGGTTACTTCTACCCATATGCAGTACTTTGCATTTGTCAAGGTTAAACTTCAGTTGCCACTTCTTAGCCCATCTGCCCAAATTATCTAGATCCTGTTGCAGTAGCACACTGCCATTACTGTCATTAACAACCCTGCCAACCTTCGTGTCATCTGCAAACTTCGACATTAAGCCTGATATACCTTCATCAATATCATTGATAAATATACAAAACAACAGTGGACCCAACACCGAACCCTGTGGGACTCCACTAATAACATTAGTCCACGAAGAGCAGCACCCATTGATTACCACCCTCTGTCTTCTCCCACTTAACCATCCTTTTATCCATTGTAGCAACTTACCCTTAATACCATTCTGCTCCAATTTGTACAGTAGTCTTCCATGCGCAACAGTGTCAAAAGCTTTCCTGAAATCCAAGTATATGATATCAAAATTATTTTTTGCATCCAGTTCCTTTGTGACCACATCATAATAACCAATCAAATTTGTCAGACAAGACTTTCCCTTAACAAACCCATGCTGTGTCTGAATTATTGCTGCAGTCTTGTCTAGATGATCCTGCACTGCATCTTTAACCAGTGACTCCATTATTTTACCCGGAACAGAAGTTAAACTAACTGGTCTGTAATTATTCGTGTCACCCTTCGAACCTCCTTTGTGAATTGGGGATACATTTGCACATCTCCAGTCCGTGGGAACCTCCCCTGAATCCAAGGATGCTCTCATAATTATGTCTAAGGGTTTGCTTAGTTGCTTTGCCGCCTCCTTTAATATAACTGGATAGATCCCATCCGCCCCAGGTGCCTTTCTTATGTTTAACTTAAACAATTTCTCCTCCACTTTGCTCTCAGTTATTACAAAATCATTAAGCACACTGCTACAATTTGATAACCTTCTTCCATTTTCAAACTGTAATGATTCCTCACGTGTGAATGTAGATGCAAAATACTCATTCAGTTTGTTTGCTATCTGAGCAGGATCATCAACAGTCGAACCATCGATGTCAAGTGGACCAATCATATTTAGCCCCTTCCTTTTAGAGTTTATATAAGTAAAGAAATCCTTGCTGTTTTTCTTAGCATCTTTTGCCAAAGATTTCTCGTAATCCGCCTTTGCCTGCCGAACCTCCTTTGTGACCTGATTACAGACTAGCTTATATCTGCTACAGGCTTCTGCTTCTTCTAATAAGATTAGGAATTGGCTGAATATGAGAAAATTTCAGTGCAGAAGGGAAAAATACTAGTAGTTTTTATAAAATCGTGTCTATATCCATATTAATGTGCCCGCGGAGTGTTTTCTTTGCATGCATTTGAGAATAAATATGTATCGAATAAAATCGATAGTTTCAATTCTTTAAGTCAATATCTTTTATGAATTTGCTAAAATTAGTAGTTATCCCTAATCAGTTTCAGCAAAGCCTAAGGAATATTGATTACCGAAGTACAATTGGAAATCAATATCTATAGAATTCTCATAACTTTTGCTTTTCCTTGTTAAAGTGCTTCTGTTCCAGGTAAATTAATGGAGGCACTGGTTAAAGAAGCACTGCAGGATCATCTAGACAAGAATTCAGTTATAGCTCAGACGCAGCATGGTTTTGTTAAGGGCAGGTCTTGCCTGACCAATTTGATTGGATACTATGATGTAGTCACAAAAGAACTGGATGCAGGGAATAACTTTGATATTATATATTTGGATCTTAGAAAGGCTTTTGATACTGTTGCACATGGAAGACTGCTGCACAAATTGGAGCAGTGTGGCATTGGAGGCAAATTGCTGCTATGGATAAGGGGATGGTTGAGTGGCAGAAGACAGAGAGTGGTAATCAATGGACACTGCTCAACGTGGACTAATGTTATTAGTGGAGTTCCTCAAGGTTCAGTGTTGGGTCCGTTGTTGTTTTCGGTGTTTATGAATGATATTGATGATGGGATATCAAGTTTAATGTCCAAGTTTGCAGATGATACAAAGGTTGGCAGGGTCGTTAAGGACAATACTGACGCTATGCTGCTGCAACAGGATCTGGACAGGTTGAACAGATGGGCTGAGAGGTGGCAAATGAGGTTTAACATCGACAAATGTAAAGTGCTGCATATGGGAAACAGTAACCCCAGAGCAACGTATCAACTCTGCGGTACTACACTGACAGTGGTGGAGAATGAAAAGGACCTGGGGGTAATTGTGCAGGCAGATATGAAGTTCTCTGAGCAGTGCAGACGAGCTGCAAGAGTAGCTCATGGTGTCTTGTCAATGATATACAGGAATTTTTCTAGCAGGGATAAGGAGGTGATTATTCCATTGTATAAGGCAATGGTAAGGCCACATCTTGAGTACTGTATACAGGTCTGGAGGCCTCATTTCAAGAAGGATGTAGAGCTGCTGGAACGGGTACAGAGAAGGGCAACAAGATTAGTAAATGGAACAAAGGGTTGCTCTTACGAAGAAAGGCTTAAGTTTTGCAAATTACAGAGTCTGGAGACTAGGCACCGGCGAGGTGATCTGATAGAGGTGTATAAGGCTTTGAATGGTTTGAGCATGCTCAATGCCAATGGGATTCTTCATCTTTCTCAGAATAATCACCTCAGAGGGCATAAATTCAAATTGAGGAAGGACGGATGTCGGATAGATGTGCGGAAATTTGCCTTTGGCCAGCGGGTGGTTGGTTGGTGGAACCGACTTCCATCACTGGTTGTTGAAGTTGATAGCCTAAACAAATTTAAAGCTCAACTGGACAGGTATTTCGAACGAACGGAGGGGTGAAATGGGAGTGGGTTTTTTTTTTTTTTTTTTTGTTTTTTTTGGCTGATGCTGAATAAGCTTGCTTTCTTGCATCATATGCCTCTGCTAATGCTAATGCTAATGCTAAGTGCTATTAAAAGTAAGATCTGCAGCTTTTCCCTCTCCTCAGAAAATCTCAAGGAAATTTATGCGGATTTTCATTGTTGATCATTAATTTATGAAAGGAGGCTAAAATTTAAGAAAAAATATTTTAATTAATAAAATTCAATTAATTTTATTGTATTGATTTAGTTTTAATATGTCGCCTCCTTGCGTTGCTAAAAATAATTGCCCCTTGTAAAAAAAATTTGAAAAAAGTTTTATCAGCATTTCTTAGTGTTTCTTTATGAATTTGCTGATTCCGAATATGAAGCTTAAATTTTACATACCATCAAAAATTAATATGAATTTTGAATAAGTACCAGATATGAAAATAAAATATAAATACGCAATAATACAATATCAGATTTAGTAACAGTGTCCGTAGAATACGTCATTAATCTACATTACAAGTAAGCACGAAGCTTAAACAGTGAAACTCTTTAAAAATGTGCATTTCAATGTCTGTGTCCTTTTTTTTTTTTATCAGTGTTATTTCCTTATCCAAGAACAGTCTTCCCTTCCCCATCAAAGCTTCATCCCACCTTACTTGGTATCTCTTCTCCTTGAATTGTATGTCCTGATGGAATCTCTTTCCCATGCAATTCACTAACACTACCCAGATTTTCCTGAAAAAATTCATGTAAGAGTGATGGAGTTACTTATTTGGTATTCATGATGGAGTTACTTATTTGGTATTTTAAGGTGGTAGATGACTTTCATCAACCGGTGAAATACCACCACTTTGCTTATTGGAGGCTTGAAGTGGTGAAACCCATGTTTAGTCTCTAGAGCAAAGTTTCTGGCATCCTCTTCCCCCCATACTTCTCCTTCAACCCATGCACGGTACTAAGTACTATAGGTTTTGATACCTTTCGTGTTTGGGGTTTTCATAAAAAAAAAAAAAAAAAAGAATAAGAAAGTGTAAAAGGCAACACAAAACAGAAACAAGCGTAGGAGCAAAGAACTTTTGAAGTTTTGAGAACAAATGGAAACATGCCATTAGTTCTTGGTAACTGCTTGGTAGCATCACCATAGTTTTGGATTCTTCATCTCTTTCCATTGAAAACCAAAATGATGCATTGAGCAGGATGTCTTTGTTATGAAACAGAAGATTTATCAAGATCAATGCCAGAATTAATTATCTGTGAAAAAATTGATGGAAAAGTTTGGAGAAACTCATTCAATCGTCCTTTACTTGGTCTCCTAAATTGATATGCTAATAAGTAAACTTAATCTTTTATCTTTATTTAGAAGAGGATGCAATAGAACAATTAGAATGTAAAAAATGCAGAAGTATGACTGGAGAGAAACTGCAGCCAGCAGCTTTGGTAAAAGGACAAGAGGCTCAACTGCCATTTAGTCATAGTGTTTCTGCTCTTGAACTTCTGAAAATTGCAATTAAAATCATAATGTAAGAGATGATAAAGAAAGATAGGCAGGCATGGTCATTTTTATTAAACATCAAGGGATCATAGGTTTTTTTGAAAAGGAATTTTATTAAATAAAAAATATTCATTGGATAAATTATTACAGTTACCTCCAGAAGGATAAACTTATAAAATTTGTGTACATTTATGCTTATATTATTTCATGTAGTATTTTTTTTCCTTTGCAGCAATAATAATTTGAAATCTACTTTCCGTCAGTTATCTGAAGCTGGTATACTTCTTCTGAACTCACTACTCATGTATAATCCACAGAGCAGGTATACTAAAATTTTTGTTAAAGTATTTTGTTAACAAAAGCACAACATGATTAGTTTAGTAAAAATAAAAATGGAATTCTAATTGAATAGTCTTTTCGTAGTAGAAAAGCAGCTCATTTGTAATGTTAGTATTGTCAACATAATGCAAGGAAGCAAAGCTTATATGGCACTACCAAATTAAAAAAAAATTTTTTTTTTAAATATATTTGACCATTCTCTTCCTTTTTTATAATATGTCCAAATCTCTTTTATATTTATTCAAACTACCCTTTCCTTACAGCAATATTTGGAATATTTTTACAGTGCTCAATTACTCTATTAGGTAATGCAAATTTCTACAGCGCTAATCTCCAACCATCCTTTTTCAGTTTAGATTTGTGCCCCTAGTATAAAGAATATCCTTTTCTGCTCCCAGCTAATCTTCTCTGTACCATTTCTAACAGATCCATGTCTTTCTTAAAATGAGGTTCCAAAAGTTGAATGCAGTATCCCAGACACAGCGTAACCATTGCCTTATGCAATGGAATAATCACTTCTTTGTCTTTGATTTTTAAATATTAAAAACTATGAATTGCCTAGCATTGACCTCTGTAGTATCTCCCACTCACCATGTTAGTCATGAAGAACAGTGGCTCTTTATAAATGTCTTTGTGTCCTACCATTTCATCATCCCTTTATCCATAGTAGTAACTTGCCCTTGATGCCACATTTTTCCAATTTATACAACAATTATGCATCAGAGACCTTACTCTGGTTATTAGACAGTAAATCTAACCAAGCAAAACTTTAGTTAGCATTAGTAGAGGCACATGATGCAAGAAAGCAAACTTATACAGCATCAGCCAAAAAAAAAAAAAAAACTTCCCATTTCACTGATCCATTAATTCTGAATGTTTGTCTAGTTCTGCCTTGAATTTATTTAAGCTATCAACTTCCACAACAACAGATGGAAGTTTGTTGCAGCAATCAACTACCTGCTGGCTAAAGCCTAACTTTCGCACATCTATTCTACGACTGTCTTTCCTCAGTTTGAATCTATGCCCCCTAAGGTTTGTAATCGGAGAAAGACAAAGAATCCCATCAGCATTAAGCCTGCTCAATCCATTCAAGGCCTTATACACCTCAATCAGATCACCTTGCAGGTGCCTAGTCTCCAGAAGCTGCAGTTTGCAGAACTTAAGCCTTTCTTCTTAAGAGCACCCCTTTGTTCCCTTCACCAGTCTTGTTGCCCTTCTCTGTACTCGTTCTAGCACTCTACATCCTTCCTAAAATGAGGCTTCCAGACCTGTACGCAGTAATCAAGTGTGACCTGACCATTGCCTTATACAAGGAGATAATCACCTCCTTATCCCTGCTCGCAAAATTCCTGTATATCATTGGGAATACCCCATGACCTACTCTGGCAGCCTGTCTGCACTGCTCAGAAAACTTCATATCTGACTGCACAATTACCCCAAGGTCTCTTTCATTCTTCACTACCCTGAGTTTAACACCACATAGTTGGTACATTTCTCTGTGGTTACTGCTACCCATATACAGTACTTTGCATTTGTCAATGTTAAACTTCAGTTGCCACTTCTCAGCCCATCTACCCAACTTTACCAAATCCTGTTGCAGCAGCATACTGTCATTACTGTTATTAACAACCCTGCCAACCTTTGTATGATCTGTAAACTTTGACATTAAGCTTGATATACCTTCATCAGTATCATTGATAAATATACAAAACAACAATCGGCCCAACACCGAACCCTGACGGACACCACTAATAACATCATACCATGTAGAGCAGTACCCATTGACCACCCACTCTGTCTTCTCCCACTCAACCATTCTTTTATCCATTCTAGCAACTTGCCCTTAATGCCATACTGCTTCAATTTGTACAGTAGTCTTCCATGTATAACAGTATGAAAAGCTTTCCTGAAATCCAAGTATATGATATCAAAATTATTTTTTTCATCCAGTTCCTTTGTGACCACGTCATAGTATCTAATCAAATTAGTCAGACAAGACTTCCCCTTGATAAACCCATGCTTTGTCTGAATTATTGCTGCAGTCTTGTGTAAATGATCTTGCAATGCTTCTTTAACCAGTGACTCCATTATTTTTCCTGGAACAGAAGTCAACTAAGATGTCTGTAATTACTTGTGTCACCCTTTGAATCCCCCTTTGTGAATTGGAGATACGGTTGCACATCTCCATTCCATGAGGACTTCCCCTGAGTTCAAGGATGCTCTCATAATTATGGCTAAGGGTTTGCTTACTTCTTTTGCTGCTTCCTTTAACATAAATGGATAGATCACATCTACCCCAGGTGCCTTTCTTATGTTTAACTGCAACAATTTTCCCTCCACTTTGCTCTCAGATATTACAAAATCATTTAACTCCCTGTTAGGGTTTGATAAACATCTGGCCCTCTCCTCCTTGAATAACTCCTCATGTGTGAATGTAGATGCAAAATGCTCATTTAGTTTGGCATCTATCTGAGAATGATCATCTACAGTCAAACCATTGATATCAAATGGACCAATCTGATTCATCTCCTTCCTTTTAGAGTTAATATAAGTAAAGCAGTCATTGCTGTTTTTCTTTGCATCCTTTGCCAAAGATTTTTCATAACCTGCCTTTGCTTGCCTAACCTCCTTTGTGACTTGATTACAGACTAGCTTGCATCTACTATAGGCTTCTATGTCACCTGACAATTTATGTGCATCCCATGCATTTTTATTCTCTGCCATGAGTCTCATTAGTTCATCTGACATAGATTTGGGCCTGAACCTGGAGCAGTATTTCTTAGTTGGAACAAAAAACCTAGTAGCTTCCAAGATTACTTCATTGAATGTTTCCCATTTAGAATTTGCTGTTAATAATTCTTTTAACTCCTTGGTGCATGGATCAAAATGTGGAAATGAGAAACAATGAAGTTGTCAAATTGATTAATGTAATCATTTGGTAAAGTTCCATTTAAAAAAATAATAAAAATAATGAGGGGAAAAAATAGAGCTCTGCAAATAACACTGCATGAGATATTTTCTGCAGAAGCTCAGAAATATGCCCTGCACACAGGGAAAAATAAATAAAAAAAGGGCATTTAGGGTTGTTTTTTCCCCCTCCATGATTCTCACAGAGAAAGAAAGTTACTTTGATAACTGTGGGAAATTTAACTGCAGCCAACCAAATGTTTTCCAATTCCCAGGAATCAAAGCAAAAAACAGTTACTCCAGAGAAGAAAACATGCTATAATGCATTTTATTAAGAATGTAGAATGTGTGTGCATCATAACCATTTGGATACATATTTGTCTGTTTGACTTCCCAAAGTATTTTAAGCCAAATGGTTATGCACACATTCAATATCATGCAACAATCCAATTTGCCATAGCCGACCGGGCTAGCCGAGTGGGTAAAGTACCTGCCCGGCAACCCAAAGGTCGCGGGTTCGATTCCCGCCTCGGGCTTGGATCAAAGTACTGCAAAAACCTTGGGAGGTGCAATATGGCCACAGAAGCCGATGCGCCAACAACTACCAAATCAAAAAAAAAAAAAAAAAAAAAACCAATTTGCCGATTTTTCTGCACATTACATATACCGATCTGCACTTTCTGCCAACCATACTCTTGAACAGCAGTATAGCACAGAAATCAGTGTAGAAGTTTTTTTGTAGCTGGGATACGTTATACATAAGTTTGGATATATTTAATATGATACGCATTTGTCTATTTGACTTCCCAAAATATTAAAGAGCTATACAGTACATAATTAAAAAGGCAAAAGTAATGAATATGCCAATAGTTTTTCAGTCATAAAAAAAGGTAAACTTTATTTTGCAGGTTTTTAATTTCTTACACAACATGTATGATGCAGCCCAGAGATGATGTCCTCTCTCAATTTAAAAAGCAATAAAGATTAATAAAAAGCTTAAAAGTTTATTAAAAACTAATATATAAATAACGATTTATTTTCAGAGAATATAAGAGCATTGGATGACCACTTCTCAAACTTGCAAATCAAGTCGAATGTCTATAAATATGAGCCATAGCACTCCTCTCCCCTTCCCTGTAAATAAATTAGTAAAAATTACCATTCTTGTCAATCACAATTATTAAAGACCAGTAAGAGTTGAGTACAGAGACAGTATGTCGTGAACATCAGTAGGTTAATGAATGATAAACTGATATGCAGGATGCAACATTTATGACAAATACCAAACTTGAACATCAGTGGAAGTGTTTAATACATATGGTAAAAAAAAAAAAGAAAAAAAAGTGTCAGTGCAGTTGTGCCATCAAGGTGATTTGTATGATGATACGATAAAATTAAGTGTTACCACTTCAAATATTTAACAAACTTGTATGCAGAAGATGTAATGAATTTATTAAATAAATTTGGTAAATTTTGGAATTAGTGTTGGTGGCCAGCTGACTTTCTGTTATGAGTTCTTAAGATTAAATCATGCTTGCTTTCTTAAGACAGATAAGTCTCTCGCTACAAACACAATTCATAGATAGCAATTGGCAAACTGAGCTCTTGGAATTTTTAAGTTAAATATTATTTAATTTTTATGCAATATAATTATCCAGTATTGTTACCTGGAAAACCAGTTTTTTTTTACCAAATTGAAATGAATCAGTTTTTCACGAAACTGATTCATTTAAAACATGATACCTCATGAATTGGGACTGATTTGCTCTCAAGAATCAGAGCATAATTGTGTACAATTATGTAAGATTGTGTGTAATCTTTTCCTTAAATCACTGCAATCTCTTGAAGAATGTTTGCTTTCAGTTCAACAGTGGTGGGAAACTTATTCTTCAACACCTTGAACTGCTGGCATTTCAATGCTAGCAGCTGAAAGAGGACTTTAAAAAAAAACACTGCCACCTGCCATTAACAGTTGAACATAAACATCGATTTAGCTTTTTGGATTGTTTATATGAATTGTAAATAGATGGCAATACAATAATTGAGCTGGTACACTGGACAAAAAACAAACTCCATAATTAGAAACACCGACAGGCATGGTGTCCATGACATCAGGCTGGAAGTGGAATTTTACAGTGTTTCAGTGGATGTGACATCGAATTAATCATGTATTAACCCACAAAGGGCTAATACATAATTAGGTAAAACAAATTATACCGAATCACATGTATAAATTAAAAAGCATAAACTTTAAATCACTGAAAAGGAATGCAGAAATTAAACCTTAATATGTATGTAAAGTTACACTTTATATTGACAAAAGCATTTCATCTTTATCAGCATTATTTTTGGCATGTGAGAAACTTAAACAATGTCTCTGTGTGAAAGATGGCTGTTACTAACTGGTGGTACATTTACTCATTTGGCAATGCTGCTTAAACCCCCTCCCCCTCAAGCATTGTTCATCTTTCTACAATAATAAAAACACCTCAAATATAGGATGAATTCAGCCCCCCCTCCCAGTTCTATTGATATTTTGATATATATATATATATAAAAAGCCTAATATTTTAGATATATAATTCTTCAAGCCAGCAGCAGCAACATTTTTTGTCATCCAGCTGATCTACATTGTATATGTTATGTATTATGAGGTATGTTCGTGTCAGACGGCACCTGGGATTTCTCCCATCTCCGCGTGTATTTCGCTGTATCGAGGACAGTACACTGTCAAGCCAGAGACTTGAAAGTGTGTGGGTCGTGTCTGTGCAGTGTGATATGTTGTGCCCATTGTTTATCCGGCTTATTGGCCGCCAGGCCCCTAGTGGGGCCCGACGTTGCCCATACCCTGCCACGTGGAGGCTAGCCGGGTGTATCCAGTATCACAACAATTTGCTCTGGCAGGTCCTGCCACCTAGTTTCCTGAGATTTCAGTGGCTAGGGCCTATGTTATGTATTGTGAGAGTTCAGCCAGTGTGATGAAGAGTTTATAGTGTATGCAGTACCCAACCTCAGGGCGCCTCCGTAGCCAAGTGGGAAGGAGCAGCAGTGCGTAGCACACGCTTCTTGATTAGACCGGGGTTCGAACCCGTCACCACCAAATATGGAGCATGCGGAAAGGTCAGGGAATGACCACCGCATATCCCGGAGCAATATGGCCTTAGTTGCTAGTGCTCCTAAAAACCAAATAACAAACAACAACAAACCCAACCTCAGAAGGTTCTTTCAGTACCCTGTATGAACGTTTTTCAGTAAAAAATATAGCCACATGCTAATGGTTTAAGATTGCCATATAAACAACCTTTTATTTAGAAACAAAAGGAAATGAATAAATTAACAATTTTCTCCTTGTTTATAAATTAAATAAATGCAAAATCAAATTTTAAGTGACATTGGATTGTAACTCTTGAGTTCTATACAAAATCAAAAATTTCACCATTTGGGCCTTGGTTTCCTGAAAGTATTAAAAATGTCCTTCTTAAGACTAAAATTGTATACTTTGAAACCATTCAGAATATCCCTCCCCCCTCCCCCCCAGCTCATTGTGGGATTTTGTTATACAGTAGTCACACCACTGTATAAGAGGGCGCTGACTCTCTTTAGAAAATACAGCTGCGAGTTACAGGCTCCGAAAAAAACGATAAATGTTTGCTTTTTATTTACATAATTGTTATTTTATATTGTACTTAATAAGTAGTCTTATAGTTCTAATTACGCTGGTTATTTTTATTTTAATTTATATAAACAGTTTTTGTAGATATAATACTTTATAAAACCGTTATTTCGTTCGAATATTGCAGGCATTGTTTTTGTATATAGTGCTAGGGAATTCAAATTTTTAATTGAGGTAGCTAGGTAGCTCTAACGTATAATTATAGAAACGGTAATACGCTTCACTGTTTCTATTAGATAGCGTAGTATTGACATTTAATTTAATTTAATTTATTGATCTTATTAATTTAAAATATCATGCCCCAAACTAGAGCAGCAAAGCAACGGGCACAAAGTGGCAGGAGTGCTGTGACTCGGGGAAGAACTGAGGGGGGCGATTCTCCAACGCATCACAGCCTAAAAAAATGTGCAACTTGTGAAATGTTTGCCGAACTGTCTGGAACGGAACATGATATTGCCATGGGGAATGTCTTTGTGTGTGCGCGGTGTAAGGAAATCACGCGACAACTCAGCATTGTTATGGGCCTATATGAGAGTTTGATGGACAGGGTGGATGCCCTCGAAAGATCTAAATTGAGGGGCCCATCAGCCTCTCAGCTGCCCACATCAACCCCAGAGCTTGCACTTGGTCATCACGCAACACAGCGGCAACCCCCAAGGCAGATTGCGCTGGTCCCAAAGAAACTAGTAGTTGTTGGTGACTCTATTGTCAGGGAAACATCCTTTCTAAAAAGGATAGGTGGAACAGGACCAGGGTATGTCTGCCAGGGGCAAAGGTTGATGACGTTGTGCGGATATCATCTTTTAAGGGCACAAAAGGTGATATAGTTGTACACGTTGGCACTAATGATATTAAGAGTAGGAGACCGGCAGAATTACTTAACAAGTACAGGTCACTGATGAAAAAAAGCCGTGAATTAGGGTTGAATTTGAAGGTGTCTGCAATTCTGTCCAGACACGATAGGAGGGAATATATGATGAGAGTCTTGTCAATCAATTCGGCCCTGGAAAGATTGTGCAAGGCCCAAGGGATAGAATTTTTTCCAGCCTGGTTTGTACTTGTTAACAGGAGAGACTGCTTCTACAGGGATGGGATACACTTAAATAGAAAGGGTGCAAGAATATTTGCTGATGCTATCGAGGCAGTGTTAGGTGGGTCGGAAAACTGATAGCTTGGGGGGGATACAAGGACTAATAGTTTAACAGTAGCCGTAGGCAGAGGTGAAGATGATTCTTGCACAACTTCTATTAGAATAAGTAGCGACCTGGAGCGAGGGGTGTTGGGGGTTTCAGGGACGGATGGCAGTCATCGT
Source organism: Mastigoproctus giganteus (assembly GCF_048544385.1). Classification (NCBI taxonomy): domain Eukaryota; kingdom Metazoa; phylum Arthropoda; class Arachnida; order Uropygi; family Thelyphonidae; genus Mastigoproctus; species Mastigoproctus giganteus. Next base: position 8,530,217 of record NC_143581.1, read on the forward strand.
GAAACAGGTGGGTATATGGGATGTGTTAGAGTAATTAAGAATAAGAATAGGTGCATGTATACTTGCATGTATACCAATGCTAGAAGTATAGTAAATAAATTTGATGAATTTGAAGTGTTGGTCAAGACATCAAAGGCGGATATTGTTGGGATATCGGAGACGTGGTGTCACACAGATATAAGGAATGCCGAACTGGAATTTGGGGAGTACAATGTGTACAGAAAGGATAGACAGGATAGGAAGGGAGGAGGTGTTATGTTGTTAATAAAGAAAAATATAAAATCAAAAGAAGTGCATCCAGTTGATATAGATGAACAGTGCACTGTTGAGTCAGTTTGGTGTGACATAAGCACTGCGAAAGCAAAAATTAGAGTAGGAGTGTGTTATAGGCCTAATGACTTGAATGGGTACAATGAACAATTGTACAGAGAAATAGAGTGGGCTAGTAAATCGGAATGTCTTATAATGGGGGATTTTAACTTCCCAGATATTGACTGGAACTTGTGGGTTGGGCACTCACACACTAGTCAGACTTTTGTGGATTTATTTGATGATTGTTTTCTGCAGCAGCATATTCGAGAGGCAACCAGAGAAAGTAATACTCTTGATCTGGTTATCAGCAGTGATCATTCATGTATTAGGAATTTGCAGATAAAAGAACCACTAGGTGGCAGTGATCACAGTGTACTGACGTGGGATTTACTTAAAGATTTAATTACCATCAGGGGTAAACGAAAGGGTTTTTGCTTCCGTAAAGGTGAGTACAGTGGTCTCCGATAGTTTTTAAATTCTGTACAGTGGGATCAACTGACGATGTTACCAACAGTAAATTCTAAGTGGGAAGCATTCAAGGAATTAATTGTGGAAGCTACTTAAACTTTCATACCTATTAAGAAATATTGTTCAAGGTTTAGGCCTAAATGGTTGTCAAATGAACTAATGAGACTCGTAACAGAGAAGAAAAATGCATGGGATGCATATAAATTATCAAGCGACTCAGAAGCCTATGGCAGATATAAGTTAATCTGTAATCAGGTCACAAAGGAGGTTCGGCAGGCAAAGGCAGATTACGAGAAATCCTTGGCAAAAGATGCTAAGAAAAACAGCAAGGATTTCTTTACTTATATAAACTCTAAAAGGAAGGGGATGAATCTGATTGGTCCACTTGACATTGATGGTTCGACTGTTGATGATCCTGCTCAGATAGCAAACAAACTGAATGAGTATTTTGCATCTACATTCACACGTGAGGAATTATTAAGGTTTGAAAATGGCAGAAGGTTATCAAATTGTAGCAAGATACTTAATGATTTTGTAATAACTGAGAGCAAAGTGGAAGAGAAATTGTTGAAGTTAAACATAAGAAAAGCACCTGGGGCGGATGGGATCTATCAGTTATATTAAAGGAGGCGGCAAAGCAACTAAGCAAACCCTTAGCCATAATTATGAGAGCATCCTTGGACTCAGGGGGGGGGGGGGGTTCCCACGGACTGGAGATGTTCAAATGTATCCCCAATTCACGAAGGGGAATCGAAGGGTGACACGAGTAATTACAGACCAGTTAGTTTAACTTCTGTTCCTTTTAAAATAATGGAGTCGCTGGTTAAAGATGCATTGCAGGATCATCTAGACAAGACTGCAGCAATAATTCAGACACAGCATGGGTTTGTTAAGGGAAAGTCTTGTCTGACAAATTTGATAGGATGTTATGATGTGGTTACAAAGGAACTGGAAGCGAAAAATAATTTTGATATCATATATTTGGATTTCTGGAAAGCTTTTGACACTGTTGCGCATGGAAGACTGTTGTACAAATTGGAGCAGAATGGTATTAAGTTTAAGTTGCTACAATGGATAAAAGGATGGTTAAGTGCTAGAAGACAGAGGGTGGTAATCAGTGGGTGCTGCTCTTCTTGGACTAATGTTATTAGTGGAGTCCCACAGGGTTCGGTGTTAGGTCCACTGTTGTTTTGTATATTTATCAATGATATTGATGAAGGTGTATCAGGCTTAATGTCGAAGTTTGCAGATGATACCAAGGTTGGCAGGGTTGTTAATGACAGTAATGGCAGTGTGCTACTGCAACAGGATCTAGATAATTTGGGCATATCGGCTAAGAAGTGGCAACTGAAGTTTAACCTTGACAAATGCAAAGTACTACATATGGGTAGAAGTAACCCCAGAGAAACGTACCAACTGTGTGGTACTACACTTAAGGTGGTAGAAAATGAAAAAGACCTGGGAGTAATTGTGCAGTCAGATATGAAGTTTTCTGAGCAGTGCAGGCAGACTGCCAGGGCAGGTCATGGGGTTTTGTCAATGATATATAATCGTTGACAAAATATAAATGATATATAAAATCGTTTTGAATATTTTCGTTAGATTCTTTTAATTGCGTTAATTTGAATTTTAATTGTTTTAAATTGATTTTGAATTGTGTTAAATTGATTATTTAATTATTTATATTTTACTTTTAATGTACCGGTAAGTTGTCGATTTTTTCGTTTTTTCCGTTTTAATTTCTGGAGGGTATCATACGGAAGTGTTCTACGTACTATATTGAGGTATACTCCTCTTATTAATTTACTAATGATATATAGGAATTTTGCTAGCAGGGAGAAGGAGATGATTGTCCCTCTGTATAAGGCAATGGTCAGGCCACGCCTTGAGTACTGCGTACAGGTCTGGAGGCCTCATTTTAGGAAGGATGTAGATTTACTTGAGCGTGTACAGAGAAGGGCAACAAGATTGCTGAGGGGAATGAAGGGATCCTCTTACTAAGAGAGGCTTAAGTTCTGCAAATTGCGGTGGCTGGAGACTAGGCACCTGCGCGGCGATCTGATTGAGGTATATAAGGCCTTGAATGGGTTGAGCACGCTGAATTCTGATTGGATCCTTCCACTTGTTCAGATTACGAACCTGAGGGGGCATAAATTCAAATTAAGAAAAGACAGATGTAGAATAGATGTGTGAAAATTTGCCTTTAGCCAGCGGGTGGTTAATTGCTCGAACAAACTTCCATCTGTCGTTGTGGAAGTTGATAGGTTGAATAAATTTAAGGAGGAACCGGACAGGCATTTGGAGGGAATGGTGTGATTTTTTTTTTTTTTTTTTTTGGCTGATGCTGCATAAGCTCATACATTTGCTTTCTTGCATCACATGCCACTACCACTACTACTACTATAACTGGGTATCCTCACGGTAGAATTATAAGTTTCCAACATATAAAGAGAGAACTCTTCTTTTGATGAGAGTCAAACGAATAGTTTTTCCTTTTTTTTTTTTTTTTCGTTTACTTTATTTACATACTCCATAACCTTTAATCCTCTGACACCAGCAAACCCTGATGAAATTGATTGCATACACCTTATTCTGAAATTAAGGATTCTGTTGATTGTGATAGAATCAAAGCAGATAGTCATTAATTTTTGTGACCAAAGCAAGTTTCTAAACAATAATTTCCCATGCCATAAATTAATTTGCATGACAAAAACCTGCAAACAACCTAATTGGAATGGCTCTGAATGGATACATGGGATTCTAGCAATACCTCAACCACTTACATCACTTGCTACTTAAATGGTCTGTTAATGATTGTTAGAACAAACTTCTGTCGGCCATTGTGGAAGTTGATAGCTTAAATAAATTCAAGGAACACCTGGACAAACTTTTGGAACAAATGGATGAGTGAAATGGGAATTTTTTGTTTTGGCTGATGCTGTATAAGCTTGCTTTCTTGCGTGATATGCCTTTTCTAATGCTATTGGTTGTTTCTTTTATTAACTAACCAATCTTCTGTATATTAATTTCAATTTTTGTTACCATATAAAAAAAAACATAAATAGGAATTAAACCTACATCAAAGTATATTTGTACAGTGTATTCAGATCAATTTTTCATATTTTTCTAAATTTTATAATTTACATATAAATGTGAAATTCCAGCTTTTTACAAACTATCTTATAAAAAAATCTCAAGAAATTCTTTTTTACTTAGGGCAAAAGCCTCAGACTGTCTTCAAAGTGCTTACTTAAGGGAACAACCATTAGGTATGTAACCTCACTGAAATATTACATAAGCTTTCACAGTCTTGTATGTTAGTTAAATAAAAAAATAATTGTTCATTTGTTGCGTACAGCATTCTGTCTAAAAAGATAGAATTCTCTTTATCATTCTATCATATTTTTAACAATTCAAAAAGCATTCTAACCATGTACGCTATATTCTCAAAAAGCATTATTGAGCATTATTTCTCTAGAAAATGGATGTTTTTTATGATAAACGTTCTCGTAGTAAGTTTTATACTTTTAACCAGTTTTTAATAGTGGGTTGCAGAAATGTTCTCAAAAGTTAAATTACTGCACAGTTGAAGGCGTTTTTCTCTGCCCTAATTTGAATTTCCCGCTCATCCAAGAGCTATCCCATAAGATTCAGGTCAACTGTACTGACCAGTCCATATGCAAGATTTCCTTCCTTAACTGAAGTCCTCTTCATTCAGGGCTGTATTTAGGCTGTCTGAAGTGCAGGGAGTAAGGTTTACTTACCCCTATGAGTTATTCCAGATTTTTTAGTTTGTACAACTTTTGGATCAGCCCTTAAGCGCGCGCACACACGCACACACGCACGCACACACACACACACACACACACTGTCCATTATATCTATCACCGATGCACATAAAACGTATCAACAACCTCCTGAAACAAGCATAATACTTCTGTAAGTCAAGTATTATGCAAGCCGGGGCTTGCATAATACTTGACTTACTGAAATTCACTTTATATAAGTTTTTGCTGCCTGTTGCAAACTTAAAAAAAATCGTGGAAATGTATTTTGCATCTCATAGGAATAAATAGAGGTATTATGAAAATATCGTAATGTGAACACAATAACACATTGTGTTTTTTTTGGTAATTTGTTCCAAGACCTCGGAAGCTGAAATTTTCGTTATATAACTAAGCTATTTATCTCTCTAAAAGGTAATTTTTATGATAAATAAATTTTCTATTTACAATAAATCGTCAATACAAATATTTATCGTATTTAGTAGTCATGGGCTTGAACCCCGGTCCACTCAAGGAAAGCGTGCTATGCACTCTCGCTCCTGACACCTGGGCTACATCATGGAAATTGCACTACACTTTCATCGTTATCTGTTTCATTATAAGAATCAATTTTGAACAGCTTTGTGATATTTTTCTAAAACACATTTATGGAGGTCACTTCCATAAAACAATAAAAACAATTTGCACTTTCCACTTTGATAATACCGATAACTGGAATTCTGTGGGTTTTTATATTACATTATTATGGTGAAATGAGTTCCCCTTCACTGAAATCTTCAATCATATAAAAAATATAAATAAATTTTCAGAATTTTCTCTTCATTCCTATTTACTTATTACAATGGTGAAGGAAAAGGGACCAAAGAAAAGTGAAAGTGCTGGCAGTGCTAGGAAACAAAACAAAATTGATTTAGAAATGAATATGATTAATTAAGAAGTACGAAGCAGGTCAAAGTTTGTCATCTATTGCACAGAATTAGGTCTTGCTACTTCAACAGTGAATACTATTTTAAGGGATGGTGCATGTGCAAAAGAACATATTAAAGGATCAATGCATTTAAGATCAACAGGGATCACGTGCTATAATGAGAAGATGGAAAAGCTATTAATAATATGGATCGAAAATCAGATTCAGAAGTAAGTGGCCCTGAGTCCAATGCCCATTCAAACAAAAGCAAGAAGTATTTATGAAGATAGTAAGGATAAATATGGCAAATATTTCTGTGTTCTTATTATGATTTTTTAAGTGTTTCTCACCAACCACGTATTAAAATAAGACACGGAAACAGGAATTTTAAAAACTATGTGTTTACTACTATATATTTACAATTAAAATAACTTTACAACTAAAAACAATAAAATACATAAAATATATATAAACATTGAATAAAATACATTAAAATACCGGGTTAAGAGCGATAAAACCGACCGATAAAACCGACCGTAGCTTTCAAAGGCTCCTGCCTTCTTCTTCAATGACATTCAATGTCGAATGTCATTGAAAATTCATTTTCTTCATTCCCATCTCGAATTTTTCCCCAAAAGATGGGAGATTATTATTATTATTATTATTAGCCATATGGTGCAAGGAAGCCTGAGGCTTATGCTGCACCAGCCAAAAAAAAAAAAAAAAAAAAAATTCCCAAAGTACCCTGAGAGAGAGAGAGAGAGAGAAGTAGAAAGGAATCACCAAGAAAGAGAAGAATGATGATATCCAGCTCAGGACGCTGGATTTGTCAACCCCATACTCACCAGATGTGAGCCCCGGAGATGTGAGTGACGAACAAAGGGAGCAGTTTCATCAAGATATTTCTGCAATGGAAAAGCTGTACCAAGGTTGCTGGAATTCTGTAATGACGGAGGATTACTGTTGGTTCCTTGTGAGTGAGAGTAAGCAGGAATGCAAGAGAAAATACTTTAGTAACAAACATTTTTAAGGGAAATTATAAGTATGCTGATTATATATTATTGAAATATAACTGTTTCACAATGATTTATGATATTTTTTCCGAAGCTAAATGAGTTATAGAGAACATAATATTTTTTACACATTACAAACTTAAATTATATGTATATATCCATTTATTTTAACATTAAAACCTTGATACATCTTTTGATGTAGACGTGATAGAGACTTTTTAATGGTGATTTTCATAATCAGCATGTTTAATTTCTTGCAGAATTGCATAGTTTCATTGTGAAGGTATGAAAAAATTTTTTTTTTTGTTGGCTAGTGTTATTCATATCGCTCTTTGATCCCCTTTGTGATTTCAGGATACATTTGTATGTTTCCAGTTCCTAGAGACCTCTTTTGAATCTAGTGATGCTCACGTAATTAGGGTTAAAAGTTGGCTTATCTCTTTTGATGCTTTGCTTAATATAATTAGATAGGTCCCATCCAACCCAGGTGCTTTTATTGTTTTCTTCAACAATTTCTCTTCCACTTTTCTCAGTCTTCACAAAATCATTTAGCTCCCTGTTAGAATTAGATATACATCTGCCATTCCCATCCATAAAAAAATCCTTCGTGTGAATTGCAGATACAAAATTCAGTTTGTTGGCAATCTGAGCAGAATTATCAAATGTTGACCCATTCATGTCTACTTGGTCGAGTAGACATGTTGACCATTCATGTCTACTCAACCAAGGTAATTCATCTCCTTCCTTTTAGTGTTTATATAAGTAAAGAAGTATTTTCTTTGCCACAGAATTCTTAAATGCAGGCTAGTTTATATCTACCATACATTTTGGTATCATCTAATAATTTGTGCACCCCATGCATTTTTCTTTTCTGCCATGAGTCTCACAAGTTTATCTGACATACATTTAGTTCTAAGCCTCAAATAGTATCTCTGTTCCATTTAGAATTTGCTGTGGGTAACATCTTCAGTTGGTCCCACTGCATAGAATTTAAAAATTGTCTGAGACTACTGTAGTCACCCTTATGAAAGCAAAGCCCTTCCCTTTACTCTTGATACTTATGTCTTTAAGTAAATTGCACATCAGTTCACTGTGATTACTATCACCAGTGAGTCTTTTACCTGCAGATTCTTAATTCATGAGTAATCACTGTTGATAATCGTATCAAGAGTATTGCATTCTTTTGTTGCCTCTCTAATATGCTGGTATAGAAAACAATTATCCTGTAAATCCATAAATATTACAAATTCATTTTCATGTAAGCAAATTTTATTTTGGCAGTAATATTTTGAAACTTGAAAATAAAATATTTTTACACCATATCACCAGGTATAAAAAATTTTTAAAATAACAAAATTTTTATGCTTATATAATGCAATTAAATCAAATGACATCTGCCATATTTTTATGTTAATTTGAATGTTTCATTTTGTTGTTATACCACAATAAAATCTTATTCTTAACATATTAATCATTAAAAGGTTAGTCCAATTTTTAAGCATCCACTATATAAGATTGCATATTATAAAATATTATACAGTGGATGCTTTCATTTAGCATAGACTTAAGTTAAATCTTTCATTTAACATAGAATTAAGCTCAATAGTATAGCAATTGCTTAATTATTCGTAGTCATTCATAGACTTAAATGCAAGTTGTCTTTGGATGCATTACAGTTATCTTGGTTGTTTTCTTTTTTAGCTTGTGAACCAGCATTCTTGCATGTTTTACTTCAGCACCTTGAAAAGAAATTAGACGATGATTCCTTATGAAGGTGAAAAAAATTGAACATTACTGTTATTTTTATCCTAAATATACTGTCAGAAAAATTTTCCCACCCTAAAAGAGTTAATAGTCTGTGAATATTTGCATCCTATCCCATAATGGGTTGAGAGACAGTACCCCATATTCGAACAAGTTATATGTTGTAAGTGAAAATAAACAGGATGCAGAACCACTGGATTAGTTAGTATCACATTAGCTTCAAAAGAAGACCAAATATTGGTAAGATAATTTATTGTAGACCATGTACAAGAAGCACATAGTTATTTTAATAAGTTTTAATGGGATAATGGGACACACAGCCGAGCTCCATGAAATTTGATGGTCTAACTGGCAAATTGCTGTTCATATTGGATGAAATCCTAAGAAGTTGTTCAGCAGTGCCACCAGTGGATGGCAGGATACATCCTCATCTGGCATCCATGGTCTGTAGCAACCAGACAAACATAAGAGTATAACTGGTTTGCCCTTCTCTGAGAAGGATTGTAAGTGATATTAATTCATCTTTTGGGAAATTAGTATCTATAGTGATGACTGGCAGTGGCAGGATTACATTCACATTGTACATTGCATGGAATTTTCCTCACCACATCTCATCATGTATAGTAACTTCTGGTGTGCACAGATAGTCATCTGAGTTAAGAATGGGGACAGATTGTCTTTAGTGATGAGTCAAGGTTCTGCTTGGAAAACAGTGATAGAAGGATCTATCACTGTGATAGATCCTTCTATATAGGGTACTATCAACCTAGATAGTACCCTATATAGAAGGGTACTATCTAGGTTGTAGATAGTACCCTTCTACAACCTAGATAGTACCCTATAGAATTCATGATATAGGGTACTATCAACTTATAAAAGCTATTTATTCACAGTATCTCATAAGGTGATATTATTTAAAAACTGCTGGTTTTCATTCACAGTAATCTAATCTAATATAAACTGATGTTAAGTCAAAACTGTATTAATAATAACCATGTAGTGCAAGGAAGCCACGGGCTTTTGCTGCACCAGCTAAAACAAAAAGCAGATAAGAAAAATATTATGCACTTCCCTAACGTACAAAACTATCCAGTTGACCTTTGAATTTCTTTAAACTGTCAGCCTCGACTACCTGCAGAGGCAACTTGTTTGAGTAATCAACAACTCTCTGGCTAAAAGAAAACTTCTTACAATCCAGTCTAAACCCTTCCCATGTAATTTGAATTAATGACCTTAGTTCTGGAATTCTTTATAACAGTGAAAATTTCACCTTCATTCGTTTTACTAACCCTTCTCAGAGCCTTATAAACCTCAGTCAGGTTCTTTTTAAGGTGCTTGGTTCCCAAGCTCTGGTTGTCAAACTGCTAATGTTGTCAGACGGTTTTTCCACAATGTTAATATGCTTCTCTGGCCTGATAGGTCCCCTGATTTGTTTCCTGTTGAGCATGTCCAGGACATTATGGAGTGGCAGCTTAGAGCCATGCCTCAACCAACCTAGATGGTTGAGGCATGGCTTTAAAGGCTCTGTTTTAAAGGAATAGTTAACTCAGATGTGGAAGGATATTTCTCAAGAGGATATCAAGCACATTTTTGATTCATCACTTAATGTCATATAACACTGCCAGAGCAATAGAAGCATTATTCATCTTGGGGAAGTGGGTTCATAACAGTATAGTGGTTTGCTGCATGTCACTTTGAGAGGTCTAGGTTTGATACTGCCAAATGCTAAAGGAATTCTTAAAGGCATTTTTCAATTGGGGCTGCAATTAGTTGATACCACAGTGCATATAAATCAATGTACAGTTTTAAGATGGGACAGTTTTTCTGACACTAAGTGTACTATATAAATTAAGTGTCTAATTGAACTTAAAAGTGGTATTAATTTGAATTTTTCCATAATTTGCTAAAAAGTTTGAGATAAGGAGTACTTAGAATCTGTTATTTTCATGAATTCTTAGGATATCATTCTTAAAGTTGCACTTTTAATTGATTCTGAAATTAATAAGAAAGAAGAATTTAAAGGAGAGGGCAAAAGTTTATAATATTAATATTATTATTAATATAATTATCAGTTAAAAGTGTGATATGTCCACATCAGAATCTAATACGTAACTTCGTTAAATGGAATAGCAAACAAAATATTACACGTGTATACAATTTAAGAAAATATTTGTTATCTCCTTTACAACCTATTAAAATTTGTGAGTATTTATCTGAGGCTCTACTGGCACTCTGTACTGTTAAAGTTATTTCCTAAATGAATATTGATAGTCCACTCTTGCTGAAATATTCATCACCTTTATGGAAAGTATGAAGTTAGAGCAGTAATAAAATCTACCCTATTTATATGCTGTTGTTATCCACCCTATTTACCTGAACCACTACATAAGGTGTACCAGTTACTATCACTATGTAGCATTTACAGTTTAATTTAAAAGTATCAAACTTTAAGATTTTTACTTCTATGAAAATGAGAAAAGAAACATTATCCTTTACAACTCTAAGTATTCTTATCTTTGATTAAGTTCAATGGCATCTTACATATAAATGGTGCAGGCATACCCCAAAGATATATTATTATTTCTGAGATGGAAAGCTATTTTAGTTATCAAGCAATTAAAGCAAGAAGACAGAAATATCATTATACTCAGATTGACCAAAAAACAGTATCCAGATTTTAATGATAGTAATGTAAAAGACAACAGAATAAATATATAAATATACATTTATGTAAGATAAATAATAACTGCTGAAAAAAGAAAAGAAAAGGGAAAGATAAAAAAAAAAAAGAAAAAAAGGAAAGATGAGAATAGGTAGTATAGCTACTAAAAAAAAAATTTATACATTATGAATATCATATAAAAATAAATACTTATATATAATTATATTGTCACATATCACATAATCCTGGCACCTCCTCAAGTGTCAACCACTAGAATTACAAAAAAACAACAACATAGTATTCTCTGTTTCTACCATAAAGTATGCGCCATGGCAAAGTAAAATTAATAAATAGAATTAAGGGAAAGAGAGAAGGGAAAAAATTTAGAGACATCCAAAGCAAAAATTTATGTAAAAATAAGGGTATAAGGGAGGATATATAGAAAACTGGCATGTTATTTATGGTTGACACGACAGAGGAACAAAACCAAAATATATTGAAAGAAAAAATATATATAGGTAAAAAGGCCTACGCGCTCTGGATTCATTATACTATTTTCATTATGTAGCACAGAGCAGAATGGAAAGTAAAATGAAAAGAAAAAGCGAAATTGTAGTTAAACTAGGTTTAATGTTAAATACATATGATAAACAATAAAAATAGAATATGTAGATACATACAATAACCAGTAATACAAAAGCTTTCTGGCTTTATGTTGCCCTTCATCAGTTAACTGTTGGATTGAAAGTTTTGGGAATGTAGAACTTACGAGCATGCGATGGCAGTTGCACGCAGTTGATGCATCACGCACAGTGAACTGTGTGATGCATCATGCAGTTCACTGTGCATGACTGCCATTGCACACTCCTAAGTTCTACGTTCCCAAAACTTCCGATCCAACGGTTAACTGATGAAGGGTAATGCAAAGCCCGAAAGCTTTTGTATTACTGGTGATTCAGTAGACAGGTCCAAAGAAATACATTTTACTTAATTTAGAATAACAAGGTTAAACTGATCTTATACATAGACAATCTTCTTCTTCTATTAGATAAGCAATATCTAAGATGATTGTAGTACCCTTTTTTATCTACAGTTAGAAGAAAAAGTCTACAGAATTATAAACAAACTAGTTTTTAGCTTGCGCACAACAAGCACTTGCAGCTACAGTATCGTTCGCTCTCTCTCTCTCTCTCTCTCTCTCTCTCTCTCTTCTAAATTTGTGATTTTTTTTGGCTGATGCTGCATAAGCTTGCTTTCTTGCATCATTTGCTACTGCTAAAAACAGCATTCTCCTAAGTCCTAAAATATTACTACAGAAATGCATATTGAATATTTTGCGTAGTGGTCACTATGCAAACACTCATTGTGCCTATTACTGACTAGTTAGTCTTAGAGAGAAAAATTTTTTCTATTGGAAACGTATTCTTACAATTTTATATTCTACAAATTTTTCAGATTTTTATATGTGCTTTAAGTATATACATAATTTATAACATATATTTGCTGTTTTAACAAATGGTAAGTACAAGTATGTAACAGTAGTAAAGCAAACATCATGTTTGAAATAACATTACAGATTAAGGCATAATTTATGAAAGCTTTCCAGTCGAAATAACTTAGTAGCAATAAAATTTAGCATATTTACAAGGGCTGTTCAATAAAGAATGATCATAATTTTTCATGAACAACCATACTGCTTGCTATTTCTTGCTCAGTTGACTCGTGGGACCTTGGCTGTCAGTCATTTGTCTGTTCAGTTTCGCCTACATGACATGTGAGGAACAGTATGCTGCTCTCAAATTTTGTTTCCATCTCAAGAAAGCATGAGCTGAAGAAGCATATGAAATGTTAAAAGAGGCTTATATCATAAATCTGTGCTTCCATATAGCACTGCTCGCAAGTGATGTAGAATGTTTTAAAATGGAAGTGATTCAATCCCAAAACTCAGCAGTCCTAGAGCTCCAATCACTGCTGTCACCAGAGAAACCATAAACACTGCTTTTGTAATCATGAGAGATGGTAGTTGTATAACAGTAATGCAACTAACAGAGATGTTGAGAATATCAATAGGAAGCACACAGTATTCCCCATTTGCATATGACGTGTTTGTGCACTCTGGGTTCCAAGACTACTCACACCTAAGGAGCAGCAAGTTTGAGTGGGGGTTTTTCATAAGCTACAATGGATGGTTACTGAAGATGAAGTTTTGCACAAAATATGGCTTCATCATTTCTACACAGAGAGTAAGCAACAAAGTTCTGTGTCTTCACCAACACTGAAAAAAGTAAAAGTTATGGCTTCTGCTGGAAATGCTGTGGTCATCTTTTTTTTTTTTTGACATTCAAGGAATGGTTTACTAGCATGTTGTGCCATGTCATGCAACTGTTATGGGCCCTTACTACAGAACTGTGCTGTGCACTTTGCGCGATCACATTCATGACAAGTGACCACAACTGCATGCAGGTAGGTGGGTCGTGACATCACGACAGTGAGAGACTCACATTACTCATGCTACTCTCAAATGGCTTTTTGAGACCAGACCAAAGACTTTTTTTTTTTTTCTTCAGGTATTTCGCCTTTGTCATCAAAATGAAGGACATATATTGAACTTATGGGGATATATATATTGAGGGAAAAAAAAAACTTTTTTTTGTATTACTGAGATAGAAAATAAAAGTTATCAATAATTTGGAACAAGAGTATTTTGTAGTTAACCATTCTTAAATGTTAATTATGAAATAAAAGCTGTTATGCCATTTTAAAATGTGTATTAAGAATCTTACTGAGAAACTTGAATATATATATATATATATATATACCCTTAATGAGAATTACATAATTTGTTTAGGGCAATATCTTGAGGCTGATGCCCTAAGTTAACTAACGTATAATGGAAGAAATTAACTAATGTATAAGTTGGTGCAATGGCATCATGTCTATATGTAGCCAACTACTAAGTAGTTATAAAATGGCATCATTTAAGTATATCTCATATTGTGAATACCCACCCACCGATGAGGAGCAAGTGAGCTCTGTAACAGTTCCATATGGGTTATGGTATCCACTGAGAATAAGTAACAGCGGTCTTATTCATTGGTGAAACGTTACTTATTTGAGGTAGTGCAATATACTGGTAACTCGTGAAGGTATTTACATGAGATATACTTAAATTATGCCTTTTTATAACTACTTAGTAGTTGGCTACGTATAGGCATGATGCCATTGCACAAACTTTTACATTAGTTAACTTCTTTGTAACATGAGGCTATTGTCCTAAACAAATTATGTAATTCTTAATTACTGGCATCTCTCATATTGTGGAGTTATGCTTTGCAACTGGGTTGTCATCATTGGAACACCAGGATACCTGCCCAGCCACTGATGAGGAGCCAGTAAGCTCTGAAATGGTGCTGTCTGGGTGGTGGTATCTGCCGAGAATAAGTAACAGTAGTCTTCTCCATTGGTGAAGCATTGCTTATTTGAGGTAGTGCAATGTCATTGTAACTCATTGTGAAGGCATTCACAATATGAGATATACTTAAATGATGCCATTTTGTAACTACTTAGTAGTTGGTTATGTATAAACGTGATGCCATTGCACAAACTTATGTTAGATACCCTTAATGACTAAAAGGCTGTGGTTAGAGACGCTGTGTTTAGTTATTAAGAGTATATATTTAGGTATTCTCGACAAAATACTTGCTACATTTTCACATGGTATAAGAGTGTTTTGTTTTTAACATGAATATGTTGTTTCATGCCTTAAAGGCATTTTGCGATACATCTGATAGAATCTAATGTTTATATTGCTACCCATTTAATGTTTTTAGTAATATAAAAATGTATTTATCTTTTATCATGAAAAATTAACATCCATTATGAACTTTTAAATATTAATTAAATATTTTATCATATATTAATAAAATAGCTTAAATTTAATGTTTCCACTACTGTTAAATAATTAATCACATATTTTTGTAATTCTCATCTCTTTTTTTTTTTTTTTTCTCTCTCTTCCCCCTTAGATTTTCTAAATTCTCAAGCACACAAAAAGTTTAATTCAGAGATTTTAAATTTTGTATATATATATATGTATGTTTATGTGTGTTATATATATACATTTTGCAATTTTTTTTATTTGAAGCAAATAAATATGATCAAAAAAGATGTGGTCATGTTTTCTTCCCTTCTTCAGGAACACACACAATTAAATCATATTACACAGGTATATCATTTGATTTACAAAATGCAAGTGTTACCATACAAACCATTCAGCAAACTGATTTCAAAAACAATTTGTATTTCATTCTATTACAATATTCAAGAAAGAATCAAATTTAATTTGTGGTCATGTTTTCTTCCCTTCTCCAGGAACATGCACGCTTTGAAATCATATTACACAGACCAATCATTTGATTCGTGGAATGCCACTAGCACTATACAACCATTCAAGTTTTAACAAACTGCTGATAACAGGCAGGAGAGCATATTATGTGGAAGAGTATGGTGACACAGTTGCGAGTTCTGAGGTGTTGTTTGGTAGTTGACTTAAGTTATGAGGTGCATAATGTAAGGTTTGGAGACAGCAGTGTTTTGTTATTCACTATTCAGTGTGGTATGAGTGCTACAGAGACTTTGAAATGTCAGAGTTTTATGGACACAAGTGTGAAGAAATCAGTTTTCAAGTGCTACAGGTGCATAAAAGAAGGTTCATAATCTAAGAATCTTACAACTTATGCCACAACGACCACTGTCAAAGACTTGTTCAGAAATTGCTTCTGGGTTGCATATATGAGTGGATTCACAAGTGTATGCACGTTGAAAGAGATTTTTTAAAAAGGAGAGAGCACAGTCAGACCTGAACAGTGAAGATTAAGGTATTTCTGTACCGTGAAGTAAATGATCAATTTATATATTGAGCCCAAATTTTTTTTTGGATTTCGAAAAAAGAACTCTGCTTGTAGTCTTAATTAGAAGAAATTGTGATAAACATGGTAAAAGTGCAGATGTAATGTTAGTATAAGAGCAGCTAAACTATAAATGCTTCTTTATACAGGTAGAGGATGAAACACGTGTATTCATGCAGTCAGGAAATAAAGTTTGAAAAAAAAAAAAAAAAAAAAAAATTTGACATTATTAATACCAACTTTTAAGAAGAATAAAGACAGCACTGGAGGAAAGAGAGAAAGCTCTAAAATGTCAGTGAGATGGTAGGTCTCATTTCAGACAAAAAGTTATAATTACACAAAATGATCAGAAGAAATTTTCAGAAGCGAAAAACTCCAGAAAACCAGTGAGACAGTATGTTTCTCATACCGGTCTAAAATTATCACAAAGTGAAATTAATGTAGAGAAGAATAAAATAGCTAGCCTAATGGAGTGTAGACGAAGATTGTGCACCCTATGTGAAGAATAAATGGAAAATTACCTGGAGAGAATGAGAAATTTTCCAATAATACTCCATTTCTGCAGGGAAAAGCTACAAGGCACTGGAGTGCCTTGTAGTGGATGAAGAAAGAACAGTGTTGTGATAACCTCGCACAAGGCATAATTATATATGGGTTTTAAGTAATTAAAATGTTGTATAATGTCTGTAGATACACCATGTTTACCCATAAACTTAAACTATGTAATACAGTGAAACATCCCTTTAACGGACAGCCATGGGGAACGAAAATGTGTCCGTTAGAGAGAAGTGTCCGCTAACAAGAAGTCTGAGGGAGAAAAAAAAAAAAGAAAGAAAAATCGTTAAATGTTTAATGTAAAATTAAATTAAAATATATACAGATTTTGAACAATATTTTTGTAAATAATATACATGCAATTGTGCTATGCATATTATGACTTTATCTTAAGAAAAATACATACAGTAATCACTTATTTTCTTCTGCACCTTCTTCCGGCTGATAATTTTGTTTTCAACATTTGTTTGGAGTGAACAAACCATCGAAAGTCAGTATCTTCTTCAGCGGCGAAAAACATTTTTAAACGATTGATTTGTACGAGTGCTTCTATTTTCATCGGTGGTTCGTCATTAATATGTTCGACAGAATGACCTCCTTCCATTTTTTCATCCTCATGAGGAACTTCTTGAAAAATATCGATGATAATGTTGATATCTAGAGCACCATCTTCTGTAGTGAGGTTCGAGTCTATATCTTTGTAGCCAGGGTCACTTGTAGCTGAAGTATCGTACATTATCAATAGATGTTGAAGTTCTTGTTCTTCTTGGTGCTCCACATTGGTGTTCACAACTTCAATTTTTGCGTTTGAGAAGCCAGACTTTACAAAACAGTTCACGACAGTTTGTTTTCTAATTGCATTTACTGAAGAGGAAATCCATTGAATCACATCTAGGATGCTGATTTTCTTTGCAAGGTCACTCGCACATGTTACATCGTTCGTGTTTGCAATGAGATGTCTTAAAACACGTTTTCTGTAGTGAAGTTAAAAATTTTTTATTATCCCTTGATCCAAGGGCTAACACTGCAGATGTGTTTGGTGGCAGAAAAATGATTTGAATGTTGGACAATTCAATGTGCATGCGAGATGCAGCATTATCCTTGAAAAGAATAATTTTTCTGTTTTGACGAATCATGTTTTGGTTAAAGTGACTTATCCATTCGCTCATGATATCTCGTGTCATCCATGCTTTTTTATTAGACTTCCAGTCAACATCCAAAAGATTCAACTTTATGCCCTTGAAACAATGAGGATTTTGTGGGTTTCCTATAACAAGAGGTTGTTCAAAGTCTCCCAGCATATTTGTACACAATAGTACAGTCAAGCATTCCTTAGAAATTTTTCCGCCCTGGCACTTTTCGTTTTATAGACTCATTGTGTTTTCAGGAAGAGCTTTAAAAAAACAACCCTGTTTCGTCACAGTTGTAAATATCCTTAGCTTCAAAATCACGACATAAATCTTCCAATTTGACGGTTGTAACAGAGTGCTGTTACAACCCCAGTATCAACAGCTTTCCAAGGTTTTCCAAGAAATTTTATGCCGAGTTTTGAACTTGTCTAGCCATCCCACAGAAGCTTTGAACTCATTTACTCCCATAGATTTTGCAACCTCCAAAGCCTTTTCCCTAATAATAGGCCCATTAATGGGAATTTTTTTTTAGCACGTGCGCGACAAATTTGATGTCCAACAGTTTTCGGGAATGATTTTTGAACCTGATCATTTCCGTGTTGCCAAAATTGTTTGAGCAGTTAAATTTTTTTTCTTTAGGATGTCGCTTACCTGCGTCTTCCCGATTTTGAATTTTACAGCGAGATTGCGAACACTATTTTTTTGCTGATCATACGCATTAATGAGTTCGACTATCTTTTAAAGTTAAATGTTTACAAGAAGACATTGTGCACTTCACACGACACTGAACAAAACTGAAACTGAAAAGACGAAAGGCCGACCATATTCCCCCCCCCCCCTGCACACACCGAATTCATCAGAAGTTTTACACGTGCCTTAAAATTCTTGAAAAAGGGTTTAGAACCGCGACGTAAACCTTGATAAAATTCAGAGAATCGGAAATAGAAAATAAACACACGATTGAGGCAATACGTGGAAGAAACGTTCCTAGAAAAAGGGCCGTGAGCACGCCCGCTGTCCGTTATGGGGAGATCAAATTAAGTGCTAATCTAAACAAAACAGTGCAGATTGTTGGGGAATTTGAAAATGTCCGTTGTATAGAGATATCCGTTAACGAGAGGTGTCCGTTAGGAGAAGTTTCACTGTATAAAAGGCATCATTTTAATTGTATCTCATATTGTGGCTGCCTTCACAACAAGATACCAGGTATTGCACTACTTTGAATAAGTGACGCTTCTCTAGTAGAGAAGACTACTGTTATTTATTATCAGTGAATACCACCACCCAGACGGTACTGTTTCAAAGCTGTTGGAATTACACTACTTATTCAAAGTAGTGCAGTACCTGGTATCTTGTTGTGAAGGCAGCCACAATATGAGATACAATTAAAACGATGCCTTTTATACTACATACGTAGTTTAAATTTATGAGTAACGATGGTGTACCTACACCGATATTATATAGTTAACTGCCTAAAACCCATATATAACTATGCCTTGTGCATTTCATCTTTAAATGCATTATCTGTACACCATTTGGCATCTCTGATATTGTGGAATCACTTCGCGACTGTGATGGCATGTTGCATTACCAGGGTACCTGCCCACCCACCGCTGATAATCCAACAGCTTTGAAATGGTACCGTCTGGGTGGTGGTATCCACTGAGAATAAATAACAGTAGTCTTCTCTGCTAGAGAAGCGTTACTTATTCAAAGTAGTGCAATACCTGGTATCTCGTGAAGGCAGCCACAATATGAGATGCAATTAAGACGATGCCTTTTATACTACATACATAGTTTAAGTTTTTGGGTAAACTATGGTGTATCTACACTGATATTATATATATTATATTAACTATATATTATGTAGTTAATTAAGAATATGAAGATAAAAGAACAAGTATGTGATAGTGATTACAGTATGTTGATATGGAATTTAATTAAAGATGTAATTGCTGGCAAGAGCCAAGGGAAGGGCTTCTGCAAAGGTGACACATAGTTGTCTCAGATTCTTAAGTACCATTCAGTGGAAACTAATGTTATTAACTGCAAATCCTAATGGGAAGCATTCAGAGAAGGAATCATAAAAGCTACTGGGCTTTTCATACGAGCTAAGAGATATTGTTCATGGCCTATACCTAAATGGATGTTACATGAATTGATGAAACTAGTGGCAGAAAAGAAACACATTGGATGGATATGTTATCAGAGGATACAGAAATCTATAGTACATAGAAACTAGTTTGCAATCGAGTCACAAAGGGGATGGTCTCATCTGCCTTGGATTATAGTTGAATCATTTTGTGATAACAGGAAAGTGGAGGAGAAATTGCTGAAGTTAAAGGTAAATATTGCACCTTAGGTGAATGGGATGTATCAAAATACGTTAAGAGGCAGCAAAAGAGATAAGCAAACCTTTGGCTATAATTTTGAGAGCATCCTTGAGTTAACGGAGGTCTTTGTGGACTGGATATGTATGAATGTATCCTCAATCAACAAAAGTCAAGGTGAGTTATTACATACCTGTAAACTTGGCATCTGTTCCAAGGAAAATAAGAGTCACTAGTTAAAAAAGTAATGCAGGTTCCTTTAGACAAGAATGCAGTTATATATCAATTATGGCATGGATTTGTTAATGGGCAATCTTGACTGAATAATCATTATAAAATAGGTTACCTTTTTGACATCATAGGCTCCACTTGTATGCAATGTGGCATTTGGGGAGACAAGCTACTGCTGTGGATAAAGTCATGGTCTAGTGTGAGAAGATACTAGTTATCAGTGGCACTGCTCTTGGATTAATGTTATTAGTGGAGTACCCCAGGTTGTTTTTTTATTTTCAATATTTAATATTAAATGAATGCATTTCAGCTTAATTATGTAAGCTTTTAGATAGATACATTGGCAGGATGAACAATAAGAAGAATCATATTGCATTTTCCACAACAAAACAGAAATTTAGTAGATGGGCTGAGATGAGAGGTGGCAATTGAGATTTAAATGGATAAATGCAAGATGCTATACATGAGCAGCAGTAATCCCAGAACAGAATAATGTACACCTGTGTGGTACTACACACAAGGTGGTGGAGAAAGAAAAAAGAACTGGGGGGTAACTATACAGTCTGACATGAAGTTTTTTTTCTGAGCAGTGCAGATTGGCTGCTAGGACAGGGGTTTTGTCGATGATGTACAGGAATTTTGCCAGCAGAGATGAGGAGGTGATTGTACCATTGTATAAGGCAATAGTTAGACCACATCTCGAGTTCTGCATGCAGGTGTGGAAGCTTCATTTTAGGAAGGATGTGTATTCAGTGGTGAGCTATAGTGGGCTCATGAGAGCCCATTATTTATTTATTCTTTTTAAAAATTTGCAAGTCCATTGTTGAAATGATAATTTATTTTACAAATGAAATCCTGAATTCAATTATTTAGTATTCAGAGCCAGAACTGTGGTGGGATGAGTGGGCCCCCTGTCCCTAGTATTTTAATGGTGCAGTCGACCAGTTATGTGTTTTAAAATTGCTTCATTGTTGATTTAATTACAGTGGGACCTCTGTTTAACGAACTTCTTTATAGCGAATTTTTTTGAATTTCCCCTTTGGTAATAATTACATTTCAAATGGTTTCTGTAGAATGGATTACAAGATACTTAAAGTTTACGCATTGTTCCTGCCTCTGGCCTTTATGCAATTTAGGCAGTTAGAAAGCATGAATTAAAGGTTAAAGGGATTACTGTTCTGTAATGTGCCTATAAAACCTATGCAGCCACCTACCGAGAAGTTGCACTAATCAATATGCTTTCCGTAGCCAGTCAGAAGATTAAGGCGTATTCCTGACATAGATAATTGCCTCTGGTAAACCTGGGTTGTGGTTCCCCTTTACCCCAGAAAGCAGTTATCTGTTTTTCGGAGAAGTTAGTGATCTATGCCTTCTAGTAAATTTTTCCTGTATAAGTTTACATTGTCGCAGTAGCTGAATATATCAGTGATTCCGATGGTTTGAATATCTCAGTGATTCCATAGCGACGTTGGGGGAGGAAATGAGGGCAACTAAGATATTAAATTTCTGAAGATGAAATGTTGGCAGTTGTGAAACTGCACCAAGGCCTTCACTGTGAAGAAAATGTTCCAAGATATAATGGCATACAGGCAATAATTAAAAAAAAAAAAAAAAACTACTTGCATTGTATGACCAATCTCCTAAAAACCAGTGCGATTTGAGGATGATTGCTAAAGAACTTGGAAATTACAAAGATCGGTTGCGTGTACGGGCCACAATGGGCATCTTGTAGCTTGTAAACGACAATTGCAGTTTGAAGGAATGATCCCACTTTGTGAAAACATTTTGAATCAGAAGTTAAATATTCAGGATTATTAAACTCACTTTTAAATCGAATTTTTCAACGATTTAGCACTAATTATTATTATTATTAGCCATATGGTGCAAAGAAGCCTGAGGCTTTTGCTGCACCAGCCAAAAAAATTCGTGAGTTACCCTGAGAGAGAGAGAGTGTGTGTGTCAGAAGTAGAAAGGAATCACCAAGAAAGAGAAGAATGATGGTAACCAGCTCAGGACCCTGGGTTTACCAAGCCCATACTCACCAGATGTGAGCTCCTGGGATTAAATGATCGACATCCTGCAGGAGCTCTCTTACCTTTCAGAAGCTTCACAAAGTCGCAGCATCATTATAGTAAAAGCAGATAAATCAATTATTCCAACTCTTAATGCTACTGCTGATTTGAAAAATTCTGAAGGAAATTATAAAGCTAAAATTGAGAGCATGTTGAAGTAGAAAGAATTTGAAGGAATCGAAAGTAAGAATATATTTAAATTAGCTCGTGACAAGTTATTAAACTGCATTGTTTTATATGCAGAAATAAAGAAAATAATGATATCGTTAACAATGAGGAATTAACATAAACTTTAAACATATGCTACCCGAAATCATGGAATATGGAAGAACCTTCGTCTCCATGGCAAGAGGCATGAGAGCCATGACAGCATGAAAAACGAATAAAAAATTTAAGTTTTCTAATAAAATATGAAATAAAAATTTATGATTTGACATACGACAGCATAGAGAGAAGGGTATGGGAATTGTTAATTGTAAACAGGAAGTAGGAAAATAGTTAATGGAGGGTACTACGCGTAGCCGAGTGGTCAGGAGCGAAAGTGCAGTAGTACACGCTCTTTGAGTAGACTGGGGTTCAAGCCCCTGACTGCTGAATACGGTCGATCTGCCAACCCGCACTGGACCAGCATGGCAGATTATGGTCCATTTCCCTCAGCATGAATTGTACTAAAAGTCTTACTAAAAGACCTTTTAGTAAGACCTTACTAAAAGTCTACACAGAGAGACCGAAAGCAAGGTGAGAACAACAATTGGAAATACAGGCTAGTTTGAAATTAATAGTGGACTAAGGCAGGATATACTACTAATGGTTGATAAAACAAATACTGTGGAGAAAAGGATTGGGACAGAAAAAATGAAAGTGCTATTTGCTAATGATTTGTTGATTTTTGGGATGGGGAGGAGGAGGCGGACTGGCGGCCTTGCCTCCCAGACAGTTACAGACAGAAGAAATGCAAATAAAATTGTGACTTGGAGTGATTACGTGTTGCCTGTGTGAATATAAAGATTGTGCAGGCTGTTCAACTGCAGTAATCTGAATCCAGAATGGGGAAAACGCGTGATCTATTAGACTTTGAAAAAAAGGTCTTACCGTTTAGCAGGAGCCACGATTCAATTCAAGAAAGGAAAGATATAACTAGTTTCTTGAAAACAGCCCTTTCATCAAAAGTTTTTAATGACAGGAAAGCAAGTGGTCCTTCCACATCTCAAAGGCTTAAGTGTGGCATAAAAAACAGTACTTCAAGATCGAAGCCATCGTACTCTAAGGAGGACTGTACGGAAAATAGGACATTCAATGTGCAGAAAATAACATCTGAATTCAACCACCCAAAAACTGCCTAATTTCACCCTTACCATGCACATGGAATTGAAGAAATTAGGTATTGGAAGTTGCCTGCCTATTCGGAAATCACTTGTTTCTGAGAAAAACAAAAATCGTCTTGCAGTGGTGCCAAGAAAGTCGTGGGCAGATGAATCACGATGCACTTTGTTTTGTTCTGATGGTGGGCAGATGAATCACGATGCACTTTGTTTTGCTCTGATGGTGGGCAGAGAGTGTCACGAGAACTTGGCGAAGCGATAGACCCTTATTAAGACAACCCAAAATCTGGAGGTGGTATCATGGTATGCGAAATATTTTGTTGGTACAGACTGGATCCGTTGATACCAGATCAAGTACATGCCGACAAAACAAGTCGAATGTCATCCAGGGAGTACCCATAGTTTGTATTAGATCAGCTCCATGCAATGTTGCACTTATCCCGAAGGAGATGACACTTTACAAATGACAATGCAACAGCATCGTGCCACAATGGTTCCAAGAATATTATACAAATTTCCACCATCTTCCCTGGTCTTTATACGTTGTCTAGCTCTCTCCAGCATATCCCAGACATTCAAGAATGTCTGGGATATGCTGGAGAGAGCTAGGCAACGAAGTCTTCTTCCTCCAACTTTGTCATTTTATACCGTGCGATATTTTGCTGGGAGAATGGTTACAATTAGGAAAAAACGCCTTATACTTGCACTGCACCATGCTGCATAATTGCTGTTATTTGAAACAAAGGTGGCCAGTTTGAAATAAAGGTTTGTATTTTTTGGCTAGTTTGCTGATGAGTTTCCAACCTTTTCAAAAATAATATAAATGGAATGTGTAATTTATGGAGCAAATGATTTATTTTGTAAATAGAAAAATAAGTTCATTGAATCACGATTTATATTGATTTGCTTCCATTAAAGAGTCCATAAATGATGTATGAGTATGGGTCACGATTCTTATTCGTACTGGTAAGAATGATTCGTTTTTAAAGAAAACATCTACCGTTAGCTGCATAACCATCTTGCGTGGCTCAAGAATGACATTTTAGCCATTTGTATTATTCAGAACAGCCCCCTAATGAAATTGTTTGCTCAAAATAAGGAATATGCTGCTCTGTTCGAATGTATAATGCATTTGAAATTTATTTGAAACGCCAGATTTTTGAAACTGTTTCTCAGGCACAACCTCTTGTTTGTCATCGTTTGTGATATGAATCTCTACTAGCGCCCAAAGTTCTTCTATGCTCAATCTATGCACATTAGAATTCAACAGCTCATATTCACTGGCTGTGGCAACTTCCTTCAATCCAACTTTTCTTAGTGTGCTCAGTATGATGGTATTGCACAAGCATCCATCCTTTAATGATCTCTCACTAATCGGGTTCCATTTGCCTGCAGTAGTTTCCTAGATAAATTGTTTCACTATCATGGAATCATTTGACTATTTTTCTTACTGCCTTCCTAGGCATGTGCATGATGACGCCTTAATAAACCCCACATGTGTACTTATACCATGGCTGGAGTTCCAAAATATTGGTGTATTTTCTGTGGTGGACAGCTTGTTGTTTCCTTATGTTAAAGTTTTGTTCTCTCCAAAATACAAAACTGATCATATTGCCCTTTGAAAGCACATTTCAAAGGGTTGCTTCACATGAATGTATTTTCTTGGATTTTCTAGCAGTGTGCACCACAGTGCAATCTGCAAGAAAATACTGTCCTGTTGGTACAAACGCACACAAACCAACGTTTTAGCGTCACCCAGAATTTCTCCCATATACGCATTGTGTCTGTAATTTGCGTGTGTATCTATTTACCTGTTTTTGCTGGACGAAAAAACCCCAGATTCTGGGTGGGGGAAACCTTGCTATCTATGCCTGAGACCGACTAACTCAGCCATAGAGTGAAAAAACCCATTAAAAATCCTCGCGTCATTGACGGGATTCGAGCCCGGGCCTTTTTCGCCCGGTGTGGGGAGGATACAAGAAACACCAGGGGAAAAAACTGTGAAATTGGCCACCATGGTTAAAACTGAAAGTGCGTGGGTAAAAACGGTGTTTGATCCAGCCGATTGGACTTTAGGGAATCTGAAAAGTGCACCTGCCGAATCACAGTTTTTGCAACTAGTAACTCAGAACTGTGGTTCAAAGTCAGACTTTTTTGAAGTAGGAACATACTTATATAATATTTTGGGTATAGGCGCACTGCTGTGTGCAGTGTCAAATGTTATTAAAAAAAGAAAAAGAAAAAAGGGTAAAGTCGTTACAAGGGTGCAAGCATAACCACAGAGATTTTAAAAGAGTTGGAAATTCATGAACCAGGAAAATTCAAGATCCATTTTAGGATGGAAAAAAGAAATTACCGTTAGTTTTATCTTAAAAAGCATTAATATGCATGAAATTATTTACACAAGTGAACGCGTAATAACCATTCTACTATTTTTAGCAAGTTACGTAAGATTTATGAAAATTAATTAATTTTAATTAATTAAATCTTTATAAATTATTTCTATATAATTTATGAAGATAAAGATAATTTATTTATTTTCTTTATAATCTATAAATTAAACGTTTGATTGGCGTAATTGTCATGTTAAATCGTACTATATCAGTAGTTTTATTATCCTAGTCACGCGACTTATTCAATATTCATAAATTAATTAAAATTTAAAGTAGGAATTACTACTCAAACTATGGGTTACGTAATTACTGAAACATGCAGAATTTTTTATGAAAAATGATTACACTTAGTGATCACTGGAATCCATCACCGCACAGACTAAGTGGTAACATCACCGTCCTCCCTGCACATGGGCCCTAAGGCCCGGGTTCGAATCCCGTCGATGACGCGAGGAACTTTAATGGGCTATTTTCACTCAGTCGGTCTCAGGCATAGATAGCAAGGTTTTTTCCCTCAGAAACTGGGATTTTTTCGTTCAGCAAAACAGGTAAATCGACCAGAGAACAAATGCAGCAATTTACTGAGAAAATAAATATATGGGTAGATGTAATCATTTACGGGTGACACTAATATCATAATTTGTTTTTTGTGGGACCCTCAACACATACACAGGTAGCATGGGTGAAGCGTAGACCAATTATTTTTGTCATTGTGAAGTCAGTGAAGATCAGTAATGGCTATTGCAGCCCAAACTTGGGCAATAGCATTTCTCCCTTGTCCAGTTGTATCCACTTCAGACTGAATTATTCTGGTTGTAGATGGCAGCCCCTTGACAACCCCTTTGTAAGAGTAGGGCTCCTGTAAGAGTACTACTGTTGGTTTTTCTTCCTGGATTAATTTTGATAAATGTTCCATTACTAGCACGGATCTCTGATAGTTCAATTGAACTATTTTTATTGTTGCTCTATTGTAATTACCTCTGTGGGTGTGATTATTCATAATCTATTTTCTGTTGTAATGAAGTCCCCAGGTTGAGAATTATTTTCGGTAGTATTTAGCAGGGTGCCCATAGCAAAGACATTTAAAGCATCTTGAAGTAACTAGATAAGCTTTAATGCTATGCTCAGTCTATCCAAGTTAAACTCTGTTGTTTTGCGAGAGTAATGATCGGCTCATGTTGCCTGAGGTCTCTCATATATCCAGTGCCTCGTCCCTTTGGCTGTGGGTTTGGGGGAAAAACCTAATCTTAAGATCTTTGTTCATCTCCTTTTCAATGAATCCAAAGTCTTCTGGGTTTTTATGTAGCAGGTCTTCAATCAGTTCCTCCTTAGTGATGTCTTTTGGCACATCATAAATAGCCAGTGTTGGTCCAAGCTTTTTGGCATCTCTAAATTCACGCCAATGGAGGTAAAGTTGTAACAGCTTTTGATCTTAGTTAAATCTTCATTGTTGGCAGTTTCAATGATAATAGTCTTTGCTCTTGTTTTCCTTGTGCTTTTTATTTTTATGTTCTTCAAGTCCTTCTTTAGCTTTGTCGTTATCTCCATCTAGATTTCTTTGTTTGTTTTTTTTGAGTCTCATTGTTATTGGCTTGACTAGTATGACGCGGTTAGTCTTTGATTGATTCCTTTTTCTAGTCATTGGGGCTGGGATGTACTTTTCAGTGGCCCAGGCATAAGAAGGGGTATGCTGGCACACTCGTGGTTGGGTTGATCTTATGTTTTCTTGTCTTCAATTTTGTTTTTCAGCCTTCAAGACGAATAGCGACTGCTATCTGTTCGAACGGTGGCCCAAAATGGAATTAATGAATTTTCAGCTCCAAGAAACTATACGTTTTTGAAGACTTTTGCCGTTTGATTGGCGTAATTGTCATGTTAAATCGTACTATATCAGTAGTTTTATAATCCTAGTCACGCGACTTATTTTATTTTTAATTTAACTACAGATTTTGTAGGTTATTACATATTATACGTAGAACATTTGTATCGTTCGAATCTTCCACCATTGTTATAGTTATAGAGTGAGTGGTAGAGGAATTCAAATTTTTTAAATCGTACTGAACAGGTAGCTCTAAAGTTCAAATCACTTATGTTGGTGTTAGTTGGATAATTTTGTTATATATCATAATTAACATATAGCTTTCAAGCGTAACAGTGTAGCCTAACACATGCAACGCAAACTTGAAAGTGTGGTAGAATTATTGCTGCATAACTGGTGTATCGATAATAACATTTGAATTTTACTTACATATAATTTATAAAGTAAACGTGATACTGTAATCAGTGCACAGTGTTATTACTGCGTTGGATATACACTGCCCTACCGTTAATATCGGGACACCCCTCCAAGGATGGGGGAACAGGTCCTTTGCATGCAACACATCACAGAACCTGCTATAAATATGCACACTGGACTTCGAACAGACAATTGCAAAAGTGGGCATGCAAGATGACACGTTCAACAGAATTACCTCAACAGTTCAACAGAATTGATCACCTCAACAAATGCTAGATGCCAATTAACATGGTGTAAGGAGCACGAATCCTGGACTGTACAGCAGTGTAGAACACTCCTGTGGACAGACGAGTCGAGGTTCACACTCTACCAGTCTGATGGTCGTTCCTGGGTGTGGCGAATGCCAGGGGAACAGTTCCTTCCTGATTATATCCTTCCAACAATGAAGTTTGGTGGAGGCAATGTCATAGTATGTAGCTCCTTTCATGGTTTGGCTTGAGCCCATTAGTCGTTATCGACAAAACCATGAATGCTGTGCAATACCAGGACAGCCTGGACGATTATGCCCTTCCAACATTATGGCAATACTTCGGGTAAGGCCTATACCTGTATCAGCAAGACAACGTGCCATGCCATACTGCTCGGGTCGTAACAGAGTGATTTGAGGACATGGGTGTGGGAAAGTTGGATTGGTCAGCCAAGAGTGCTAATCTGAACCCTATTGAACATCTTTGGGAGGTATTGGTTCGTCGGGCACGTGCACGTCGAAATGGCCGAACTGGCGGCTGTGTTAAAGGGCGATTGGAGGAACATGTCACTTGACATTTATAAAAAGTTGGTTGAGAGTATGCTGCGAAGATTGAAAGCCGTCATAAAAGCAAAAGGTTTGAGCACAAAAAATAAATGACACAATAAAAGCTCTTTTTTTGTCTAAAGGCAGGTGCCCGTATATTAATGGTAGGGCAGTGTATTTGAATGAAAATAGATGTGCAGAAGTTTGCCTTCAGCCAGCGGGTGTTTGATTGTCGGAACATGCTTCCATCTGTTGTTATGTAAGTTGATAGTTTAAATAAATTCAAAGAAGACCTAGATAACTATTAGAGGGGATGAGTAGGTTAAATGTCGTGGTTTTTTTCCCCTGATTCTGTATAAGATCATACTCTCTTGCATCATTTACCGCTTCTAATGCTAGTTAGGTTGGTGGTCATAATTTAGTGATCACTCAGGGTAGATGAAAGTAAGACATTATTATCAGCATTAGTTTTGAAATGAAAAAAATGAAAAATGGGTATCATATGTAGCAGTGTCTGCTTTTGCCAGAGAAAATAGTGTAAATCATGAAATGAGAGATGCAGAATGGTACAAGGATTGTATGAAATTTAGTCGCTTGCAAGCGAATCTCACAAAAATGCTCCGAAAGAGGTGAAAGAAAGCAGAGACGACTCCCCTAAATATTTTAATGGAAATGGAAAGGTAAATTATCCCGATGAGATCGTTACTAGCCTGCGCACTCGCCGTAGTTCACCTGTATTTGCTTCGATTTGAATAACGACTCGCTGGTCATAATGTTTTGACTCATCGATGTATTCATCTACGGTTTTGGACCCGCACAACCCAAACCGATGGATAAAATGGCGCCAGTATGATCTAATAAGGGGTATGTGGTGTTTTCTGAAGTCACCACTGTGTCACTAACATGCGAAAGTTGCTCCATTGGACTTACCTTCCCCAAGGTCGGAGTGACGACCGAGGAAGATAGTGGGGCCATCTGGTGTCACTCGCGAGGACTAAAAAACCCACTGGACGATAAGCCGAAGCTAAACAAGTCCACCTCAATAAATATTAATCATACTGCATCGAGTGTCTGCGCGGGTAGCACAGCGGTATCGTCACCGTCCTCCCCACACCGGGTGGAAAAGGCTTGGGTTCGAATCCCGTCGATGACGCGAGGAACTTTAATGGGCTTTTTTCACTCCGTGGATGAGTTAGTTGGTCTCAGACGTAGATAGCAAGGTTTTTCTCCCCAGTAACTGGGGTTTTTTCGTCCAGCAAAACAGGCAAATCAACCATAGAACATACGCAATTTACAGACACAAAAACCCTAAAATAATAATACTGCATCGAGTGTGGCCAGGATAAAGTCACTCGCGTTCAGGCCTTAGGCAGAGGGGTCGGCTCAAAAAGTTGGAGCAGTCTCCCAAGTGGGACAATTGGTGCTCTCCCTCGTATGGCTACCACTAGAGAAGGGCAAGTCCATCCAGCCCCACCAACTGGAAGTGCTTCCTGCACAACTGTGCTTGTGACCACCCAGGAAGAAAGAAGCCGACAACGCATGAAGTGGAGCATCGACATGACAATGTACATCATGTGAACATACTATGAAATAACCAGGCTAGAGACCGATATGACAATGTACAGGTCGCGACTACATACCAAGTGGTTGGAACAATTCCTGGATATTCAGGTCAGCGAACAGAGATTAGCGGACCAAAGAAGGACGATCGTCACGAAGAATCTAATAGCTCCTGCAATTTTGGAAAAAATCCAGGAAGCAGGATGTGAGCGATAACTACAAACAAAGTATATTGGCCAATATGGAACCAGTGGAGGAACAGCATACTTCGGAACCAGAGAAGGAAGAGCAAGAAGCAATACAATCCAGAGCAGCTGAAGTGGAAAGAGACGAAGTCATAATATCCAGAAGAGAAGCCGAGTGGAAGAAGGCCCTAACAGAATTCGAAGTAATGGACCCCAGAAGAACCCACCCACGTGATAAGCAGAAGCCAAATAAAATCCCGTGGAAAGTAACAGATCGCCTCAATCGGTAAATAATACCACATTACCTTGACAATGATGCAACCATAGAGGCTATCCACACAGCCGTATGCTCTGCTGCCATAGCAGCCACTAGGATTGATGGAAAAGAAACGAGAAACCAGCATCAGAAGAACCGAAAACAGAAGGAACCGCCAGCTTGGGAAAGAAGACTTCAGCAGAAGATAGAAGAATTAAGAGTCATGATAGGTCAGTTGACCCACTACCAACAGGGTAACAGAAGTAAGAAATTGATTGGAAAGGTGAAGAGCATTCTCAAGAGAGACAGCGTCCACAGCAAACATGAGACCAAAAATTAGAGAACAGGAGAATATTGGGCACACCGAAGCAGAACCTCCTCGCACTCAGCAAGAGACTTCACTGTTACAAAGAGAACTCCCAGAGGGAAATAAACAAACCGAATCTTTGATGAGGACCGAAGAGAACTACAGGAAACTGGGAGAAGATGAGAAAGCAGAAAACGAACAACCCGAAAAGAAGACGATCGAGGAGTTCTGGGGAAATATCTGGAGCAGTGAATTAAGACATAACAACCGAGCCCCCTCCCCCCCCGGATAGAAGTAGAATGGAAGAAAACCAAGGACGTACAAGAGATGAGAGTGTGGGAGATTAGAGAAGAAGAAGTAAAACAGTCGATCAAGAATACCCACAACTGGCGAACCCCAGGAATTGATAACATCCACAACTACTGGTACAAGAAACTCACCTGCAAATACAAGCACCTAGCAGATCAGTTCACTCGAATGATAAGGCACCCGGAGACAATCCCGAAGTTTCTCATTGAAGGAGTCACATATCTGAAGCCTAAAGATGAAGATACAAGAAACCCGGCAAAATACAGGCCAATACCTGCGTCCCAACGATGTACAAGATCCTGACCAGCTACATAACCAAGAAGATATCAGACCACTTAGAGAGCCAGAACATAATGGCTGAACAGCAGAAAGGATGCAAAAGGAGGAGCAAAGGATACAAGGAGCAATTAACTATAGATGCCGCAGTTATGGTGCAAGCCTACAAGAAGCACCGCAACCTATACAAGGCCTACATCGATTACCGCAAGACCTTCGACTTCGTACCTCAAAGATGGCTATTAGAAACACTGAAGATCTACAAGGTCAATCCGATAGTGACAAACTTCCTAGAAATAACAATGGCGAAATGGAGTATCACCAAGAAGATCGAGAACATCACAACCAAGCCAATCCCCATCAGAAGTGGAATCTTTCAGGGAGATGCTCTGAGCTCACTGTGGTTCTGTCTAGCACATAACCCGCTGTCCACCATGCTTAACGGCAGCAAGTATGGATATAACCCCAAAGAAGGTAGAAAAAACGTGTACACCCTCATCTATTTGATGTACATGGATGACGTCAAGCTCTACGCGGCAACCGAGAAGCAACTCCAGCAACTACTCCGGATTACCGAAGAATTCAGCAAGGACATCAGGATGGAATTTGATTTAGACAAATGAAGGATCAACACACTGCACCAGAGAAAATTAATCGACCGAAACTACCAGCTGCTGACTAGTAAAGAGTTTGAAGCTATGACGGAAGGAGAGACCTTCAAATACCTAAGGATAAAGCAGGCTCAGCAGTTATACAAGGAAATCAAGAAGTGCCTGACCGAAAAATATCATCAGAGACTAGGAAGCCTGTTGAAAGCAAAATTAAAACATGGAGGGAACACAGTTAAAGCCATAAACACCTATGCAGCTCCAGTACTAACATATTTCTTTGGGGTCAGATCGGAGTAACACAGAACTAGAGGATATCAAGCGAAAGACAAGAACAATGATGACCAAGAGCCGCCAACACCAGCTGAAGTCAGCAGTGGAGAGACTAACAATAGCTCGGAAAGAGGGCGGAAGGGGCCTGAGAGAGCAACAGAAAACAGCGATAGTTAACCTGAAGGATTACTTCGAGAACAATACAGTAGTACTCCATCAGGACATAAGGAAGATAGATAAGTGGTATACTGCACTTAACCTAAGCAAGGAGGCCCCCTCCTGCACAAGAAACGAAGCTAGAAAGATGGGCAAAGAAGACACGCCATGGCAGACACTACAATGACCTCCATCAAGATTACATCGATAACATTGCTTCCAATGCATGGCTCGCAAGCGGGACACTCTTCTCCGAGATTGAGATTCATGCTGTCCATGCAAGACCAGATAATCAACACCAGAAACGATAGAAATACATCGCAAAGAATCCCGGAATGACAGATGACACAAGTCGACGATGCCACATGGCCTCAGAAACAATCCAACACATCCCAGGAGGATGCAAGGTGTTCACCTAGGCTGAGTACGCTCGTAGACACGACTTCGTAGCCAGGATAATACATTAGAAGCTAGCTAGGAAATACCGGTTGACCAAAGAAAGTGTACCACACTACAAATACGAACCCCAGGCAGTTCGTACATGTAGCGTGGTACACTTTCTTTGGTGTATTATTGGACCGCACAATAATAACGGATAACCCTTATGGACAAGATGGAAAAGGCTACCTACCTGATTGACAGAGCGGTGAGCAACACTAGCAATATCCAAAAAACCCATGAGGAAAAAATTAGGAAGTACACGAACCTGATACATAAGGTCAAGGGATGTGGCATATACAAGAAGTACCGAACATCCCGATCATCGTTTCAACCACCAGTATGGTGCTAAAGACCCTACATGGAAGCCTAGCAGCAATAGGTCTCCCAGAGAACACCTACAAGGAACTCCAGAAAGTTGCAATCCTGAACACCTGT
Organism: Mastigoproctus giganteus; assembly: GCF_048544385.1. Taxonomy (NCBI): domain Eukaryota; kingdom Metazoa; phylum Arthropoda; class Arachnida; order Uropygi; family Thelyphonidae; genus Mastigoproctus; species Mastigoproctus giganteus. The sequence goes on from NC_143581.1 coordinate 8,563,903, forward strand.
AGGATAGTCAGAGAGTTCCTCGACCAACAGTAACATCAGACATTAAAACCACCTGTATATGGGTAGATGTAATCATTTACATCATCATCAGCCATTTTCAATACACTGCAGGATGAAGGCTTCTCCAGCAACTTTCCAGTTCCTTCTGTTTTGAGCACTGGCCATCCATTTACCACCCACAAACTCATGAATTTCATCTCTCCATCTCCGCCTTTGTCTTTCAGGATTTCTTCTAGCTTCTCTTGGGTACCATTCTGTTATTTTTTTAGTCCATCTGTCATCATGTCTTCGAGCTATGTGTCCTGCCCAAGACCATTTTAGTTCTTTAGTTTTGATAAGAATGTCCTTTACTTGAGTTTGCTGCCTAATCCATGTGTTTCTCTTCTTATCTAACAGTCTGATTCCCAATATAATTCGTTCCATTCTTCGCTGTGTAGTTCTCAGCTTCTCTTCCGTTCTTTTGGTGAGTGCCCAAGTTTCACTTCCATAAGTCATGGTGGGGAGTATACATTGGTTCATTATTTTACGTTTCAGACAAACTGGGATATTGCTCTTCAGTAGGTGACTATATTTCCTGAATGCTATCCATCCAAAATTTAATCTTCTCTTGACTTCCACCATTTATCATTATTACAGCTAATAACTTGTCCCGGATAAGTATATGACTCCACCTTTTCAATTACTGCTCCTTCAATCATTATTTCCCTTTCTGTAGCATACTTGTTTATCATTACTTTTGTTTTAGCCATATTCATCTTTAGTCCTAAATCCTTACTAACTGTCCATAACTGATTAAGATTTTCATCTAATTCTTTGGGATCGTGGCTTATGACCACAATGTCATCTGCAAATCGTAAATGGTTTAGGTACTCTCGGTTCACATTGACTCCTTTCTGCGATAAGTCTAACTTTTGAAAGCTTACTCAAGGGCAGCAGTAAACAGCTTCGGAGATATTGTGTCTCCTTGTCGAACTCCTTTCTCGATTTTAAATTTCCTACTGTCTTTGTCTAGTCTAATAAAGGATGTAGCACTCTCATATATTTTCTTCAAAATCATAATATGTGGGGTATCTATGCCTTGTCTTTCTAGTGCCCGAAACATTGCCTTATGCTGTATGGAGTCAAATGCCTTTTCATAATCCACAAATGCCAGGCATAATGGTGTTTTATATTCATTTGCTTTCTCCATTAGCTGTGATATTACGTGAAGGTGATCCATAGTTGAGAATCCTGTCCTAAAGCCAGCTTGCTCTTTCGGTTGATTCTCATCAAGTATTCTTTCTAATCTGTTAGTAATGATGTTGGCAATGATGTTAGTTTGTAGATGTGGGATAACAAGCTAATTGGTCTATAATTTCCAATTTCTGATTTATCTCCTTTCTTATGATTGCATTATTCCACTGCTTAGGTGTCACACCTTTTCGAATGCACTTTGTGAAGAGCCTTGCCAGTTTTTGTGTTATGTCTCTTCCTCCCAATTTTAACAACTCTACAGTAACTTCATCTTCCCCCGGGGCTTTCTGATTCTTCATTTTCTTCAATGCATGTTCTACCTCATCAGGAAGAATATCGGGTATGTCGTATGTGTTGCTACTTTGCAATCCATCTTCCCCGCTGCTGGTATCATTCCCTCGCTCCTTGTATAATTCTCTATAGTAGTCTTCTGCTATTTGAATTATGCCCTCTCTGTTGTTTATAAGTACACCATTGCTATTCATTTACATGGGACCCTAATATCATAATTTGGATTTGGTTGGTTTTGCACTTGTTATCAAATCTAAATAGAAGTTCTAATCTATACTACGGGGTAAGATCGAGTTGTAAATAACTAGAGTAAATTAACTTTACTCGACCATCTGGTCCACGATTTTTTTTTTTTTTTTTTGCAGGCTTCTAGGTCTGGGCAAGCTGGGAGCGAGATTACAGGCACCCACTGGTGTTGCACTACTTCCGGTGGGTGCAGGATTTTTCTTTCTTGCATGACAGTTTAATAGTTGACCCAGGTGCAGCTCCTCGTGCCAGACGAGCACCAGGTAGCAGTTGCCCAGGTGTTGGTTGCTCCCTGGTGACTATACAGGCTGTCTCAAAAATACACCACATAATTTCAGGAATGAGTTCCTCATATGTAGACAATAAAAATATTTTATATCAACATAGTTCCCGAAATGCTTGGTTCCCCAGTTATTAACCGGAATGTCTTATCTCCCGCAGGCGATTTCCTTCATCACAAGGTACTAACAGAATCTGGTGGTTTTCCATTCCGACCATGTACTCAAGTTAGGAGCAAGCGGGTATGCACTTCATATACGGTTTGGCGGAGGGCAATGCTCTGGAGGCTCGTCGTTTGTACCATGAAAGGTTCCCAGAACGAAGATGTCCAGACAGGAAAACGTTTGAAGGTATCCGTCGCCGCCTTTGTGAACATCGGACCTTTACACCTCGTGCTGCCGACAGAGGTCGACCAAGATCTATGACTCCTGAAGTAGTGTAGGAGATTTTTGGTGATGTGCATGCCACTCCTGAAATCAGCACTCGCAGAATAGCAATGTAACTGGCTGTTCAACGTTCGACTATTTGGAGAGTGTTCCAAGAACACCAATTGTATCCTTACCATTTGCAACGGGCACAGGCCTTGTCCCCAGGATATTACCCTGCGTGAGTAACGTTCTGCCAGTGGTTCTTGCAGCAGTGTAGTACAACTTCTCACTTTCCTGCCTTAGTGATATTCACAGATGAAGCACAGTTCACACGAGATGGAATCCAAAACTTTCACAATCAGCATGTATGGGCTGAGGAAAACCTACATGCAATTCTTCAACCACATCACCAACAGCGGTTCAGCCCCAACATCTGATAAGTTATTTGGGCTCCATGTGCTTCCAAAAAAACTCACAGGACAGGCGTACAGAAACTTTCTGGAAAACAACGTGCCTGATTTCTTGGACGACACCCCACTGATCATTCGTCAACAAGCACACTTCATGAACGATGGCGTTCCCGCACATTTCAGCCACCTAGCCCGAAATGACCTGAATCGAAGGTTTCCTGGTCGGTGGATAGGTAGAGGTGGACCACCTGCCTGGCCTCACTGATTTAAACCCACTAGATTTCTTCTTGTGGGACCATTTAAAGTCATTGGTTTATTCGACTCCGGTAGCTGATGTGAAAACTCTCCGCAATCGAATTGTGGCAGGTTGTGAGACAATACGAAATATGCCAGGAATTTGGCATCGTCTTCACGAATCCATGAGACATCGATGTGAGGCCTGTATTCAGGCAGAAGGTTGACATTTTGAACAAATACTATAAGGTTATGTGAACAGTTAGGTGTCGTACCTTCAAAACTCGGAAACCAAGCATTTCCGGAACTATGTTGATATAAAATGTTTATATTGTCTATATATGAGGAACTCATTCCTGAAATTATGCCGTGTATTTTTGTATATAAATATACACCCTGTATATAAATATATGTTTAAATAAATTTCGAATTTCATTCTTCAACTCTTTCACGTCATGCCCATTTAACAGTATTACTGTTTAAAATAGGAGTTCTACATAAAGATGGGCGTATGCAGGGGCTACCCGACACAGCACGCACGCACACACACTGCACTTATTATCACGAGCTTTCTATTTAGTAAAATTTTCCATTTCAATTAGGCCTGTGTCAAGACATGGGAGAATGGAGTGCATTTCTTCTAGGGGTAAATTAAATAAGTTAAGTTGTAGAAACTTTGGGAACTGTTTGTTTCGGGGGTGGGTGAGATAAAATGGCTAGGCCCAATCCTGCGTTTATACACGTCAGGAGATGTGACTTCCATTTATTTATTTATTTATTTATTTATTTATACAGCTATAAAATAGCGAACAAGCATGCCTTAGTGTGCTGCAACAACAATAAAATTACAGAGCTCCAAATATTGGATTTGCAATACCAATTTATTCATGTAAAAAACGGAAAAGGTACATAAATGAAGAAAAATGCAATTTAAAGGCTAAGTTTACGGGTGGGATTAGAAATCTCAGTTGCCTCGTGAAGTGTCCAATGGTATCAAATATTTCCAGTCTGCTTTGTTAGTTGACCTTGCAGTCCTGTTGTAGTAGTTGTAATGTTCATAATTTGCTCTTGCATAGGATGGTTTCTTAAAGTTCTTTTCGGTGGGTTGAAGTTAAATTGTGAGACGATGTAAGGGCAATTTATGGTACCAATTAACAGCATCAGCATCAATACGGGCATACGATGCAAGAAAGCAAGCTTATGCAGCACCAGCCAAAAAAAAAAAAAAACCAAAAAAACCCCTCCCATTTCACCCCGCCACTCGTTCCAAATGCCTGTCCAGCTCAGCCTTAAATTTATTTAGTCTATCAACTTCCACAATAAAAGAAAAATAGGGAAGTCTGTTCCACCAATCAACTACCTGCTGGCTAAAGGCAAATTTCCGCACATCTATTCTACAACTGTCTTTCTTCAATTTGAATCTGTGCCTCCTCAGGTTCGTAATCTGAGCAAGAGGAAGATTCCCAACAGCATTCAGCTTGCTCGACCCATTCAAGGCCTTATACATCTCAGTCAGACCACCTCGCAGGTGTCTACTCTCCAGGAGCTGTAATTTGCAGAACTTGAGCCTTTCTTGGTAAGAGCACCCCTTTGTTCCCTTCACCAATCTTGTTGCCCTTCTTTGTACTCGTTCTAGCAACTCTACTTCCTTGAGGAGGTAGAGTTGTCAGTTTGATTAAAATGAGGCTTCCAGACCTGTACACAGTACTCTAGGTCTGGCTTGACCATTGTCTTTTACAATGGGATAATTACCTCCCTTTTCCTGCTAGCAAAATTCCTATATATCATTGACAAGACTCCATGACCTGCCCTGGCAGCCCCACTGCACTTCTCAGCGAACTTCATATTTAACTGTACAATTACCCCAGGTCTTTTTCACTTTCCACCTCCCTAAGTGTAGTACCACACAGTTGGTAGGTTTCTCTTCAGTTATTGCTACCCATAGCATTAGCATTAGCATTAGCATTAGTAGAGGCATATGATGCAAGAAAGCAAGCTTATTCAGCATCAGCCAAAAAAAAAAAAAAAAAAAAAAAACACCACTCCCATTTCACCCCTCCGTTCGCTCGAAATACCTGTCCAGTTCAGCCTTAAATTTGTTTAGGCTATCAACTTCAACAACAAGTGATGGAAGTCGGTTCCACCAACCAACCACCCGCTGGCCAAAGGCAAATTTCCGCACATCTATCCGACATCCGTCCTTCCTCAATTTGAATTTATGCCCTCTGAGCTGATTATTCTGAGCAAGATGAAAAATCCCATTGGCATTGAGCATGCTCAAACCATTCAAAGCCTTATACACCTCTATCAGATCACCTCGCCGGTGCCTAGTCTCCAGACACTGTAATTTGCAAAACTTAAGCCTTTCTTCGTAAGAGCAACCCTTTGTTCCATTCACTAATCTTGTTGCCCTTCTCTGTACCCGTTCCAGCAGCTTTACATCCTTCTTGAAATGAGGCCTCCAGACCTGTATACAGTACTCAAGATGTGGCCTAACCATTGCCTTATACAAGGGAATAATCACCTCCTTATCCCTCCTAGAAAAATTCCTGTATATCATTGACAAGACACCATGAGCTACTCTTGCAGCTCGTCTGCACTGCTCAGAGAACTTCATATCTGCCTGCACAATTACCCCCAGGTCCTTTTCATTCTCCACCACTGTCAGTGTAGTACCGCAGAGTTGATACGTTGCTCTGGGGCTACTGTTTCCCATATGTAGTACTTTACATTTGTCAATGTTAAACTTCATTTGCCACCTCTCAGCCCATCTGTTCAACCTTTCCAGATCCTGTTGCAGCAGCATAGCGTCAGTGGTGTCCTTAACAACCCTGCCAACCTTTGTATCATCTGCAAATTTGGACATTAAACTTGATATCCCATCATCAATATCATTCATAAACACCGAAAACAACAACGGACACAACACTGAACCCTGAGGAACTCCACTAATAACATTATTCCACGTTGAGCAGTGTCCATTGATTACCACTCTCTGTCTTCTGCCACTCAACCATCCCCTTATCCATAGCAGCAATTTGCCTCCAATGCCACACTGCTCCAATTTGTGCAGCAGTCTTCCATGTGCAACAGTATCAAAAGCCTTTCTAAGATTCAAATATATAATATCAAAGTTATTCCCTGCATCCAGTTCTTTTGTGACTACATCATAGTATCCAATCAAATTGGTCAGGCAAGACCTGCCCTTAACAAAACCATGCTGCGTCTGAGCTATAACTGAATTCTTGTCTAGATGATCCTGCAGTGCTTCTTTAACCAGTGCCTCCATTAATTTACCTGGAACAGAAGTTAAACTAACAGGTGTATAATTACTTGTATCAGCCTTTGATCCTCCTTTGTGAATTGGGGTTACATTTGCACATCTCCAGTCTATGGGTACCTCCCCTGAGTCCAAAGAAGCTCTCGTAATTATGGCTAGGGGTTTGCTTACCTCCTTTGCTGCCTCCTTTATTATAACTGGATAGATCCCATCCACCCCAGGTGCCTTTTTTATGTTTATCCTCAACAATCTCTCCTCCACTTTCCTCTCAGTTATTACAAAATCAGCTCACTGCCAATGTTTACTTTACCTACATCATTCTCCTTCCTGAATAACTCCTCATGCGTGAGTAGTTTGCATTTGTCAATGTTAAACTTTAGTTTCCACTTTTCAGCCCATTTGCCCAACTTATCTAGATCCAGTTGGAGTAGCATACTGCCTTTACTGTGGTTATCAACCCTGCCAACCTTTCTGTCATCTGTAACTGCTGGTTAAATAGGAGTAGATCGGCTTTGTCTCTTCTTTTTTCCAGTGTTTTAAGTCCCAAAAATATACACCACTCTTGGTAAGATTTCTCATTATAGTCTAATCCACTTTTAAAACAGACGTATTGTATTTCTCTTTTTTTTTTGGATATTTTCAATTTCTTGTTTTTGGTAAGCTGCATGTAGGGACCAGACCTGGGAGGCATATTCTATGGCTGACCTAACATATATTTTGTAAAGAAATATGAACAGTGCCAATTGATTGAACTGTTAGTAAATTATTTTAAAAGAAATTCTAGTTTTTTGATAGCTGCCCTCAAAATTGTTTGATACATGGATATCAAAGGAAAGTGATTTTTTGATGAAGATATTCAAATTTTTCGCAGACCTAAATTTTTCGATCGCTTTGTTGTTAATGCGATAAGGAAAAAAACAACAAATTATGATATTAGGGTCCCCTGTAAATGTTCTCTGGTTGATTTGCCTGTTTGCTGGACGAGAAAACCCCATTTTCTGGGGAAGAAAACCTTGCTATCTATGCCTGAGACCGACTAACTCAGCCACGGAGTGAAAAAAACTAATGTTTCTCACGTCATCAACAGGATTCGAACCCGGACTTTTCCACCCAGTGTGGGGAGGATAGTGACAATACCACTGTGCTACCCTCGCAGACAATGCAATAAGAAAAGTTAAATTCGTTTGTTTTTTTTGTGTACACTGGCTTTTCATTAGTTCACACTTATTTTCATTGACAACCATTCTATTCTCATTCAGCCACTGAATTACTCATTGCAAAACTTCGTTAAGAATGATACAGACAGGAGCGGATTAAGTTTGGTTGAGGCTCCGGGCGCAGAAGAAAATATTGGGCACATTAAAAAAAAGAGAGAGACAGGGAAAATAAAAACACATGTTAGCCATTTTTTTAAATAAATAAAAAATATTATGTACTATTAATGTTTTATTTCCAATAAAATTTGAATGTAATATATGTATAATATAATTAATAATAGCATAATAATCACAAAGTTTTGAACAAATATGTTCAACTAATTTGTTGGGGTTTTGCATGGGAAGTCGGGGCCCAGGGCGCGCGCCCGGTGCGCCCGCCGTTAAATCCGCCTCTGGATACAGACGTTTTTATTGCGAATAGCTTTATAAATTTTTAGATTTAGTAGTCTCCAGGAATACTTGGTAGGTCGTTGACGTAGGTCAGAAATAGCAGCGGGCCTAAGGATGATCCCTGTGGGACACCCATTTCAGGTTTAAAAGGATGTGAGATCATACCTTTAAAAGCACCGACGTTTCTCCCCCTTTCAAGTAGTTTGCTGTCCAATCAAGAGCCTGTCCTCTGAGCCCATAGTGATAGTTTATTGATTAATTTTTGATGAATTTCCTTGTCGAAAGCTTTGCTTAAGTCATGAAGATGGTGTCGATTTGTTCTCCTTCATCAATCGCCTGGGATATATCCGATACAAAGGAGATCATGCCATCCTTTGATTCCATTTTCCAAAAATTTTTCACTTTGCGAAACATTTGGGCAGTATTCTTGGGAATGGACTTTGGTTTCGACCCATATTGCGCGGGTGTCTTTGTACATGTCCTTTATGCATTTTCAGAGATCCAAGTGTTATCTAAAGGAATGCATTTTCTTCTTAGTTCGAGGGTTTACTTCAATTACCTTGGTTCCCATAAGCTTGTGCGGAAAAATGGCCGCTCCCGCCGGTGGTGCAGGTATGGAAGTCAAAAAGAAGTTTTTGATATATTCTAAAAAATGTTATTACCATTTTAGTTTGCTTTCAGTTAAGAGAAACATTGTGAACTGTATATCATAAAGCACTCATACGGTACTGTATTCATTTATATTTATGTGTAATACATAAATGAATCTGGAAAATGGAGAACCTTATATGAACTGATTGAAACCTGTTGAACCACATTTTTATGGGGAAAGAAATGTTGCTTTTTTTAAAAAATAGTATTTAATATATTTAGCCAGTAAGAGGCTGATTACGAGTTACTGGATAAAGTTATAAATTTTTTAAATTATTTGGTAGTGAATGTGTGTAAATTCTGGAATAAAAAATTTCAGATTGTGTACGTTTAATTAAAATACTTATTTTATCATAGGAGGCGATAATCTTTTTGACACAGTTAAACTGTTAATTAATTAAATAGAAAATTTAATAACTGAAGTTGGTTGTATTCGGTACCTGGTGTTTTCACATAGCACTTGTGTGTAGTGGATATTATATTTTTAATTATTAATATTAATAAATAGCGTTGTTGCAGCAGCCTGATTTATCCATTTAGTAGTGATCTCAATGGGTAGGTTACTTTGAACCAATAATTGAAAGTAGCACCTGGTTGATTAGTTAGCCTGCATAATTTCATTGAAGTTTTTAAAATTGCTTCCTAGCTTTTAATATCACTTATTTTTTTTTAAATAATGGTTTGTTTATAGTTATTCAAATCTGTAAAATAGAAATCACTAGGTCAGCATAGTGATTTCTGTTGCAGGTTCTGTACCTTAAGCTCCCCCCCCCCAAGAATTTTCTTTGGTGGGGGAGGAAGCAGTTGGCAACAGAGCCACTGTTTTTATTTAGAGATTACTATTACTGATTTTATTATTTATTTTTATTTATTTCTCTTGAATTTGATTGAGTCTTAATGGGTGGGACTGCAACTTCCCCCTTAGGGGGACAAAAAGTTCCAACACTTGGAAGTACTTCCTTCCTTTCAACATGGCTCTTATTATTATCATAATTTGATATATTAATTAACATATTGGTCAATAATTATAAATCCACAATAGTATAAATTTTGTATTTGAAGTTGATATTTATAAAAATAATAACATTGATTAGTTAATATTATTTCACAAATTAATTTTGAAGTCAGTGAGTTATTAAATGGTGTTTCTTGTGTTTAATGATACACACAAATGGAATCAGATGAATCTTTGTTTACCCTGACATATGCACTCCATTTGACCCTGTTTCTATTACTTCCTTTTTTCTGCCTGAACATTCTGTACTTCTGTCTAATCAAATACCTGTGTTATCCTTCATTAAGCTTATTTTATCAAAGAGAGTACTTCATTTCAAATTCGAGGTTCAGTTATTAGGTGGTACCCCACCAGCCATGCTCTGCACTGCCATATTTAGAATTTTTCATTTATTTTTTTTTATCAATGTTGATGTACTCCTCACTTGTATATTCACACAAATTGGAATCTCTATTAGTATTAATGAACAAGGCGTCTTCTGCCATCTCAGAATATCTGCCAATATCTTGCAAAAAGGATTCTTCTGCTCCCATGCTTCTTTGATGACACTCAGATTTCTAGATGAAATCACATATCTCTATCGGGGATTACGCTGACTTCTAATCTCGCTTGGTGTAAGCATGTCACAAATATTGCTTCCTCTGCATCTATAAACCTGGTTTTCTCTTCTACTTAGTGTTACTTTTCTTCCACTTGCTCACTCTGTACAAATTGCAAATCCACTCTACCATGGAATTTTGATCCTACATCTGGGGTTGTACCTCCCAAATCTCTCTCAGGCTTTTAGATTCCATTCAAAAGAGGGCAGTTAGGTTAATTAATGACCCATCTCTAACAAAGTCTCTCCACCCTCTGTTTCATAGATGTTCTGTTTCTGTTGCATGCCTTTCTGTAGATGCTTCCATGGGTACTGTTCCATTGAATTGGCATCTCTGATAATTGCTATCTCTTCCAAACCAGTCTGAACATGTGCAGCAACCAGTCAGCATCCTTTTACTGTCCAACTTCAAACTCACAGAACCAACTTTTCTTTTTCCTCATCTGTTCCTTCAATTTCCTTTTTCTGGAACAACCTCTCATCATACATATTTCCCAAAAACTGCAATCTACAGAAATTGAAGTCTAATGTCAATGAGTATCTTCTTTTATCTTCTCAACCTTTAACCCATGCATGGTATTAAGTATTATAGGTTCTAATACCTCTCGTGCTTGGGGTTTTCCTTTAAAAAAAAAACTTTAATAATAATGTCTTTTACCTGAATTGAATTCAGCTAAGAGTCAATAAATTAATTTCTCACTAGTGTCGAGACCAGCCAACCATTAATTAAATTCTAGAATTTAAGTTTCTTGCAATGTTTTTAAATTCAAAATTCACTTTCAGGACCCATATAGAACATTATAAGGAAAAATAATAATGAAGTTCTGGTATTCTCTGGTTCCTCTTGTTGATTGTGTCATAGTAACTAAGGTTACCTATGAATTAGAGATGCACAAATGTCTCCTCTATTCATGAAGTGGATCAAAGGGAGAAGTAATTACAGATCTGTAAACTTTACTTCTCTTCCAGGGGAAATAGTGTAGTCAGTTATCAAAGAAGTAGGGGCATCTTGACGCTAATGCAGTCATACAACAATCATAGCATTGATTCATAAGGGAAGAGTTGTCAGGAACTGGATGCAAAATTAATTTTGACATTGTATACTTTGATTCGAGCAAAGCTTTTGATACTGTTCAACACGAAAAACTGCTATACAAATTGGAGCCTTTCTGCCATTAGAAGCAAATTACTGCTATGTATAAAGGGATGATTGCGTGTCAGAAGGCAGCGAGTGGTTATTATAAGAGTGCTACCCTCCTTAGACATTGGAACAGGTGTCTCCTATTCCAAAAATTGCTGCGTGTAGTGGCTATGTTAATATGTGCTCTCAGTTATATTAAAATTTTGGTGGTTTAAGCATAAAAACTGAAAATACATCTTACCATATAGAAGGAGGTACAGAGGATTCATTAGACACAATTTATATCTATTTGATAAATATTTAGGCTCTAAGATTAGAATTAACAGTTTAATGGTTAGTGCGTTTGAAGAATACAGAAGATTATGCAGCGTTTAATGCTATATGAAAGGAATGCAAATTTGAAATACAGGAACGAATATTTGAAAACGTAAGTAATGTATTCATTGGGGGTTAAGACTGTGTGAATCAGCATGAAAATATGTTTATGGTAAGGAAATGTTGCATGTTTTATGGTTTGGAAGAAATTTATTTAAAAATATAATCAACATAATTAATTGGAAAAGTTGGACATAATAATTATAATTAATTATAATTATTATTAGCCATATGGTGCAAGGAAGCCTGAGGCTTATGCTGCACCGGCCAAAAAAAAAAAATTTCCCTATTACTCTGAGAGAGAGAAAGAGAAAGAAAGGGATCACCAAGAAAGGGAAGAATGATGATATCCAGCTCAGGACCCTGGGTGTGCCAAGCCCCTGGGGGTAATTAATTAATTAGACATCAAAGAAGGAAGAAGAGGGATAATAGCATCACCTTATGAATAAATTTATTGACTGAAGATATAATAATTACTTGTGCGAATCTAATGAATAATATATATCTGTTTATATACGTAAATGACCTCTGGAAACCAGTGAAAACCAGTTTTAATCAGTTTTCTGCATTAAGTGGGGCTCTGCTGTAGTCACCTTTCCTTGTCAAGAACATTTCTTGGGATGCATGATGACTCTTTGTATGATTAAAGCCAGCCCCTTTCAAAATTGGCCATGTGGTAGGCAATGGCATACCACCACATTATCTGATGCCACAGACCATAACAAAACCAGTTCAAAAAACTGTTGTTAAAGGAAGACCAGCAACTAGGTGGAAGGATGGGATCAGTGAACTTTTGGGTGTGACATTTTGCGATACCACTCGTATAGCATGTGATCGATGCAGTTGGAGGAATTTGTTGGTGGCCACAACAGCTCCTCAGGTAACTATGTGACTGGACAAAGAAGACCCGCCTTAGACTGTATATTATTAATGTATATTAAAAACAATAAAGGGCCTAACACTGAACCCCTAGAGTTCAGTGTTGGGCTCTTTATTGTTTTCAATATCCATTAATAATATTGAGGAAGGATGGCGCCTCCGTAGCCAGGTGGGAAGGAGCAGCAGTGCGTAGCACACGCTTCTTGATTAAACCGGGGTTCGAGCCCGTCACCACCAAATACGGAGGATGCGGAAAGGTCAGGGAATGACCACCGCATATCCCGGAGCAATATGGCCTTAGTTGCTAATGCTCCTTAAAAAAAAAAAAAAACCAAACCAAACCATTGAGGAAGACATCAAGTGTGATGTCCAAATCTGCAGATGATATGAAGTTGGCAGGGTAGTTAATGACAGCTATCAAGGTACAATGCTGTAACATTTGTTAACATTGAATGCAAGTTACTACATATGTTAAACACTAATCTCAGATTAACATATCAGTAGTAAAGTGGTACATACTGAAGGTAGTGGAGAAAGAAAAAGACCTGGGGCTAATTATATAGTGTGTGCATGAAGTGTTCTGAGCAGTAGAAAGGCTGCTCAGAACACTTCATGGAGTTCTGTAATTGAGGACGAGAGTACAAGGAGTCAATACAATTTTGCTACCAACGTTGCAGTACATTGATTTTGGCTGCAAAGACAGTTTTCTCTCGGGCCTCTAGGAATCCATCCACCATAGGGATGACTTAGTAGTAATGGCAAATGATGCAAGAAAGCGACCTTATATAGCATCAGCCAAAAAAAAAAAAAAAGTACCATCCAAGCATTTGTCTAATTCTCCCTTGAATTTATTCAACCCATCCACTTTCACAACAGCAGATGGAAACCTGTTCCAACAATCAACTACCTGCTGGCTGAAGACAAACTTTCACTCATCCTTCCTCAAACTTGAATTTATGCTTCCTCATGTGTGTAGTCTCAGCAAGTGAAAAAATATTCATATTATTAATATTCAGCTTACTCAATCCATTCAAAGCTTTAAACACCTCAATCAGATCTCCCCGCACTTGCCTGGTCTTGAGATGCTGCAAATTGCAGAACTGAACCTTTTCTAGATAAGAGCACCCTTTTGTTCCCTTCACCAATCTGGTTGCCTTTCTCTGCACCTGTTCCAGCAGATCTACATCCTTCCTAAAGTGAGGCCTGCAGACCTGTATACAGTACTCAAGATGCAGCCTAACATTGGTCTCATACAAAGGGATAATCAGTTCCTTATCCCTGCTAGCAAAGTTCTGTATGTCGTTGACAAAGATGTTAACCACTTTATTCTTTACCCATGAGTTGTCCTGGCATCATGCCTGCACTGCTCAGAGAATTTGATGTCTGACTGCACAATTATCCTCAGGTCTTCCATTCTCCATTACCCTGAGTGTAGTATGACAGTTCATAAATTACTGTGGGGTTACTGCTCTCCATATGCAGTACCTTGCATTTGTCAAATGTTAAACTACAAATTTCCATTTCTCAGCCCGTCGACTCAATTTTCTTATATCTTGTTGCAGTAGCTCACCCTGATGACTGTCATTAACCATCCTCCCAACCTTTATATCATCTGCAAATTTAGACATAAAGCCTGATATATCTTCATCAGTATCATTGATAAATATTGAAAACAACAATGGACCCAGCACTGAGCTCTAGGGAACTCCACTGATAACATTAGCCCACGAAGAGCAGTGCCCATTGATAACCACTCAGTCTTCTTCCACTTAACCATCCCTTTATCCATAGCAGTAACTTGCCCTTAATGCCACATTGTTCCAGTTTGTACAGCAGTCTTTTATGTGAAATAGCATCAGAAATCTCCCTGAATTCATTCCATTATTTTTCTTGGAACAGACTTTAAGCTAACAGGTCTGTAATTACTAATGTCGCCTTTTGATTCCCCCCTTTATAAATTGGAGATATATTTGCACTTCCCCAGTGCAGTGGAATCGCCCCTGAATCCAAGGATGCTACCATAATTATGGCTAAGGGTTTGCTTACTTCCCGTAATATATAATTGGATAGATTCCATTCACTCTAGGTGCCTTTTTTTATGTCCATCCTCAACAGTTTCTCTCTTCTACTTTCCTTTCAGTTATCACAAAGTCATTTAGCTCCTTGTTAAAAGTCACTTAAATAATTATAAATAACTATTTAAGTTATTATAAAGTAACTTAAATAAAAATAAACTTCTGGCATCTCCTTCCCTAATGAATTCCTCGTGTATGAACGTAGATGAAAAATACCTACTCAATTTGTCTGCAATCTGAACAGGGTCATCAACAGTTAACCCATAGACCTCAAGTGGCATGCTACTGTTAATATAAGCATAGAAGTCGTTGCTGTATTTTTCTGCATTCTCTGCCAGAGATTTGTCATAATCTGCCTTAGCTTGTCTAATCTCTTTTGTGACTTGATTAGAGACTAATTTATATCTACCTTAGGCATTTGTATCACCTGATAATTTATATGCATCCCATGCAGTTTTATTCTCTGCCACATATCTCAATAATTCATCTGACATCAATTTAGGTCTAAGCCTGAGACAATTTCTTTTTGGTATGAAAATCCTAGCAGCTTCTTTGATTATTTGAGAATTCACACAATTTAAAAACTGTCTGAGACCACTGTAATTACCCCGTACAAAAGCCTTTCCCTTTACCTTTGACAGTAGTTATGTCTTTAATTAAATTCCACATTAGTACACTTTGCTTGATGCCATAGTGGGTGTGGTGGCAGCAAGCAAAGAATCATGCATTGAGAATCTTTTACCTCTAGATTCTCAATGCATGAAGAATCATTGCTAATTACCAGATCAAAAGTATTGCTTCCTCTTGTTACCTCTCTAAGGCATCTGTATAACCTGATAATTTATATGCATCCCATGCAGCTTTATTCTCTGCCACACATCTCAATAATTCATCTGACATCAATTTAGGTCCAAGAAATCCACTAAAGCCTTCCTAGTGTGTGTGTGTGTGTGTGTGTGTGTGTTTGACCAAGCCACATATTCCATTCAACATCTGGAAAGTTATCCTCCCCCCCCATTATGAGACATTCTGATTTGCTGGCCCACACTATTTCACTGTATAGCTGTTTGGCATACTCATCATGGTCATTAGACCTATAACACATTCCTACTCTCAATTTTGCTTTCCCAGTGCTTATATCACACCAAACTTAACCAACATTGCAGCTGTCACCTAAGTCAACTGGATGCAATGCCTTAGATTTAATATTCGTCTTAACTAAGAGCATAAGCTATTCACCTCTCCTGTCCTACCTGTATACATTGTACTCTCCATATTCCAGCATCATTTATGTCTGAGTGACATTACGTCTCCGCTATTCCTACAATGTCTGCATTCGATGACTTAATCAGTTGTTTGTTTTTTTGTTATTTGGTTTATAGGAGCATTAACAACTAAGGCCATATTACTCCGGGGATATGCGGTGGTCATTCCCTGACCTTTCCGCATCCTCCATATTTGATGGTCACAGGCTCGAACCCTGGTCTAATCAAAAAGCGTGTGCTACGTACTGCTGCTCCTGCCCACCTAGCTACGGAGGCGCTGACTTAATCAGTACCAGTTCATCAAATTTATTTACCGTGCCCATAGCATTAGTGTACATGCAATTTTGTTATTGTTTGTTATTTGGTTTTTAGGAGCATTAGCAACTAAGGCCATATTGCTCCGGGATATGCAGTGGTCATTCCCTGACCTTTCCGCATCCTCCGTATTTGGTGGTGATGGGGTCGAACCCGGGTCTGATCAAGGAGCGTGTGCTACGCACTGCTGCTTCCCACCTGGCTACGGAGGTGCCACGTACACGCAATTATACATGCATGTGTTCTTACTCTTAGTTACACTAACATAGCCAATGTATTAATTTGTTCCATGATGTCCCACAGCAGGACCTGAAATTTGAAACACCTTGCTTTCCAGGCTGCTACATGTACCAATAGTAGTAATGCAAGAATCACCTCTGTCTGCTGCTGTAGTTAAACTATTAGTCTGTACCCCCAAGCTAGCAGTTTTCTGACCCACCTCTCACTGCCTCTTTAGCATCATTAGATATTCTTTCACTCCTAATATGCAAGTGTACCCCATCCCTGTAAAAACAGTCTGTCCTGTTAACTAGCACAGACGACTCTCAGCTGCCCAAATCAACGCCAAAGCTTGCACTTGGTCATCACGCAACACAGTGGCAACCCACAAGGCAGAATGCGCTGGTCCCACAGGAACTAGTAGTTGTTGGTGACTCTATTGTCAGGGAAACATGCTTTGTAAAAAGGAAAGGTGGAACAGGACCAGAGTGCCAGGAACAAAGGTTGATGACATTGTAGAGTGGATATCATCTTTTAAGGTCATAAAACGTGATATAGTTGTACACGTTGGCACTAATGATATTAAGAGTAGGAGACCGTCAGAATTACTTAACAAGTACAGGTCACTGTTGAAAACAAGCCGGGAATTAGTGTTGAATTTGAAAGTGTCTACAATTCTGCCCAGACATGATAGAAGGGAGTATATGATAAGAGCCTTGTCGATCAATTCGGTCCTGGAAAAATTGTGCAAGGCTCAAGGGATAGAATTTTTTACAGCCTGGTCTGTACTTGTTAACAGGAGAGACTGCTTCTACAGGGATGGGATACACTTAAATAGAAAGCATTAGCATTAGCATTAGCAGAGGCACTTGATGCAAGAAAGCAAGCTTATGCAGCATCAGCCAAAAAAAAAAAAAAAAAAAAAACCACTTCCACTTCACCCCTCTGTTCGTTCAAAATACCTGTCCAGCTGAGCCTTAAACTTATTTAGACTATCAACTTCCATGACAAAGGATGGAAGTCTGTTCCACCAACCAACCACCCGCTGGCTAAAGGAAAATTTCCGCACGTCTATCCTACATCTGTCTTTCCTCAATTTGAATTTATGCCCTCTCAGGTGATTATTCTGAGCGAGAGGAAGAATCCCATCAGCATTGAGCATGCTCAAACCATTCAAGGCTTTACACACCTCTATCAGATCACCTCGCCGGTGCCTAGTCTCCAGACACTGTAATTTTCAAAACTTAAGCCTTTCTTCGTAAGAGCACCCCTTTGTTCCATTCACTAATCTTGTTGCCCTTCTCTGTACTCGTTCCAGCAGCTCTACATCCTTCTTGAAATGAGGCCTCCAGACCTGTATACAGTACTCTAGGTGTGGTCTGACCATTGCCTTATACAAGGGAATAATCACCTCCTTATCCCTGCTAGAAAAATTCTTATATATCATTGACAATACACCATGAGCTACTCTTGCAGCCCGTCTGCACTGCTCAGAGAACTTCATATCTGCCTGCACAACCACCCCCAGGTCCCTTTCATTCTCTACCACTGTCAGTGTAGTACCACAGAGTTGATACGTTGCTCTGGGGTTGCTGTTTCCCATGTGTAGTACTTTACATTTGTCAATGTTAAACTTCATTTGCCACCTCTCAGCCCATCTGCTCAACCTTTCCAGATCCTGTTGCAGCAGTATAGTGTCAGTAGTGTCCTTGACAACCCTGCCTACCTTTGTATCGTCTGTAAACTTCGACATTAAGCTTGATATACCATCATCAATATCATTTATGAATACAGAAAACAATAATGGACCCAACACTGAGCCCTGAGGGACTCCACTAATAACATTAGTCCGCGACGAGCAGTCTCCATTGATTACCACTCTCTGTCTTCTCCCCCTCAGCCACCCCTTTATCGACAGCAGCAATTTGCCTCCAGCACTTCTCCAATTTGTGCAGCAGTCTTCCATGTGCAACAGTATCAAAAACCTTTCTAAGATCCAAGTATATAATATCAAAGTTATTCCCTGCATCCAGTTCTTTTGTGACTGCATCATAGTATCCAATCAAATTGGTCAGGCAAGACTTCCCCTTAACAAAACCATGCTGTGTCCGAGCTATAACTGAAGTCTTGTCTAAATGATCCTGCAGTGCTTCTTTAACTAGTGCCTTCATTAATTTTCCTGGAACAGAAGTTAAACTCACAGGTCTATAATTACTTGTGTCAGCCTTTGATCCTCCTTTGTGAATTGGTGTCACATTTGCACATCTCCAGTCTGTGGGTTCCTCCCCTGAGTCCAAGGAAGCTCTCATAATTATGGCTAAGGGTTTGCTTACTTCCTCTGCTGCCTCCTTTAATATAAGTGGATAGATCTCATCCACCCCGGGTGCCTTTCTTGTGTTTATGTCTTCAACAATTTCTCCTCCACTTTACTCTCAGTTATTACAAGATTCTCTAGCTTACTGCTAAAGTTGAATACACCTCTGGCTTTCCCCTCGCTAACTAACTCCTCATGTGTGAATGTCGATGCAAAATATTCATTTAGTTTGTTAGCTACCTGAGCAGGATCGTCAACAGTTGACCCATCGATATCAAGTGGACCAATCTGATTCATTCCCTTTCTTCTAGAGTTTAAATAAGTAAAAAACTCTTTGCTGTTTTTCTTTGCATCCCTTGCCAAAGATTTCTCGTAATCTGCCTTTGCCTGCCTAACCTCCTTTGTAACTTGGTTACAGATCAACTTGTATCTATCATAGGCTTCTGTATCATGTGTTATTTTTTTTGTATCCCATGCATATTTCTTCTCTGCCATATGCCTCATCAGTTCATCTGACATCCATTTAGGCCTAAACCTTGAACAATATTTCTTAGTTGGTATGTAAAGCCTAGTAGCTTCCAAGATAAGTTCTTTGAATGCTTCCCATTTTGCATTTGCTGTTGGTAACATCATCAGTTGGTCCCACTGTATAGAATTTAAACTGTCTCAGTCCATCGTAGTCGCCTTTACGAAAGCAATAACCCTTCCCTTTACCCCTAATGGTAGTTACCTCTTTGAGTAAATCCCACTTCAGCACACTGTGATCACTGCCACCTAGTGGTTCATTTATCTGCAGATTCTTAATGCATGAAGAATCACTGCTGATAATCAAATCAAGAGTATTCCTCCCTCTAGTTGCCTCCCTAACATGCTGATGTAGAAAACAATCATCCAATAAATCCACAAAAGCCTTGCTAGTGTGTGAGTGACCAGTCCCCAAATTCCAGTCAATATCTGGGAAATTAAAATCTCCCATTATAAGACTCTCTGATTTACTGGCCCACTCTATTTCCCTGTACAGTTTCTTATTATACTCATCAGAGTCATTAGGCCTATAGCACACTCCTACTCTCAATTTTGATCTCCCAATGCTTATGTCACACCAAACTGACTTGACACTGCACTGTCCAGCAATGTCCACTGGCTTCACTTCCTTGGATTTTATGTATTTCTTATCTAATAGCATAACTCCTCCTCCCTTCCTATCCAGTCTATCCTTTCTGTAGACGTTGTACTCCCCAAATTCCAGTTCTGCATTCCTTATATCTGTGTGACACCACGTCTCTGATATCCCAACAATATCTGCCTTTGATGTTTTGAGCAATACCTCAAATTCATCAAATTTATTTACTAAACTCCTAGCATTGGTGTACACGCAAGTATACATGCACCTATTTCTATTCTTAGCTACCCTAACACAACCCATGTGTTTACTTGTACCGCAATGACTCCCAGCAGTCTCTGAAATATCCTGCATCTTGTTTTTCAGGCTTCTGCTCATTCCAATAGAAGCAGTGGAAGAATCTCTTTCACCTCTGCCAGTGGCTACTGTTAATCTATTCATCTTTGTCTCCCCCCAAGCTAGCAGTTTTCCGACCCACCTAACACTGCCTCGATAGCATCAGCAAATATTCTTGCACCCTTTCTATTTAAGTGTATCCCATCCCTGTAGAAGCAATCTCTCCTGTTAACAAGTACAGTCCAGGCTGAAAATAATTCTACCCCTTGAGCCTTGCACAATCTTTCCAGGGCCGAATTGATCGACAAGGCTCTCATCATATACTCCCTCCTATCGTGTCTGGGCAGAATTGCAGACACTTTCAAATTCAATCCTAATTCATGGCTTTTTTTCAACAGTGACCTGTACTTGTTAAGCAATTCTGCCGGTCTCCTACTCTTGATATCATTAGTGCCAATGTGTACAACTATATCACCTTTTGTGCCCTTAAAAGATGATATCTGCTCTACAGCGCCATCAACCTTTGCCCCTGGCAGACATACCCTTGTCCTGTTCCACCTATCCTTTTTACAAAGCATGTTCCCCGTTTCCCTGACAATGGAGTCACCAACAACTACTAGTTCCTTTGGGACCAGCGCATTCTGCCTTGGGGGTTGCTGCTGTGTTGCGCGATGACCAAGTGCAAGCTCTGACGTTGATGTGGGCAGCTGAGAGCTTGATGGGCCCCTCAATTTAGTTCCTTCGAGGGCATACACCCTGTCCTTCAAGCTCTCATATAGGCCCATAAGAACGCTGATTTGTTGCCTGATTTCGATACACTCCTTGCATTGCGCACACACAAAGACATCCCCCAATGCAATATCATGTCCCATACCTGAATGCTCCACAAACATCATGCAAGCTGTGCATTTTAGAAGGCTGTGATTCAGAAGGCAACTGCCCCCCTCAGTTCTCCTCTTAGCCACAGCACTTCCATTATCTTGAGCCTTTTGTTTTGCTGCTCTGGTCTGAGTCATGATTTCTTTCTTTTAATTTAAATAAAATTTCAATTTCAGTTTATAACCCTAACTTATCTCCCAACACAGTTATAACGGGATATATATTTTTTAGTGTCAAGTATTAATTATCTCCGAGTTCCCCTTATATAACTTCCGTATCAGTTATGTATTAATTAATTATGTTACGTTTGTAATCTAAGTCGGTATATGTATTTAGTTAAAAGTACAATTTAAATGCCAACGAAGTTCAACAAGTTTCATAGATTTTACCGATCACTGAAAATATTATAACCTATACTATACTAACGCTATCTAGGTTCGATATATAACGATAGTGTGACAAAACAAAGGCGGGAAGTTACGAACGGTAACTCTATGGACACTTAAGTATTAATTAACTTTCAAATCTCGCTGTCTCAATTCAGAATAAACTAACGATCCTTACTAACGATCCTTACTATAAGCTACTTACAAAAAATAATTTTATGTAAAAAATATTCAATACGCGGCTAAATATGGCTAAAAAACTTCTCGTTCAGCGGAGTTGCGACTTGTAACATGTGGATACCCTTACCGATACTTTTATGCAATTGCAAGGCCGAGTAAAGAATAAATACACCAAATTAATCAGAAAATCAAAAAATAATGCTATACTACTAAATTTAAATCAAAAGTTTTAGAAAAACAATAATTTCAAATCAATAAATAAGAAAAATCCACTTAGCGGCTTTGAACACGTCTGGCCCCTACTAGCCTCGTCAGCAGACTCCCAAAGGTGCAAGAATATTTGCTGATGCTATCGAGGCAGTGTTAGGTGGGTCGGAAAACTGTTAGCTTGGGGGGGGATACAAGGACTAATAGTTTAACAGTAGCTGCAGGCAGAGGTGAAGGTGATTCTTGCACAACTTCTATTAGAATAAGTAGCGACCTGGAGCGAGAGGTGTTGGGGGTTTCAGGGACGGATGGCAGTCATCGTGAAATAGGTGGGTATATGGGATGTGTTAGGGTAACTAGGAATAGGAGCATGTATGCTTGCAAGTATACCAATGCTAGAAGTATAGTAAATAAATTTGATGAATTTGAAGTGTTGGATAAGACATCAAAGGCGGATATTGTTATGATAGCAGAGATGTGGTGTCACACAGATATAAGCAATGCAGAACTGGAATTTGGGGAGTACAATGTGTACAGAAAGGAAAGACAGGATAGAAAGGGAGGAGGTGTTATGCTGTTAATTAAGAAAAACATAAAATCAAAAGAAGTGCACCCAGTTGATATAGATGAACAGTGCACTGTTGAGTCAGTTTGGTGTGTCTTAAGCACTGCGAAAGCAAAAATAAGAGTAGGAGTGTGTTATAGGCCTAATGACTCGAATGAGTACAATGAACAATTGTTCAGAGAAATAGAGTGGGCCAGTAAATCAGAATGTCTTATAATGGGGGATTTTAACTTCCCAGATATTGATTGGAACTTGTGGGTTGGTCACTCACACACTAGTCAGACTTTTGTGGATTTATTGGATGATTGTTTTCTGCAGCAGCATGTTCAAGAGGCAACCAGAGAAAGTAATACTCTTGATCTGGTTATCAGCAGTGATCATTCATGTATTAGGAATTTGCAGATAAAAGAACCACTAGGTGGCAGTGATCACAGTGTACTGATGTGGGATTTACTTAAAGATTTAATTACCATCAGGGGTAAAGGAAAGGGTTTTTGCTTACATAAAGGTGAGTACAGTGGTCTCAGAAAGTTTTAAATTCTGTACAGTGGGATCAACTGACGATGTTACCAACAGTAAATTCTAAGTGGGAAGCATTCAAGGAATTAATCGTGGATGCTACTAAAAGTTTCATACCTATTAAGAAATATTGTTCAAGGTTTTGGCCTAAATGGTTATCAAATGAACTAATGAGACTCGTAACAGAGAAGAAAAAATGCATGGGATGCATGTAAATTATCAAGCGATTTAGAAGCCTATGGCAGATATAAGCTAGTCTGTAATCAGGTCACAAAGGAGGTTAGGCAGGCGAAGGCAGATTACACGAAATCCTTGGCAAAAGATGCTACGAAAAAACAGCAAGATTTCTTTACTTATATAAACTCTAAAAGGAAGGGGATGAATGAGATTGGTCCACTTGACATCGATAGTTCGACTGTTGATGATCTGCTCAGATAGCAAAGAAAATGAATGAGTATTTTGCATCTACATTCACGCATGAGGAATTATTAAGGTTTGAAAATGGCAGAAGGTTATCAAATTTTAGCATGGTACTTAATGATTTTGTAATAACTGAGAGCAAAGTGGAGGAGAAATTGTTGAAGTTAAACATAAGAAAAGCACCTGGGGTGGATGGGATCTATCCAGTTATATTAAAGGAGGCGGCAAAGCAACTAAGCAAACCCTTAGCCATAATTATGAACGCATCCTTGGACTCGGGAGGTTCCCACGGACTGGAGATGTGCAAATGTATCCCCAATTCACAAAGGGGGATCGAAGGGTGACACGAGTAATTACAGACCAGTTAGTTTAACTTCTGTTCCTGGGTAAAATAGTGGGGTCACTGGTTAAAGATGCATTGCAGGATCATCTAGACAAGACTGCAGCAATAATTCAGACACAGCATGGGTTTGTTCAGGGAAAGTCTTGTCTGACAAATTTGATAGGATATTATGATGTGGTTACAAAGGAACTGGATGCAAAAAATAATTTTGATATCGTATATTTGGATTTCAGGAAAGCTTTTGATACTGTTGCGCATAGAAGACTTGTACAAATTGCAGCAGAATGGTATTAAGGGTAAGTTGCTACAATGGATAAAAGGATGGTTAAGTGGGAGAAGACAGAGGGTGGTAATCAATGGGTGCTGCTCTTCGTGGACTAATGTTATTAGTGGAGTCCCACAGGGTTTGGTGTTGGGTCCACTGTTGTTTTGTATATTTATCAATGATATTGATGAAGGTATATCAGGCTTAATGTCGAAGTTTGCAGATGATACAAACATTGGCAGGGTTGTTAATGACAGTAATGGCAGTGTGCTACTGCAACAGGATCTAGATCATTTGGGCAGATGGGCTAAGAAGTGGCAACTGAAGTTTAACCTTGACAAATACAAAGTACTGCATATGGGTAGAAGTAATCCCAGAGAAACGTACCAACTGTGTGGTACTAAACTTAAGGTGGTAGAAAATGAAAAAGACCTGGAAGTAATTGTGCAGGCAGATATGAAGTTTTCTGAGCAATGCAGACAAGCTGCCAGGGCAGGTCATGGGGTTTTGTCAATGATATATGGGAATTTTGCTAGCAGGGAAAAGGAGGTGATTGTCCCTCTGTATAAGGCAATGGTCAAGCCACGTCTTGAGTGCTGTGTACAGGTCTGGAGGCCTCATTTTAGGAAGGATGTAGATTTGCTTGAGCGTGTACAGAGAAGGGCGACAAGATTGGTGTGGGGAATGAAGGGATCCTCTTACCAAGAGAGGCTTAAGTTCTGCAAATTGCAGTGGCTCGAGACTAGGCACCTGCACGGTGATCTGATTGAGGTGTATAAGGCCTTGAATGGGTTGAGCACGCTGACTTCTGATGGGATCCTTCCACTTGTTCAGATTACGAACATAAGGGGGCAATAATTCAAATTAAGAAAAGACATGTAGAATAGATGAAAAGATGTGCGGAAATTTGCCTTTAGCCAGCGGGTGGTTAATTGCTGGAACAAAGTTCCATCTGTCGTCGTGGAAGTTGATAGGTTGAATAAATTTAAGGAGGAACTGGACAGGCATTTGGAGGGAATGGTGTGATTTTTTTTTTTTTTTTTTTTTTTGGCTGATGCTGCATAAGCTGATACACTTGCTTTCTTGCATCACATTCCACTACTACCATGCTCAGAAAAGGGCATAATTGCAGACACTTTTATATTCGATCCTAACTTGTGACTTTTTGCCAACATTGCCCTGTACTTGTTAAGTAAGTCCTTACATCTGTTACTCTTAATGTCATTAGTGCCAACATGCAAAAATATCACCTTTTCTACCATTAAAAGATGATATCTGCTTTATACATAGTAGTAGTAGAGCCATGTGATGCAAGAAAGCAAGCTTATGTAGCATCAGCCAAAAAATTTTACTTTAACCTCTCCTTCCCTGATAATAGATTATGACATTGTGTGTGATGCACAAGAGCTCTGGCACTGAGTTGGGTAGCTGAGAGCTTGATGGGCCCCTTCTTTTGAAGGCATCTAGCCTGCTCTTCAAACTCTCGTAAACGCCCATCAGAATGCTGAATTGGTGCCCAATTTCTTCACACACTCTGCACCTAGAACACACAAAGGCATCCTCCTTTGCTGGATTATTTCCTGTTCCAAAAAAACCTGCAAACATTTCACAAGTTGCACATTTTTTGGATTCTGACGCATTGGGGAATCATCCCCTTCGGTTCTTCCCCGAGCCATAGTGCAGCACTGCACTGGGCACTTTGTGCCTAGTGCAGTGCTGCCCTAGTCTGGGGTATGGTGATCATGTTGCCATGGCGACCAATTTTTCTAGCCCTGGTTAACACTACTTTCCTCCTAAAATATTAAAAGATCTCTCTCTCTCTCTCTCCCTCTTGCAGCTTTCACCTTGGTTGAGCTTGCAAACCAATTTCATCACTATTAATTAAAGAAATGGGGTTATATTTCATACATATTTCTGAAATAATTGATAACACATACTTCTCTGTGAATATTTTAATTTTATTTATTAATTTTACTTGGTAGACCTAAAAAACAAAACCATTTCATCTGTCTATCCTCTCCAGTAGTTTGTATAATTCCACACATTTATTCTGCAACCCTCCTTCCTCAATTTTAATTTATGCCCCCTTATGTGTATAGTCTCGACAGTAGCAAGAATCATGTCAGCATTGAGTGTGCTCAGGCCATTCAAGGCCTTAAACATTGCAATCAGATCACTCTGTAGGTGTCTGGTCTCTAAACGCTGCAATTTGCAGAATTGAAGCCTTTCTTGGTAATTGGATGAAAATGGAAAATACAGTAAACACCGCTATTTGCGGGGTTACGGTCCTGGGAAATGGCACGAATACTGAAAACGTGAATACTGAGTTATGGCACCTATAGTAATAAAAGGGCTCCATTCCAAAGTATGAAATATATAAGAAAAACTAGTCTAAAATGTTGTCTATGTATGTATTATATATACCTACATAATATGACTATGTACATAGACAGTACATAGTGAAATACAAGCATAAAGTATCGAAATGAAAATAAGAACAATTTAATATTAAATGTAATGTTTAACAGAAATTTCAAACAAATCTTTCAAAAACATATCAAGAATATGGGTTGCTGGGGAAAAAATAACTTGTAATCGAAGTTTGTTTCTTCATTTTTTTTTATTGAGCTCCTTTTGGATTTCTGTGTAAGGGCAAGAGTAATTGTTCTAGGTCTCGTTTAAACTTCATGCTTCTTTCCAAATTAGGATCCATTTCCACCTCCTTTTCTGAAAGTTGTATGGAGAGGCTAAAGATTTCCTTTAATGATTTGTTATTTAATTCTTGTCTGACAAAGTCGAGATCTTCCTCCTCGGGATCATTTGTTTCTCATTTGAATTTGTCACTAATTCATCCAATTGTTCTATTGTAAGTTCATCTGCATGGGCCTCAATATGTTCCTGAATGTCTGTTGCATCGATGTTTTCAGAGCCCCCACCTTCTATTCCCTGTGCAATTGCTACAATATCAGCAACCAGTTCGTTGACATTGGGAATTGTTTTAGCAACAACCACTTCTGGCCACAATTTTCGCCAACACACATTAATTGTAGATGCTCTTATCTCATCAACTGATGCCTTCATGTTGATCAGGCAATCTGCGATGTTATAATTTTTCCAACTTTGACTTACCATTAAGTCTGACTCCCTTTCATTTTTTTCTATTAAGCTAAAAGTTCTCCTAACATAGTAGGACTTAAATGCAGCAATTACACCTTGGTCTATCAGTTGTAAAAGTGATGTGGTGTTGGGTGGCATATTTTTTATGGCGGAAAATGTTCACGGTGTTTTAAAATTCACATTTTTTAGGTTTCATTTTATATTAAATCAGCGACCACGAATACAGATATCGCAATTGCGGGGGTTTACTGTATATGGACAAAGACTATAAACTTGTACTTGGATATTGTAGTTACGTTCATCAGGAAATGGTTCTATGTTTTTAAACTTATGTCAGCCATTGACATTAATTACAAAAATTATAATATTTTATATATTAATTATAACTATTACAGGTAACTGGCTGATATATAGAAAATGGTATCACTTTTAAGGATGCCACACCATTTCGCTTTAATGAAATGGCGTGGCATCCTAGCATTAGTAGAGACATGATCCAAGAAAGCAAGCTTATACTGCAGCTGCGAAAAAAACCCCTTCCCATTTCACCCATCCATAAAGGAACTCCAAATGTTTGTACAGTTCTGCCTTGAATTTATTTAAGCTGTTAACTTCCACAACTGATGGAGGTTTGTTCAAGCAATCAACATCCGTTGGCTAAGTGAATTTCTGTACATCTGTTCTACAACTCCCTTTCCTCAGTTTGAATTTGTCCCCTCAGGCAATTAATCCGGGCTAGAGAAAGAATCCCATCAGCATTGAGCCTGCTCAAACCATTCAAGACCTTATACACCTCAGTCAGATCCCCCCACAGGTGCCTAGTCTCCAGACATTCCAAACTTAAGCCTTTCTTTGTAAGAGCAACCCTTTGTTCCTTTCACTAATCTCGTTGCACATTCCTGCAGCTCTACATCCTTCCTAATATGAGGCCTCCAAACTTGTATACAGTACTCAAGGTGTGGTCTGACCAATTTCTTGTAATCGCCTCCTTATCCCTGCTAGAAAAATTCCTGTATATCATTGACAAGACACCATGACCTACTCTTGCCGACTGTCTACACTGCTGAGAAAACTTCATATCTGAATGCACAATTATCTCCAAGTCTTTTTGATTCTCCCCTACACTTAATGTAGTACCACACAATTGATATGTTACTCTGAGGTTACTGCTATCCATATGCAGTACTTTACATTTGTCAATGTTAAACTTCAGTTGCCACTTCTTACCCCTGCTCAATATTTCTAGATCCTTTTTCAGTAGCATACTTTCATTTGTGTCATTAACAACCCTATCAACTTTCATATTGCCTGCAAAACTTGAACATTAAACCTGATATACCTTCAACAATATCATTAATAAATACAGAAAACAACAATGGATCCAACACTGAACCCTTGGGGGATTCCACTAATAACATTAGTCCACGTAGAGCGGTGTCCACTGGTTAACGCTTTGTCTTCTCCTACTCCACCATCCCTTTATCCATAGCAGAAATTTGCCCTTAATGCCATACTGCTTCAATTTGTACAGTAGTCTTCCATGTGCAACAGTCAAATGTTTTCCTAAAATCCAAGTATATGATATCAAAATTATTTTTTGCATCCAGTTCCTTTGTGACCACATCATAGTATCTAATCAAATTGGTAGACAAGACTTTCCCTTAAGAAACCGATGCTGTGTCTGAACTATAACTGCAGTCTTGTCTAGATGGGCCTGTATTATTTCTTTAACTAGACTCCAGTAATTTCATTGGAACAGAAGAAAAACTAACAGGTCTGTAATTACTCATGTCACCCTATGATACCCCTTTGTAAATTGGGGACACATTTGCATATCTCCAGTCCATGGTGACCTCCCCTGAGTCCAAGGAAGCTCTCATAATTATGGTTGTGTTTGTATTCTTATTTTGCCATCTCCTTTAATTTAACTGGATAGATTCCATCCACCCCCAAGTCCTTTTCTTATGTTTAACTTCAAGAATTTCTTCTCCACTTAGCTCTTTCATTTATTATTAAAGAATCATTTAACTCTCTGCCAGAGTTTGATAAATGTCTGGCATTCCTCTCCCTGAATAGTATTAGTATCAGTGGTAGCAAATGATACAAGAAAGCAAGTTTATACAGCATCAGCCAAAGGAAAAAAAAAAAAATTTCACCTATCTATCCCTCCCAATAATTTGTCAGGTTCTTCCTTGAATTTATTCAAACTGTCCACTTCCACAACAGGTGGAACAGATTTCCATCCCTTGTTGTGAAAGTTGATAGCCTAAATAAATTTAAGGCTCAGCTGAACAGGTATTTCGAACGAACGGAGGGGTGAAATGGGAGTGGTTTTTTTTTTTTTTTTTTTTTTGGCTGATGCTGCATTAGCATGCTTTCTTGTGTCATATGCCTCTACTAATGCTAAAAATGGAAATTTATTCCAGCAATCAACCACCCGTTGGCTGAAGGCAAACTTTTGCACATCTATTTTGCAACCATCCTTCCTCAATTTGAATTTATGTCCTCTCATATGCATAGTCTGAGCAAGAGGAAGAATCCTATCAGCATTGAATTTCCTCAAGCCATTCAAAGCCTTAAATGCCTCATCAGACCACTTCAAAAGTGCTTAGTCTGCAGAAACAGAACTGAAGTTTTATTTAGAGCTTGTTGTTACAATTACAGCATACTTTACATTCTATTGTAGTTTGTTTTCAAATGAGATTATTCATTCTATTCATTTTGTAACATTTGAAAAAAATCTTTAATTGGCCATTACAAGCATTACCCAATTTTTTAACAAGTTACCTGCAGTTTTTTTTTTTAGAGATATAGCAATAAGAATAACAGGCAAGACTGCTTCTATAGGGATGGGATACACTTAAATAGAAAGGGTGCAAGAATATTTGCTGATGCTATCGAGACAGTGTTAGGTGGGTCGGAAAACTGTTAGCTTGGGTGGATTCACAGACTAAAAGGTTAAAAGTAACCGCAGGCAGAGGTGAAGCTGATTCTTGCTCTACTTCTATTAGAATAAGCAGCGGCCTGTAGTGAGGAGTGCTGGGGGTTTCAGGGACTGATGGCAGTCATCATGAAAGAAATAAATATATGGGATGTGTTAGGGTAACAAAGAATAAGAATAGGTGCATTTATACCAATGCTAGAAGTATGGTAAATAAATTTGATGAATTTTTGAAATGTTGGTCAAGACATCAAATGCAGATATTGTTGGAATATCAGAGACGTGGTGTCAGATATTAGGAATGCAGAATTGGAATTTGGGGAGTACAATATGTACAGAAAGGGATAGGAAGGGAGGAGGTAAGGTGTATGTATACCAGTGCTAGAAGTATAGTAAATAAATTTGATGAATTTGAAGTGTTGGTCAAGACATCAAAGGAAAACATAAAATCAAAGGAAGTGCATCCAGTTGACATAGATGGGCAGTGCAATGTTGAGTCAATTTGGTGTGACAGAAGCACTGGGAAATCAAAAATAAGAGTAGGAGTGTGTTATAGGCCTAATGACTCGAATGAGTATAATGAGCAATTGTGCAGACAAATAGAGTGAGCCAGTAAATCAGAGTGTCTTATAATGGGAGATTTCGTGGGTTGGTCACTCACACACTAGCAAGGCTTTTGTGGATTTATTGTAAGATTGTTTTCTACTGCAACATGTTTGAGGGACAATCAGAGAAGGTAATACTCTTGATCTGGTTATCAGCAGTGAGCATTCGTGTATTAAGAATTTGCAGATAAAGGAACCACTAGGTGGCAGTGATCACATTGTACTGATGTGGGATTTATTTAAAGATATAATTATCATCAGGGGTAAAGGAAAGGGTTTTTGCTTCCGTAAAGATGACTACAGTGGTCTCAGACAGTTTTTAAATTCTGTACAGTGGGACCAACTGATGATGTTACCAACAACAAATTCTAAGTGGGAAGCATTCAAGGAATTAATTGTACTAGCCACTAGGCATTTCTACCTATTAAGAAATATTGTTCAAGGTTTAGGCCTAAATGGTTGTCAAATGAACTAATGAGACTTGTAGAGAGGAAAAATGCATGGGATGCAAAAAAATTATCAGTTGATACACAAGCCTATGGCAGATATAAGCTAGTTTGTAATCAAGTCACAAAGGAGAGTAGGCAAGCACAGGCAGATTACGAGAAATCTTTGGCAAAGGACGCTAAGAAAAAAGCAAGGATTTCTTTACTTATATAAACTCTAAAAGGAAGGGGATGAATCAGATTGGTCTTCTTGATATCGATGGTTCGACTGTTGATGATTCTACTCAGATAGCGAACAAACTGAATGAGTATTTTGCATCTACATTCACACATGAGGAGTTATTAAGGAAGGAAAATGCCAGAAGGTTATAGATTGTAATAGGGTGCTTAATGATTTTGTAATAACTGAGAGCAAAGTGGAGGAGAAATTGTTGTAGTTAGACATAAGAAAAGCACCTGTGATGGATGGGATCTATCCAGTTATATTAAAGGAGGCAGAAAAGGAACTAAGCAAACCCTTAGCCACAATTATGAGAGCATCCTTGGACTCAGGGGAGGTCCCCACTGACAGGAGATGTGTAAATGTATCCCCAATTCACAAAGGGGAATTGAAGGGTGACCCGAATAATTACAGACCAGTTAGTAACTTCTGTTCTGGGTAAAATAATGGAGTCACTAGTTAAAGATGCATTGCAGGATCATCGAGACAAGACTGCAGCAATAATTCAGACACAGCATGAATTTGTTAAGGGAAAGTCTTGTCTGACAAATTTGATAGGATATTATTTCAGGAAAGCTTTTGACACTGTTGCACATGGAAGATTGCTGTACAAATTGTAGCAGAATGGTATTAAGGGTAAGTTGCTACAATGGATAAAAGGGTAGTTGAGTGGGAGAAGACAGAGGGTGGTAATCAGTGGATTAATGTTATTAGTCCGCTCTTTGTGGACTAATGTTATTAGTGGAGTTTTAGTGTTCAGTGTTGGGCCCACTGTTCTTTTGTATATTTATCAATGATATTGATGAACGTATAGCAGGCTTAGTGTTGAAGTTTGCAGCTAACTAGGCTAGCCGGGTGGGTAAAGTGCCTGCCTGTCAACCCAAAGGTTGTGGGTTCGAATACTGCCTCAGGCTTGGATCAGAGTAGAAAATGCAAAAACTGTGGGAGGTGCACTATGGGCACAGAAGCCAATATGCCAATAACTAACAGAAAAAGTTTGCAGATGATACAAAGGTTGGCAGGGCTGTTAGCATTAGTAGAGCCATACGATGCAAGAAAGCAAGCTTATGGAGCATCAATGCAAAAAAAAACCCTCCCATTTCACCCCTCCATTTGTTCCAAATGCCTGGCCAGCTCAGCCTTAAATTTATTTAGGCTATTAGCTTCTCCAACAAAAGATGGAAGCCTGTTCCGCCAATCAACTACTCGCTGGCTAAAGGCAAATTTCTGCACATCTATTCTACAGCTATCTTTCATCAATTTAACACTCCCCCTGAGTTTCTTAGTCTGAGCAAGAGGAAGAATCCCATCAGCATTCAGCCTGCTTAACCCATTCTTTATACGAGGCCTTAATACACCTCAGTCAGATCACATTGCAGGTGCCTACTCTCTCCAGGTGCTGTAATTTGCAGAACTTAAGCCATTTTTGGTAAGTGCACCACTTTGTTCCCTCACCAATCTTTTTGCCCTTCTCTGTACGCGCTCAAGCAAATCTACATCTTTCCTAAAATGAGGCCTTCAGACCTGTATGCAGTACTCAAGGTGTGGCCTGACCATTGCCTTATACAGAGGGACAATCGCCTCCTTTTCCCTGCTAGCAAAATTCCTATATATCATTGACAAAACCCCATGATCTGCCCTGGCAGCCCCTCTGCACTGCTCAGCGAACTTCATATTTCACTGCACAATTACCCCCAGGTATTTTTCACTTTCCACTTCCCTGAGTGTAGTACCACACAGTTTGTACATTTCTCTTCAGTTATTGCTACCCATATGCAGTAATTTGCATTTGTCAATGTTAAACTTCAGTTGCCACTTTTCAGCCCATTTTCCCAACTTATCTCTATCCAGTTGGAGTAGCATACTGTCTTTACTGTCATTAACAACCCTGCCAACCTTTGTATCATCTGCAAACTTTGACATTAAACCCGATATACCTTCATCAATATCATTGATAAATATACAAAACAACAATGGGCCCAACACCGAACACTGGGGAACTCCACTAGTAACATTTTTTCACGAAGAGCAGTGTCCATTGATTACTCCTCTTTGACGCTACCAGTCAACCATTCCTTTATCCATTGTAGCAACTTACCCTTAATGCCATACCTCTCCAATTTGTACAGCAGTCTTTCATGTGCAACAGTATCAAAAGCTTTCCTGAAATCCAAGTATATGATATAAAATTTATTTTTGACATTCAGTTCCTTTGTGACCACATCATAGTATCCAATCAAATTGGTCATACAAGACCTCCCTTTAACAAACCCATGCTGTCCTAACTATTACGGCAGTCTTGTCTAGATGATCCTGCAATGCTTCTTTAACCAGTGATTCCATTATTTTCCACGAAAGACAAGTTAAACTAACAGGGCTATAGTTACTTGTCACTTTTGAAACCCCTTTGTGAATTGGTGATACATTTGCACACCTCCAGTCCATGGGGACCTCCCCTGAGTCCAAGGAAGCTCTCATAATTATGGCTAAGGGTTTGCTGACTTCCTTTGCTGCCTCCTTTAATATAACTGGATAGATCCTGTCCACCCCAGGTGCCTTATGTTTAACTTCAACAATTTCTCCTCCACTTTGGAATGAAAAGCCTAGTAGCTTCCAAAATTAAGTCCCTGAAGGCTTCCCATTTAGAATTAAACTTTGGTAACATCAGTTGATCCCACTGTACAGAATTTAAAACTGTCTGAGACCTCTGTAGTCACCTTACGAAAGCAAAAACCCTTCCCTTTAACCTTGATGGTAGTTCATTTTTAAGTAATTCCCACATCAGTACATTGTGATCACTGTCACCCAGTGGTTCTTTTATCTGCAAATTCTTAATAAATGAATAATCAGATCAAGAATATTACTGCCTGTGGTTTCCTCTTGAACATGCATGTTTCTGCAGAAAACAGTTATCCAATAAATCCACAAAAGTCTTGCTAGTGTGCGAGTGACCAAAGCACAAGTTCCAGTCAATATCTGGAAAGTTAAATCCCTAGTCAATATCTGGAAAGTTAAAATCCCCATTATAAGACATACTGATTTACTGGCCCACTATTTGTCTGCACAATTGTTCATCAGATTCATTAGGCCTATAACACACACACCTACTCTCATTTTTCCTTTCCCAGTGCTTATTTCACACCAAACAGGCTTGACACTGCATTGTCCACCAACATCAATTGGATGCACTTCCTTAGATTTTGTCTTTATTAACTAACAGCATAACCTCTCCTCCCTTCCTGTCCTGGCTATCCTTCTCATACACATTCTACTCACCAAATTCCAATTTTGCACTGCTTATATCTGTGTGTCACCATGTCTCTGATATCCCAACCATATCTGCCTTTGATGTCTTGACTAGCACTTCAAGCTCATCAAATTTATTAGTTAATGACAGTAATGGCAGTGTGCTACTGTAACAGGATCTAGAAAATTTGGGCAGATGTGATAAGAAGTAGCAATTGAAGTTTAACGTTGAGAAATGCAAATTACTGCGTATGGGTAGAAGTAACCCCAGAGGAATGTACCAACAGTTTGGTACTACACTTAAAGTGGTAGAAAATGAAAAAGATCTAGGAGTAATTGTGCAGTCAGATATGAAGTTTTCTGAGCAATGCAGACAGGCTGCAAGAGCAGGCCATGGGGTTTTGTCAATGATATACAGGAATTTTATTAGCAGGGAAAAGGAGGTGATTATCCCTTTGTATAAGGAAACGGTCAGGCCACACCTTGAGTACTGTATACATGTGTGGAGACCTCATTTTAGGAAGGGTGTAGAGTTGCTTGATCATGCAGACATGCCATCATGGTTGCGAAGTTAATTCCACAATAATATGAGAGGTGCCAAACGGTGAAGATAATGGTAATATATTGAAGACTAAATGCACAAGACATAATATGTTATGGGTAGACATTAACTATATAATATCGGTGTGGATACGCCATAGTTTATTCATAAATTTGACTACATGGGTGGTGTGATGGCATTGTTTGATTTTTGTCTCATGTTGTGGCTGCCTTCACAACGAGATACCAGGTATCGCACTACTTCGAATAAATATTGTAGAATTAACTTCACAACCATGGTGGAACGTCTGAATTATCAAGGTACCTGCCCGCCAGCTGATGAGTGAGCCAACAAGCTTCAAAACACGTCTTGGTGGTGCCCACTGAGAATAAATAACAGTAGTCTCCTCTACAAGAGAAGCCTTATTTATTCAAAGTAGTGCAATAACTTTGAATAAATAAGGTTTGTTATTCTGGTATCACGTTGTGAAGGTGGCCACGGTATGAGATAGAAATCAAACGATGGCATTGCACTACTTGTGTAGTTGGACTTATGGGTAAACTGTGGTGTATTTGCACCGATATTATATAGATAATTATGAGCTTATGAAATACAATTATAATGATGCCTTTTGCACTACATACGTAGTTCAAATTTATGGGTCAACTATGGTGTATCTACACCAATATTATATAGATAATTATGAGCATATAAAAGTACATGCATGGTTTTGAAAAATTTACTTGAATCATCATGTTATATAGTAATATTAGTAATAGTAGTAGTACTGTTAAGGTTATACAGTATCAGTCAAAAAAAAAAAAAAGCGCTACCCGCCTTATCTTTCCATCCCCCTTTAATAATGTGTGTAATTCTTCCTTAAATTTATTCAAGCTACCTACTTCAACAACACCTGACATTAGTTTGTTGCAACAATCCCAGTGGCTCACATCTGGTGAGTATGGGCTTGGCACACCCAGGGTCCTAAGCTGGATATCATCATCATCATTCTTCTCTTTCTCGGTGATTCCCTTCTACTTTCTCTCTCTGGGTAAATTGGGTGTTTTTTTTTTTTTTTTGCTTGTGCAGCAAAAGCTTTGGCTTCCTTGCACCATATAGCTAATAATAATAATAATAATGTACAGAGAAGGGTAACAAGATTGGTGAGGGGAATGGAGGAGTTCTTTTACCAAGAAAGGCTTAAGTTCTGCAAATTGCAGCAGCTGGAGACTAGCACTTGCGAAGTGATCTGTTGAAGTGTATAAGACCTTGTCATTGTGGAAGTTAATAGCTTAAATAAATTCAAGAAAGAACTGGACAAACTTTTAGAGGGAATGGATGTGTGAAATTGTTTTTTTTTGGCTGATGCTATATAAGCTCATATGCTTCCATTACTACTACTACTGCTGTGCATCATTTCTTTTTTGTTATTATTGCTGGTCTTTAATTTCTAACTGCTTGTGGTGTTATTAAGCATGTTGACATATATATGCACCTATTGTTTTTGCCATGTCCATCTATCCATATATAACAGAGTGCCAGCAGACAGATTTGCATGAAATTTTGTATTTGGGCTGTTAAAAATATTTGTTAAGCCATTCTAAAGTACTTTAAATTTCGAATGGCTTGACAATTTGAAATTTCTTAAATAATTTCCAAGAGTAGTCAAGTTATTTTTAAGTATTTCTTCTGTTTTTTTGTATGGATGTATGTCTTGTAGCTAATGCCCAGTCATCAGCAAATCCAAATTTTCTCATCCTTTTATCAGACATGTACTGAAACTTGAGGTAATTCGCTATTAAGTTTCTTTTGTCTACTTATTCGACTACCTCTAATGATTTTGAATAGTCTATTGCTCAACATGTTAACTATTAAGTTGAGCTGTGATATTGCAGGGTGTGACCTGGAGTAATTTGTAAATCACTCCCCCTCTCCAAACAGTATCATATGAAATCATGGAGTCAATGAATGCAATTGATATTTTCAGGTATCATTTGAAACCTGCCTCTGTGGAGGTCTTTACAGAAAGAATCTGATCGGTACAGCTTTGTTGGAGCGTGAAGCCGTCTTGCTCAATAGGTATTTACTCCAGTATTTTTGGACCAGTTCTGCTCAGAAAGAGCCGTTCCAACAGTTACCACACACTTGATAGTGCAATTGGTTGGTAGCTCTTTGGCTCATCATTAGGCTTGCCTAGCTTTAAAATAGCAATAATTTTTGTTTGTTTGAATAGGTGGTGTAGTTTATCAGTCTGAAGGATGTTAGTAGTAAAATGAGACAGCCACAGTTGTTTCTCTCAAAATTAATAGAAATTCTGGATGAATTCCTGGAGTTTAATTTCTTGCTTTCCAGCTTTGACATCCTTTAGTGCAGTTGTAATATCATCATTGGTGAAGGGATGGCAATACTCTGACTCAGGACGACTTGTGACTTTCAGAATTTTTAATTATCTCTTAATATGCTTGATATGTTCCTGTCTCTCAGAGCTCTGGACATTTAGAATATCTTGTTGGGGTTGTGGCAGGATTTTCACGAGTTGCTGGATTGCCTCCTCCCAATTTTCCATGCATTTCTACTAGATTGTTTAAAATCTATGGATTTTAAACATTTTGCACAAAGACAGAAATGATTTCCATTTTTGTCTTTGTGCAAAATCTTTCGTTCTATCCATTTTTGTCTTCCTACAAAATCTTCATTCGTTCTATCCATTTTTGTCTTCGTACAAAATCTTCATTCGTTCTATCCATTTTTGTCTTCCTACAAAATCTTCATTCGTTCTATCCATTTTTGTCTTCGTACAAAATCTTCATTCGTTCTATCCAATTTTGTCTTTGTGCATTGTCTAGAGCAATGTTTCCCAAACTTTTTTAGTCACAGAACACTTTTCATCTCACGACATATTTATGGAACACTTACGAAACACAAGTTTAGCAAGAGCCAAAGAACTGTTTGCTAATATTTTATTACATACGATGCACTGTGCACGAGGAGCATCTTTATTTTCAACACATGTAAAGCCAAAATTCAAATAGTTGTCATCATACTTTCTTTTTGGTCTTTTATTAGTTGGTTCCTGTTATTTCATTCTTGGATTTTTGGGGAACAAAAAGGCTGTGATTGTTCATCCTCATTTTATAGTGTGGCCATATTGTGTTTGTTTTCATCAACCAATTTGCAATACTAGAAGTACTTGCCTTTCGAAATACTGATAATTATCAAAGAAAATTTATACAAGGAAGTGAGTTCAGTTATGATATCGGTTCACTTCCCCCTCTCCTTCAACCCGTGTGTTCTCCAGGCTAAATCGCATACGAATGACATATCAGATCACTACATTGCTACTTTTTCGTAGATGCCATTATCTCTACATATACTTTATGCAAAAGTCTGCCAAAATAAAATGTTGCGTG
The DNA here is from genome assembly GCF_048544385.1 of Mastigoproctus giganteus. Classification (NCBI taxonomy): domain Eukaryota; kingdom Metazoa; phylum Arthropoda; class Arachnida; order Uropygi; family Thelyphonidae; genus Mastigoproctus; species Mastigoproctus giganteus. Next base: position 8,602,447 of record NC_143581.1, read on the forward strand.
GTCTATTTGATTATTAGTCTATGCAAATATATTAATAACCGAAAAAAAAAATAATGTTAAAAATTATAATGATACAAAAGAGGTGTACGCTGAAAATTTGCAAAATTTATTTATTTTATTTTATTTTTTTAATATTAATTAACGTTTTTCATGGAACGTTCATTCACATCTCACAGAACACAGTTTGGGAAACACTGGTCTAGAATTTGTTAGTGCATCTAATTATAAGCTGCCGTCCTGTTTCCCCCGTTATGTGGGGGAAACAGGACGGCGGCTCAAAGATCGTCTGGGGGAACACACGAGGGCTATACAGACTGTAGAGTTTAGCAAGTCCGCTATTACCGAGCATTTTTGGGAAAAACAACACCGGGTCTCCCCAGAGAATGCTGTCATCCATGACCGGGCGCATAAATTCTGGGACCGCAAGTGGCTCGAGAGCTTGTGGATTGGTTCAACTGAAAATAATACTATGAATAGAGATAGGGGTGTTCAGCTTCACCCCCTTTTCGAGGCTGTAATCCTCACAAAAGATGAGCGTTTCTGCCTTCCACGCCCCGGAGCTGTTTCCAGTTCTGGTACACACGAAGAATATACTGCTCATGCGCCTGGTCAACCACGTGTGCCGTGAACCTGATACTTAAGGATGTGTTGTGTTGCTGAGAAAGGAGGCAGGCACTCCCAAAAGCTACAATTGCACAGTTTTAACGGTTTTAAGTATTTATATTTGATTGTATTTTAACTTTTTTACTTTTATTTATTTTATTGTAACTTTTTACTTTAATTTATTGTATCATGCGCCTGGTCAACCACGTGTGCCGTGAACCTGATACTTAAGGATGTGTTGTGTTGCTGAGAAAGGAGGCAGGCACTCCCAAAAGCTACAATTGCACAGTTTTAACGGTTTTAAGTATTTATATTTGATTGTATTTTAACTTTTTTACTTTTATTTATTTTATTGTAACTTTTTACTTTAATTTATTGTATTTTTTATTATAATGTATAGTAAGTCAGTTAGAGAGCCATTGAGAGAAGGCAATACTCTTGATCTGATTATTCGTGGAAACTGTTCATACATTAAGAATCTGTAGATAAAAGAACCCCTGGGTAGCAGTGTATCGATGTGGGATTTACTTAAAGATGTAACTGCTGTCAGAGTCAAAGGGGGAAGGGCTTTTGCTTTCATAAAGGTGACTACAGTGGTCTCAGACAGTTCTGAAATCTATTCAGTGAGACCCAACTGATGATGTTACCAATAGTGAAATGGGAAGCATTCAGGGTAATAATTACAGAAGCTGCTAGTCATTTTGTACCAATTAAGAGATACTGTTCAACCTAAATGTATGCCAGATGGTCTGAAATGCCAGGTGCTCACATCAGGTGAGTATGGGCTTGGCACACTTAGACTCCTGAGCTATCATCATCATCATTCTTCTTTTTCTTTTTAAACTTAATAAAACCTAATATGACAGTTTTAGAAAAAAAAAAAAAAAATCCTAATATCTTAATAAGAAAAGCAATAGCGAAAAGCTAATAACAAATTTATATCAACTATACTTGGTCACTAAGAGACAAGAAAACAGTTTATAGATTAATTTTAATGTGGAGCAAGGTCTCTTTTGACTTGTAATAGAACACCAACTGTAGTATTACAGGTGGACACTTAGGAATTTTAATTTTCTTGTCATATCTCTCTCTCTCTCGGTAATTCAGAATTTTTTTTTTTTTTTTTTTTTTTTGGCTGGTGCAGCATAAGCCTCAAGCTTCCTTGCACCATATGGCTAATTAATAATAATAATAAGAGATTTGTGACACAGAAGAATGTGTGGGATGCAGATATAAACTAGTTTGCATTTAAGTCACAAAGCAGTTTCGGAAAGCTGAGGCAGATTGTGAGAAGTCTCTGGCAAATAAAAACAATGAAGATTTCTTTACTTATATAAATGCTAGAAGCGAAGAGATGAATCACCTTTGTCTGCTAGATAAGAATTTGAACCTGCTCAGATTGCTGACAACAATAGCTGTTTTAAATCTGCATTCACACATGAGGCGTCTCCGTAGCCAGGTGGGCAGGAGCGGCAGTGCATAGCACACGCTTCTTGATTAGACCGGGTTCGAGCCCGTGACCACCAAATACGGAGGATGCGGAAAGATCAGGGAATGACCACCGCATATCCCCGGAACAATATGGCCTTAGTTTCTAATGCTCCTAAAAACCAAAAAAAATAACAAATGACAAACAAATAGCATTCACACATGAAGAATGTTTAGGGATGTTCAGAAGTGTATCATAGAATGTTCAGAAGTGTATCATATTCTAACAGAGAAATAAATGATTTTGTGATAACAAAATTCTCTTCCACTTTCCTCTCAAATGATTTTGGAGAGGAAAGTGGAAGAGAATTTGTAAGTTAAATGTGAAAAAGCACAGGCAGATGGGATCTATCCATTATATCAAGGAAGGTAGCAAAAAAGGTAAGCAAACCTTTAGCCATAATTATGAGAGCAACTTTGGATTTGGGGAAGGTCCCTATAGACTAGAGATCTGCAAATCAGTAAAAAGGGGTATTGAAGGGTGACAAGTAATTAGTCCTGTTAGCTTGCCTTCTGTTCCATTGAAAGTAATGTAGTAGCTGATTGACAAATTCACTATTTCTTGAATGCAAATATGCACCTTTGAATATTAATCCACTTGAATTAAATCCTTCTACTTTTAGAACTTTTTTTCTTCCAATTTAACAGAAGGAAACCCAGATATTTTTTGTTAAGTAACTTTCACTGGGAGCTGATTAATTCAGTCATAGTGAAAACAAGGCCCAAAAATATTTCTACTCTTTCCAATCCAAATTGACTCAGTCCCGTGGATTTTCAATCCAGGGTTCAAAACTGTGCTTGGAAAGGCAACAGTGAAAGTGTTAAGAAGTAATGCAAGACCATCTAGGTATACTGCAACTGCAAGCATAGCGTGGATTTGTTAAAGGGGGTAATACTCTCTGACCAGTGTGATTGGATATTATGATTTAGTAACAAAGGAATTGGATGCAAAAGATAATTTTGATATCATCTACTTAGATTTCAGAGAAGTGTTTCATACTGTTCTTTATAAAAGACTGCTGTTCAAATTGGAGCAGCTGTTTGTCGTTAGCATTAGTAGAGGCATATGATGCCAGAAAGCAAGGTTATGCAGCATCAGCCAAAATAAAAAAAAAAAAAAAACCACTTCCATTTCACCCCTCCGTTCGTTTGAAATACCTGTCCAGCTGAGCCTTAAATTTATTTAGGCTATCAACTTCCACAACAAGGGATGGAAGTCTGTTCCACCAACCAACTACCCGCTGGCTAAAGGCAAATTTCCGCACATCTATCCTACGTCTGTCTCTCCTCAGTTTGAATTTATGCCCTCTCAGTGATTATTCTGAGCAAGAGGCAGAATCCCATCAGCATTGAGCATGCTCAAACCATTCAAGGCTTTATACACCTCTATCAGATCACCTCACCGGTGCCTAGTCTCCAGAAACTGTAATTTGCAAAACTTAAACCTTTCTTCGTAAGAGCAACCCTTTGTTCCATTCACTAATCTTGTTGCCCTTCTCTGTACTCGTTCCAGCATCTCTACATCCTTCTTGAAATGAGGCCTCCAGACCTGTATACAGTACTCAAGGTGTGGCCTGACCATTGCCTTATAAAAGGGAATATTCACGTTCTTATCCCTGCTAGAAAAATTCCTATATATCATTGACAAGACACCATGAGCTACTCTTGCAACCCATATACACTTCTGAGAAAACTTCATATCTGCCTGCACAATTACCCCCAGGTCCTTTTCATTCTCTACCACTGTAAGTGTAGTATCACAGAGTTGATACGTTGCTCTGGGGTTACTATTTCCCATATGTAGTACTTTACATTTATCAATGTTAAACTTCATTTGCCACTTCTCAGCCCATCTGATCAACCTTTCCAGATCCTGTTGCAGCAGCATAGCGTCAGTAGTGTCCTTAACAACCCTGCCAACCTTTGTATCGTCTGCAAACTTGGACATTAAGCTTGATATAACATCATCAATATCATTTATAAATACAGAAAACAACAATGGACCCAGCTCTGAACCCTGAGGGACTCCACTAATAACATTAGTCCACGATGAGCAGCCATTGATTACCACTCTGTCTTCTCCCCCTCAACCACCCCTTTATCCACAGCAGCAATTTGCCTCCAATGCCACACTTCTCCAATTTGTGCAGCAGTCTTCCATGTGCAACAGTATCAAAAGCCTTTCTAAGATCCAAATATATAATATCAAAGTTATTCCCTGCATCCAGTTCTTTTGTGACTGCATCATAGTATCCAATCAAATTGGTCAGCAAGACTTTTCCTTAACAAAACTGTGCTGTGTCCGAGCTCTAACTGAAGTCTTGTCTAGATGATCCTGCAGTGCTTCTTTAACCAGTGCCTCCATTAATTTTCCTGGAACAGAAGCTAAACTCACAGGTCTATAATTACTTTTGTCAGCCTTTGATCCTCCTTTGTGAATTGGGGTCACATTTGCACATCTCCAGTCTATGGGTACCTCCCCTGAGTCCAAGGAAGCTCTCATAATTATGGCTAAGGGTTTGCTTACTCCCTTTGCTGCCTCCTTTAATATAACTGGATTGATCCCATCCACCCTGGGTGCCTTTTTTATGTTTATCCTCAACAATTTATCCTCCACTTTCCTCTCAGTTATTACAAATTCATCTAGCTCACTGCCAGAGTTTACTTCACCTCTGGCATTACCCTTCCTGAATAACTCTTCACGTGTGAATGGAGATGCAAAATACTCGTTGTTTGTTAGCCACCTGAGCAGGATCCTCAACTGTTGAACCATCAATATCCAGTGTACCAATCTGATTCATCCCCTTCCTTCTAGAGTTTACGTAGGTAAAGAACTCGTTTCTGTTTTTCTTTGCATCCTTTGCCTGTCTAATCTCCATTGTGACTTGGTTACAGACCAACATATCTATCATAGGCTTCCATGTCACCCATTAATTTATATGTATCCCATGCATTTTCCTTCTCTGCCATATGTTTCATTAGTTCATCTGACCTCCTTTACATACCAACTAATATTTCTTAGTTGGTATGTAAAGCCTAGTAGCTTCCAAGATAAGTTCTTTGAATGCTTCCCATTTTGAATTTTCTATTGGTAACATCATCAGTTGGTCCCACTGTATAGAATTTAAATACTGTCTCAGACCATTGTAGTCGCCTTTACGAAAGCAAAAACCCTTCCCTTTACCCTTGATGGTAGTTACCTCTTTGAGTAAATCCCACTTCAGCACACTGTGATCACTGCCACCTAGTGGTTCCTTTATCTGCAGATTCTTAATGCATGAAGAATCACTACTGATAATCAGATCAAGATTATTACTCCCTCTAGATACCTCCTGAACATGCTGCTGCTGTAGAAAACAATCATCCAATAAATCCACAAAAGCCTTGCTAGTGTGTGAGTGACCAATCCCCAAATTCCAGTCAATATCTGGGAAATTAAAATCCCCCATTATAATACTCTCTGATTTACTGGCCCACTCTATTTCCCTGTACAGTTTCTTATTATACTCATCAGAGTCATTAGGCCTATAGCACACTCCTACTCTCAATTTTGATCTCCCAATGCTTATGTCACACCAAACTGACTCGACACTGCACTGTCCAGCGATGTTGACTGGCTTCACTTCCTTGGATTTTATGTGTTTAACTAATAGCATAACCCCTCCTCCCTTCCTATCCTGTCTATCCTTTCTGTACACATTGTACTCCACAAATTCCAGTTCTGCATTCCTTATATCTGTGTGACATCACGTCTCTGATATCCCAACAATATCTGCCTTTGATGTTTTGAGCAATACTTCAAATTCATCAAATTTATTTACCAAACTCCTAGCATTGATCGTACCCTTGACTCAACTAGTCAACGTTACTATCAATCAAAAAATTGGAAGAAAAAATCCACCGTAGCGTCCGTGAAAATGCGCTAATTGCTTCAAAAATTTGCTCTGTAACTCGTGATGTTAAATTAGAAAAAATGGAAAAGGCTTTAAATCTGTGGATAGAAACCCGAACTCAAAATAAAATTCCGTTAAGTTCAGTCATCATTCGTAAAAAGGCAAAACTCCTTTATCAACACTTTAGCGAAACTGGTGATGGCACTGGCGGGGTAAGTTTTTAGCTATAGCAAAGGCGATGGATTGAAAGATTTGTTTGAAATTTCTAATAAATATTATTTTTAATATTAAATTGTTTCTTATTTTCATCTCGATGCCATATGCTTGCATTTCACTATGTACTGTCTATGTATATAGTCATATTATGAAGGTAGTATAATACATACATAGACAAAATTTTGGACTAGTTTTTCTTATACAGTATATTTCATACTTTGGAATGGAACCCCTTTATTACTATGGGAGCCATAACTTAGTATTCATATTTTCAGTATTCGCGGCATTTCTCAGAAACGTAACCCCCGCGAATAGCGGGGGTTTACTGTACTTCTTTCTCTCTCTCTTAGGGTAAATTAGAATTTTTTTTTTTTTTTTTTTTTGGCTGGTGCAGCAAAAGCCTCAGGCTTCCTTGCACCATATGGCTAATGATAATAATAATAATAATAATAATAAAGGAACGTTACTGCTATGGATAAAGAGATGATTGACTGGGAGAAGACAGAGTGATTATCAGTGGGCACTGTCCTTCTTTGTCTACTGTTATTGGTGGAGTTCCCCAGGGTTCAGATCTGGGCCTAGTGTTGTTTTCTATTTTTATTGATATGTTGATGAAGGTATATCAGTCTTATTGTCTAAGTTTGCAGATGATTGAAGGTTGGCAAGGTGATTAATGAGAGTAACTAGGGTGGGCTACTGCAAAGTAGATCTAGAACAATTAGGCAGATGGAAGAAGTGTCATTTGAAGTTTAATATCGACAGATGTAAGCCACTGCATGTGGGTAGCAGGATTCCCTGAATAACATTCCAACTATGTAGTACCACACTCAAAGTAGTTGAGAATGAAAAATAATTGTGCTCAGGTATGAAGTTCTCTGAGTAGTGCAGATGGGCTGCTAGGACAGCTCCCGGAGTTTTGTCAGTGATGATACAGGAATTTTGACAGCACTTATAAGGTATTGATTATGTAGTGTATAAGGCAATGATTAGGCTACATCTTGAGTCTGCGTAACAAGTCCGGAGGCTTCATTTTAGAAAGGATGCAGTGAAGAGCAACAAGATTAGTGATGGGAACGAAGGATGCTCCTAGTAAAAAAATGCTTCAGTTTTGCAAATTGCGATGTCTGGAGGCTAGGCATCTGTAAGGAGATCTGATTGAGTTTTTTAAGGCTTTGTATGGTACACACATGGGATGGCTTAAATTGAAATTGAGGATTGGTGGTTGCATTATAGATGTGTGGAGGTTTGATTTCAGCCAGCACATAATTGATTATTGGAACAGGTTGTTCCATCTAGTGTTGTGGAAGTGAGTACTCTGAAGAACTAAGCAAACTGTTAGAGGGGGATAGACAGGTGAAATGGTAATTTTTTTTTTTCCTGATACTGTATAAGCTTAATTTCTTGCACCATTATTGACTGTAAATAGATATTTAAATTTCTAAGTTTTTCTGTTTTTGGAATACTTAGTACACCACTAACAGCTAGAGCAGCCGTTCTCAACCTTTTTTAATACTTGTACCACCAAAACCAAAATTGAAAAATTTTGGTACCGCTCTTTAAAATATGTATTTGTATTAAGAGGAAAAATCAAGAATATTCGCATGGTAAGGTTATGTTATAAATTATACATATTTTTATTTCATTTTTAATACAAAAATTGAACAAGCTAAATAATAGATATTAAACAAAATAAACCATAAAATACTTTAACATGGTGATTTAATTGTAATCAATAACAATTAAATGCAATAAATAGGGAGAACTTGAACAAATATTTAACAAAAATAATTTACTTAATGTTGTTTACCAGTAATTAGTTTCTTTATATCTGATTCTATTTTACTTAATTTCAAATGTAAATTTGGCTCCCAAGTGAGTCTTGTTTTACATTTGTAAAAGATAAAAGAAAATCCTGTTTCACATAAATATGTCAAACAAAATGGCATTAAATTTTATTGCTTTTTTTTAAATTTCTTTAAAATCTTTCCTATGCTAATCCAAAAGTTGATTAAAGTGTTGTTTTTGAAATCATCCATTAAATTTCTGTCACAAAAAATTACTAAAAGTTTCCCTTTTACTTCAGAAGAAAGATATTCTGGTGTAATCTGAAGAAAATGGATTGTTGATTGAGTTTTCTTTTTCATAACCTTCTGGGAAATACAATTTGAAATTATGTATTAACTGAAAACAATGACTTTTTATATTTGATACTAATTCATGTCTCAGTGTTAAATTATTTTCTCCTATAAAATTTTCTAAACTTGGTATGAAACTGAATACCTTTTTATTCAAGTCTTTGATGATTAACTCAAGTTTTTTTAATGTTGCCTTTACTTTGTCACTAACAGTGAAAAGAGTCACATTTGGTCCATGTAAAATTAAATTCAAATCATTGTCTTCTAAAAATATCAGCTAAATATGCTAATCTAGCCAACCATAATTCATCAAAGAAATAGTCTTTTAATTCACATTTTTAATTGCAAAGGAAAACTTGCTCTTCTGATCGAAGTTCAAAAAGACGATTTAAAACTTTACCTCTGGACAACCATCTAACCTCGCTGTGCAGTGGTAGTTTTCGTGGTCACTCCCCATCTCTTGGCATAAAAATTTTAACAATTGCAAATTTAATGCACGTGATTTAATAAAATTAAAAATCTTAACTGACTGATCTAAAATAGTTTTTAGTTCTTCGGGGTATTGCTTTTGCAACCAAGGCTTCACAGTGAATGAACTTAGCTTCAAGAGTGACTTTCTTTATTGTAGCTACAATGCTGCTATACTTTCCTATTAATGCCTGAGCTCCATCAGTACACACACACACACCAATGCAGTTCTTCCAAAGAATAGTGTGTTCCATCATAAAATTGTCCAATTTTTAAAATATTTCATTTGCAGTTGTTTTACTGAATTCTTACTCAGACCTTTACTAAATCCTCAATGCTGCACAGTAACTTACTAAAGCAACACTGCTGTGTAAGAGTTTTCCAGGAAGGAATAGAAAACAAAATGAACTAAGACTGTCGCGATTTTAAGCTTTCCGAGAAATATATAGCTATCCGCTCAGAGGTTGAACAAACAAAATATTTGAAAATCAACACATGATTTCTGAACTCCTGTTAGATTGAAAAAAGATAGGTAAAACATGTAATTATTTACCTTTAGAGGGGGAATTTTTAATGTTTATTTTTCATAAATTTAAAAATTTCAACTGTCTGCTATTCACATGCCACCAAATCTTTTTCCGTGTACCACCAGTTGAGAAATGATGAACTAGATTCAGTAAGGTACTTACTGTTGGATTAAAGATGAGGGTAAAATTGTTGACCAGAAAGGAAAAAGGTAATAAAAAAGTTAAATGGCAAATATTGATACTTATTCCACATGCTACATATCCTTAATATTGGAGAATGAAAATTGTCTGTTTACGTTATGTTTTTTTTTTTTTTTAACTGCTGTCATTGTGAATATATTCTATACTGTTTGGCCACCCCAGGAACTGGGCACAGTATTGAGTGTCTAGATTTAGATTTTATTTTTATTATATTTATTATGTAGTAGGTAAGCAATACTTTTTCATGTTGAAACTGATTGATTGGTTTATACCAAAAGCATTGAGAATCATCATTCTCAATCCACTGCCGGATGAAGGCTTCTCCAGCAACTTTTCAATTGTTTTGTGCAATAGCCATCCATTTACTGCCCACAAACTCTTGAATTTCATCTGTCCGTCTCCATTGTTGACTTCCAGGTTTTCTTTTAGCTCCTCTTGGATACCATTCTGTTATTTTCTTAGTCCATCTGTCATTATGTCTTCGAGCTGTGTCCTGCCCAAGTCCATTTCAGTTCTTTAGTTTTGATAAGAACGTTCTTTACTTGAGTTTGCTGCCTAATCCATGTGTTTCTCTTCTTATCTAACAGTCTGATTCCTAATATAATTCATTCCATCCTTTGCTTTTTAAGATTAAGATTTTCCTCTAATTCTTTAGCATCATGGCTTACGATCATAATGTCATCTGCAAACCATAAATAGTTTAGTTGACACCTTTCTGCAATTAGTCCAATCTTCTGAAAGCTTTTTCATGGGCAGCAGTAAACAACTTCGGAGATATTGTGTCTCCTTGTCAAATTCCTTTCTAAATTTTATATTTGCTACTGTCTTTGTCTAGTCTAATAAAGGAGGTGGTGTTCTCATATATTTTCTTCAAAATCATAATGTATGGAATGTCTGCCTTTTCATAATCCACAAATGCTAAGTATAATGGCATTTTATATTTATTTGCTTTCTCCATTAGCTGTGATATTACGTGAAGGTGATCCATAGTTGAGAATTCTGTCCTAAATCCAGCTTGCTCTTTTGGTTGATTTTCATCAAGTATTCTTTCTAATCTGTTAGTAATGACCGTTGTGAACAACTTGTAGATGTGGGACAACAAGCTAATTGTTCTATAATTTCCAATTTCTGATTTATCTCCTTTCTTATGCAGCAAAATTATGATTGCATTATTCCACTCCTTAGGCATCACGCCTTTCCTAATGTAGTTTACAAAGAGTCTTGCCAGTTTCTGTGTCATATCTCTTCCTCCTAATATTAATAACTCTACGGTAACTTCATCTTCACTTGGGACTTTTCGATTCTTCATTTTCTTCAATGCATGTTCTACCTTGTCAGGAAGGATATCAGGTATGTTGTATGTGTTGCTAATTTGTGATTTATCTTCCCCACTGCTGGCATCATTCCCTTGCTCCTTATATAATATTTTATAGTATACTTCTGCTATTTTATAAGTAAAAAAAAATAAGTACACCATCACTATTCTTCAGATTCAGTATCATATGTAGCATGTGGCTTGCTCATGACTGCAGGTATAACAGTGTACTTAATTTGTCCTTGTCATTGTTTATCTTGGTCTTCATTTGTCATCTTTGGTTCATCACAAGACATGTTTCTTGACTAATTTTTTCTTCTTTGGATTTCTTTTTACCTATAGCTTTCTTGGGCTTTATCATTTTCAGAAAGTTTTATTCCTTATTGATATCTTGGTCCTGAAAGGTTTGTGGAAGCTCAAACTTCCACAATTTCTTAATCTAGTACATACTGTTTTTTCTTCTTTCCTGTTATCTCAAAGACCTCTGTATTATTTACTCGAGTCAGTTTTTTTCCATTATTTTCTTACATCTATATCAAGTGTGCATCTTATCATTGTTCAGGACAGTAACATTGTTCACAATATATTTTCCATTAGTGAGGATGAAGTCAATTTCATTAGTTGTTAATCCATTTGGGCTCTTCCATGTCCACTTTCTGTTTCCCCTTTTCTTGAAAAAAAGTGTTCATTACTGACAATCTTTGAGATTCTGCAAATTCCACAAGTCTTTCACCTCTTTCATTTCTTCCACCAATTCCAAAATTTCCTATTGTTTCCATTTCTGTGCTGTTTCACCTCTTTATTCTTCCACTTTACTTTGCCACTTTCTTCTTTTTTTTTTTTTTTTTTTTGTGAATACTACAAAGGGTACTAGGAAAGTTTTGCAATATGACGCACCAATGAATTACAGGAAGCTGCTTGTTGCTGCATGTCGAGACATGTTCATACGTGCATAGTAGCCGCCACGCCAAGTCGATGGGCTCAGTTATTCATTAGTAGTGAGAGTGTAAAGTGCTTGCGATGGCATCGTGGTCACGAAATGAGATAAGGACAGTTTTGCGGTATAATTTCGTGCGTGGTTTAACCATAGACCAGTGCTTAGAAGAAATGACTCTTGCACTAGATGATGATTGTCCACATCGTACAACGATATTCAGGTGGTATAGAGAATTCCAAAGGGGAAATTTCACTCTGGAGGATTCTGAGAGGCCGGGAAGGCCACGAACGTCAGTTACGGAGGAAAACGTTACTGCTGTGAGGAAAATGCTTGACGAAAACAGGCGAGTGACCTACCAACAGATAGAGGATACTTTGGGCCTAAATGCACCAGCAATTCGTTCGATTCTGCAAGATCATTTGCACGTGAAGAAACTTTGTTCTCTCTGGGTGCCGCATCAACTGACTGAAGAGCAGATGACACGACGTGTGACTTGGTGCCAGGAGATGTTAAAAAAGTTTGATAAGGGACAATCTCGGTATGTGAACAACATCGTGACAGGTGACGAGACTTGGCTGTACTATTACGATATGCCGACCAAGGCTCAAAACAAAGTTTGGGTCTTTGATGATGACGACACACCCGTAATTGTCAGAAAATCCCGATCTGTAAAGAAGAAAATGATAGCTGTATTTTTCAAATCGAGTGGAATTGTGGAACGTGTCGTTTTGGACACGCAGAAGACAGTCACAGCTAAGTGGTATACTGAACAATGCCTGCCTAAAGTCATTGGATCTATGAAGAACCTGCGGCCAAAGTCAAGAATGGACACCTGGTACCTCCATCACGAAAATGCTCCAGCTCACCGCGCCAAAGCCTGCACCGAATATTTGACCACGACAGGACTGAAACTTCTCGAGCACCCTCCCTACAGTCCAGACCTTGCTCCCTGCGACTTTGCACTGTTCCCGCATGTGAAAATGAAGCTAAAAGGGAGGCGGTTTTCCAGTGATGAGGACCTTCTACGGGCTTGGGACAACTAGTGTGCTTTACTCCCTAGTGAAACTTGGCAGAACTGGTTTAAAGATTGGTTTCGGAGGATGGAGAGGTGTATTGAATGTAGAGGAAATTACTTTGAAAAAATTAAATAAACAAAGCTGTATTGCAAAACTTTCCTAGTACCCTTTGTACATGTGCAGATTTTCCCTGATTGAGTTTGGGGCCTATTTATTGAAGGTATTTCTCAATATTTAGATTGGTTGTGTTTGCCACTCTGTTTATTCATTTGCTGTCTTCTGTATCATCTGAATTAATGTACATCTTAGGGTCATCCGCATAAGATGCAAAATTATTGGTGCCAAAGATATTTGGCTCTGGAGAGTTGCAAACAGAAGACCTGGAGGTGGTTATGAGAGATTATTGCAAATCTGGACTAAAGTATGGACTTCAAAACTTTGAGGGGGCTACCTGATATTCTAGAAGTACAGTTTATAGCATAATGCATTCCATGTATAAGTATCAAATTCAGTTATCGTTCATGCTTGGGATTCAAGACGAGGTAGTTTCCAGATTTTTCTGTTTATATTAGCAATAACTATACCCTTTTCTATCTTTACCCAAATGCACTTTCTGGACATCTCTGGAAAGCAGAAAGTAGGCATGAAGTTCTCATGTAAATAAGTTATGAAGTTCTCTTGTAAATAAGTTATGCTATGCATGGGTGGTCAGCATATAAGGCAGCCACTTAGTAAGAGATGATTGGTGTTATCTGCCAGAAATAACCGTATGCAGATATGATGCACTATTTTTAACATAGGCATCATATCTGTGGACTATCTATATCGGAAGACTATCCTCCAGACCTACATCATATGAGGGTCTCAAGGCTGTAATATTTGTGTGTCTTTGGATTTCTGAATTTGGGGATGGGCCCGATGAAATAACCCTTTTCTAAATACAGCTCATCCTGCTTGATGCATATTATATGTTTGGAAGAAATGGCACAGAGTAGAAATGCATGCTATAGCATTCTAGTGGCAAATGATGCAAGAAACAAGCTTATACAGCATCAGCCAAAAAAAAAAAAAAAACACATCCCATTTCACCTATTCATTACCTCCAATAGTTTATCTATTCTGCAACCATCCTTCCTTGAATTTGTGTACTCTCATGTGTGTGGTCTGAGCAAGAGGAAGAATCCCATCAGCATTGAGCTTGCTCAATCCATTCAAAGCCTTAAACATCTCAGTCAGATCACCTCGCAGGTGCCCAGTCTCCAGAACTTGTAGTTTGCAGTACTGAGACCTTTCTTGGTAAGGCACCCCTTTGTTCTGCTCACCAGTCTTTGTTGCCCATCTTTGTATTCGTTTCAGCAGCCTTACATCTTTCCTAGAATGTGGCTGGACCTTATACAATGGGATAATCAGCATCTTATCTCTGATAGCAATGACAAGGTTCCACAAAATCTGTAAAATATCAATATTATTCATTTTCAGACTTATTTTTATCAATACATATTGTGCTGTGATTGCCATGTAATGCATTAAAATTCAAAACTTATTAAATAAAATTTTATTGAAAAAAAACATACATGAGCAATATTGTTTCATTTTTGATGACTAAGTTTTCAGTTGGAAGAAGGAAAGGAATCGTTCTCTGTTGGACTGGGTTTTTTTTAAAGAATGAATATTAAGGTCAGTTGCCTAGTTGGGTTTGTTGTCTTTTCTAAAATAATTCCGTAATCACTCATAGATCATACAATTTTCTTTTGAACATGCAGCTTGTTTCGATATCTGGATCCATGTCAAAAACCATTTTTGCCAAAACTTCCATTTTTATTTCAATATTTAATGCTTTCTATTTTTTGAAACACTGTCATCTTCTGTTTTGTACTCATTATTTGCAGTTAGAATATGTATATATAAGAAACCTCTATATAAATTTTTACACCCACACGTATAACAAATCAAAATATGCAACGCACTCTCAGAGACAACCATCAACTGAAATGATGCTTGTCACAAAAAGTAACACAGTGGTGCATGGGGTTTTTTTTTTTGCATAACTTTGAATTTTCGTGCACATTATGGCAAATAAGGTGTCTAATAAATGTGTATTTAACTTGAAATGCACACTCTAAGAGGGTGCATATAGCAGGATGAACTGTATTTGGAATAACTTTGGATTATAGGATTCTCTTTAAGATAAGTGTGTTTAAAAAAAAAACATTGCATATTTTGTGTATAATATTTGTGAAAACTGCTTTAAATTGTACTCTCAAAATGTAAGGAAAATTGAATCTCGCTGTGATGGCCATTACAACCTCAAAAGACATCACTCGTACCACATGATAGAAGAGATTTGGGGCTAGTGGCACTTTGCTGCAGAGACTATAAACATGGGTTTCACCACTTCAAGCTTCCAATAAGCAAAATAGTGGTATTATGCTAGGTGTTGGAAGTATTTACTACCTAAATCATTCACAGCAGTTATGGAGGATTTATGTTTTATTACAAGAAAGCATGTGTTTATGAGAATGTTTTATTACAAGAAAGCATGTGTTTATGAGAATGTTTTATTACAAGGAAGCATGTGTGGATGAGAATGTTTTCTAATTCCCCATATATCAAATGTGTAGTATAATGGCCACGTGCATATGCCATTTCATCAGTAGACATCCAGATCCACTTCTCCAATAACTTGAATTTCACAAATATAATTATAAATACCATTAAGATAATTCTTTCTCAAGGTAGATTCATCTGTAACATTCTAGTTTATGCAGTATTTTTTTAAAAATTTTGTAAAAACTGGGTTGCTTAATTTGTTGAAAAATAATTTTTTTCTCTTAAGATATGTGGCTTGGTTAAAAGTAATTGATTTGGCTTTTTTTTTTTTTTTTTTTTTTTGTATGCCATGTTCTTTTCACAAACTACACAGAAGACAATACTTCCATCTTTAGCAAAATCTTTTACATGATTGTACAAGTTTAGCAGCAGATTTGATTTTTGGGAATTTGAAAAAAAAAATGTTCCAGTTGCCTATTCTACAATTTTTTTTTAATAGAAAATCTGATCTCTGATTGTTACACATTCAAATAATGTACTTTCATCTAGTGTTATTGACGTCACGAGATTAGCATTAGTAGACGCACATGATGCAAGAAAGCAAGCTTATACAGCATTAGCCAAAAAAAATCCTTCCCATTTCACTGATCCATTCATTCCAAATGTTTGTCTAGTTCTGCCTTGAATTTATTTAAGCTATCAACTTCCAAAGGCAAACTTCCGCACATCTATTCTACAACTTTCTTTCCTCAGTTTGAATCTATGCCCCCTCAGGTTTGTAATCTGAACAAGAGGAAGAATCCCATCAGCATTGAGCCTGCTCAATCCATTCAAAGCCTTATACACCTCAATCAGATTGCCTTGCAGGTACCTAGTCTCCAGAAGTTGCAATTTGCAGAACTTAGGCCTTTCTTTGTAAGAGCATCCCTTTGTCCCCTTCACCAGTCTTGTTGTCCTCTGTACTCGCTCCAACAACTCTACATCCTTCTTAAAATGAGGCTTCCAGACCTGTATGCAGTACTCAAGGTGTGGCCTGACCATTGCCTTATACAAGGTGATAATCACCTCCTTAACCCTGCTTGCAGAATTCCTGTATATTATTGCCAAGACACCATGACTTACTCTGGCAGCCTGTCTGCACTGCTCAGAAAACTTCATGTGACTGCACAAATACCCCCAGGTCTCTTTCATTCTCCACAACCCTGAGTGTAACACCACACAGTTGGTACATTTTTCTGTGGTTACTGCTTCCCATATGCAGTACTTTGCATTTGTCAATGTTAAACTTCAGTTGCCACTTCTCAGCCCATCTACTCAACTTTTCCAGATCCTATTGCAGCAGCATACTGTCATTACTGTTATTAACAACCCTGCCAACCTTTGTATCATCTGTAAACTTTGACATTAAACTTGATATACCTTCATCAATAACATTGATAAATATACAAAACAACAATGGGCCCAACACCAAACCCTGAGGGACACCACTAATAAAATTAGTCCATGTAGAACAGTACCCATTGATTACCACTCTGTCTTCTCCCACTCAACCAAACTTTTATCCATTGTAGCAACTTGCCCTTAATGTCATACTGCTCCAATTTGTACAGTAGTCTTCCATGTGTAACAGTATCAAAAGCTTTCCTGGAATCTAATTATATGATATCAAAAATTATTTTTTGCATCCGGTTCCTTTGTGACCATATCATAGTATCCAATGACATTGGTCAGACAAGACTTCCCCTTGACAAACCCATGCTGTGTCTTTATTATTACTGCTGTCTATTCCAGATGATCCTGCAATGCTTCTTTAACTAATGACTCCATTATTTTCCCTGGAACAGAAGTCAAAGTAGCAGGTCTGTAATTACTCGTGTCACCCTTTGACCCCCGAGTCCAAGAATGCTCTCGTAATTATGGCTAAGTGTTTGCTTATTTCTTTTGCTACCTCCTTTAATATAACTGGATAGATCCCATCTACCCAATTGTTGAATTGTTCAAGTTTAACATAAGAAATGTGCCTTTCTTATGTTTAACTTCAACAATTTCTTCTCCACTTTATTCTCAGTTATTACAAAAATCATTAACTCCCTGTTAGTTTGATAAACATCTGGCCCTCTCCTCCTTGAATAACTCATGTGTGAATGTATTAAACAAAACACTGTTGACATATTTTCCCCCACTATTATTATTGTAATATTGTTATGTTTTTAATTATTGAAATTTGATAAGGTTTGGTTTTCATTGATCAAATTAATGAAATATAAAGTGAAGCTAGAAATATTTATGTTACCTGCATTTGCACATATGCAAATTCCAAATTTCACGTTGACAGGTTAACCAATATCCACATCTATCCCCCGTTGCAAACAGGAATTGCTATACAAGTACCACCTTATAGCTACCCATCACAGGGCATACAGGGTTAAAATTTTGTGGGCATACAGGGTTAAAATTTTGGTAATTACTTCTTGAGTATAGTATAGAAGTTTTTAACTTCTGTTATTTGGTAATTGAATGTGTCTGAAATGTAAAGTTATAAGCAGATTACCTAAATCATTTCATGTAATTTCTAGCTTTGTTTTAAAATACAAAATTTAAAAAAAATTAAATATTACTCTTCATTTGGGTATCTAGTTTCTTCTCTCACCACTCACTCCTGGTGATGGTAGATGGCTCTGTCTTCTACCTTCTCCACTAATGCTCATGTTCCACAAGGTTAATTTCTTTTCCCACCCTTTTCCTCTTGTATATTAATGACTTTCCATTGACTGGAAATCCTATCCATAGTTTTACCAATGAAGGCACATTGCATTCCACCTTCCAGTTTGAAAAATCTTGCCTTGCACAATCAGCATCTCGACTGTCCTTTACCAATTCCTTAAATGCTGAGCTTCAGGTAATTCTTCAGTGGGACAAAGATAATTTAGTTAATTTCAATCCTTCTAAAACGCAGTCCTATCTTATGTCGTGCAAAAAGGATTCTTCTGCTCCTATGCTTATCTTCGAGGATACTCAGATTTCTAGATGCGATCACATACACAGTTTAGCAATCAAAAAACAAGTGTGATGCTAGGGGGAAAAAATTGATGCTCATGTATGAGTAAACTAAATTTATTTAAAGTTTACTCATTTATATGAGCATTTAAAGTAACTTCCTCCCACTTCCACACACTGCATGCAATGATTACAAAGCGACTAGAACGGCTGGTGGAATGCTGTGACTGGTGTACTGTTCGGTGTTCTCATCACTGCTGAGTGTCGTCGATGTCATGAAAATAAATAACAGCCTTTCAGTGGTGCCTTGAGCTTCAAGAACAAAATGAAGTTGCCAGGACTAAATCTGGTGAATATGGTGGGTGCGACAGTATGCAGACTTTTGCTAGTCAAAAACTCCTGAATAGTGAGAGCCTTGCAGCTTGGTGCGTTGTCATACAGGAGTAATCAACTGCTGTCTTCTCCATACTGAGGCCGCATGCAAAGGATTCTCTGCAGCAAACTTTTCAAAACGCTCGGATAGTAGGCAGCAATAACACTGGTCATTGGCAAAAACTTTGTGTACAATTCCATTGTTATCGTAGAACATGATGAGCATGATTTTGATTTTTGACCTTTCTTGACGAACGTTTTTGGCTTTGGGAGAGTTTGCCAACTTCCACTCCGCATTTTGTCGATTCGTTGCGTGGTCGTACTGAAAACCCCATGCCTCATCACTGTAATGATTGAATTCAGGAAGTTGGGTTTTAAATTATCTGTGTATGATATTGTTGGTCATGTTATTCACTAAAGGAAAAATTATTGTTATAAATAGGTGGCCTGATATAATGCCTCCTTGTGGCACTCTGGCATTAATGTTTCTCTGATAGGTTTGCTGACAATGAGCATAATGATTCTGTTGATTAATAGCACCTTAGGAACCTGAATATTTCTCCTATTATTATGATGTTTTCAGAGTGCTGGAATATTAGCAATATCAAAGGCTACCTCCAAATCTAGGTAAGTTATCATTACTTCAGACTTTTCTTTGAATGCCCTGATGTTATTTGTCATTTAAAGGTTACTGATTGTTGATCTGTCTGGAATTGTATAATGTATTTGCAAGTATTGTTTTCTCTAACAAGAAGGCACGAGGACCGAGAGAGATTGGCTTTGAATGCTTAGTCTCAGTGGATGTAGTAGTCTTTGGTAGTTGCCTTATGGTGTAGACATTCCAAAGAGATGGGAAGAATTCTTCATGAATTATGACATTGAATATTATGAATAAGTTGATAATAAATGGGCTCATGAACTGAGGGATTTCATCCACTCCCATAGTACATGTTGTGGGCATACTGTTAATTGCTGTAATAAGCTGCAGTTTGGTGACATTTTAACAAGTGCATCGCTGTGTATCCCATCATCAAGCACACTAGGCTCAACATCAGGCTCAGGGCCTTTTCCTTCATACCCTGCAGTAAAAGTCATCCATTTCTTAGGTGGGAACTGCTGTGGACTGAGAATGGGGAAGAATTCTTGCAGGTGTAACATCCATAAGTTGTTTAATTGCCATTGAAGTGTACCTTTGCCTCTAGAGGAGTAGTGTCAAACCCTTTTTTTTTATAATCGTTACACTAATTTTTTTTTTTTTTTTTTTAAGTATTTGTTCTCATGAGTAAGTATTAATTCTTATTTATATGTTTGTTTTAGGTGTAGTCATTCCTCGCAACTTTCGGCTTTTGGAAGAATTGGAGCAAGGCCAAAAAGGAGTTGGCGATGGAACCATCAGCTGGGGTCTGGAGGATGATAGTGATATGACTTTAACTCACTGGACAGGAATGATAATTGGACCACCTAGGGTAAGCACTTATTTTATTTTTTTTTTTATTATTTTGGATACACAAAACATTGCTGTATCCTAATTATTTTCAAGTCAGTTCTACACACACACACACACACACACACACACACACACACACACACACACACACACACACACACACACACACGCACGCACGCACACGCACACACACACAGGTGTTCAAAGAAAGTGCATCACCTAGGAATTTCACATTTCTAACCCTTTTTCATGATGGTATGTTACATTAATGACTAGCATCACAAATAGAAATATATACACAAAAGATATTTATTAATAGTTAAGGCAAAGCTAAGTAATATTTCACAGGTGCTCTCAAAATATTCCAAAATGAGCATTTGCAACCTTTATATTACTCCCTCTAGTTGCCTCCCAAACATTCTGCTATAGAAAACAATCATCCAATAAATCCACAAAAGCTTTGCAAGTGTGTGAGTGACCAACCCACCAATTCCAGTTAGTATCTGGGAAATTAAATCCCCCATTATAAGACTCTGATTTACTGGCCCACTATTTCCCTGTACAGTTGTTTATTATACTCATCAGAGTCATTAGTCCTATAACACACTCCTACTCTCGTACTCAATTTTGATTTCCCAGTGCTTATGTCACACCAAACTGACTCGACACTGCACTGTCCACCCACCCATGTCAACTGGCTGTACTTCCTTGGATTTTATGTATTTCTTAACTAATAGCATAACCCCTCCTCCCTTCCTATCCTGTCTCTCCTTCCTGTACACATTGTACTTGCCAAATTCCATTTCTGCATTCCTTATATCTTTGTGACACCACGTCTCTGATATCCCAACAATATCTACCTTTGATGTTTTGACCAACACCTCAAATTCATCAAATTTATTTACCAAACTCCTTGCATTGGTGTACATATTTGACAGGTGCTCTCAAAATATTCCAAAATGAAGTGCAAGTATACATGCACCTGTTCCTATTCTTAGCTACCCTAACAAGGGTAGCTAAGAATAGGAAATGTTATCAGAAGCCCTCAATTTGCTTCAGTTTATCATTTTAAATGGAAAACAAAATTAAAAGTTCACCAGGTGTAAACTAATATTTAGTTGAACCGGCTCTGGCTTTGATGACAGCAGCACACCGTCGAGGCATTGACAAGATCAATTTCTGAAGATTATCAGCTGATAGTTTGTGGTTCCAAACACGAATTATGGCTTCCTGAAGTTCACGAAGGGTCTTTGGTTTCTTTCTGGCAACTGAAGATTCCACAGATGCCAACAGTTCTCTATAGGATTCAGGTCCGGGCTGTTTCTTGGTCAGCTAAGAGTTGTTGGACTGTTCTTCCAACTATTTTTTCTCCTGTAACAAATGTAAACACATTACTGTCGAGCCTCTAATTCAGAAATGAAGCTAAAGTAACTACAGAAGTGCCTACTTACACTTTTCGCCCGATGACAAGGAGCAGAGTCGTCCTGAAAGTTGCAGTTACTTGGCAGGTTTAAATGGTCTCTAATGGTTTGCAGCAGTTTGCCTTCCAATATAACCAGGTATCCATTGGCATTTGCAGAACCTTTTATAAACTGCAGGTGACCTACTCCGCGATACGAAATGCATCCCTATATCATTTGGCTGGTGGGGAATTTCACTGTGGACACCATACAGTCTGGGTGGTATTCTTCAACACATCTACGGCGAATCGTTTGTCTCCCATCAGAGCCATGCAGGTTGAATTTATTCTCATCCGAGAAAATGACTGACTTCCACTGCTCGGTGGTCCATTTGACGTGCTCCTTACGCCAAATTAATCGGGCCTTTTTCATTTCTTTGTGTGAGGAGGGGTTTCTTAGGGCTACAAGTCCATTTTTGAAGAGGCGTCTTATGACTGTTACTGCACTTTCTACCACTCTTGTATGTTCTTCCCATTCTGTTTTCAGCTCAGATGGAGAAGCTTTACGGTTTTTAAGGCATAAGCGCTTCAAAATGTGGTCCTGTTTTGCCGTAGAGACTCGTTTGCATCCGGTTCCTTTTTTTCCTATCAGCAGAACCAGTATTCTTCAGTTTGGAAAGAAATCTACTCACTGTCGACTGATTTCAAGACACTATAAGCAATGATGGAAAGAACATCCTTCCTCACATAAAGCAACAATAGCACTCTTTCTTCGTGGCGTCAACTGTACGTAACTCGCCATCCTGACACAAGCAAGGAATGACTGCGACTCTTGCAGAGCGTGCTTATATATCTGAAAGTAGCAGCTGATGCGATATTACGTCATCACCTGCATGTGTCAATCTTATCTGAAGCAATCTGTAAGAAATATTGCCATGTACTTAAGTTATTCAGACGACAATTACAATTTTAAAGGGTGATGCACTTTCTTTGAACACCAGTGTATATATGCAGTATGAGATATTTCCCTGTAACCATGCTTACATCAGTGGGCATAAGCATAGCTATGGCCAGTAGAGTTTACTACTTAATTGTAACTGTTTTATTGCATCTGATTTGCCAACACAATATTAATTTTCGTTGTTTTAGATGGAATTGTGAGGTAACTTTTTCTTGATTACAAAAATTAATGAGTTTAAGTAATCTTATTGTGTATTGTCTACAAGCAGTTCCTTGAAAAAAAAAAAACAAAGGTAAGTGCCTTCTTATATTTAAAATTAATATGTATATTGCAAAATCTTTGCATTTACTTGAATTAACTGCTGTGATTATCAACTTCAGTGTATATCAAACTGATTACATTGCATTGTCAAAAATGCATATGTTGCATGCGAAGTACAGTTTATAGCATAATGCATTCCATGTATAAGTATCAGATCCAGTTATCTTTCATCCTTGGGATTCAAGACAAGGTAGTTCCCAGATTTTTCTGGGAACTACCTTGTCTATCTTTACCCAAATGCACTTTCTGGACATCTCTGGAAAGCAGAAAGTAGGCATGAAGTTCTCTTGTAACTATTGGAAGCTTTTAGTGTGTTACACACTTGTCTGTTTCATTTAATAAAATATTAAAAGATTATATGGCATGTAATATGTAAAAAAAATAGAGAAAGTAATGAATACGGCTGTCTAAACAGTTACAGAGAAGTTTGCCGCAATTGTTGATCGTTTGGTTAGATGCCCATCAAGCAGTCATCGTGCTTGCCTCTTCTTTTTATTGGTTAGAAATTGTATAATAAACAGAAGAAAGAGATACAGTAAAGATAATGTGCTTCATCTGCTAATCTAACTTCGAAGGAAGGCTCATTTCATCCATGTTTGACCCTGTTGAATTGTGAGACTATTGTATTTCTGTACAGCAGTGATATTCAATCTACAGATGCTTGATATTTTTATGAATATTTAAATTTATTTTACAGTGGAATCAGTGTATGAAAATCTTACATAATTCTCTGCTGCAAGATTGACTCAGGAATATTGGCTCTTCAACCATCCTGCACCAAAATTAAAGCAGTTATGTTATTTTTTGGTTTTTAGGAGCATTAGCAACTAGGGCCATATTGCTCCAGGAATATGCGGTGGTCATTCCCTGACCTTTCCGCATCCTCCGTATTTGGTGGTGACGGGATTGAACCCCGGTCTAATCAAGAAGCGTGTGTTACGCACTGCTGCTCCTTCCCACCTGGCTACAGAGGCGCCAATTAAAGCAGTATTAACTAAACTAGAATTATTGAGCTTTGTGAACTCTTATTTAGATTGTGTATCATTATGTGAAAACACATAATTTTGTCATTATGCTAATACATCAATTTGTGCATTGAGATATAATTAAAGTGCATTTAATAACATATCTTAGTAATGAAACTTCCTTATTAAATTTAAGGAAAGTAATTTAGGAATTTACATTCTTTGAAATTTTATGACATCTGTTCAGAAAGAATCTACATTATGCACTCATTGTTCAAGGTTGAGCCAACACAGTATACTGCAATCAAGTGTAATGTATTTATACGTCTTATCCTTATACCCATGCAAGAAGCTGCGAAGTTGCTTGTAGTAGTCTGTTATTGTCAACCACTAATGAAGATTTGTTTCCACATTTCATCATATTTCAAAACATTGGAGTTCACTGGTAAAAATCAGAAAACCCCAATGAAACACTTGATCTTCTTAAAATTGTATGTTGGGATGAGGATCTAGTGGGTCATACCCAAGTTTTAAATTAAAAAAAAAAAAAAAAAAAACACCACAGCTAGTGTGCAGAAAAATGAAAGCCATATTACTAGCAATTTTTGACCGTGAGGGTATTGTCCACCATGAATGCACTTACGAGAGACAAGCAATTAATAGAGTTCAATGTTCAACTTCTGAAATACTTTCCTGATGTATTTTGAAGAAAGTAACTGGGAAAAGTGGATTCACCGTTATTATTATTAGCCATATGGTACAAGGAAGCCTGAGGCTTATGCTGCACCAGCCAAAAAAAAAATCCCGAGTTACCCCCTGAGAAAGAAAGAAAGGAGAGAGAGGGAGAGAGAAGTAAGGAATCACCAAGAAAGAGAAGAATGATGATATCCAGCTCAGGACCCTGGGTTTGCCAATCCCATGATAATGTACCATCCCATGCATTGCTACTTGCATAATTTTTTTTTTGGCCAAAAATGGAATCACTGAAGTCCAGCAACCTCTAATGCATCATATGTAGCTCCATGTGACACTTTTGTTTCCCAGATTGGGAGTGGGGGACCCCCCCCCCCTCACAAAGGATGTCATTTTGATGATATACAAACTATATACTGTATTATGATATCTCAGCTTTTGGTGATTTCAAAATCAGCTTTCCAGAAGTGCTTCCAAGGAGTGAGAAAGTCAATGGGCTAAGCACATCACCTCACTATGCCATTTCAAAGAGAATTAATTTGTCCACCCTTGTATGTGATTATTGTCACTATATCATAGCAATCCAGTTACTTCTTTTAACATATCTCATATTTTTTTTTACACAATCATTTCACAGTCATTTATTTTTGTACTTA
Source organism: Mastigoproctus giganteus (assembly GCF_048544385.1). Taxonomy (NCBI): domain Eukaryota; kingdom Metazoa; phylum Arthropoda; class Arachnida; order Uropygi; family Thelyphonidae; genus Mastigoproctus; species Mastigoproctus giganteus. The sequence goes on from NC_143581.1 coordinate 8,627,607, forward strand.
GTTTTTATAAAGCTACAGCTTAATATTCAGATGACCTTCATTATCAGTGTTTTTGGCAGGAACTTTGTAACTTCTGTTCAGTAGCTTAAATTTAACTTCACTAGTGGTTAAAGTTTTGTTAACAGTTTAATTTCTGTAATAGTATGTTAATTTAAATCCTGTAACATATTGTACATTTAAATTTTCACAAGTATTCAAAACGCTACAGCTTAATATTCAGATGGACTCTGTTATCAATATTTTGGTGGGAACTTTAACTTGTTTGGTAGCTTAAATTTAACTTCACTAATGGTTAAAGTTTTATTAACAGTTTAATTTCTGTAATATTTTGTAATTTAAATATAGAAAATATATTGTAAATTTAAATTTTGTAATATTTCTAAAGTTCAAATTTTACCTTAATTGTGGACAAACCTAGTGCAACTGACGATTATTTTCTTTGCACCAGATGTAAGGAGTGTATTGGTCTCAAATTAGAACTTGGTACTTGCTCTAGAAACAAATGTAACTGGGAGCTCATCGGGGACTCAAGTATCTCATGACCTGTTGAGTGATGCACCCCTGGTTCAGTCCCAGATAAGAATAGTCAAGTGCATTCTGCTACAGTTGAAGGAGATCTAGTTTTATTGCAACACTATTGTCATGGAAAGTAATATTTTTTGTAATAAAGATAGGTGGGCCAGAACCAGTGGCGTTTGCCGGGAGCAAAAATTGATTATGTTATCAACAAATTATGAAATTATTATGATTATGATATAAAGAGAGCATTATTATTTGTGTGGGGACTAATGATATTAAACGAACACAAACTGACCATTTCTTGTATAAATATCGTAATTCTGTCCAGACAAGGTAGGAGGGATCATATGCTGAAAGCCTTATGATTAGCTCAAGACTTGAGGGAATCTGCAAGGGGTGGAATTTTTATGATCATGGCACACACTTGTAGGTAGAAGGAATCTATTTTGTAGGGATGGTATTCATTTGAACAAAGGTGGTGCAAGGATTTTTGCTAGTATCATTGAGGATACTTTAAGGGTTCAGGAAAACTGCTAGTTAAGGTGGGGGAAGAAGGGTAATATAGATCTGTGTTTATCTGATGATATAGATCAAAGTAATACTTGCATTCACCTGAAGGATTTTTGTTTGTTGCTACAACAGCTGATGTTGATAAGATGTTCTGAGGATAGCAGCATTTCAAGTGAGGCGAAGGATAAAGCTTGGGATACAAACCTAAATAACTTCAATGGGTGTTCAGGATAGTAAACTACAGAAGGTTACATAGTCTTAACTGTATTTACAGTAATGTCAGGAGTGTTGTCAATAAAATGGCTGAATTCGAACTCCTGGTTAGGACAACTAATGCTGACATAATAGGGCTGAATAAATGTGGTACCACCTTTAAATTGATGATGACGAGTTCCGCTATGACATGTATAATGTATTTAGGAAAGATAGTGAAGATAGGTAGGGTGATGGTGTTTTGCTCCTTATCAAAAGCAGCTTGACTGTGAAAAGAGCTTTTGCTGAGTCTGAAGTTACGTTTGCCAGCAAAGAATGTGTGGGGTGAGTTAGTTGGAAGCAGCTTGACTGTGAAAAGAGCTTTTGCTGAGTCTGAAGTTACGTTTGCCAGCATAGAATGTGTGGGGTGAGTTAGTTGGAAGCAAAAGTATAATGAGAGTGGAAGTAATCTACAGACCAGAAGATTGTGAATAATGTAATGGAGTCTTTACATGCAATTGTATTATTATGTGTGACTTCAGTCTGCTCCAGATTGATTGGAATAAGTGGCGGGGGGAGAACTCACCTGGGGGAAAATTTTTATAAATAAACTAGATTTTTATTTGTAGAAGCATGTCAGAGATAACACTTGGGGTGAGAATCTTCTTGACCTTAATCAGTGGGTAGTTGATAGGTGGAACAGACTTCCATCTTTTGTTGTGGAAGTTGATAGCCTAAATAAATTTAAGGCTGAGCTGGACAGGTATTTGGAATGAACAGAGGGGTGAAATGGAAGCGTTTTTTTTTTTTTTTTGTTTTTGTTTTTGTTGTTTTTTTTTTAGCTGATGCTGCATAAGAACTTGCTTTCTTGCATTGTATGTCTCTGTTAATGCTAATTAATTAGCTGACACCACAGGGCTTGAAATACAAGAACTATTGGCAGGTAGTGATCACGAAGTTGAAAGTTCAGTTGGAAGATGAAGAAAGATGTTGCAGTAGTTAAAGGTAAAGCACGGGTTTTAATTTTAGAAGAGGGGACTTTAAAGTTTAAGGCACTGTGTGGAATCTATTAATTGGGAAGATTGCAGTGCGAGGGCAAATACACGTAGTTATGGAATACCTATAAAGCAAATATCACAAATGCCATGAACACCATCCACATAAATTAAAAAAATATTGCAGGAGGAGGATGACAAAATGGATGAATGTGGTGCTGCCGGTCAAATTGAGCAGAAAAATGTGTGGGACAGCTACAAGTTGATTTGTATCTGTTAACTTTTTTTTTTTTCTTTTTTAACAAAATTTTCACTTTTTTAAATTCTTTTTCATTTTGACAGTTTCACTCTATTCTTCCTATTGAGTCAAAATTAGAGCCCATTAATGTTTAAAGATTTTTTTTAAGTTTTATATGGAAAGTATTCATTATTACAAATTCCAATTTTACTCCTAAACAAGCTCCCATCTTATGGATTGCTGTCTGTTTTTTACAATCAGGTATCCAGCTTTTACTTTGGTGACAGCAGATGGCTGTCTTCTAACTTCTCGACTACTGCTGGTATTTCCCAAGTTTAATTCTTTCTCCTACTCTTTTCTTCTTGTATATTAATTATCTTCTTCAACTGGTTGAAAATCCTATCCATAGTTTTGCCAATGATGGCACACTGCATTTCACCTTCCAGTTTGAGAAACCATGCTCTGCACAAACAGTCAATTTCTCAAATATTTACTAGAAATTTCTTAAATGCTGAACCCCAGGTAATTATTTGATGGGGCAAAGGATTGAAGTTAACTTCAATCCTTCTAAAACTCAGTCTTGTCTTATTTCTCCTGTGCTTTCTCTGTTCTTGTGCTCATCTTTGGTGATACTCAGATTTCTAGACCATGTTGCATATTTCTATTGAGGATTACTTTGACTTCTAATCTCTCAATACATGCATTGATTGAGGAAATGAAATGCTGATGGTATCCTTACACTTTCTCAGAGAAAACATGTAAAGGGATGTAAACTTAAATTGAAAAAGGATGGCGGAGGAGAGATGTGTAAAAAAAATTTGCTTTCATCCAGAGAGTGATTGTTGGAACAAACTTCCATCTGGTGTTTTGAAGTGGAGAGTTTGATAAATTTAAGGGAGCATTAGGTAAGTTATTAGTGAGGATGGACAGGTGATGACTTTTTTTTTTTTTTATGATGCTGTAGAACCTTGCTTTCTCGTTCCATCATTTACTAATACTGATATTTCGAGGGTTTAGTGTCAAACAACATTAATTGCAAAATCATTTTGTAGTTGATATTTTTGTAATTAACCAAAAAAAAGTCATTTGACATTTTCTTGGTTTACGAGAAATGTACTTACAGCCTAAGTTAACTTGAAAATATTAGAGAGATGCAGTTCTACGACATAATATGCATTGCTATTTGTATAAAGTAAAACTAAAGTTATCGCAAAAAGAAAATGCAGTTTTGTAATTAATGTTGTTTGACACTAAACGCTTGATTTAGTAAACTAAACTTTGCTGACTTTTTTCAGATGCATCTTTTTTTAAAGTAGTTTCCTTGAATCTGTATACACCAATTACAACGATTCTGCAGCTTCTGGGGTATTTCAGAAAGGCTTGTTTTAGAATTGCTAATAGTTCTTGTATTGAATTCTTAATAAATTTCTCTAATTGTTGAAAATCTGTGACCTTTTAAGGGGGCTTTAAGCTTGAGGAAAAAAAACCATGGGTGGGCATATATATCCAGTGGGTATGGCAGATAGAGGATCAATTCAGTGATGGAGTTCTTTGCAAGAAATTCATGAATAGAAAGTGTGTGCGCGCGTGTGCACAGGGGAACTGTCACAATGCTACCACCAATTCCATGGAGCCTACTTTTTCAGCCATTTTCTCCAAACAGCATCACACAATCACCATAGAACTGTTCTTGGTTCACTTTATTCTAAACACTTGGTTAACTCTATATTAAATTCCAAAAGATGCTGCAGTTGTTAGCGATATGGACACACTCAAGCAACATGTTGGGGAGATCCCATCTACCTTGCTGTGGGTTTTGCTGCCAACACGCCACTGGCGATCTGAACTTGGTACTCTAACCCGGTTCCCTTTAAAACCCCATCCCCTGGCAGGGGAGGGAGGAGACAGGTCTCTGTCTCCTCTCTTCCCTGCCTATCCCCCATACTTCGCCTGATGGGGCACGTCTCCACTGACCTCTTTGGGTATGCCTACTCTATCGTCCCTATTCTTCTATCTGTTTTATCCCAGTCTTCAGTCTACCCCCTCACTAAACCGACCGAGTACACCCCTTAACAATGCCGCCAATTTTTATCAATGTCTAAATTCTACTGGCTTTGTGTAAATCTCTAAGACAACTAACACTATTATCTTTCATCTAGTGTATAGCCTCGCACATCTAAATTTAATATCAAAATTTTGCCTGACCTAATAGGCCTTTAACACATCTCTCTAGCGTTCAGTCCCAACCAGCAATTTCCTAACAGCAATCCCATTAAGCATTAATGTAAAATGTGTAAATTTTTTTTTTATATAGGTCCTAGCCACTGAAATCCCAGGAAACTAGGTAGCAGGACCTGCCAGAGCAACTTGTTCTGATACTGGACACACTCAGCTAGCCTCCACGTGGCGAGGTATGGGCAATGTTGGGCCCCACTAAGGGCCTGGCAGCCAATAAGCTGGACAAACAATGGGCACAACATATCACACTGCACAGGCATGGCCCATACACTTTCAAGTCTCTGGCGTGACAGTACAGCGAATACACGCAGAGATTGGAGAAATCCCAGGTGCCATCTGACACGAACATACCTTATGTGTTGTGGGTTGAAAGAATGTGATCAAGCAAAGTGTATTAGCATTGGTATATGATGCAAGAAAGCAAGCTTATACAGCATCAACTAAAAAAAAAAAAAAAAAAAAATTCCTATTTCACCCATTCATTCACTCTCAAAGTTTGTCCAGTTCTTCCTTGAATTTATTTAAGCAGTTTGTTCCAGCAATCGTTTAATGTGTACCTCCACATCACCCCTGTCAAAACTGCAAAAGTACTTGATACAAATGGAGGTAGCTATACCCCCAAATCAAATTATAGATTGGATAAAATATCCAATATAAAATCTCATCGGCCAAAGTAATATTAGCATTAGCAGGGGTATATGATGCAAGAAAGTAAGCTTATACAATATCACCCACAAAAAAAAAAAAAAAAAAAAAAAAAAAAACTGTTCCCATTCCTTGAATTTATTTAAGCAATCAACTTCCTCAATGACAGATGGAAGTTTGTTCCAGCAATCAACTACCTGCTGGCTAAAGGCAAATTTCCGTATATCTATTCTACAAATGTCTTTCCTCAGTTTGAATTTATGCCCCTCAGGTTCATAATCTAAGCAAGAGGAAGAATCCCATCAGCATTGAGTGTGCTCAAACCATTCAAGGCCTTATATACCTCAATAAGATCACCTCCAGATGCCGAAATTTGCAGAACTTAAGCTTTTCTTGATAAGAGCACCTCTTTGTTCCCCTTACCAATCTTGTTGCCTTTCTATGTATTTGTTCTAGCAACTATACATCCTTCCTAAAATGAGGCCTCCAGGCCTGTATGCAGTACTCAGGGTGTGGCCTGACCATTGCCTTATGCAAAGGGATAATCACTTCCTTATCCCTGCTAGCAAAATTCCTATATTTCATTGACCAGCCTCCCGTGATCTGCTCTAGCAGCCTATCTGCACTGCTCAGAAAACTTCATATCTAACTGCACAATTATCCCAGGTCTTTTTCGTTCTTCATTACCCTGAGAGTAGTACCACACAGTTGATATGTTTCCGTGGGGTTACTGCTATCCATATGCAGTACTTTGCATTTGTCAATGTTAAACTTCAGTTACCACTTCTCAGCCCATATGCCCAACTTTTGTAGATCCTGTTGCAGTAGCATACTGTCATTAACAACCCTGCCAACCTTTGTGTTGTCTACAAACATGGATGTTGAGCTTTGCATACCTTCATCAATATCATTGATAGATATACAAATCAACAATTGGCCCAACGTTGAACCGTGGGAGACTCCACTAATAACATTAGTCCATGATGAGTAGTGTCCATTGATTACCAGTATCTGTTGTCTCCCACTCAACTATCCCTTTATCCATTGTAGCAACTTGCCCTTGATGCCATTCTGCTCCAATTTGTAGAGTAGTGTTCCATGTGCAACAGCATCAAAGCTTTCCTGAAATCCGAGTACAGGTAACCCTCGTATAGCATGATAGGTTCCTATAAAATCTAGTGTAGTGCGAAACCGTGTTATATGGGACTAAGAACCAGTACAAAAGGGGGGGGGGGGGTACTTTCCAAAAGCTAACAAAAAATGCACCATTTTATTTTATAACTATCTTAATTTTTATTAAAAATAGTGATAACCTAAGAAATGTCTTACAAACTATGATACATATAAGTCAGATGATGTATGTTTGTTTAATTTTCTTCTACTGTACTTTATCACTGCTAAACACAATCAAACGAGAACGTTTTCTGTGTTACAGAATATCTTCACCTTCTGAACTTTCTCCTGCGGCATCTAGATTTTGTGTACTTTTTGCTCTCTTTAAAAAATCAGTAATGTGGGTCTGTTTGCTTTTATATCTTTGTAAATTTCATGGTATGGAGCTAAGTATTTTTGAAGCTCTCTTTTGAACTTTGTGCTCCTTTCAGTTGAACAAAAAATAAGATTTTAATTGCTCAGTTAAGTTTATTCCTTCCCAAGTGCTTTTTAGTGTAAAATTTAGAACTCCAGAATTTTAATCTGTGCTATCATCCTCTGAATTGATTTGGTGTACCTCTGGTGCCATTTCCACCAAATCCATTAGCCAGCCTCTTTTTCTACCAATAATTCAAAACTTTCCCCTCTTACTGACAGCATGTTCTGATATTACACCGATTCCGTTTTTTCTGCCAGCTTGACCATGTTTCCTGAATGAACTGACTCTGGCCATACATTTTTCCAACACGCATTTAATGTTGACAGTTTTATTTTGAGTTATAAAGCACAAGTTCAATAGCAGGGATTTCCCCAACAGAAAAAAATATGGGAATTTCCCTTTTTTTTTTTTTTTTTTTTCCATAAAGACTAGTGAGTCAACAGTGGAAATTCACAAAAAAGAATGGAAATGTTGAAAAATTACATCCAATGTAATAGGCGGTTTTCCCCTGCACAAAAGTTCAAAAATACGGGCAGATTCCTGCTTTACACGTTCCGGGTTTACGAGTTTTTTTTTTTTTTCTCCCAAATATCAAAGTATCAACAGAATCGAAAATATGAACATTATTGTTCATATTTTCACTGCTGAAACAAAATATTGTAATAAATAAATGTTAAACATTCATTTTAAACCACGTGCCTAGTTATACAATAGATTATTACTGTGCATGCATTTATTTGTTCAGACAGATAAGGAAGGAGGTCCAACTCAAAGAATTCTATATTTTAGATGCAATCAAAGTAATAAAATGAGCCTGGAACAGAATTATGGAGAAGAACTTAAAGGGCATTTGGAATAAACTCTGTCATCAGTTTATTGATAATTTTGAAGAATTTCAAGAACCAGCAGAGATCATACAAAATGAAACGGAAGCGGTCATTAATATTGCCAACCAATTGCAGCTTGAGGTTTCTACGACTAACGTCACTAATTTGCTTCAAACACACAATGTAGAGCTCACAAATGAAGACCTTGAAATGGCAAAATGTGAATAAGCTTAGAAAGAAGATTTAATAGCCGAAACTCCTGTTTGTTCTGAGAAAAGTTGCTACAGATTTAAAAATGACTCTTGAAGCATTTCCGAAGAAGACGACGACTCCTTGTGCTTCCAACAAACCGAGTGTGCATTTAGTCGATGATGATGAAGAATAAACATTCTTTAGCATTTGTATGACATAAATAATTTCTTTATTATTATTTGCTTTTAAGGCTATGTTTTCATTTCTTTGGATAAATAAATCATTGTTTAAGCATAAACTATTGTTTTATCCACCTTTATTTAACATTACGATGGTCAAATTTCATTGTTGAGAAAGTAACCCTTGTTTTTAACATTGTCTATGGGAAAATATTCCCACTTTATGAGTACGCTCTAGGAACAGGTTAAATCATAAAGTCGGGAACTACCTGTACAGTTTATGTGAATATTGCCAGAATTTATCAGTCGTGTTAGAGCGAAACTGTGTTGTAGAAGTATCGTGTTATATGAAGGTTGTCTGTATACAATATCAAAATTATTTTTTGCATCCGGTTCCTTTGTGACAATATCATAGTATCCAACCAAATTGGTTAGACAAGACTTCCCCATAACAAACCCATCTGTGTCTGAATTATTATTGCAGTCTTGTATAGATGATCCTGCAATGTTTCTTTAACCAGTGACTCCGTTATTTTCCCTGTAACAGAAATTAAACTAACAGGCCTGTAATTGCTCGTGTCACAGTTATATCCCCCCCCACTTTGTGGATTGCAGATACATTTGCACATTTCTCCAGTCTGTGGGGGACCTCCCCCAAGTTCAGGGATGCTCTAATAATTATGGCTAAGGGTTTGCTTGCTTCCTTTGCCGCCTCCTTTAATATAACTGAATATCATATCATCCACCTCAGGTGCCTTTCTTGTGTTTAATGTCAACAATTTCTCCTCAACTTTGCTCTCCGTTATTACAAAATCATTTAACTCCCTATTAGAGTAATAAGCTTCGGTTCTCCACTTCTCTACAGAATTCTTCATGTGTAACTGTAGATACAAAATATTCATTCAGTTTGTCAGCTATGTGAGCAGGATCATCAACAGTTGAACCATTGATTTCAATCTGATTTATCCATTTCTTTCTAGAGTTTATATAAATAAAGAAATATATTTATATAAAATTATAGTCTACTGAAGTTCAAGTCTAATGTCAACAAATATCTTCTTTCGTCTTCTCAACCTCCAACCCATGCATGGTACTGAGTAATATAGATTCTAATACCTCTTGTGTATGGGATTTTCATTAAAAAATAAATAACTACCGATATTGAAGTAGATTTTAAAAAAATTGAGTGATTGCAAAGAAAAGCGAACATTTCATTGATGTAGATATATAATAAAAATGAATAAAATAAATTTTTTTTGGCATTTAATTTATTTTTAAAAGATTGTTTTATTTTGTGTGTGGCCTGCAGAACAATTTGGATTGGCCAGGCCTGATCTACAGCAATGGATTTATCAATATGTTCCCTGCCAACTTAACCCAACATCATAGCTGCCAACTCTGGATTTAGGACATAGAATCTCTTTTTACTCAATTTTGAACTTCTGTGTTTCACCATTGTAAAATGGTTGCAAACAATTTCTCATTTTGCAAGAACATAGTTTGTTTCATATTTTTACTTTCACAAAAAAATGGCACAACTACATTAAAATTAGATTTTTTAAAAAAATTTCTGCAAATTTTTTTGCATTTTCATTAATGAATTGGCTGTCAGGTGTCCTAGTCAACATTGAAAATTAGAAACATGGGATAACAGCCTTGTTCTCTCTGTGTGAAAAAGGCTGCACAACACAAGTATAGCAAAAATGTATGACAATTTTGCTATATTTGTGTGGCATAAATCTAAATGACAATGCCTTTCAGTTAAATGCCAAAGAAATACTATGTAAAATTTTAGACGACAAATGCAAAATTTTCCATGTATTGTAAAATATGAAAAAGTAACACATTTTGCTTTGTGGACTGTCACAAGGCAAAATGTATGTAAGTAGATGTGATTTTTCAGTTTCCGGCAGCTAAAAACAAAATGTAATGAGACGTTTGCAGACAAATAAGCATACGTACAATAGAAAGAGAAAAATAATGTAGCATTTCATAGTGATAATGATGTCGTGTGTGTGTGTGCCAAATGTTTATTTGCACTAATCATGCTGCTTAGAAATGTGTTTTCTGTTAGTGGAATAGCAAAAAAAAAATAGTTGTAAAAGACCAAAAACAACAGGCATTGTTAGTGAAACTGCATGGATAGGTAAAGGTGTAGTGATGTCTCCAAAAAATGGGCCATTTTTTGTTAAAGCGATTTCAAGTTAATCTCATTTTATACCTTTCGTAATAAAAACAATCAAAAAAATCCTAAAATCAAACGCAGAAGACTAACTGAATTATAATTTATTTTAAAATTGAAATTTTAAAATTTGTTATCTATATCAATTGTTATAAAATCCTCTCGTTTTTATAAAAGTCTCACTTGAAGAATAATTTAACAATAATTATTTTTTATAAATATATTATTATAATTTGCTTTTATGGAAACAAGCTCATTACTGATATTTAGTCATAGGTGTCAAAATGCATAGTTATGCTACTGAACATGTGGGAGCCCTTTAAAAAATTGTCTATTGTTGCTAATGTGATTATAATGATAGGACTAAAACCTGGAGTAGCATGGTTATTGAGAACTTGGTGACCATCCTTGTGATCTTATTAATTTGTATACTGAAAAGAGGGTTACATATATTTGCTGTAAATCTAGAAAATGCTGAAAGGAAACATAAATTTAAATAATTGTAACTTATTTATGTCATTGAAGTAAAACAAGAATTTTAAGCATATTTATACATCTTCATCTGTCTTTGGATTATATGTGTAACTATACTAGAACAGTAGCAACCTTTGAAAAGTCTGTTTAAAGAAGAGGCTAGAAGTGACAAGGAAAGTCTTATGAGAACTTTTCAGTTACCAAATGAAAAACAACAAGCAGTCGCTAGTGGAGTCGACTCGTGTTGAAAACCAGTTTGTAATTCAAGTTTTTAAAGAAAGAAATGAAACATTTAGATGTTTTTTCAGTATCAGTTTTGTCACTTTCAGTGTGAGACCATACCAGAAGCTATTATAAAAGAAGAAAAATAATTTATTTCCTTGTGCACTTGTTCTTCCACAGTTGGTTGTGAAACTGGCAAGTGGAGAAGGAAACTTGAATAAGACAGATTATCTCTTGTCGTGCTTGAAAATTTAACTGTCTCGTGTCAATGCTGAGTGTAAGAGGATATTTAGCTAGGTGGGGTGGTGGGGACACACGTTAATAGCAAAGTCTAGAAGTATGACCATTGTTATAAGCAAAACTTTGACCTAACATTTCTGAATAGGGAAAAGTCTGCAGTAGGGTCTCACTTGTATCAGTTATAATTATGTTCTCTAACAGATAGTCAAGTCCTAAAAATCTGAGGTCTGCACTGGTAAAATAATCATATGGTTGTATCTTAATACAAAAAACATTTGTCAGCGAATTTAATTTTATGCTTTTTATGGAAGACAACTTATGCGAATTTTGGTGTAATACATTATATTGGTGCTATCTTGATCTTATGTGTTTTATCATTATCTATTTCAAATTATATATACAGGTAACCCTCGTATAACACGGTAGTTTGGTTCCTACAAAATCTCGTGTAATGTGAAACTGTGTTATACGGGACTAAGAACCAGTACAAAAGGGGGATTACGTTCCAGAAGCCAACAAAATACACCATTTTTTTTTTTATAACTATTGGAAACTTAATTTTTATAGTAGTAATAACTTAATATTTTAACCTTATTTTTATAATAGTAGTAACTTAAATAGTAATAACTGAACAAACATCTTACCGTACTTATATGTCAGATAATGTACATTCATTTGATTTTTTTCCTCTTCATTGCTGCTAAGCACAGTCTTGTCTGTGCTTAGCAGCAATGAAGAAGATAGCAGCACAGACAAGACTGTGCTTAGCATCTAGATTTTGTGTACCTTCTGCTCTCTTTAAAAGTGACGAGCTGCACGCTTCGAAGTCACAATTTTTTATGGTCTCAAACAATCACAAGTTCAATAGCACAGAACCTAACCCAACAAAATACAGTGGACCCCTGCTTTAAAGATATAAAGCACAAATTTAACTTCATTACAATTAACAAAGTTAAATGATACTTGAAAATTGGAAGAATTGGTATTTTCCAGTTAGCAAAATAAAAATAAATTTACTCTTATGTATATAGCTTAATTAATACGTACTAACTAATTCTGTTCACCGACTTTTTTTTTTTTTTTTTTTTTTGTAAAATTTAAACCAGTAAATGTGATAAGCAATTAATAACAAAGAACATGATAATTTATTTATATTTCGTGGATATTTGAATATTTGGATCTTGAATATTTCGTGGAAGGGGAAACACACTTCGCTATAATAACGTGAAAGCCCACAAAATTCCAGCTATCAGTACTATAGCAAATGCAAGAAGATCGAGTTTACTACCCGTTTATAATTGATTACACCAACAGAAAATACCAGTAAACCTGAAACCGCAAATTGTTTTTATTGTTTTATGGTAGTGACTTCCAGAAATGTGCTTTAGAAAAATATCACAAAGGCAATAACGACTAGCAAGTCAACAGCAGGGATCCACAAAAAGGAAACGTTGAAAATTACATCTAACATAATATTAGGGTTTCCCCAGCAAAAAAGCTCAAAAATACCTTGTTATGCAAGATTTCCCACAATTCTCAAACCTTGTTATATGAGTACCGTGTTGTGCGGGAATTTCCCCAATTTATCAGTTGTGTTAGAGCGAAACCGTGTTGTAGAAGTACCTTGTTTATGGGGGTTGCCTGTACTGTGTTCAAGTATGGAGATCTCATCTGAAAAAATACTTTGTGCTTCTTGAATTGGGTACAAAGATGGGCAACTCACATGGTGATATCAGCAAATGGGCAACTCACATGGTGATATCAGCAAATGACAACCATATGTGCAAAGACTGAATATGTGAGCTCTAGAGCTTGGCAACCAGGCACCTCTTGATTGAGGTTTATAAGGCTCTGAGGGAGGTTAGAAAAATGAACAAAGACAGAATTTTCGCTGTTATATAGAATTTCAGAACCCGTGGACATTTATCGACTTGCTAGTAGAGATAAGGACGTCATAATCCCATTATATAAAGCTATTGTTAGACCACACTTGGAATACTCTGTTCAAGTATGGAGACCGCACCTAAAGGAAAAACGTTATGCTCCTTGAAAGGGTCCAAAGATGGGTAACTTGCCTGCTGAGATCTGCAAAAGGGTGTCCATATGAGGAAAGACTGAATATGTGGGTTGCAGAGCTTGGAAACTAGGCACCTTAGAGGAGACTTGATTGAGGTGTTTAAGGCTCTGAGAGGCATAAGCAAAATGAATGAGGATGAAATTTTCACTGTTATAAATGATTCTTTTTTTTTTTTTTATGTGAACCAATCACCAAGTTGTGATCTGAAGTGCCTAAAGGACCTCTCACTTCGACCGTATACTTAGAAGGGTTGTTTGTGAGAAAAAGATCAAGTGTATTGGCTGTATGATTAGGATTGTCCAGTATTCTTGTAGGTAAATGAACAATCTGTGCTAGGTCATTAGTAATTGCAAAAGCCTCAGCATCTCGACCTGCTGGGTCGGTGTGACTAGAAAACGGAAGCCAGCTGAAGTTGTGAACATTAAAATCACCAATGAAAATTACCTCACTGTTAGGAAAGTTGGACTGAGAAAGTCAAGTTGCAAAGAGAGGAAGTCAAAGAGCTCCAAGTGATTAGTGGAGTTGGGAGAACGGTAGAGACAACAGATGAATTTGACACAATGAGGTAGAGAGATTTTAAGCCAGAGAAGATCAAAGAGAGGAGATTCCAAATTGCCAAGTCTCTGACAGGGAATATCAGAACGGACATATGCACAAGTACCACCTTTGAGGCGAAAGGAATTATACAGCGAATAATTTGGGCATCTGAGATGAGCAGTGGTTGAATCAACCGATAACTGAGATTCTGTCAGAAAAAGTACATGGGGTTTGGCAGACTGCAAGTGGAAACGGACATCGTTGAGATTAGAATTGAAACCACGTATATTTGTGAAATGAATTAGGAAGTGCTTGGGAAATTCTAGAACAAGGGGCCATAATTTCAAGTTGGGGGGTGATATTTAGACTGGATTGCAGGAAGTTTTATTTTAGCTAGCGAGTTATAAATTACTGGAATAAGTTACCTACATGGGTAGTAGAGGCTGACAATTTGGGGAAATTCAAAGGTTAGCTGGATAAGCAAAAGGTGATATTGTTGTACCTGTTGGCACTAATGATATTAAGAGTAGGAGACTGGCGAAATTACTTAACAAGTACAGGTCAATGGTAAAAAAAAGCTGTGAGTTAGGGTTGAATTTGAAAGTGTCTGCAATTCTGCCCAGACATGATAGGAGGGAGTATATGATGAGAGACTTGTCGATCAATTCGGCACTGGATAGATTGTGTAAGGCTTGAGGGGTAGATTTTTTCTCAGCCTGGTCTGTACTTGTTAACAGGAGAGACTGCTTCTACAGGGATGGGATACACTTAAATAGAAAGGGTACAAAAATATTTGCTGATGCTATTGAGGCAGTGTTAGGTGGGTTGGAAAACTGTTACCTTGTGGGGATACACGGACTAATAGATTAATAGTTGCTGCTGGCAGAGGTGAAAGTGATTCTTGCACTGCTTCTATTGGAATGAGCAGAAGCTTGGAAAACAAAGTGCAGGGGATTTCAGAGACTGCTGGGCGTCATTGCGGAACAAGTAAATACATGGGTTGTCTTAGGATAGCCAAGAATAGGAACAGGTGCATGTAAACTTGTGTGTACACCAATGCTAGGAGTTTGGAAAATAAATTTGATGAATTTGAGGTGTTGGTCAGAGCATCAAAGGCAGATATTGTTGGGTTATCAGAGATGTGGTGCCACACAAATATAAGGAATGCAGAAATGGAATTTGGGGAGTACAATGTGTACAGGAAGGATAGACAGGACAGGAAGGGAGAAGGGATTATGTTATTAGTTAAGAAACACATAAAATCCAATGAAGTACAGCCAGTCGACATGGGTGGACAGTTCTGTGTCGAGTCAGTTTGGTGTGACATAATCACTGGGAAAGCAAAATTGAGACTAGGTGTGTGTTATAGGCCTAACGACTCTGATGAGTATAATAAACAACTGTACAGAGAAATAGAATGGGTCAGTAAATCAATGTGTCTTATAATGGGGGGGATTTTAATTTCCCAGATATTGACTGGAATTTGTGAGTGATCACTCACACACTAGCAAGGCTTTTGTGGATTTATTGGATCATTATTTCCTACATCAGCATGTTCGGGAGGCAACTAGAGGGAGTAATACTCTAAATCTGATTATCAGTAGGGATTCTTCATGCCTTAATCTGCAGATAAAGGAACCACTAGGTTGCAGTGATCACAGTGTGCTGATATGGGATTTACTCAAAGAGGTAACCACTATCAGGGGTAAAGGGAAGGGTTTTTGCTTTCGTAAAGGCAACTATGGTGGTCTGAGATAGTATTTAAATTCTGTACAGTGGGAAGAAACTGATGATATTACCGACAGGAAATTCAAAATGGGAAGCATTGAAAGAATTAATCTTGGAAGCTACTAGGCTTTTCGTATTAACTAAGAAATATTGTTCAAGGTTTAGGTCTGATTGGATACCAGATGAACTAATGAGACATATATATATTTATATATGTTTTTTTTTTTTTTTGTTAATTGTTGGCGCATCGGCTTCTGTGGCCATAACGCACCTCCCAAAGTTTTTGCATTTTACTGTGATCCAACCCGAGGCGGGATTCGAACCTGCGACCTTTGGGTTGCCAGGCAGGCACTTTACCCGCCTGGCTCTCCCGGTCGGCAATGAGACATGTGGCAGAGAAGAAAAATGCATGGGATGCATATAAATTACCAGGTGACACGGAAACCTATGGTAGACATAAGCTGGTCTATAACCAAGTCACAAAGGAAGTTAGACAGGCAAAGGTAGATTACAAGAAATCTTTGGCAAAGGATGCAAAGAAAAACAGCAAAGAGATCTTTACTTATGTAAACTCTAGAAGGAAGGAGATGAATCAGATTGGTCCACTTGATATCGATGGTTCAACTGTTGATGATCTGGCTCAGGTAGCTAACAAACTAAATTAGTATTTTGCCTCTACATTCACATGTGAGGAGTTATTCAGGAAAGGGAATGCCAGAGGTGAATTAAAAATCTGGCTGTGAGCGATTTGATTTTGTAATAACTGAGAGCAAAGTGGAGGAGAAATTGTTGAAGATAAACATAAGAAAGGTACTTGGGGTGGATGGGATCTATCCAGTTATATTAAAGGAAGAAGTAAGCAAACCCTTAGCCATAATTATGAGAGCTTCCATGGACTGGAAATGTCCAAATGTGACCCCAATTCACAAAGGAGGATCGAGGGGAGACACAGGTAATTACAGACCTGTTAGTTTAACTTCTGTTCCAGGGAACTTAATGGAGTCATTTTTTAAAGAAGCACTGCAGGATCATCTAGACAAGACTTCAGTTATAGCTTGGACACAGTATGGATTTGTTAAGGGGAAATCTTATCTGACCAATTTGATTGGATTCTATGATCTGGTCACAAAGGAACTGGATGCAAAGAATAATTTTGATATCATGTATTTGGATCTTAAAAAGGCTTTTGATACTGTTGCACATGGAAGACTGCTGCACAAATTGGAGCAGTGTGGCATTTGAGGCAAATTGCTGCTGTGGATGAAGGTGTGGTTGAGTGGGAGAAGACAGAGTGGTAATCAGTGGACACAGCTCTTTGTGGACTAATGTTATTACTGGAGTCCCTCGGGGTTCAGTGTTGGGTCCATTATTGTTTTCTGTATTTATTAATGATATTGGTGATGGTATATCAGGCTTAATGTCCAAGTTTGCAGATGATACGAAGGTCAGCATAGTTGTTAATGACAGTACTCTGCTGCAACAGGATCTAGAAAAGTTGAGCAGATGGGTTGAGAGGTGACAACTGAAGTTTTAACATTGGCAAATGTAAAGTACTGCATATGGGAAGCAGTAACCCCAGAGTAATGTATCAACTGTGTTGTACTACACTGACAGTGGTAGAGAATGAAAAATAACTGGGGGTAATTGTGCAGCCAGATATGAAGTTCACTGAGCAGTACAGACAGGCTGCAGGACAGGTCATGGAGTCTTTTCAATGATATATAGGAATTTTTCTATTTTATAATCAGGGAGAGGGAGCTGATTATCCCATTTTACAAGGAAATGGTCAGGCTACACCTTGACTATTGTATACAGGTCTGGAGGCCTCATTTTAGAAGAATGTAGAGCTGCTAGAACAAGTACAGAGAAAGGCAACAAGATTAGTGAATGAAACAATGGGTTGCTCTTACGAAGAAAGGCTTAAGTTTTGCAAATTACAGGGTCTGGAGACTAGCACCTGCAAGGTGATCTGATTGAGGTGTATAAAGCTTTGAATGGTTTGAGCATTTTCAGTGCTGGTGGGATTCTTCCTTTTGTTCAGAATAATTGTCTTAGTGGGCATAAATTCAAATTGAGGAAAGACAGTGTAGGATAGATGTGTTGAAAAGTTTGCCTTTAGCTAGCGGGTAGTTGATTGCTGGTACAAACTTCCATCTGTCGTTGTAGAAGTTGATGGCTTAAATAGATTTGAGGCAGAACTAGACAAACATTTGGATCGAGTGGATGGGTGAAATGAGAAGGGTGTGCGTGTTTGTTTAAGCTTGCTTATATAGCATCAACTATTAAGCTTGCTTTCTTGCATCATGTGCCTTTGCTAATGCCAAATTATACTTTTCTATTATGTGCCTTTGCTAATGCCAAATTATACTTTTCTATTAGCTGGTTCAGCTTTTGCCGTGGTTTTTTTTTTTTTTTTTTTTTTTTAAGTAAAAGAAGTATTTTTCATCTATTGGTGGTAAGTGCAGTTAAAGTTAATTGAACATTTGCAGTCCCTTGTGGCATATTGTTTGATCTGATTTTCAAACCAAATGTTTACAGATTAAGTTCCAAATTTTCAGTAATTTTTTTTTTTTTTTTTTTTTTGTGAATGTGTATTTAGGTAAGTCATTATTATAGTTGCTTGGATAATCCTTTTATTTGTGAATAAATATATGGCAATTATTTGTAAATAAAAAAAATTATGGAATCTAAGTATTAATGAAGTAATGAATTAAGTTCATCTTTTGTTGATTCTTTATATGTGAATAAGACAGCTGAGCTGTCTCTAAGAAAAAGTATGCTCAGGCTCTCCTAGAAGAAGAGCAGTGATTTATCTCAATGCCAAATATCACCAAAGTGTGGAATTTCTAAATCATCCCCTCAAAATATAAGCAAAAAAAAAAAAAAAAATCCACAAAAGGGAAATTTTATCTTCTTTATATTCTTAAATGTGGTAGAATACCAATTTTTAAACTTTGACCAAAAGAGATTTGACAGGAATCATCAAAGAAAATAGAACTGCAAAGATTCTGATATTGTTAATAAGCTACAAGTAGCAGGAGTTAAGACATCGAGGATAGTTTGCTGATGATTAGTGGACTTGGGTTATGAGAGCAGAAGGTCACTAAGAAAACTCAAGCTGCCTAAAAATATGAAAAAAAGGAATGATTGCAGTGGGCCAATGAACATGACCACGTTACTGTTCGTGTTTTCAAGAAGAGAATTTTCACTTTAGTATACAGGTATCCACAAGCTTTTCAAAACTAAAATGTTATTATGTGAATAGAATACATGACCTGATTGTAGGATGATGATGTAGACTTTAAGGACTAGGTAATCAGCTATGTTCACAGAGATATGTTATTAAGATAACCTGAAACCATGGTTATCTTTTAATTACATATGTTTGATATGTGTACCTTTAATTACTCTGCAATTTTCCCACCCCTAATCTAGGCCTCCCATATTCTTCATTAACATATCTCTGTGAACATAGCTGATTGCCTTTCTTCTTTAGCTTCACTAAAGAAGAAAGGTCTGTACGCTTTGTGATAATTCATTGCACAAAAGATAGTAATTTTTTAAACTGTCACATTGGTATTCCAAAATTTCCTGTGGCTTTTCTGTGACCCATATTCTCACATTTTGCTTGTTTACTTTCCCACTGATAAAAAATACACTTGTTGCTAAAGATGATTTGTTTCAGGAAATTATAGTTGTCTTCCATAAGCTGAAATGTTTCCAAACAAAATTCCATCCACTTGGTTTTGTCAATGCTTGACAGCTTCTGTATAAGCTATAACTTGTATGGTTGCATCTTCAGATGGCGATGTAATACACTGTTGATACACTTGTTATGCACTATTGACCTTGAAATGTTAATCTCATGATTAGCACAATGTATAGGTTACTGCAGTGGTAATTATCAAAACTTAACTTCCATGTTTCTGTTTTGGCAGGCTTATTTTAACTGTACAAATATAAACAACTAAGTCTCTGTATGTGAGAAGAAAAAATCCAAGAAATACCCTGAAGATTGTATTAAAACAATGTTTAAGCATCCAACTTTGATCACAATTTTGTGTATAATTTGTGGGAGAAGACCAGGCAGATTGTACTCAGTACAAGTGACTGTGTCAGTAGCAATACTGTGAGGTTCTCTCATATCACTTAATTTCCAATTGAATGACTGGTTTTCTGAAGATGATAAAATGATATTGATGCAATACAGCATACTGCAGAGTCAGTCAAATTTCTGAAAGACCAAAATATTCCTCTACAGAATTGGCCGGGAAATTACCTTGATATCAGTCCAATTGAGAATGTTTGGCAGCTTTTAAAAAGGGAACTTGCTAAAAATATATATAAATAAGATCCAGCTAACTGAAAGAATAATTTGGCACTGAAACCACAACAACCATCTGAAAGAAATGGTTTTGTCATGCAGGATATAAGCAGTAACTTGTACAAAGTTGGAGGGGATTGACCAAATATAATAACATAAATGTATATAAAATTAATTACAAATAATGTGTACATTATGTATGTATTTTACTACAGATGATGCTGCTACTAATTGAGAAGGTTATTTTGAAGTGGTCATTAAAAAAAAATTTTGAAAAATCAATGCCCATCAGTCTTTTTACAAGTTTTCCTGGATATCCATAATAATTTGGCCAGAAACTGTTGGTTTTTTGAAAAATTTTTATAATTCAATTTATTTTAAAAATAAATATAATTGGCACTGCTTATTGTGATCACTTTTCTACAGATGATCCTAACTGCACAGCCAACACCTGATTTTTTTCTCACAAACAACCCAACTATATAGTTGGTGAGTGGTCCTCTAGGCATCTCAGATGACAACTTTGTGATGTCCACTAAAGCCTCTCTCACTTATAGCATTTCTCAGCCTCTTGTTCTGTGGCATTACAGGAATGCAAAATGGGACGGTCTGCAAGATTTCTATTCTTTTTCTTGGTTGGATTAATCTGAGCAAACACTGACATCAAAATCTTTTGATGTCAGTGTTTGCTCAGATTTGTGAGTGAAATTATTCATGTAGGGATGAAATCCTTTTTCCACACTCCACCTTAAAATCTCGTCCTTTATTTAAACCTTGGGTTTCCAATAAATGTTCTAAGGTTGTACAAAATAAGAACATTGCATATTGCATTTGGCTTGCAATTACAATTATAAAGAACTTTTTAATCAGTCCAAACAGACTAAGAATAGAAAACTTGCCTTTTGTCTAAAGGGTAATCGAGCATTCTTGCCTATTGCCAAAGTTGTTGGCTGCAACTTTTGCCCATCTGTACCCCCACCTCTGTTAAAGCATGATGGTTCTATTGCTACCTCAGCTAAAAATAAAGCAGACCTGCTAGCAGTTTACCTTTCTTCTAATTCTTGTATTGATGAATTTGGTAAACCAGCTCCTATCATTCCCGGTACACCCCATTTAATGCCTCTTGTGGTCTTCTGTCAAAAGGATGTTGGAAAAATTTTGAGCTTGCCTAGATGCCAAGAAATCCCCAGGTCCTGATTGTATTTCTCCATTTGTTCTCAAAATCTGTGCTCCGAGCTTATGCCTGTTCTGTGTTGCCTTTTTACACATTCTTATTCCACCGTTTTCCCTTCTGCTTGGAAATATGATCATATCCAGTCACTTCCTAAAAAGCAGAGGCAAATCCCTCACATCCAATTACCCCATTGCATTTACCATTACTCTTTCCAAAGTAATGGTGAAATCCATTAAACTTCAACTCTTAAACTATTTTGAAACTTTCCACGCAATAAGCAACTGCCAATATGATTCCATCAGTTGATCCACTTGTGATATACTGGCCTACGTTATCCATCTATGGACGGACAAATTCAATGGAAAAGTTCTGTGAAACTCAAGCAGTTGCTCTTGGCATATCCAAGGCTTTTTCAAAGGCTTTTGATCATATTTGGCATAATGGATGGGTTATTTTAATAAAAGTGATCGATAAAACTTTTAAAAAAAAAAAAAAAAACCCTTTTGGACATTTTAAATATTTGTTATTTATATGATTTTAATGTGTGGTATTTCTTTAAACATTCACCAGGATACAATCCTGGTGAATGACAGAAGGGTTTTCTGCTAACCCTTCTGTCACTATATACTGCATAGTCTTTCTTCTTACTTGAGGTGTATATGATTTTGTAATAACTGAGAGGAAAGTGGAGGAGAGATTGTTGAGGATAAACATAAAAAAGGCACCTGGGGTGGATGGGATCTATCCAGTTATATTAAAGGAGGCAGCAAAGGAAGTATGCAAACCCCTAGCCATAATTATGAGAGCTTCTTTGGACTCAGGGGAGGTACCCATAGACTGGAGATGTGCAAATGTAACCCCAATTCACAAAGGAGGATCAAAGGCTGACACAAGTAATTATAGACCTGTTAGTTTAACTTCTGTTCCAGGTAAATTAATGGAGGCACTGGTTAAAGAAGCACTGCAGGATCATCTAGACAAGAATTCAGTTATAGCTCAGACGCAGCATGGTTTTGTTAAGGGCAGGTCTTGCCTGACCAATTTGATTGGATACTATGATGTAGTCACAAAAGAACTGGATGCAGGGAATAACTTTGATATTATATATTTGGATCTTAGAAAGGCTTTTGATACTGTTGCACATGGAAGACTGCTGCACAAATTGGAGCAGTGTGGCATTGGAGGCAAATTGCTGCTATGGATAAGGGGATGGTTGAGTGGCAGAAGACAGAGAGTGGTAATCAATGGACACTGCTCAACGTGGACTAATGTTATTAGTGGAGTTCCTCAAGGTTCAGTGTTGGGTCCGTTGTTGTTTTCGGTGTTTATGAATGATATTGATGATGGGATATCAAGTTTAATGTCCAAGTTTGCAGATGATACAAAGGTTGGCAGGGTCGTTAAGGACAATACTGACGCTATGCTGCTGCAACAGGATCTGGAAAGGTTGAACAGATGGGCTGAGAGGTGGCAAATGAGGTTTAACATCGACAAATGTAAAGTGCTGCATATGGGAAACAGTAACCCCAGAGCAACGTATCAACTCTGCGGTACTACACTGACAGTGGTGGAGAATGAAAAGGACCTGGGGGTAATTGTGCAGGCAGATATGAAGTTCTCTGAGCAGTGCAGACGAGCTGCAAGAGTAGCTCATGGTGTCTTGTCAATGATATACAGGAATTTTTCTAGCAGGGATAAGGAGGTGATTATTCCCTTGTATAAGGCAATGGTAAGGCCACATCTTGAGTACTGTATACAGGTCTGGAGGCCTCATTTCAAGAAGGATGTAGAGCTGCTGGAACGGGTACAGAGAAGGGCAACAAGATTAGTAAATGGAACTAAGGGTTGCTCTTACGAAGAAAGGCTTAAGTTTTGCAAATTAAAGAGTTTGGAGACTAGGCACCGGCGAGGTGATCTGATAGAGGTGTATAAGGCTTTGAATGGTTTGAGCATGCTCAATGCCAATGGGATTCTTCATCTTTCTCAGAATAATCACCTCAGAGGGCATAAATTCAAATTGAGGAAGGACGGATGTCGGATAGATGTGCGGAAATTTGCCTTTGGCCAGCGGGTGGTTGGTTGGTGGAACCGACTTCCATCACTTGTTGTTGAAGTTGATAGCCTAAACAAATTTAAAGCTCAACTGGACAGGTATTTCGAACGAACGGAGGGGTGAAATGGGAGTGGGTTTTTTTTTTTTTTTTTTTTGGCTGATGCTGAATAAGCTTGCTTTCTTGCATCATATGCCTCTGCTAATGCTAATGCTAAGGCCTTGAATGGGTTGAGCACGCTGAATTCTGATGGGATCCTTCCACTTGTTCAGATTATGAACCTAAGGGGGCATAAATTCAAATTAAGAAAAGACAGATGTAGATTAGATGTGCAGAAATTTGCCTTTAGCCAGCGGGTGGTTAATTGCTGGAACAAACTTCCATCTGTCGTTGTGGAAGTTAATAGGTTGAATAAATTTAAGGAGGAACTGGACAGGCATTTGGAGGGAATCGTGTGATTTTTTTTTTTTTTTGGCTGATGCTGCATAAGCTCATACACTTGCTTTCTTGCATCAAATGCCACTGCTGCTGCTGCTACTACTACTACTACTTGAATTTTCTTGTTTCAGCACAAAATTAGGACAGCCATTCAATCTTTCTTTGGCATCTGAACTTGATGTCCTTTTCGGATATCTCCTTCTAGCTGAACAAGCAACTTCTTTTGAAGCTGCTTATGATTGAGGGGTTGGTTTTTTTTTTTTTTTTTTTTTAATGGATCTGTCACCTGCCTCGAGATGCTGTTCATAATTGAGACTTCTGAACTTTCTCATTTCATTGATTTCCGAGTGAATGAATAACTGGCACAGTAATGGCCAGCTCTATCTACTGCTCCCATATTTTTTGTATATTCACAAACAGCAACTGGCTTTTCAATATATCAGATTTCCCCTTCTTTTACCTTTCCTATTATTATTATTATTAGCCATATGGTACAAGGAAGCCTGAGGCTTATGCTGCACCAGCCAAAAAAAAAAAAAAAAAAATTCCCACGTTACCCTCTGTGTGTGTGTGTGTGTGTGTGTGAGAGAGAGAGAGAGAAGTAGAAAGCATAAGTGCAGTTCTTTTGTCTTTCTATGTCAGCACTTGAACTGTATCCTCTTGTCAGCATTAGCAGGGCACATGATGCTAGAAAGCAAGCTTATATAGTATCAGCCAAAAAAAAACACAAACCCTTATCATTTCACCCATCCACCCGCTCCAAATGTTTGTCTAGTTCTGCCTTGAATCTGTTTAAGCTATCAACTTCTACAATGACAGATGGAAGTTTGTTCCAGCAATCAACCACCCACTGGCTAAAGGCAAACTTCCACACATCTATCCTACAACTGTCTTTACTCAATTTGAATTTAAGCCCTCTTTCTGAGCAAGAGGAAGAATCCCATCAGCATTGAGCATGCTCAAACCATTCAAGATTTTATACACCTCAATCAGATCACCTCGCAGGTGCTTAGTCTCCAGACACTGTAATTTGCAAAACTTAAGCCTTTCTTCATAAGAGTAACCCTTTGTTCCATTCACTAATCTTGTTACCCTTCTCTGTACTTGTTCCAACAACTCTACATCCTTCTTAAAATGAGGCCCCCAGACCTGTAGACAGTACTAAAGGTGTGGCTGAACCATTGCCTTATACAAGGAGATAATCACCTCCTTATCCCTTAGACCATGAGCTACTCTTGCCGACTGTCTACACTGCTCATAAAACTTCATATCTGCCTGCACAATTACCCCCAGCTCCTTTTCACTCTCTACCCCTGTCAGTTTAGTATCACGCAGTTGATATGTTACTCTGGGGTTACCGCTTCCCACATGCAGTACTTTACATTTGTCAATATTAAACTTCAGTTGCCACCTCTCAGCCCATCTGCTCAACGTTTCTAGATCCTGTTGCAGCAGCTTAGTGTCATTAACAACCCTGCTGACCTTTGTATTGTCTGAAAACGTGGACATTAAGCCTGATATACCATCATCAGTATCATTGATGAATACAGAAAACAACAATGGAGCCAACACTGAATCCTGGAGGACTCCACTAATAACATTAGTTCACAAAGAGCAGTGTCCATTGGTTACCACTCTGTCTTCTCCCACTCAACCATCCCTTTATCCATAGCAGCAATTTGCCTCCATTGCTACACTACTCCAGCTTGTGCAGCTGTCTTCCATGTGCAACAGTATCAAAAGCCTTTCTAAGATGCAAATATATGATATCAAAATTATTCTTTGCATCCAGTTCCTTTGTCACTACATTATAGTATCCAATCAAATTGGTTAGACAAGACTTCCCCTTAACAAATCCATGCTGTGTCCAAGCTATAACTGAAGTCTTGTCTAGATGATCCTGCAGTTCATCTTTAACAAATGACTCCATTAATTTCCTCTGAACAGAAGTTAAACAAACAGGTCTGTAATTACCTGTCTCTCCCTTCGATCCTCCTTTGTGGATTGGGATCACATTTGCACATCTCCAGTCCATGGGTACCTCTCCTGAGTCCAAGGATGCTCTCATAATTATTGCTAAGGGTTTGCTTACTTCCTTTGCTGCCTCCTTTAATTAATGGTGCCCCCATAGCCAGGTAGACAAGAGCAGCAGTGCGTAGCACACGCTTCTTGATTAGACTGGGGTTCGAACCTGTGCCCACCAAATACGGAGGATGCGGAAAGGTCAGGGAATGACCACCACATATCCCCGGAGCAATATGGCCTTGGTTGCTAATGCTCCTAAAAAACCAAATAACAAAAACATGTCTAGTTAATTCATCTGACATCCATTTAGGACTAAATCTTGAACAATATTTCTTAGTTGTTATGAAAAGTCTAGTAGCTTCCAAGATTAATACTTTGAATGCTTCCCATTTTGAATTTGCTGTTGGTAACATCATCAGTTGGTCCTACTGTATAGAATTTAAATACTCTCTCCGACCACCGTTGTCACCTTTACAAAAGCAAAAACCCTTCCCTTTACTGCTGTGATCACTGCCACCTAGTGGTTCCTTTATCTGCAGATTCTGAATGCATGAAAAATCCCTACTGATAATATGATCAAGAGTATTACTCCCGCTAGTTGCCTCCCGAACAAGCTGATGTAGAAAACAATCTTCCAATAAATCCACAAAAGCCTTGCTAGTGTGTGAGTGACCAAACCGCAAATCCCACTCAATCTCTGGGAAATTAAAATCCCCCATTATAAGACACTCTGATTTACTGGCCCACTCTATTTGTCTGCACAATTGCTCATTATACTCATCAGATTCATTAGGCCTATAACACACACCCACTCTCATTTTTCCTTTCCCAGTGCTTATGTCACACCAAACAGACTCAACATTGCATTGTCCACCCACATCAATTGGATGCACTTCCTTAAATTTTATGTTTCTTGACTAACAGCATAACCTCTCCTCCCTTCCTGTCCTCTCTCTATCCTTTCTCTCATATATCCCAACAGTATCTGCCTTTGATGTCTTGACTAGCAATTCAAGCTCATCAAATTTATTAACTATACTCCTAGCATTGTTGTACCTGCAAGTATACATGCACCTGTTTCTATTCTTAGTTACCCTAACACAGCCCATGTAACCAATGACTCTGTTTTTCAGTTTTCTTTATCGTCTTGATCTCTAGTGATAAACCCTTCCTGTTTCTTTTAATAGTGCCTGTTAGATGTATATTCAGTTTAGTTCTGCTACTAGCATAAAATTGGTCAGCCAACAAATGAAACCCACTACCTTCAACACTTTGAAGAAATTTTCCAAAGAAGGAAAAACTGCACTCACTGGCTGTTAACAATTTAATCATTAGGAGAGCAGGAAAACAAGCTATAAAATTGACATAGTTAGGTGCCTTTGACAGGACATTGTATCGGAAGAGATGTTTACAGTGGTGCATGAGAGGAAACATTGGATTGCAAAGGATTAAATGCTGATTTCTAGATAACTCTCCAGTGAGGGGAAAGATAATTTCAAGCCTTCTAAAACTCAATCCTATGCTTAGCTTTGAGGATAATCATATTTCTAAACAATATTACATATCTCTGTTATGAATTACCCTAACTTCTAATCTCTCTCTCTTTCCATAAGCACATCACAAATATTGTTTCCACTGCATCTAAAAAAACTGGGTTTTCTCTTTCACTTTTGGCGTTACTTTTCTAAACAGCTACTCACTCTGGGCAAATCTCAAATCTGCCCTGGCAACAGCAACTAGAAGTTACTGTTGGAAAGGTTGGGTGATTTAGTAATGGTAAAGTTTCTGATTGTCCTCATAAGCTTCATCCATTCCTCCACTATTCTTTGAAAATATGCATATGATTTCCAATGTATAAAAACAAGTTTCACATAAATGACTGTCAGAATTGAATTACAGTAAATCACAGAAATCTGGAACTTTTTGAATATTTCTCTGGGGTAGTTGGGTGTGTACAAGGGTGAGTGGACAGCATTAATAATTTCCATATGCCAGTTTCTTTGTTTTACATATTTTCTAGACCAATAGTGTCCAACCTACAGCCCGCGATTAATTTTATTCAGCCTATGTGGAAAGTGAACTAAAACAGCATTTTAGAGAGTCGCCCCACTGCATGTACAGCCATGCAAGCGTCGAGCTGGACTTTCACTCCGTGACTGAGTTAGTCGGAATCAGGCGTAGATAGCAAGGTCTCCCCCCCCCCCCCCCGGTAACTCGGGTTTTTCGTCCAGAAAAAAAAGGCAGCTGACCAGAGAACACATGCAATTTACAGACAGAATACACAATGCATGGCAGATGAATTTAATTATTCGGGTGGCCTAAAACTAATAGTTTGGTTTTTGGTTTGGTCAAGCTCGACTGTATCAAACGTGTGCATGTGATTGTATCTATGCTAAATACAGTTATGTCATATGTATGCTAAATACAGTTATGTACGTATCAATCTTTTCATAATGTGAAATTCTATTTTGATATAACTTGTTCATTATATTGAATTTAAAAAAATCATGCTTAAAAATGTACCAAAAGAGGAAAATCGATTTGAATTGTCATGCTTTTGATCAAAGATGGACTGAAGACTATTTCTTCATTGATTACCACAAGAAAGCAGTGTGTTTGGTATGTAAGGAGACTGTGTGAGTTTTCAAAGAATATACTTTAAAATGACATTATCATTCTAAGCATAAATCTTGTGATCAACATAAAGGAGTGTTGCGAAGAGCAAAGTGTTCTGAGTTACAAAACGAATTAAAAAAACAACGAAACACACTGAAAACATATCAGTCAAGAAATTTATGTGCTGTAAGTGCCAGTTATCAAGTTGCACATTTGATCGCTTTTGAAAGTAAACCGTTCGGTGATGGTGAATTTGTTAAGCGTTGTTTGTTAAAAGTTGTGGAAAAATGTGTATGGAGAAATGAACAATACAAGACATTTGTTTCGACAGACAGTTATGCGAAGAGTAGAAGATATTGAAAAGAATTTGTTCAAACAGCTTTTTGAAAACATAGAATGCATGAAATATTTTGGTGTGGCACTGGATGACAGTTCTGATGCAAATGACACAGCCCGACTCCTTATCTTCATACCTGGAATTAATGATAATTTTGTACCAATTGAAGGTTTAGTTGACCTACAGAGTATGCACGGAACAACTGTAGGTAAATCTTTTTGAAAATTTTTGCCTATCTATTGAAAAGTTAGGATTAAATATTAAAAACCCGGTGGCAGTCATAACTGGTGGTGCATAAAAACATGATTGGTAAAAACATTGGGCTTATGAGTAGAATAACCAAGAAAATGATAGATATCGGAGCTGAAACTCCGATTGGAATTCAGTGCATTATGCATCAAGAAGTTTTTTGTGGGAAAGTATTGAACCTCCAACACGTTATGAATGTGGTTATTTCGACTGTAAATTTTATAAGATCATATGGCCTTAATCACTGAATGCTTTACGGTTTCTTTCAGAAATTGAAGCTGAATACGAAGATGTAATTTTATATTGTGCAGTGAGATGCCTTAGTTGTGGCAATGTATTACATCAGTTCTTTAAACTACGTCGTGAAATTGATATTATTATTATTATAATCATCATTAGCCATATGGTACAAGAAATCCTGAGGCTTAATGCTGCACCAGCCAAAAAAATTTTTTTTACCCAAATTACCCAGAGAGAGAGAGAGAGAGAGAGAAGTGGTAGAAGGGAATCACCTAGACAAAGAAGAATGATGATATCTAGCTCAGGACCCTAAGTGTACCAAGCCCATACTCACCAGATATGAGCCCCTGGGGTTGATAACAGAAGGGAAACCAATAAAACAACTATCAAATATGGAGTGGCTGCTTGATCTTGAAATTCATACAGACATTTTTAGTCATTTAAATGCTCTAATTTAAAACTACAAGGGAAAGGAAAATTAGTCTGATTTGTTTGGTGACATTGAATCATTTCAGAATAAATTATTATTTTAATCCCAAATTGAGCAAGACAATTTAGTTCACTTTGAATGTAGTACCGAGCTAAAGGAGAAACACATTTACAATGAATCATTGCCTCTCATTATTACAGTTACTTTTTGAAGAGTTTGAAAGTCAATTTGCTGATATAAGATCCCATGAAAAAGAAATCAGCTTGTTTGAGAACCCATTTATTTCCATGAAAAATACAATCCCAGCTTGCAACTTGAAATTATTGATCTTCAAGCCAAAACATGGTACTTCAATAACACGGTTTCGCTCTAACATGATTGATAAAGTGCGACAATCCTCCACAACACAGTTAGAGAATTGGGGCAAACTTCGCATAACACGGTATTTTTAAGCTTTTGTGCACGGAAAACTCTGCTATTATGTTGGATGTAATTTTTCAACATTTCCATTCTTTTTTGTGAATCCCTGCTTTTGGCTCGCTAATCGTTTTGCAAAAAAAAATTATTGGGAAATCCCCGTTTTACATTCGTTGGGAAATCTCTATGTACTATTGAACTTGTGCTTGTTAAATTTGTGGAAATATCTAGATTTCAAAGTTTTATTACTATTGGATAGCATGCCAGGCCATCCAGATGTTGAAGTTATGCTCCTACCACCTGGTAAAACTTCTTTAATTTAGCCATTAGATCAAGGCATCATATCTACCTTTGCAACTCATTACATCATATTTATATACATCAGAAAATCATTACAACAGATTTTGGGAAAAAAATTTATTCTGAATTGACTGATGAAAAATTGAAGTGATGAAGGCATGGAAACATTTTTCAATTGTGTTCTGTATCAGAATCATAGCTTTATCGCTCAAAGAAGTAAAACCGTGAGCATTAAATTCATGTTGGAAAAATGTATGGCCAGATTCAGTTCATTCAGGAAATATGATTGAAACAGCAGAAAATGAAATCAGTGCAATGGTAGAAATTGCTAAGTCGGTAGGAGGGTAAGATTTTGATGATATGACTACTGAAGCCCTCATGGGTAGCACAGTTGTTAGAATTGCCCTCCTCCCCACGTCAGGTGAAAACAACCTAAGTTTGAATCCTGTCGATGACTGAGGAATTTTTATGGGTCTTTTTCACAATGTGGCTGAGTTACTCGGTCTCAAGCAAGGTTAGCATGGTTTCTTCTCCCTGAAACTCGGGTTTTTCGTCCAGCAAAATAGAAAATCAACCCCAGAACACATTTATATACAATATACACAGAGCCTTAGCCGCCGATGCTCCTAAATAAAAAAAAAAAAAAAAAAAAAAAGAAGCAGTATGATTACTGAAGACGTTTAAGAATTACTGGTAGAAAAAGAGGCTGGTGAATCGAATTTGGTGAAAATGGTATTGAGCCAAATCAAATAAATTCAGAGGATGGTAGTGCAGCTAAATTCTGGAGTCCCAAATTTTACACTAAAAAGTATACGGGAAGACAGAAAGTTAGCCAAGCAATTAGAATATTATTTTTTGAATGCAGATTCTTTGACTGAAAGGAGCAAAAGTTCAAAAGGGAGCTTCAAAAATACTTAGTTCCATACAATGAAATTTACAAAGATCTATCAAGCAAAAACAACCCAGATTAATGATTTTTAAAGAGAGCAGAAAATACTCGAAATCTAGAATGGTGTATTTTTGTTAGTTTTGTTAACATCGTTGTATTTTTGTTAGCATTTGGAACATAATCACCCTTTTTGTGATTATGTTCTTGTGATCACGAGATTTTATAGGAACCTGACTACCCTGTTATACGAGGAGTACGTGTATATTGACTGCGAAAATAAACTACAGTACTTTAATTCTACAAGATCTGAAGATGTTCCCCTAATAAAATAAAATGCCACGAAAATCGCTACTTTGTTTGGATCAATGTATGTTTGCAAGCAAGTTGTTTCACGCATGAAATCAAATAAATATTTAAAAAGAAACAGAATAACAGATGAGCATTCTTCATTCTGTATTGAGAATTGGCATCAAAAATTTTAAACCAAATTTTGAACAGTTTTCTGAAAATATTCAGCCTTAATAGTAGTAGTGGCATGTGATGCAGGAAAGCAAGTGTATGAGCTTATGCAGCATCAGCCAAAAAAAAAAAAAAAAAAAATCACACCATTCCCTCCAAATGCCTGTCCAGTTCCTCCTTAAATTTATTTAACCTATCAACTTCCACAACGACAGATGGAAGTTTGTTCCAGCAATTAACCATCCACTGGCTAAAGGCAAATTTCCGCACATCTATTCTACATCTCTTTTCTTAATTTGAATTTATGCCTCATTAGGTTTGTAATCAGAACAAGTGGAAGGATCCCATCAGAATTCAGTGTTCTGAACCCATTCAAAGCCTTATACACGTCAATCAGATCACCGCACAGGTGCCTAGTCTTCAGCCACTGCAATTTGCAGAACTTAAGCCTCTCTTGGTAAGAGGATCCCTTCATTCCCCTCACAAATCTTATTGCCCTTCTCTGTACATGCTCAAGCAAATCTACATCCTTCCTAAAATGAGGCCTCCAGACCTGTACGCAGTACTCAGGGCGTGGCCTGACCATTGCCTTATACAGAGGGGACAATCACCTCCTTTTCCCTGCTAGCAAAATTCCTATATATCATTGATCAAAACCCCATGACCTGCCCTGGCAGCCTGTCTGCATTGCTCAGAAAACTTCATATCTGACTGCACAATTACTCCCATGTCTTTTTCATTTTCTACCACCTTAAGTGTAGTACCACACAGTTGGTACTTTTCTCTCGGGTTACTTCTACCCATATGCAGTACTTTGCATTTGTCAAGGTTAAACTTCAGTTGCCACTTCTTAGCCCATCTGCCCAAATTTTCTCATTAAATGTTAAGTTTTGTTCAGTAAATGTATTCAGTAAGTGTATTGTACTTAATCATCATCATCATCATCAGCCATTTTCAATCCACTGCAGGATGAAGGCCTCTCCAGCAACTTTCCAGTTCCTTCTGCTTTGAGCACTGGCCATCCATTTACTACTCAAAAACTCATGAATTTCATCTATCCATCTCCGCCTTTGTCTTCCAGGTTTTCTTCTAGCTCCTCTTGGGTACCATTCTGTTATTTTCTTAGTCCATCTGTCATCATGTCTTCGAGCTATGTGTCCTGCCCAAGACCATTTCAGTTGTTTAGTTTTGATAAGAATGTCCTTTACTTGAGTTTGCTGCTTAATCCATGTGTTTCTCTTCTTATCTAACAGTCTGATTCCCAATATAATTCGTTCCATTCTTCGCTGTGTAGTTCTTAGCTTCTCTTCCATTCTTTTGGTGAGTGCCCAAGTTTCACTTCCATAAGTCATGGTGGGGAGTATACATTGATTCATTATTTTACGTTTCAGACAAACTGGGATATTGCTCTTCAGTATGTGACTATATTTCCTGAATGCTACCATCCAAAATTTATTCTTCTCTTGACTTCCAGCCATTTATCATTATTACAGCTAATAACTTGTCCCAGATAAGTATATGACTCCACCTTTTCAATTACTGCTCCTTCAATCATTATTTCCCTTTCCGTGGCATACTTGTTCATCATTACTTTTGTTTTAGCCATATTCATCTTTAGTCCAAAATCCTAAAATCCTTATGTGCTTAATGAAATATATCAAATATTTTCAATTTTAGGTATATCATTATATTTATTGATTCACCTTAATATTGAAAAGCAGTGATCCTTTCAGGTGTAAAATTTCTAAAGTGACCATTTAAAAGCAAAAGTAAAGTTTAAAAAAAAGTAAAGTATTTAAAAAAAAAAAAAGTCATATAATTTTAATAAAATCTAAAAAATAGATCACTGATATAGATTTGTTGCACATAAAAGTATTGGGAATTTGCATTTTTTATATAATATAAAAATAAAAAACGGTAACATGAAAATAGACTTTCTTTTACATGTAACAAGATATGGAAAATGTAACACACTAATTTTTCTCAAATCACTCGATGCTGCCTGCGAAACAAATTAACTCTGAATATGGCCCCCGTATGGGAAAAGGTTGGACGCCACTGTTCTAGACTGTGTCATTGTAATTGCAACATATAAAATCATTCATTTTGCAAGACATTCAGTACTGCTTCACAGTATAGTACAGGCAGTATAAGTGCTGTACTTTTCTTCTATATGTAGTTTTTGAAGCAATTCAATTGCTGAAATTGTATCACACTATTTATACCTCCTATTAAAAAATATTGGACAGTATCAACACCCATACTACTGTAGGCACGATTTGAACCTTTGACCTTTATTTATTCTCTTGACCCAGTGGAGTAATCTGACAGTATGGATTGACATTTTGGTTTAATTCTGGCAACTATCATTCTGTGGAGATTATAGGGATCAGAGCTGCTCTATCTAATAAAAATAAATTACCCCTGAATACTTAGACTAATATGCATAACCTTAAAAAAAATAATTAATTTTCAAAATTTTGTGAAGCTTACTGTATATATAGCAGTGCAGTGACATTTGTTGTGTACACCCCCCACTCAAACATGTTCTTTTGTACATGCACAAAACAGCCACAAAAGTTTCTCTTGTGTTGTTGATTTTTCATTTTCAAAACAGACAGATAATCATGGGATTTATAATATTTATGGACATTGATGGATTGTGGTCTTAGAACTAATGAAACAGAATTTTGGTATGCACATTGTATATTATAGGGGTTCAGGTTTGAAAAATATAAGTTCATGTAGAAAAGTGGAACTATCAATTCTAACTGTTAAGAGAGAATGACTTGTCATAGATTTAATTCTTTTCTATATTTTACTAATTGTCTTTCTTTGTAGACACCATATGAAAACAGAATTTACAGTTTAAAAGTTGAATGTGGACTTCAGTACCCTGATGAGCCTCCTACTGTTAGATTTATATCTAAGATAAAGATGACTGGTGTCAGTGATAGTACGGGTATAGTAAGTATTTATATTGGTATCTTTGAAAATATTTTAATTGAAGATATACAAAATTATAAAAGTATGGTGAGATTATCTTTAGCAAATGAAAAATATAAGTTCTTGTAGAAAAGTGGAACTATCAATTCTAACTGTTAAGAGAGAATGACTTGTCATAGATTTAATTCTTTCCTATATGCCGACTTTTGATGATTGATGAGTTACCACTGACCCTCACTTCCCTATACAAGAAGTATATTGCTGCTTATTTAATAGTGTCTACTTCCCTGGCTAATTCAATGTTACTACCACCCCATGAAAGAACAGATAAATTCCATTTTTCAGCACTGATAAAATGGTTGTGAAAGAAGCAACTTTGAGAGGTGCTTGAAATTCATTCTTGCAAAATATAAAATAAACTGTAGTGAAATGGAGATATAAACTATCATCAGCTCAAGGTCACATCTGGTGAGTATGGGCTTGGCACACCCAGGGTCCTGAGCTGGATATCATCATTCTTCTCTTTCTTGGTGATTCCCTTCTACTTCTCTCTCTCAGGGTAATTCAGAATTTTTTTTTTTTTTTGGCTGGTACAGCATAAGCCTCAGGCTTCCTTGCACCATATAGCTAATAATAATAATAAAGAAGAATAGAATAGTTCAACTATTCTGCATTAACGTTTTTCATGTCATTCCTCCTCCACCAAAGTGCTGGGTTCAGATCCTTTTAATACAAAGGAATTTTTGCAAGCTTTTTTTATGCTGGCTGAGTCTCGGGTTAGGGTTACACTTTATTATTATT
This sequence comes from Mastigoproctus giganteus, assembly GCF_048544385.1. NCBI lineage: Eukaryota > Metazoa > Arthropoda > Arachnida > Uropygi > Thelyphonidae > Mastigoproctus > Mastigoproctus giganteus. Next base: position 8,662,889 of record NC_143581.1, read on the forward strand.
TTTTTTTTATTGCTTAGCAACTTTGATTTTTCATACAGCAAAGCAGGCTGATTTGCAAATCCCAAGAATTTAGCTCCCAGTGAAATTGACTGCCATTTACTTTGAAGAGAAGATAATTCCTTGGCTCATGTCATGACAATCAACAAATCTCAGGGTCAGACTTTCAACAAAGTTGTCGTTTTTACTCATGGACAACTTTACATATCAGTTTCCAGGTCCAGATAATTTTTGTGCAAAAGACAATATAGTCATACATGTAAAAAATTATTAAATTGCACTTTACCCGAGTCCACCCCACTCCCACTAATACCTTAACTAGCAGCCAAGGGAAAAGTTTTTAATTACTTTGATATTAATCTATACTTCTTATGTGAAACAGTTTTGGGGAAATATTCTCCACAAGTATTCTGTTCCCACACCTAGATGCTGCTACAAAGTTGTAATCAAACTTAACAGCAAATGTTTGATAAATCTTGCTCAGAGTTAAAATAATAGATAATAGATTGTCAAATTCATTAGCAAAAATCTTAAGATTTTCCATTTGACCTATGATATAGTATTAATGTACACTTAGATTAGCTGTCTAAATAAGGGATGGCAAACCTGCAGTATGCATGCCACCAGTGGGCTGCTCAACCCTTGTCAGTTGTCTGCTGCCTGATGCGAAATATATACAGTATATATTATAAAAAATTATACAACTGGTTTGAGAAATCAGAAATTAATATTTACAAAGTGCAAGTGTCATGCATTCCCAAAGGGCATCTCCAAATTTTTCTGTTATGTCAGCATTTGTTTTACTTTTATTTCCTTTTGCTACACTGATATAATTGATTGATTAAATTACAATTATTGATTAATACATAAATTGACATTTATTTCTTCACATGGTTCATAATTAGAGGTTGGCAAGAACTCTTTGAAGCTGAGTGGTCAGGAGTGGGGTGCAGTAGCACATGCTCTTTGAGTAGACCAAGGTTCAAGCCAGTAGCGTAGCTACACTTTTTTGGGCCTGGAGGCAAAGAACATGTTCGGGGCCCCTACTTAATTAATGAAAATTGAAAAAACAGGAGACAGCCAAATATGCCGGGGCCCTAAAGGGCCCGGAGGCAATTGTCTTGCCTGCCTACATGGTAGCTACGCCATTGGTTCAAGCCCCTGACTGCTAAATATGGTCGATCTGCCTACCCTCGCTGGACCAGTGTGGCACATTATGGTCCATTTCCCTCAAGAAGAATAATCGCGGAGGCTTTCTTCCTTCAGTGGATTGATAATGGTTGGTTTGCCTCTTTCTTCTTTTTTTTTTTTTTTTTTTTTTTAATTTTATTATTATTATTTTTTAAAACCTCTTTGAAATCTAAAGACTAGCCCAGTCAATTTTAGATTGCCTTAGTTAAGTGTGAACCTGGTAACTCATATCTTCTTTCACTCTTTTTTTTTTTTTTTCTTGTTTTTTTCTGTGTTTTTGGACTAAAACAAGGGACATACCATTGTATTTACCATCGCTTTAAAGATAATGAACAAAAGGAGGTGGGGTGTCAAATTACAAAATAGGGGTAAGCTATGGGATCTCAACTTTTCTAACACTCATGTGCATATCATGTCACTGTTAGAAAAGTTTGGAAAGCACTGAAAATAGTTTAAATTTCACTTTTATTACCAGAAATTTTTATTATAAGTGCTTAGCATGGAAGTTGTTATTAGCAAAAACATTTTATGGCAGCAGTCACTGATTACTGGTTGTGGGGATGGGGGGGGTATTCATTCTGGTAGCTTCTGGAATTGCCCCTCGGTGGCCTGCAATGCATTTTTGACATGGAGCACACTGCAGAAAAATGTTGGCCACTCCTAGTTCGAAGAATGTCCTGTGAAATTTAATTTTACCCTTCCTTTGCCCTCTTTCTCTGTTATCTCAACTTCTACCTTTAAATAAATGCATCATGTGAAGGAAGGAAGGAATGTATTGGTTTTGGCAGCAGCTTATGAACACTTTGAAGGACTAACAGATGAATTTTTATGGTAAAACTGTGTATGACAAAATTATGCACTACTACAAATAACGTAATCCTCCTTAAACAAGTAGTGCACAATCCTTACATAACCCAAAACAGTACTACGCTTGTGGATGAGCAAAGAGTATGTAAAAATTTAAAGGTGTTAGCTTTCAGATACTGAAAATAAAAAAGGGGAAAATAAAATTAAGCATAAAAGTTTCCTTTGTGTAGAACTTTATGTAAATAGTTTAAAAAGTTATTATTGTGGAACTGTATGTTAAAAATGAGAATAAACAGTTGAAATAATTATATAATAACAAAGTATTGCTTTTAAGTAATAAGTACAGAACAAAATTTTAATTTTAGATAGACCGAAGAAGCCTTCCAGTATTAAACCGTTGGCAACGAAACTACTCGATCAAGACAGTTCTTCAAGAGTTGCGGAGGGTTATGACACTGAAGGAAAACCAAAGATTAAATCAACCTCCTGAAGGCTCAGCTTTCTAATATACACAATGTCCACAACTAGTAACAAAGCAATCATCCACGCACTGGCAGTGCCTGACAATTTTTGCCCATGTTGATAAGGAAAATGTTTCTTGGGGACTCAAAAAAAAAAACAAAAAACAAAAAAACAAAAAAAAACAAAAATGGTAGAAAGAGAAAGAGAGAAAGAGTGAGTGTCTGTGAATATATGATTGAGTCTCTTCTCCATTGCTCTTGTCATTTATGAACTTAATTCTGATGGCATTTTAGGGATGATAGAAATGTTCAGAGAAGCAGGCTTCTCTGGTTGTTTTAGCAGTTCCATCCATAATGGCTGGCAGTGGAAATCAAAATCATTGCTGTTATTAGCAAGGCTTTCTTGCCTAAGTAATGGTTTAAGAATAATATCCCACTAGAAAATGTAGCCTGTTTGAATGACTGTTCCTTATCAGCCAACCTTTAATGCCTTTTTGCACACTTTGTGATTGTTTTGGTCAGCTAATGAACAGTCATTAAAATATATTATATAGCATCCAGTGAAATAAATTAATACATCAGTTTTTTAATAAGTGAGCTGGATTTGGCACTGTTGTATTAAGGAAGTAAAAAAATTTTTTTTTTAAATATTAGAAGAAATTTCATAAGAGTTATGGTATATAAGGTGTTGCATGGTATTTGCAGTAAAATATATACAACAAACTCATGTAGATATTTTTTGTAACCTTAAATTTTTCTTTATAGTTTTGATCTTTAATGTAATATTAAAGAATAAGTTATAAAGAGAGATGTTGATTCTGTTATATTCTTATTTCTATTTGTTTTTATAGTTATCTACATCGATAAATAAAAATTTGGTATAAGGTATGAAAAGATAACAGTTTTTCAGTGTTGTTAATCAGATTAGTAAATGTAATTGCATTATATTATGGATGAAAGTACAAAAAAAAATATCAAGAGTTGGATATAAAATTAAGCCGATTTCAGTACTTTAAAACTGGTCACACTACTTTTTTCTACTGAAATGGTGTTATTGAACTGCCTTCTTTTTTTTATTTTATTTTTTTTTTAATATGCAAAGAGATTAGTTGTGCAAAAGGGTATGACTTTGCTTTCCTTTGCATGCAATTCATTTTTATTTGCAGTTTTAATCTTTTTTATTTTACAAAGGAAAAAAGGAATTTAAAAAAATCAGTGTTCAGTGTAAATGCATTTACATGAATTAATCACAGAAGGACCATTTTGTGATATTGTTTATGCTCAGCTTTTCAAAGAATATAATGTGATTAAGTTTGTGCAACAATTTCTTTAAACACATTCACATTCACCTGTGATGAAAAGGAAAATGCTAAACTTTGTCTTATCTTGTATTCTAAGCCCTATAACTAACTGCTTAGTGTTTTAATTGGAGTAAATAATAAACATTAGTGAAAGTCAGTGTTGTAATTCAATAAACATTATGAAGATTGTAAGCAAAGTTCACAAGCTTATAATAAAAATTTAAATGCAATTTGACTCCTGTATATTCACATAACTGATTAATTTATTAACTTATACACACTTCTATGTATAATAAATTCCTTTGACCCTACCTACCAAAATAAATAAAATTGCTAAAGTTAGAAGACTGTTTTTGTTTTGAAAAGCATATTGTTGTAAAACCAAATGACAAAATAAGATGTGTGGTGTTACAAGTGAAATAAAAGAAACTGTAAATTTTATTTTATAAAAATATAAAATTTTTTGTTGGTCAAAACCGAATGTGTGCGCGCAGACATTCTGGAAGAAATTTTGGAACACTTCCAACCAGTTCCTTGAAGCAGGAATTTGTGTACATTCTTTCATTGCAGTTGTCAGTTCACCTGTAGGAAAAAGGGCTAATCAATTGCCAAAATGCACCACAGAATTGTCCAGCATATCATGTGACTGCATTGAGAGTTTCAGTGGCTATAACCAAAAAGCTCCACACAATGACCCTGCCTTCTCCAAACTTCACTATGAGTATAACAAACTGTAGACGTTTGTCCTTGGGCATTATTCATACTCAAGCTTCATGTGATATGAAGAATGCGACTTTCCTCTTTCAAGTGTATTTTGTACATTGGACCTTTGCCAGTAACCCATCGTCCAGAAATGGACTAGGTATCACTTTAAATACTATTAGGCATTTGCTACTGCAGTGTGGTGCTTTTCTGCAGTAGTATTTCTGCTATTAAAACCCATTCCATGCAGTCCCCTTCAGTTCATGGATTCACTTGCAGGCACTCTTGTGTACCATTTGGAGCTCTTCAATATAGCATTTCCTTAAGAAGTTGCACTGTTTGCTTTAACTGCTATGACTACATCACCCAGTCTTCTGTCTTTTTACTATATTGGATTTAGTTGGCTTTGACTTTTTGAAGAGAAACTTCAAAGAGAAATCGGCCACAGAACACGCAATTTGCAAACAATATACACGGAGCAACATGGCCTTAGTTGCCAATGCTCCTAAAACCCAATAACAACAACAGCCACTAATCAGGTTGCTTCCAACCACAGGATACCTGGTGGATCAATGTTATTATTTGATTATTGGACAATATCAAATACATCTGAGGCAGCTGTATGTTTCCAAGATACGCATAATGGGGCATCTTGTTCTGATTAATATGCCCTATTCATAGTTACATGAATTTTTTTTTTTTTTTTTTTCATATTCTCAACTCCCTTGTGGGTAGCAGTTTATGTAATCATCCTCCCTACACCTGGTAAAAAACACCAGAGTGAATCCCATCAGTGATGTGAAGAATTTTATGGGTCTTTTTCACAATGTGGCTGGTTATTCTGTATTAGGCAGGGGTAGCTTGCTTGTTTCTGCTGGGAACTCAGGATTTTCATCCAGCAAGCAGCAAATCAAACAACACAATTTGCAGATATATATGGCACTGTTAGTAGGGTTTTAGGAGCATCAGCGACTGAGGCCATATTTTTTCGTGTGTATTGTTTGTAAATTACACGTTCCAAGGTAAATTTTCTGTTTACTGGATGAAAAACCCGAATTTCTGGAGGAGGAGGCATGCTACAGGGCCTGGAACTAACTAATTCGATTATGTAAAAAAAAGCCTGTATAAATTACTCTCATCAAATGGACTCGAACTCCTACCAACTACCAGGGAGCATTGCCAGTGTTGGTAGGATTGCCAACTACCAGGGAGCAGTTGGCAATCCTACCAACTGCTCCCTACGAGGGCATATATGGCACAATATGGCTTAAGTTGGTGATGTGCCTAAAATTCTACTGCATATTTTCTGAATTAAACACATTCCTGCATATATTAATATAAAATTTTAACTTCCAGATATTAACTGGAACTTGTGGGTTGGTCACACTAACAAGACTTGTGGATTTATTGGATGATTGTTTTCTACAGCCGCATCTTAGAGAGGAAAACAGAGGGAATAATATTCTTGATCTGATTATCAGCAGTGATTATTCATACATTAAGAATTTGCAGATAAAGAAACCACTAGGTGGCAGTGATTGCAGTGTATTGATGTGGGATTTACTTAAAGATGTACCATCAGGGGTAAAGGGAAGGGTTTTTGCTTTTGTGAAGGTTATAGTCGTTGCAGAGATTTTTTAAATTCCTTACAGTGTGACCAACTGATGATGTTACCAACAGCAAATTCTTAATGGGAAGCATTCGAGGAAGTAATCTTTGAAACTACGAGGGTTTTTTGTTGCAACTAAGAAATACCCTTGTAGGTTTAGGCCCAAGTGGATGTCAGATGAACTAATGAGACTTGTGGCAGAGATGAAAAATGCATGGGATGCATATAAATTAGGTGATACAGAAATCTATGGTAGATATAAGCTAGTCTCTAATCACGTCAATAAGGAGGTAATGCAAGCGAATGCAGATTATGAGAAATCTTTGGCAAAGGATGCAAAAAAACAGCAAAGATTTCTTTACTTTTATAAACTATGAAAGGTGGGGATGAATCAGATTGGTCCACTTGATATCAATGTTTTTTTACTGTAGATGATCATCCACACATGAGTTATTCAAGCAGGAGAGGGCCAGATGTTTATCAAACTAAAAAGGAGAAATTATTTTGTAATAACTGAAAGCAAAGTGCAGGAGAAATTATTGAAATTAAACGTAAGAAAGGCACCTGGCTGGATGGGATCTATCCAGTTATATTAAAGGAGGTGGCAAAGGAAATACGCAAACCTTTAGCCAGCATCCTTGGACTCGGGAAGTTCCCATGTACTGGAGATGTGCAAATGCATCTCCAGTCGCAAATAGGGATCAAAGGGTGACAAGTAATTACAGACCTCTTACTTTGACTTCTGTTCTGGGGAAAACAATGGAGTTGCTGGTTAAAGAAGCATAGCAGGATCATCTAGACAAGACCAGTTATAATTAGGACAGGATGAGTTTGTTAAGGGGAAGTCTTATCTGACCAATTTGATTGGATAGTATGACATGGTCACAAATGGAGCTGGATGGAAAAAATAATTATGATATACAGTCGGATCTCTATACTACGAAATTGTTCATTCCCTTGAAAAAATTCGTTATACAGAAATTTTATAAAGAAATATGACCTTTTCAACAATGAAAAATACTGTAAAATCAGAAATATAGTAAAAGATGGTGAAGAAGTGGTAATGATTAAGTTTTCTAACATTTTAAAACAATTTATTAATACATACATATTAAGAAATTACTACTTGCACGATGCGCACAATATACAGTGAGGCACCAATATCCGATGGTTATTCGTTCCACAAAACCCATTGTATGTTGAAAATATTGTAAGTTGAACCAATAATACATTGATTTCCTGTAATTCCTTCCCCAACGACACATGAAATAGGTATTTCTTACATGTTATACTTCATTTTTGCATTAAAAATTTGTGTTTAATAAAGATTATTTAATAAATAGTCATAAAACATCTTAAAATAAAAACAAGTTTAGCATTTACCTTAGATTTGAGCTGATGAAATCAATGGTGGCATAGTGGTGATTGAACTATATGAAGCATCAGTGCCCTTTCAGTCTTTTGTTGCCACTGGCAAAGAAACTGTCCAAAGTGGACTGTTTTTTATTTATTTTTTGTAGCTTCCTGAAATAAATGACTTCGTCTTTCATTTTTCACATCATGAGTTAAGTATTTTCAATGTTGGAATGTTTTTTTTTTACCACTTCTCTTAAGTGCTCCTAACAAGAAATGAGTCTTCACCTGACAGTATGTGGGTGTCTTCCATTTCAGTGTCACTGTAATTTTCTCCAACTCTTGTAGCTCTTCTGTTGTTGGCTCACACCCATGAGCATCAATAAAGTCCTCTGCTAACCTCCAGACCCATTGATTTACCAAGAGTGACAGTATCATTTGTCAAACACCATCTCCAAATTTGTGAATGTTATGGATAATTAAAGGCCAGATGTTTTTCAAGGCTGAATTTAAGCACCTGGTGGAAACATCAATCCAAGAACTTACAATCGGCCTCACACAATCCAGCATGTTGAACTTCGACCTCCAAAAATGTTCGAAACACAACTTGCGAGAATTTTTGTGATATAGATTTTCTTGAAGTTTGCAATCACTTGCTGGTCCATCGGTTGAAGAAGAGGAGTGGTGTTGGGTGGCAAAAATTTGACTTGAAAAAGTCAAATTGTGCCTCGAGATCGAACAAGGTTGAGATCATGGCCTGGCATATTATGCAGCAGTAGCAGTGCCTTCACATGTAGCTTATTTTTCTCAAGATAATGACAGAAAACTTCAAGCTCCCATTCATTGAAGACATATCCTGTAGTCCAGGCCTTGTTACTGCACTAAAACATTCCCAGCATGCTGCCTTTGTTGTTTAAATACTGTGTGGGGTTTTAGAATGATACACAAGCAAAGGCTTCAGCTTAAAATCTCAAGAGGCATTGGGACCCAACAGGAGAGCGAGCCTATCTTTCATAGGCTTAGGCTTATTCAATTTTAAAGGTCTTGGCTGCTTTTTTTTATCAGCACTGGATGCCTTTCAGCACTTTTGATATTCGCCCTTTTTTTGAAGCACTCGAACCAGCCTCCGCTGGCTTTAAGGATTTCAAAGTGCACAGTACTTTTCTGATTATTGCTGATCCATTTGGAATAAATCTAAGCAAAGTTCACCCGATATTTGTGAAGTATTTAGTGCCCGTTTTAACTGTCTTTGATTCCGTCAAGAATTTTGACAATTATTGATGTGAAACATTCTTAGAGGCACTTCCCATGTTCCCACTAGTAGTCTGTGCCGAGCACTCAATAGTACTGCGATTGGAACATGTGACTCATTTTTCGTGATCAGTACGATATCTCGAGTCCTGGCATACTGATTTACGAAATTGAAACGCCATTAGTTTGAATTTCGTCGAACTGCATCAAATGGTTTTATGTGAAACATCCTTTACGTTTCTTTTCGGTATTTTGATTTGTATACGGTATATTGATTGTGAAATAAAAGCTTTTGTATTATAAATATGTTATATGACATACTTGTATTGTTGCAATCCTATGTCTTATAGTGGTAACTGCAGGATGTATGACTGACATCATACTATTCAAATGGGTAATTAGGCTATTGGCTTGGATCTTGCTAACCCGTTCCAAGCCAAGGATGTTTTCATATAAAATAAAAATTTTTCATATAAAAATCTTTCGTGCGTGCAAATACATGCGCAGATGTTTTTTTTTCTAATGCAGTTCGACAAAATTCAAGCAAATGGTGTTTGAATTTTTTTAAATCGGTTCACTAGAACTCGAGATATCGTACCAGTCACGAAAAATGCATCACGTGGTTTAATCACTACTAGTGAGGATGTTTCACATAAAACTATCTACCACGTTTGCTTGCACATTATTTTTATTATTTTTTTTTCCCTGCTTTGGTCCTACAAGCAGGATAATTTGGTAATGCTAAAACTTTTAATTATTAAGATTTAAATCGGTTTGGGTTCAGAGCCATTTTAGATTACCTTCCAGTGACTGTTTAGATTCAGCTACTTTGAAGAAACTGCTCAAATTATTCACTGGGTGCCAATGACCACTGTACTAATGTGAATGTGGAATTTATTTCTTCGTCTTCGTCCTTAGCTGGCGGTTGGCCACGCAACCAGTATGCTGCTGTAGGTGCCGCAGGGTTTTGGACTTGCTCTGTGATGTTCTTCCATACTTTACGATCCATGGCGTCAGTCCTGGCCTGGTTAAGGTCGAGACGTCGGCTCTTCAAGTCATTTTCCACTTGCTTGGCCCACGTTTTCCTAGGCGCAGTCCGTTGGATGCTCCATTGGGTGGGTCGTCTCCAAAGGAGTGTGGATGGTATTCTGTTCGTGCCCATTCTACATACGTGGCCAAACCATCTAGGCCTTTGCTTCTGGATTTGGTCGGCAATGGTTGGTTGCTGTTGGCATCTGGTGCGGATGGTATCAGTGATGCGGTCACGAAGTGAGATGCCCAAAATCTGCCGCAGGCATCGCATTTGGAATACCTCAAGTTTGTTTAAATCTAGCTTGAGACAAATCCATGTTTCTGATCCGTAAAGGAGAATGGGCAGGATCAAAGTCCGGAAGAGTCGGATTTTAGTCTTTGAGGAAATGTTGGTCCTCTTCCACAGACCATTTGAGCGAGGCGAATGCAGTGGCCGCCTGTCCAATTCTGCTGTGGATTTCCATGGTGGATGCAACTTTCTTCTCCTGGACCAGCGACCCAAGGTATTTAAAGTTCTGCACTTGCTCGATCTGGACGCCTTCGAGATAGATGGTGGCTTGCGACCCATCTATGTTGTCAGGGCCTTTGTCTTATCAGCATCGATCTTCAAACCGTATGGCCGGGCAATGTCGTAGAGGATGTCCGTGGCTTCAGAGTCGTTACCAGCAAAGATAGCACTATCATCAGCAAACATCAGGTCAGTCACATAGTGATCCTTGTCATATTGTATGCCCCGTCTGTTTCTGAATGCTTGCCTCATAATGGCGTCGACCACGATGTTGAAAAGCAACGGGGAGGCTACATCCCCTTGGCAGACTCCAGTTTGGATGGTAAATTCCTCAGATAAATCGTTCTGGATGCGCACCTGGCTGGTTAAACCATTGTATGCAGTTTGGAGGAGTGTGATGACTTTTCGAGGTACATGTTCAACCTCTAGTAGTTTCCATAAGGCAGGCCGATGGACACAGTCGAAAGCAGACTTAAAGTCAATGAAAACAATGACGGTTCGCTGTCCACACCGGATCCTCTCCTCCATCAGCTGACGGCAAAGATTTGATCACAGCATCCTCGGCCGGGTCTAAATCCCGCCTGTTCTCGACTGGTTTGCTCGCGATGTTTTTGCAGCCTTGACTGGATGATCTTCATAAAGACCTTTCCGATGATGGAAAGGAGGCTGATGCCACTGTAGTTCTTGCAATCCCGGTTATCACCTTTCTTGTGGATCGATACGATAATGGCTTTCCTCCATGTTAGCGGAATTTGTTCAGTGCACCAGATGGTTTTGAGGAGTGAGTGTAGTCGGCGAAGCAGTACATCTCCCCCGGCTTTGATCGCTTCTGTGGTGACTTGGTCCACTCCTGGTGCCCTGCCATTCTTTAGGGATTGTATGGCTGCTTTCACTTCTACTGTAGGATCAACATCGACCATGGAGACTTCAGGGGGATCGATCGATAGTGCGGCTTCTGGCGGTCCCTGAGGTGGGTCGTGATTATACAATGCTTTGAAGAATTCACTCCACCGTTGCAGGCGTTCGGACGGTGATCGCATGAAGGTCCCATCAGCATTCTTGATGTCACTAGTCAATTTGGTCTTTCCACTCAGACATCTGAAGGTGCGGTACTCGTTCTTGGATGCCGCCACTTCAAGATCGTCTACCACTTGGTTCCAGTATGCTTCTCTTTCCGCTGTCATCCTCTGTCGGACTTCTCGGTTTAGCTGCCGGTACCGTTCAAAGTCGACCAACTTTGCCTGTTTCCGTTTGTCCACGAGGTCAAGGCACTCGTCTGATATCCATGGTTGCATTCAACGTCGGGCAGGTGGACATAGGGGCTTGGCACATTCCAGGATGGCATCAGAGATCTGCTTTTTTTCTTCATTTATATCCTCGGGCACGGCTAGCGTCTCAAAGCAGTTGGATAGGGCGATCTGATATGCCCCTTTGTTGGCAGCATTCATTAGCTGCCTCCAGTCCAGCTTGGCTGACCGAGATGACCTTTTTGCATGCCGTAATTTTGAGCTGCACCTTAGCCCGGATGAGGTAGTGATCAGGTCCCCTCATGGCACAAACGTCCATGAGTGATGAGCAAAATCGGGCGTTAATCAGAATGTAGTCCAGAATTGCTGAGTCCTTGCCAGATGGATTTCGCCGTGTAAGTTGATGTTTTTGAGGGTGCTGGAAATGGCTGTTTCCGATGATCAGGTTGTTAGATGCGGCAAAGGACAACAAACGTAGTCCGTTGTCATTGATCTTCCCATGGCCAAACTTGCCCATTGTTGTTTCCCAACCAGATCTGTCTACGCCAATGTGGGCATTAAAGTCCCCTGCGAGGATGATCACTTCTGTCTGTGGAATTGAATCCAGTGTATGTTGGAGCTGGTTGTAGAAGTCATTCTTGGTCGGGTCCAGGCTAGTCTCAGTTGGTGCATAGGCAGAGATAATATGGGTCTTGATGGTGCCCTTGACAGTAAGGACTGCCAGGCGGTCCGATATTGGTTGGAAAGCGATCACACTACTTGTGGCCTGAACATCGACCATAAAGCCCACTCCTGCTTCTCGTTTCTCACCACCAGAGTAGAATAGCATAACCGCTTCGTTAGGTGCTGGAATTTATTTAAAGACAGCTACATCAGGGGTAAAGGGAAATGCTTTGCTTTTGTAAGGGTGAGTATATTGGCCTCAGTTTTTAACTTCTATGCAGTGGGAACGACTGATGATGTTACTAACAGCAAATCCTAATTAGCATTAGCATTAATAGAAGCATACGATGCAAGAAAGCAAGCTGGGAAGCATTCAGGGAAGTAAAGCTTCCAGGCTTTTCCATACCACCGAATAAATACTGTTCAAAGCTTGGGTCTAAATGGATGTCAGGTTGAAACACGTGGCAGAGAAGAAAAGTGCATTGGGTTACATATAAATTTTCAGCCTGGTCTGTACTTGTTAACAGGAGAGACTGCTTCTACAGGGATGGGATACACTTAAATAGAAAGGGTGCAAGAATGTTTGCTGATGCTATCGAGGCAATGTTAGGTGAGTCGGAAAACTGCTAGATTGGGGGGATACAAGGACTAATAGATTAACAGTAGCCACTGGCAGAGGTTAAAGTGATTCTTGCACTGCTTCTATTGGAATGAGCCGCAGCCTGGAAAATAAGATGCAGGATATTTCAGAGACTGCTGGGAATCATTGGGGTACAAGTAAACACATGGGTTGTGTTAGGGTAGCTAAGAAAAAGAACAGGTGCATGTATACTTGTGTGTACACCAATGCTAGGAGTTTAGTAAATAAATTTGATGAATTTGAGGTATTGCTCAAAACATCAAAGGCAGATATTGTGGGGATTTCAGAGACGTGGTGTCACACAGATATAAGAAATGCAGAACTGGAATTTGGGGAGTACAATGTCTACAGAAAGGATAGGAAGGGAGGAGGGGTTATGCTATTAGTTAAAAAACACATAAAATCCAAGGAAGTGAAGCCAGTCGACATCGCTGGACAGTGCAGTGTGGAGTCAGTTTGGTGTGACATAAGCATTGGGAGATCAAAATTGAGAGTAGGAGTGTGCTATAGGCCTAATGACTCTGATGAGTATAATAAGAAACTGTTCGGAGAAATACAGTGGGCCAGTAAATCAGAGAGTCTTATAATGGGGGATTTTAATTTCCCAGATATTGACTGGAATTTGGGGGCTGGTCACTCACACAGTAGCAAGGCTTTTGTGGATTTATTGGATGATTGTTTTCTACATCAGCATGTTCGGGAGGCAACTAGAGGGAGTAATACTCTTGATTTGATTATCAGTAGTGATTCTTCATGCATTAAGAATCTGCAGATAAATGAACCACTTGGTGGCAGTGATCACAGTGTGCTGAAGTGGGAGTTACTCAAAGAGGTAACTACCATTAGGGGTAAAGGGAAGGGGTATTGCTTTCGTAAAGGCGACTACAATGGACTGAGACAGTATTTAAATTCTATACAGTGGGATCAACTGATGATATTGCCAACAGCAAATTCAAAATGGGAGCATTCAAAGAACTTATCGTGGAAGCTACTAGGCTTTACATACCAACTAAGAAATATTGTTCAAGGTTTAGGCCTAAATGGTTGTCAGATGAACTAATGAGGCATATGGCAGAGAAGAAAAATGCATGGGATACATACAAATTAACACGTGACACGGACGCCTATGATAGATACAAGTTGATCTGTAACCAAGTTACAAAGGAGGTTAGGCAGGCGAAGGCAGATTACGAGAGATCCTTGGCAAGGGATGCGAAGAAAAACAGCAAAGAGTTCTTTACTTATGTAAACTCTAGAAGGAAGGGGATGAATCAGATTGGTCCACTTGAGATCGATGGGTCAACTGTTGATGACCCTGCTCGGGTAGCTAACAAACTAAATGAATATTTTGCATCGACATTCACACATGAGGAGTTATTCAGCGAGGGGAATGCCAGAGGTGTATTCAATTCTAGCAGTAAGCTAGAGAATCTTGTAATAACTGAGAGCAAAGTGGAGGAGAAATTGTTGAAGATAAACACAAGAAAGGCACCTGGGGTGGATGGGATCTATCCAGTTATATTAAAGGAGGCAGCAAAGGAGGTAAGCACACCCTTAGCCATAATTATGAGAGCTTCCTTGGACTCAGGGGAGGTACCCATTGACTGGAGATGTGCAAATGTGACCCCAATTCACAAAGGGGGATCAAAGGCTGACACAAGTAATTATAGACCTGTGAGTTTAACTTCTGTTCCCGGAAAATTAATGGAGGCACTGGTGAAAGAAGCACTGCAGGATCATCTAGACAAGACTTCAGTTATAGCTAGGACACAGCATGGTTTTGTTAAGGGGAAGTCTTGCCTGACCAATTTGATTGGATACTATGATGCAGTCACAAAAGAACTGGATGCAGGGAATAACTTTGATATTATATACTTGGATCTTAGAAAGGCTTTTGATACTGTTGCACATGGAAGACTGCTGCACAAATTGGAGCAGTGTGGCATTGGAGGCAAGTTGCTGCTATGGATAAAGGGGTGGTTGAGGGGGAGAAGACAGAGAGTGGTAATCAATGGACACTGCTCATCGTGGACTAATGTTATTAGTGGAGTCCCTCAGGGTTCAGTATTGGGGCCTTTATTGTTTTCTGTATTTATAAATGATATTGATGATGGTATATCAGGCTTAATGTCCAAGTTTGCAGACGATACGAAGGTTGGCAGGGTTGTCAAGGACACTACTGACACTATGCTGCTGCAACAGGATTTGGAAAGGTTGAGCAGATGGGCTTCGAGGTGGCAAATGAAGTTTAACATTGACAAATGTAAAGTACTACATATGGGAAACAGCAACCCCAGAGCAGCGTATCAACTCTGTGGTACTACACTGACAGTGGTAGAGAATGAAAGGGACCTGGGGGTGGTGGTGCAGGCAGATATGAAGTTCTCTGAGCAGTGCAGACGAGCTGCAAGAGTAGCTCATGGTGTATTGTCAATGATATATAGGAATTTTTCTAGCAGGGATAAGGAGGTGATTATTCCCTTGTATAAGGCAATGGTCAGGCCACACCTAGAGTACTGTATACAGGCCTGGAGGCCTCATTTCAGGAAGGATGTAGAGCTGCTGGAACGAGTACAGAGAAGGGCAACTAGATTGGTGAATGGGACAAAGGGGTTCTCTTACGAAGAAAGGCTTAAGTTTTGCAAATTACAGTGTCTGGAAACTAGGCACCAGCGGGGTGATCTGATAGAGGTGTACAAAGCCTTGAATGGTTTGAGCATGCTCAATGCTGATGGGATTCTTCCTCTAGCTCAGAAAAATCACCTGAGAGGGCATAAATTCAAATTGAGGAAAGACAGATGTAGGATAGATGTGCGGAAATTTGCCTTTAGCCAGCGGGTGGTTGGTGGGTGGAACAGACTTCCATCCCTTGTCGTGGAAGTTGATAGCCTAAATAAGTTTAAGGCTCGGCTGGACAGGTATTTCGAACGAACAGAGGGGTGAAGTGGAAGTGGTTATTTTTATTTATTTATGTTACTTTTTTTTTTTTTTTTTTGGCTGATGCTGCATAAGCTTGCTTTCTTGCATCAAATGCCTCTACTAATGCTAATGCTAATGCTAATGCTAATTATCAGGTGATACAGAAGCATACAATAGATATAAACTAGTCTGTAATCAAGTCACAAAGAATGTTAGCAAGCAAAGGCAGATTAAGAGACGTCTGGCGAATAATGCCAAGAAAAGTGGCAGAGACTTCTATGTTTATATTAACAGTTGAAGGAAGAGGTTGAATCACATTGGCCATTTGATGTGAATGAGTTAATTGATGACCCTGCTCAGTTGCTCATAAAGTGAATAGGTAAGACTGATAACTGGAGAGATGGTTGAAGTTAAATCATATTAAGGGAGGCAGCTAAGGAGGTGAGGAAACCTTTAGCCATGATTATGAGCGCTCTCAGATTCAGGGCAGGTTCCTATATACTGAAGGTGTGCATGCGTATTCCCAATTCATACATAAAGCGGGATGAAAAGTTGGCACGAGTAATCCCAGAGGTGTTAGCTTAACATCTGTTCCAGGAAAAATAATTGAGTCACTGGTTAAGTAATGCAGGATCATCTGGACAGGACTGCAGTCACAGCATGGATTTGTTAATGGACGGTCTTGTATAACCAATTTGATAGGTTACTGTGATGCAGTAATCAGGGAACTGGATGCAAAATATAGTTTGATATCATATACTTAGATTTAAGAGCTTTTGATACTGTTGCAGATAAAAGACTGTGTAAACCGGAGCGATAATATTTCCAGAAACTGCCAGTCGATTTTTGTGGTAGTGGGTACGAAATGTTGGCTAAATACAAGTAGACTAAAATGGATAAAGGGATGGTTAAGTGGAAGAAGATACAATGTTTATCGATGGGCACTGCTCTTCGTGGACTACTGTAGATTCCCCCACTGTTCAGTGCTGGCCCATTGTTTACAATATTAATGACATTGGTGAAGGTATATCAGGCTTAATGTCAAGGTTTCTAGATGATGGAAAGGTTGACAGGGTGGTTAACAACAGTAGTCAGGGTGAGCTACTGCAACAAAATCTAGGAAAATTGGGTATATGGGCTGAGAAATAGCAGGTTGAAGTTTATCAATGACCATTGCTAGGTACTGCATATGGGGAGTAGTAACCTCAGAGTAACTTTTCAACTGTGTGGTACTACACTCAGGGTAGTTGGAAATGAAAAAGACGGTGGTAATGTGCAGTCAGATATAAAATTCTCTGAGCAGTGCAGACATGCTGAGAGAACAGCTCATGGGGTTTTGTAAATGATATACATAAACTCTGATAGTAGGGATAAGGAAGGTGATTTTCCTTTTGTAGAAGACCATGGTTAGGCCACATCTTGAGTACTGTATACAGGTCTGGAGTCCTCACTTGAGTAAATATTTAGTTTGGAATGAGTGCAGAGAAGAGCAACCGGACTGGTGAAGGGAACAAAAGGAAGCATTTAGCTAGAAAGGCTTCAATTCTGCAAATTACAGCATCTGGAGACTGGGCAGCTGCGGAGTGATCTGATTGAGGTATTTAATGTCATGAATGGATTGAGTAAGCCAAATGTGAATGGCATTCTTCCTCTTGCCGAAACTACAGACATGAGGGGACATAAATTGAAGTTGAGGAAGGGGTGGTTGCAGGATAGATGTGAAGTTTGATTTCAGCTACTGGGTATTTTGATTGTTGGAAGTGGTTTTCATCTGTTGCTGTGGAAGTGGATAGTTTGAATAGGTTCTTGAAGGGTATGTTTGGGTGAAGTATGCAGATTTTTTTTTTTTTTTTTTTTCGTTTGCATCATTTGCAACTACTAAGATGAAAAAAGGCGGTGATATTTCTAAAAATCTATTTTTGTGGGTGAGAAATATCAGTACAAGATGACAAACTGTAACGCAGCAGTCTGTAGTTGACTGCTGATGCATTCACCGTGCTGCAGAAATGTCCATACTGTGCTCTGGTGGTGGTAGACATTGCAGACATGCAGCCTATTTCCCTTGATAACCGATGCCAACTTTTATACAACCATGGGCTCTGCAGGTGTTGACTATCTGTATAGTCTGCACGAGTAGCACAGTGGTATTGTCACTGTCTTCCCCACACTGGGGGGAAAAGGGTCGATGACGCGAAGAAGTTTAATGGGCTTTTTTCACTCCGTGGCTCAGGCATAGATAGCAAGGTTCCCCCCCCCCCCAGAAACTAGTTTTTCATCCAGCAAAACAGACAAATCGACCATAGAACACATGCAATTAGCAGACAAGACACAGCATGGCAGATGAAGTTAATTATTTGGGTGTCTTAAATGTAATAGTTTGGTTTTTTTACTAATCTCTGTGTGTTGTAGAGTAATAAGCGCATCAAAATGTTTAGACCGTATTGCACCATTTATGTTATGTTTTTAACTGCTTATATTCTGTGGTTATTTTTCCTGGTTGTTGGATGAAAAATCGGAGTTTCCAGCAAAGAAAAAATCATGCGACCTCACTAAAATCGAGAACTCAGCCACATTGTAAAACAAATCCATAAAAATTGCTTATTTTGAATTCCAGCTGTTAACATACAGTGCACTCTCTCTTAGGGTCACCCAGAAATTTATTTCAACTATCCATGTGTATTGTACAGGTCTGTGAAATTAGGATTGAATTTGAAAGTGTGTGCAATTGAAAGTTTCAGCCTGGTCTGTACTTGTTAACAGGAGAGACTGCTTCTACAGGGATGGGATACACTTAAATAGAAAGGGTGCAAGAATGTTTGCTGATGCTATCGAGGCAGTGTTAGGTGGGTCGGAAAACTGCTAGATTGGGGGAATACAAGGACTAATAGATTAACAGTAGCCACCGGCAGAGGTTAAAGTGATTCTTGCACTGCTTCTATTGAAATGAGCCGCAGCCTGGAAAATAAGATGCAGGGTATTTCACAGACTTCTGGGAATCATTGGGGCACAAGTAAACACATGGGTTGTGTTAGGGTAGCTAAGAAAAAGAACAGGTGCATTTATACTTGCGTGTACACCAATGCTAGGAGTTTAGTAAATAAATTTGATGAATTTGAGGTATTGCTCAAAACATCAAAGGCAGATATTGTGGGCATTTCAGAAACGTGGTGTCACACACAGATATAAGGAATGCAGAACTGGAATTTGGGGAGTACAATGTCTACAGAAAGGATAGACAGGATAGGAAGGGAGGAGGGTTATGCTATTAGTTAAGAAATACATAAAATCCAAGGAAGTGAAGACAGTCGACATTGCTGGACAGTGCAGTGTCGAGTCAGTTTGGTGTGACATAAGCATTGGAAGATCAAAATTGAGGGTAGGAGTGTGCATAGGCCTAATGAGTATAATGAGTATAATAAGACTCTGATGAGTATAATAAGAAATTCTAAAGGGAAATAGAGAGGGCCAGTAAATCAGAGAGTCTTTTAATGGGGGATTTTAATTTCCCAGATATTGACTGGAATTTGGGGGCTGTTCACTCACACACTAGCAAGGCTTTTGTGGATTTATTGGATGATTGTTTTCTACATCAGCATGTTCGGGAGGCAACTAGAGGGAGTACTACTCTTGATTTGATTATCCGTAGTGATTCTTCAGGCATTAAGAATCTGCAGGTAAATGAACCACTAGGTGGCAGTGATCACAGTGGGATTTACTCAAAGAGGTAACTACCATCAGGGGTAAAGGGAAGAGCTTTTTCTTTCGTAAAGGCGACTATGGTGGTCTGAAAGAGTATTTAAATTCTATGCAGTGGGACCAACTGGTGATGTTACTAACAGCAAATTCAAAATGGGAAGCATTCAAAGAACTTATCTTGGAAGCTACTAGGCGTTACATACCAACTAAGAAATATTGTTCAAGGTTTAGGCCTAAGTGGATGTCAGAAGAAAAATGAATGGGATACATACAAATTAACACGTGACACAGAAGCCTATGATAGATACAAGTTGATCTGTAACCAAGTTACAAAGGAGGTTAGGCAGGCGAAGGCAGATTACGAGAAATCTTTGGCAAGGGATGCAAAGAAAAACAGCAAAGAGTTCTTTACTTATGTAAACTCTAGAAGGAAGGGGATGAATCAGATTGGTCCAATTGATATCGATGGGTCAACTGTTGATGATCCTGCTCAGGTAGCTAACAAACTAAATGAATATTTTGCATCGACATTCACACATGAGGAGTTATTCAGCAAGGGGAATGCCAGAGGTGTATTCAACTCTAGCAGTAAGCTACAGAATCTTGAAATAACTGGGAGTAAAGTGGAGGAGAAATTGTTGAAGATAAATACAAGAAAGGCACCTGGGGTGGATGGGATGTATCCAGTTATATTAAAGGAGACAGCAAAAGAAGTAAGCAAACCCTTAGCCATAATTATGAGAGCTTCCTTGGACTCAGGGGAAGTACCCATGGACTGGAGATGTGCAAATGTGACCCCAATTCACAAAGGAGGATCAAAAGGCGACACAAGTAATTATAGACCTGTTAGTTTAACTTCTCTTCATGGAAAATTAATGGAGGCACTGGTTAAAGAAGCATTAGCAGGATCACCTAGACAAGACTTCAGTTATAGATCAGACACAGCATGGTTTTGTTAAGGGGAAGTCTTGCCTGACCAATTTGATTGGATACTATGATGCAGTCACAAAGAACTGGATGCAGGGAATAACTTTGATATTATATACTTGGATCTTATAAAGGCTTTTGATACTGTTGCAGATGGAAGACTGCTGCACAGATTGGAGCAGTGTGGCATTGGAGGCAAATTGCTGCTATGGATAAAGGGGTGGTTGAAGGGGAGAAGACAGAGAGTGGTAATCAATGGACACTGCTCATCGTGGACTAATGTTATTATTGGAGTCCCTCAGGGTTCAGGATTGGGACCATTATTGTTTTCTGTATTTATAAATGATATTGATGATGGTATATCAAGCTTAATGTCCAAGTTTGCAGACGATACGAAGGTTGGCAGGGTTGTCAAGGACACTACTGACACTATGCTACTGCAACAGGATCTGGAAAGGTTGAGCAGATGGGCTGATAGGTGGCAAATGAAGTTTAACATTGACAAATGTAAAGTATTACATATGTGACAGAGCAACGTATCAACTCTGTGGTAGTACACTGACAGTGGTAGAGAATGAAAGGGACCTGGGGGTGGTTGTGCAGGCAGATATGAAATTTTCTGAGCAGTGCAGACGGGCTGCAAGAGTAGCTCATGGTGTATTGTCGATGATATATAGGAATTTTTCTATCAGGGCTAAGGAGGTGATTATTCCCTTGTATAAAGCAATGGTCAGGCCACACCTTGAGTACTGTATACAGGTCTGGAGGCCTCATTTCAAGAAGGATGTAGGGATGCTGGAACGAGTACAGAGAAGGGCAACAAGATTGGTGAATGGAAAAAAGGGGTGCTCTTACGAAGAAAGGCTTAAGTTTTGCAAATTACAGCGTCTGGAGACTAGGCACCAGCGAGGTGATCTGATTGAGGTGTATAAAGCCTTGAATGGTTTGAGCATGCTCAATGCTGATGGGATTCTTCCTCTTGCTCAGAATAATCACCTGAGAGGGCATAAATTCAAATTGAGAATAGACAGATGTAGGATAGACGTGAGGAAATTTGCCTTTAGCCAGCGGGTGGTTGGTTGGTGGAACAGACTTCCATCCCTTGTCGTGGAAGTTGATAGCCTAAATAAATTTAAGGCTCAGCTGGACAGGTATTTCGAACGAACAGAGGGGTAAAGTGGAAGTGGTTTTTTTTTGGCTGATGCTGCATAAGCTTGCTTTCTTGCATCAAATGCCTCTACTAATGCTAATGCTAATGCTAAATTCATGTGTTCTCTTGTTCGATTTGCCTGTTTTGCTGGACGAAAAACCTTGCCGACTAACTCAGCCATGGAGTGAAAAAAGCCCATAAAGGTTCCTCGTATCATCGACGGGATTCGAACCCGGGTATTTTCTACCTGGTGTGAGGAAGACAGGTGCTACTACTGTCTTCCCTATGGCAATTCAAGGGAAAGTTGCTCCAAGATAAAATGTCCAGTTTATTTAAACCAGGCTTTCAGGAAGGGAAAAACCATGTTAACCGTGAAACTTAACTTTGAAAACTGCCAATGATAAGTCATCATATCATAGATGGAATTTGATCACAGGTCCTTTCCACTAGGTATGTGGAGGACAGCGATTCTGCTAATCTATTACCCACGAGGGCATCCTCTGACATTCACTTTGACATCCTTAAACAATATTTCTTAGTTGGTATGAAAAGCCGAATAGCTTCTACATTTACTTCTCTAAATGATTCCCAATTTGCTGTTGGTAACAGCATCAGTTAGTCCCACTGCACAAAACTTAAAATCCTATGCAGTCACTCTTACGAAAGGAAAATGCCTTCCCTTTAGCCTTCAGAATAATCATGTCTTTAAGCAAATCCCACATCAGTACACGATTACTGTCGCCCAGTGGGTCTGTTACCTGGTGATTCTTAATGCCTGAAGAAGCACAGCTGAATAATGAGATGAAGTGCATTGCTTTCTCTTGTTGCCACTGTAGAAAACAGTCATCCAATAAATCCACAGAAGTCTTGCTAGTGTGTGAATGACCAACCCACAAGTTCCAATCAATATCTGAAAAGACAAAATCTCGACATTATAAGACAATCATATTTTATCGGCCCACTAGTTTTTTCCAGTGCTTCTGTCACACCAAACTCAGTCAATATTGCTCTGGTCACTCATATCTACTGGATTCACTGCCTTAGATTTAATATGCTTCGTAACTACGTTAAAGCATAACCCCTCACCTTCTGTCCTGTCTGTCATTTCTGTACATCATCAGCATTGATGATATTCTTCCTCAATCAGATCACCTCGCGGGTTCCTAGTCTCCACACGCTGTAATTTGCTGAATTTAAGCCTTTCTTCGTAAGAACACCTCTTTGTTCCCCTCACAATTTCACCAGCAACTCTACATTCCTAAAATGAGGCCTCCAGACTTGTACACAGTATTCAAGGTGTGGCCTGACCATTACCTTGTACAACGGGATTATGAGAGCATCACTGGACTCTGGAGTGATTCTGTTGGATTAGAAAAGTGCCAATGTATCTTCAATACATAAGGGCGGTTCTAAGAGTGAAGTGGGAAATTACCGGCCGGTTAGTCTAACGTCAGTAGTAGGGAAAATCATGGAGAATATGATCAAGAGTGGAATTCAGGATCACTTAGATAGAAATGGAATTCTGAAGGATACTCACCATGGTTTTGTAAAGAAAAAATAACGTTTAACTAATCTGGTTACCTATTTTGACAGACTCACTCAATAGCTGGACTTAGGGAATAATTTCGACGTTGTTTATTTGGATTTCTGCAACGCATTTGACTCAGCCCCACATGAGCAGTTACTTTATAAGATGGAACAGGTTGAAATCACAGGGAAAATCCTTAGATGGATAGCTGGATGACTTCATGACAGGAGGCAGAGGGTTGTGATAAATGGTTATTCCTCTGATTGGGTTGATGTAAGAAGTGGGATTCCCCAAGGATCAGTATTAGGACCATTGTTGTTTTTGATTTTCATAAATGACATCAGTGAAGGGATAGAGGGCGTGATGTCTAAATTTGCAGATGATGTAAAGATTGGTAGAGTAGTTAATGATTGTTGCCAAGCAGAGCTTCTTCAGAATGACCTAGATAGACTTCAGAGATGGTCAGAAAAATGGCAACTATGCTTTAATTCAGCAAAGTGTAAGATGCAATACCTAACACTTGGGTATTACTATACGGTCAGATATGTTCTCCGAGCATTGTAGACGTTGCAAAGAGGGCCAGTGGTGTCCTATCGATGATTTATTGAACAATCGCTTGTAGAGAAAAGGACGTCATAATTCAATAATTCCACAATTGGAATACTGTGTTCGCTGTTAAGGTGTGGAGACCACACCTAAAGAAAGACATTGTGCTTCTTGAAAGGGTCCAACGGGTAACTCGTCTGATGAGATCGGCAAAAGGGCGTCCATATGAGGAAAGACTTCGAATATGTGGGTTGCAGAGCTTGAAAACTAGTCACCTTAGTGGAGACTTGATTGAGACTCTGAGAGACATAAGCAAAATGAATAAGGACGAAATTTTCACGTTTATAAATGATTCTAGAACTATGGGCCATAATTTCAAGTTACAGGAGGGGAGGGAGAGATGTTTTGATTGGATTGCAGGAAGTTTTATTTTAGCCAGCAAGTTATAAATTACTGCAATAAGTTACCTACATGGGTGGTAGAGGCTGAAAGTCTGGGGAAATTCAAAGGTCAGCTGGATAATTACTTAAGGGAGGAGAGAAATGCATAGGTTGTCCATTTCCTCTTCTGTGATTAATTATTATTATTATATATAGGTTTAAATTTCTTCTTATTGTTATTAATTTATAGTTTTATTTTTTATTTATTTGATTTTTATTATTTTTTTTATTTTTGGCTGGTAGCCATAAGCCATAGGCTTTCTTGCAGCATGTGGCCATTACTATTATTAATACTAATAATCACCTCCTTGTCCCTGCTAGCAAAATTCCTGTATATCATTGACAAGATCCCATGACCTGCTCTGGCACCCATCTGCACTGCTCAGTGAACTTCATATCTAACTGCTGCACAATTACCCCCCAGGTCTTTTTCACTATCCACTTCCCTAAGTGTAGTACCATACAGTTGGTACGTTTCTCTTAACAAATGCAAAGTACTGCATTTGGGTAGTTGGGTTACTACTACCCATATGCAGTACTTTGCATTTGTCAATGTTAAACTTCAGTTGCCACTTCTCAGCTCATCTGCTCAACTTTTCCAGATCCTGTTGCAACAGCGTACTGTTATTAACAACCCTGCCAACCTTTGTATCATATCTCTACAGTATTAACATTTAATGACGTAATCAGTACTTCAGGTTCACCAAATTTATTTATTATGCTGCTAGTATTAGGTACATGCACCTGTTCTTACTCTTAGTTACCTTAACACAGCCAACGTATTTACTTGTTCCATGATGACCCACAGAAGATCTTTAAATCCCCATCACCTTGCTTTCTAGGCTGCTGTTCATTCCAATAGAAGCAATTCAAGGATAACTTTCACCTCTGCTTGCTGTCCTCTGTTGTATTGTAATGGTTAAAACACCACAGTCAGTGAATGGCTTCCTGAAAGGAAACTTTCATTTCTTTCAGGTGATTATCCCTGCTTACGAAGGCAATCATATTATATTATATTATATTAGGGTCACCTAGAATGATAATTCAAGTACCCTCTATATTGTGTTTGTAAATTGCATGTGTTCTCTGGTGCTTCGCTGGACGAAAAGCCCCGGTTTTCAGGGAAAACCTTGCCATCTCTGCCTGAGATCGACTAACTCATCCACAGAGTGAAAAAAGCCCATTAAAGTTACTCGCGTCATCAATGGGATTCGAACCCGGGCCTTTTCCACCTAGAGCATGGAGGACAGTGACGATACCACTGTGCTACCGCGCAGTTACCTAGGCAGTTGCTATGCTTCATCTTGAGTACTTCATATAGGTCTGGGGCATCATTGTAAGAAGAAAATTGATCTGTTCGAACGGGTGCAGAGAAAGATAACAAATTTTTTTAGGAAAATAAAAGGGTACACTTACCAGGAAAAGGCTTGATTTCTGCAACTTTCATCATCTGGAGACTAAGCACCTGCCAGGATTTCTGATTGAGGTGTTTCAGGTTTTCAAGTGATTCAGTAACTACTGAATGCTAATGGAATTCTTCCTCTTGCTCGCACTACCAACACAAGGGGGTAAAAATTAAAACTGGGGATATATGGTTTCTGTATAAATGTGCAGAAGTTTTTCTTCAGCCGTGGGTGGTTAATTGTTTGAACTTCCATCTTGACGTCCTAGAAGTGAATAGTTTGAAAAAATTCAAGAACTAGAAAAACTATTGGAGGGAAATAATTTTGATATGGGAATAAAATTACTTTTTTTGTATCGTTTGCCACTACTAATACTAAAAATGTCCTTATTCTTTCACTAATCTCGTTGCCCTTTTCTGCACAGGTTCCAACAGATCCACAACCTTCCTTAAATTAGACTTCGAGGCTGGCAAAATTTCTGTGTATCAATTGACGTAACTCCATGAGCCGTCCTAGCAGCTAGTCTGAATTGCTCAGACAATTTCATCTCTGGCTGCACAATTATCCTCTTCCGCTAGGTCTTTTCTTTGTCCATTACCTTAAGGATATTGCCACACAATTGATATGTTATTTCGAATTTAGTACTACCCACTTGCAGAATCTTGCATTTGTCAATGTAAAATTTCAATTGATACTTCTCAATTTGTTTGCTTAATTCTTCTAGTTATCTTATTATTATATGCGTTCCTTGAGTGGACCGGGGTTCAAGCCCGTGACTACCAAATACGATAAATATTTGTATTGACGATTTTTGTATTTATTTTACTTATTTATTATTGTAGTAGAATATCCTGTTTTCTGTCATTAACCACCTTGCCAAAATTTCGACTCAGAATTTAGACCTCAAGTGTGACATCCTTTCACCAATTTTATTACACCACACCCAGAAAGCAACAATGGACCCAGCATTGAACTCTGAGGGACTCCAATAATAACATTGGTCCAAAAGAACAGCGCTTATTGGTTTCTGCCTTTTTTCACTCTATCATCTCTTTATGTATAAAAAGAACTTGCCCCTAATGCCACACTGCTCCTATTTGTACAGCAATATTTTATGTACAAGAGTATCAAAAGGATTTCTGAAATCTAAGTATATGACGTCAAAATTATTTTTTGCATCACATTCAGAGTAGTAGAGAAATTGAAAGAATGTTAATATTGGATTAGTGCTACCCATATACAGTACTTTGCATTGGTCACATAAGGGAGTATCTGTACTGTCTTGTGTAAGGAGTCTTGAAATCAAAACTTACAGGCAAAGGAAACGACCTGACATACTATATACAGGTAAAAATATTGGTACAAACGTTTAGGGGAAGGAGGTAGGTAACATCTAAAGGAATGTGAATCGCATAGGAACCCATAACCGGAAACGTCACCGTAAGTCGGTACACGGCGCTGTTCATCAGTTCGCGAGAGGGAAAATTTCTGGTTTACTGTGGAGACGGAAATGGATCTCGTGGCGAGACTCGTCTGCGCTGCTGCTACTGTCAGAGAAACTCCAGGTGTGTTCGACCATGTCCGCCAATCCTTGCTGCGTCGGTGTCACGCATGCATCGCGTTTCATGGTGAACCTTCGAGCATCTGTTGTAACATCATGAAATGCATCCATCTCGTACTCCATTGTTAATATTATGTCAAATAAATGTTTGCCACTAAATACTGTGTTGTGTCATTTCTGCTTCTTGTGCCTCTGCTACTACTTTCCCGTGACGTTTCCGGTTATGGGTTCCTATGCGATTCACATTCCTTTAGATGTTACCTACCTCCCCTAAACGTTTGTACCAATATTTTTGAGACACCCTGTATTTGCATCTTTAGCATTAGCATTAGCATTAGCATTAGTAGAGGCATTTGATGCAAGAAAGCAAGCTTATGCAGCATCAGCCAAAAAAAAAAAAAAAAAAAAAAAAGTAACATAAATAAATAAAAATAACCACTTCCACTTCACCCCTCTGTTCGTTCGAAATACCTGTCCAGCTGAGCCTTAAACTTATTTAGGCTATCAACTTCCACGACAAGGGATGGAAGTCTGTTCCACCCACCAACCACCCGCTGGCTAAAGGCAAATTTCCGCACATCTATCCTACATCTGTCTTTCCTCAATTTGAATTTATGCCCTCTCAGGTGATTTTTCTGAGCTAGAGGAAGAATCCCATCAGCATTGAGCATGCTCAAACCATTCAAGGCTTTGTACACCTCTATCAGATCACCCCGCTGGTGCCTAGTTTTATGAAAGTGAGACATTTCTTGTTGTCTGTTGAGTACTGTACTGCAAATTGTTTTTTCTGTAAACAATGTCTCAACATGGAAGCGTATTTGATATAAGAAGTTGAAAATCTTCAAAGTTTACTTTCCTTAAACTCGAAAACTAAACTCGAAACAAATCGTCCAACGAATTCCACGAAATGTTGACGTCTGATGGATAGGACGAAAAAATCTTGTGCTTTAAAATCGTAAAGTAACACTATATTCAATAATCACTGAATTATGACCACCTACCTAATACCGCGTTGGGCCACCGTTGGCACTAATAACAATTGTTATTCGCCTAGGCATTGACACCACCAGATGTCTGAAGACGTCCGTAGGGATCTGCAGCATACTGTCTACAAGGTTTTCCAAAATGTCGGAATAGATGATGGTTGCGTGTCCTCACTTCCTATTCCAAAACATCTCACAGGTGCTCAAATGAACCGAGATAAGATGAATTTGGAGGCCAGCCTAGATGGGTGATATCTTCATTGTGTTCTTTAAACCACTCCTGCACAATGCGAGCCCCATGACATGATGAATTATCGCATTGGTAGATCCCGTTTCTGTCCGGTAAAAAAATTTAACATGGCAAGATGCACATGGTCTTCTAAGAGCTGCCCGTAGACCTCACCAGTAACTCTACGGGTAGCACAGTGGTATCATCACCATCCTCCCTACACCGGGTGGAGGCTTGGCTGAATTAATCGGTGTCAGGCATACATAGAAAAGTTTTTCCTCCGGAAAATCTGGGGCTTTCGTCCAAAAAAGCAGGCAAATCGACCAGAGAACACGTGCAATTTACAGACGCAATACACATGGGTAATTGAAAATGAATTTTCAGGTGACCCTAACATAACAGTTTAAGTTTTAAGTTTATGACCTCACCAGTGAAATGTTGGTCCGTATACACCAGGGGTTCTAGTTCTTGCCAGCATAAACATCCTCCATATTAAACAACCACCACCACACTTGCCTGGATAGTGGGCACCACGCACGATGGGTTCATGGACTAGTGGCGCAAGCAACACTAGTCCATGGGTTCATGGACTAGTGTTGCTTGCGCCACATATACGAAAGCTTCCTCGGCGAGTTTCACCAGATATTTGGTTTCATCTGACTAGCATACTCGTTTCCAGTCCTCTACTGTGCCACCAGCGTGTTGTTGACACCACAGCATCTGCCATCGCCGATGATCAGTGGGGAGGAGTGGATGTCTCTTGAGTCGTTTTTGGCACCGCTGTAGCCAGATGGGCAGGAGCAGTAGTACGTAGCACACTCTTCTTGATTAGACTGAGGTTCGAGCCTGTGACCACCAAATACGGAGGATGCGGAAAGGTCAGGGAATGACCACCGCATACCCACGGAGCAATATGGCCTTAGTTGCTAATGCTCTTAAAAACCAAATAACAATAACAACAACTTGGGTCGTTTGCTGTGGAACCGTATACATCTGAGTGTGCGGCGTATTGTCATTTGGAACGTTGTTCTTGATATCCTCATATTGTATTGCGATGCCAATTGCCGCACAGTGCTCTGTTGTAGAGCCCGTACAAATCGCTGCACTCTTCGCTCACCACGATCACCACCTTACGTAATCTTTTACAGTTCTGTCAGTGGGAGGTGGTTTGCTCCGTTCATGCAAGTCAAAGTGATAAAGTAGCAGTCTTGGAGCTTCATAATACACACAATCATGCCCCTTTGAAAGTCCATGATATCTTTACTATGTCTCAATTTCTTGGACTACACGACCAGATACAATATTACCACTGCTCTAATGTACGAAGCTATTCGGCTTTTTTATACTGCGAGCTATGAGCCATAGTCCATTACAAATGGTGTGGTCATATTTAGGACTACTGAGTGTATATGCAATAAATTTTGATTATATTTGTGTTAGTTCATACTTTTCTAATACGAGACACATGTTTTTAATTGAAGCTTAGGATTTTATCCCCGGTTTTTTAAGTAGAACTTTAGGTACGTTACAATACTCCTCACACCGGGTGGAAAAGACCTGAGTTCGAATCCCATCAATGACGCTAGGAATTTGTATGGGCCTTTTTCACAACATGGCCGAGTTAGTAGATTTTCGTTAATAGTACATGGCTTGTGCTCCCGAAAACTCCGTTTTCTTCCAGCAAACAGCAAACGGACGACAGAAAGCTCAAGTTCCAGACATATTACATACGGTGTAGGCTAATTAGCCTAAAACTTTATAAGAACTAAGAACTCCTATTTAAAAATTTGGACGATTCTTAATGCTCCAAAGGTCGACTTATATGTGTGAATAGCGCCTAACTGTAATAATTGTTATCCAATGGGTGGCAAAACCCTTATTTCGAATATCATCAATAATGTGAAGAATTTTTATGTTTTTTATAACATGTTTAAGTTAGTTGGTGTCAAACAATAGTCATATGGTTTTTTTCTCATAAACTCTGATTGCCCAACAGACAACAAACCGACCGAGCAACGCAATTATTTATATCAATAATACACCTCGTAGCCTTAGTCCCTTTTTTGCGCTTAGCACATTCCTATTCCTCAATTCCTTGTGATTTTAAGGACACGATTCATGGGGAGATACTGAACGTTCAATCGAAAATTTTAAAGAGAGCTGAGGACAAAGCCATGGGTGTCTTGATTGCTTATTAAAAATAATGGTGGATATGTATAACTGTATACATCTTGATCGTCGATAAATATTTTTAAAAACTTCCCTTTTTGTTAAAAAAAAAAAAAAACCTTTTTCGCTATTACCTATAGTTTACGAGTTATTAATTTTTAAAAGTGGGAAAGGATTCTTACCCTCTTTTAAAATCTTTGATTCAATAACTGATCAAGAAAGAGAAACAGCATTTCCTTCACTAGAAAATCTTGAGAGGATGGGGAATGATGCATTTGTCCGCGGATGGTGCTAATGTTGAAACATCGTAAACATCATTAAATAGATTGGTTATATTTGGCTAGAATATTTAAAATATTTTGAATGATTTCTGTAGCTTGACATAGAATAGTAAAATTTTTGTCTTATTGAAAGTTACTTTTAACCCCTCTCCTCAAGAATTTCTAGTGGAGAAGATGCTGTTTCTGTTTCTTGACCAGTTTTTGAATCAAAGAAAGAAATTATGGCCGAGGCCAATTAACCAAGTTAACCAAACATTCCTTTTATATGAAATCAGGATTTTTTATTCAGCTTGACATACACCAAGTGATCGCTGAATTATGACCACTCCTATGAAAACTGAATGCGACCCGTTGACCACATGAGGTACAAGAGTGCGCAGTTAGTCGACCTACGTAGCGCAGACAAGGTGTCAGTGGTTCAGTAGTTAGTAAAATTTCGAGCGTGATGGGTAAAAGGAAGGATTTATTGGACTTTGATAAAGGGCAGATTGTGGGAGCTCGACAAGAGGGTACCTTGATTTCCCAAATGGCTGAACTGGTGGGGTATTCGAGGTGTCAAAATGGTCAAACAACGACCCGACGGCAAAACTGCAAAGATCAGCGAAAGGTTGATGTTAGAGTTGAGAGCCGGGTCCGACGATTCATACAGGCGAACAGGCGTAGCACTGTTCAAGAATTGACTCCCCATCACAACATGGGCAAACCCGGAACAATAACTGACATGACAGGCGCATTATAGCCAAAGTAGCTTATGCGCCATCAAACTCCCATATCAACAACAACAAAAACTGGCATGACCATGCATCGCGCGCATGGGCTATACCAGCAGACGACCCCTACGTCATCATCTCCTAACCAAGGTTCATTGGTGTAAAAGACTCGCCTGGTGCAAAGAGCATGCCAGTTGGACGTTAGAAGACTGGAAGAAGGTGTTCTGGTTGGACGAGTCACGTTATTTACTTCACACCGTGGATGGTCGTGTACGGATTTGGAGTCGACAACATGAGGTTCTTCATCCATCATGCATGGTATCAAAAGTGCAGACCGGTGGTTGTATAGTGTGGCACACGATTCACTGGCAGGAACTTGAACCCCTGGTGCATGTGGAACTACGTTCACTGGTGTCTACTATCGTCAGCTGCTTACTGACTGTGTACACCCCGCTATGTTACCCCTTTTCCCGAATGGCGATGGTGTCTTCCAAGATGACAATGTGGCAAGCCATTTGGCACTTGATGTGCAGGAATGGTTTGAGGAACACAATTCTGATTTCCAGCCTATCGATTGGTCTCTGAACTCCCCCGATATCAATCCCATAGAGCACTTGTGGGACACTGTAGAAAAGCATATCAGGCGTCTGGATACACAAATCACCTTCATACCTGCATTGTTAGCCGCATTACACACAGCTTGGTTGGCCATACCTCCCGAACGCTTCCGACATCTTGTTGAATCAATGCCACGTCGGATAGCTGTTGTACTAAGGGCCAAAGGAGGACCTACGAAGTATTAGGTAGGTGGTCATAATTCAGTGATCACTCAGTGTAGAATAGTTTAATTTTTGTGTTATTGAAGTACTAATTCAAAACTACTTTTAAAAGAAAATACTGATTTAACGTGTGCTTCTTAGTAAGGAGGTAAACATTGGCTTTTTAAAGAATGGTTAATGGTAATGGTAATGGTTACCCCCAATGGTAATGGTTAATGGTAAAAGAATGGTAATGGTTACCCCCTACCGTCTTACAGTAGAAATTTTTTTTTCGAAAAGTGATTTTATCCACTTCATAAAACCACAAACAACAGCAGCAGCCATCGTTCCCTTCTTCCGTCCCGGAAGCCTTAGCCTTAGAAATCATATGAATTATTAGTGTATGGTGTTTGTAAATTACTTGTATTCTGTAGTCGATATGGCTGTTTTTTTTGGATGAAAATATATTTTTTAGGGTGGACCAATGGAATGTAGCTTTTTTCCAGAAACTAACTCGGTCATACTATGACAGAAGCTCATAAATATTATCCTCGTCTTGACGGGATTCGAAGTCAGGCACTTTTGTCTGTTACCCGCAAGGGTTGCAAACCGACCGTTTAATACACACAATTTACAAACATACTCCCAGCCTTAATTGTGTCGGTTCAAACACTGATTCAACAGTAAACAACTAAGTGCTTAATCCAGTCCTGAACCCAGAATCAGAAATCTAACAAATCATAAATTAACGAAAAGGTTAGTGCAATTGCATCATGTTTTTTTCGTAAGTGAATTGGTAATATGGCATAGTTTTTATCACATATCATATTGTGAATACCTTCACAGCGAGTTTCCTGGTATTGCACTACCCCGAATAAATAACGCTTCGCCAGTGGAGGAGACTATTATTACTTATTCTCGGTGGATACTCCACTCAGACGGCCGTTTCAAGGCTATTTGGCCTATCATCGGTGGATGGGAACGCATTGCAAATAATGGCATTGCGAATAATGCCATTATTCGCCTGGCATTGCAAATAATGACAACCCAGTTATGAAATATAACTCCACAATATGAGAGACCTCAGATGGTATGAATCGCCAGATGCCAGAATGTTTACATAGGTTGAGGCTATAGTAGTAGTAGTAGTAGTAGTGGCTGTGATGCAAGAAAGCAAATGTATGAGCTTATGCAGCATCAGCCAAAAAAAAAAAAAAAAAATCACACCATTCCCTCCAAATGCCTGTCCAGTTCCTCCTTAAATTTATTCAACCTATCAACTTCCACAACGACAGATGGAAGTTTGTTCCAGCAATTAACCACCCGCTGGCTAAAGGAAAATTTCCGCACATCTATTCTACATCTGTCTTTTCTTAATTTGAATTTATGCCCCCTTAGATTCGTAATCTGAACAAGTGGAAGGATCCCATCAGAATTCAGCGTGCTCAACCCATTCAAGGCCTTATATACCTCAATCAGATCACTGCGCAGGTGCCTAGTTTCCAGCCACTGCAATTTGCAGAACTTAAGCCTCTCTTGGTAAGAGGATCCCTTCATTCCCCTCACCAATCTTGTTGCCCTTCTCTGTACACGCTCAAGTAAATCTACATACTTCCTAAAATGAGGCCTCCAGACCTGTACGCAGTACTCAAGCCGTGGCCTGACCATTGCCTTATACAGAGGGATAATCACCTCCTTTTCCCTGCTAGCAAAATTCCTATATATCATTGACAAAACCCCATGACCTGCCCTGGCAGTCTGTCTGAATTGCTCAGAAAACTTCATATCTGCCTGCACAATTACTCCCAGGTCTTTTTCATTTTCTACCACCTTAAGTGTAGTACCACACAGTTGGTACGTTTCTCTGGGGTTACTTCTACCCATATGTAGTACTTTGCATTTGTCAAGGTTAAACTTCAGTTGCCACTTCTTAGCCCATCTGCCCAAATTATCTAGATCCTGTTGCAGTAGCACACTGCCATTAACAACCCTGCCAACCTTTGTATCATCTGCAAACTTCGACATTAAGCCTGTTATACCTTCATCAATATCATTGATAAATATACAAAAGAACAGTGGACCTAACACCGAACCCTGTGGGACTCCACTAATAACATTAGTCCACAAAGAGCAGCACCCATTGATTACCACCCTCTGTCTTCTAGCACTTAACCATCCTTTTATCCATTGTAGCAACTTACCCTTAATACCATTCTGCTCCAATTTGTACAATAGTCTTCCATGCGCAACAGTGTCAAAAGCTTTCTTGAAATCCAAATATATGATATCAAAATTATTTTTCGCATCCAGTTCCTTTGTAACCACATCATAATATCCTATCAAGTTTGTCAGACAAGACTTTCCCTTAACAAACCCATGCTGTGTCTGAATTATTGCTGCAGTCTTGTCTAGATGATCCTGCAATGCATCCTTAACCAGCGACTCCATTATTTTACCCGGAACAGAAGTTAAACTAACTGGTCTGTAATTACTCGTGTCACCCTTCGATCCCCCTTTGTGAATTGGGGATACATTTGCACATCTCCAGTCCGTGGTTCCCACGGACTGGAGATGTGCAAATTAGCCCTGTCAAATTCTTTCAGTTTTTCAGTTCAGTTTTGCACTAATCTGTTATTTGAAGACGAAATGCACCAGGTATAAATTTATATGGGTTTAGGTAATTAACTATATAATATTGGTGTAGATACACAATAGCTGTAGTTATTTATAGCTACACATAAATTTGAACTTTGTAGTGTAAGGGTATCATATTAATTGATATCTCATATTGTGGCTTCCTTCACAATGAGATAGCAGATTATTATTATTATTATTAGCCATATGATGCAAGGAAGCCTGAAGCTTATGCTGCACCAGCAAAAAAAATTCCCGAGTTACCCTGAGAGAGAGAGAGAGAGAGAGAGAGAGAGAGAGAGAGAGAGAGAGAGAGAGAGAGAGAGTCAAAAGTAGAAAGGAATCATCAAGAAAGAGAAGAATGATGATATCCAGCTCAGAACCCTGGGTGTGCCAAGCCCATACTCACCAGATTTGAGCCCCCATGGTTAAATACTTTGTTAGGAGTGGGATATTGTATTGCACTACTTCGAATAAATAACACTTCTCTAGTAGAGAAGGCGACTGTTATTTATTTTCAGTGGATACCACCGCCCAGATGGCCCTTTTGGAAGCTAGTTGGCTTTATCATCTAAACTGTTATACACCATCTCGCGTCCCTCATATTGGAGTTATATTTCACAACTGGGTTGTTGTCACTATTGCAACACAAGGGTACACACACAGATGATAGGCCAAATAGCCTTGAAACGGCCGTATTGGTTGTGGTATCCACCGAGAATAAGTAACAAGAATCCTCCACTGGTGAAGGACTCGTTACTTATGCGAGGTAGTGCAACACCAGCAACTCGTGAAGGTACGAGTTGCTCTTTTTATCATATGAGATATGATAAAAACAATGCCATTTTACCAATTCACTTACGAAAAAACATGATGCACTAACCTTTTCGCTAAGTGAACCTTTGCGTAGGTTGGGGCTAGTTCTGCCGAATTCTTTCAACAAATTATAATTTAAAATAACCGATGAAGAAGAGGTGGTTTTCAGTTATGCGGTGATTAATTTGCAAGATATTACTCTAACTAGCTAATAGTTTTGGCATTTTAGCAGCGTTCTAAGTTGTCTTCGACTCCTGAATAAAATGGATTTTAGTTTCATAGTTTGATTTATGCGTTACAAAAAAGGCGGATGTTCAGAAATATTTCAAATTTATTTCATTATTATCGTTACATTTTTACCGTACACATAATATTATATTGCATCTAACGATTTATTATAAATCCGCCATTTTGGAATTTCGCTGTCTCAAATAGCAATGTAACGAGAATCTGAACGAGAGTTTGACTGCCATACTGACCATGCGCGATTTGGTGGGTTTGTGGAGGTGATTTTTTTGTCCGTCATGCAAAAGAGCGGTAAGAAATAAATTACCAAAGCTTTGATTACATAAAAACTTTTAGCACGTTTTAAATGAGTATGTGCAATGTAAAAATGCCAGAGGGGCTAACTTTATAGGTATCTATTGTGAAGAGCTGCATGTGAGCGCAGCTCTGGAAGATTAGTCAGACCGCACGTCATGAACAAGCTTGGTCTGTGCTACCTAGGTAACTACTCTGAGGGCTGGGCAGAGTTCCAGGAGGATAGAAACGGGCGGAGGTGAGGCCTGGGGCAAGGTCAAGGTCTAATAATTTTTTTTTTTTTAAATGAATTTCAATCTAATTTAGAAAACAACACGTTTCACTTAATGCCACTATTTGTGTGTTACATGTGATGAATTTGACAGAATCCTACAGTCAGTTTTATGTACTGTTGAACCACGTGAAGTGATGAGCCAACATCCACGACAAATGTCAACCTGTGGTATAGTTCAAATTTAGGTATTGTTCTGTTTCCCCCTTCTGATTGGTGTCCTGTTGCTAGTTTACAATGTCACACTTAACACGCCAGGTGATTTGGTTTTAGGGGGTCATAGTATTTGCCGGTTACGGATTTGGTTATTCAAGGGCGTGTCAGAACGTGGACCTTTCAGAGGTAACACGCCTATGGTAATGAAATTAGTTTACAAGTACCCACTAGTGCTTTATTAATGCTATTATTTAAGCGGTAAGGCAAGGTTTAATTATTAATATCATGGTTATCATATATTTTTTATTGACAAACTTGCTCTTATAAAATGGATATAAGATAATGAAGCTGTGACCAGATGAGGAAGAATCCTCATCGATGCGTAGGCAGAATTCCTTGTGCACTCTACTGCAGGCTAATGAAGAATAATAAGTTAGTATTTAATATATATATAAAGTGAGGAAGAAACTTCGACAGCTTCCTCATTTTTCTGCCTTCTTGTTTTCACTTGCTTGTTATCATCACCCCCCCCCCCTTACTCCAAGAAATGGAATATAGTTGTTTTATTAAGTTAATGAAATTTTGTTTAAATGTTTAAAAAAAAAGTACATATGTGTAGGAATGAAACTTTATTATATAATTTAGATTCTTTTTGGGAACTAACTTGATACTTGAAGTTTTGGTTTTAATT
Source organism: Mastigoproctus giganteus (assembly GCF_048544385.1). Lineage (NCBI taxonomy): Eukaryota > Metazoa > Arthropoda > Arachnida > Uropygi > Thelyphonidae > Mastigoproctus > Mastigoproctus giganteus. The sequence goes on from NC_143581.1 coordinate 8,700,059, forward strand.
TTTTGGGAACATTCAGGCATATGGACAAGAACCTCTTTATTTTTAACCTTCCATTACTAATATGTTGTCTGACAGGTGCCACTTTTTATTTATTTACTTTTTTTAATTTGTAAATGAAATCAAATCCTCCTGTTTACTTTTGCCCACAAGTATTTTCCATCTGGTTGTACAGTGTTTTCTGTTTTCATTTCAATATATTATGAATCACAAGACATTAATTTGTTTGACATTTAACAGATGTCAGGGCTAAAGCAGTAATCTTTTTTATAGGCAACTCCCATGTGGCATCTGTGAGATTCTGGCAACTGGTGTGTAAACTCTGCTATACAGTTTAGGTTTTGCCAGCTAAATATGAAACAGCTGACAGAAAGTCAAAATGTAAAGAACAATTTAAGATCAAAAACAGCTGTATAGAATATCTTTCAGCTGCAGTTAAAAAGGATGTTTCCAGTATCCACCTTTTTTTTTTTTTTTTTTTATCTACTGTTGACCTTTATTTTTAATGATGATGAGATTTGTGAACAATATGTATATCATTATATTTGGCCTAATCTGTTTTATTTTTTGTAACTTGGGATTCAGTAGCATTTTTTAGATTTTTCCTTTTGTTTCTTGAACAACACATAAGGAAATATAAATTTAAGTTAAAAAAGGATTGCGAATCTGGAATGGTTGATTGTTATAACAAACTTCCATTTGGTGTTGCAGAAAGGAGTAGTTCATATAAATTTAAGGAAGGATTAAACAAATTATTAGAGGGGATGGATAAATGATGTGAGAGTTCTCTCTCCTTATTTTTGTTTTGCTGATGCCATATAAACTTGCATAATTTTCCACTACTAATACTTATGCTAAAAGTTAAGCATTTTTTGAATATGCTTAAAATATCAGCTTCTAAAGCATAAGTTTGCAAATATTATAGATGTGTGGCAAAGTTAGTGATTTGTAATAGACAAAATAGCACTTTTTTTTTTCTTTTTTTTTTCCCAGTTCCTAATTGTAACTTAGAAAGAAAATTAAATCTCTTCAAAGTGCTTTTTTTAGTTTAACGGTATTTGTATCATTGTAGGTATATATTTAGCCATTGTTAAAATTGTTGAATGATAATAATAATGGGTCACTGGGAATATTCTAAACATTTTTAGGTGATGACTTTCTTCCATGCTGGCCAAACATTTCCATATAGTGTTACTTCTTTGAAATGAAAATGTATTGAGTATATATAAAAATGTGTCTATATATCTGCAATTATTTTTTAATGTGTGTATGTGTATATAAAGTGAGGGACAAAAATGCAGTGGCCAGATTCTGATAAAAGATAACAAAACAAAAATGCATAATAAGAGATAAATAATTACAAAATTGACACAGTAAGGATGTTGATATGCAACTTACAAAGCCAGCTTCTCGTCAGGTTAATGACCAGGATTGCAAGTAAAATAGCAACTATAAAATATCGATGTAAATACACCATAGAGAACTCAATGAAAAACTACAGAAGTAGTGTAAAGGCATGTTTAATTGTATCTCATTGTGACTACCTTCACAATGAGTTACTATGTATTGAACTACTTTGTTGTGAAGGTAGTCACAATATGGGATACAACTAAATTTATGCCTTTACACTACTTTTGTGGGTTTTCATTATGAGCTCACTATGGTGCATTTACACTGATATTTTGTAGTGTATTTCAAACTCATAATATATTATGCCTTGAGCATTTTTACTTTATTTAAGTAAAATAGCAACATATCTCTGATTTTTTTTTTTTTTTTTCCCTCACTTTATTGTCCATGCTCTGCATAGGTTTAGCATTTGCCTTTGCCTGCACTTGATTGTTTTCTCTTGTTTCCATTTTTCTGCCTTATTGTTTCCACTTATTATTCTCTTCGACATATATTGCTGTATGCAAGTGTATATCCAGGATTCAACATAGAGAAGATATGTACTTACGTGGTGGGTTTGCACTTAATGTTATGTAAGGAATTTTTTTTTTTTTTTTTGAGTATATTATTACCTGGTGGATTTGCACTTAATATTATGTAAGGAATTTTTTATTATTTTTTTTTTTTTTGAGGATATTATTTAAGCCGTTATTACAAAGTGCTAGAAAATAGGTAAGAGATTTAGGCACACTTATTCGGAATGTGAAAACTTGTGTTATGCAATTTGTAAATAGCTCCATTCGAGCACTTCACAGAGGTGATAGCAAAAAAGGAATATGCTTTACTTGTTTGTTTAATTATTTCTTGTATTAATAATCCAAATTTATGTTAACATTGAAAATAAATGTTAACAAGCAACTTTCTCACTCTTGTATAATAATACCATATTTTCTGAATGATAAAATGCACTCATGTTGCAGAAGGCCACTTTTGGGAAAAAAAAAAAAACATTCCATGTAATTTGAAACACAGGTTCACTGTTTACTACACATAATATCTATAGAATGAAGCATTTTACTCATAAAATGTCAAAAACTCATCATAATTTCTGATGGTATGGTCTGAACTAAAATGATTTGACATAAACATTCAGTTATAACAAATCATTCGATCACTATTAGTAGTGGCATATGATGCAAGAAAGCAAGTTTATACAGCATCTGCTAAAAAAAAACGCATCATTTCACCTATCCATTCCATCCAGTAGTTTTAGTTCTTTCTTGAATTTATTTCAGCTATCAATTTCCACATCAACAGGTGGAAGTTTACAGTAATAGTAATGGGGGCATGTGATGCATAAAAAGCAAGCATATGAGCTTATGTAGCATCAGCCAAAAAAAAGTTTCATACATCCATTCCCTCTAAATGTTTGCCCAGTTCCTCCTTGAATTTATTTAAGCTATCAACTTCCACAACGACAGATGGAAGTTTGTTCCAGCAATTAACCACCTGCTGGTTAAAGGCAAATTTCCGCACATCTATTCTACAACTGTCCTTCCTCAATTTGAATTTATGCCCTCTCAGGTTCATAATCTGCACAAGCAGAAAAATCCCATCAGAATTCAGCATGTCAACCCATTCAAGGCCTTATGCACCTCAATCAGATTACCTTGCAGGTGCCTAGTCTCCAGCCACTGCAGTTTGCTGAACTTAAGCCTTTCTTGATAAGAGGACCCCTTTGTTCCCCTCACCAATCTTGTTGTCCTTCTCTGTATATGCTCAAACAACTCTACATCCTTCCTAAAACAAGGCCTCTAGAGCTGTACGCAGTACTTAACATAGTCCGACCATTGCCTTATACAAAGGGATAATCACCTTTTTCATTACTAGCAAAATTCCTATATATCATTGACAATACCCCATGACCTGCTCTGGCAGCCTGTCTGCATTGCTTAGAAAGCTTCATATCTGACTGCACAATTACTCCCAGATCTTTTTCATTCTCTACCATTCTAAGTGTAGTACCACTCAGTTGGTATGTTTCTCTGGAGTTACTTCTTCCCATATGCAGAGTCTTTGCATTTGTCAGTGTTAAACTTCAGTTGCCATTTCTCACTCAGCCGATCTTCCCAAATTTTCTAGATCCTGTTGCAGTAGCACACTGTCATTAAAACAACCCTGCCAACCTTTGTATCATCTGCAAAACTTCGACATTAAGCCTGCTATACCTTCATCAATATCATTGATAAAATATACAAAACAACAGTCGGCCCACCACAAAACCCTGGGGGACTCCACTAATAACATTAGTCCATGAAGAGCAGTATCCTTTGATTACCACTCTGTCTTCTCCCACTCAACCACCCTTTTATCCATTGTAGCAACTTACCCTTAATACCACACTGCTCCAATTTGTACAGTAGTCTTCCATGCACAGCAGTGTTAAAAGCTTTCCTGAAATCCAAGTATATGATATCAAAATTATTTTTGGCATCCAGTTCCTTTGTAACCACATCATAGTAGCCAATCAAATTTTTCAGACAAGACTTTCCCTTAACAAACACATGCTGTGTCCGAATTATTACTGCAGTCTTGTCTAGATGATCCTGCAGTGCATCTTTAACAAATAACTCTATTATTTTCCCCAGAACAGAAGTTAAAATAACTACTCTGTAATTACTCATGTCACCCTTCGATCCCCCTTTGTGAATTGGGGATACCTTTGCACATCACCAGCCCATGGGGACTTCCCTTAAGTCCAAAGATGCTCTCATAATTATGGTTAAGAGTTTGCTTACTTCCTTTTCTGCCACCTTTAATATAACTGGATAGATCCCATCCACCACAGGTGCCTTTCTTATGTTTAACTTCAACAATTTCTCCTCCACTTTGCTCTCAGTTATTACAAAATCATTAAGCACCCTGTTACGGTTAGACTGGTCGCAGAAAGGAGTCAATGTGAACGGAGAGTACCTAAACCATTTACGATTTGCAGATGACATTGTGGTCATAAGCCACGATCCCAAAGAATTAGAGGAAAATCTTAATCAGTTATGCACAGTTAGTAAGGATTTTGGACTAAAGATGAATATGGCTAAAACAAAAGTAATGATGAACAAGTATGCCACGGAAAGGGAAATAATGATTGAAGGAGCAGTAATTGAAAAGGTGGAGTCATATACTTATCTGGGACAAGTTATTAGCTGTAATAATGATAAATGGCTGGAAGTCAAGAGAAGAATAAATTTTGGATGGATAGCATTCAGGAAATATAGTCACATACTGAAGAGCAATATCCCAGTTTGTCTGAAACGTAAAATAATGAATCAATGTATACTCCCCACCATGACTTATGGAAGTGAAACTTGGGCACTCACCAAAAGAATGGAAGAGAAGCGAAGAATGGAACGAATTATATTGGGAATTAGAATGTTAGATAAGAAGAGAAACACATGGATTAGGCAGCAAACTCAAGTAAAGGACATTCTTATCAAAACTAAAGAACTAAAATGGTCTTGGGCAGGACACATAGCTCGAAGACATGATGACAGATGGACTAAGAAAATAACAGAATGGTACCCAAGAGGAGCTAGAAGAAAACCTGGAAGACAAAGGCGGAGATGGATAGATGAAATTCATGAGTTTTTGAGTAGTAAATGGATGGCCAGTGCTCAAAACAGAAGGAACTGGAAAGTTGCTGGAAAGTTGCTGGAGAGGCCTTCATCCTGCAGTGGATTGAAAATGGCTGATGATGATACGGTTTGATAAACTTCTGGCATTTTCCTCCCTTAATAACTCCTTATGTGCAAATATAGATGCAAAATATGCATTCAGATTATCAGCTTTCTGAGCAGGATCATCAACAGTCGAACCATCGATATCAAGTGGACCAATCTGATTCATCCCCTTCCTTCTAGAGTTTATATAGGTAAAGAAGTCCTTGCTGCTTTTCTTAGCATTATTTGCCAAAGATTTCTTGTAATCTGCCTTTGCTTGCCTACCCTCCTTTGTGACTTGATTACAGACTAGCCTATATATGCCATAGGCTTCTGTGTCACCTGATAATTTATATGCATCCCATGCATTTTTCTTCTCTGTCATGAGTCTCATTAGTTCATCTGACAACCATTTAGGCCTAAACCTTGAACAAAAAAAAAAAAAAAAAAAACCCAGCAGGTTTTTTTTTCTGGTGAGTATGGGTTTGGCACACCCAGGGTCCTAAGTTGGATATCATCATTCTTCTCTTTCTTGGTGATTCCTCTCTTTCTCTCTCTCTCTCTCTCTCGCAGGGTAATTCAGAAATTTTTTTTTTTTTTTTTTTGGCTGGTGCAGCATAAGCCTCAGGCTTCCTTGCACCATATAGCTAATAATAATAATATTTTTTAATTGGTATGAAAAGTTTAGTAGCTTCCACGATTAGTTCCTTGAATGCTTCCCACTTAGAATTTGCTATTGGTGATATCATCATTTGGTCCCACTGTACAGAATTTAAAAACTGTCGGAGACCACTGTAGTCACCTTTATGGAAGCAAAAACTCTTCCCTTTACCACTGATGGTAATCATATCTTTAAGTAAATCCCACATCATTACACTGTGATCACTGCCACCTAGTGATTCCTTTATCTGCAAATTCTTTATACAACAATAATCACTGGTGATAAACAGATCAAGAGTATTACCCTCTCTGGTTCTCTTGAACATGCTGCTACAGAAAACCATCCAATAAATCTATGAAAGTCTTGCTGGTGTGCGATTGACCAAGCTGGAATTTCCAGTCAATATCTGGGAAGTTAAAATCCACCATTATAACACAGTCTGATTTACTGGCCCATTCTATTTCTCTAAACAATTGTTCATTGTACTCATTAGGCCTATAACACACTCCTACCCTCAATTTTGCTTTCCCAGTGCTTGTGTCACACCAAACTGACTGAACATTGCACTGTCCATCTATGTCAATTGGATGCACTTCCTTAGATTTTGTTTTTCTTAACAGCATAACCCATCTCCCTTCCTATCCTGTCTATTCTTTCTATACACCTTTTACTCTCCAAATTTCAATTCGGCACTGCTTATGTCTGTGATATACCAGCAATATCTGCCTTTGATTTTATTCCAAAAATAACAACCCGTTGGCTAAAGGCAAACTGCCACATATCTGTTCTGTAGTCATCCTTCCTCAGTTTGAATTGGTGTTTTTTGTGCAGTCAGATATGAATTGTGCAGTCAGATATGAATTGTGCAGTCAGATATGAATTTGAAATTCATATCTGACTGCACAATTACCCCCAGGTCCTTTTCATTCTCTACCACCCTGAATGTAGCACAGTTGGTATGTTACTCTGGGGGTTACTGCTACCCATATGCAGTACTTTGACAAATGCAATGTTAAACTTCAGTTGCCACCTCTCACCCCATCTGCCCAAATTTTCTAAATCCTGTTGCAGTAGAGTACTATCATTAATAACACTGCCTTTCTGTTATCTGCAAATTTGGACATTAAACCTGATATACCTTTATTAATATCATTGATAAATATAGAAAACAAAAATGGGCCTATTACCGAACCATGGGGGGGGACTTCACTAATAACATTAGTCCACTAAGAGCAGTGTTCATTGATTTCCACTCTTGTCTTCTCTCACTCAGCCATCCCTCTATCCATAGCAACAACTTGCCCTTAATGCCACCTGCTCCAATTTGTACAGCAGTCTTTATGTGCAATAGAATCAAAAGCTCTCCTGAAATGCTAGTATATAATATCAAAATTATTTTTTGCATCTAGTTCTTTTGTGACTTCATCATAGTATCCAGTCAAATTGGTCAAACAAGATTTACCCTTAACAAACCCATGCTGTATCTGAACTATAACTGCAGTCTTGTCTATATGATTTTGCAGTGCTTCTTTAACCAGTGACTCTGTTATTTTCCCTGGAACAGAAGTTAAACTAGCAGGTGTGTCATACTTTGATCCCCATTTGTGAATTGGGGATATGTTTGCAAATCTTCAGTCTGTAGGGACCTTCCCTGAATCCAAGGGTGCCCTCATAATTATGGCTAAGGGCTTTCTTACTTCCTTCCCTGCCTCCATTAATATAATTGGATAGATTCCATCCAAACTGGTGCTTTCTTATATTTAATTTCAACACTTTCTCTTCCACTTTCCTCTTACTTGTTAAACATCATTTAGCTTCTTGTTAGTGACCACTACTTTCCTAAAGAATTCCTCATGTGTGAATGTAGATGCAAAATATTCATTCAGTTTGCCAGCAACCTGAGCAGGATCATGAACAGTTGAACCATCAATATCAAGTGAACTAATTTGATTTATCCCCTTTATTTTAGAGTTTACATAAGTAAACATGTCTTTGCTGGTTTTTTGTTTCCTTTGCCAAAGATTTCTTGTAATCTGCCATCACTTGCGTAACCTACTTTTTGACTTGATTACAGAGTAGCTTATATCTGCCATAGGCTTCTGTTTCACCATATAATTTATATGCATCCCATACATTTTTCTTCTCTGCCACCAGTTTCATTAGTTCATCTGATATCCACTTAGGTTTTGACCTTGAACAGCATTTCTTAGTTGGCATGAAAAGCCAAGTACCTTCCATACCTTCCATGATTAATTCTTTGAATGCTTTTCATTTAGAATTGGCAGATGGTAATATCATTAGTTGGTCCCACTGTATAGTGGGACCAACTAATGATATTAGTTGATAATAAAAATTGTCCGAGACCACTGTAGTCACCTTTATGAGAGCAAAAACTCTTCCCTTTATCCTTGATGGTAGTTGAATATTTAAGTAAATCTTGCATCGATACAATGTGTTTACTGCGACTTACTGGTTCCTTTATCTGCAGATTCTTAATGCATGAATAATCACTGCTGATAATACTGGTCTGCAAAAAAAAAATTTTTTTTTGCTTCATAGTAAAATTCAGAGTGATTCTTGTAGATTTCACGTTTGCTGAATTCAAATGTACAACCATATTATTGTAACACCCACTAATTTTAAGGGAGAAAGGATTAAGATCAAAAAGTTTATAGTAAAAAAGATTTCATATATTTTAAGAAAATGTTACATGTAGTGCTAAATATTGTCTATTAATCTTATTCTATTTACAAAAATGTATATCTGATAACAAAATACTTATTTTGTTGTGTTTTGGCTTTTATAATCATCCATTGGTGTCTCCCTTATTAGATTCCAATAGTAGGTTGCCAACAAGTTTGGATTCCATTTTTCCCTGGTATCTTTTTTCCATTTGAGAAATGTCTTGGTGAAACTTTTCACCATATTCATCAGAGACTCTCCCAAGTTTTCAGGAAAAAAAGTCCAAATGGGAATGTAGAAAACGAAGCTTTAGTGACAGGTCTTGGTTTTCCCTCATTAATCTACAATAATTAAAAATTGAGGGTGATGAGAACTTTTTTAAGCACATATCTGAGTTTTGGAACATATTTTCTGTGAGAATCATTTGAAATTATTTCAGGGAGGAAATTAATGCCAAATGGTCTAATTAGATCAAGAGTATTTCTCCCTCTGGTTGCCTCTCGAACATGCTACAAAAAAAATCATGCAATAAATCCACTAACTAAAGTCTTACTAGTGTGCAATGACCAATCCACAAGTTCCAGTCAATACCTGGAAAGTTAAAAGCTCCCATTATAAGACATTGATTTATTGGGTTACTCTGTTTCTCTGTACATTTGTGTGTTGTATGTATTAGTCATTAGGCCTGTAACACACTCCTATCTCATTTTTGCTCTCCCAGTACTTATGTCAAACCAAACTGACTCAGTATTGTACTGGCCATCCATGTAAATTAGATGCATTCCTTGGATTTTGTGCTTCTTAACTAAGAACATAACCCCCTCCCTCCAATCCTGCAAGTATACATGCACCTCTTTTTACTCTTAATTACCCTAACACAGCTCGTGTATGTACTTGTTCTATGACAATTACCAGCAGTCATTTAAATCTCAGGTACCTTGTGTTCCAGGCTGCTGCTCCTTTCAATAGCAACGATGCAAGAATTACATTCACCGCTGGCTGCAGCTATTGTTAATCTATTAGTCTGTGTATCCCCCAAGCTAGAAGTTTTCTGATCTACCTCCCCTCGACGTGGGCACCTGTACGTGGTGAGGGGACCTCCCAGTGATGCTGCTGGACTTCCAGACTAGCATCACTGGGATCCAACGCCCACAGCCCAGGTTCCAGGCTTACATCAATGGAATCCGGCGTGTTTGCCGTGCGCTGCGACCCGTGGAAATTCGGAAAGGGGGATCCTGGTGGTTGAGGGGCCCAGCTTCAATACACCACTTTGGCCCCTGCTTCGACAAGACGGGTGGTCCTGGAAGGCCCGGCTAGGATCAATCGGCTAGTAGGTTCGCCTGCGAGGGTCAACCGTGTCAATGCCACGCCCCTACCCTCATGGTCCGAGGGACAGGATTCAGGCTGGCGGCGGTGCGGGTATAGTGTCTGGGTAGCCCTGGCGTCCCACTCCCGAGCGCATTTATTGCATGCCGGGTAGTGGGCGTCCCTTTGGGCTCCGTGGTGGGTGGGGAGCCCGGGCACTGAACCACTTAAAAAACTGCATGAATCCTGATAAACTAATTTCTTCTGGGGCCCCAACCCGGTCCCTAACTGAAAATTTTACCGTAGACCAAGAGAACGTCACTTCTGCAAAAAGACAGAAAAAGGAGGTTATATCAGGTCCTACACCTCGGTTCCTGATAATTCACTCAACTAGTGAGAAGACCATAGGAAAAATGTCACCCTTCTTTATCCAGAAGGGTTTGGAAGGGTTGGCACTCTCCTAAGTCTGTCAAACGGCTTCGTTCGGGTGACATACTTGTAGAAACCAGAAGTGATATACACTCAGAACAGCTCCTCCGTGCTACATCTATCGGGGCAATGCCTGTCACTATAACCCCCCACAAGACACTGAACTCATCCCGTGGTGTCATCGCGGAATGGGATCTGATGGATGTAACTGAAGAAGAGATCTGTTCAGAGTTAAAACCACAGGGAGTGACAGCTGTTAAACGTATATCCATGCGTAGGGATGGAAAATTAGTTCCTACTAGAAATATCATATTAACATTCAATTCACCAACTTTTCCTCATGAAATCAAAGCTGGCTATATTAATTGCCCAGTGCGTCCGTATGTCCCAAATCCATTACGGTGCTTCAAGTGCCAGAAATACGGACACTCACAGATGGCTTGTCTTGGAACCCTTGTATGCGCTCGGTGTGGCGCAAAGGACCACGAAACAACATCATGTTCAGCTGCAAAACCAACCTGCATTAACTGCCAAGAAGAACACCTGGCATACTCAAGGGCATGCCAGAGGTGGAAACAAGAGAAAGAAATCCAGCGACTTAAGGCAGAGCTGAACATATCTTATCAAGAGGCAAGAAAAACGGTGAAACCTATAAATATAAATAAACCAACCTACGCTCAGAAGGTAGCAGGGAAATGTTCCATCGGAACTCAGACCGAAATGACCATACCACCAAAAGAGTCATTCACTCCCATTGCTCGCTACCTGTTAAGTTCAATAAAACCCGCACAAAAGGACCAATCAGCTGCCACTCCAATATCTGTACCTCCTAGTGCCCCACCTGTTAGAAAATCAGTTTCTGAACAAAAGAATAAAAAATCAGACGTACATCCTAGTTCTCAGGAAAAAATGGATGTGGAGCAGAAGGAGGTACAAGAAGAAGCAGTCTTGGAACTCTTTACTGAGGAGGATATGGACACGGGGCAGCGTCCATACTTCCCCAGGAAGGATAAATCTAAGACTGACAAAAATAAGCCCTCAGCACCTCGGAAGCCACCTGAAGGAACCACCAAGCCAAAATAATGGCTAAATTCCTACAATGGAATTGTTGGATTCCGGCAAAATGCAGAAGACATCAAGGCACTCCTGCAAAAGCACAAACCATCCTGCTTTTGCATACAGGAGACTTACCTAAGGGCAAATGATGACCCCAGGATGCACAACGTTACTGTCATTCGCAAGGATAGAACTGGGGATGGTCCCGCTCATGGAGGAGTCTCAATCCTTGTGGGCAACCATACCCCCTTTCAGCAATTGCAACTTACTACCAGCATAGAGGCAGTAGCAATTCGAATAACAGTGGGGTTTTTATTAACCGTTTGCTCTATATATTTGCCACCTGGTACTGACATCTGCCAGAAAGACCTTGATGATCTCGTAATGCAGTTGCCTCCCCCTTTCTTACTTCTTGGGGACTTTAATGGACATAACACCCTGTGGGGTAGTGCTAGCATTAATAGAAGGGGACGAGTCATAGAGCGTATGCTCATTGACAATGATCTCTGCCTTCTTAATGTGGGAACAAACACCTTTTTCCACATGCCTACCCGTACGTTTTCTGCCATTGATCTCTCTATCGGCTCGCCTTCTCTTCTCTCGTCACTTACCTGGGAGGTAGAAGGGAACCTGTATGGAAGTGATCACTTCCCCGTGATAACCACCTTAATTACTGGGAGACCTTGTCTTCCTGTCAGGTTACCGCGGTGGAAGTTTGATCAAGCTGATTGGAGTGCCTTTCAACACCTGGCAAAATTTGACAACTCTGCAGTTAGTCAGGAGCCTATCAACGATGCAGTTACGTACATAACAGAAAATATTGTCCATGCAGCTGCAACTACAATTCCAAAAACATCCACCCGGTTTCCTCCCTTTCCAAAACCATGGTGGAATCCAGAATGCACAGCAGCTAAAAAGGCTCAAAACAAGGCTTGGGGGATATTTCGAAGATATCCTACCACAGTCAACCTACTAGCTTTTAAACGTGCCCGAGCCAAAGCACGCTACATCCGCCGTCAGAGTCAAAGGGAATCGTGGATCCGTTTCACATCATCCATTACCCAGACGACCAGCACTAAGGTGGTCTGGGAAAAAATCCGGAAAATGAAGGGAAAATACACAGCATACCCCTCATCGGTCCTTGAATATAATGGATGTACTATTGCAGACTCTACTGCAATAGCCAATGCTCTTGGGGAAACATTTTCTAACATCTCTTCAACATCATCTTACTCCCCAGAGTTTCTGGTCTTAAAGCACAACATTGAAAAACAGGCCCTTAAATTCACATCGAAGGGTTCCCACCCATACAATGGGCCATTTAATATCAATGAGCTGAAGACAGCACTGGCCCGTACAAAGGCTACAGCTGCTGGACCAGACAACATCCATTATGAAATGATCAAACATCTTTCACCAGAATCCATGGACCATGTGCTCCTCCTGTACAACAGAATCTTCCTTGAAGAGCATTTTCCGGATACCTGGCGCAAGGCAACTCTGTTCTTGCTTTTGCTAAGCCAGGAAAGGATCCTATATGTCCAAAAAACTATCGTCCCATTGCTCTGACCAGCTGTCTGTGCAAAATATTGGAGAGAATGGTCAATGCTCGTCTCTTATGGTATTTAGAATCGAACGACCTTCTCTCCTGCTTTCAGTGCGGCTTCCGAAGAAACAGGTCCACACTGGACCACTTAATTAGACTGGAAACATCTATTCGAGATGCTTTCCTAAAAAGAGAACATCTGGTGTCCATCTTCTTTGACATGGAAAAAGCGTACGACACAACTTGGAGATTTGGTATTTTAAAAGACCTTTACAACCTCGGTCTAAGAGGCCACCTTCCAATTTTTATTAAAAATTTTTTATCCTGCCGCTATTTCCAAGTTCGTGTAGGATCCTCCCTCTCGCGGCCCTTTTGCCAAGAGGAGGGGGTACCACAAGGATCTGTCTTAAGTGTCACGCTTTTTGCCATTAAAATAAACTATTTCTGAACAACTTCCTCCAACTATAAACAGTGCACTCTACGTCGATGACTTCAGTATATTTGCTCAATCATGCAATATGAGGGTTATTGAGAGACAACTGCAAAAAGCTATTGACCGTGTTAACATCTGGGCCACGGCCAATGGTTTCAGGTTCTCACCGGAGAAGACCGTTTGCGTCCATTTTTGTCGCAAACGTAACCTCCACCCTGAGCCTGAATTACGACTTGGACAAAGCACCATTCCAGTAGTATCAGAGGCGAAATTCCTGGGACTCATTTTTGACAAAAAGCTGACATTTGTCCAACACATTCGTCAGCTTCGCACAAAGTGCACGAGAGGGCTTAACATCCTCCGCTCTCTCTCTTCTACCTCTTGGGGTGCAGACCGATGCACTCTCCTACGTCTGTACCGCGCACTTGTACGTTCAAAATTAGATTATGGGTCTCAGGTATATGCATCTGCCAGAAATAGCGCTGTTCGTTGGCTTGACCCCATCCATCATCAAGCCATTCGTATTGCTACTGGTGCATTCAGAACATCACCTGTCCAAAGTCTGTATGTCGAAGCAAATGAACCATCCTTATCGCTTCGACGAATGCAGTTGTCTCTACAATATGCCTTCAAGCTGAAGTCGCTGCCAGATCATCCCACGTGGACATCCGTTTTCGAGCCACGATGGGAAAATCTCTACAACACATGACGGACCACTAATCGCCCATTCGGCATTCGTGTCCAAGAGCTACTCAGTGAGCTTAACATCTCGGTAGACAAGGTCGCTCGATCACCGAAGGAGTCCCTTCCACCCTGGCATGCACAAACACCAGCATGTGACTTCTCGCTCAAGATTGCGACGAAGTCTAATACTCCGCCTTCTGTCTACCTGCAGCTCTATTTACAACACCGTGCAGAACATTCTGACTTCTTGCCAGTTTACACAGACGGCTCGAAGTCAGAATCGTATGTGGGATCTGCTGCTGTCTTTCCAAATAATACCATTAATAATACAAATAATCAGAGCAGATACCCCTTGACTGCAGCATTTATACTGCAGAGCTGCATGCCATAGAGTTAGCTCTAGATCACATAAGAAAACACCGTTACCAACGGTGTATTATATATGCCGATTCAGTGAGTGCACTACAGGCTTTATCAGCGATGTCACACATTAACCATCCAACCCTGTCCCGAATTCAGCAGGTAATATACAATCTCTATGGAAGTGGATTCGATATCCGCTTCTGCTGGATCCCCAGTCACATCGGGATTAGAGGAAATGATTTGGCTGACATTGCAGCCAAATCGGCAGCCCTGACGGATAATCTTGACCTGTTGGTCCCCTATACAGACTACAGGCAAGTGATCCGTAGTAACCTATAATCTCAGTGGCAAGATTCGTGGCATCGACTGATTACTACAAACAAACTATGTCGAATTAAGCCTGTGATCCATCCATGGCGGTCCAGCTCACGCAGGGATCGCAAAGAGGAAGTTGTTCTTGCTCAGCTCCGCATAGGACACTGTCATGTTACACACTCCTTTTTGCTGAGGGCTGATGACCCTCCTATGTGTGAGCAATGCTACACCGTTTTATCCGTCCAACACATTTTATGCGATTGTACCAATTTTATAAATGCTCGTTTTAGCGCTTTTACCCATCTGACTGAGCCATATACACTCAGTCAGATTTTAAATGACAACGACAACGTGTCAGCAGTTTTTAAATTTTTAAAATCGATCAATATATATACACTCATATGAAATATAGAATTTGCTTTTATGTATTGATATGTCTGTATATATATATGTATGTATATATATATATATATATATATATATATATATATACACATGCAACTTTAGACGAAGTAACCTTTTTTAAAACTAACAAGTCTAATCTTTTTTTGAATTTTATTCTTTCCATGGCGCATTATAACCTTGCTGTTTTTGCGCCACAAAAATCCAAATCAATCAATCAATCAATCTGATCTACCTAACACTGCCTCAAAATTATCAGCAAGTATTCTTGCACTCTTTCTATTTAAATGTATTCCATTCCTGTAGAAGCATTCCCTACTGTTAACAAGCACAGACCACGATGAGAAAAATTCTACTCCATGATCCTTGCACAATCTCTATAGGGCCGAATTGATTGATATGGCATTCCCATAGTGTGCCTGGGCAGCATTTTTTTTTTTTTTTTAATGAAAACCTCAAGCACGAGAGGCATTAGAACCTATAGTACTTAGTACCATGCATGGGTTGGAGGTTAAGAAGGTGAAAAAAGATATTTGTTGACATTAGACTTGAATTTCTGTAGATTGTAATTTTTAGGAAATATGTACAAAGGAAGGCTCTTCCAGAAAACAGAAGTTGAATGAATAAATGAGCAAGAAGAAAAGTTGGCTCTGTGAGTTTGAACTTGGACAGTAAAAGGATGTTGACCGGTTGCAGAACCTGTTCAGACCGCTTTGGAAGAGAGAGCAGGAATTATAGAAGCCAATTCAGAAGAACAGTGCTCGTGGAAGTATCTATAGAAAAGGTATGCAACAGAAACAGAATGTCGATAACACAGCGAGTGTGGAGAGACTGTCAGAGATGAGTCATTAATTAACCTAACTGCCCTCTTTTGAATGGAATCTAGAAGCCTGAGTGAGGATTTGGGGCACCATCCAAAATGTGGGAACAATATTCTATGGTAGGGCAGATTTGCAATTTATACAGAGCGAAAGTTGTTTGGAAGATAAGTAACACCTAGAGTGAAAGAGAAAACCCAGTTTTTTAGATGCAGAGTAAGCAATATTTGTAATGTGCTTATGCCAAGACAGATTATAAGTCAGGGTAATCCCCAATACAGATATGTTTGTTATTTGGTTTTTAGGAGCATTAGCAACTAAGGCCATATTGCTCCGGGAATATGCGGTGGTCATTCCCCGACCTTTCCGCATCCTCCGTATTTGGTGGTCACGGGCTTGAACCCCGGTCTAATCAAGAAGCGTGTGCTGCGCACTGCTGCTCCTGCAAACCTGGCTACGGAGGCGCCCCAATACAGATATATGATCTTGCCTAGAAATTGGAGTGTCATAGAAAAGTATTGGAGCAGAAGAATCTTTTTTGCAAGATATAAGAGAGGACTGAATTTTTGAATTATTTAATCAATTAAGTTATCTTTGCCCCACTGAAGAATTACCTGGAGATCAGCATTTAAAGAATTGATAGTGGATATTCTTTTAGTTGAAGATGTTTGAGCAGGGCAAGATTTCTCAAACTGGAAGATGGAATGCAAAGTGCTATCATCAGCAAAACTGTGAATTTCTGGTCAATGGAAGAAGGTCGTTAATATACAAGAGGAAAAGAGTGGGAGAAAGAACTGAACCTTGGGGGACACTAGCATTAGTGGAGAAGTTAGAAGAGAGCCATCAACCATCACTTGCAGTGAGTGGTCAGAGAGAAAACTGGATACACAATTACAAAAAACAGTTGGCAAACCTTATGGAAGCTTATTTATGCCAAACTAATAATTTTGATTCATTCAATTATTAGTATTGTTACCTATATGTATTAGTAGGAGAAAATGATGCAAGAAAGCCAGGTTACAAAGCATCATCATCATCAACAACAAAAAAAAGCACCTACAAATTTCACCTTCCCATAACTTCCAAGAAAATCTCATTCTTCCTTGAATTTATTCAAATCGCCAACTTCCACAACAACAGATGAAGTTTATTCCAGCAATCAATGAAACACTTAGCTTAATCCATCCATTCCATTCAGGGTGTTAAACACCTTAGTCAGTTCTTCCTGTTGTGCCTAGTCTCCTCTAGATGCTGCAATTTGCAGAACTTAAGTCTTAATTGGTAAGAGCACCTTTTTGGCATTCAGGATAAGTTGAATGGATTGGTGAAATGGGAAGGGTTTTTTTTTTTTTTTTTTTTTGGCTAATGCTATATAAACTTGCTTTCTTGCATCGTATGCCTCTACTGATGCTAAAGGATAAATTAAATAGACACCAAGTTTTTGTAGTAAGCTCATTTAGTCCTTTAGGGGTTCAAGCCCCTGACTGCTGAATACGGTCGATCTGCCAACCCGCACTGGACCAGCGTGGCAGATTATGGTCCATTTCCCTCAGCATGAATTGTTGAGGAGGCTTCCACCCTGCAGTGGGTTGATAATGGCTGCACTTTACTTTACTTTACCTTACATTTAGTCCTTTGGATGGATTTAATCATATAAATTTTTCATTAATAATTTGCATAACACACTTTTTGTTCCCTTAACCAATATGGTTGCCCTTGAGAGAACAAATATAGATACGTATAATTATAACCCAGTTTAATGTAAAATATACTAAGTAACAGGCAGTAGCTTTTGAGACTAACGAGTCTCTTAATCAACTGAAGTTCAAATACAACGGATAAGTTCAATGAGCTGAGTGAGGCACGTTATTCACGTTTCTCCACCGCCTATGGCTAGAGTCACTTAACATATTAAACAATCCAAAGGCAATAAACCGCCACAAAGGCATACGTCTACACCCCATCCTAGAGACAACCGTTTTAATGCTACATGATCAGTGGAGTAAAAACAGTGCACGTCCGTGCAACAACAATAGCACATGAATAACATGCCTCACTCAGCTCATTGCACTTATCCGTTGTATTTGAACTTCAGTTGATAAAGAGACTCGAAAGCTACTGCCTGTTACTTATTAGTATATTTTACATTAAACTGGGTTATAATTATACGTATCTATATTTGTTCTCTCAACCATGGACCCCAGTACACCAGGCCCATTCGTTACTATGGTTGCCCTTCTTGACATCCATATGCCAATGCTTGAATATTCAACATCTCAGTTAGTAGCAATTATTCTCTTACTACAGACATTCTGAATCACTGTTATTATTTGTTACCATCCTTTGATTGAACAAATTATTTTGTTTAATCAAATTCAAATTGCTTTTAATCATACGAAGTTTTCATTATTTGCATATCAAATATAATATTATTAACAAAATACACACACATACACATATAGTAATACTGGTGAAAAATATTAATTTTTGTTTTCTTGCATTCTTTGGTGTATCTGAAGGTGTTTTTTTTGGTACATTTATCTGTGTAAAGAGTTTATCTTCACGATGTCAATCTGCTGTATTCTGTTGTATCAACTTGACCCTCAGTGGACAGACTGACGTGAAATATTTTATGCTTGGGTCTTTCAGAAAGATTTGTCAGTCGTCCCAGATTTAATTAAAATCAGGCAAGTCAAAACTTAGTAATTTTTTTTCATGAAATTGAGTTATCTTTGTATGTAAACTGAAGAATGTTTTTTACATTCAGGCATTGCTCTAGAACAGTGATTCCAGGGTTTTTTGTTTTAGCCATAAAAATGGCCGTGAGATTTAGCTGGTGACTGCACAATTCCTTTTTTATTAATACATTTATTTTACTGATAACAATGATAGTTAGATGGAGTTTATATGTATATAACATAGGAATAATAATAAAATTCTTAAAGTTGTTGTAAAAACTGTAACTAATAATAAGATATAATTTAAGATCCTCTCCTGAAGTCAGCTGAGAAATGTATATATTTTGAGTTTTGTAGAGCAGTATCATGTAAAATTGTAATACTTTGCTATTAAACTGCAAATATAAAAAAGAATTAAAATATTGGATGGGTGGTCAAACACCTTTGTGATATTTAAGTTTCTAAATTTTCTTTTCATGTGTAACCAAATTATATGAAGAAATAATTATTTTGATATTTATGACAACTGTCTGGTGGCTGCACTTGAGAACAACTGCTCTATTATGATAAATTAGATAGATACCAAGTTTTTGGAGTATGCTTGTTTAGTCCTTGAGATAGATTTAATCATATAAATTTTTCATTTACATAACACACACACACACACACACACACACACACACACACACACACACACACACACACACACACACAATAGTGGTCAACAACATTTATCTTTTTTTTTTTATTTCTTTTATTTAAGTGTATTTGCATATGATTTTGATGATCTGTTATCTGCAGATTTTGATAGCATTCCCTTGAATCAGAGCCGGAACTAGGCAATTGTACGTCTGGGGCAAAAGTGTTATAAGTACGCCCCCATTATATGCACTGAGTCAATTAGTAGTGTAGCTAGGGTCGTTGATGCCCGGGGTCAACATGTCTTCCTGGCGCACCAGATTGTGATAGATAAATCCTTCAGTTTGTGCCCCTGAAGCTCGGTGCCTGGGGGAAATTCCCACTCTGCACCCCCTTGCTGCGCTCTGCAGTCTTTATATATCATTGACAAAACCCCATGACCTGCCCTGGCAGCCTGTCTGCATTGCTCAGAAAACTTCATATCTGCCTGCACAATTACTCCCAGGTCTTTTTCATTTTTTACCACCTTAAGTGTAGTACCACACAGTTGGTACGTTTCTCTGGGGTTACTTCTACCCATATGCAGTACTTTGCATTTGTCAAGGTTAAACTTCAGTTGCCACTTCTTAGCCCATCTGCCCAAATTATCTAGATCCTGTTGCAGTAGCACACTGCCATTACTGTCATTAACAACCCTGCCAACCTTTGTATCATCTGCAAACTTCGACATTATGCCTGATATACCTTCATCAATATCATTGATAAATATACAAAACAACAGTGGACCCAACACCGAACCCTGTGGGACTCCACTAATAACATTAGTCCACGAAGAGCAGCACCCATTGATTACCACCCTCTGTCTTCTCCCACTTAACCATCCTTTTATCCATTGTAGCAACTTACCCTTAATACCATTCTGCTCCAATTTGTACAATAGTCTTTCATGTGCAACAGTGTCAAAAGCTTTCCTGAAATCCAAATAGATGATCTCAAAATTATTTTTTGCATCCAGTTCCTTTGTAACCACATCATAATATCCTATCAAATTCGTCAGACAAGACTTTCCCTTAACAAACCCATGCTGTGTCTGAATTATTGCTGCAGTCTTGTCTAGATGATCCTGCAATGCATCTTTAACCAGTGACTCCATTATTTTACCCGGAACAGAAGTTAAACTAACTGTATATCGCAACACCACCAGATCGCACAGGTCTTTTGAATTGTGTGATACATTTTTATCCTCGAACATCAACATTTGCATTGTTTTCAAGCTGTGTTTAAATTAATGCCTAGATATTCGATTCCATGAGAATTGAATTGGTTGCAATGTCTTTGCTATGAAGTTTCAAACTCTGTGTATTCAACAATACCATTCTGAAACTCACCGAAGCAACTTGATCCCACAATTGTAATGCGGTTGTAGAGAGTGTTTCCAAATGATGGTTATTCAAACGTTTCAATTCAGTTTGAAGATCTTGCATCTTGGATGCATTACAACCGCAAGCATGGTAGAATGTAAAGTAGTCTTTCTGATTTCTGATGTACAGGCCATCGATGCTTCTAACTCTTGACAATGCAATGTATACCAGTTGCTGTTTGAGACTTATCGTAATTGAATAAGATTTCTTTGAAAGTTCCAGCCTGAGATTTATGAACCGTCATGGCGCAAACTTCAGCTAAAGGAAATTGGATTCTTTTGCATATATGCATTTTGCTTTTGAAAGATACTGTGGTCGATGCAGTGGAACCTTGATTATTCAAGATGAATGGGACTGAGACTGCCTTGAAAAATGTAAACCCAACTTTTTTTTCCCCAGTTTCTTACTGTACAGTGTTTATTACATACAGTAATTGCAATAAAAACTATTCACAGACTTAATTTTAGTTTTATTAACCTTCTGATGGTAACTCTGGATAAAGTATGCCAGAGCCATTTTTAATAATTTAAACCAGGGGTGGGCAACCTTTATAAATGGTGGGGCAAATGAAATGCCTGTGAGATACAAGTGGGCCAAAATTTTTTTTAGCTTTCCATTATTTTTAGGATTATTAAAATAGTGTATAATGAAAAAACTGTCATAAATAGTTATGTCATTTATTGTAATATTTATACATATATGTACAGTACATATAATTAATTTTATTAATAAGAAAAACAAAACACAAATTCAAGATAAAATTACAGAGCTATAATTATAGTATCAAAATACAAATACAATTCCAGTAACAAAAATTGCAATATTTTATTTTTATAATTTTTAATGATAGATTTATACTGTTTATTTTTATCACTGAATCGATATCTGGATCTATATTTGTCATAGAAATGTGCAGAGTATTTTCTAAATTTCCATCAGAAATCCATTAATTCCAAAATATATAATATATTTTGAAAACTACTGTAGGCCAGAGGTTGCCCACCCCTGATTTAAACAAAATCTATGCAAGTGACATCAGTGCCAATTTATGAATTCCTCAGTTGTGTTTCTGGCTGATCATTAGCATTTTAGCATTAGCAAAGGCACATGATGTAAGAAAGCAACATTACATAGCATCAGCCAAAAAAAAAAAAAAAACCCTTATTTCACCCATCCACTTGCTCCAAATGTTTGTCAAGTTCTGCTTTGAATCTATTTAAGCTATCAACTTCAACGACAGATGGAAGTTTGTTCCAGCAATCAACCACCCGCTGGCTAAAGGCAAACTTCCGCACATCTATCCTACAACCGTTTTTCCTCAATTTAAATTTATGCCCCCTCAGGTGATTAATCTCAGCAAGAGAAATAATCCCATCCGCATTGAGCATGCTCAAACCATTCAAGACTTTATACACCTCACTCAGATCACCTCGCAGGTACCTAGTCTCCAGACTGTAATTTGCAAAACTTAAGCCTTTCTTCGTACGAGCAGCCCTTTGTTCCATTCACTAATCTTGTTGCCCTTCTCTGTACCATCAGTCCTTGTATAGCACAATAGTTGTGTTCCTAGAAACCCTCGTGCAATGCAAAATCGTGCAATATAAACAACAGGCCCTGTGGGAAAAATAGGGTTAGGTGCCGACCACCTAAGATTGAACACACATTTGTAACCAAAACATTACCAAATTCAAGATAAAATTACAGTGCTATAATTATAGTATCAAAATACTATAATTACTATAGAGGGTGCTGACTGTCTTTAAAAATTACAGCTGTGAATTACAGGCTCTGAAAAAGCAATGTGTTTCCCTTTTTATTTACCTAATTGTTATTTTATATTGTACTTTATACACAGTCTTATAGTTATAGTTACGCTGGTTATTTTTATTTTTAATTTATATAAAGAGTTTTTGTAGATTACTTCTTAATATACATAAAACCGTTATTTTGTTTGAATCTTGCAGCCATTGTTTTTGTATAGAGTGGTAGGGAATTCAAATTTTTAATTGTGGTAACTAGGTAGCTCTAACGTAGTATTCACAATTAATTAATTAAATTTATTTATCTTATTAATTTAAAATATCATGCCCCAGA
Organism: Mastigoproctus giganteus; assembly: GCF_048544385.1. Classification (NCBI taxonomy): domain Eukaryota; kingdom Metazoa; phylum Arthropoda; class Arachnida; order Uropygi; family Thelyphonidae; genus Mastigoproctus; species Mastigoproctus giganteus. The sequence goes on from NC_143581.1 coordinate 8,722,687, forward strand.
CTAGAGCAGCAAAGCAATAGGCACAAAGTGGCAGGAGTGCTGTGACTTGGGGGAGAACTGAGGGGGTCGATTCTCCAACGCATCACAGCCTAAAAAAATGTGCAACTTGTGAAATGTTTGCCGAACTCTCTGGAACCGAACATGATCTAGCCAAGGAGGATGTCTTTGTCTGTGCCAGTTGCAGAGAGTGTCTATAAATTAGGCATCAACTCAGCATTCTACTGGGCATCTATGAGAGCTTGAGGTGTAGGGTAGATGCCCTCAAAGAAATTGAGGGGCCAATCAAGCTCTCAGCTGCCCAACTCAATGCCACAGCTCACTCCTGGGCATCGGGCAACACAACGGAAGTCTCCAAGGCAGAATGCATTGGTCCCAAAGGAATAGCTATTGTTGGTGACTCTGTTGTCAGGGAGATGGGGAATATATTGTGTAAAAAGGATAGATGGAACAGGACCAGGGTATGTATGCCAGGGGAAAAAGTTGATGACATTGTAAAGCATATATCATCTTTTAAGGACACAAAAGGTGATATTGTTGTACACGTTGGCACCAATGACATTAAGAGTAGGAGATCTGCAGATTTACTTAACAAGTACAGGTCAATGTTGCAAAAAAGTCGTGAGTTAGAGTTAAATTTGAAAGTGTCTGCAATTCTGCCCAGACACGATAGGAGGGAGTACTTGATGAGAACCTTGTCGGTCAATTTGGCCCTGAAGGGAATGTGCAAGGCTGAAGGGGTAGAATTTTTTTCAGAGTGGTCTGCGCTTGTTAACAGGAGAGACTGCTTCTACAGTAATGAGATACACTTAAATAGAAAGGGTGCAAGAATATTTGCTGATGCTATCGAGGCATTGTTAGGTGGGTCGGAAAACTGCTAGCTTGGGGGGGGGATTCACAGACTAAAAGGTTAAAAGTAGCCGCAGGCAGAGGTGAAGGTGATTCTTTCACAACTTCTATTAGAATAAGTAGCAACCTGGAGTGAGGGGTGCTGGGGGTTTCAGGGACTGATGGCAGTCATCGTGAAACAGGTGGGTATATGGGATGTGTCACGGTAACTAGGAATACGAATAGGTGCATGTATGCTTGCATGCATACCAATGCTAGAAATATAGTAAATAAATTTGATGAATTTGAAGTGTTGGTCAAGACATCAAAGGCGGATATTGTTGAGATATCAGTGTCACACTGAAATTAGGACTGCAGAATTGGAATTTGGGGAATACAATGTGTACAGAAAGGATAGACAGGATAGAAAGGGAGGAGGTATCATGCTGTTAATTAAGAAAAAAAAATCAAAGGAAGTGCATCCAGTTGATATAGAAGAACAGTGCACTGTTGAGTCAGTTTAGTGTGACATAAGCACTGCGAAAGCAAAAATAAGAGTAGGAGTGTGTTATAGGCCTAATGACACGAATGAGTACAATGAACAATTGTACAGAGAAATAGTGGGCTAGTAAATCAGAATGTTTTATAATGGGGGATTTTAACTTTCCAGATATTGACTGGAACTTGTGGTTTGGTCACTCACACACTAGTTAAGACTTTTGTGGATTTATTGGATGATTGTTTTCTGCAGCAGCATGTTTGAGAGGCAACCAGAGAGGGTAATACTCTTGATCTGGTTATCAGCAGTGATCATTCGTGAATTAAGAATTTGCAGATAAAGGAACCACTAGGTGGCAGTGATCACAGTGTACTGATGTGAGATTTACTTAAAGATATAATTGCCATCAGGGGTAAAGGAAAGTGTTTTTGCTTCCGTAAAGGTGAGTACAGTGGTCTCAGACAGTTTTAAATTCTGTACAGTGGGATCAACTGACGATGTTACCAACAGTAAATTCTAAGTGGGAAGCATTCAAGGAATTAATCATGGAAGCTACTAAAAGTTTCATACCTATTAAGAAATATTGTTCAAGGTTTTGGCCTAAATGGTTATCAAATGAACTAATGAGACTCGTGACAGAGAAGAAAAATGCATGGGATGCATATAAATTATCAAGCAACTCAGAAGCCTATGACAGATATAAGCTAGTCTGTAATCAGGTCACAAAAGAGGTTAGGCAGGCGAAGGCAGATTACGAGAAATCTTAGGCAAAGGATGCTAAGAAAAACAGCAAGGATTTCTTTACTTATATAAACTCTAAAAGGAAGGGGATGAATCTAATTGGTGCACTTGATATCGATGATTCGACTGTTGATGATCCTGCTCAGATAGCAAACAAACTGAATGAATATTTTGCATCTACATTTACACATGAGGTGTTCGAAATTGGCAGATGGTTATCAAATTGTAGCAGGATGCTTAATGATTTTGTAATAACTGAGAGCAAAGTGGAGGAGAAATTGTTGAAGTTAAACCTAAGAAAGGCACCTGGGGGGAGGGGGGGATGAATCCAGTTATATTAAAGGAGGCGGCAAAGCATCTAAGCAAATCCTTAGCCATAATTATGAGAGCATCCTTGGACTCAGGGGAGGTCCCCACAGACTGGAAATGTATCCCCAATTCACAAACGGGGATTGAAGAGTGACACGAGTAATTACAGACCAGTTAGTATAACTTCTGTTCTGGGTAAAATAATGGAGTGACTGGTTAAAGATGCATTGCAGGATCATCTAGACAAGACTGCAGCAATAATTCAGACAGCATGGGTTTGTTAAGGGAAAGTCTTGTCTGAAAAATTTGATAGGATAATGTGGTTACAAAGGAACTGGATGCAAAAAATAATTTTGATATCATAAATTTGGATTTCAGGAAAGCTTTTGACACTGTTGCGCATGAAAGACTATTGTACAAATTGGAGCAGAATGTTATTAAGGGTAAGTTGCTACAATGGATAAAAGGATGGTTGAGTGGGAGAAGACAGAGTGGTAATCAAAGGATACTGCTCTTCATGGACTAATGTTATTAGTGGGGTCCCACAGGTTTCGGTGTTGGGTCCACTGTTTTGTATATTTATCAATGATATTGATGAAGGTATATCAGGCTTAGTGTCTAAGTTTGATACAAAGGATGGCAGGGTTGTTAATGACAGTAATGGCAGTGTGCTACTGCAATAGGATCTAGAAAATTTGGGCAGATGGGTTAAGAAGTGGCAACTGAAGTTTAACCTTGACAAATGCAAAGTACTGCATATAGGTAGAAGTAACCCCAGAGAAATGTACCAACTGTGTGGTACTACACTTCAGATGGTAGAAAATGAAAAAGACCTGGGAGTAATTGTGCAGTCAGATGTGAAGTTTACTGAGAAATGCAGACAGGCTGCCAGGGCAGGTCATGGGGTTTTGTCAATGATATATAGGAATTTTGCTAGCAGGGAAAAGGAGATGATTTTCCCTCTGTATAAGGGAATGGTCTGGCCATGCTTTAAGTACTGCGTGCAGTTCTAGAGGCCTCATTTTAGGAAGGATGTAGATTTGCTTGAGCGTGTACAGAGAAGGGCAGCAAGGTTGGTGAAAGGAATTAAGGGATCCTCTTGCCAAGAGAGGCTTAAGTTCTGCAAATTGCATTGGCTGGAGACTAGGCACCTGCAAGGTGATCTGATTGAGGTGTATAAGGCCTTGAATTAGTTGAGCCCGCTGAATTCTGATGGGATCCTTCCACTTGTTCAGATTACGAACCTAAGGGGGCATAAATTCAAATTAAGAAAAGACAGATGTAGAATAGATGTGCGGATTTTTGCCTGGTGAATGTAGATGCGAAATACTCATTTAGTTTGTTAGCCACCTGAGCAGGATCCTCAACTGTTGAACCATCAATGTCCAGTGGACCAATCTGATTCATCCCCTTCCTTCTAGAGTTTACATAAGTAAAGAACTCTTTGCTGTTTTTCTTTGCATCCTTTGCCAAAGATTTTTCGTAATCTGCTTTCACCTGCCTAACCTCCTTTTGTAACTTGGTTACAGACCAGCTTATATCTATCATAGGCTTCCGTGTCACCTGGTAATTTCTATGCATCCCATGCATTTTTCTTCTCTGCCACATGTCTAATTAGTTCATATGAAATCTGTTTAGGCCTAAATCTTGAACAATATTTCTTTGTTGGCATGAAAAGCCTAGTAGCTTCCAAGATTAATTCTTTGAATGCTTCCCATTTTGAATTTGCTGTTGGTAACATCATCAGTTGGTTCCACCGTATAGAATTTAAATACTGTCTCAGACCACCGTAGTCACCTTTACAAAAGCAAAAACTCTTCCCTTTACCCTTGATGGTAGTTACCTTTATGAGTAAATCCCTCTTCAGCACACTGTGATCACTGCCACCTAGTGGTTCTTTTATCTGCAGATTCTTGATGCATGAAGAATCATTACTGATAATCAGATCAAGAGTATTACTCCCTCTAGTTGCCTCCCGAACATGCTGCTGTAGAAAACAATCATCCAATAAATCCACAAAAGCCTTGCTAGTGTGTGAGTGACCAACCCACAAATTCCAGTCAATATCCAGGAAATTAAAATCCTCCATTAAAAGACACTCTAATTTACTGGCCCACTCTATTTCTCTGCACAATTAGAGTTGGTGTGTGTTATAGGCCTAATGAATCTGATGAGTGTAATACTCATCAGTTTCATTAGGCCCATAACACACACCTACTCTAATTTTTCCTTTCCCAATGCTTATGTCACACCAAACAAGCTGAACATTGCATTGTCCACCCACATCAATTGGGTGCACTTCCTTAGGTTTTATGTGTTTCTTAACTAACAGCCTAACCCCTCCTTCCTTCCTGTCCTGTGTATCCTTTCTGTACACATTGTACTCCCCAAATTCCAGTTCTGCACTGCTTATGTATGTGTGACACCATGTCTCTGATATCCCAACAGGATCTCCCTTTGATGTCATGACTAGCACTTCAAGCTCATCGAATTTATTAACTATACTCCTAGCATTGGTGTACATGCAAGTATACATGCACCTCTTTCTACTCTTAGTTACCCTAATACAGCCCATATATTTACTTGTTCCACTATGATTCCCAGCAATCCTGGAAATTCCGATTGCCTTGCTTTCCAGGCTGCTGCTCAATTCAATTGCATTTCAATAGAAGTAGTGCAAGAATCACTTTTACCTCTATTAGCGGCTACTGTTAATCTATTAGTCCGTGTATCCCCCCAAGCTAGCAGTTTTCCGGCCCACCTAACTCTGCCTTGATAGCATCAGCAAATATTCTTGCACCCTTTCTATTTAAGTGTATCCCATCCCTGTAGAAGCAGTCTCTCCTGTTAACAAGCACAGACCAGGCTAAGAAAAATTCTACCCCTTGAGCCTTGCACCATCTCTCCAGGGCCGAATTGATCGACAAGGCTCTCATTATATACTCCCTCCTATCGTGTCTGGGCAGAATTGCAGACACTTTCAAATTCAACCCCATCATCATGAATTATTTTGTTATTGAAGTTTGGACATAACAAAAATAAAACCCAAGCATTTTCTTAAGCCTGTTCATGCATATTAATTAACTCATATTGAAAAACAAGAAATTTAAAATTAGCTGTATCTTTCCTGTCCAATTACTGAAGTGTACTAACATCTTGTTTGATCCATGTCTTCCAAAACAGAAGCACTCAGTTGTTTCAGATGTTTACATTTCCCATTGTTGACATTCACTGCAGCAATCAGGATATTCAGTTTTAATTTCTTTCAAGTTTTTTTTGGCAACAGTAAAGATGCCCAAGTGTGGGTGTTTTTCAACATGTGAAAAAAATATATATATTTTAAAAAAATCAGGAGATATTTAAAAAAAATAAATAATAATGAAAAATGTGCTTTTAATATAAAAGTTTTGATATTTTACAATTGTATTTATAAAAGATTGAAAATAAAGGATGGCATCAAAAACTGCCCAATGTTAAATTTTTTATGTTAATTTTAAGGTTGTGAAATGGCATACCTGATCTCAAGGTATGTTAGAAGCAAATTTGCCTGTCTCTTAGATGGTTAAAAAAATACAGTACGGTAGTATGTGTAAAAGCGTGCATATATATAGTGCACTAAGCGATTAATTTGCAATTTTATTCTCTTTGCATTTAATAAGATTGTTTAAAAACGAAGTTATTAATTTACCTGCTAAATAATCTTCCTTTTTTTTATATTATGCTGTAATTATTTATGTAGTACATTATCTAACGCTGTATTTAACTGCAAAGCATTCTGGTTGTTTAACTTCCAAGAAAAGTTTCCAAAACATTAAGTTAGCAATTTCAGCAGATACGTGACTGATCTTTGTATCTGAATGTCAGTTACTATTTTCTAGTTTGAGCATTTGAGAGTTCATTGGCTACACACTCTTATGTAAAAATTGAAAAGGTCATACTGTACTATCTTTTGCTTTTTTTTTTAATAAAAAATTTTTATTTTTTATTTTGGTTGGCCAGCTCTTGGCTAATAGGCACCTCAGATATAATAGAAGCTTGGATAACCATTTACAGATCCTACTGTAAATGTTTCTATGTTGATTATCACCTTATGGGGATTGCTTGCAGCCTTGTGATAGTTGAAGTATCATTAGCAAGATTCTGTCTAGGTCAAGATTTGGGCCACATTTGTAACTGGGTTAGGTTGAATAGTTAGATTAGCGGAGATACCATGATACAGTTGTTGGGGTAATAAACCTAGGGACAGCAGCTTAAGTTCAAGACCTGTAGTGCAGCATTTCCCAAACTGGGGTCCATAGACCCGTTCTAGAGGGTCTGAGAAATGTTCAGAAGGGGTATTAAGTAATATGTTTGTTTGTTTATATATATAGGGGTCCACAAACAATTTTTTTTTTTTTTTTTTTTTTTTTTTTGAAGGGGTTTGTTGATCTCAGCAGTTTGGTGAGATAGTAGATTTTTATATACCAGGATATGTGATAATGGTTTGTTAAGTGAAGATATTAGAATTATGTCAGGTTGGTTTGAATTCTTTGAATTTTTATGAGTGATTTCCCATGTGATAGTATAGGAAGTGATAAGCCAAATGTGGGATGTTTTCAATTTTGAATGATGCTATGATATATATATATGTGTGTGTATATATATATATATATATATATATACATACAAGTATAGGAAGGTTATTCAAAAAAAGGTTTCCAGAGTGGGTGTAATTTTTTTTGAACACTGTGAATTTTTGGAGTCTTCTCTGTGGTCAGTGTTATTTGTTTATCTATGTACATTGGCAGATAGGGTTATGTTTTTTCATGTATCAGTTGTGTAGGGTAAGCTGGGCAGGTGATGCCTGTTTTGTTTATTTTAATCACTAAAGTGTGATAATTGAAAAGTAATGAGCACTGTACAAATGGAAAAGCAAACAAAAACAAAATTAAAACAGCTGGTGAAATGTTTGATAACTTCAAAATTTCTTACACTGCCGATGATGACGTGGACTGCTAACAAGATTTAGGTGCATTTGCAGATGTGTAAAGCATCTATTATCTTCACCATGTTCATCTATGTGCCTACAATAACTTGATTCCCAGTGACTAATTCTCATGAAATTTAATATTTGGCTCCTTTTGAAGATTTGTTGAGTCATCTCTAATTTTTTTTTTTTTTTTAAATTAGAGCAAAATCTGACATTTTTCAGACGTTTGGGAATTACTTGAAAGTAAAGGCAGTCTTTTACCATATTTTCAGTGTTTTGTTGTTACTTGTCAGTATTTTAGGTACAACTTCAATTTCATCCTCCCCTTTCACATACACAGAAATATTGCTTTAAATTTGGAATAGCAGTTCCAAACCTTTTCATAATTTCACGACTCATTTAAATTTTTCTTTTGGCCAGTGGTGTGCTGCCAGTTTGATAACTAGGGGCTCACTCAAGAAGGATTTCAACTTAGGGTCCATAGTTAAAATAGTCTTTTAAATTTTATCAGACATTTTTAACAATGGTTTCAGATAATCCTCAAAAATTTAACTAAGGGGCTTGTGCAAACAATTTTGCCCCCCTCCCCAAAAAAAAGACTTCCCAGGGCTGTGACGTACTATACCATTGATATTTAGTGGCCAAGAGGAGGAAGAAGACAGCATACTAATAAAAGTCTTCTGGGAAAACCATTATGCAGTAATCTTGAGTTGCTTGATGAGAGATGAAAATACCATTTTTCATTTTTAGCATTAAATTCATATAATGTCAGTTTCTCAAAACAACCAGTGTCAATCATTCAGCCTGATTATAATATTGAACAGGCTATTGAAAATTAAATTTTGTAAAAAAGAGTAAATTTTTGAATTTCTCTACACAATTAACTTTTATCTATATGTTAAATTAATTGTAAATGATATAGAAATATTATGTAGAGTTAGAGAATTAAAGTATGTAAATTGCTGTGAGAGATATAAAGAAAAAATATTAAATTCTGTAAAGTCTGTACCGAACCCTGAAATAGATGAATTGGCATCATTTTAGTTATATCTCTTATTGTGAAAACCTTCACAACGAGTTGCCCTGATATTGAACTACCTCGAATAAGCAACACTTCACCAATGGAGAAGACTAATGTTACTTATTCTTGGCAGATATTAGCCTATTGAAGAGAGGCAAATAAGCCTTGAAATGGTGCCGTCTGGGTGGTGGCATCCGCCAAGAATAAGTAACGTTAGTCTTCTCCATTAGTGAAGTGTTGCTTATTCGAGTTAGTTCAATATCAGGGCAACTTGCAACTTGTGAAGGTTTTCACAATAAGAGATGTAACTAACATGATGCAATTGCACTAACCTGTCCATTTAGTAAATCTTTCTGTAGTTCGACACTTTAACCAGCAAGTCTTATTCTGTAAAGTACCATATAAGGCTTAAAGAGTGAAGTGAACTTGATGCAAGCTGAGAGTGCAAACTGCACTTAACTGAGCTGAGCAAGAAACTACTCAGTTCAGCTAAGCAAAGGAGAAAAGATAAATTATAAATAATATATTAACTGTTACTAGTGTACGCAGTAGCGCTGTGTTCCTATGTGCTTCCAGTAAGCAGAATAAAATTTGCTGCCCTAAATGTTGAATACTGATAAGCGTTAACCAATCAGAAAACAATATCAAAAGAAATTTCGGTACCCACTCGCAGCAGTCCTGAGTGTACCAAAGCAACATAAATGAAAAGCATGAAAAATAAGTTATCAGCTCACTCCTGATGTATGACCATCCTGCATGCAAGCAAAGTTAAAAATCATAATGTTTTCAAAAATGAACGGTTTTGTAATATTTGTTTTTTCTGTGATCAATGAAAAAAGAATAAATATTTTCAATATTAACATTGAATAAGCAGTTAATAACAAAATGCTCTCCAGATAACTTTAATTTTTGGTGTGGCATTTTAGTAGCGACAAATGATGCAAGAAAGCAAGCTTGTACAGAAAATTCCTCCTTGAATTTATTCACGCTATCCACTTCCACAATGACAGATAGAAGTTGTTTCCAGCGATCAACTACTTGCTGGCAAAAGGCAAACTTCCGCACATCTATTCTACAACCATCCTTCCTCAATTTGAGTTTAATCCATTCAAAGCCTTAAAATACTTGAATCGTATCACCTCGCAGGGGCCTAGTCTCCAGATGCTGCAATTTGCAAAACAAACTTTTTTGGTAAGAGTACCCCTTTGTTCCCTCTCACAAATCTTGTTGCCCTTCTTTGTATCCTTTTCTGGAGCTCTATATCCTTCCTTAAATGAGGCTGCTAGACCTGTATGTAGTAGTCAAGATGTGGCCTAATCACGTTGTACAATTGGATGATCACCTCATTATCCCTGCTAGCAAAGTTCCTGTATATCATTGACTAAATCCCATGAGCTATTCTGGCAGCCTGTTTGCACTGGTCAGAGAACTTTATATCTAACTGCACAATTACCGAGGTCCTCTACATTTTTCACTACACTGAGTGTAGTAACACACAGTTGGTATGTTACTCTGGGATTACTGCTACCTATATGCAGTACTTTGCATCCGTCAATGTTAAACTTCAAGTGCCATTTCTGAGCCCAACTGCCTAATTTTATATAGATCTTGTTGCAGTAGCATACTATCACTATTGTCATTAATCACCCTGCCTAACTTTGTATTATCTGCAAACTTAGACATTAAATCTGATATACCTTAATCAATATCATTAATAAATAATAATTTAATAATAATAAAAAGAAGAAAACAATTGACCCAGCACCAAACCCTTGGGCACTTTACTAATAACAGTAGTCCATGAAGAGCAGTGTCCATTGGTTACCACTCTGTCTTCTTCCACGCAACCATCTCTTTATACATAGCAGTAACTTGCCTTTAGTGCCACACTGCCTCTAATTTGTACAGCTGTCTTTTATGTGCAACAGTATCAAAAGCTTTCCTGAAATCCTAAAGAATTCCTCACTGTCTCCGAGCATTGTAGACTGGCTGCAAGGAGGGGCCCATGGTGTCCTATCGACGATCTATCGAACAATTGCTAGTAGAGATAAGGATGTCATAATCCCATTATATAAGGCTATTATTAGACCATACTTGGAATACTGTGTTCAAGTATGGAGACTGCACCTAAAGAAAGACATTGTGCTTCTTGAAAGGGTCCAAAGATGGGTAACTCGCCTGGTGAGATCAGCAAAAGGACATCCATTTGAGGAAAGACTTCGAATATGTGAGTTGCAGAGCTTGAAAAATAGGCACCTTAGAAGAGACTTGATTGAGGTGTTTAAAGTTCTGAGAGGCATAAGCTAAATGAATTAGGATGAAATTTCCAAGGTTATAAATGATTCTAGAACTGGGGCCATAATTTCAAGTTACAGGGGGGAGATGTTTAGACTGGATTGCAGGAAGTTTTGTTTTAGCCAGCAAGTTATAAAGTGCTGGAATAAGTTACCTACATGGGTAGTAAAGGCTACAGTCTGAGGAAATTCAGAGTAAGGGAGGAGGGAAATGCATAGGTTGTCCATTTCCTTTTATACTCTTATTAATTTTTATTATTATATATATTTTTTAAATTTTCTTCTTATTAATTTGTTTTTATTCTTATTATTTTATTTTATGTATTTTTTTTATTTTATTTTATTTTATTATTATTATTTATTTATTTTTGGCTGGTGTAGCATAAGCCATAGGCTTCCTTGCACCATATGGCCATTACTAATACTAATCCAAGTATATGATATAAAAATTATTTTTTGCATCCAGTTCCTTTGTGACTGCATCATAGTATATCCAATGAAACTGGTCAGATTAGATTTTCCCTTAATAAACCCATGGTGTATCTGAAGTATAACTGCCGCTTGTTTATATGGTCCTGCATTTCTTCTTTAACCAGTGACTCTTATTTTCCCTGGAACAGGAGTAAGCTAACAGTTTTGTAATTACTCATGTCATTCCTTTCTGAATTGGGGATACATTCCCACATCTCCAGTCCATGGGTACTTCCTGAATCTGAGGATGCTCTCATAATTATGGCTAAGATTTTGCTTACCTCCTTTGCAGCCTCCCTTAATATAATTGGATAAATCCCATGCACCTCAGATGCCTTTCTTATCAATTTCCCTTCCACTTTGCTCTCAGTTATTACAAAATCATGTTAATTCTTTAGGGAAGTGGATGCCACATTTGATAAAAGCTTCAAACATCCACTTCCCTAAAGAATTCCTCATGTGTGAATGTAGATGCAAAATATGTTCAGCTTGCTCAGCAAACTGAGCACAATTATCAAAAATTAAACCATCAATTGGACCTATGTGATTGATCCCCTTCCTTGTAGTGTTTACATAAGAACTCTGCCCTTTTTCTTTGCATCGTTTGCAAAGAAAAAGGGCAGAATTCTCATAATCAGCCTTAGTTTGGCTAATCTTCTTTGTGACATGATTAAAGACTAGTTTATATCTACCATAAGCTTCTGTATCATCTGATAATTTATATGCATCCCAAGCATTTTCTTCTCTGCCATGAGTTTCATTAGTTCATCTGACATCCATTTAGGTCTAAGCTTTGAATAGTATTTCTTAGTTGGTATGAAAAGCCTATTAACTTTATGATGATTTTCCTGAATTTTTCCCAATTAGAATTGCCAGATAGAAATATCATCAGTTGGTCGCACTGTATATTTTGAAACTGTCTGAGACCACTGTAGTCACCTTTATGAAAGCAAAAACCCATCCCTTTACCCTTGATACAGTACTAGGTTGTAATCTGTTTCAGAGTAAACTAAAAGCACTTTTAAGTAGACATTTGAATCTTAGATATCTACAAATTTTTTTGAATTTAAAACAATTGACTTTTGAATCTATGACTCATTGTTTTTGTCATCCTAGAAAGAGAAATTATACATCCATTATTAAATCTGCACTACCCTACCCTTATATGCCCCTAAACTCTTCAATCAGTTGATCACACAAATTAGTATTAGCAATGGCCATATGGTGCAAGGATACCTATGGCTTATGCTGCACCAGTCAAGAAAAAAAAAATAATAAAAAAAATAATAAGAAGAAAATTAAAAAAAAAAAATAATAGAAAATAGAGAAAAAAGGAAATATACAACCAGTGCATTTCCCTCCTCTCGTAGGTAATTAATTATCCAACTGACCTTTGAATTTCCCCAAACGTCAGCCTCTACCACCCACGTAGGTAACTTATTCCAGTAATTTATAACTCTCTGACTAAAATAATTTCCTGCAATCCAGTCTAAACATCTCAACCTTAACTTGAAATTATGGCCCCTGGTTCTAGAATCATTTATAACTGTGAAAATTCTGCCCTCATTCATTTGGGCCTTCCTTGCAACCAGTTTACAATGCTCGGAGAACTTCATGTCTGACTGTATCATAATTCCCAAGTCCCTTTCCTCCACTACTGGCTTTAGCTCAACTCCATGAAGTGTATAAGTTATTTTGGGGTTACTTTTCCCTAGGTGTATTACCTTACATGTAGCTGCAATTTTTCTGACCATCCCTGAAGGTCACTCTGCAGAAGCTGTACTTGGCGGTGATCGTTAACTACTCTACTAATCTTTACATCATCTGCAAATTTAGATATCACGCTCTCTATCCCTTCGTTGATGTAATTTATGAAAATCAAAAACAACAGTGGTCTTAACACTGATCCTTGGGGAACCCTACTTCTTACATCAACCCAATCTGATGAATAACCATTTATCACAACCCTCTGCCTCCTGCCCTGAAGCCACCCGGCTATCCATCTAAGGATTTTCCCTGTGATTCCAACCTGTTCCAATTTATAAACTAACTGCTCATGTGGGATTGAGTCAAATGCTTTGCTGAAATCCAAATAAACAATGTCTAAATTATTCCCTAAGTCCAGCTCTTGAGTGACCCAGTCAAAATAGCTAACCAGATTAGTTAAACACTATTTTCCCTTTACAAAACCCGTGCTGAACATCCTTCAGAATTCCATTTCTATCTAAATGAATTCCACCCTTGATCATTGTCTCCATAATTTTCCCTACTACTGAAGTTAGACTAACTGGCCAGTAATTTCCCACTTCACTCTTAGAACCACCCTTTTGTATTGGAGATACATTGGCACTTTTCCAATCCAATGGAATCACTCCAGAGTCCAGTGATGCTCACATAATTAGCCTTGATTGTTCAATGTACTCACTTGCCGCCTCCCTTAAGATTAGTTCCAAACTTGGTATACTTTTCTTATGGAACTGGAGTTTCTTCTTGTATCTCTTTGCATCCAGAACTACTTTTGTTGTTTGTACTTTTTTCAGTTGATATTTTTCATGAGATGATGCCACCATATGCAGTATTCAGGGTTAGGTTTGTTTACTGATTTCTCCAGTGGAATAATTACATTACCTCTTTTACCTATCATTACCTCTTTATACTAGCCAAATTCCTATGCAACTGTAGTGTACTGTTGAGAGAAATTTTCTAGAGTGTATTATAGTCCCCACCAGGTTTTTTCATTGTCAGCAGTATTAAGCATATTCTCCCCTCCAGTTGATAATGGGAGTATTGTGCAGAATCTTGCATTTACTAGCATTAAAGTTTAATTGCCATTTTCAAGATCAATTGCATAATTAAAGTAAATTTGTTTACTAGGCATGCAGTGAAGCACTCAGTTTTGTATTATATGCATTATAGTTGCTATTAAAGTTGATGTATCAAATACATTCAAAAAGTTACAAGAAATGTAATAAATCTCCTGGAGATGGGACAAGGGTACTTGAAACATGTCATCTGATGTTGTCTATTCTTATTTGTAAATAGCATGTAAGTTCTGACATGTTTAGAAGTTAATATATGGCTGGTCAATATGGTGCCTTAAATTCTGATTTTAACTTGTGGCAGCAGTGAAATATTGGTAATTAAGCTGCATGCTGACATAAATTTTTGTGCTATTAAAGAAAAGTCCCTATCTGAAATTCTTGCAGTGTTGCAAATTCTTGCAGTGTTGCAAATTCTTGCAAGTAAGCATTTGGTGCTTTCTACAACATTTCAAGCAAAAGAATTCTGAACATATTGGCAACATATATCTATGTTTTATTTGAGTTGGGCCGTTTAAGAAGTCCAACTTTATTGTGTATACTGTTATATTGAAATGCATTAAAATACAGTAAATACCTGGACTCCCACTCTAAAGGCACTTGTTATATTTCATAACATAGCTGTGGACAGATGGGCAATGTGGAGAATTACACAGAGGACTGTTTAATAATGGACTGGTAATAAATGAAAAATTTTAAAAATAACAGAGCAAGCCACCAGTAAATAAGTTGATTAGAAATATTCCATATACAAATTTGTGCCCATCCAAATGATGATGTATGTATATTATGAGTTGTACAGTGTTTACTCATTTCTAAACTTAGGAGTATATTTTATTAATATTGATATAACAGTAAAATGGCATTTCTTTTCTACATAATTTTTCATTTATGCATAAAACTATATATTTTTAATTAGTATTGCATTTAATTTTTTTCCATTATATGTTTATTGTAAAGAAGTGTATAGTAATTTCAACAATAAAAAAAAAAACACGTTTTGAAAGTTAATAACATTGTTTATTGTAAATATGTATCTACTTGGTTATTGAAAGTAACTTTGAAAGTAAGTGATAATACTATAATTTTCACTTGCTGTTAATACAGAATTTGATATATATGAAGTATTGTCTGTATGTCTTTTTATTTATATATATTTATTGTATTTTTATTTAGACTTGACAAGTTATACTTCCACTAGGAAATATGGTAAGTATTTAGCATTGCATATTTTTTACAAATATTTTACAAATCATCAGGAAAATATTAAAAACTAAATATACATTGCAAAACTAGTTTTCTAGAGATTATTTGATGTGGTATATGGCTGTTAAACAGTGAGCTTAAGCAGATAGTTTTTCTTTTTATTATTATTATTATTTGTTATTATGTATTTAATATAGTTTGTTTTTTATTCTTTGTTACTTTAAAAATCAGTTAATAGCAAAATGACATGTACTTCCACTGCTTTATTCTTTGTCATCAAGTAGAATGCATATTTTATGATTTGGAAAGGGAAAAGAAACGAAAATTAAAAATAAAATAGTTGAAGAATATTAATAGTATCACTTATATTCTTGTATACTAACAAAGGAAAAATGTGAGGTTTGTACTAGAAAGGCCAAAAGGTTTTTTTTTTTTTTTTTTGTTAATGTTATTGATCAGTCTAAGGATTCTGAGCCAGTGCTGTTTTATACAAATGGCACTACCTCATAATTGTCTTAAAAATAAGATACATTTTGTTGAGAAGAACTTTTGCTGTGTTGTTTTTTTAATAAATACACAAATTGTTACCATTTATGGGATAAGGGATGCTGAATGGTTGCAGATTTAAATCTAAAATAAAAGCTTAAGAATTTGTAATCAGTGCCATTGTAAGAAAAATGTTTTATTAGTATTGATTTCCATTGTTTCACTATATCAGCCAGAAAAGGAAACCACTTCTTTATATACAAGTACAGTTAAAGACAGTTTTGTTATCATTAATGTTCTTGAACTTTTTAAAAGCTTGGAACTGAACTTTTTATCTAAATATTAATTGCTCTGTGATTATGATAAATCAAAATTATTCTGCTCTATAATGATATGAAAAACATGGGGGAAAATCCTTTTTTTTTTGTTTATAGATAGTAAGAGAAAAAATTATAAATAACAGACACAGGAAATGTAAATGAAAACTGGCATAGAAATAATGTTCTATCATAGAATTAAAAATCATAAAATGAAATTAAGAGAAAAAATTTAATTTGAAAATGTGTTTTCATAAAAATGGTGTCTTGTCTAGAGCTGATTTGGTGTGAACAATATGATTATTTGAAGTGGTAGTACGGTGAAGCTAAAATATGATCAAACGACTTGTAATTCCAACGAAAAAAACTTCTCGGAAATTCAAACTATTTAAAAAGTCTATCCTTGAAGGTTGGTCTTTTTTCATCATCGTCAGGAAAGCTGACCATTTATCCTGGTGACAGTCACAAAAGATGTAACTAATTAAAAAACAATTCAGTGTTTTGTATTTTTTGTTTTTTGTGGAATTTCCTTTTATTTGATATCTATATGACCAAGATCATCTTCTAAAAATTCACTGCGAATTCAAGAGTATATTTTGAACATTACATTAAAAATATGGACTCTTGTATTGTTAAGGCTCATATAATGTTAGTATCATGGATTCTTGAATTTTTGATGAATTTTTAGAAGATGAATTTGGTCTTATAGATATCAAATAAAAGGAAATCAGAAGGGGGAAAAAAAAAACTATTAAATTGGTTTTAATTACTCTTACTCTTCTGCTTTAAAAATGTATGATTAGGTATTCAGGATTCCTAGAACTTTCAGGAACAAGAATAACAGTTAGCCATATGAAATTCTTCTATATATTTTTGTCATTAACAAAAACTGAAAGTATTCCTGAAATGAATATTTATGTGCATGTGTACATACATACAGTGTCCCATAGGTCTGCTTCCATAAATTAGTAAAGTTAGTTATTTGATAAAAAAAAAAAAAAACCACAAAGCTTTCAAGGAAAAAGTTAGCATTAGTTTAGGCATATGATGCAAGAAAGTAAGCTTATACAGCCAAAAAAAAAAAAAAAAAATTTCCATTTCACCCATCGGGTTACTCCAAATGTTTGTCTAGTTCAGCCTTAAATTTATTTAAGCTATCAACTTCCACAACAACAGATGGAAGTCTTTTCCAGCAATCAACTACCCGGTGGCTAAAGGCAAACTTCTGCACTGCACATCTATTCTACAACTGTCTTTTCCTCAATTTGAATCTATTCCTCCTCAGGTTCTTAATCTGAGCAAGTAGAAGTATCCTGTCAGCATTGGGCCTGCTCAAACCATTCAAGGCCTTATATACCTTGATCAGATCACCTTGAAGGTGCCTAGTCTCTAGCCGCTGCAACTTGTAGAACTTAAGCCTTTCTTCATAAGCGCACCCTTTGTTCCTCTCACCAATCTTGTTGCCCCTCTCTGTACTCGTTCTAGCAACTCTACATCATTCCTAAAATCAGGCCTCCGGACCTGTACATGTACTTAAGGTGTGGCCTGACCATTGCCTTAT
The DNA here is from genome assembly GCF_048544385.1 of Mastigoproctus giganteus. Taxonomy (NCBI): domain Eukaryota; kingdom Metazoa; phylum Arthropoda; class Arachnida; order Uropygi; family Thelyphonidae; genus Mastigoproctus; species Mastigoproctus giganteus. Next base: position 8,740,205 of record NC_143581.1, read on the forward strand.
ACAAAGGGATAATCATCTCCTTGTCTCTGCTAGCAAAATTCCTATATATCATTGACAAAACTCCATGACCTGCTCTGGTAGCCTGTCTGCACTGCTCCGAGAACTTCATATCTGATTGCACAATTATCCCCAGGTCTTTTTCACTTTCCACTTCCTTGAGTGTAGTACCACACAGTTGGTACATTTCTCTTCGGTTATTGCTACTCATATGCAGTACTTTGCATTTGTCAATGTTAAATTTTAGTTGCCACTTCTCAACCCATCTGACTAACTTTTCTAGATCCTGTTGCTGTAGCAGATAAATGAACCACTAGGTGGCTGTGATCACAGTGTGCTGAAGTGGGATTTACTCAAAGAGGTAACTACCATTAGGGGTAAAGGGAAGGGTTATTGCTTTCGTAAAGGCGACTACGATGGACTGAGACAGTATTTAAATTCTGTACAGTGGGACCAACTGATGATGTTACCAACAGCAAATTCAAAATGGAAGCATTCAAAAAACTTATCTTGGAAGCTACTAGGCTTTACATACCAACTAAGAAATATTGTTCAAGGTTTAGGCCTAAGTGGATGTCAGATGAACTAATGAGACATATGGCAGAGAAGAAAAATGCATGGGATACATACAAATTAACATGTGACACAGAAGCCTATGATAGATACAAGTTGATCTGTAACCAAGTTACAAAGGAGGTTAGGCAGGCGTAGGCAGATTACGAGAGATCCTTGGCAAGGGATGCGAAGAAAAACAGAAAAGAGGTCTTTACTTATGTAAACTCTAGAAGGAAGGGGATGAATCAGATTGGTCCACTTGATATCGATGGGTCAACTGTTGATGATCCTGCTCAGGTAGCTAACAAACTAACTGAATATTTTGCATCGACATTCACACATGAGGAGTTATTCAGCGAGTGGAATGCCAGAGGTGTATTCAACTCTGGCAGTAAGCTAAAGAATCTTGTAATAACTGAGAGTAAAGTGGAGGAGAAATTATTGAAGATAAATACAAGAAAGGCACCAGGGGTGGATGGGATCTATCCAGTTATACTAAAGGAGGCAGCAAAGGAAGTAAGCAAACTCGTAGCCATAATTATGAGAGCTTCCTTGGACTCAGGGGAAGTACCCATGGACTGGAGATGTGCAAATGTGACCCCAATTCACAAAGGAGGATCAAAAGGCGACACAAGTAATTATAGACCTGTTAGTTTAACTTCTGTTCCCGGAAAATTAATGGAGGCACTGGTTAAAGAAGCACTGCAGGATCATCTAGACAAGACTTCAGTTATAGCTCAGACACAGCATGGTTTTGTTAAGGGGAAGTCTTGCCTGACCAATTTGATTGGATACTATGATGCAGTCACAAAAGAATTGGATGCAGGGAATAACTTTGATATTATATACTTGGATCTTTGAAAGGCTTTTGATACTGTTGCACATGGAAGACTGCTGCACAAATTGGAGCAGTGTGGCATTGGAGGCAAATTGCTGCTATGGATAAAGGGGTGGTTAAGGGGGAGAAGACAGAGAGTGGTAATCAATGGACACTGCTCATCGTGGACTAATGTTATTAGTGGAGTCCCTCAGGGTTCAGTGTTGGTTCCATTGTTTTCTGTATTTATAAATGATATTGATGATGGTATATCAAGCTTAATGTCCAAGTTTGCAGACAATACGAAGGTTCGCAGGGTTGTCAAGGACACTACTGACACTATGCTACTGCAACAGGATCTGGGAAGCTTGAGCATATGGGCTGAGAGGTGGCAAATTAAGTTTAACATTGACAAATGTAAAGTACTACATATGGGAAACAGCAACCCCAGAGCAACGTATCAACTCTGTGGTACCTACACTGACAGTGGTAGAGAATGAAAGGGACCTGGGGGTGATTGTGTAAGCAGATATGAAGTTTTCTGAGCAGTGCAGACGGGCTGCAAGAGTAGCTCATGGTGTATTGTCGATGATATATAGGAATTTTTCTAGCAGGATAAGAAGGTGATTATTCCCTTGTATAAGGCAATGGTCAGGCCACACCTAGAGTACTGTATACAGGTCTGGAGGCCTCATTTCAAGAAGGATGTAGGCATGCTGGAACGAGTACAGAGAAGGGCAACAAGATTGGTGAATGGAACAAAGGGGTGCTCTTACGAAGAAAGGCTTAAGTTTTGCAAATTACAGTGTCTGGAGACTAGGCAGCAGCGAGGTGATCTGATTGAGGTGTATAAAGCCTTGAATAGTTTGAGCATGCTCAATGCTGATGGGATTCTTCCTCTTGCTCAGAAAAATCACCTGAGAGGGCATAAATTCAAATTGAGGAAAGACAGATGTAGGATAGACGCGAGGAAATTTGCCTTTAGCCAGTGGGTGGTTGGTTGGTGGAACAGACTTCCATCCCTTGTCGTGGAAGTTGATAGCCTAAATAAGTTAAAGGCTCAGCTGGACAGGTATTTCGAACGAACAGAGGGGTGAAGTGGAAGTGGTTATTTTTTATTTATTTATTTTACTTCTTTTTTTTTTTGGCTGATGCTGCATAAGCTTGCTTTCTTGCATCAAATGCCTCTGCTAATGCTAATGCTAAAAGCACTATCATTTTCTTCATTCCCATTTTTACAATTCTGTGTTAAGATGAATTCTATGCTGTCCTCAGAGTAACAACAACAAACAAAAAAAAAAAAAAAAATTGCTATTAAAAAAAAAATTATTTTTACATCAAACTACTAGTTGGGAAATACAATTTTTTTAATGTTTACTGTCTGTTCTGATAAGGTTATTATTATTCATTTCTCTGCCCACATGACAAATACTAAATGCTCTCGAAATGAGAATTCTTTAGGAGAGTCTTCCAAAAAAAAAAAAATCTATTCTGTGTATGTATGCATATTGTATGAGTGCGACACCTTGTATATAAAAGGCCAGATCTGTGCAGAGTGCTACAGACTGTTTTTAAAGTTGCCAAACTCAGACAATTGCATCTATCTCTCATTATGCTTGTGGGAACAAATATAATTTGGTTGATGTGTAGAGGTGTTGAATAGAGTCACAATGCATTATAAGAGATGTTGAAAGTACTCGCCGACCGGGCTAGCCCGGTGGGTAAAGTGCCTGCCTGGCAACCCAAAGGTCGTGGGTTCGATTCCCGCCTCGGGCTTGGATCAAAGTACTGCAAAAACCTTGGGAGGTGCATTATGGCCACAGAAGCCTATGCGCCAACAACTACAAAAAAAAAAAAAAAAAAGTACTCAAGATCCTGTGCTAAATACACTCAAAACCAATGACATGTTCTTGGCAACAGATGTAAAGCAAGTCTTGTTGAATGTCTGCAGTTTGGTGATGGTGCCCTTTTAGGTCTTCAGTTGAGTTGATTGTTTAGAAATGCCTGTGCTTTATGATTTCATTCACAGGAGAAAAAAACTAGGAGTTCTTGACAGTCAGATGTCTGTCATTGGTCTGGTATTCTTGACAGTAGTCCAGTAGATATCATGCAATCTTCAGCCACAGATTTTGCCATTTGGAGTGCAACTGCAGATGTATGTACTTGCACAATCTTGTTTTCTTACAAAAAAAAAAAATCAATACTCAGTGATAGTTGCAAATTTTTCTGTGGTTCACAGACCAACTGGGTAGAATGGAATGTCAGGTAAGGCATTTCCAATAAGACAAGCAGCTATATACACATCTGTGATAGCACTGCAGACAGCGAAATTTGTATTTACAAGGTAATGGAGATTTCCAGGACTGCTGGGAGTCATAGTGGAACAAAAATACGTGGGCTGTGTTAGAGTAACTAAGAGTAGAAACAGGTGCATGTATACTTGCATGTACACCAATGCTAGGAGTATAGTTAATAAATTTGATGAGCTTGAAGTGCTAGTCAAGACATCAAAGGCAGATATTGTTGGGATATCAGAGATGTGGTATCACACAGACATAAGCAGTGCAGAATTGGAATTTGGGGAGTACAATGTGTACCGAAAGGATAGGGAGGAGGGGTTATGCTGTTTTTTTGTGTTAAGAAACACAAAATCTAACGAAGTGCATCCAATTGATGTGGGTGGACAATGCAATGTTGAGTATGTTTGTTGTGACATAAGCACTGGGAAAGGAAAAATGAGAGTAGGTGTGTGTTATAGGCCTAATGAATCTGATGAGTATAATGAGCAATGTGCAGAGAAATAGTGGGCCAGTAAATCAGTATGTCTTATAATGGGGGATTTTAACTTTCCAGATATTGACTGGAACTTGTGGATTGGTCACTCGCACACTAGCAAGACTTTTGTGGATTTATTGGATTTTCTACAGATTGGTTTTCTACAGCAACATGTTTGAGAGGCAACCAGGAGGAGTAATACTCTTGATCTGATTATCAGCAGAGATTATTCATGCATTAAGAATTTGCAGATAAAGGAATCACTGAGTGACATTGATCACAATATACTGATATGGGAATTACTTAAAGATGTAACTACCATCAAGGCTAAAGAGAAGAGCTTTTGCTTTCATAAAGGTGACTCAGGGGTCTCAGACAGTTTTTTTTTAAATTCTGTACAGTGGTGTCAACTGATGATGCTACCAACATTGAATTCTAAATGGGAAGCCTTTAGGGACTTAAATTTGGAGGCTACTAGGCTTTTCATTCCAACTAAGAAATGCTGTTCAAGATTTAGGCCTAAATGGATGTCAGATGAACTAATGAAGCTCGTGGCACAGAAGAAAAATGTATAGGATGCATATAAAGTATCAGGTGACACAGAACCCTATGGCAGATGAACTAGTCTGTAATCAAGTCAGAAAGGAGCTTAGGCAGGCAAAGGCAGATTACAAGAAATCCTTGGCAAAGGATGCAAAGAAAAACAGCAAAGAGTTTTTTACTTATGTAAACTCTAGAAGGAAAGGGATGAATCAGATTGGACCACTTAACATAGATGGGTTGACTATTGATGATCATGCTCAGGTAGCTGATAAACTGAATGAGTATTTTGCATCAACATTTACATGCAATGAGTTATTCAATGAGGGGAGTGCCAGATGTTTATCGAACTCTAACAGGGAGCTAAGTGATTTTGTAATAACTGAGAGCAAAGTGGAGGAGAAATTGAAGTTCAACATAAAAAAGGGAACCTGGGGTTGATGTGATCTATCCAGTTATATTGAAGGAGGCAGCAAGGGAAGTAAGCAAACCCTTGGCCATAATTATGAGAGTTTCCTTGGACTCAAGGGAGGTCCCCATGGACTGGAGGTGTGCAAACGTATCACCAATTCACAATGGGGGGGGTTCAAAAGGTGACAGAGGTAATTATAAACCTGTTAATTTAACTTGTGTTCAGGGAAAAATAATAGAATCACTGGTTAAAGAAGCATTGCAAGATCATCTAGACAAGACTGCAGTAATAGTTAAGACACAGCATGGATTTGTTAAAGGGAGGTCTTGTCTGACCAATTTGATTGGATACTATGATGTGGTCACAAAGGAACTGAATGCCAAAAATAATTTTGATATCATTTACTTGGATTTCAGGAAAGCTTTTGATACTGTTGCACATGGAAGACTGCTGTACAAATTGGAGACGTATGGCATTAAGGAAAAGTTGCTACAATGGATAAAGGGATGGTTGAGTGGGAGATGACAGAGAGTGGTAATCAGTGGACACTGCTCTTCATGGACAAATTTTATTAATGGAGTTCCTTGGGGTTTGGTGTTGAGCGTATTGTTGTTTTTACCTTTATCAGTGATATTGATGAAGGTATATCAGGTTTAATTTCCTAGTTTGCAGATGATACAAAGGTTGGCAGGGTTAACAACCGTAAAGACGGTATGTTACTCCAACTGGATCTAGATAAGTTGGGCAGATGGGCTGAAAAATGGCAACTGAAGTTTAACATTGACAAATGCAAAGTGCTGCATATGGGTAGCAATAACCAAAGAGAAGCGTATCAACTGTGTGGTTCAGTGAAGTGGAAAGTGAAAAAGACCTGGTGGTAATTGTGTGGTCAAATATGAAGTTCGCTGAGCAGTGCAGAGTGCCAGGGTGGAACAGGAAGGTGATTATCCTGTTATACAAAGCAGTGGTCTGGCCACACCTAGAGTACTGTGTACAGGTCTGAAGGCCTCATTTTAGGAAGGATGTAGAGTTGCTAGAACAAGTACAAAGAAGGGCAACAAGATTGGTGAGGAGAACAAAGGGGTGCTCTTACTAAGAAAGGCTTAAGTTCTGCAAATTGCAGCACCTGGGGAGTAGGCACCTGTGAGCTGATTAAGGTGTATACGGCTTTGAATGGGTTGAGCAAGCTGAATGTTGGTGTGATTCTTCCTCTTGCTCAGATTAAGAACCTGAGGAGGCACAGATTCAAATTGAGGAAAGACAGATGTAAGATAGATGTGCAGAAATTTGCTTTTAGCCAGGGGCTAGTCGATTGGATGAACAGATTTACATCTTTTGTTGTGGAAGTTGAAAGCCTGAATGAATTTAAGGCTGAGCTGGACAGGCATTTGGAACGAATGGAGAGGTGAAATCGGAAGATTTTTTATTTTATTTTTGGCTGATGCTGCATAAGCTTGTTTTTTTGCATCGTTATGCCTCTGCTAATGCTAATTTATAAATATTTTACTCTGCCTATGAGAAACATTTTTAAACTGAGGATTTCTAATTGCTTAACATTTTGTTCATTAAACTCATTACCAAGTTGGAAGAATGAGCTCCTTTGGAGTTTCAACATACCTTAAAAGGTCAGAATTACAATAAGAAAGAGCAACAGTCCACTAAGTAATTTAGAACTGTTCACAGAACTTAACACTCAACGTGCTCTATGTACTCAGTTATGGATATCAATGAAAAGAATTGCAATATGTCACTTTCATTATATCAAAATGGTTATGCTAAAAAGGTTTTAGCGCTGAAAGCCTCTGACTATGGCAAATTCACTATTCGAACAAGTTAGTGCCAAGCCCCCTTTTTAGTTCATAGTAAATCACCAAAGTAGTTGAAATTTCATCGTTTTGGTTATACAGCAGACTCTCGATTTACTGGGATCGGATTAACTGGGACACTTCAAGATTCCCAATTCAAAAAAAAAAAAAAAAAAAAAACTAACCAGAAATCATAAAATTCAAGTAATAAATAGAATAGGTATAAACAGATATTTTGCAAGTCGTAAATAAGTGACAGACGGCATTATAAGTCGTCATTGGGAGATTAGTGTACCTATTATCTTGCAACGCCCACTGTCTTCACACCCGCCACTCAAAAAAATAAAAAGAAAGAGTACAAATGTTTAGTTTGTTTTAGTGTGTTGCGCCGCTTATTGTGTTCCGTCGCATCGCAAAAAGACATTTTGTTTCATTATTTATGTCAGTGATGTTAATTTTTTTTTATAGTAAATTTTTATTTGTTTAGAAATCGCAAAAATGATGGGTAAACGCAAGAGTTGCGCTTTCAGTTTAACAAAAATTTGAATTTATCAAAATTTTGAAAACGGTGCATCCATTAAATCTCTAATGAAATCTCTATAATGTTGGTGACCAAACCATACACACAGTCGTAAAAATTATAGGAAAGCTGTAGACTTAAAAGCAACATCACAAAAAATAAAGGGAAGCATCGCATTGGACATGTGAGGAGTGGGGGGTAAGTTTTTTTCGTTTTTTATCTATCGCCATATTTTTTTACGTAGGTTGCTGAACATTTTTCGATACAGTAAGTCCCGAACTTGCGCAACTACGGATTTACGTAATATTTTTTTTTTTTTTTTTAAGGATTGTAAAATTTAAAACGAACAAAAAAAAAAAAATAAGCAATCAATCACGGCACGCACAAATTGCACAAGTGCAATACTGAGTAACAAGCAAAAAATTAAGAAAGAAGAGAAGATTCTTACAATTTATTTATGGGTTTTTTTTATATGACTGAAGATTTCAGTGAAGGGGACACACATTTCACCATAATAATGTAAAAACCCACAGAATTCCAGCTATCGGTATTTTTGCAAATGCAATAAGATCGAGTTTACTACCCATTTATAATTAGATGCACAAACAGAAAAGCCCAATAATACAGAAAGTGCAAATTGTTTTTATTGTTTTATGGTCTTGACCTCCAGAAATGTGCTTTACCAAAATGTGAGCTCGTGCTGGGTGATAATAGTGAGTTTTCGCCTGTGAAGTTCTTTACAGAAAATTTCATTTTGACCGTTATCGGGGTGCTGACTAAGAGAATAGCGGTACTAGTAAATCTACCAAGAAAAGGAAGGCGATTTGGATCAGAAAATTAAACTAATAAGGATGTATGAAAATGGTCAAACATTAAGTATCACACGGAATTCAGATTTGTCAATAATAATATAGTAGCAATATGTTATTAGGCATTCTCGAGTTACGTAAAACTCGACGAAGTAAGAAGTCCTGGAACGTATCTCTTATGTATGTCGGGGACTTCTGTATTTTTGGATTAACCGGGAAATCGATTTGTAAGATATAAAAATCTTACAAGAAAATTTCTGTATGCACGGAAAACTAATTAAAAGCAAAGATTCTAGTATGACAATATGGGGCGGTAAAACCTTACAAGTCACAAATATTGTTAAAGATAGTGGGTCTCACGCTAACGGAATTAAATTAAGTAGAGGCTATATTTAATGTAAGGGCAGGTATACCGTGAAATTTAAGCAGTAGTAAAAGATAAAGTATTGGCGCCCATCAATACGAAAGAGCGAGTAAGGATAGCGGGGCCAATCAGTGGGGGGTCCAGTTGTTGAAGAGAGTAGGAAGGGTCGATTGGAGCTAACAAGAAACCGGATTAGTCGCAGTGCCTCCTCTGATCAGCGAAACCAAGAGTTCCGAAAGAGAAGAAAGGGTACGCCAGGTGTCCGAATCTAACTTAAATCTACTATTGGCTCGTTGGTGATGGGAGCTTTGATATATGCTATCATCAAAGGGGTAATAAGAGTAAGTGCTGGCGAAAGTGACCGGCCAATATCAAAAGGAAAAAAATTAAGGAGAAGGGGAAAGGGGGATACTAAGGGAGCAGAGAGATAAATGCTGGTAGATGACTTTCATCAACCGGTGAAATACCACCACTTTGCTGATATATTGGAGGCTTGAAGTGGTGAAACCCATGTTTAGTCTCTAGAGCAAAGTTTCCGGCATCCCCCTTCCCCCTACTTCTCCTTCAACCCATGCACGGTACTAAGTACTATAGGTTTTGAAACCTTTCGTTTGGGGTTTTCATTTAAAAAAAAAAAAAAAAAAAAAATGCAGTTAAAGATAGCTGGTACACTTCCGACAAGAATTAAGTGGCTGGCAAACTTAAAGGGAGAGGCAGTTTCGAAAAGGAGGAGGACAGACACTAAAAGGAGGTTGGATCGCGGGAGAAAGGGGCTTTAAGAATTTAATATTATCGAATAACACAAGGGGAAATTTTAGGTAGTGATAAAGAGTTGCTAGAGTCCCGAGCGAGGGCGGGTCAGCTAAGAAGGGCAGTACTAAATTCCAGAGAACAAAAAGAGAGAACCCGAGAGAAGAAAAAATCCCTTCAGTCAGTTGAGTACGTTTTGGGAAGGCTTTAAGGTGGAATAGTCAGTCGAGTAGGTTCTAATAAAGTTTAGGTCTGCCTGTCAGAGTTAAGAAAGTTTGACAAAGTTTTAAGATGGAGTAGTCAGTTGTGAAAGGTTAGATAAGTTTTAAGTGCAGTTAGTTAGTAGAGAAAGGTTAGGTAAGTTTTAAGATAGAAGAGAACAGTCAAGTAGTTGTTTTATAATGCTAGCGATGGAAGCAACAGTAGAGCAGTATGCAGACAAGTGCGCCAAGATGAGAAATAAAGCCTTGGGCAAATAAGTGAAGTCTAAGAAGAAATAAAGCCTAGTCTGTCATCGGAAGGCAGTGATGGTGGCCAGTGTGCAAATAAATGAAGTGTAGAGAGATGAGACAATTTTTTTTGGAAGTGAAGTTGAGAAAGAGTCCCTAGGAGTGATCCATCGGAGAACCAGTTGTGGAACGATGGCTAAGTTCTAGAAAGTTTAAGTAATGTATCGTGGTGAAACCCATGTTTAGTCTCTAGAGCAAAGTTTCTGGCATCCCCCTCCCCCCATACTTCTCCTTCAACCCATGCACAGTACTATGTACTATAGGTTTTGATACCTTTCGTGTTTGGGGTTTTCATAAAAAAAAAAAAAAAAAAGTTAGGCTTTGGTGAAACAAACCTGTCTGGAATGAAGCAGAAAGATCCGACAGTCGTCACAGAGAAATATAGTTAGGTAGAAGACGGCGAAAGAGAATGCTAATGGAAGAACACTGTACCGCCAGAGAGCCTACAGAGATAAATAAAGTGAGGGAGAGTGACTCCCACTAATGATCTGGTATGACAAAAGATAAGAACACCCGTGCAGGACCGGAGAAGCGAATAGTACTCCTGAGAGATGATAGTAGTTCCGGAGCCGGAGAAGAGCGTTTCCAAACCAACGGTGAATCCTGATGCTGAGCAGGAAGTCGCAGCCCAAATGTTGTATTAGCAGAAGGATTAAACCCTCCAGAAGTAAGTGTTTAAACAGCGTATGTACCTTTAGATAATTGCAAAGGACTTCAGGGAAATTTAGACAATTATTAAATGAGATTGTAGGGGAACATACAGTAAACTCAGTGCATGTTATATAGATAAGTAAAGAAATACTTTAGAAATAGTTTAACAAATAATTGTTCATAGTTTATGGTTCATCTACTTTACCTTAGTGAGCGCCAAGAAAGTTTTGGACGGGTTAACCTATGGAGCAGATAGAGTTATGTTAACATGTATAATATTCCTGGAGTAGAGATGTGGCACAGTTAGCTGTTAAATGCTGAAATTTACCTGAGAGATCAAAGACAAAAGAAGAATAAAAAAATGAAAAAAGCAATATACATTACATTAAAGGATAGTTTGATTTGTGTTAGGGTGAGACTAGCTTAGAATAATTTGGAAATTTGGACTTTTAAGCCAAGAAGAAGAATTGTATTAACGATGAAGAGGAATGTAAGATTGTGTTGGTTAAGTATAAGAAAAAAAAAGTCATTTTGTAATTAAGGAAGAGTTAAGTTAAACTGATCGTAAGAGAGTATTAGTGGCCCAGTAGTAAGAGGAAGAAGCTGTATAGGAAAGTCCAAGACCTGGAACAAAGTCCATGCCATGTATTAATGTCTAGTGACTAAGGTATTATGATTTTACTAAATTTCCTTCTTTTCTTTCCTTGTAATTATGTATAATAAACTAATTGTATATAGTGTAAAGAAACTGTGTTTTGTCATTCTAACACTCAGCCTGAACAAACGAAGAGGGGGACATAACCGCTGCTATTCCCTAGAGCCACCTTCTACTGTGAAGCACCATAGTCAGATGCAAAGTGGGGATAAACTTAAAGGGGAAGTAAAATAGAGAGTTCAAAGGGAATACAAGAATAGAATATAATATTATAAAGATCCAGATGGAAATATATATATATATATATATATATATATATAAAAAATGGTATAGAGTAAAGGATAAAGATAAATAAAAGATTCTTGATTTTTTAAGGAGTCCTTATGTGCTGTAATGTAATAACTAGATCGTATGTATAGCTTAGCTTAATTTTCAGCACTTGCCTCATAGTAATCCGCTTAGCTGGTGGAGAGTTTTACCACATACATAGTGGTTATAGGATTTTAATAACTTACAGGGATTATGGGTTTAAAACTAAGTTATGGGCTATAAAAATTTTTCTAAGAAAGGAAAGTGGCACCTTCCATTCTATGGTTGCCTAATTAAATTAAATTAAATGAAGAAAAATAGAATCTAATAGTCGTGCACGAGCGACTTTCAAAATTCGTCCTCAGTTAGCTATATTGGGGGGGGGGGGGAAGAGAGTGCACTTGTGTTATATATGGGTTGGGTTCCCGAAATGTAGCGCCATACATCACTCAACGTGTTAAACAAAATATTCCCACCAATTTCTCCCCCATTTGGAATTTAGCACGTATTAAGTTTCCACGGGCACTGAAATGCATTCGGGAACCCAACCCGTATATAACACAAGTGCACTCTCTTCCCCCCCCCCCCCACTATAGCTAACTGAGGACGAATTTCGAAGTCGCTCGTGCGTGACTATTAGCTTCTATTTTTCTTCATTTAAGTTAATATTAGGCAACCATAGAATGGAAGGTGCACTTTCCTTTAGCATTAGTAGAGGCATATGATGCAAGAAAGCAAGCTTATTCAGCATCAGCCAAAAAAAAAAAAAAAAACCCTCTCCCAGTTGAGCTTTAAATTTGTTTAGGCCCATAACTTAGTTTTAAAACCATAACTTAGTTTTAAACCCATAGTCCCTGTAAGTTATTAGAATCCTATAACCACTATGTATGTGGTAAAACTCTCCACCAGCTAAGCGGATTATTATGAGATGAGTGCTGAAAATTAAGCTAAGCTATACATATGATCTAAATAAAAGATTATAACACAAACATGAATACAACCCCCACAGATTATCCGAGATTTGTTTTTTGCCATCTATCACAGAAAATCAAGTCTACTGTATCTCATATTGTGAATGCCTTCACGAGTTGCCCTGATATTGAACTACCTCAAATAAGCAATGATTCGACAGTGGATTCTCGGCGGATGTAATCACCCCAGGTTGTTGGTATCTGCCGAGAATAAGTAACAGTAGCCTTCTCCATTAGTGAAGCGTTGCTTATTGGAGGTAGTTCAATATCAGGGCAACTCGTTGTGAAGGCATTCACAATATGAGATACATGTATATCAAAAACAATGCCATTTCACCTACTTAGATGGTTTACTACGAACTAAAATGATGCTTGGCACTAACTTGTTCGATTACCAAATGTTTATATTGTTTAATATTTTTTAATATTAAAAATAAATAATTTCTGTTTATATTGTTTTAATGTTTATATTGTTTAATATTTTTTAATATTAAAAATAAATAATTTCTGTATTTAAAAAACGTATTAAAGTGGGAAAACGTCATTATAATAATACACTGTGTGTTCTTTATCACAAACTTTTTATGCTGAAAAACTTTTTACAGTGGAAAATAATACCTTACAACATATGGAGTTGAAATTGGGACTTAAGAAACCAAACTCAGTACAGGGGAAAACTTCTTATGCAGGAATTTCTTATCCGGGTTTTACTGTATTTCACTTGATTGAGACTGACAAAATAATGTCAGCCAGCCAGGACCTAGAAATATTTTCATTATAGTGAAATTTTTGTTAAACTGTATTCATTGTAACAGATTTTCCCTGTACTTTTCTCATATATTTACTCTTTAGTCCTTTGCTCTGGAAATATTCCTGTAAGTGGATCACTTGTTTGATTAAAAAAAAAAAAAAAGTTTTAGTGTAATTAACTGATTTAATCTAAATTTTTTTTAACACTAAACTTGAATATTTAACTAATTTTGTAGTAATTAGTTATATCTACTTTACTGTGCTTCACTCTCTCTCTCTCTCATATATATACAGTATATGTTTTAATGTATGTTTTATAATATATGTTTTAAAATATATGACTACTAACTTATATATATATATATATAGTTAGTTATTATAGTAAAAGTATAATATGTACTATATAGATACTGAATATGTATATAAATATATAATACAATAATGATTATGTAGCTAATTATTGATATATAGATACATTGAAAGGAACTTTTTCTGGTGCGATTTCCCTTTCGATATATCCCACCAATAGCTGCAAAAGTAGCTCATGGTGTCTTGTCAATGATATACAGGAATTTTTCTAGCAGGGATAAGGAGGTGATTATTCCCTTGTATAAGGCAATGGTTAGGCCACATCTTGAGTACTGTATACAGGTCTGGAGACCTCATTTCAAGAAGGATGTAGAGCTGCTGGAACGGGTACAGAGAAGGGCAACAAGATTAGTGAATGGAACAAAGGGTTGCTCTTACGAAGAAAGGCTTAAGTTTTAGAAATTACAGAGTCTGGAGACTAGGCACCGGCGAGGTGATCTGATAGAGGTGTATAAGGCTTTGAATGGTTTGAGCATGCTCAATGCCAATGGAATTTTTCATCTTGCTCAGAATAATCACCTCAGAGGGCATAAATTCAAATTGAGGAAGGACGGATGTCGGATAGATGTGCGGAAATTTGCCTTTGGCCAGCGGGTGGTTGGTTGGTGGAACCGACTTCCATCACTTGTTGAAGTTGATAGCCTAAACAAATTTAAAGCTCAACTGGACAGGTATTTCGAACGAACGGAGGGTGAAATGGGAGTGGTGTGTTTTTTTTTTTTTTTTTTTTGGCTGATGCTGAATAAGCTTGCTTTCTTGCATCATATGCCTCTGCTAATGCTAATAATTAACAGAGCTATCTGTTTCTGATTGCTATCTGCCTGTTTAATTAAGTCCAATTAATAAACATAAACGCTAATTTGGTTATAATTTAAATTTAGCAGCAAACAGGCAAGATAACAGCTAGCCCGACAGATAACTTCGAAATGAATATATAGAAAATAGAGGGCCAACCATTATTTTCAATTTCAGTTGTGGTAATTTTATTTGATTTATATTTATGCAAAAGAAAGCTACTGCTGACATAAGGAGAAAGGAAGTAGGAATAAGTATAGTAATAGTACCTCAATTTCCCTCGAATTGCTCTAATAGATCTTGAGGTATGAAAAATTAGGGTTAGATAGTGAAAAGTAAAGAAAAGAGCTTTATATAATTGTACTTAGGATATATACCGGGAGCGTAACTGCCCGACCCTTTAGTAAGGGATCCTGGTATGACTACAAGAGGACACCAGATGGTGTTTAATAGATAAAGATAATGATGAAATATAGAATAATAAGGAAATAAAGGAATGGCTAATTACAAATGCCTAAATACTAGCTGATTTTATAATAAATTATAGACAATCTTTACAGATCAGTTAAATTAACCTGTTACTACCACATAGCATATGTTCTATGCCAAACAGATAATTAAGAATAGTTAAATAACCAATTTTAATAAATAAATAGGAAAAAACTGCTTACCACTTTGAACTGTACTAAGTAAAAGAATGAAAATGTTGAGCACACGTTACTTTATACCAAACAATTAGTTTGTTTATTAATTGGACTTAGTTAAACAGGCAGATAGCAATCAGAAACAGATAGCTCTGTTAATTATTGGTGGGATATATTGAAAGGGGTTAGCCCTAGAAAAAGTTCCTTTCAATGTATCTATATATCAATAATTAGCTACATAATCATTATTGTATTATATATTTATATATTATTACTAATTATATGTTTATTTCCAGGGTATGGCGTTGTAGACCTACATAGTCTTATCTTATCTTAGTCTTTATAAGTTATTGGCCTTATGGCCCCTCTGTGTACTGTTATGTTTATATACATATTCAGTATCTATATACAGCGGATTCCGGTTATTTGGGCCGCCGGTTAATCGGGGCAGCCGTTTATTTGGGGCAAATCCTAAAAAACAGAACCCAATCGAGAAAATAGCCAGGGTTTACTTCGCTTAATCGGGGCAGGAGACCGCAGCACTGAAGATTACCCTACGATTGTCTCCGACCGTACCACGTAGTTTGGTCGGATTTCTGGAGGTCACAACCATAAAACAATAAAAACAATTAGCAGTCACCTGTTTATTGGACTTTTCTGTTAGTGAAATCTATCATAAAATAATAGTAAACTCGATCTTATTGAATTTGCGATAATACCGACAGCTGGAATTCTGTGGGTTATTATGGTACATTTGTGTTTACACTTCTATGGAATCTTCAATCATATAAAAAAAAAATAATTTTCAGAATCTTCTCTTCATTCCTATTTTTAAAGCTTCGTTATTTGTTACTCCATTCTCACTTGCGCGTATCGTGTTACTTGCAATTTGTGTGTGTGCCGTGTTTTTTGTTATTGATTGCTTATCTTTTTACTGTTTTAAATATTAACCCCCACCCACAAATGACATTTGAACAGAAATGTCAACTAGTTTAGTTAGTATGTACATATTACAGTACATATTAATTATTCCGATTATCACGTATATTCTTCCGATTTTCACATGTCATTTAATTTTTTGATTGGCTTATACCCTCGATATTAGGTTGAAGGATATTCAGAGAGTGTCCTATATTCTTTGTTGTTGTTTGGTTCTGAAAGGAGCCATTTGGATTAGGATAATATTCCATGTTCTAAGTGTTGATATAGTGTATCCTCTAATTGCTAGGATATCCAAAATCAAAGCTCTAGGTCCAGCAGCCAAGTGTGGTGCTAAGTGAGCAACGCCGTTGCTCACTTAGCACCACCCAGGAGACACGTGTAGGGCAATTTAAGGTTATACCTACGGATGTGTAGCAACGTTTGTCTCCCTTGGAAAAGTGGATCTTGCCCTGAAGATTATCATCCAATTGCACTTTTAAATATATGTTACAAATTAATTGAAAGAATGGTTTACAATAGAATCTCAACTACAATCTTCCAATACATACCAATTGAACAAGCCAGATTTCGACCAAGCTGAAGCTGCTGTGATCAGGTATTGGCACTTACTAACCACATCGAGAATGGATTTCAAGATAAGAAGGCCATTGCAGTCTTTGTGGACTTGACATCAGCTTATGACACAGTATGGCGACAAGGAATGATTCTGAAATTTTTGAAGATTATTCCTTGTAAGACCCTCGCGATCCTACTTAACAATATGCTATGCAATAGAGTGTTTGAAGTACATTTAAACGGCAGAGTGAGCAAGCCTTATATATTAAATGATGGTTTACCACAGGGATCAGTTCTTGCTCCATTATTATTTAATATATATACTGCAGATCTTTCAGCAACTGCTTCTAGGAAATTCATGTACGCAGATGACATAGCTCTGACTGCCCAGTCTACTGACTTCAAAACAGCCGAAATTGTACTTACAAAGGATCTTCATAACCTGAATAAATATTTTCATACATGGCAACTTAAACCTAACTTAAATAAAACTGAAGTTAGCTGCTTTCATCTGGATAATCAAAGGGCTAATTATATGCCTCAAGTGGAATATAAAGGCCAACGACTGAAATACAACCACTGCCCAAAATATCTGGGAATCACAATGGACCGAACACTGGCGTATAAACAACACCTTTGTAATATTGCAGTAAAGATAAAAACTAGGAATAACATCTTGCACAAACTCAGTGGAACAGGCTGGGGAGCAAACGCAACAGTGCTACGAACATCAGCCCTTGCCTTAGTCTACCCAGTTGCAGAATACTGCTGTCCCATATGGCTTAATAGTGCACACACTGTAAAAGTTGATACCCAACTGAATGACACAATGAGGACAATATCAGGCACCATTAAATCAACACTTTAAAATATGTGTTAGATAACCAGTGTTATCTAACATCCATCCCCCTCATATAAGAAAAGAAACAGCTTTGCTGAAAGAATGGCAAAAATGTCACAGAAATCCTCAATTGCCCATACATCAGGACTGCAAACCCCAGAAGCCAGAGAGAGATTGAAATCCAGGAACCCCCCCCCCCCCATGGAAGCTAGGTGAGAAACTTATTAAGTCACATTTTAATGCTGATCAGACCTGGCGTGAAGAATGGGCCACTTCAAACCCCGACCACCTGGGTTTAGTCAATGATCCATGCAGAGCTGCACCTGGCTTCAACTTACCAAGAAAGGAATGGACATCCCTGAATAGAATCCGAACAAGCCATGGAAGATGCAAGTTCTGGCTGTACAAGTGGGGAAAAACTGAAAACCCATTCTGTGACTGACAATGTGCCTCAGACTATCCAGCATGTCGTCTCGGAGTGCCCAAAGAGGAGATTCGAAGGACCCATTCAAGATCTACATAGTGTTACTGACGATGCTATCAACTGGCTGAATAAACTGGACATTACATTTTAATTCATCAAAATGTTATCTTTAATTTTCTCTGTAAATATTGTTTTAGGCTTATTGTAATTTATTTATTTTTTTTGATACTGTCTGTTACAAATGTATCCTCATTTTGCCATACGAAATTATAATAATAATAATAATAATAATAATTTAATTTTTTAATTGGTAAGGTAATAAAGGGTAAATTTGTGCTTAATATATCTTTGCTTATATAGCCTGTGGATAATATTCCTCCTATTTTCGCTAATTAGAATCGCGGTTTAATAGAATTAACATTCAATTCACAAACGTGATCACAATGACCGGCGCTTACTGCACATCGTATAGTGAACGGTATTTTACTATGGTGACTCCATTGTAACATGATTTGATTGTACAGTGAACCAATTGTAAAGGGGGGGTACATTGTATTTTTAACTATTTACGTGAAACTTCAGATAATTGGGGCAGCCACTTAATCGGGCCAAAATGCACTAGTCCCGATGTGTCCCAAATAACCGGAATCGACTGTAGTACATATTATACTTTTACTATAATAACTAAATTACAGACTGATGTAATGTTCAATCTACTATTGATGGCATTAATCTGATCTGATATAACTTTTACATTTATCCCAATTTTTTACGCACACCCCTCGTATAACACGGTAGTTAGGTTCCTATAAAAAAAAATTATTTTTTAAATAATAATATTCCTTCTTCGGGGAGCAGGTTGGGGTTTTCTGGTAGTATTTCCCATCCCACCGAATAGATATCTTTTCCAGTATGTGTTCACTGGCCACTTTGACATGACTTTCCTGCCGGTTAATTGTTTTAATATGCAAATTTCATTCAAGTTATAATTTTGTGCTGAATTCTTTCATCCTTCCCTCCCCCAGCCATGGATTATCTGGGGAATATGTTTATATGTGGCTATGGTTCTTTTGGGTTTGGTTTTCTAGTGTTTTTTAAAATTTATTTTCAAAATGATAATCTCTGTAGATTTGAAGTTCATTGCTAAGTTAAAAAAAAAAAAAAAAAAAAAAACCTGGAAAATTAAGACTTCTGCTTGTGAAAAAAGTGTAGGACTTACTTTTTGTTCTCCCTCCTCCCAAATAAAGGGTTCATTGTAACAATATTTTACTTATTTTAATGTTATAGAACAAAGCATTTTTGTTAACCAAAAAAATAAAATGAATGAGGAATGAATCTGCCTGTTCTATCAAGCATTTTAATTTGGTCAATTTTCTTAACACTGTGCTAATACTTGTATTATATAATTTCATGCTGATGTTGGCAAAGTAAAGTAATGGTTTCAACTTTAAATGGCAGAAAATAGTGTAGCATTGACTTTAATTTTTTTTTTTTTATATAGTTTCAAGTGTAAGTGTAATAGCTATGACTGAAAATTAATGATTTTGAAATTGGGCTGTTATTTTGTTAACAGCATCCTAATTAGCATGTTCAACCATTTCACGTCTTTTGCGGTTGACCTCATTAATTTACAAAAATTGGAATGATCAGCAATCATCACATGTAATATATATTGACTTCATCTGCATTTGATATATTATCATCTCTTTGTTAAAACTGTTATTTCATTTATTTTTATTATTGTCATTTTTACTTACAAAGAGAGGATTGTATTTTTCAAGTAGGGCTGAGTCTTTTAACTTATGTCTCTACTTTGGGTATTCCAGAAGATGATCCATTATCTGTTTTTATTTATTTTATTTATTCTGGCAATAAAAGGTGTGTGTGTGGTACATAGAAAAGATTTAAAGTTTATTTTGAAGAATATTGCACTTTATTCTTTACTTGTCAAATGCTTCATCCTTATTTCAAGTTCATTGTTACTTAACTGGAAATATTCGGTGTTTAATTACTAAAATTGCAGAAATTTCTTAATCATCAATGTTGGTTATTAACCTTATGATCAGCCAAGTGATATTTAATCCACACAATTCTGAAGTCTACTTATAGCAGAACAAGGGTGCTATTCTATAAAGGGTTGTACAGAATGCTTGTTTTGTATGTAGTGAAAAATAGACAGAAGAGAAAACTGGTGACATTCATAACCACTTACAAAGGAATGACATTCAAGTTATCCTAAAGCACTAAGTAGTTTAAGTGGATAAGAATTAAAAATGCAAAAGCACTTTATTTTAGAAATGCCTTTTAAATATTTTATAGACACTTAAAAAAAACTCTGACCAATTTAATCACATATGACCAGAAGCATTATTTGTATATCAAATTTTTGTTAAACTAAATTTTTGTATATTTGTTAAACATTTGTTTAACTTGAGCCTTAATATTTTCATGTTGAGATAATTAATAAAATCTGCTTTGATAGCAGGTGTAGCAAAAGGTCATTTAGTTACCAGGAGTAAATTTTTTCTGTCATTGATTGTTTATAACCATCGTAACCTTTTTTGCAAGAATACATGTATTAGAAATTATATGAAAAAATTTTAAATGCAGCAAAATATTTATTTTCAGTTGGTATCCTTTTATTGTGGCTTATATCAACTAAACAACTGGTAACCATTCTGCATAGTCTCCCTTCATTTTAACTGCTACTTCATCATGATATCATTAAAAAATAAATATTAGGCCCAAATGGAATATATCATTTTATTTTTCATTCCTCTCACTCTAGGAGAACTTAAATTAAATCTAAATATTGCAGCAATAATTTTCTCACTAAATCGATGGTTTGAGTTCGTAGTCAAAGCAGAAAGGAAGGCCCTTGAACCTTAGGGACCAATGAATAGATTTATAAAATTTCATAGAAAATAAAACATCTTTAAAAAAACATATATACAATCCTGATTAATTTTTTGTGTGAGTGGTGGGTGATTCCTAAGTAGTATATGTCGTATCAAACACGAGGAAAAGATGCATTAAATTTGACAATATAATTTAATATAACTAGCACTGATTGTACAGTTCAAACAAAAATAAATTTACAATAAATATTTGCTTACATTTTAACCATTATCACTTTTCTCAATAAGTAATTTTAACTTAATGAGAAGGAAGGTAATAAACTTACATTAGTTTCCCAAATGAGAGTATCCATATCAGTCAGCATACAAATTCAGAAATAACTTGAGTAAAAACTGTGTGAAAATTTATGACTGCAGTTGGAAATTAGCTAATGCTACATTCAAACTGCACTTTAAACCAGACTGGCAGAACTGTAATTTGCTCAGAAGGTCAGTAGTTCACTAAGTCAGTAAATGCTCTGTAGCTTCCTCAGTTATTAATTTGCCATTTTTCCTTTGAAAAGCTGATTCACTTCCCACTGTAAAAAGGTGGGGCTGATATCAGATCCAGTTTCCCCCCCCTCTACTTATCGTATCCCACAATAATCTTTTATCACTTTTAAATAGGGCTTTGCTTGAGATTTCCAAACTTATTCTGAGATCCACTGAACTTTCAGATTCTTTATCTTGAAATTTATCTGTGTAATTTATCAATAGTACTTTCAGATTTTGAAAGCTTATAAGCCATTAGTTGTATGTCTGAAACTGGTGAAAAATTATTACCAAAATTATGCAGTAAAAATGGTGTTGGTACAGTTTTCATTTAATCATTATATAAGCTGGTAGTAAATAATTTATAAATAATGCTCATTTACATTTGTCCTATGTGAAAAGCACTTCTGTTTTGCTTTTTGTGATTATTATTATAACATATAACTAGCTATCTTTGAAATTTTAATCAAGTTTTAATAGTACTAGTATTGGTAAGATTTTTTATAATAAAACTTTGAACAATTAAATGTGGGTTTGGAAGAATGTAAAATTTTACATATACATGACTCAAAACAGAGAGTAGGTTTACGCATGTACTGTTAGAGAATGATAAGGATTGAAAGGGTGTGCTGTTTGGGGTAACTAGGTGATTTAGCTTCCTTCCTGTACTTGAGGAAGTTGCAGCATTTGAGGTTACTCTCTAAACTGAGCAATAATGTCTTTTAACAATACACCCATGTCTACTCTGAGTATTAACTTGAGGAGAAAAATGCCTAGAAGTAAGTTTAATTTAATATAATTTTTTTTTTTTTTTTTGAAAAAATGGGATATAAATAATATAACATTCTTTTCTTACAAAGAAGAATATTTTCATTCTTTCTTCTTCCTCTTTCCATTATCTATATATATATGAGTATTCACGATTAATACTCATACATCTTTGGATATTGTTCTATCTGAACTCTATTATGCATTACTGTTATTGCCTTCTTATTTTATTTATTTTTTTTTAGCAGAGAGAGAGAGAGAGAGAGAGAGAGAGAGAGAGAGAGAGAGAGAGAATAATAATGGTAGCCCATTGTCCTTTAGCCTGAATGTGCCGGGCATTTTTGGTAGTGCAATTTGTGTTTTTTTAATATTTTATTGAATACCTATATTCTTCGTTAAATACTTGTAATTATATAAGTATGTAAAATAATAATAAGTAATTATATAAAAATTGCATTTAAACTTCACACTGAAGTTTGTGTAATTTGTATTAGCCTAAAGAGACTAATACATATAACATAAGACATTTACATATAACTCTTAGCAGTAACCATGAGATGACCAGCTAAATTTATTTCTTAGGCTTTGTTAAAGCTGATAGTTAAGACCACTTACTAAAATCAAAATTGGAATTCAGTCTGCATCTTTATTGTATACATCCATATAACTTTAAAATAAAAAAAATAATAGTAAAAATTAGTTTTATATATTGATACATTCCCAAAATGGATATGTGTTTACAGTTTCATTGTGTTTAATGCAGTTGTTATCAGGGACAAGTTAACTGCAGTCCATGAATTTCCTTTTAGTGGAATGTATTTAGTTTCACAGCATGCTTAACAATGTCTATTTACAATACCTCAGGATCATGTTGTTTACAAATAATTAAATAGTAAATATATTATAAATGAAATAATAATCACATTACTTTAATAAATAATTAAAATGAATTTTTAACTGTAGTGAATTTTATGACATTACTTTAATGGATTATTAAAAGTGTGGCTTTTACAGAACTGCATTTTTAATTATTAAAACACTTAAGTATCATATGATTAGTTCAAAATTACTGGTCATCCCTTGAACACACCACTAAGTGTAAACGAATTATATCCCTTTTACAGAAGTTTAAACTTATTTTATGTATAACTTTTATATTATGTAAAAAAAACAGCTTTAATTTACCTTTTTACCTGTGTATATTAGTTTATTTTGAGTTCATTAAATATGCATGCAATCCTTAGAAGTTTACTGCAGGATGATATGTGCAGTAAATGTTTTTGGGAACTTGGATATTGCTAAATTTTATATTTTATTTATTTTTTTATATTTTAAATTATTAAAATGTACAAGGTGATTAAAAAAAGTGAACAGTTTAAGTAACAATTGGTGTTTATTATTGTTGGAACATACACAGGTGGATAGAAAATATTTCAAAATATTTTGAAATATTGTGGATCCTTGATTAGCATTAGTAGAGGCATATGATGCAAGAAAACAAGCTTATGCAGCATCAGCCAAAAAAAAAAACTACTCCCATTTCACCCCTCCGTTTGTTCGAAATACTTGTCCAGCTGAGCCTTCAATTTATTTAGGCTATCAACTTCCACAACAAGGGATGGAAGTCTGTTCCACCAACCAACTACCCGCTGGCTAAAGACAAATTTCCGGACATCTATCCTACATCTGTCTTTCCTCAATTTGAATTTATGCTCTCTCAGGCGATTATTCTGAGCAAGAGGGAGAATCCCATCGGTATTGAGCATGCTCAAACCATTCAAGGCTTTATACACCTCTAGCAGATCACCTTGCCAGTGCCTAGTCTCCAGACACTGTAATTTGCAAAACTTAAGCCTTTCTTCGTAAGAGCAACCCTTTGTTCCATTCACTAATCTTGTTGCCCTTCTCTGTACTCGTTCCAGCAGCTCTACATCCTTCTTGAAATGAGGCCTCCAGACCTGTATACAGTACTCAAGGTGTGGCCTGACCATTGCCTTATACAAGGGAATAATCAACTCCTTATCCCTGCTAGAAAAATTCCTGTATATCATTGACAATACTCCATGAGCTACTCTTGCAGCCCATCTGCACTCTCAGAAAACTTCATATCTGCCTACACAATTACCCCCAGGTCCTTTTCATTTTCTACCACTGTCAGTGTAGTACCACAGAGTTAATACATTGCTCTAGTGTTACTGTTTCCCATATGTAGTACTTTACATTTATCAATGTTAAACTTCATTTGCCACCTCTCAGCCCATCTGCTCAACCTTTCCAGATCCTGTTGCAGCAGCATAGCATCAGTAGTGTCCTTAACAACCCTGCCAACCTTTGTGTCGTATTTATAATCCCATTTATAAATACAGAAAATGGGAAGTCCCATTCATGTGTGATGACCTGGTGAGAATTTTTAGTGCCCCCGCATCCTAATGTTGTGGTGATTGACCCCTCTACTCAAGTGAAAAGTGGTTTTGTTCCTGAAAATAAACTGTTGCTGTGCCGATTCCTCCCATTTTCTGTCGAAAGTCACAATAAAATTTGTATTACCTTGAATTTATTATTCAGTTTAATTACCACATTAACTGTAACAGTAAAGCTTTTGAAAGTGCTGAAAATATAACAGACTTGTTTGAGGCACATTCAACTCACAGCTACATCTGTAGCTGGAATTTTGTGGGCTTTGATGAAAGATTTCTCTTACACATTGTGCTGTTTTATCAGTAGCACAGAGGTAAGCACACTTTTTTCCCTTGCAAATACTGCTTTTGCTTGAAAAGTGCTTCCACCAGTTGCCTTTCTTTTTTATAGCACGTGTGAAAGTCACATTGCACACTCGTTATTGAGTTTGTCTTTGCAAACTAGATGATAAATGCATTTTTTTTTTCTGTGGAGAAGCCATTTTAAGAAAATTACGTTTCCTGCAGAGATTTAAAAAGAAAAGTGTACTTATTGTTTGTTATTTGAAAATTTGCCATATGCATGGTTAGTTATTACTTTTTTTTTTTTTTTTTTTTTTTTTTTTGAGTCACCTTATATATCATTTGCTACTAAAGTGACAGGTAATATACAGAAGTCAGGAATACCTTTGAAATTGAATAAACTTTTCACTGAACTCTTATCTCTTTTATAAGAAAACAAAAATGATTAAAGTTTATTTTTAACTGAGCTTTTATAATAATTACTTGGTTACTTATCATACGAATTTTTTCCTTAGATGCAAACCATTTGAATACAAGCAAACTGAAGTAAACACATTTCTAGTTTTTGAGATCTAGAATTGCCCAAGTTTACCATGGATGAGGTTTGGATTAAATTGCAGTCTGTAGTGACATCACTGTTTAATTTGTGCTTATACAAAGCAATCCACTGAATAAGAATTTGATGAATTTCAAGTACTAATAAAGTCATCAAATGCACAGACATTGTAGAGATATCAGAGATGTGATATCACTGAAACATAAGGGATGCAGAATTTGAATATGGGGAGTACAATGTGTACAGACAGGGCAGGACAGGAGGGATATGTGCAAAATGAGAGTAAGGGTGTGTTATAGACCTAAAGACTGAGTACAATGAATGACTGTACAGAGAAATAATGGGCCAGTAAATCAGAATGTCTTATAATGGGAGATTTTAACTTTCCAGATATTGACTGGAACTTGTGGGTTGATCACTCATATACTATCAAGACTTTTGTGAATTTGATCTGATTATCAGCAGCAATTCTTCATGCATTAAGAATCTGCAGATAAAAGACGTACTGGGTAGCAGTGATTATAGTGTACTGATATGGGATTTACTTAAAGACATAGCTATTGTCAAGAGTAAAGGAAAGATCTTTTGTAATGTTGACTACAGTGGTGTCAGACAATTTTTAAATTCTATGCAGTGGGATGAACTGATGAGGTTACCAACAGCAAATTCTAAATAGGAAGCAATCAGGAAAGTTATTGTAGAAGCTACTAGTCTTTTCATACCAACTAAGAAATACTGTTCAAGGCTTAAACCTAAGTGGATGACATGAAATGATGAGACTTTTGGCAGAGAAGAAAAATGTACAAGATGCATATAAATTATCAGGTGATACAGCAGCACATGATATATATAAACTTGTTTGTAATTAAGTCACAAAGAAGGCTTGGCAAGCTAAATCAGATTATGAAAAGTCTCTAGCAAAGAATGGAAAGAAAGGCAGCAAAGATTTCTTTACTTATCTTAACAGTAGAAAGAATTGGTTGAATCACATAGGTCCACTTTATGTCCATTGTTTAATTTTTGATGATCCTGCTCAGGTTGTTGATAAACTGAATAAGTATTTTGCATCTACATTTACACCTAGGAATTCTTAGGGAAGGAGATGCCAGAAGTTTATCAAACTCTAATAGGGAGCTAAGTGATTTTGTGATAACTTTGAGGAAAGTGGAAGAGTGGATGGATGGGATCTATCCAATTATATTAAAGGAAGCAGCAAAGGAAGTAAGCAAATCTTTGCCATAATTATGAGATCATCCTTGGATTCATGGGAGGTCCCTATGGACTGGAGATATGCAAATGTATTGCCAATTCTCAAAGGGGTATCAAAAGGAGACAAGTAATTACAGACCTGTTAGCTTAACTGCTGAGAATTCCAGGGAAAATAATGGAGTCACTGGGTAAAGAAATAATGCAGGATCATCTAGACAAGACTGCAATTATACTTCAGACACAGCATGGGTTTTTAAGGGAAAATCTTGTCTGGCCAATCTCATTAGATACTATAATGTAGTCACAAAAGAACTGGATGCAAAAAATAATTTTGATATATATTTGGATTTCAGGAAAGCTTTTGATATTGTTGCACATAAAAAGCTGCTCTACAAATTGGAGCTGTGTGACAGTAAGGGAAAGTTACTGCTGTGTTGAGTAGGAGAAAACAGTGTTTATAAATGACACTGCTCTTTGTGGACAAACGTTATTAGTGGAGTCCCACTTTTGTTTTCTATATTGATTTGATGTTGATGAGAGTGTATCAGGCTTAATGTCTATTTGCAAATGATAAAAAGGTTGGCAGGGTTGGTAATGACAGTAATGAAAGTATGCTGCTACAGTGAGATCTAGAAAAATTAGGGCGATGGGCTGAGAAATGGCAATTGAAATTTAAGCCAGGGCGTTTAGTGTTGAGGCCAGAAATGCATGACAAATGCAAGGTATTGCATATGGGTAGCAGTAATCCCAGATAAAAGTACCAACTGTGTGGTGCTACATTCAGGTATTGGAAAATAAGGACCTTGGGGTAATTGTGTAGTCTTATATGAAGTTTTCTGAGCAGTGCAGATAAACTGTCCTGGCAGCCTATCTCATGGGGTTTTGTCAATGATATATAGAGGGACTTTGATAGCAGGAATAAGGAAGTGATTATCCCATTATATAAGGCAGTGGTCAAGACCATATCTTGAGTACTGTATACAAATCTGGAAGGTTCATTTTAGGAAGGATGTAGATTTGTTGAAACATGCACAGAGAATGACAATGAGATTGTGAAAAGAACATAAGGGTGGTTTTACCAAGAAGTTTTATTTCTGTAAATTGCAGCATCTGGAGATTAGGCACCTGTGAGGTGATCTGATTGAGGCATTTAAGGCTTGGAATGGACTGAGCGAACATCAGTGCTGATGGAATCCTTTCTGTTATTCCAATGATATGCATGAGGGGGCCTAAATTCAAATTGAGGAAGATGGTTGTAGTATAGATGTGTGGAAGTTGTCTTCAACCAGAAGGTGATGCTTGTTGGAAGACGCCTGATGTTATGGAAATGGCTAGTTTGAATGAATTCAGGAAAGAACTAGATAAATATATTTGGAGGGGATGGGCAGGTGATGTGGGATTTGTTTTTTTTTTTTTTTTTTTTTTTTGGCTGATGCTTTATAAATTTTCTTGGGCAGAGGGGCTAGATTCCGTTCCTTTCCTGTGAAAAAAAAATATATATATTGTTAATTTTGGAAATGGACAATTGTGATTCAGTAGTTTTTTTTTTTTTTTTTTGCCCTTTCTTTTTTGTTTGCTAATGCTGAAGTTTGCTCTCTTGTTGCATCATTTGGCCTGATTCTTTTCATACAGCATGCATATCAGCTTCTGAACAACACATTTGTTACAGACTTAA
Source organism: Mastigoproctus giganteus (assembly GCF_048544385.1). Taxonomy (NCBI): domain Eukaryota; kingdom Metazoa; phylum Arthropoda; class Arachnida; order Uropygi; family Thelyphonidae; genus Mastigoproctus; species Mastigoproctus giganteus. The sequence goes on from NC_143581.1 coordinate 8,768,260, forward strand.
TAGTGCAATATGGCCTAAAATGTGTTGCAAAAATTCTCTCCATCTGATTGGGAACATTTCAAAACTTTTTTGGGAGCTACCACAAGCAAAGCCTTCATTCTTTGTGAAGAGTAAAATTCCTAAAGTTTAGTTCAGTGCTTTACAGTAGGAATTAGTGATCTTTTAGCATTTCAGAATGATTTTTTTACCTATAAATGATTTTCATTTCAAAATGATTTTTTTTTTTACCCTATAAGTATGTAACAATATGCTTCTACAAAATAAATTTTAAAATACTTATAGGTAAAAATAAAATTAGGAAGATTAGATAAAATAGAAATTATTGAAATGCTTTAAATGTCATGCGCACATAAAATGGATCATGCTATCTTCTGGTCCAAAGATCAAATAGTAATGCATTTGTTAATTGCATTTATGATTTCATAAAAAAAAAAAAAAAACATTTTAGTGTTGAGGTCAGAAAGGTTTGCAAGTTCATCACATGACTGCATACATATTGAATTGTTAGCGGCAGTCAGATTTTCAATGTTACAGTCAGAATGGATTGTGCATTTTGTGACTGTGCACACTAACCACTGGTCCACAATTGGCCCATGTTGATCTGTCATTTTGATGTATCTGTTCAATGTCATAATTTTTTTTTTTTTTTTTTTTTCATCACACTGCATGTCATCAGAAATACCTTTATTCGTGTACATAAATTTTAAACTAATACCTTTTGCGTTTCAGATGTTATAATACAGGGTGTTGCAAACTCTCACAATATAAAATTGCATTTCATGTATAAAAATTGAATTTAATGTTTATCATAATAAGAAAGTTGTAATTACATAGAAATACTATAATTATAATTTGTCAAAAGTGTAAATCTAATTTAACTGATTTTAACATAGAAAATTTGTGGAGTGGTGCCATTGATTTTATGCAGTCTCCATTCCAATATTGTTTTTTAGTTGATCTAGTATTTGTGGATTGCTCTTGTAGACCTGCCCTTTTGTGCTTGGAACAAATTCCATTAGTTTCCTACAACTGGTCAGTAATCTAATTGAATACAAAAGACTTAAAGCCAAAGGCAGATTAAGCAAAAAGCCAAACGTGACTCCTGAATCTCTTTTGCCTCAACTCTCACTAAAGACACTGTTAAGGTGAACCCCCACAAAACAGTCAGATGTTAAAAGTTGTTTTGTTTGAAGTGTGACAAGTTGCACCATTTTGCTGTAGTCAGCAGTCACATTCATCAGTTTCAAGAAGTGATATAAATTGACTTATCAAGTTGTGATAAACATCTTGATCATTGTTTTGAAAATAATATCCAACAATACAATTGTGTGAAATTATGTACCACAAGCCACTTTTCCAAGTATACTAGATAAAGGACACTTTATCCAGTATGCCTGTTTCATGTCTTGTAAATGAACTGTTGGCAATAATGTACTCATTTCTCCAGAGGCTGGCAGTCTTAGTTCATACACCAAATGGCATAATACAGATGAAGATTCTGTAGAATTAGACAAGGCAGCTTGCAAAATCAGTTTTCTTATCACTTTCATAGGCAACAATTGCAGCATTGTCCCAAATGTTTCATTACTTAGCAGAGATGTCCTTTTGGTATATCAATTGCCATTAGTGGATCCAGTTTCATGAAAATTATTAAGGAAAGTATACTGATATGCCTCTTTAATTACTTCACATTAGTGCATTTGAAAATAATGTTTAACAATAAGCACATGCTGAACTGTTGAAAATGGCATGATGCTTGTTAGTATTAATATTGGCAACATGATGCAAGGGACCAAAACTTTATACAGCATCGCCAGCAAAAAAAAAAAAAAAAAAAAAACCCACTTAATTTGACTATTTGATCCAATAATTTGGCCAAATCCTCCTTAACTTTGTTCAAGCAATCAACCTCTACAAAGGTTGGTGAAAGCTTATTCTATGTAGTATTAGACAAATAAAAGGGTAAGCTTGTATCAAGCAAATGTAATCTGGTTTTTCATTGGTCATGGAAATTTGAAATTTATTTCTGTATGCTAACAAATCTTTAACATTTAGCCGACCGGGCTAGCCGAGTGGGTAAAGTACCTGCCCGGCAACCCAAAGGTCGCGGGTTCGATTCCCGCCTCGGGCTTGGATCAAAGTACTGCAAAAACCTTGGGAGGTGCAATATGGCCACAGAAGCCGATGCGCCAATAACTACCAAATCAAAAAAAAAAAAAAAAAAAAATCTTTAACATTTAAATTTGTATCGTGCAACTTTTTGAACACTCTGTACTTGTATGATGAAATATTAATCTTTTGACATCTGTTACAGTTAAATTTTAACACAAAAACTGTTCCAGAGAAATTTTCTTCTGAAGCGAAGTCAAATATTTTTGAATATTGATATTTACTTGAGATTTATTGAGTTGGTACTTTGTTTCCATTGAACATCTTAATCAAAGCATATAGTTTTCTTCATTTAAGGTTTTTAATTATATTTTAAATGCCATATTAAAGGTTTATATTAAGTACCATTTATTAGTTTTAAATGCAAAAATAGAAATCCTTGAAGCATAGAAAAATAGAAACCACTTCTAGCAATATTTTTATAATAATAAAAACAGTGGGGGGAATCTATAATTGCAATTAGTATTTAAAGGTATTTATTTACTTTATTTCTCAGGCGCCTCCGTAGCCAGGTGGGAAGGAGCAGCAGTGCATAGCACACACTTCTTGATTAGACTGGGGTTCGAGCCCGTCACCACCAAATACGGAGGATGCGGAAAGGTCAGGGAATGACCACCGCATATCCCGGAGCAATATGGCCTTAGTTGCTAATGCTCCTAAAAACCAAATAACAAACAAACAAACAAACAAACTTTATTTCTCTACTCCTTGTACATCTGATTTGAAAGTATTAGGAACATTATACTTCTGAATTTATTTTATTTATTCGAAATAAATTTCACTACCTAAGTAACATATTGGCTAAGTATTTTATCAAAATAAAAGTAAAATGAAGTACAGGGGTTCCTCGTTATTCGAGGATAATTGGTTCCAGAAAATTCCACTTAAAACAAATCCACGAAAAATGGAGGCCAAATATTCGTAATGTGTATTATGTATTTGTATATAGTAAAAAATGGATTGAAGGATCTGAAAAATGAGACAATTATTTTATTAGATATTTTTTATTATAATATGTTGAACAATGTAAGGTTAAGTGAAGTTACACTATTTTTTAAGTTTTTCGAATAAAGAATGAACTAATTCTATGACACACCACATTGTGTCATAGAATTAGTCTAACTTTGCACAAAAATATTCAGGGCTTGGTTAATTTTCTCAAGGGCTTTCTTTAATTTTCAAATCCCCATAACTGCGAGGACTCGGATACTGGGGACCCCCTGTACTTAATTTAAAAATTTTTCATCATTCAAGATTCTTAATTACTACTTTATCTTTTTCTTTTTTTCTTTCTCTATGTTCATCATTTCTGTGCTCTGTGGATACTTAACAGCGGTAAGTTGTTTTTTTCCCCCCAAAATCACAAATTCTGAAAAATAAAAAGCTTTGAAGTTTAGCATTACTGGGTGCTTTTGACGTATTTAGATTTATAATTTTGATGCCTGTATTAATTCCAGAGGAGGGGAAAAAGACATACATTGGGTGGCTATATTATTAGAATAACCATATAAAAAAATGTTTATTAAGGAGGAAAGTAAGTTCACTTTTATATTGGAAAAATTGAATTTTTCATAGTGTATGAATTTGGCCACTCTCTGTATAGATTTTTCTGAAAGTTGATTACCATTATTTTTATGTGAGAAATTTCATATTTATTCAGATAGAAAGAGGTGTTTATACAAAATTTGCTTTAATTCTTTTTTTTTTTTTTTCTGTGCTGGTAGGTAAATTTATGTTTTTCATATATACTCCAGTTAGAGATAGTTCTGTATTCCTTGTTTTAATCATTAATTAAACAAAAAATATAAATCAGGTAATTCCATTACCTTTATATTAAAACAGTTATTGTGTTACATAATGGTTATTTGGTTATTTTTAGGAAATGTCTTTATTTTATATATTGACCCCAAAATATGAAAAATATTAAAACTTTTAGTACTATGTGTGGATTTCAGGTTGAGAAGACGGAAGATACTTGTTAATATTGAACTTGAATTTTTATATATTGTAATTTTCAGAAAATATATAGGAAGATTGTTCTAAGGAACAGAGGTAGAAGTAATAAATAAGGAAATGGGAAAAGTTAGTTTGGTGAGCATGGAGTTAAACTATGAATGGATGTTGAAACATTTGAGGTATATGTTTAGACTGGTTTGGAAGAAAGATGGAATGAGAGAGATGGTAAAAGAGAAGGCATGCAGTAGAAACTACTTGTATATGTGATAAGAAAGGTGAATGAGTTTGTAGGTTGTTAATTATTAATTAACCACCTACAAACACTTCCCACCTTACCTGTAATAATTTGTCTAGTTCCACCTTAAATTCAAACTATCCATTCCCACATCACCAGGCAGAAGATTTTTTCAACAATTAATAACACATTTGCTAAAAGCAAACTTCTGTGCGTTATCCTGAAGCTATCCATCCTCAATTTAAAATTATGCTTTCTTGTGTACTGTCTGAGCAAGAGGAAGGATGGCATCAGCATTTAGCTTACTCACCACATTCAAAGTCACAAGCACTTTACTCATTGCAGGTGTTTAGTTTCCAGACACAGGAATTTGTAGACCTGAAGCCTTTCTTGGTAAGAGTACTGTTTTGTTCACCTTAGTAATCTTGTTACTCTTCTTTTCACCTGTTCCAACAGTTCACCATCATTACTAGAATGAGGTTTCCAGACTTGTATGCCAGACTTGTATGCCAGTACTCCAGATATGACATAACCATTGCCTTATGCAGCTGGATAATCATTTCCTTATTCCTATTGGCAAAATTCCTGCTTATCATTGACAAAACCCCATGGGCTGACCTAGCAGTCTGATTGTACAATTATTCCAGGTCTTTTTCATTCTCCACTAATCTGTGTTGTACCACAACTGTATATGGGTAACAATAATCCCAGATTAACAGCTGGTATGTTTATCTGGAATTATCGTTACCCATATACAGTACCTAATATTTAGTAATTATAGATACAGTATTTATCAATGTTAAACCTCAATTTGCCACTTTTCAGCCGATCTGCCTAATTTCTCTATATATCTTGTTGAAGTAGCATACCTTATTACTGTCATTAACCACCCTGCCAACCTGTGTATCATATGCAAACTTAGCCATTAAGCTTGATATGCTTTCACCAGTATCATTAATAAATATATATTGGAAACAACAATAGGTCCGGTACTGAATCCCGGGAGATTACACTAATAACATTAGTCCAAGAAGAGTAGTGCCTGACGATAACCACTCGTCTTCTTCCACTTAACCATCCCTTTATCCATAGCAGCAACTTGGCCTTAGTGCTATACTGCTCCAATTTGTAGCAGTGTAGCTACAAATGTGATCCTGCTTAGATCACATTTAAAGTGTTGGATATTTCAAGAAGTTGCATAGAGCATATTTTAATAAATTTGAAGGCAAAATGTAGTATATCATCAACAAATTTTTTCCATTGACTGGAAATCCTATACACATTAAGCTCTGTGGAGATTAGCATTAGTTGAGGCATATGATGCAAGAAAGCAAGCATCAGCCAAAAAAAAAAAAAAACACCCTTTCCATTTCACCCATCCGGTCACTCCAAATGTTTGTCTTAGTTCAGCCTTAAATTTATTTAAGCTATCAACTTCCACAACAGATGGAAGTCTTTTCCAGCAATCAACTACCCTTTGGCTAAAGGCAAATTTCCGCACATCAATTCTACAACTGTCTTTCCTATGCCCCCTCAGATTCTTAATCTGAGCAAGCATAAGTATCCCGTCAGCATTGATCCTGCTCAAATCATGCAAAGCCTTATACACCTCAATCAGATCACAGGTGCCTAGACTCCAGATGCTGCAACATGCAGAACTTAAGCTTTTCTTTGTAAGTGCACCCCTTTGTTCCTCTCACCAATCTTGTTGCCCTTCTTTGTACTTGTTCTAGCAACTCTACATCATTCCTAAAATGAGGCCTCCAGACCTGTAAGCAGTACTGAAGGTGTGGCCTGACCATTGCCTTATACAAAGGGATAATCACCTCCTTGTCTCTGCCTACAAAATTCCTATATATCATTGACAAAACTCCATGACCTGCTCTGGCAGCCCATCTGCACTGCTCAGAGATCTTCATATCTGACTGCTCAATTACCCCCAGGTCTTTTCCATTCTCCACCTCCCTGAGTGTAGTACCACACAGTTGGTACGTTTCTCTTCGGTTACAATGATAAAACAGATGTTTCAAGGTCATTATATATATATATATATATATATATATAACATGCTTATTTATGTGTGAGTTAGTATTAGCCATATGGTGTAATGAAGGCAGGGGTTTTTGCTTCACAAGCCCTAAATAATATAAATTAATAATAAAGTTAATGAGAATAATAAGGGTATACTACTGCAACAAGATCTAGATAAATTAGGAAGATGGACTGAGAATTTAAGTTTAACATTGACAAATACAAGGTACAGCATGAGGGTAGCGGTAATCCCAGAATAACATACCATTTTTGTAATACCACATTGAGAATAGTGAAGAAATAAAAAGATGTGAAAGTCATTGTGCATTCAGACATGTTCTCTGAGCAGGCAAGACAGGCTGCAGGGACAGCTCGTGGGACTTTGTCAAAATTTTGCCAGCAGGGATAAGTAGGTGATTATCCCATTGTACAAAGCAATGGTTAGTCCACATTGATTGCAGAGAAGAGCAACAAGATTAGTGAGGGGAACAAAAGGCTACTCTTTAGCATTAGCAGTGGCAAATGATGCAAGAAAGCAAGCTTATACAGCATCAGCCAAAAAAAAAAAAAAAAAATTCTTCCCATTTCACCTATTTGTTCTCTCCAATAATTTGTCTAGTTCTTCCTTGAATTTATTTATGCTGTCAACTTCCACAACAACAGATGTTCTCATAATTAGGGCTAAGGGTTTGCCTTCTTCCTTCATTGCTTCCCTTAATATAATTATATAGATCCCATCCACCTAGACACCTTTCTTATTTTTAACTTCAACAATTTCTCCAATTTGCTCTCAGTTATTACAAAATCATTTAACTGTTAGAATTTGATAAACCTCTGACCTCCACTTCACTAAAAAAATTCCTAATGTGCGAATATAGGTGCAAAATACTCATTCAGTTTGTCAGCAAGGGAGCAGGATCATCAACATCCAACCATCTATGTCAGATGGACCAATTTGATTCATCCCTTTCCTTCTAGAGTTTACATAAGTAAAGAACTCTTTGCTATTTTTCTTTGCAAACTTTGCCGAAGATTTTTCTTAATCTTCCTTCACTTGCCCAACCTCCTTTGTGGCCTGATTACAGACCAACTTATATCTACCGTACATTTTTGTGTCATCTAATAATTTATACGAGGGGTTTCCGAGAAGGTAACACATTTTTTTTTTCTTAATAATGGTGAAAGGGAATGAGGTGAAATGCGGAGGACAGATAGATTCATTAATAATGTTCAAAAAGACTGCCAGTGCAGTGTTGCAGTACTGTTGCTTCACAGCAGATTCCAGTTGCAAATTGGCAGCTACCGTGCGCGTGTGGTCCAAAACATGTGTTTGTGAAGTTATTCACTTTTTGCAAGCAAAAGGGTCTTCACTAAGTGACATTCACCGTGAACTGGTTGCTGTGTGTGGCGAAAAGGTGATGACAAAAGGTGTATGGTGAAAAGGTGATGTTTTTGGTGCAATGAATTTAAAGTGGGTCGTGTTGACATTGAAGATCGACATCGGGTGGGCAGGCCTTCATCGAGCAAGACAGAAGACGACATTTCACACATTAAGGGCATTGTTCTTGAAACTGTGAAATTGCACAAATAGTGAATGTGAGTAAGTCGATTGTTCAAGAAATTGTTCACAATGTCCTTAGCTTTCGAAAGGTGTGCTGCCGCTGGGGGCCCCGGCAATTGTCAGAGGAGGATAAAGCAAAATGCATGGGGATGTGTTTGAAGAACCTGTTGCAATACAGCGATGAAGGAGAGGATTTTCTCGCTCACTTAGTCACAGCAGACAAAACTTGGGTTCATCACTTTACCCCGGAGAGCAAACAAGACTCCACAATCTGGAAACATTCATAATCTCCTGTGTGCAAAAAATTCAAAACTGTTCCCAGTGTCTGAAAAGTCATGGCCACAGTGTTCTGGGATCGCCAAGGTGTTCTGTTGGTGGATTTCTTGCTGAAGGGAGGAACAATCAGTGCACAGCTTTACTGTTCAATGTTGGAAAAAACTGAAAGCCATCATTCGATGCAGATGACCAGGATTCCTGACAAGCAGCATGATTTTGTTGCACGACAACGCAACTCCACACACTGACCACACCACTCGTGAGTGGTTGTGCCATAATCGTTAGGAAACTCTGTCACATTCCCCATACAGCCCAGAGTTAGCGCCTTCAGACTTCCATTTGTTCGACCCTCTGAAAAAACACCTTTCAGGAAAGCATTTCACCACAGATCAGGAAGTTCATCAGGTGGTGCCGATGTTGGTTACTGTGTGTAAGGCATGGACTTCTTCAGTACTGGTATTGATAAATTGATCCATCATTGAGACAAGTGCATCAATAAAACTGGAGACTTTGTGGAGAAGTAGGTGCATTTTAACTTATTTCTTGGTGTATAATTTCAACTTTGTACTATTAAACATCATCGAGAGAAAAAAATGTGTTACTTTACTTTTTGGAAACCCCTCATATGTATCTCATGCATTTTTCTTCTCTGCCATGAGTTTTGTTATTTCATCTGACATCCATTTAGGCCTAGACCTTGAACAATATTTCTTAGTTGGTTTGAAAAGCCCTGTAGCTTCCATGATTAATTCCTTGAATGCTTCTCATTGAGAATTGACTGATGGTAACATCATCAGTTGGTCCCACTGTGTCGAATTTAAAAATTGTCTGAGAACATTAGTAACTGTGATCAGTGCCTCCTGGTGGTCCCTTTATTTGCAGATTCTTGATGCACAAATAATCACTTCTGATAATCAGATAGGGTATTACCCCCTCTGGTTATCTCTAACGTACTGCTGTAGAAAGCAGTCATCCAATACAACAAAAGTCTTGCTAGTGAACCCACAAGTTTCAGTAAATATCTAGAAAGTTAAAATCCCTTGTTATAAGACATTCTGATTTACTGGCCTATTATCTTTCTATACAGCCATTCATTGTAATCACCAGAGTCATTAGGCCTATAACACACTCCTACTTTCATTTTTGCTTTTCCAGTGCTTATGTCATACCATACTGACTCAACATTGCACTGGCCACCCATGTCAACTGGATGCACTGCCTTAGATTTCGTACTCCTTAACTAAGAGCATACTTCCCTCTCCTATCTTTTCTGTACATATTGTTCTACCCTTATTCAAATTCTGCATCCCTTATATCTTAGTGACACCATGTCTCTGATATCCCAACAATGTCCACATGACATTGTTGGGACAATGTCATGTGGTGAGTCTTGACCAGCACTTCAAATTTATTAAATTCATTTACTGTGCTCCTAGCATTGCTGTAAATGCAAGTATACATGCACCTGCTCTTGCTCTTATAGAATAGAATCTTAGCATTAGCATTAGTAGAGGCATTTGATGCAAGAAAGCAAGCTTATGCAGCATCAGCCAAAAAAAAAAAAAAAAAAAACCACTTCCACTTCACCCCTCTGTTCGTTCAAAATACCTGTCCAGCTGAGCCTTAAACTTATTTAGGCTATCAACCTCCACCACAAGGGATGGCAGTCTGTTCCACCAACCAACCACCCGCTGGCTAAAGGCAAACTTCCGCACGTCTATCCTACATCTGTCTTTCCTCAATTTGAATTTATGCCCTCTCAGGTGATTTTTCTGACCTAGAGGAAGAATCCCATCAGCATTGAGCATGCTTAAACCATTCAAGGCTTTATACACCTCTATCAGATCACCTCGCTGGTGCCTAGTGTCCAGACACTGTAATTTGCAAAACTTAAGCCTTTCTTCGTAAGAGCACCCCTTTGTTCCATTCACTAATCTTGTTGCCCTTCTCTGTACTCGTTCCAGCAGCTCTACATCCTTCTTGAAATGAGGCCTCCAGACCTGTATACAGTACTCTAGGTGTGGCCTGACCATTGCCTTATACAATGGAATAATCACCTCCTTATCTCTGCTGGAAAAATTCCTGTATATCATTGACAATACTCCATGAGCTACTCTTGCAGCCCGTCTGCACTGCTCAGAGAACTTCATATCTGCCTGCACAATCACCCCCAAGTCCCTTTCATTCTCTACCACTGTCAGTGTAGTACCACAGAGTTGATACGTTGCTCTGGGGTTGCTGTTTCCCATGTGTAGTACTTTACATTTGTCAATGTTAAACTTCATTTGCCACCTCTCAGCCTATCTGCTCAACCTTTCCAGATCCTGTTGCAGCAGCATAGTGTCAGTAGTGTCCTTGACAACCCTGCCAACCTTTGTATCATCTGCAAACTTGGACATTAAGCTTGATATACCATCATCAGTATCATTTATAAATACAGAAAACAATAATGGACCCAACACTGAGCCCTGAGGGACTCCACTAATAACATCAGTCCACGATGAGCAGTGTCCATTGATTACCACTCTCTGTCTTCTCCCCCTTAACCACCCCTTTATCCATAGCAGCAATTTGCCTCCAATGTCACACTGCTCCAATTTGTGTTGCAGTCTTCCATGTGCAACAGTATCAAAAGCCTTTCTAAGATCCAAGTATATAATATCAAAGTTATTCCCTGCATCCAGTTCTTTTGTGACTGCATCATAGTATCCAATCAAGTTGGTCAGGCAAGACTTCCCCTTAACAAAACCATGCTGTGTCTGAGCTATAACTGAAGTCTTGTCTAAATGATCCTGCAGTGCTTCTTTAACCAGTGCCTCCATTAATTTTCCTGGAACAGAAGTTAAGCTCACAGGTCTATAATTACTTGTGTCAGCCTTTGATCCTCCTTTGTGAATTGGGGTCACATTTGCACATCTCCAGTCTGTGGGTACCTCCCCTGAGTCCAAGGAAGCTCTGATAATTATGGCTAACTGATTGCTTACTTCCTTTGCTGCCTCCTTTAATATAACTGGATAGATCCCATCCACCCCGGGTGCCTTTCTTGTGTTTATCTTCAACAGTTTCTCCTCCACTTTACTCCCAGTTATTTCAAGATTCTGTAGCTTACTGCTACAGTTGAATACACCTCTGGCATTCCCCTTGCTGAATAACTCCTCATGTGTGAATGTCGATGCAAAATATTCATTTAGTTTGTTAGCTACCTGAGCAGGATCATCAACAGTTGACCCATCAATATCAAGTGGACCAATCTGATTCATCCCCTTCCTTCTAGAGTTTACATAAGTAAAGAACTCTTTGCTGTTTTTCTTTGCATCCCTTGCCAAGGATTTCTCGTAATCTGCCTTCGCCTGCCTAACCTCCTTTGTAACTTGGTTGCATATCAACTTGTATCTATCATAGGCTTCTGTGTCATGTGTTAATTTGTAAGTATCCCATGCATTTTTCTTCTCTGCCATATGCCTCATTAGTTCATCTGACATCCATTTTGGCCTAAACCTTGAACAATATTTCTTAGTTGGTATGTAAAGCCTAGTAGCTTCCAAGATAAGTTCTTTGAATGCTTCCCATTTTGAATTTGCTGTTGGTAACATCATCAGTTGGTCCCACTGTATAGAATTTAAATACTGTTTCAGTCCATCGTAGTCGCCTTTACGGAAGCAATAACCCTTCCCTTTACCCCTAATGGTAGTTACCTCTTTGAGTAAATCCCACTTCAGCACACTGTGATCACTGCCACCTAGTGGTTCATTTATCTGCAGATTCTTAATGCATGAAGAATCACTGCTGATAATCAAATCAAGAGTATTACTCCCTCTAGTTGCCTCCCGAACATGCTGATGTAGAAAACAATCATCCAATCAATCCACAAAAGTCCTGCTAGTGTGTGAGTAACCAGCCCCCAAATTCCAGTCAATATCTGGGAAATTAAAATCTCCCATTATAAGACTCTCTGATTTACTGGCCCACTCTATTTCCCTGTACAGTTCCTTATTATACTCATCAGAGTCATTAGGCCTAAAGCACACTCCTACTCTCAATTTTGATCTCCCAATGCTTATGTCACACCAAACTGACTCAACACTGCACTGTCCAGCGATGTCGACTGGCTTCACTTCCTTGGTTTTTATGTGTTTCTTAACTAATAGCATAACCCCTCCCCCTTCCTATCCTGTCTATCCTTTCTGTAGACGTTGTACTCCCCAAATTGCAGTTCTGCATCCCTTATATCTGTGTGACACCACGTCTCTGATATCCCAACAATATCTGCCTTTGATGTTTTGAGCAATACCTCAAATTCATCAAATTTATTTACTAAACTCCTAGCATTGGTGTACACGCAAGTATACCTGCACCTGTTTCTATTCTTAGCTACCCTAACACAACCCATGTGTTTACTTGTACCGCAATGGCTCCCAGCAGTCTCTGAAATACCATGCATCTTGTTTTTCAGGCTTCTGCTCATTCTAATAGAAGCAGTGCAAGAATCTCTTTCACCTCTGCCAGTGGCTACTGTCAATCTATTGGTCTTTGTCTCCCCCCAAGCTAGCAGTTTTCCGACCCACCTAACACTGCCTCGATAGCATCAGCATAATCTTATCTTATAATCATAAAATTAAAGAAAACAGTTACCCTAACACAGTCGACATATTTATTGTTCCATGATGACTCCCAGCAGGCCTTGAAATTCCCAACACTTTGCTTTCCAGGTTGATGCTTGTTCCAAAAGAAGCAATGCAAGAATCACTTTCACCTCTGCTTGTAGTTTCAAATTTAATCCTAACTCTCAACTTTTTTCAGCATTGACCTGTACTTGTTTAGTAAGTCCACAGATCTACTTTTAATGTCAGTAGTGCTGACATGTACAACAGTGTCACCTTTACCATTAATTACCCCTTACCAGGAAAGGCTTCAATTCTGCAAATTGCAGCACCTGGACCCTAGGTAACTGTGAACAGATCTCATTGAGGTGTTTAAACCTTAAACACCTCAATGAGATCTGTTTAAGGCCTTTTTAAGGTTTAAGGCCTGGAATGGATTGAATAAGCTAAATGCTGATGGCATCTTTCTTCTTGCACAGACTATACATGAAGAGGTATAAATTGAAATGGAAGAATAGTTGCAGTATAGATATGTGATACTAATAATAGCATGGTTGAGTATTGCAACTGATGGTCTACATGAGTACTTCTGCAGATGGCCTATCACAGCAAATGTGTAATATACTGGGCATAGGAATGGAGCCATTAATAGTTTGACTGGAGATGGGTTGCTTGGTCCAATGCATTTCCATTTGTATCTTGTGGATAGATCAGTGCAGGGATAGCATATCCATCTGGAGACTTTTATGGTCCACCTTCCTCTCTTCCCCGATTACCAAGGTATCTTTTAACAAGGTAGTACTCCACATCTGGGCTGTAACAGTATTGGAATGGTCAGTAAATGTTCCTGTGAGTTTCCCCATTATCAGCCCAGTTGAACATCTGTATGGGTTATTGAACAGGCCTGGATCCAACAGCATCAAATACCTATAAACTGTAGGATGCATAGTGGTTGGTATAGCTTACCATTCCTGTGGTCACCATTCAGCACCTTATGGAGTCTGTGCCCCAGTATTTCTTGACTGTGTTGTATGCAAAAGATGGTGCAATCACTTTTAGCATGCAGAACAGCCAGTAATTAAAACTGCTGCTCTTCCACACTTTCTGGAAAAGGCCTGGGTATGCAGTGATTGAATTAGTGTTGGGTAAAGGTTGCATGCCCCTCCCTTCATGAAATGTTGGTTTTTCATTTAGCAAGCAATGGTTTTAGATACTATGATTAGATTGTATCAGTTAAGCAGTTAAGATCATGAAGATTCACACATAATATACTGATCCCAATGACCTTAGCTACCTTGATGCTTAATCTAAAACAAAATCATTCAACCTGATCTTGCCATCAGAGTTTATATTTTCACTTACTTACTTTTAATAGACAGAAGCTGATAACACATAGGGATGGAAGGGGGCAACAGCACAATTTATCTACTGAAAATATTTTATATTCAGCATGTAAACTGCTAAGGGAACCTATGTGGTTTCCATTAATACATTATCATAATGTTAAAAAACTGTCATGGGGCCACCATTTTTTTAAAATTATGTCATGTACCATGTAAAAAAAAAAAAAAAAAAAAAACAATGCCTGAAGTAAATTAAACTGTGATATATTTCCATATGACATGCATGTTAGTTATGTTGGCAATTAATTAGCCTATCATAACGTGAAGTAACTTCTCAGTGTACCTGTATTCTTTATTTTCACATTGGGCAGAATTCAACAGTCACATTTCCAGAGCTTCATTGAATCATGGATTCAGTTCTTAATTATTAATATAGAACATGATTATATTTCTCCAAGATTAGTGTGTGGGGAATACTTAAACAACAAACTAATACAACATACTGAAAACAGTGTTATTCTTGGTGGGACATGAATTCTATTGCCTGAGTAAAATAAAATAATTACAAGAAATTCAGGGCCAAACTTCATGCTATAAGAGTTATAAAATATTTTTGTACAAGTAGGGCATTGCCTCATTCTGTATTATACACAGAATGAGACAATATTACATTTGTTAGTGTATAACAAAGAGCAGCAAAGTTTTCTACTTAGTGCATTAGTGTGGAGGCCACAAGCTCATTGTGAAGTCCTCCATAATATGAAATCAATGCGCTAAATAGCTAATCTTGTGTGCTCATCGCCATGAATAGAATGAAGCAGTGCCTTACTTTACAATGAAATAATCATAAAATTAAAGAAAACAAACTAAACTGATATTGAAGGAGATGTGCCCTCAAAACCACCAATGAGGGAGTTCCACAGTAAATGGAATATATTTAAAAGAAGAATGTATGAATAAAATACTCATGGAACCCACAAAGACCACTTCTTTAGGGAAACATCAGTCCCTGCATCCCAAAATGATACTATTTCAGTTGTTGACTGCTAAATAGCAAAGTATCAGTGGCATTTTTCCTATATGATCCCAATACAAGATGGAAAGTAATGAACATGTTGAACTGAAAAAGTCTTAATTACAAATTAATGATGCAAATGCACTTAATTAGTGCATTTGCATCATTACTAGTTGAGTTTTTTTTAGACAGATCGAAGTTTGTACGGTGGCATTATTATTGTAACATCTCATATTGTGAAATCCTTCACAATGAGTTGCCCTCCATATACTTCAAATAAATAATGCTTCCCCATTACAGAAGACTATTTTTACTTATTTTCAGTTGAGTACCACCATTTTGAAGCTATTTGGCTTCTCATCGATGAGTGGGTAGGTACCTTCCTATTAGCAAAGACTATAAGGGGTGACAACTCGGTTGTCACCCCTTATAGTCTTTGCAAGGGGTGACAACTCAGTTGTCACCCCTTGTAGTCTTTGCTAATAGGAAGCATTAGAGAAGACTATAAGAGTACAAGCATAAAAGAAGACTATAGACTTCTAATTGGAAAGCATTACTTATTTGAAGTATTAGGGCAAGTTGTAATGAAAGATTTCAGAACATGAGATATTACAATGATGATGCCAATGTACAAACTTCGGTTTGTCAAAAAAAAATTCAACTGTGTAGTAATTGATGCCGATGCACTAACTAATGTCAGTTTGAATTTTATGTACATTGAGGCATTCTGCTCTAAAATATTAGTAAAATAAACAACTTATTTGACTGTCTTTGCATAGATGTCTATGAAGCTGACCTTTGAATTTCTGCAGGCTCTCAGATGTAATCCTCCATGCAAGTAAATTATTCAAGTAATTAATACTACTAACACCAGAATAAAAATTTGCGGGATGATTATAAATTGTTTGGTGTACATAAAGTTTACAGTAAATATAAACTAGTCTGCAATCAAGATATGAAAAGAGGGGTTATGGCTTGCTAAGGCTAATTGGGAGAGGTCTTTGGCTAAGAATGCAAAATAAAAGTAGTAAAGAATTCTTTAGTTATATATTAGGAAAGGGAGAACCACATTGGTCCACTGTATATGAATTTCATAACTCTTAACAAACCTGGTTTGTGAAGAACTGAATAAATATTTTTTTGTCTATATTCATATATGAAGTTTTTAGGGATGTGGAGGTACCAGAAGTATACCTAAATTATATCAGGAGTTACACAATTTTATGTTAATTTAAAGGAAGCCAGAAGAGAAATTGTCAAAGCTAAAAGTAAATATGTCATCAGGGACCAATGAAATCTATTTAATTATATTAAAAAATAAACAAACCTTTAGCAATAATAATAGAGCATCCTTGGATTTAGGGGAGGGTCATACATTTTGGAGGCTTGCATCTCTCCTATTTACAAGGGGGGGGGGGGTCAAAGGTTGAAGTGGGTAATTACAATCTTGTTTGTTCCAGGTAAAATAATGGAGTTATTGATTAAGAAGTAATTCAGGATCATCTTAACAAGAATCGTGGAATTTATTAAAGGGAGATTGTGTCTGACCAATCTGATAAGCTACTATGAGGTAGTTGCAAAGGAACAAAATGCAAAAAATTATTTTTACATCATATGCTTAGATTTCAGTAAAATATTTGAAACCTTTCTATAGGAATGACTGCTGTGCAGATTGGAGTAGAGGGGTACTGGGGACAAGTTACTGTTACAACAAACAATTGCCATTTCTGAGCCCAACTGCCTAATTTTTTCTAGATCTTATTTCAGTAGCATACCATCATTATTGTCATTAACCACCCTGCCAAACTTTGTATTATCTGTAAACTTAGACATTACGTCTGATATACCTTCATTAATATCATTAACAAATAATAATTTAATTATAATGATTATGATGAATTATTCTACATATGATGCAAGAAAGCAAGCTTATATAACATCAGCCCAAAAAAAAACTTCCCATTTCACCCATCCATTCACTCCAAATGTTTGTCTAGTTCTGCCTTCAACTTATTTAAGTTGTCAACCTCCACTACAACAGATGGAAGTTTGTTCCAACTATCAACCACCTGCTGGCTAAAGGCAAATTTCCACGCAACTATTCTACAATTATCTTTGCTCAGTTTGAATTTGTCCCCTCCAGTTGAGTAATCTTTGCAAGAATAAGAATCCCATCAGCAGTGAGCTTGCTCAAACCATTCAAGGCCTTATACACCACAATTAGATCACCTCACAGGTGCCTAGTCTCCAGATGCTGAAATTTGCAGAACTTAAACCTTTCTTGGTAACAGCAACCATTTTTTCCACTCGCCAATCTCATTGCCCTTCTCTGTACTCATTCCAGCAGCTCTACATCCTTCCTAAAATGAAGCCTCTAAACCTATATGCAGTACTCAAGGTGTAGCCTGACCATTGCCTCATTCCAGGGAACAATCACCTCCTTATCCCTGCTAGCAAAGTTCCTGTATATCATTGACCAAACCCCATGAATTATTCTAGCAGCCTGTTTGTACTGATCAGAGAACTTCATATCTAACTGCACAATTATCCCAGGTTCTTTTCATTTTTCACTACCCAGAGTGTAGTAACATTCAGTTGGTATGTAACATACAGTAACATTCATTTGGTATGTTACTCTGGAATTACTGCTACCTATATACAGTACTTTGCATTCGTCAATGTTAAACTTGCTATTTGTTAAACAATTGCCATTTCTGAGCCCAACTGCCTAATTTTTTCTAGATCTTATTTCAGTAGCATACCATCATTATTGTCATTAACCACCCTGCCAAACTTTGTATTATCTGTAAACTTAGACATTACGTCTGATATACCTTCATTAATATCATTAATAAATAATAATTTAATTATAACTAGGGAACTTCACCAACCCCTGCGCACGCTTTTCTATGTAATATGTAGAGGTATGATGGAGTAAGTCAAATCTTTTCTACGTAAAAGACACATCTGTCGAAACACACTGATTGATATCTAATATATAAAAGAAAATAAAAAGTGTAAGAAAAAACTATAAAAAGTAAATTTGTGTGAATGTTGAGTGAATAAAAGTTATTATTAATTTCATGTTCTATCTTAGCCTCTTCACCTGTTCAAACTGATGGCTATGCAGGCCCTCAGGATTATCCAAGCTGACACCATGCTGTAGCTTTTCCTAGCTGGCATGGTGTGGGATGCTGACACTGGCCATAAGCCCTATGTTTTTTTATTCCTACCACCGGGGTGGTTGTCTCCTTCCTCCCACCCTATGTGGCCCCTACCCCCTTTTGCCTGGTGGCTCACCCTACCACCCAATTTCAACTCCCACCCTCTGGACCAGGATGGGCATCCTGTACCAAGGATCCCCTAATGTCTCCCTCTTAAATCAGGCGAGTATCTCAACACTTTCCCCTCTGTTCTTTACCCCTTTTATCCCACCCTCTTCCTATCTCCCCATTATCTCCTTTCCAATAATTTTTTTTTTTTTTGTGCTCTCCTTAGATGCCTAGGCTACCCCCACCAGAGCTTTCTTCTCTCCTAATGTGTCCTGGCCCACCTCCCTGTGGTAGTGATGGAAACTGGGGTTGTTAGTGGCTCTCCACAGCTCCCCCCCCAGGCTAAGTGGGCAGAGGAACAGCACAATGTACCCTCTAATTTTACTTATAGTTGAGTGGTACAGAAATGCACCTGAGTAAAAATTTTTCTTAGATAAGATTAAATATGTGCACAATTTTTACAAATTGTTTTAATTATAAGTAGGGACATATATAATAATAAAAAAAAAAATGTTAACAATAAATTTGCGCTTTACAGTTAGTTATTTATTTTTCTTGGAATTTTTTCTTCTGTTCTTTGTAGAAGTCCATATTTTGTAGACATCTACATTTATTGTTGCACCATTAGCTAAATGCAATTTGATTCTCATAAGGTCACTTAAATGATCTTCACATTCTATTCCGATTTTTTTTAAATTGAATTCATGGTGCTAAATCCTCGCTCACAGTCTGCGCTTGATGCTTGAAATGTTCCCATAATATCATAGAGAATGGATATGTTACAAAACTCTAAATTTGTAAGTACGAAATTTAAAGTGTCACTGAAAGTTTTAGTTTTTTCGGCAATTATAAACTTTAATTCCGAATATTCTTCTGATATTTTAGAAATAACATCACTTTCATTATTTGTAATAAATCGTGAATATTTTTTTGCAAGGTGTATCACATTGAGTTTCCAAAAGTCAAAATTATTGCTTGCATTTGTGATAGCATTAACATCAAATACTTTCCAATTGTTTAATTCATCATCAGGAAATCTGTTATCTAAGTGATCACATACACGTTTGATAAAGCAAATTATAGCTGCAGTGTCAACATCACTTTGAATTTTTGATAATACTTCTTTCATATTTTTACTCCAGAAAATATTTTTTCCAAGATATTGACTTCTTAATTTGTTTATTTTAGCTTTAACATATTGGTGTGCATCAATAATGTTTAAACAACTTTTTTGTAGATATTTGCAAAGCGATGCAAGCTCTCCTAATACATCATTGAGTGCAATTAATGCCACATGATATTGTTAATTTGTCAAAATTTGTAAACAGTATTTATTTATAGGATCATTACATTCGTTAACCTGCTCATTGCAATATTCGATTAATATTTCATAATTTTATACATAAATCATCAACTGCAAAATGTCTGGATAACCATCTGACTTCATTTAATGGTCTAAAAGATGCCACGTCGTGTTCTGTAATCTGGGCTAGTTCTTCTAATTTTCCTCTTTTTATGCTAGACCTGCTAAATGTTGTGTATACAGTTCTAAGCAACGTCTCTATATCTTGCATAAAGATACATTTTTCCATGCGTCATCCAATCCTAAATCTTCTCGTGTGCAACACAATGTTGTTCAATTCAATAAACTCACCTTAAAAGCATACAATATAAACTACAACCGCTACAGTCATTTATATATTTGTAATGTAATCATTTTTTTCATATAAATAAAAATCAACACATATAACTTTGCACTATGTATTTGTAAATACAAGTTGTGGGAATATGTAATGCATTAGCGAATCTTATGGCATGAGCTATCCCCCTATATCCATTCTTCCACTAATACTCCTGTCGGCTGTGTGCACAGGAAGTAAAAGCACCTGTGCAATTTCATAGAAATCAGTGCGTGCCGCGCATGTGTGCAGCTTAGAGGGAACCGTGATCCACACTAATACTTCACAAAATGCACACTGATGCACCCTGGCCTTATGCAGAGTATTGTATTCCACACAGAGTAAAAACGTGGAGTTGGGGGAGACCCCCGGTGCTGCCAGACAAAAAAAAAAAAAAAAACAATGTCACTGTGATCGATATCTAATTAGGAAATGACCTATGTAATTATTTACCTGTGCACTTGTAGTGCGTGGCATTTTGAAGGTTGAATAAATATCATTATGTAATTATTTACCTGCATTCATATAGGTCACTTAGGAAAAACCCTTTTGCTTTGGGTTCCCATAATGCATGAGGAATATTTTTGTATCTCAAACAGCAGGACTAAAATATTTACAAATACTGTATACAATATTCATTAATATGCAAAAAAGGTTACAATGGAACATCAAATGTTAGATAGGGAAGCATGTGCACGAGGTTGGTGAACGTTATGTGGAGGCAGTTGTCAATAATTAATTGCATTTGTAGTGATGTAATTGCCTTGCTCTCTTCTCCCATTGGCTCAAATAAATATCACTAGGAGGAAAACTTTTTTTAATGTATAGAGAGATAATAATAATAAGAAAACAAATGACCAAGCACCAAACTCTTGGGCACTTTACTAATAACATTAATCCACGAAGAGTAGTGTCCATTGATTACCACTTTTTTCTCCCACACAACCTTCTCTTTATACATAGCAGTAACTTACCACTACTGATACTAATAAAGTATATTAAAGCAAATCATATGACAGAATAATATAAGATGTGAGGGGATGGCTTTCTTAATTGTTGAGTGTGATACTGTGCCATGGGGTGTTAAGTCAGCTCTGCACTGTTAGAGGTGGCAGTGACAGCCTCTGGCATTGCAAATGTGGATAGTTCCCGTGTTATATTATTATTAGTAGTGCCAAATGACGTAAGGAATCAAGCTTATAAAGCATCGGTCAAAAACCTGGCCTTAGTTGCTAATGCTCCTAAAAACCAAATAACGAACAGCACAATTACCCCTGGGTTGTTTATTTTCCCCTAACCTCTGTGTTAGTTGAAAATGAAACAGTTGGTATGTTATTCTGGGATTACTGCTACTCATATGCATTACCTTTCATTTATCAGTGTTAAACTTCAATTGCCACTCCTCAGCCTGTCTGCCTAATTTTTCTAGATCTTGTCAGTTTAGTCATTTTATCTGACCAACATTGTGCAATCTCTTGTTGAACTATTTGATAGTATTCCTGCTGCAGTCTTTGACTGTGTAGGCCAAATTTATAATGAGTAGGATCATGTGACTTCAAAAAATGTTATAAAGGACTATTGTCATATTTGATTGAGTTTGTCTTGCTTTGTTTTTGGGCCTTGGAGAAGATAGTCTTCTGGCAAGAGGACTGGGCCTTTGTTGCCCAGTCAGTCATACCCCCAAAATTTGTCATTAGTGTAATGTTGGAAGAAACGAATTGTGGGTTTACTGCTGGATGTTGATGAAGATTCTGATATTCAAGAGCTTGCCACGGTCTGTGATCAGTGGTGAGGATGTAAGGCAACAACTTGGCTGAAATTCATTGATGCAATTTTAACACAAGATTTAGAAAATCTTGTGTTAAAGATTTGATGAGGTCATCAATATGAACAATTGAATCATTTGTTTTTGAAGTTGAAAGGTGGACAGAGTGAGAATAATCTTCAATGATTAAGTAGCCCACTTTAGATTTTGTAAACCACTTAAGTCTTTGAATGACATGTAGCATCTTATAGAAAAGTTGTTTTAAACAGCGTTTCAGTTACACTTTTCTCTAATTTGATACAAAATTTTATACAAATTCATTGCCCAGTAAAATCACTGATTTTAAAATGCATCCAAACACATAGGACACCTTCTTATGTTTTATAAATAGGTGATTTGTGTGTGTTACCAAGCTTCATTAACTTTTGATGCCCCTCTTTCAGAAAGTAGTTCTTTATGTTGGGAATTGTTGGCACAACGAACCACACACTCAAAAACCTGGCCCATGTTTTTGAGTGTGTGTGTGTGTGTTTTTAGATACTTAGGAATGCTTACAAGCTCATAAATGTTTATTTGAATATTAGGAGAGCATGAATAATAATAATTAATTGCAATAAATGACAATATATTATTTCCAAACTTTTGGCAATACAAAACAGAGCTTTTTCCTTAATTTCGAATTTTTGGTTAAGGGGGTACATGTGCTCCCTCTACCCTCCCCCGAATACGCCCCTTTGTGGGAAACTATGAAAAACATAGTACTAATATTTTACTTAATTGAATTGTTAAATAATTGAATTGTTAAAAGATCCCGACTGAACGATTTAGATAAGCCCCGCCCTTCTTCCGCAAACAGTAAATTAAAAATGACATATTAAAATGTATCATTTTTAATGAAACTATTTACATTTTTAAATAGCACGGTACCGCAAATATTTTAAATATTACTAAATTGAGCTTATGTTCATCTTTAAATTCGCGGTAAGATTCCGCAATTTTTTGTCATAGCAGTGCAGTTTCTGAATGGGGGACACCTGGCCGATGGATGCAACACCATGCTGACGCGGCGATATGGTTGCCAAACTATCAAAACTTTCGGAAGTCTGAAGATGAGATGGCCATTAGAGGAGTCATCGAATGACAAGCCGTAACACGTTATTACGCTGCTGTTTCAAAAAACGAAGTCAGTCTCCAAACTTTTTGATCACACCTCTAATACAGTTATGTCCTCCCCAACCCCTACCCAAAGCGCAGTTTTACTTTTTCAGAAAGGAATTAGAAGTAAACCATGGAATTACCAGCTCAATTCAATAAACCCGCATTTGCACAAGCTAATCGCAGAATATTGACCATTTTGTAAATTACTTTCAGAAATTTAATACACCGGTTGTAAGGTAATAGAATAACTGTGTCTAAGAATTTTAGAAACAAATTTTCATTCAAGAATAGAAAGATAAAATCTTGTGAAATATAAATTAAAGTTAAAAAAAAAAATCGATAACTTTCCATCGAGTTTATCAAAAAAGCTGAAAAATTAATTTCAACGTAGCAAATTAATGCACGCAGTTACAAAGATCTTAATTGACTGCCTGGATTCGGTCTTGACATGGTAATTAAAACTGGTTATCATCTCCAAGAATAAATTTCTAATTTTTAATGTGTCATTCAAAAGTTCCACTTACAAAAAGACTAAATTCTGTAATTATGGCATTTTTCCCGTATTTTTTCTGTGCATATAACATGATGTAAATTGTGTTTTAATGATATGTTTGCCCACCACTTAGTAGCAACAGGTTGCGAATGATTCGCAGGTGAGTCATACTGCGTACGCGCTCGTGTTGATACATATGATTAAGAATTGCTGCTAAGAATAGCCATGTATTAACGTGAAGGAGACAGTTGAGAAGAAACGACAAAATGTCCTTAAAAGAAAGACACAATGAGGTGAGTTCTCCCTCTCTTGGTACATGTAATTCGTAATAAAAACGGGAAGAACCATCAAAATAAGTTTTTCTTGACTTCGTCTCAGCTGTATTTCTTCGAATGATTAATACTTGCTTTTGAAATATTTTCATTAAGTTGTGCTGATTAAAAAGGGGAATAAAAAAAAGAAGTACACTAAATTTTAGTGACATTAATGTTGATAGTTTTTAGACGTTTGAAATTCGCAAATTATTTAGAATATAGTAATGATTCGGAAAGAATGGGAATTTGTTCAGACGTCATTTTTGAACACAAGCCAAAAATGAGGAAGCCGTGATAGTGTTACTTTGGTTGTTGTCAGAGTTGAGTAGGCATTAAATGTGTGGTATAATATATACGCTATTTATTTTGCTTTTAAACAAATGGACATTTTGTTTAGGTCATTTCCTCATGCCTGCGTGTGCGCACGCATACACACGCACAAGTGGCGGCAAGTTAAAAAGCATTAATCAGTGCCATGGCAACCGATTTCGATTTTGAATATTAAAATTTATTTTAATAAGAATCTGCTGATATTTCTATTTCGGGGAGGTCCCAGTAGGGAGTATCACCCCTCCCCCATGATAAAAATAATGCGGATTTTTTTTTTGCTTCTACACGGCGAATGAAGCTTAACTATTCCCCAGGGAAGGCAGTGGATGCGCGCGCCCAGGCCCCGACAAAGGAGCAACCTTAAACACTAGTGAAGAAAGTGGGGGGGAGGGGGGATGTTACGTTAAACTTAAAAAATGAATTTCATTTATTTTAGGCATCCCTCAGTAGTACGGGCAGAGGCGTAGCTAGGTTTTTGGCGCCCTTGGCAAATTTGTGGTTTATAACTACTTTTTTACGACAATTAGTAAAATCGTAAAAAGACGCGTAAATAAAATTATCATAATAAGTACAGTCTCAGCTTTGTTTAACGAACTTCTTTATACCAGATTTTTCTGTTTAGTGAATTTTTTTCGAATTCCCCTTCGCAATTACAACAAAGAAAAATTTCTATATGAGATTGTGATTAATGGATTACAAGAGACTTAACTGGGTACGCATTGTTCACCCCTATGGCCTTCAAGAAATTTAGGCAATAATGCTGTTGCTAAGCATGATGGTAATCTCTTTAGCTTAAAAGATTACCATCTGCAACTTAGTGGTACCTGTCAAACCTATCCAACTTCCTGTCCCACATTTCATTGGATACTATGATGTGGTTACAAAGGAGCCAGCTGCAAAAAATAATTTTGATGTGATATACAGTACTTGGATTTCAAGAAAGCTTTTGATACTGTACAAATTGGAGCAGTATGGGATTAGGGGCAAGTTGCTACAATGGATAAAAGGGTGGTTGAGTGCAGGTGGACTGGATCATAAATTCTTAGCGGGAAAAACTTGTAGCAGCCTCATACTAGTGTTAATAGCTGTATTATGGCCAAAACCACACCGGCCTCTGGCCCACCGGGATTTCCCCGGTAAGTCTTGTGGCTAGTCTGCCCCTGTTTGATTGGGAGACGACAGAGAGTGGTAATCAACGAACGCTGCTCTTTGCAGAATAATATTATATGAGATTAGGCCCAATACCGAACCCTAGGGAGTGCCCTAGGGTTCGGTAGTGGGCCTACTGTCGTTTTATATATTTATCAATGATATTGATGAAGCTATGTCAGGCTTAATGTCCAAGTATGCAGATAATACAAAGGTTGGCAGGGTTGTTAATGACAGTAATGGCAGTGTGCTACTGCAACAGGATCTAGAAAATTTGGGCAGATGGGCTTGAGAAGTTGCAACTGAAGGTTAACATTGACAAATGCGAACTACTGCACATGGGTAGAAGTAACCCCAAAGAAACGTACCAACTGTGTGGTATGACACTTAGGGTGGTAGAAAATGAAAAAGACCTGGGAATAATTGTGCAGTCAATTATGAAGTTTTCTGAACAGCGCAGACAGACTGCCAGAGCAAGTCATGGGATCTTGTCCATGATATACAAGAATTTTGTGAGCAGGGATAAGCAGGTGGTTATCTCCTTGTATAAGGCAATGGTCAGGCCACACCTTGAGTACTGCGTAGAGGTTTGGAGATCTCATTTTAGGAATGATGGAGTGAGCACAGAGCAGGGCGACAAGATTGGTGAGGAGAACGAAGGGGATTCTCTGTCTCTTACCAAGAAAGGCTCAAGTCCTGCGAATTGCAGCTTTTGGAGACAAGGCACTTGCAGGGATGATCTGATTGAGGTGTATAAGGCCTTGAATGAGTTGAGCAAGCTCAATTCTGATCGGATTCTTCCCCTTGCTCAGATTACGAACCTGAGGGAGTATAAATTCATATTGAGGAAAGACAGTTGTAGAATAAATGTGCAGATATTTGCCTTAGCCAGTGGGTAGTTGATTGCAGGAACAGACTTCGATCTGTTGTTGTGGAAGTTGATAACTTAAATAAATTCAAGAAGAAACTCGACAAACTTTTAGAGGGAATGGATGTGTGAAATGGGTTTTCTTTTCTTTTTTTTGGCTGATGCTACATAAGCTTGCTTTCTTGCGTCACATGCCTCTAGTACTACTACATACTGAGAAGTCAACTGCTTTCTATGTAACCATAGCCAGTGGAGAGATCAAGGGTATTCCACATTTGGACAATAGGCTCTGGTCAACCTTCTACTGTTAGTGTTATGAGAGAGCGATTTCCCTTTACCCCAACAAAGGGTGATCTGTTGTTTCGCTGAAGTGCGACACTTTGCAGTAAATTTTCCCAATTTCTGTTTATATTCTCACAGTAATTGAATATCAGAGTGTCTCCGACATTTCATAGTTAAAAAATAATAATTATTATTATAATAATCAAAATACAAATTTAAGTCGGTTTCGTAAACAAGCGGAATGTTTTTTTTTTTTTTTTATTTATTTCCTCTTTATGCAGTCTTTCTACTTGGTATGCGCTTCTTTTCTTTGGTGGCAT
The DNA here is from genome assembly GCF_048544385.1 of Mastigoproctus giganteus. NCBI lineage: Eukaryota > Metazoa > Arthropoda > Arachnida > Uropygi > Thelyphonidae > Mastigoproctus > Mastigoproctus giganteus. The sequence goes on from NC_143581.1 coordinate 8,795,077, forward strand.
GTCTTAAATTAATTGGTCTTTTGTTGTTTTTTTTTAGCATTAGCATTACACTGGTGTGCACAACTTAAGGACCAACAATATTTCTAAAGGTTACAACCACAAAATCAAATGAAACAGCCTGTGGCGATTTGTATAACTGTGGCCATTCAGTAGAAAGCTGGTGCACATGCAAAAATTTGAATCATGATGAGGGCTCACATAAACAGATAAAAGCAGCAGTTATGTGCAAATTACCAAATGGTGAGCACGATTGTTACAGAAGTTCGATTAGTTTCATACAGTGCTACAGACAACGAAATGGCCAGTAGACAACATCTGCATGACTTTACCTAGGATCGAATAATTGGGAAGCTTGAGGAAGGTCCAAGTGCGACGAGTGTGGCTGCAGAGTTCGGTATCACCCTTAGCATCGTCTCACGTGCATGGTCGGCCTTCAGAGCGACAGGTACAGCTGTTCGAAGGACCAGTGGTGGTCATCCACGAAAAACAATGCCCAACGATGACCACTATATACTCTTACTGGCCAAGAGGGACTGACACCAAACAGTGGAATCCATTGAACAGAACACAGGATATTGCAGTTTACTGTGGCCAGGCGACTCCACAAAGATGGATTGTTTGCCTGATGGCCAGTACACTGTCTCTTTAACACTTGCCCATCGGAGACAAAGTATACAGTGGTGCATCGAACACAAGGACTGAACAGCAGCGCAATGGGATAAGGTACTCTTTACTAATGAGAGTAGATTCAGTCTCAGCAGTGATTATGGATGTCAGCTATTCTGGAGAGAGAGAGGTTGGCACACGGTATCACCCCGCAAACATCACTGAAAGGGATCGATGTGGCTGTCGAGGTGTTCTCATCTGGGGAGGTGTTATCTTGGATGGACATATACAACTCCAGATACTGGAAGGCGGTACTGTAGCAGGTGCACGCTACTGTACTGAGGTAATCCTTCCCCATGTGCGTCTGTTCCGAGATGCCATTGGCCTTGATTTGTGTTTGTGTTGGTTCGAGTTTATGCATGATAATGCCACACCCCATCGCACTGCAGCTGTTGATATGCTTTTGGAAAGTGAGGACATTGTTCGTATGGATTGGAGTGCCCATTCCACCGATCTAAATCTCATTGAACACATATATGGGATGCTCTGGGGAGACGCGTTCATGTACACGCACACCCACCAGAAAATGTTAACCATCTGAAGATGGTGCTGACAGAGGAATGGACGATGTTACCGCAAGAACTTACCAACAACATTGTTCTGAGTGTGGACAGACGGTGCAAAGCCTGCATCGACATTAGGGGTGGCTATATCTCCTACTGAGAACCACCTCTTCCCTTTGTTCCATCTTTGGCAGTGATGCATCTTTATCATGGCATCCAGTGCTATGTTGCCATTTTTGAATAAAGTCCCTCTGTAACGTTTTGTTTCCATCGTTGTGTCGGTGCTGTTTCCTTCATTTCTGTACCTCACTAGGTTCCTTTGGTATGCTTTTCCCATACCAAAGGAACATCCAGGCCACTCCTATGAGAAGCTACAGGTGAAAACCTGACTGGTCCTTAAGTTTGGCACACCAGTGTAGAAGCATATGATGCAAGAAAGCAAGCTTATATATCAACAGCTAAAAAAAAAAAAACCTTCCCATTTCACCCATCCATTCACTCCAAATATTTGTCTAGTTCTGCTTTGAATTTATTTAACTTCAACTACAGATGGAAGTTTGTTCCAGAAATGAACCACTCGCTGGCTAAAGGCAAACTTCTGCATATATAGTCTACAACTGCCTTTCCTCAATTTGAATTTATGTCTCCTCATGCGATTAATCTGGGCAAGAGGAGGAATGTCACAAGCATTGAGCTTGCTCAAACCATTCAAGGCCTTATACGCCTCAGTGCGATCACCTTGCAGGTGCCTTGTCTAAAGACCCTATAATTTGGAAAACTTAAGCTTTTCTTCATAAGAGCAACCCTTTTTTCCATTCACTAATCTTGTTGCCCTTCTCTGTACTCATTCCAGCAGCTCTACATTCTTCCTAAAATGAGACCTCCATACTTGCATACAATACTCAAGGTGTGGCCTGACCACCTTGAGTACTGTATACAGGGATCAGGAGATGATTATCCCTGTATACAAGGGCATGTTCACCGCCTTATCCCTGCTAGAAAAATTCCTGTATATCATTGACAAGACACCATGAGCTACTCTTGTTGTTATTTGGTTTTTAGGAGCATTAGCTACTAAGGCCATATTGCTCCGGGGATATTAGCATTAGTAGAGGCATATGAGGCAAGAAAGCAAGCTTATGCAGCATCAGCCAAAAAAAAAAAAAAAAAAAACCTTCCACTTCACCCCTCCTTTCGTTCGAAATACCTGTCCAGCTGAGCCTTAAATTTATTTAAGCTATCAACTTCCACAACAAGGGATGGAAGTCTGTTCCACCAACCAACTACCTGCTGGCAAAAGGCAAATTTCCTCACATCTGTCTTTCCTCAATTTGAATTTATGCCCTCTCAGGTGATTATTCTGAGCAAGAGGCAGTATCCCATCAGCATTGAGCATGCTCAAACCATTCAAAGCTTTTTGCACCTCTATCAGATCACCTCGCCAGAGCCTAGTCTCCAGACACTGTAATTTGCAAAACTTAAGCCTTTCTTCGTAAGAGCAACCCTTTGTTCCGTTCACTAACCTTGTTGCCCTTCTCTGTACTTGTTCCAGCAGCTCTACATCCTTCTTGAAATGAGGCCTTCAGACCTGTATACAGTACTCAAGGTGCGGCCTGACCATTGCCTTATATAAGGGAATAATCACCTCCCTATCCCTGCTAGAAAAATTCCTGTATATCATTGATAAGACACCATGAGCTACTCTTGCAACCCGTCTGCACTGCTCAGAAAACTTCATATCTGCCTGCACAATTACTCCCAGGTCCTTTTCATTCTCTACCACTGTCAGTGTAGTACCACAGAGATGATACGTTGCTCTGGGGTTGCTGTTTCCCATATGTAGTATTTAAATTTGTCAATGTTAAACTTCATGTGCCACCTCTCAGCCCATCTGCAACCTTTCCAGATCCTGTTGCAGCAGCATAGCATCCTTAACAATCCTGCCAACCTTTGTATCGTCTGCAAACGTGGACATTAAGCTTGATATACCATCATCAATATTATTTATAAATACAGAAAACAACAATGGACCCAACACTGAACCCTGAGGGACTCCACTAATAACATTAGTCCATGACGAGCAGTGTCCATTGATTACCACTCTCTGTCTTCTCCCCCTAAGCCACCCCTTTATCCACAGCAGCAATTTGCTACCAATGCCACACTGCTCCAATTTGTGCAGCAGTCTTCCATGTGCAACAGTATCAAAAGCCTTTCTGAGATCCAAATATATAATATCGAAGTTATTCCCAGCATCCAATTCTTTTGTGACTACATCATAGTATCCAATCAAATTGGTCAGGCAAGACCTTCCCTTAACAAAACCATGCTGTGTCTGAGCTATAACTGAATTCTTGTCAAGATGATACTGCAGTGCTTCCATTAATTTTCCTGGAATAGAAGTTAAACTCACAGGTCTATAATTACTTGTGTCAGCCCTTGATCCTCCTTTGTGAATTGGGGTTACATTTGCACATCTCCAGTCTGTGGGTACCTCCCCTGAGTCCAAGGAAGCTCTCATAATTATGGCTAACGGATTGCTTACTTTCTTCGCTGCCTCCTTTAATATAACTGGATAGATCCCATCCACCCCAGGTGCCTTTCTTGTATTTATCTTCAACAATTTCTCCTCCACTTTACTCTCAATTATTACAAGATCATCTAGCTCACTGCCAGTGTTTACTTCATCTATGCCATTCACCTTCCTGAATAACTCCTCATGTGTGAATGTAGATGCAAAATATTGATTTAGTTTGTTAGCTACCTGAGCAGGATCATGAACAGTTGAACCATCGATATCAAGTGGACCAATCTGATTCATCCCCTTCCTTCTAGAGTTTACATAAGTAAAGAACTCCTTGCTGTTTTTCTTTGCATCCCTTGCCAAAGATTTCTTGTAATCTGCCTTCGCCTGCCTAACCTCCTCTGTAACTTCGTTACTGATCAACTTATATCTATCATAGGCTTCTGTGTCACATGTTAATTTATATGTATCCCATGCATTTTTCTTCTCTGCCATATGTCTCATTAGTTCATCTGACATCCACTGAGGCCTAAACCTTGAAAAATATTTCTTAGTTGGTATGTAAAGCCTAGTAGCTTCCAAGATAAGTTCTTTGAATGCTTCCCATTTTGAGTTTGCTGTTGGTAACATCATCAGTTGGTCCCACTGTATAGAATTTAAATACTGTCTCAGACCATCGTAGTCGCCTTTACAAAAGCAATAACCCTTCCCTTTACCCCTGGTGGTAGTTACCTCCTTGAGTAAATCCCAGTTCGGCACACTGTGATCATTGCCACCTAGTGGTTCCTGTATCTGCAGATTCTTAATGCATGAAGAATCACTACTGATAATCAAATCAAGAGTATTGCTCCCTCTAGTTGCCTCCTGAACATGCTGATTTAGAAAACAATCATCCAATAAATGCACAAAAGCCTTGCTAGTTGTGGGTGACCAGCCTCCAAATTCCAGTCAATATCTGGGAAATTAAAATCCCCCATTATAAGACTTTCTGATTTACTAGCCTATTCTATTTCCCTGTACAGTTTCTTATTATACTCATCAGAGTCATTAGGCCTATAGCACACTCCTACTCTCAATTTTGATCTCCCAATGCTTATGTCACACCAAACTGACTCGACACTGCACTGTCCAGCGATGTCGACTGGCTTCACTTCCTTGGATTTTATGTGTTTCTTAACTAATAGCATAACCCCTCTTCCCTTCCTATCCTGTCTATCCTTTCTGTAGATGTTGTACTCCAATTCCAGTTCTGCGTTATATCTGTGTGACACCACGTCTCTGATATCCCCACAATATCTGCCTTTGATGTTTTGAGCAAAAACTCAAATTCATCAAATTTATTTACTAAACTCCTAGCATTTGTGTACATGCAAGTATACATGCACCTGTTCTTTTTCTTAGCTACCCTAACACAACCCATGTGTTTACTTGTACCCCAATGATTCCCAGCAGTCTCTGAAATATCCTGCATCTTATTTTCCAGGCTGCTGCTCATTCCAATAGAAGCAGTGCAAGAATCACTTTCACCTCCTCCAGTGGCTACTGTTAATCTATTAGTCCTTGTATTCCCCCCAATCTAGCAGTTTTCCGACCCACCTTACACTGCCTTGATAGCATCAGCAAACATTCTTGCACCCTTTCTATTTAAGTGTATTGCATCCATATGCGGTGGTCATTCCCTGACCTTTCCACATCCTCCATATTTGGTGGTCACGGGCTGGAACCCCAGTCTAATCAAGAAGCGTGTGCTACGCACTGCTACTCCTGCCCACCTAGCTACGGAGACGCCGGAGCTACTCTTGCGGACAGTGTGCACTGCTCAGAAAACTTCATATCTGACTACACAATTACCCCAAGTCCTTTTCATTCTATGCCACCCTGAGTGTACTACCATACAGTTTATACGTTATTCTGGGGTTGCTGCTATCCCCCCCCCCCCCCCATATCCAGTATTTTACATTTGTCAATGTGAAACTTCAGTTGCCACTGGTCAGCCCATCTGTTCAACTTTTCTAGATACTGTTGCAGTAGCATATTGTCATTAAGAACCCTGCCAATCTTCATATCGTGTGGAAACTTAGACATTAAGCCTGATATACCTTCATCAGTATCATTAACTAATACAGAAAACAACAATGGACACAACACCGAACACTAGGGGACTCCACTAATAAAATGAGTCCACAAAGAGCATTGTCCATTGATTACTACTCTGTCTTCTCCCACTCAACCATCCCTTTATCCATTGTAGCAAATTGCCATTAATGCTACAGCTCTCCAATTTGTTCAGTAGTTTTCCACATGCAACAGTATTAAAAGCTTTCCTAAGATCCAAGTATGTGATATCAAAATTATTTTTGGCATCCAGTTCCTTTGTGACCACATCATAGTATCCAATCAAATTAGTCAGACAAGACTTCCCCTTAACAAACCTAGGCTGTGTCTGAATTATAACTGAAGTCTTGTGGCAACAAGACTTCAGTGTGAAGGTATTCACAATATGAGATATACTTAATGATGCCAGATTATAACTATTTAAGTAGTTGGCTATGTACAGAAATATAATGCAATTGTGCACTAACTTGTACATTAGTTAAACTCTTTACATAACCTGAGGCTTTAGCCCTAAACTATACTGTAATCTAAATTACTTCACACCATCAGGCATCTGTCATATTGTGGATTATACTTTGCAACTGGGTTGTCATCATTGCAACACCAGGGTATCTGCCCACCCACTGATGAGGAACCAATAAGCTCCGAAACGGTGCTGTATGGGTGATGATATCTGCTGAGAATAAGTAACAATAGTCTTCTCCTATGGTGAAGCATTATTTATTCGAGGTAGTGCTATATCATGGCAACTCGTGAAAGTATTCACAATATGAGGTATATGATGCCAATTTATAACTACTTAAGTATTTGGCTATATACAGAAATGATGCAATTGCACTAACTTGTACATTAGGTACACTTACTTTCTTCAATTCAAAAACTAAAATAATAAAACACTTCTGTACTATTTTATAATGATAAATTACTTCCATACCAGAGGTTCCCCAAATGTGGGCCTCCCCGCCCAGGGGCATAATTTGAACCCCCACGCGGGGGGGGGGGTTCAAATTAATTCAATATCACGGAAGAAAAGTTATGTTGATATAGATGTCTTTTATTCATATATTTTACAATGCAATGCACAGCAGAACGGAAATAAAAATAACAAGATGCGGTTAAAATAGGTTTAATGTCAAAATACGTATAGTATTTTGACATTAATACAGTATATTAATGTCAAAATACAGTAATACAAAAGAGCTTTCAGGCAGTATGTTGCCCTTCATCAGTTTTAACAGTTAATCTAAAAGTCTAGAAATACAGAACTTATATGCGTGCGATGGCAGTCATGTATGGTGAATGCAGTGTATGGTTCTTCCTCCAAGTCCACCAATCATTGATATTGTCTTGGGTGTCGAAGCATCATTGATACTTATCCCTGAAGAGGTGACGAATATGATTTGCCTAAAAACCACAGCGATCTTACATCATGCTCGCCCTGCTACCTCCAATTTCACTCGCTGACAAATCTCTGCTCCCAATCCATTGAAACAGGATACTTCCATCATCATCTTTCTGGCTGACAAAGGGCATTGAAGAGTTGTTTTAAATTGTTCTGACTAAGAAATGATAGCCGTGTTGCTCCTACAAGACACCTCTGTCTACCAACCAGTGGTCATCTCTCCAATCAAGATCCTGGAACGATGGGAGTCAAAGGTAAACGTCCTTATCAACAGTTGGTTTCAAGAAGGGACGATCACTGAATCCATATACGCCGTCACCTTCGTGCCTCTGGCTGCCAGATTTTACGTCTCCTGTTGTGGTTCACCAAGTTATGAGTTGCCTAAGTTTGTCTAGGGTCTACTCTCTCCCCTAGTGGGCAAGACTGCCAACACCATTTCCAACAGTGGTGAATTTATAGATCGGATCCATACCCTATCCATCTCGGATGATCAAATCGTGGGCTCTGACCTGGTCTCTTTTTACTTCCATCCTTTTGAACTAGCCATCATGTGTGCCAAGGAACTTTTGAATAGTGATCAGACCCCCGAACAACAGGACCTCACTAACTTCAGAGGACACTGCCATTGCTCTTGGACTGTGCTTGACTGGTGGGGCCATCATGTTCGGTGACTCCATTTGCCAGCAGATACACGGTACGGCTATGGGTTCCCCGGTTAGTTCAGTCACGGCAAACATTGCAATGGAGGAATTGGAAGGTCGTGCATTTATGGGTCTACCAGATCCCATTACCTTTTGGTGTCGCTACATGGATGATGTGTTTGTGGTTATTCCCCGGGATTCGGGCAACCAACTCTTGGGCCATCTTAACTCTGTCGCCTTTCATAAAATTCACTATCAAACTAGAGTCTGACAATACCCTCCTGTACTTGGATACCCTTGTCTGATGGGGGTATGCATTTGAGGACAGCGTCTATTGCAAGCAGATGTGCTGGCCAATTTACCAGCTACCAGTCAGCACACACACACACATATGCGCGCAGCCATCTCGGCACTGTGCAAGCCCTGTTAACCCACACCCGGACCCACCTAGTTCTGTGGATGAGGCGCACTGAGATTGCTAGGGTCAAGACATCTTGCAATGTGTGACTAACCCCCCCCCGCTACCCTAGATATGTGTGACCCACAGAGCCGTGACCAAGTAGCGACCCACAGGACCGTTCACGGTAATGACTCTGCCGCGACTGCCTTTATTCCATGCTATCTGAACCTATCACAGCAGGTTTCTAGGGTCTTAAAATCTCATGTGATAAAGTGCTTACAACTACCGGGCAGGAAATTGCGATCCCTCGTCTCCAAAATAAAAACATCAGTTCCCATCTTGCTGCAGAGTGGACTAGTCTACCACATTTCTTGCCGTGACTGCACTAGTTGCCACATTGGGGAAACTGGCAGAAGACTCAGCAATTGTTTCAGAACACGAAAGAGCCATTCGTTTAGCGGATGTAGAACACTCAGCCATTGCTGGGCACTTCTGGTCGACCCAACACGACCTTGACCCACATCGCGATGTTGATGGCTATCGGTCGGTCCCGCTATTTCATAATCAGCTAATTTGCAACAAATCAAATATTAATCACTCGATTATGTCGCAGATGTGCAGTGTCTGGTTGGAGTCACTGAACTAATAATTCTGATACTTCCTTTAACAGAAACAGAGGATGTCGTGTGTCTGAAGAAACCATCCTTATGGCTGACAAACGTTGGCAATCACAACGTTCCCATAAGTCAAGCTTTGCATTCTAACAGCTAATTGTTACTACCCGCAGTTCACCGTACATGACTGCCATCGCAGCACATAGGTTCTGTATTTCTAGATTTAGATTAACTGTTAAAACCGATGAAGGGCATCATACTTCCCGAAAGCTCGTGTATTACTGTTTACTGTACGTATTTTGAAATTTAACCTATTTTAACTGCATCTTGTTATTTTTGTTTCCGTTCCGCTCTGCATCGCATAGTAAAATATGTGAATAATAATGAATCCAGAACGCGTAGGCCTTTTCAATCGTGTCTTTTGTCTGAAAAAGCTTGTGTTCATGGGTGGATTTGTATGTTATGTGTACCGAAAAATCGGCATAAATTGGTTAACCGATGGGGATTTCAGAATATCCAGGCATCCCTCTCAAAATGAGTGGCAGACGCCAATGTATACAACCAAATAAGCTGCCGTGGGAATGCAAAAAATGTGGGATAGTTATTTCCTTTTTTATGTATAATATATAAAAAACCCCGAAACGTGAAAACTTAAGACTAGTGATGCGCATAATCGAGTGATTAATATTCGATATTTGTTGCAAATTAGTCGATCGTGAAATGGAGTCGGACGTGAGTGGATGATGACTGGTTGTGAAACGTGTCTGGACTGGTTTGGAAGAGAGTGTGGGAGTTATAGTTTGCCAATTCGGATGAACAGTGTCTGTAGAAAAGGCCTGCAGCAGAAACGGAGCGCCTGTAAGACAGATAGTGGAGAGACTTTGTAAAGAAATGGGTTTTTAATTAACCTGATTGTCCTCTTTTGAATAGTCCAAATCTTGAGTTGTTGGGGGGGGGGGCACTACCCCAGATGTAGGAACAATATTTCATTGTAAGGTGGATTTGAAATTTGAATGAATAGTTTAGTAGACAAGTATTGCTGAGACGAAAAAGAAAATCCGGTTTTTTTTGATGCAGAAGAAATGTGTTGCGGTTATGCCAAGAGAATAGAATTCAGGATAATTCCCAATAGGTAATACCCGTTTCTAGGCAAGATTATATTATAATCTTTTTTCGAAATCTGATTTTCATCGAAGATAAATTAAGAATAGTTAGACCCTTTTTTTCGAGAAATAAGACAGAATGATTTTTAGAAGGATTGAAGTTAACTGAGTTTTCTTTGTCCCGTTGGAGAATTACCTGAAGATTGGCATTTAAGGAATTGGTGGTGAATATTGAGAAGTTGACACTGGTTGTGCAAGGTGAGGTTTCTCAAAATGGAAGGTGGAATGTGTGCTGTCAGCAAAATTATGGATAGGATTTCTAGTCAGTAGAAAACAGTCATCAATATACAGGAGGAAAATAAGAGAAAACTAAATCTTAGAGAACATCAGCATTGGTGAAGTTAATAGACAACTGTTTACCATCACTCTCAGTCATCGGTTAGAGAGAAAACTGGATATCCATTTGCAAAATTGGTCAGCAGTCCATAAGATGGGAGCCTGTTTAGAGAACTTATGCCAAACACTTTCAAAAGCCTTAGAAATATGAAGAACTGCTTGAGTTGCACTAGACTTTTTGTCGAATTTGAGAAAAAAAAAAAAAAAAACATTACACAATGGTTACTTAATAAATAATACCAAACTGTTCTTTTATAAAATTGCGTCTTGTAGAATTACGAATTTTGACTTTACAGCATTTTTGAAATGCGAAACATGTATACAGTGTTGTTTAAGATTATTTTCTAATTAAATAACTGCAGTACTCTGCTCTGTTCACGGTGAAGTAAAATTACAGAAATTTTGCTTGAGCTTTACGTTTGTTCGGCAAGTTTTTAGTTATTTTTTTCCGGATTGTAATCAGGAAAGGACCTTGAATGCTGAAAAGCAAATACACTAGGCGGCTACTTTATTAGTGGTGTGCTTAAGAGCAAGTATCCTTTTGCCCTCAGAACAGCCCGAATTCTTGGCATGGACTCCACAAGTTGCAAGCGTGTCAGAGGGCTATTGGTCCATGTTGATTCAATTACTTTCTGTAGCTATTGTAAACTGGTGGTTGTGGATCTAACAGGCTTTCCACCTCATTCCACTTGTGCTCAGTTGGACTCAGATATGGTGGCGTGTTAATTGGGATTTGGCATGGAACATGAGTGAATTCGCCTACTACAGTAGGCGAATTCACTCATGTTCTAGGAACCTGTTTTGTACGTTTCTGGCCTTGTGACATGTCAAATTGCCCATTGAAAGAATCGATTCAGCTGCTACACTTCAGCTACAAAGGGATGCCTGTCAGAAACAATTTTCCTGTAACCTGTGGCATCCAAATGTTGCCCCATTGGTAAAAGGGACCCAGTTTGCTTCACAAAAGTACACTTACAACGCCACTAACCTGCATTGATGACACCTAGCAAGATGATTTCATGGAATCGTGTTGTTTTCCGCCATGTTACACCCTGATGGGTGTAACATGGCGGAAAACATGAAGCGGGAAGAGCAACAGAGCAGGAAGCGGGATTTGCTACAACAGGCAATGTCTTTACAATCCAGCGTTGGTATTCTCAGTGGAACCCATTTCGGTCATTGATTGAGAAACCGAATCCATCAGAAGATGTCATCTGACGATTTCTGCATTCTCTTCGGTCACGGCTGTTGTACTGGGTTGTTATTTGATCGAGCGTAGCGTTTGGTATCCTTCAGAGGTCTTGTCAGTTGTTTAATTATGTCCCTCCACACCGGGGGGAAAAGACCTGTGTTCGAATCCTCGTGTATATTGTGCGTGTACTGTGGCTGATTTAATCGGTATGAGGTGATGGTAGCATGGTTTTTCGACCACAGTACACGCACAATTTACGGACATAATATATACTGCGCGATATAGCTGCTGATACGCCTAAAAACCTACAACAACCAGTCAACTTTTCTGAACTCCAAAGTATTACATGGATGGAACGGACTTTTGAGCCCTCAAAAAAATTGAATTTAATAAATTCTAATAAATTTGTTTTTCAACATGCGAATCTTCTTCATATAATTTTATAAATGACAACAAGGAAAAAGGTGGTGCACTGCCTCTACCTAGAGACATGTTTTTAAATTAATTAATCAATTAATATAATTGAAAACTTTTACTCTCTTTACTTTCCTTTGTGTAAATTTAACCAATACAGATATAGCGGTGATAATAAGCTTTGCTAAGAATCTTAATATATTCTAAGCATATGACATTTTTAACGGTGACTTTACTGGATGACAAAAATTCATCGAGGTCCGATTTGAGATATCTGCTCAGTAAACTATTCATTATAAATAACACAAAATACAGTATATGTATTTGGTGGATAGATGCACACTAACCCTTTTTAGGAACGCTTAGGCAATTTATAGTCTTTCCCTGAAGAGGACCATAAAATAAAAAAAATTCATTACTATGATATAAAAAACTCTATCCACTTGACGTGATTAGCGCGTCTTTGGCAACGGACCAGTTTATTGCTCTAGTAGGTAGTTCAGGTTTGGAGGCGTTAGTTTTTCACGGATATCAGTTCTTCCCCCCCCCCCCTCTTTATTTATCTAAAATTTACCATACTGAAGATATCCATGGAAAACTGACACACATTCAAACCTTAACTAGTACTACTAGTATAATGAACCGTTCCGTTGCGAGAGCAACTCTGATCACGTGGAGTGTTTGCTTCTGAGAGGAGGACTATAGAAGTGCTTGCACGCACTGGATTAAATTAAACTATCATTATCGTGAAGAATTTTGGAAGGGTTCCCCTTATGTCTTGATCTGAACCGGTATTACAAGCAATCACTTTTTACCTCAGTTCACTATCAGCCACAATATTTATTTGCCAGTGTTAAAAATACCACAAGTGGTCTGTCCGTAATAAAGCTTCGATAAAAATATTTCACACAGATTTTGCGGAAATCCTACTCTTATTTATACAATATAGAGGATGTCGTACTTGAAGTACCCTATATGTGTAGAGCGTTGCAGTCACGTGATTAGAAGACAGCCGTGACGGTGTAGTGATTGAGTGACAAGTAGTTCTCCACTTTTCATTCATTTGAAAGGGTCTAAGTCCGAGTTCGAATCTTTTCGGAAACTGGAGAACTTCTTAACGATCTCTTCCATTGCAGCAGTGGGTAACTGAATCCAAACATCTAACTTGTTTCTGGTTTTTCAGCCTGCATATGCAAATTGTACGCGAATAGACACACGTGTACAGAATACACGACGAAGTACTGTAAGAACTGACTCTCCATGGCCTGAGTAGTAAAAGCGCCAGATATCCTGGAGAACAAGCATAATAATTGGAGGGAAAAGTTTTTTTTTCTTGTCCACTTAAAATGAAAATTACAAAGGAATCCATTTCTCACAGTGTATCTATTAAAATATGCTATGACAGACAATGTTTTCACACGATAAGATTAAGTGCGATCGGCACCACCTTATTTGATTTGCCTTGAATGGCAAATTGCACGCCAAGGACAGTAACGATTGTCATGGCACCACCCGATATTTTCGTAATGTAGTGGTCTTCTGTCCAGATGTGCATGTTACGATAAGGAGAAAACCACATGAAGGACATATGAGAGGTGGTTAGCCTCCGCCCGTGGCAGTTGGATTACGCATCCTAGTGGGGGCGTTTATTTTATTTTTTAATGATATGCCGACCTTTATTGTGAATATTACCCTCCCCCAATCGACATTCAGCACCAATCTTATGCAATCGAACTTCCCAACAGTACGTTTAGATAAGGACCAGAGTATGCTCTTTGAAAGGCACGCAGAAGTAATCTTCTGATCAAAACACGCAGAAGTAATCTTCTGATCCCTTCAATATTCTTTTACGTTGCTTATGGGCGATAAAAATGGATGAATGTTGGTTACGAACTAGAATCCAAAATTTCTAAAAATATATTCTATTTAGTGAATCGCGAGGCTTTGAAACTGATACGTCAATACTTCACTTTTGACCACTTCCAGAATTAATTCGCCGATTCTTCCTTTTCTTAAGCAGGGCCGGAAAATGGGAATTCCTACAAGTTCAACTTGAGTAGAAAACTTTACTTATGTAATGCTCAATGTTATTTCTGTTCGTATATTGTTATTTCATTGAAATACAGTTATAAGATATTCTCTTGGTTTAGAAAATTTCTTCAATATAATTCAGAATATTTTCATTGTACTGATTGTGACCGTTTAAACAAATTTTGGCCTAAATTGCTGGGATTTTATCTGCGCAGCCTCAACAAATGTAGTGTAGGTAGGTTAAGGGGTGATAAGTGTTATTAATAGGTTGACTGGTACTGTTCTTAGAAGTGAACAAAGAAAAACAGTGCCCGAGTTGAAAAGTGCAAGCCACTTAACAAACCCTTAATGATCAAGTTATCTTCACAAAGTACTGGAACCTTGACCTTTACGATCCAGTTAAACGAACATGTGCTGAGAATGCAAAACACGCAGAAGTAATCGATTTGCGAGATTCGTCCAAGTAATCTCAGCAGACGACAGTAACTCTCTTGACATTAATGAAATAACCTCGGCAGACGACAGTAACGCTTGACGATTAATGAAATAATCGTAGCCTAGTGGAAAGATGTGTAACTAGGCATTGTTAACTAGAAACATTATAACAATTTAAAAAAGAAAATGTAATGTATTATGTTTCGTTTCATAAAGCCAGAATAAAATTTTGAGTACAACTTCATAAACTTTGAATATAAAATAAATAACACTCTGCGTTTAAAAGTAGTTTGTGTTCGATATATTTTTATTGTATTTTTAATGTAATGTAAATTATGATCTAATTGTTTTTTTAGTACATATTGTTCGATAAAATATTCCTGTTCAAACGTACAGCTTATTCCAGTTTTAATGTGTCCCGTGAGCTTGCCTAATCTTCTATGACATTACTTTGCTAATAGTTCCGGTAGGACAGCTGTTTTCAAGTCATCATAACCAGATACAAGGCTATGATGACATAACACGGATTTTGTCCCTCCTACCCTTGCCACTCCCTGACCCTTCTGGCGACACCGGAAACGATCAAGGGGCACACTTGAAATACCCGACTCGTCCTAACAGCACGCTACTCTTGACCTGTGTCGCACAGCACGCGGTCCGTTGTAAACCTAGGGATTTCGCTTGTTAAGTTGAGGTGGGCGGTTGCCTGTCTGGATGTAGCGTACGTCAGTCTATAAGTCACAGAGCCTTGTGCTTTTTTTTTTGCTTTTTTTTTTTTTAAATTCCCCTTGAGTGTTTCAGTGTTTTGTGATGAAAGTGTGTGATTGTCATGTTTACCGAGGTAAGTGAATCATCGTTGAATATCTGTGTAGCTGTGTATTAACTAAACTTACGCCCAATTACTTTCGTTGTAGCACTGTAATCATATTTTACTTTTGATATTTTCAATAGAGGAGAAAGAAATAAGGCTTTATAGATATTCTGGGAAGAAGAGTGGTTACTACGGCAACTTGATTTTTGTGTATAACTTAATTCATTATGGTGTCTGTTCTCTAGAATTGAGTTTGATTTTAATCAGTTTTTTCTTCAACAGACTGCGTAATGGTTTCGAACCTTCTGTTATTCAGTGACTCCCTATTAAAATTTGATACTGTGTTCGCCGAAGTTTTTAAGATTCTCGGCACTCCTAAGTGTCGCAATTGTAAATCACGTGTATCGCAAGGAAGTAAAACTACTCATACTGTGGCATCCGGCATCCTTTCGGTCGACATTACGATGGGAAATCTTATGCTGATAATTCATTGCCAAAAAGGTAATGAATTATGCCGATAATTTATTACCTTTTTTGGCAATGTTTATATAATCTTCTGAAATCTTATTAATATAAACATTATAAATCTGCTGTACGTTTAGTTGATTTTTGTTATTGCATCCACTATTAATGGTAGTCAAACACACTCTTATTTAATCCTGGAGTTAATTTGAATGGAAGTTTTCATGCCTGCCAGTACTTGAGGTCCCCCCCCCCCCGTCCATGTCGTAATCAGACTAATAGAGGCTATTTCCAGATGGCGGCATAGTATTTAAGGTCAGGCGTCACCGGTGGTTCCCACATCTGCGCCGTATGTACTCCGTGATGGAATGCAGAACTACTGCAAAAGCCAGTAAAAAGTGTAGTGTCTAGTTTATACAGTATTTTGTTTGTTCTGTTGTTGTCTCTGGCTGCTTGATTACAGGGCCCATAGTGGGACCCTGCGTTGCCTGCCACCACCTTGGAGGTGAGCTAGGCTGCTCATCATGCTTTGGCTGCGCTCCGCCAGGATCGCCTGAGCTTTCTGGATGGAGACCAAGTAAAAAAAAGGGGGGGGGGGGGAAATAGTACAAGTGGTGGGTTAAAGTAGCATAAGGAAATGAGGTGGGAAGGAAGAAGTAGGAATCACCCCTGGTCTGGGAGCCTACCGAAGGGCAGTAAAAGGAACATAGCTTGCAGAAGGGAAGTCTGCAAACATGGGTAGTGTGTGAGTTAATTGCTTTCAGATCAGTGCCGTAATTCCTATGGGGAGGATGTCCAGTTGGGTATTCTTCACTTCTGATTTCCAGATGGTAGGTTGAAATAATAACTTTAAATGACAACACACCATTGTGATAGGAGTACTGAATAGACCCCTCATCCTTCTAAGATTCACTTACGCCATACAAAATATACAACTAGGTAGGTATCAATGCTGAACGATTTTGCATCGATTAGGTTGTCACCCAGATCCTTTTTAGAGCCGCATGCACCTGAAAGTTGAATATTTTGAATATAAACGAAGAGCAGGTTCGGTAGTTATGCACATCATCTGTAATCCCTCCCCCACCACGCTTCCTTACTTCTAATGCGCGATTTTACATTGGTGAGGCGAGAATTTCGATTTTTACATCGATATCAAGAAGTGGCCCCTAGAACCCTGTTCAAAAGGAAGGAAGAGTTAAAGTGTTAATTTTATCTACGTGAAGTTGGAGTAAGTTGATTATCTGCATGAAGCAGAATATAAAAGGGAATATCTCCGCTGCGGATAACAGGATTATCTGTAAAACTCCAAAATATCTTCATGAAATAAACGTGGAACGGAGTTGGGCGCAAACTTCTGTGATGGGGATGAGCACGTATGCTACGTGTTATAATCGATGTGATGACACAAAATATAAAAAATGCTTGTAAATTTTTACAATTCTCTACTCTATCTAGCCGTAAGCCTACAAACAGAATATTCTTAGGAAAAAAAAAAAAAAAGAAGCCTCCAGTATTCTTGTAATGTACGAGTAACAAAATGCGATAGGTTCATATAAGCGAATCTTAAGGCACTCTTCTTGTTATAGTCGGGAGAAAATCAGCAGGCGGGTCAAGGTCATTCACTAGCTTCTCCGCTTCGCACTACAAAGTATCCACTTTAGTTAGTTGGCGGTGTGCCAGGAATATTTCATTTGTGTAGTAGGAGATGTCACATCATAGGGCGACGCATAAACTCAGGGTCTTATGCATTACTGTGTGCACGAGTGATTGGTGTTATAAAAATATACAGATGGATGAACCAGCATCTGTTTTGACAAAGGGGCATTAAATGATAAATTGAGTATACCATTCAAACAAGAAAAGTCTGCTAGTGTAGTTAACAGGATTTTGAGTACAATTCATAAAAAAGGATTCGAAGCCAAGCGAAAGGTAAGTGTTCTCAAAGCTTTTTATCTCCCAAAGAGAAGTAAAGAGGCTTATATAAATTATTTCCTGGACCAGTTTGATCGCGATATCATAAGGCGAACGATCCAGGATTTTTATATTTATGATAAAAAAAAAAAAAGTAACAACTACACCTAAATAAATAAAAAAAAATCAGTTGGTATTAAAAAAAAAAAAAAAATTAATTGGCAAAGAGGAACCTTATGAGGTTGGATTTTGTGGTTTTAATGGAAAGAGATGAGGCCCTACTTAAGGAACGAACTACTGTACTTACGGGAAATTAAACGAATGAGAAAATGTTTTCAAATATATTTAATAATAAGGTGTGTGTTTTATTTCTTATTTTTAAATTCATTCACAGGATGTTTCCCATACCAGCAATTTGGTCATGCGCGGAGGTTGATGGGACTATCTCGGGCTGATAAAGTAGTCAAAAAAATTGGTCTGAGAACAATGCCTACTTTCAGAAGTGGGTACCACAAATTACTTGGATAAAAGATATAGGAAGTGAAAAAAAGAGCAGAGACAGTGAATGATCACTCATCACAATGACAGAACTGTCTTCATCGGACATTTCTGTCATTTGAATTTACCCCATTGTGGTCCTTCCACATGGATTTTAGGTTTTTGGCGTGACTCAACTTTTGCAGCCAGAAAGTCTAGTCGCTTTTGCGACTAGAAAAGAAGAGCAATAGTTATTCTTTCCTTCCTTGGAGTTAACTATCTAGCGGCGGTGTACCACACCACCGCAGGATAGGAAGTGAGCACAAAAGCAGGTGGATGCTTTTATAAGCAAGATGATGCAATATCGCTCTAATATTACAGAATAATGATGCAGTATTGCATTAGTTTTAAGAATGACGTAATGGTGTCTTGAGATGGTATAATTTTACCTATGGAGGGACTTAGAGAGCCAGTTTGCACGTTGTGCTCGCTGAAAAACTCCGCAATAATCGAGCCCTGCGCCATCCACCTGAAATCGGATAACCACGGCTTAGATTGAAAATTCTTTTCAAAGTTTCTCCAGTTTCCTACTGGAAGTTTTCGGACCCCAGACCTCTTCAAACGAGTAGCTGAAGGCACTGTACCCTGCTAACTAAAACACAAAGATTAAAAACAGTAAAGCGATAAAACAAAGAATAAATTAAAAGCGATAAAAATAATACACATTTAGTAGCTTTCGGAGCAATGTTCTTCTTAACTGTTGAAAGAGTGGCGCAACAAATAATCGGAAAGAACGCGATAGGACAAAAAATACACCACGCATGCATGCACATATGCATGCGTGGTGGACTAAGCTAAATGCTTGTCAAATGAAGTTTACTAGTTGTTCTGATGGATTTTTGAAGTAGTATCCTTGACACTCTACCCAATTCCAACGCTTCTGTGACTTTTTGGAAGCATTCCTGATAGGTTTCATTTTGAATTTCTAATATTTTATTGTTTTCTGTCCTGAATAATTTTCTCAGTTGTTGCAAATCAAGTGACGTGACCTTACGTCATTTGTTTTTAAGCTCGAGAGGAGAGAAAAAAAGAAAAAAAAAAGGGAAGCTGAATCCGACGATTATGGCTGACTCAACCAATAGTGGAGTCTTCTGCTTCGCAAGAAATTCTTGAATGGAAGGTGCTCAGTATCGACATAGTGTTTGTTAGGCGGTGTCGGTGGTTTCCCACGAAGCTGCAATTAGTGTCACTGTGAAGATGCAATACTGAAAAGCTAGATGAGCGTGAGTTATGTTGGGTACCATGAGTTGTCCTCCGAGTATCGGTCCACAGCACGAGGAGCCGGGCTAGCAGCAGATAGGGATGTGTCTGACGGGGCTGGCCCCTTGCAAAGCCAAACGGTTACAACCTGGCTAATGCCAAGTTGTAACCCTTATAATTACAACCTAATGCCAGATTGTAATTCTTTATTTTCAATGGATTAGTCAATATATATCTGTCGAAGCCACGTTTTCCTCTCACTTGAAGCCATCTAGTGCGTTCTTTGCCTGGTTAGACTCAATCTTATCGTTTTCAATTTCAATCATTATGTTTCCTTTCGTTGGACATGATGGATAACCCATATTAAAGGCTCCTCCGTGTAACCACGGAGAAGCCTTTAACATAGGTTTAGTGCATAGAACTCGAAAAGGACTTTTGCGGTAATCTTGTTTGTGGGTGGGTGTTGCAGAGGACTGAGCATATGTACAAGATAAATATAGTGTATGAACTATTATTTAATATGAAGCTCCTTTCAATCAATGAAATATCCTATTTATTAAGCGATACGGTTTAATAAATTGGTTACTCGATTGATTTTTGTTTTTATATATATATATTCATAAATATTTTATCTTATTCTTTTCTCATTAAGCATGCTGTTTGTTGTGTTAGGATAGACCATCCTCCTATTTTCTTAGCTTTCCTTTGCCGATGGGTCCTCAGTTCTTTACTGGAGATTGCTCGACAAAATTAGCAGAAAATGTGGAGTGTAACTCCTGCAGCTTGCGATGAAACGGGACAAAATTTGGTATGGTGGTGTGCCATAGAATAACGATGAAATGGGGAAACAGCGAGAAACTTCTGAAAGCTATTAAAGGCATTTATAGGGGTTGTATAAGAATTAACAAAAGGTCACATTACAGAAGTCGATACAAGATGCTCGAAAATATGGGCACATGAAATCAGTACGGTGTTATGATCCCCTCCAACGGCTAAACAGCGGTGAACCATGTTCGATATAAGGGTGCCTATAAGATTCTGTGGCAACAAATCCCATTCTTCCACCAGCGCACACCTTAGCTCACAATTGACCGAAGCCGACCGGGCTAGGCAGGTGGGTAAAGTGCCTGCCTAGCAACCCAAAGGTCGCGGGTTCGAATCCCGCCTCGGGCTTGGATCAAAGTACTGCAAAAACCTTGGGAGGTGCATTATAGCCACAGAAGCCGATGCGCCAACAACTACAAAAAAAAAAAAAAAAACAAGTGACCGAGGAATTGGTTGTCCAACGGCATCCTACACATGTTTGATCGGATTTAAGTCTAGTGATCTTGCTGGCCACGGCAGTCGCTAGATATTATTATTATCCATGTGGTGCAAGGAAGCCTGAGGCTTATGCTGCACCAGCCAAAAAAAAATCCAGCATTACCCTGAGAGAGAGAAGGGAATCACCAAGAAAGAAGAATGATGATATCCAGCTCAGGACCCTGGGTTTGCCAAGCCCATACTCACCAGATGTGAGCCCCTGGGGTAAAATTTGCAGTGGCAACAACGCCACTGAACATAGAAAAGAAAATCTGGGCCAACCGCATCCCCCAAAAAAAAGACGCACATAGGGTTCGGGGATCTGTTCTCGGTACCTCTGCACAGTTACGGTATCCTGTCAAAAACATGGAGGAGTGCTGCCATTGATCATTATTCCGCTCCAGACGAGAACAACGCCTCCACCGTAAGTGTCCCTTTCTCCGATGTTGGAGGGATGGTACCGCATTCCTCTTCTCCGGATGAAATAACGTCTACAATCTGTTTGTAGACTAAAACGGTGCTCATCACAGAACAGAACTGTATCCCATTTGGCAGAGCTCCAAGTCACTTGTTCACGGCACCAGTTTTGACGAGCTCTGCGGTGGTTTGTGATTAATTTGACACAAAACACTGGCTTCCTTCCACTTGAATTGAGCCTTCCTAACAGTTAGGTGTGAGATGTTTTCACCTGTGGCCGCAGCAACCTCTAGAGACAGTTGATGACAGAATATAGTAGGGTTCCGTCTTGCTGTTAGAGCCAGATAGCGGTCTGTTCTGGTAGGCGTAGCCTCGGACGACCTTGGCCAGCTCTGTTTGCAATTGTTCTTTTCTCCTGAAACTTCTTCCAGGGTGCCGAGATGACATTGCGTGACACATTGTGCCGCCTGCGACTGACCGGCTTCAAGTCGTCCAACGGCCGGCCATATCAAAGAATCATCTAAACCAGTGCTTCTCAAACTGTCTGTGGTGCAGGACCAGTTTCTTTTATTTCCAATCCGTCGGGAACCGTAAAAAACAGTTTGCCGACCACACTTTTGAGTAGCACTGATCTAAATGACGATGACATGCCATCCTGAGTACTGCAAATGTATTTATCCCACTGAGCTAGCCAAAAAAACGGGAATGAAGTGATGTTGTCGCAACCTGTATTTTTAAAGGCGTGAATAACTTACATAATGTGCGGCTCTGTAAGGTGGTAGATCAATTTCTATATATATATATATATATTATCTGTTTATACTCCGGCACGACAACCAAGTCAGTAGAGTTTACAATAAATCGTCAATACAAATATTTATCGTATTTAGTAGTCACGGGCTTGAACCCCGGTCTACTCAAGGAACGCGTGCTATGCACTCTCGCTCCTGACCACTGGGCTACGTCAGGCCTATTGGATACTCAGAATTTATTCCTATTCCAGGATGCCTATTATATCAACTATTCGCCTTCGGCAACACCCTCAATAAAATATTCACGAAAAACGTTTTGTCTGTTAATTTTGTCGAGCAGTGTATTTTTGCCCACCTGTCATTGACCATCTTATTCATGTTTTCCCATTCTTTTTTTTCTATTATATATCCATTCATTAATAGGTTTATTTTAACTTGTCTTCTGGTTTCTTCAGAAAACTTTTTGTTTTATTTTTGCTGTCTCAGCTGCATATGTTATTATAGATCTTACTGTCGTTTTATATATATTTAACTTTAACATTCCGATTGATGTTTGGATTCTTCCAAATTGTATTATTTAATCCCCTGATTTGAATGCTTGTTCTACTTCTTCATGAGTTATTTCTGAACTATTTTTGTGTATTCTAAGTAGTTTAATTTCAATATTTGTTTTATCATATCCCATTCTAATTTTAATTTACGTCTGAGTGGTTACTTTGCTATTTTTAGGCTTTTGTTTTTTCCCTGTGGATATTTTCATGTTATACTCTTTTATTTATTTATTTTTTTTTTTATTAAAAGGATGTGGCATTCTTTGCGAATTGTTTTCATTTTGTGCTCTTAGTACTGCATCATTTGCATAGCAGATTAATAGAATTAATCTCCCATTACTTCTATTAATTTTTAGGAACTTGGCAACTAAGATTTTTATTCCATCTTTTTTAACTCAATCACAAGCTTTTATTAAATCTAAAAAAAAAAAAAAAAAACTTATAAATAAATCTGTTATATTCAAATGATTTTTCTGTTATCTATCAAACATTCCATCTATGCATGATCTATTTTTCCTTGCTGCTCATCAACTATTTGTAAAATTTCATTTAATTTTTCTGATGTTACCTTTGTATACTGTTTCAGTGAAGTGTTCAATAAATTTATATCCCTCTAATTTTCTGGCAATCAAAGAAGAAGATAAATATTTTATATAAAAAACTTCGGTGTGTGCATATCGTTAAATAGTCTCTCTTCCTCTGGGATAAGAAACTCGTTTAGTCGGTAACGGTTCCTTTTGAGGTAGAAGATATCCAAGGTGAAATAAAGCAGCTCTGGTGAAAGAGTATAAGTGGTTCAAGTCCATTTTGAGTATGTCGCAAAACAAATAGTGTGGACGAATAGTTATCGTTACTTGGTACGTGAACTTATTGAGGGAAGATTAGTGCCACTTACCATGTTTCCTTCCCCCTCCATAACCTTTTCTGTAGATATTAGTTGATAATGCATGACCGTTTGTGTCCTTGTTCAAAACTAGCTACTGTATATAAAAATCTGCTGTGCAGTCAAGTCCACGTTAAAGCAATTCCTGGGAATAGTTTTCTCATATCCATAGGATTTCCACATTTGCTAATTATTATTATTAGCCATATGGCGCAAGGAAGCCTGAGGCTTATGCTGCACCAGCCAAAAAAAAAAAAATCCTGAGTTACCCTGAGAGAGAGAGAGAGAGAGAGAGAGAGAGAGAGAGAGAGAGAGAGAAGAATGATGATATCCAGCTCAGGACCCTGGGTGTGCCAAGCCCATACTCACCAGATGTGAGCCCCTGGGGTTATGCTGCACCAACAAAAAAAAAAAAAAAAAAAAAAAATTTGCATTACCCTGAGAGAGAGAGAAGAGAAGGGGTCTGTAAGAAAGAGAAGAATGATGATATCCAGCTCAGGACCCTGGGTTTGCCAAGCCCATATTAGGTGCTCACCAGATTTGTGAGCCCCTGATTTGTTCGCTGGCAAAAAAAAAAAAAAAAACGCTGTTTAATATCTATGAGCCAGTTTTGTCCCGTACTCTTGGCATGGATCCATTCCATTCTCATTCCATATTTAATTTCTTTCATCAGAATACTTTTCAGCTGCTGTATTGTGGTCGAAGTGAACTGCCCTTTCCAACATATCCCAGTTGGATTCAGATGTCGAGAATTCGGTTTGCAAAATATATGTTGGAAATTTTGGGAGTGTTCTTCGAATCATTCAGATGTAGTTTTTGCACAATGGATAGTTGCGTTGCCGTCTTTTTCTACTGTGTAGAAAAAAGATAGTTCTTGGCGTTGGCAGTATATCGCTATATTTAAATCATTCGATTTTTTACTGCACACGATCGCCAAATTCCAGATTGATCATCAACTCCCATCCCATAAATAAATGGAGGTGCATTCACAGTTGAGAGAGAAATTGGGAAGATAAAAAAAAAAAAAAAAAACGTAGATGAGAATCGGTTTTAAAATCTGTGATATTATGGAGGTGCTGGTGCCGTGAAAGATTTGAAATAACAGTATATTGTTTTTGTTGATTCAAATAAGAAAGGTCGCAATAAGCAGTTTAGATTTAACCAGAATTAAACTGTGGGGAGGAAGAATCCCCGGCAGTCGAGGGGGTGAATCTTGCCAGATATGATGCTTTTTTTTTTTTTTTTTTTTTTTTTTCCCCGAAGTAAAATTCTAATAGTAAGCGACATTTATTTATTACTGTGAAAACCCTTGGAGTGTGGGAATTGGATATATGAATAATTCTTGACTGCTCTGAGCAGAATTATTAAATTTATTAAAAATATACAAATAAAATATAAATAATCAACTAAAATGTACAATAAAATGTTACTTCATTACTTAAATATTTAAAATATACCGAATTATAAGCATAAAAATTTTATGAAATAAAATCTAAAACACAGGACCTTTCGGCATCTGTATGTTGCTTTATTCAACTAACATTTGCAAGGATACACGCTTCTTGATTAGACCGGGGTTCGAGCCCGTCACCACCAAATACGGAGGATGTGGAAAGGCAGGGAATGACCACCGCATATCCCGGAGCAATATGGCCTTAGTTGCTAATGCTCCTAAAATCCAAATAACAAAAAAACAAAAAACAGCACTGAGTATATATGAAAAATGAATAAAACGTAGAAGTGTCCACAAAGAATAGAGTTAAGAAGGGAGGAAGGAAAAAGTAATTCCCGACTGTCTCGAGGTTAGCGTAACCTTTAGTCACCAACGAACTGCTCGTAAGAAGGGGTGGAACGTGGCTGGAGGAGAAGACCGGGAGTGACGCCCATCCAACTTACGCAGCACGACAGATTCAAAGATGGGATGTATTCTCGTACCATCATTTCTGTTCAAAGTGCTACGTATGTGGGCGGATTCAAACCAGCGACGGACCTTGAAATCTCGTGCACTATTAATAATTTGAACAGTGTTTGGCTGGAGGTCACGTCCTTCTTGCGAATAGTGCACGGCTATCGCTGATTGGCTAAAATCTGCATTCTCGATAGATGGATGAACAGAGCAGATCAGAGTACAAAACAGAAGCGTTGGAAAAACTGTGGCGATAACACAATATATAAGGGAATACGCCCATTCCCACCGAATGGATTAGAGGAGAAGTGAATTCTTTACTCAGAAGATGGCGTGCACAATCCAAATACAGTACAGTACATAGATATAAAAAAAAAAAAAAAAAAAAAAAAGAACCTGGCACGATTTTATGGATTCCCAAAGATCCACAAACTTCAGGTTCCCTAATGTCCAATAATTTCCAGCACTGGGACGGCTAACTTAGCCGTGTGGCAAAATATATATCGTCTCTGTTAAAATCTCTAGTGGGCCACACTGAGTTTGTTACCACGTCTGCCCAGGAGTTTATGCGATATTTAAAAGCCCAGGAAATCAATGATTGATACCTTTTATGATGTTGTTTTGTTATACTCTAGTATTCCCACCAACCATGCAATTGATTGGCTGTATAAAACAACATATAGAAATGGACGTTACCCATAATTTATAGAACAGCACTTAGTTTAATAATAGATATATGCGAATCTTAATTCTTATCATTACGTTTAAATAATTCTATTTTTATTTACGAAGATGTTATTTACAAGTAAATTTGTGGATTAGATACGCGTTCACTAGTTAGTCCACAGATTGCCAATTTAGTTATGGAAACTTTTGAACCCGAAGTAATACCAGTAGATCGTTTTTTGTTACCCTATGGGGAATATACATAGATCATATATTCACCATTCCTATCGGGGGGGGGGGGGTGAACACCAATTTCCTACTTATCTTGATTGATGTTCCAGTTTTCGAAAATTTATTACAGAGATTGAGAATGACTATGCTCTGCCTTCCTTGACTTAATGGTAAAAAGGACACGCTCTCGCTTAATAACTTCAGTACAGTACTGTATATCATCAAACGGTGTGTACGGGTCATGCTATGGCTCTCATACCACAACAGTACTATTCGTACGCTCATGGTCCCATTGCCAGTGAGAAACAGAAAGACATGATGGAATAAAAAGTCAGAACGGCCCTCTAGAGATGTGACTCTCTTGAAGAAAGGTTAAATTACTGTGAGTTGCTTTTAATCCAGAAACACGCGAGTGTTGCTTTTCCCACCACCACACAACCTACTTCTGACCCAATCGCACTTCCGGTATGGCTAGCATTCCTTTCTACCCAGGGGCATCTCAGGGAATCACTAGGATTTTGCGCAGTTACGACACCAACACTGCAAATTCCTAATAAGAAACTGGAAAATATTCCCCTTTAAAAACTCCTATACTAGTTATGCAAAGAAGTGGGGAAGTGTACAGTATACCATGTAGAGACTGAAATGCGAGATATTGTCGGTGAAGCCTTCCATTGTCTGAGGATCGCTTGAAAGACCATGTTACGCAGAGAATGCTGATTTTAACCAATCAGCCGTATCCGTGAATTATTGGCAGGAAGTACATGGCTTCCGGTCAAACAATGTCCAAATTATTGATAGCACATGAGATTTCAAGATCCATGGCTTGTTGGAATTCGCCCACATACGTAGCACTAGACGCAATTTGAACAAAATGATGGTATGCGAATACATCCCATCTTTGAATCTGTAGCACTTTAAGTTGGATGAACGTCACCCGCAGTCCCTTCCCGCTACCTTCCTCCCCTTTTTTCGAGTAGTTCGTGGATAACTGGAGGTTACGTAAACTCGGGACAGTCGGAAATTAGCATTAGCATTAGCATTAGTAGAGGCATTTGATGCAAGAAAGCAAGCTTATGCAGCATCAGCCAAAAAAAAAAAAAAAAAAGTAACATAAATAAATAAAAATAACCACTTCCACTTCACCCCTCTGTTCGTTCGAAATACCTGTCCAGCTGAGCCTTAAACTTATTTAGGCTATCAACTTCCACGACAAGGGATGGAAGTCTGTTCCACCCACCAACCACCCGCTGGCTAAAGGCAAATTTCCGCACATCTATCCTACATCTGTCTTTCCTCAATTTGAATTTATGCCCTCTCAGGTGATTTTTCTGAGCTAGAGGAAGAATCCCATCAGCATTGAGCATGCTCAAACCATTCAAGGCTTTGTACACCTCTATCAGATCACCCCGCTGGTGCCTAGTTTCCAGACACTGTAATTTGCAAAACTTAAGCCTTTCTTCGTAAGAGAACCCCTTTGTCCCATTCACCAATCTAGTTGCCCTTCTCTGTACTCGTTCCAGCAGCTCTACATCCTTCCTGAAATGAGGCCTCCAGGCCTGTATACAGTACTCTAGGTGTGGCCTGACCATTGCCTTATACAAGGGAATAATCACCTCCTTATCCCTGCTAGAAAAATTCCTATATATCATTGACAATACACCATGAGCTACTCTTGCAGCTCGTCTGCACTGCTCAGAGAACTTCATATCTGCCTTCACCACCACCCCCAGGTCCCTTTCATTCTCTACCACTGTCAGTGTAGTACCACAGAGTTGATACGCTGCTCTGGGGTTGCTGTTTCCCATATGTAGTACTTTACATTTGTCAATGTTAAACTTCATTTGCCACCTCGAAGCCCATCTGCTCAACCTTTCCAAATCCTGTTGCAGCAGCATAGTGTCAGTAGTGTCCTTGACAACCCTGCCAACCTTCGTATCGTCTGCAAACTTGGACATTAAGCCTGATATACCATCATCAATATCATTTATAAATACAGAAAACAATAAAGGCCCCAATACTGAACCCTGAGGGACTCCACTAATAACATTAGTCCACGATGAGCAGTGTCCATTGATTACCACTCTCTGTCTTCTCCCCCTCAACCACCCCTTTATCCATAGCAGCAACTTGCCTCCAATGCCACACTGCTCCAATTTGTGCAGCAGTCTTCCATGTGCAACAGTATCAAAAGCCTTTCTAAGATCCAAGTATATAATATCAAAGTTATTCCCTGCATCCAGTTCTTTTGTGACTGCATCATAGTATCCAATCAAATTGGTCAGGCAAGACTTTCCCTTAACAAAACCATGCTGTGTCCTAGCTATAACTGAAGTCTTGTCTAGATGATCCTGCAGTGCTTCTTTCACCAGTGCCTCCATTAATTTTCCGGGAACAGAAGTTAAACTCACAGGTCTATAATTACTTGTGTCAGCCTTTTTCTCTTCCTTCCTCTCTACTTTTAGGCTACGTGGACACTTCTGTGTTTTTTTTTTTTTTCTTTTCTTCATAGTCACCCTTGCAAATAAATGTTGGTAAAGGCAACATACAGGTACCAAAAGCTCCCGTGTTTTACGCTTCTTTCTCATTTTATTTAACGCTTTTAATTCAGTATATTTTACAGTAATATTTTATTGTATATTTTAATCGAAGTTATTTAGATTTTATTTGTAATTTTTATTAAATAGTTTCTGAAATCTGGTCTGGAGCAGTCAAGAATTATTCATATAATTTTTTTTTGTCTTTCTTTTAGCACGTTTACTTTTGGACTTTCAAATTTATATTTGATCAGTTTTGTCCGACGCAGAAATACCTTCATGTTTGCTAATCTTTTTCACATGTCAAAGTGCTGATAATGTATCTCCGATCCTTGAGTATTTATTCTTTTCCAAACATTATTCTCTTGAGAAAGTGACGAAGCAGTTCCTGATTTCAAGCACACTCGGAGTCTAAAACGGATTGTTGAACATGAAATTATGCATAATTTGAACTATATAGTCAGTTAGTAACC
This sequence comes from Mastigoproctus giganteus, assembly GCF_048544385.1. NCBI lineage: Eukaryota > Metazoa > Arthropoda > Arachnida > Uropygi > Thelyphonidae > Mastigoproctus > Mastigoproctus giganteus. Next base: position 8,824,155 of record NC_143581.1, read on the forward strand.
CGAGTCATTTCAATTAGCATTTTATTTAGTTAAAAAAAAGAAAAGGCTCGTGCACACAGGTTAGGTTTTGGTAAACATCCTCTTTTAGTATTTTTAGGACTTCCGATCGAAGGACTCAACTTCATTCTCCCCATTATTTCGAAATTTTAGTTTGATATCTCAGTCTCTTTGCTTAAAAAATATAAATTTAAATATCGCTTTCCATTTCTTTTGAGTGGTATGTATGACTGAAATCGTTTGTCTTCAGATTACGAACTAATGTTGGAGTAAAACGTGTTTATAATGGATACTGGAGCTTCGAGTGATGGGCGTTATTCGTGGTTAGGATCAGCGGCCAGCAAGACTAGTCAATGTCTCAAGTCATTTTCGGTAACCAAAGTTTCCTTATTTTATTAATGGTTACTCTTATTAATCAATAAGCTTTAATTATTGTAACCATACCCTAATAGAAGTGGATGTTTACACGTGGAAGTCACAGATCAAAGCATACAAATGTGTAATAACAAATTCAGACGCTGCACTTCTCAACCCTGTTCATCTAACTGGCTTTACTACGAACTTCCCCATTGCAAATACAATCAGGCAAAACAACGAATAATAACATTTCTGTGTTAGTGTTGGCACAATCTCAGTTTTTTTACTGCAACTGTAGGAAGTTCTGATTACGAATTTACGATGAACTTTTGAATCAACGACTGCCTGCCTGTAGTTTTTAAGATTAATGGCGAGCCATGGTGAATTCAAACGTAGGTACACTCCCTCCCTGTCTACTCGGATACATCACTGTGTTTTGAATTATATTTATTGTTCCCAGACATATTTTGCACCTGCTTTCCGTAATGCCTTGAAGATTATCGTGTTCGTTGTAAAGTTAACATTTTTTTTTTTTTTTTTTTTTTTTTTTGTCTCAAAATGGAAGTGAGTATATGAAAAGAGCAAGGAAAGTAATTTCATTGGAACAGAAGATAAGAGAATTTGATAAACTTAATATTTTTTATGCTGAATAAATTTTTTGACAAAATATTATATCTTGTTTTTATTTCAAAATATTATTCGGTTGTTTATCTCAAATTAAAATCTCTAGAGTGAGACAGAGACCTTATTGCATTATTGCCAAATCAGATAATCCAAGAACCGTTAATTAAAAAAAAAGTATATACATATATATGTGTGTGTTTGTTGTATAAATTATGGATACGTAGCTCATAAATTCTTTGTGTATAATTTTAGCCAGCGAGTTATAAATTACTGGAATATGTTCCAGTGATTTATAACCTACAATGGGTGGTAGAGGCTGACAGTTGAGGAAAATTTGGCTGGATGCTGGGAGGAGGGAAATGCATAGGTTGTCTTTTTTTTTTTTTTATTTGTTTGCTAGTTCATTATTTTATATTATTTTTTCTTTCTGTTATTACCTCATTTGATTACTTTTCTCGAGACGGCCGAGTTCCAGGTGCAACTGCAAAGTTGTGTTATGGATGAAGTTGGCTGGAACCGGGGGGGGGGGGATTTGCAGCTTGTTTACATCATGTTCATGTGGAGTGGTACCGCAATGCAAGAAGAATAAGATTTTTTCTGATAAGAACTGATTCACATTGCACCCTGACTTAGAGAGAGAGAAGAAATGAAATGAAATTCATTAGCTTCTGGAAGTGGGATTGAAAGTTTTTTTTTTTCTTTTGTGGACTGCAAAGAAGGAAAGCATGGCATGCGAAAACAGCTTGTAGAAACACAATTCGCAACGGAATACCATAAACAGTAACGTCATAGTGTGTAGAACATTTTTTTTTTTTTTTTGTTGATGTGCTATTTGATCTTGTATTTTCTGTATATTGTGTTAAAATATGCGAAATTGAAATTATTTATATATATTTTTTGAAATCAATAAAAAAAAATATATTGGAATTGACCACGATTGTACATGGTCAGTAAGTACAATACGTCGTTAATGTGTTTTATTAACCTGTATTTGTGCAAATGAAAACAAAGTTGTTTTTCTCTATAAATTTTGACTTTTTGAAAGATGAGTGATTAGATTTATTTATTTATGAACTTTGTTTTTTTTTTTTTTTTTTTGGAATTGTAGTTTTAGTTTAAAAAAAATACCCACTTAAAAATATCTTTCATTTGAATTGTTTTGTGTAACGATAATTAATAGAAAGAGTAAATACATTAAGGAAGCGTGCAAAATTACAGGGTTTAAATTTGAAATCATGGCTGTTAAATTTACGGTCTTTAACCCGTACTGAAAGCCACAGTCCAAAATGCTTTTAAAGTGCCATAAACAGCATGTCACATTTCCCGTCTGGTTACACGAAATGATATTAGGACAACATCCTCTCCCATATAGCAGCTAAAGTTACCCCTAGCTTTCAACTTCATTAATCATCCGTAATTGTGTCTCTGATGTTAGAGGTCCGTCGAATCACGACCACCCTCGGCACAACACAGCGTTTTGTACGTCTGTATTTCGCCTTGTCACATAATATCTTCATCAGAGTTGGGGATGACCAAGTTTATTATTATCATCATAAGTTTGTTGCTAATTTTGAAGGGACAGGGGATTGCCTCCTTTAAATTGTAAATATTTTGAGAAATTATTTTCGAATTTAGAAAATTTTGATTTAGAATATTATTTATTATTATTATTTTTTTTTTTTTTTCACTTATATAACCAGACGTAGACGAACCTATATTTTGAACATCTAGGCACTACTGCCAAAGTTTAGTCGTCAGGTAGGGGAGGAGGAACGGAATACTTCAAGTTATCTGTAAGTCAGTAAGCAGTGAACTCGAGTTACATGATGAGTGAATGTGACCCACGAGGGTCATCTTATTATTAGCTGTATGGTGCAAGGAAGCCCGAGGCTTATGCTGCACCAGCCAAAAAAAAAAAAAAAAAAATTCCCGAGTTACCCTGTGTGTGTGTGAGAGAGAGAGAGAGAGAGAGAGAGAGAGAGAGAGAGAGAGAGAGAGAGAGAGAGAGAGAGAGAGAGAGAGAGAGTCAAAGTAGAAGGGAATCACCAAGAAAGAGAAGAATGATGATATCCAACTTAGGACCCTGGGTGTGCCAAGCCCATTCTCACCAGATGTGAGCCCCTGGGGTTAAAAATGATGGGTGCCCTCGAAAATAATGTTCCCGCCTTAACCGTTAATCAATGAATAAAACTCTGAAAGGTTTTCTACCTTCCTAAATATATTAAAAAAAAATCTATTGTTATAGTTTCCAAGCGTTATTTTTAGGGATTTCGTGAAGAAATTTCTCGCGAGAATCAGTCAGGTGACGCGCCACGTTCTTTACAACTCTGGCTTTTGCTTGAAGAGTTACGTGGTACCGGTGAAGCGCCGACACTGTTTGTTTATGGTTTCAGGTTATTTGTTTTTCTTCTCCCAATAGTTCAATAAATATCTATAGGCTTATCCTAATTACTTTTGAAAGATTTATTATTGTTTTCATCTAAAAAAAAACGGGGAAAACGAAACCCGATATTCTCTTAAGGAGAATAATAATCTGCTAGAATGATAGGTAGTTTTAAAATTTATCGAATCAAATAGTATTTATATACATAATAAGCAGAAATTTTTTGGCTTAAAAAATGGAAGAGAATAAGAGACTTGAGCAGAATTATTTTTTTCCCTGAATTATTTATTTTGAACAATATATGACTAAAAAAAAAAAAAAAAAAAACTTGATCACATACAATATTCGTATGTATTAGTATTATAAATTACCCATTGGGAAGATACTAATACATATGAAATGAAATATAAAGTAATACTGAAATAACATATATAAAAAAAAAACAAAAAAACACAAAATATAATAATTAAAAAAGCACAAAAGTCCAATGAACATGGCAATTACTTTATGGGCTTATTCCACTTGCAAAACCGATACTACAAATCAGTTGATGGTTGCAGGAGTTTTTGATCGAGAGAGAGGAAGCAAGTTGATAACCTCAGCCTATGTGAATAAGAAACAAGTTTAGAATTGGAGCAGGAACTGGTGATAAGGAGAGATTTCAGCACCCATAATCAGAGCCCCTGATTATGGGTGCTGAAATCCTTCAAGTGATAATTTTGGTGAAAATTGACCTTTCTTCATTCATTAAAGCCGAATGCTTTGTTAAATTCAATTTTTTGTCCATCAGTATTGTATGCTCCTAGGGTAGCAGATTACTCTTCCAGATTGCCACTTCAGCAACCAGTAGTTTTCAACATGTAATGGTTTGACTGTTGTGATCGCAGCTACAACCCACAACTCAAGATCATATAGAATGCCTTGTAGAATCAATGTCCTGATATACATTTTAATTGGATTTGTGTTTTGGATGTTTAACAGGTCCTGCTTTGTGACCCAGATTTTCTGCTGAATTTGGCACAGCTCCTCTATACAGTGATGGAGTCTTATTTTTGATCAGTTTAAGATCATCCAGAATTCTTAGCATTTTGACACAGAGAATAAAAACTCCATTAGTCATAGGCTGAATTGTTTTGTGTTTAACCAAAAATTTTTAAAATAGCATGCATGGATTTGAAGGTCGGGAAGACAGAAAATGATACTTGCTGACGTTAGACTCGAATTTCTGTGGTCTATTATAAATTTTCACAAAATACTTATGAAGGAAAAAAGTTCTAGAAAACATAAGTTACAGTCATGTATGAGGAAGAAAGAAAAGTTGATTCTTTTGAGTTTGAAATTGGACATAAATGGATGTTGACTGGTTGTTGCATGTATTCAGAATGGTTTGGAAGAGAGACAGAGATGAGGGGAATTATAAAAGCTGGTTCAGAACAGTGTCCGTGGAAGTAGCCGTAGAAAGGCATGCAGCAGAAACAGAACATCTATGAGACAGAGTAGAGAGACTTTGTAAGAGATGGATCATTAACCTAACTACCCTCCCCCCTTCTTTAGAATAGTCTAAAAGCATAAGAGAGAGAGAGAGTATGAGTGAGTGAGATTGTGGGGGAACCACCCCAGATGTGGAAATAATATTCCCAGGGCAGATCTGAGATAGATTTGTAGAGTGTGTAGCTGTTTTTCAGAAGAAAAGTAACCCTGAGAGCTAAGAAGAAAATCCCTTTGACCAGTGGAGACATATCATATGGACCTAGAACTTTCTTGGCATCAAGATTGCTGAAAATTATTCTGACATTCTTTTGATGGAAGAACCACAGGTAAGATTGAGTGGAGTGTACTGGGAATGATAGGAGGTGGTTTACCAAGATCATCAATACAAGAGTTAGAAGAAAAGTAGGCCCATAGTAAGTCAGCTTTATCTCTAACTGAGGTGGTAGTACCAGTGGACAAAAGTTGCGACCAAAATAGCTTTGACAATAGAGCAGAATGCTCGGCTACCATTTGACAAAAAGCAGGTTTCTACTCTTAGCCTGTTCAATTCCTTTGTGGATTAACAGTTTTATTATGGCTGTAAAAAGAATGCTGGCCGGGATCCTTGTGACACACGTGCCTGCTTGTATTCAAGTAAAATATGTTTGATTTCCAAGTGCTAGCTGGATGATTCTGTTGTCAAGAAGGGATGCTAAAACTTCAGTGCTTGGTTTGGGATGTTGACAATATTGAATGTAGCTTGCAATTCCCACATCTGGGGGAAATTGAAATTCAGAGATGTTACTGCCATCTCTGCTTTCTCCTGAAATGAACCAAGGATGGCATTGGTAGTCATAAGCAAATTACTAACTGTTGATTTAGAATTCAAAGTGTAATGAATTTGCTGAGGCCTATGAGTTGTGAGTGAGAATCTGATTTATTGGTGTTTTCAACACCTTTTCTCCCTCATTAAGGGTGCCTCCGTGGGCAGGAACAGCAGTGCGTAGCACACGCTTCTTGATTAGACCGGGGTTAGACCAAATACGGAGGATGCAGAATGTCAAGAAATGACCACCGCATATCCCTGTAGCAATATGGCCTTAGTTGCTAATGCTCCTAAAAACCAAATAACAACATTTAACAACCCTCATGAAGTTTTGGTAAGCATGGGAAATTTTTGGGAGTGTCCTAAGTGAATACATATTCCACGTAGAAGGGAAAAAATCCACTTTCAGCATGGTGTTGAAAATCATTAGGGATCAATCAGATTTAATGATAAACTGCAGAGTTTTGTCCAGTCCCAAAGTACTGGTTATAGGCATTTGATTAATAGCAGTTATAAGGTTGCATCTTGATATTTTGATGGTTAAGGCTAGGCATTTTCCATGGTAAAAAATGGCAGAAATCATGTTGGGATACTCTTGGAAATAATTTTAAAATTTTCAGAAAAATCAGGTTTGATTTTTTTTTTGAATAATCCTAAATACATCATAGTAGGGTAATACACAAAAATCAAATAAAAAAGTAAAGTAATGTTTTATTTGATTTTTCTATTTGCTTTTAATTTGAAAAAAAAAAAAAAAAAAAAAAATGCATATCTGTATTCTGTATATCTGTAAATGCAAATCTGTATTTTAAAAAAGTATGGCATATCTGTATTTTGAAATCACATGTTGTACATTTATTAATTTTTATCTTTAATGGAATGGTGGTTATTTGCAAGAATACTGTAGGCTGAGAACAAGTGTTCCACACCGAGGCTTATTACTGGCACTTATGAGCAGTATAATGTGATAATCTCAGATTGCCTTGTTTAATAATTCACCACTCCAGAGTGCTATAAAATATGAAGAGGAATTCCTGAGGGCAGTCAACGATAGGCAAAAAAATTCAGCTTTTTCGGGATCTGTGGGAACTTGCAAATTCAAAGCTTGCACTGGACCAAAAACACATGATAAAAGTCAGCAGCAGGCTGCCTGAAGTGATTTATTGTTTTTGAGAGATATGTCTTTTCTCACCATATTGACGTAGTCATTTGTGCCAATTCGTTTTAAAAGTCATCTTTAGATATGAAGGCTAAATTTAGAACTGCAGGTATTTCAGTAACTTTTTCTGAAGTTTCATACTTCAGTAATGATGCTGGTGTTATTTTCTGAGCCTGTTTTGCTACTTCTGAATTGTTTTATAAGAAATTTCTTTTGGACAGCTCTTTAAATTCAGAATGCAGAGTTTGACACTTCGTTCAGCACAGTACAATTCTGAATAATGTTCCATGTATTTTGAAGGAAACAGAGTGGCTTTCAACCAGTTATTCCAGCATGCAGTGACTGTTATGGGTGAGACACATATGTTGGAACAGAAGTGAAGAAATTATTCTTTCCAAGTGGACACACAGAGAAGAGTTGAACTGATCTTTACTAACCTGTTTACATTTGGAAAATTTTTTCATTATATATCACCAATTAAAAATTTGTAGATGAACCATACAGGTAATGTGCACTCCATTCAGGAACTCAAATGCTCTGAAACTTTTCTCCCACCTTTTATGTATATATGTTGTCTTTTCAGTTATGAATGCTGTTATAAATCTAAAACTAATTTGGAATTCCTGCATAGTTTTCATAACTGCTTCACTGTCAGTTTTGTAATTGATCATCTGAAGAACTGCACTGTAGGTATTTCTTCAGTGATATAAGTTATGGGATAGCTAAAATATTTAATATCTATATGTTATTTGTGTCAGCTGATTCACGAAAACTAAGTTGATTTCTTTACAGTAATCAAGTAGTCTTTCATCTGAGACTTGTGGCTTTCAAAAACACTAGATAAATAGATTTTGTAAATTGTAGAAACATTTGGAATCACACCAGTATTTTTTTTAGGATACTTTCAAGACGAGACTTATTAGTAGTTTACTTTTTATATGGAGGTTTCACCAGTTGCTCAGTAATTTTAGTTATGCATTTTTGTAAGGTCCAATTTGATGTGACATTTAAAAAATAATCATATATTATGCTGAAATTGTCTTTCTTCACATTCTGAAACACTAAGAATTATTTACATAATAAGAACACCAATAATTAATTATTATATTATTATTATTGGTATTCTTCCAAGAGCAGGTCCATACATACACTCCACTACCTCTCCATATTTCCCTATCACCAGCTCTCTTCATCTCTACCATCTCCTCTCAATTCATCTATCATAGTTTTTCCTCAGTTTCTCTCTGGGGTCTTCCCCTTAACTTATCCCTCCATTGCATTCTTCATCGATCCCTCATCTCACAACAGATGTCCAAACCAATTTCTCTTCTGCCTTCTGATTATTTCAGTCAAACATCTCTTCTCACTTATCCTTCTCATTGCTCACTTTACTACTTCATCTTAATTTTTCCATCCTTCTCTATACCACATCAGTGCTTTCCAGTCTTCTAATATCTCTTCATACCAGACATTATAAGAATATTATGTAATAAATGAAAATAAAGATATTGTCATGATATTTACTTGATGTTTTATTAATTTTACATTAAAAGGAGAACTGGACCGTGATGATTTACATTTTTTCTAATGTGGACTACAAAGAAAACTGCTGTGATTGGCAACCCCTGTTCTACAATATAAATATGCCAGTTAATAGAGATTTCCTGTTATCTAACTATGCTTTTACTGTAGTTAAAATATTTCTAAAATCCTGTTTGTGAGCAAGAATGGCCATTACCATATTTTCGTGCCCATAAGATGCACATTTTTCCTGGTAAATGTTGCCTAAAATTTCCCTGTCTTACAATCGGAAGTTATACCAGTGATGTCTTTATCTATAAACATCATACAGTAATGCCTTTATTTATAGTTATTTTCAGAATGTCCAGGTGGTGTCTAAAAAAAAAAAAAAGGTAGCTCTTTTGTGTGACCACATGTAACAGTCAAACATCTCTTCTCACTTACCCTTAACAGAGGCAACAAAAAGGATGGTTTGCTGAATTGAAAACATATAGAGTTAGCTGTAATTCTATCAGGCCTTAGCCAACTGCAGCCATCGGACATCTCAGTTAGTAAACCCTTGAGTATTTGTGTGTGAAGAGTGGACTAAATGGATGGAAGCACCAGATCACGATTTGCCATCAACAGGATGAATGAAATGATGAACAATTTCCCTGCAAATAGGTGAAAAATAAGTGTGTTAATGAAACATGAGACAGTTGCTATGTCTTTTAGAAAATTGTGAATCGGTAATGCCTTTGATCCTGAAAATGATGCACTTTCTCAAAATACAGAATGAGACAGTAGAATGATGTGCTATTGGTGTTGGGAGTAAAGGCTTCACTTTACACATTCATTCTGATGATATGTTTTGATAAAATATTTTTTCCCAAAATTTTTCCTCTTAAATGTGGGTGTCTTTTATTGCCTGGAAAATATGGTAAATTTATCATGTATGCAATTCTTATTCCTAACAGATATAATATTTTCAGTTATCAGCAAAAAGGGAACTGTTTTTTCGACAAGATGGTCCTCCTACTTCAGCAACTATCAACTCTACGGCATCATCACTGAATTCATCAAAAGAGTCTTTGTATAGTAAAGAAAAAGACAACATGAAAGAATCTGTATTAACAAAAGATATGGAGGGATATGTTGGATTTGCCAACTTACCTAATCAAGTATACCGTAAAGCTGTCAAAAAGGGATTTGAATTCACACTCATGGTAGTTGGTAAGTTTAAAATTTTATACTAAATTTGTTTATAGAAGTAGCACAAGTTATAGAAGGAGAGCTAGTCTAAATTATGATAGCTCTGAGTTACATTGCATTAGGATTGCTTTGACTACTGTTTTGCATGGAGTTGAAGGTAAAAACCTTCAGATCCATGCAAAACACATCTCATGTTTCACATAGGTAACTTAAAGCAAACACTTTTGGGCTGAGCTGTCAATCAGAACAAATCTCAAAATGTTTTCAGAAGTTTATTCCACATACATAAAGTAGCCTCAACACAAGAAAAAGAAGAAATAAACGTATATGCTATGTCTATAAATAAAAACCAATCATTGCTCAAGTAGCAGAGTTCAGTCAGCTTTGCCGATATTGAGTAGTTGTTAATTTTGTGTGCCTTTACTTTTACAGTACTCGTTTATTGACCACTTAAGAATGACTGCCTCTGTATGTTACGGCACAGCACTTGTGTTCCTTTTGAGTATGCATTAGCATTAGTAAAGGCACATGATGCAAGAAAGCAAGCTTATATAGCATCAGCCAAAAAAACCCAACAAATCTTCTAATTTCACCCGTGCACTCTCTCCAAATGTTTGTCTAGTTCTGCCTTGAATATATTTAAGCTATCAAGCTTAAATTTTAATTTAAGCTTATATGCATAACGGCACATCACTTCTAGTGCCAATTGACATATATACATCAGAGGCAGTGAACATGTTAATCAGTTCCTCTGAATTGTGGTGCTTAGATTTATTTAATGGATCTTAGAACTTTTAATATATCGATAAATTTATTTGTTATTTGGAGTACAAGTGGCATTTGAAAAGTTTGTAGTCAGAGTATGAAGGGTTTATTTGAGGAGTCTGGTAACATGTTACTTTTCAACTTAGTCCTCTTTGGGATCAATACACTTTTGTCACTGATGCTGCAGTGTGTTGATTCTAGCTGTGAAAAGAATCTTCTTCAAGTTCTCTGCTCACAGGCAGGTTCAGGGCTGCATTGATGCCATTTCTCTCTGTCTTGTGCTTTCCTTTTAATTCCTGCATAATTTCCTCTTCCCATCCAATCCAATCCATCATTCCAATTCTCCTTCTCTCAGCAGCTCTCTTCCCACACATCTTCCTCTCTATCACTTTCCGCAGCATACTTTCTCTTCTCAAAACATATCCTATAAAGTTCTTTTGTCGTCTTCTTAGTTCTTTTACTAATGTTCTCTCTTCTCCTACTTTCCTCAGAACTTCCTCATTACTCACTCTGTCCACCCATTTCACCCTTTCTATTCTCCTCCACGCCCACATCTCGAAAGCTTCTGGTTGTCTGATCTCCTCTCTTCCCAGTGTCCATGCCTCCGAGCCATAAAGTACAACAGTCCATATTAATCTTTTCACCATTTGCTTTCTTAATTTCTTCTTGAAACTTCTTCTCAATAGTTCTTTTCCATTACTATGAAAATGTGAAAAGTGTTCTCTTGGATTTTCAGGAATGCCTCCACTGCAGCAATGGCATCACTGTCAGTGGGAAAATCAATGTCAGCTTGATATTTTTTCAAATTTAAAAATAGATGGGAATAGGGAGGGCCCAAGGTTTCAAAGTTGCACTCATTCAGTGCAACCATGGCAAAAACAGACTTGTGAATAGGTCTGCATTTTCTTGGCAGAACAAAACTCCTTTGTTCAGTTTCCTTGTTTATCTTTAATGTTTTTGCTGCACATGGCTCACAAGGTCTGTGTAATATGCCCCTGTGACTGTTGCCTTTCTGAAGGTAATCAACTAGCAATACTCCATGAGCATCCCAAAAAAAACTAGTGCCATTACCATGCCAGCAGAAGCAATTGACTTGACTTTCTTTGGACAGGAGAAAAGAACTGTTTCTACTGTTTGTACTGCTCCTTTGTCTCTGGCTGAAAGTGATGGACCCATGTCTCATCTATATTCCCAAACCCTCTAAAGAAATTTACTGGATCTGCTGTCAACAACTTTCAGACCAATTGTGCTGACATCTATTTCATAGGGAGAACCTCTGTTATTATGTAGTAAGCATGTTCAGATAAGATTCCTAAGATGTAAGCAACGTACTGAACTGTCACCGGATCATGCACACTGTCGACAACTTGTGGAGTTGATGGATGTTGCAGGTATTCCACAGAATGGGTCATTTCAGGCTCTCTTTCCTTCATTTAAATTCTGCTGCCCACTTAACTATGGAATAGGGAAGGGCATCCTCCACCCCACCTCTAATGTAACCATATCCTCATGAAATGCCTTTGACTTTAGTCCCTTTTTCCCAAATATTGGATGACTGCATGGTGACTGATTCTGTCCACCCCTTTCCTCATTCATACAGCTTTGTTGATTTCAGGACCTGCAGTTACAAAAAAAACAGTTATTGAAACTGTATGAAACTTGGTGGGTTACTGTTTGAAGTGTTATGCCTGAAGTACCAATATTTTTAACACTGTACAATTACCCTCTCGTACTCAGGCTGTGAACTTTTCAGTCACCTCATTATACCAGGGTATCACTTTCTAGCTGAATTGTTTTTATTACACTATGAATGATGTTTTGAAATTGAATTGCATGATTTACTAATATGGTCAGTCCTCGTATAACACATGTTTATGCTACATAAATTCAATCGTATACGATTTATAAATAGGGGAACAATGTCACATATAACACAAACCGAATCGCTTATGCACAATTCGGCTTTGCATTTACAAGAAATGGCAGAATCGCAAAAGCTGAACACAGCACTTACTGCATTGTTTACTCAGTTGCTACACATGCACTGCTTTGTTTCTGCGTATCAAATGTGCCTACTCATTTTTGTTCTTTTTATGAGCAAAACACTTGAAAATGGTGTGAAAAGGAAGCTTGCTGGTGAAGATACTGCAGGTTCAGAGAGAAAAAGGAAAATGCCACTACCACGGTTTCTCCCTGCATTCTCAGTAAACAGACGGTGTGTGTTATCGGTAGTGACTGTAGAAATCGAGAACGATATATTGATTGACATGTCGGCGTGACAGACAAAGTTAGGAAACCTTATTTCCTAACTTAACCATTAAGGATAGGTTAGGAAATAACATAACCTAACTGCTGAGAACAATTAGAAAGAATGCAGAGAAAATAAAAGCAACTTTTATAGCAGGAACAACTCAAAGTGTAACAAAAGACATTAGATCAAGACATAAAGAATTGGAAGAGATGGAGCGTCTGTTATCTGTTTGGATAGAAGATCAAACGAAGAGATCGGGAACAAGTTTGTTTACGATAAAAGCAGAAACACGAGCAGTATTTTATTATGTAATAAAATACTTACAATAAATATTACGATTATTTATTGCGTTTGGTAAGGTTTTGGTTACAAATGTGTGTTCAATCTTGGGTGGTCGACACCTAACCCTATTTTTCCCATAAGGCCTGTTATTTATATTGCACAAGGGTTTCTAGGAACACAACTACCGTGTTATACGAGGACTTGACTGTATTCCCTTTAAATACTGGTGTACTTGTTTGTATTGTGTATCTCTCTCTCTCTCTCTCTCTCTCTTCTCTTTTTTTGATTGAAATTCCCTGACAGTTTAAAATTATATCTAATTTCTATATTAAAGTACAAGTAAATTCCAGCCAAATTTATTTAATTGAATTGCAAACAGAGCACTTCCCAAGTTGCATTAAGTTTTGTTTTTTTTTAAGTAGATCCATATGTCTAAATATAGAGAATTTTAATTAGACTGGCAACAGTTAATAAGAAGAAATAATTCTTAAGCATTTGTGCTTATAAATAAAATATATATCTGCAATGATAGCAATAAAAAAAAAAATAAATAAAGGCCATGTGCTGTAATCCAGACAAGGATAATTTTTTTAGCACTAATGGCATAGTTTTACTTGTTTGGTTTTTTCTGAAGTAATTATGCCATCTTTTTCTTAAGTCATGTCATAAATAAGTAAAAATATGAATGATTACTGCCACAATATCATATCTGTTCTGAAATGTTGCGTGTGTTGGTGATGATTTCTATATTATTCTTTTAATGTGTGCATAACTCCATTTTTGTTTTAATGCTAGAAATTTCCAGTAAGTCTTCCATATTTTACTTTTAGTCATAATTTGAAGTTTTTATAGTTCTTGTTTTAACATTCTTGATGTAATCTCAATTTATAAATTGGCATAAATTAAAAATACTTCCCCCCTCCCCTAATAGTCTTGCAATTTTTCCCCCTTTAATTTTAAATATCAGGAAGCCCTCTTCTATTTGTAATTCTGATAGTAACAGACTTGCAGTTGTTGTCTACAAATACAGCTATTGCAAATATTTAATAATCTCTTCATTGTTTTCTGACACCCTCTAAATCATTCCCTTCCCCACCCAAAGTTTTAGCTAGACTGGGTTCTGTGGGATATCACTTCAGTACAGAAGAGAGAGAGAGAGAGAGAGAGAGAGAGAGAGAGAGAGAGAGAGAGAGAGAGAGAGAGAGAGAGAGAGAGAGAGAGAGAGAGAGACTGCCTCATGGATAATCTGTTTCTGGTACTGAAACACCAATTTTTGAATGTATTGTCTAGCACCACACTTCTTTAGGACACAGAACCTCCATGAAGTCTGTGTGTTGTTTGAGAGAGAGAAAGAGCATGCTACTTTATAGTTCGCATGAATGCTACTTTATTGTGCCACTGAGTATAATTGTTGTTGCATATTTAGCTTTGCTGCCTGTCTTTTGAGATTATATTCTTTGAGAATAGCAACTGTCCCCTAAAATATTAAATACACAGTCATGTTATTCATATCTTGAGAGAAATACGGATTTTGAAACTTGCTATCAGCTTTATTATTATTATTATTTTTTTTTTTTTGAGGGCTTGATATTATTGGATTCCTTCATAATATTGTTAAAAAAAATGAGGAATATGGTGCCAAAATAATTGTTTAATATGAGAAAGAAATATCCATATTTACTCCATTTGAAATAGCTAAATGAAATGATACTGGCAATTTTTCTGAATAGCCTCCCCCCATTCAGATGTGGGTCTCAAGCACTCAACAGAATTTGAGATATACTTTAGAGCTTTTGGTGAACTGAACATGAACATGAAGAGAAAGGAACATCAGCTTAATGACCTTTTTTTTCCTTAATGTGTGAGAGAATTGGTTTAATTGTTCAATAATCAACAAGAATACTTGTTAAGTCCACTGCATCTCTGATGCTTCATCTCTGGATCATACTGAAACACCTAACACTCATCTCCAGTTATGATACAGTTGAGGAAATTAGGATTGTCTTGACAATTCTGGACGAAGTTTTGACATAATGACCTTCTTCCCTGCTTTCTACTCATCAGTGAGGTGGTGTGCCACAAATTTTGCACAGACTGAAATCAAAGAAGTCTTTGATTTCAGTTTGATGCATATAATGAGCGGGGTGTAACACATCTATTCCCAAAACTGATGGGTGGATTAGGTAAGTTGTTAAATGTAGTTTTCATTGTTGCTCGGGCGCCTCCATAGCTAGGTGGGCAGGAGCAGTAGTGCGTAGCACACGCTTCTTGACTAGACCGGGGTTCGAGCCCGTGCCCACCAAATACGGAGGATGCAGAAAGGTTAGGAAATGACCACCGCATATCCCCGGAGTAATATGGCCTTAGTTGCTAATGCTCCAAAAAAACAACAACATCATCATTGTTGCTCTGTTTGAAAAGAGAGCTGAAGCTGTTCAGAGAACAATTGACAACTGCAGATGAAACTTATTACATTTGTTAAAATCACAACTTTATTTGGTCCTGATAGAATCCTTTGGCAGATAGAACACTTATTCACAAAGGCACCTCAAAGGTAATTAAGTAACAATTTGATTTCTGTGCCAGAGAAGATGGAGTGCTTAGAAGATGCAATACAAATCATCTGAACAGGAATGAAATTATATGAGAATTGCAGATTAATCTGACTGTTATGATTAATTATTATAAGATTCTCAAAAGAATTGAATGTAAAGAATAAATTTGACATATACTTAGATAAGTTCATCTCACATGAAAAATTGTTCCATAAACTGGAGCCATTAGGGCTAAGTTCTTACTATGGATGAAGGGATGGTTAAGTGGTAGGAGACAGTATTTATATATGATGACTGCTCTTCATGTACTAATACATGAGCAGTTCTTGTTGATTTACCAGGTTTGGTGCTGAGCCCATTACTGTTTCTATTTGAAGAAAGTTAATCAAAGCAGATTGTATATCTGCTAGTGTTGTGGTCGACAAGAAGGGAGGGAAGGAGAATCATTGAGTAAAGTATGCATTCTTATATTCCCTCTTATTGAATTTATGATCAAAAGTGTGGCCCTCAATGCTGTTCTCTCACTAACACAGTGTGTTTGTATAAATTTTAACAATATTTCTTTGTCACTACACCTGCATATCGTTTATAGTTTTTACTACTGAGATACTATTTTTTTAAATATATTTCTGCAGCTTAGTGGGCAATTTTTTTTTTTTTTTTTTATGATTTCCACATTTTTCACACAGCATTTATATAGCTTCTATGTATTCTACTCCTTCATTTATTTATTTTTTTTATCATTTATGTATATTGCATTTTTGCAGGAGAATCTGGTTTAGGAAAATCAACCCTGATGAACTCTGTATTCCTAACGGATATTTATTCTAATGAATATCCAGGGCCTTCACATCGAATAAAGAAAACAGTACAAGTATGCCATTCATTTCTCTCTCTGCTTTTGAAACTTAATCTGTTTTATTCATTTTTATAAACATATTTTGAATTGACTTAATCTGTATATTTTTTTTTAGTTCATTAATGCATGCATAAACTATTCAGCTTTTATTAATATCTTATATTCAAAGTACAGTAGGCCTTTACTGTTCATGTGGATTCTGTTCTAGCCTCGGGTCACCTCCGTAGCCAGGTGGGCAGGAGCAGCAGTGTGTAGCACATGCTTCTTGATTAGACTGGGGTTCGAGCCCGTGACCACCAAATACAGAGGATGCGGAAAGGTCAGGGAATGACCACCCTGACCCCGGAGCAATATGGCTTTAGTTGCTAATGCTCCTTAAAAGAAAAAAAAAAAAAAAAACCAATGTTCTAGCCTCACAAGATATTTTTGTGCACAGTATTTTTTAAAGTATTGGCTGGTCAGTGATTCTGCCAGTTGTACACTGAGTAGAAATTTTGAGGTAATCTGATAGTAAAGTAAACTAAATTAATTGTTAAGCATCATGTATGTATACCCTTGTGCTTGTGGTGGGGAGGGATAAAGCACAGACCAAAGGTATACATATATGCATGATGAAAAGGCTTCTAAATTTCTTTATGTGCATTAAACATTTATTTTTATATGCAGGATATGACTATACTCTTTAGTGTCTTTATCAAACATTATCAAAAAAGTTTGTGTGCTTAACAGTTAATTTATATACAAATTTATCCCCCCAAGCCTGTTGTCATTAATTGGCAGCTGTGAGTCTGTTTATTGTTGGTGAGAATATTTATGGCTATTTGCAGATATTTATTTTAGATATGAAAAGAAAAATTCAGAGTGGATAATATTTCATTTGTTTTGACATTTTACACATTTTGAAAAATATACAATGATAACCCAGTATAATATAACACAATAAAATATACAATGGCAGAAGCTTTCAAGACTGAAAAGTCTCTTTTTCTACTGATAATGATTTGAATACAACGGTTAAGTGCACTGAGTTGAGAGTGAGGCACGTTATTCATTTCACACATGTGCGCTGTTTTTTACTCCAGCATTAAAATGGTGTCTCTAGGATGGGGTGCAGACGTGTGCCATTGCAGCGGTTTTATGGCCTTTGGATTGTTTAATATATTAAGTGACTCTAGCTATAGGCGGTGGCGAAAGTGTCGTGAGTGGTCTACTATTTCGAAGTCACGTTTGGGATCAAGATCGTGGTTGGTGGCCCAAAAATGTTCCGCGACTGCGGATTGGTCAGTTTCGGCAAGCCGGATTGCTCTGTCATGCTCTGTAAGGCGATCTTGAAGACGTCTTGATGTCTCTCCTATGTAGCAGCTCTCACAGTCTCTACAGGTGATGCGATATATTACATTGCTGCATAAGAGAGGTGTGACAGGGATCTTCACACTGGAGACAAGTGAACGTAGGTTTCTGCAGGGTAACTGTACGCATTTGATGTTGTAATTTCTAAGAATTTTTGAGATCCGTTCTGACATGCCTGGATAATAGGGAATGTAGGCGGACGGTATACCGTCTTGGTTCGGTGGTCTTGGGTGGGATGTGAGTTCTTGTGCCTGTAATAGGCACCTGTTTAGCACACGGGATGGATAACCACATATGGTTAGGTCCGCCTTCACACGGATAATCTCATTACGTCTAATTGCATTTTTGGGCCACCAACCATGATCTTGATCCCAAACGTGACTTCGAAATAGTAGACCACTCACGACACTTTCGCCACCGCCTATGGCTAGAGTCACTTAATGACTCTAGTATTATTACTTAATATTAAATAATCCAAAGAATAAACCGCTGCAAAGGCACACGTCTGCACCCCATCCTAGAGACAACCATTTTAATGCTGGATAAATGCTGGAGTAAAAAACAGTGCACGTCCGTGCAACAACAATAGGAAATGAATAACGTGCCTCACTCTCAACTTATTGCACTTAACTGTTGTATTCAAATCATATTATCAGTTGAAAAAGAGACTTGTCAGTCTTGAAAGCTTCTGCCATTGTATATTTTATTGTATTATATTAAACTGGGTTATCATTGTATATTTTTCACAACCACGGACCCCAGTACACCAGGCCCATTCATTACAATTTTACACATTTCAACTAAGTAGTGTACATTAACCATGTAGCAGACAGGATAATTAACACTGGACATGTGGTGTACTTTTACTTCATCAATCAGGGTTAGTTTCTTGAGGAGGTTTGATTGATTTCTGTTATATAAATATCATTAGAAACATATATACAGACAAACATACATTAGATACCATAATACCATTAGAAACAACAGTCTGTTATTCAAAAAAATAACAATCCCAACTACTGTACAATCAAATCTCAGGGTAATGAAGTAAAAAAAAAAGAAAAAAAGAAACCAAATAAATTTACCATAACTGGAAGAGAAAACAATTACTGATATATTTTTATAGCTGAAAAAATTCCAGCTAAACTTTTCCAATTAAAAAAAAATAAAAATAAATAATAATGAAACAGTATTGGAGGAATACTAAAATTCCCACTGATGTAATTTTAATACTTAACTTTATAAGTTTTACTGTTTTTGGTGTATAAATACACCAATAGTAAATTAGCTTTATTTCATAGTTAGTGACTAATGATCAAATTTCAGCAGTCTCTCCAGGCATTGAAGTTAACTTGTGTGAATTATTTTGGCAACTTTGGTTTTGGTGCATGTTCTTCCATATGGTACATATATCAGGAAATAGCTAATGGAGAATAGCTTTTGTGACTTGCATGGCATTTATGAATCAAGAGAATGTTCTTCTATAATGATTAGCTTCTCAATATTACTGTAGTGCATTACCTTTTGTGTTGTTTATATTCACCTTCATGCTGTCCTGTAGTATTGCCAGTTTATGAAATGGCATTTTTACAAGGTTCTGAATTTGTAAATGTACTTGTACATTTTGAATTTGCAAAATAAGCTGATGCTATTTTTATAACTAAACTTTCAGATTGAGACTACAAAGGTGCTATTAAAAGAGAATGGAGTTAATCTAATGTTGACTATTGTAGATACACCTGGATTTGGAGATGCAGTGGACAACTCTGACTGGTAAGTTATTGAAAATAAAATTATTTATTTATTATTTCTATTCTGATTTATAAACTTTCTACTGTGTACATACCTGTTAGCAAGAAGTGGAATACTGGATAGAAAAATTTTGATCAGTTTTAGTATTTTTGGGGCAAAATAATGGCAGGAAGCAAGCTTATTCAGCATCAGCATAAAAAAAAAATTTCCCACCAGATTTATCCGTCCCTTCTAATAATATGGTCAGTCCTTTAAATTTATTGATACCACACACTTGTCCTCCTCCACCATTAATAATCTCTATTCCTATATTGATAAGAGAAGATGATTTGCAATCTCATGCCATATTCAAGAGATTCAACGCAGATAGCAGTGCAAGGAGCTGCATCCCAACAAGTGCAGTAGATATGTACCATATAAAGAGCCATATCCTAGTTCCATTGTGATTAATGAATAATCAGTAAAAGAGTCCAGGTTGTAGCGGCAGGAGACATGTCTAGATGAGGCCATAAGAAAACAGCATGATGAGTTGGGTCTTAGTTCCACCATAATCAATGAATAATTAGGAGACGTGTCCAGGTTACAGCACTAAAAATGATATACAGGGTGGTCTGAAAGAAACGCCCTTTTTTATTTCTATTTATTTTACAAATTCTTGATGGTTTTTCTTATAAATTTTTAACGATTTCCTTTATTAAACAAACTCAAATGCTTTAATCTAAACATTAAACATTAATCTAATGTTTAATATGTTTCTTTATGTAGCAGAATGTTAATATCTACAAAAATTTTTTGTCCTACTGATGTTCAGCATGGCCCATGCACATAGCCCTCATCTTAACCCATATTACAGATCTTGATAAATAACCATAAGTTCAAGAAGCATCATCTCAGCAAGAGCTTGTCAAGATGCAGTTAAAACAATCTTACAGTCCTGTATTGCCATCAGAGCCAACCTCTGAGAAGCAGCCAATTTTTGCATAGTCACATTAGTAGTATTAATAGAAGCAAATGATGTAAGAAAGCAAGCTTATACAGCATCACCTGTCCGTCCCTTCTAACATCATTATCTAGTTCTTCCTTGTATTTATTCAAACTACCCATCTCTACAAAACCAGATAGGAGTTTGTTCCAACAATCCACCACCCAGGTGGTGGCTGAAGACAAAGTTCTACACATCTGCCCTGAAACCGTTCTTCCTCGTTTTTAATTTATGCCCCCTTGATTGTAGTCTGAGCTAGAGGAAAGATTCCGTCAGCATTGAGCTTATTCATTCCATTCAAAGCCTTAAACATCAGCTTTCCTCACAAGCACCTAGTTTTGAGACACTGCAATTTGCAGAATTGAGTCATTCTTGGTAAAGGTATCCTTTTGTTTCTCTCATTAATCTCACTGTTCTTCTCTGCACCCATTCCAACAGATCCACATCCAAATGAGACTTCCCAACACACACACAGTATTCAAGATGGGGCCTGACCATTGCATTATACAATGAGTTAATCACTTCCTTAACTCTGCTGGCAAAGTTCCTGTATATCATTGACAAAACCTCATGAGCTGTCTGCACTGCTCAGAGAACTTTATATCTGACTGTGAAATTACTCCCAGTTCTTTTTCATTCTCCACTACCCTGATTTTGCTACCACACAGTTTGTATGGTAATCTGAAAATACTTTTCTGTATGAAGTACCTTGCATTTGTCCGTATTAAGCTTCAGTTGCCACTTCTCAGCTCATCTACCTAATTAATTTAGATCTTGTTGCAGTAGCATACCCTGATTACTGTGATTAACCTCCCTGTCAATCTATGTATCATCTGCAAACTTAGACATTAAACCTGGTATGCCTTCATCAAGATCATTAATAAATTATAGAAAACAACAATAGGTCCAGCATTGATCCGATCCATGGAGAACTCCGCTGATAACATTAGTCCAAGAAGAGCAGTATCTGTTGATAACTACTCTGTCTTCTTCGAGTCAACCACCATTTTATCCATTGCAATAACTTGCCCTTTATGTCACACTGCTCCAGTTCGTATCTCAGTCTTTTATGTGCAACAGTATCAAAAGCTTTTCTGAAATCTAAGTACAGTCGGACCTGTCTTTAACGAACTTCCATATAGTGAAATGTTCTATGTAGCGAACTTTTTTTGATTTCCCCCTGGTCATTATATTGAAAATAGTTTCTGTATAGCAAAGAAAATTTCCATATAACGAACTTATTTTGAGAGACCTGAGTATGCACTGTTCGCACCTCTGGCCTTTAGGCAATAAAGCTGATGCTGTAGAAAGCATGATTTATGAGTTAAAAGGATTAAGCATTAATCCCTTTGGCTTTTAATGGCTAAAGACTTTAATTCCATGAATTAAGAGCTGAAACATAATCCAATTTAATGGTGCCTGTAAAACCCTGCAGGAGGAAACTGGCCAACCACGGTGCAGGATAGAAAAAGATAAAGTTTGGGGAGAGGCCTTTGCCCAACAGCAGGTCAGCAATGGCTAAAAAGAAGTAAAACATACAACTTATGCTCTACTATGCCGAGAAGTACCACTGGTCAGCTGTCCACAGCCATTGGCAAAGATTGAGGCATATTCCTGACGTGGGCATTGGCTCTGGTCAACCTGTTTGCTACCGTAGCATCCTATTAGAGAAGTAGGAAAGAGTTATTTTCCTTTATCTTGGAAATTCGTCTGTTTCGAAGAAATGAGTCATCCACACTTTCCCTAAATTTCACCTGTCTCTGTTTAGATGGTAGCTACAAATGGTCCCTAATTTCAGCTTTATTTTAACTGCCGTGCAAGTAACCTTACAATGTCTAAGAGGAAATCCTTGAGTGTAGTGTGAAAAAGTGGAAGAGCTTAATAGTGTAGATCGTGGCATTAAAAAAAAAAAAAATACTTTAAAATTTGTTGTCCCTGTCAGTACACTGTCAACCATTCTTGAAAAAACCTGTTTCTATTCTCAAACTGTTTGAGGAAACAGGGCCTGTTTGGAAGCGTGCAAAATTATGCCTTTGAGAAGATGTAGATGAAGCAGTTTTTAAGTGAATGAAGTTGATTCGAGACCAAAACATGCCGATATCAGATCTCTTAATAAAAGAAAAGGCTATGGAGTACGCATCTTTTCTGGGGCACAAAACATTCCAAGGCAGCTCTGGTTGACAAATTTAAAGAGTGTCATCGCTTACCCGGAAAAGCTATTTCTGATGAAAGTGGAGTTGCAGTCGAAGAAGACTACACCCATTGGAAACAAACAGTTTTGAAAAAAATTATGGAGGGCTACGAATCCAAAGACATATTCAATGTTGATGAGACATGTCTATTTTTTAAATGTTTCCTGAACAAAACACTGACTTTTAAACGTAACAAATGTTTAGGTGGTAAAAACGGTAAGGAGAGAATTACACTCTTGGTAATTTACCACTTTCACTCGGTAATTTCGAAACTTACAAATGTGAAGCTTGTTTTCTGCCTTCTGAATAATTAGTCTTAACTGCAGCCAATGGACCAAGGCATTATCAAGAATTTGAAAATGCACTACCAAAGGCACATACTGAAAAAAATTATATTGAGAATAGAAACCAACCAACCTATAGATTCTGTTATAGATTTGTGGATTTGCATATCAGAGTTGGCGAAAGTGTGGAGCCAAGATGTGACAGAAGCAACAATTAAGAATTAACAGATGAGAGGGATAAATTATTAGAAGACATTGAGCAATCTTGGGAAGAGTTCCAAGTGAGGTTTGATCAGTGGAGAAATTGTTCTTGATGATTTTTTTGGAGTTTTCAGAATTTTTGATAATTATGTCATAGTAGTTGAAATCTGAGTGACTCCCAACATTTTGGAGCGTATTTAAAGAACTAATGACACTATCGATGATGAGTTGGGTGAAAATGAGGGCAATATTAAACCTTCCAAACAAATGTTGGCAGCATTTGAAACTTTGCATCGATGCCTTCAGTGTGAAGAAAATGTAACAGAAAATATATCTGATTTAAAGTTTAACAAATACAAACATTTTTATGAATGGTGTACAATAGAATCCAGTGTACAACAAAAAATAACAAAATATTTTATTTCTTAATGTATATTTTAAAATATTAGAAAATTTATTCATTACCGTATTTCAGAATTTACAGTATTTTTAACTGTTGAAAAGGTCATATTTCTTTATAACGAAATTTCTGTATAACGAATTTTGTCAAGGGAACGATCAATTTCGTTATATAGAGGTCCGACTGTATATGGTGTCAAGATTATTTTTTGCATCCAGTTCTTTTGTAACTGTGTCATGGTATTCAATCAAATTGGTTAGATAAGATCATCCCTTAACAAATCTATGCTATGACTGCCTTATAAGTGCATTCCTGTCTGTATAGTCATCTTTTGCATTGGGGATACATTCACACATCTTCAGTCCACAGAGACCTCCCCCGAATCCGAAAATGCTCTCATAATCATGGCTTAAGGTTTGCTTACCTCTATACATTACATTCTTCTTTACCTCAGCAAACCATGCTACAGAGGCATATATTGCTATTAGGAGAAAATTGCATTCGTAAATGAGATGTAAGGCCTTTCCAAGTAAGACCTAGTCCACTTAGGTTATCTTTTTAATCATAGAAATAAATTTATGCTCCTTGCCTGTAACATATGCACAAGGTACGAAAGTTAGATGGTCATCAAGCATAATACCGAGCTGCATTAATCCTCTAACTGCTGGACTTCTGTGGTCCAAACATCATAATCAGACTCTTTGTTTGCAATACAGTGAGGCAATGTATATTGTCCCATTTTCCCCCCAAAATTTAGTAAAATATGATTGAAGTTAACGTGGATCATATTGATACCACAGTAACTAAGATATCAGCATAAGCAGGTTATATCCACAGCTTCAAACTCTGAAAATAATCAGCATTGAATTCCAGAAGAGTGGACTAAATATTAATCCTTTAGGGCATGCTCCTCTGACTTTTTTTGATGAACCATATTCAAGCCCCTTTTGACAAAAACAAATCTGTTTATATTTATAAAGTAACTCTTAATCATATCAAATATTGTCCTTCACAGTGTATCAACACAAAGCCTATGCTCTTGCTTAAGTGTTGCCTAGATCCTAAAGCAGTACACCTAATGACATGGATTGGCAGTGTTATAGGCGCTAAATGACTGTGATAAGTGTAATGAATAGCTATACAGACCAATATAGTGGGCAGGTGACACACACACACTAGCAGAAGATTTCTGGATATATTGGGTGGCATACTTTCTATAAAAGTAAGTTAGAGCAGTGGAAGTGATCTGACAGAGCAAGCAAGTGTGTGTACATCTCCCTTAACAATTTATATTATTCCTTTCTTAAATTTATTTAGACTAAAACCAGATGGAAGTTTGTTCCAACAATCGGTTACTCTCTGGCTGAAAGAAACTTTTCGCACATCAAACCTTTATCAATTTAAATTTAATTTATATTGTGTTGTTCAAGAAAGACTAAGAATGCCTTCAGCATTTTGTTTATTCAATCTATTTAAAGCACGAAATGCTTCATTCAGGTCTCCTCGCAGGTATATAGTTTCCAGACATTGCAGCTTGCAGAACTGAAGTCTTTCTTGTTAAGAGTACCCTTTTGTGTCTCTGACTAATGTTGTTGCTCTTATCTACACCTATTCCAAAAGATTCACATCTTTCTTAAAATGAGAACTCGAGATCTGTATGCAGTACTCAAGATGTGGCTTAACCAATTTGTTATACAATGGGATTATCGCTTGTTCTTGCTGACAAAATTCCTGTACACTATTGACAAAACCCCATGGTTTTGTCAATAGTGTACAGGAATTTTGTCCTATCTTTACTGCTCATAGAACTTTATATTGGACTGTGTTGTTTCCTCCAGATCTTTTTTTGTTCTCCATCTCTTTGAGTGTAATATTCCTTAATTGATATCTTATTCTAGGATAAGAATAAGATACCAATTAAGAAATATTTATCAATGTTAAATCCAAATTTCCACTTCTCAGATTGCCTACTTAATTTTTCTAGGTCTTATTGTAGTAATATGCTTTTGATTACAACCTTTGTATCATCTACAAAGTTAGATAATCTTGATATTCCTTCATCAGTATCATATATAAATATTGAAAAAAGCATGGAGGTTCAGCACTGAACCACTAATACCATTACTTCATAAGAACAGGGCCTATTATTAACCATCTTCTGCCATTAAAATATCCTTTTGTCTGTAGGAGTAACTTGCCCCTAATGGCACTCTGCTCTTACGTGCACAGCTGTCTTTCATGTGGAACAGTATCAAAAGCTTTACCAAAAAAGTAAACAAGTAAGTAAAAAGCTTTACTTGTTTCATCCAGTTATTTTGTTTTTGCATCATAATAACTAATCAGATTGGTCAGACAAGATCTCCATTTAACAGATCCATTCTTTGATTAATGCATAACTACATTCCTGCCAAGTTGATCTTGCATTACTTCTTTAATCATCATTGTCTCCATTATTTTCCATGGAACATAAGTCAAGCTTACATGTTTGCAATTATTATGTGGGCTTGTCACTCATGCAGTAACAGAATATTTTTGGATTTACTAGATGACTGCTTTCTTGACCAGTATGTTAGAGAGTCATTATGGGAAAGTGGTACTCTATCCAGTTATCAGCATAGACTCTTCCTACATTAAGAATCTTGAGGTTAAAGAACCACTAGATGGCAGTGATTATAGTTTATTGGTGTTGCGTTTATTTAACAATATAACTACTGAAGGGGTAGTTATATTGTTAAAGGGGAGGGATTCGTCTTTCTCAGAGATAATGACAGTAGTCTTAAGACAGTTCTTTTATAAATTCTTTTTCGGTGAGACCAACTGATGTTAACAACTACAATTGCTAAATGGCAAGTTTTGAGGGAAGTAATACTAGAAGCTGCATAACTTTTTATATGAATTAAAAGATACTGTTATAGGTTTAGACTCAAATGGATGAACATGAACTTATGAGACTAGTGGTAGAGGGAAAAAAAACATGAGATGATTATTATTTATCAAGGAACAAAGAAGCCAATGGTAAGCATAAACTAATTTGCAATAAAGTCACTAAGGATGTTAGGCTGACTAAGGCAAATTACAAGTTTTTGGCTAAGAATGTGAAGTAAAGTAGCAAAGAATTCTTTTCTTGGGTTAATACAATAAACTCTGTAAAATCTAGTACTGTACAATCTGAATTTTTTAAAATCTGGAAATATTAAGAAAGCAACTTGACATTTATATCAATAGTTGCACTTGTCTTTTGGTTTTAATTACAGAAATACTTGAGGTAAATGATTCCTGATTTTGATTTCTTATACATATATATATATATATTATTATTATTATTTTTTTTAAAAAAAATTATTATTTCTTTTGTTTGTGCTGTGATTTTTCCAAGTTTTCTTGCACATATAGTTCTTAACAGATATAAAGCATAATTTATATTCCAATAATAGAAATGTGAAACCTTCACGAGAAGCAGTCCCTTGCAGACTGGGATCAAGGTGCATCATATTCACCTGCATCCAAGAATGTAGTATACTCGCAAAAAATTTAGTGAGTAGCACTTCCCAAATGACTGTGTGGTATGCAGCTTAGAGGGAACCCTGTCTGACAGTATTATAACCCTCAGATCCCTTTCTTCCTCATTAATTGAGTTCTGCAACGTGTATAAGTTATTTTTTGGTTCCTATTCTTGCATTTTGCTGCATTAAAACAGTTTTCTGACATTATTGACATCTACCTAAGAAGTTATCGTGAAGAAGTGTTGATCATTAACTACTCTATGATCTTGACATCTGCAGATTTTTACATAATGTCTTCTATTCCTTTGCTGAATAGTGCATTTAATACATTTATGAAAATTAGAAACAACAGTGGTCGCAAAATCAATCCTTTTAGAACTCCACTTCTTACATTAGCCCAGTCTGAAGAGTAACCTTAATCATAGCCCTCTGATTCCAGCAAGTTCCATCTTGTATAGTAACCTCTCATATGGGAATGAGTCAAGTGCTAAAATCTGAATAAACAATGTTTAAATTAGTTAAACATAATTTTCCCATAATAAAACCATGCTGTGTTTCCTCCATGATTTTCCTTTCCTTACTAGTGTAGTCAGATTGACCAGTCAGTAGTTACCCAATTTACTCTTATAACTGCCTTTGTGTACTGGTGATACACTGGCACTTCTTCAATACAGAAGAATCTCCCTGAATCTAGTGATGCCCTCATAATTAACCTGAATGGGTCAATAAGATCTATGCTGATCGCTTGCTGTATTTTCCTTCATTGTTTATCATAAGTTTTGAGCTACTGTTCTAATTAAACAGTTCCAAACTACATAATAAAACAGTTCCAAACTACAATGTTTTTAGTAGAATAGCACCCTATTTATAGCAAGATGTGTATAATTTTTTTTTTTTTTTTTTTTTTTTTTAATATAACCACAAAATCTCTCAAGAGAACTTGTACTGATGACATCGTGCACGACAGTGGTCTGTATGCTGCTGACTTCAATTGCCCTGGTTCTTATCTTAAACAACTGAACCCATTCTGTGCTCAGCATTTCTATTTGATATGTACACCGGTTGTCTAAATTGCTTCCCTTGAAACTAAACCATAAAATTTCAATAAGTGTGAGTTTTGCTTCAAGTAACTTGTCAAATGATTGCAAACATTTCTTTTAAAAATACCAAAAGATACTAGAGCTATGATATGTTTTGGTATATTTCTTAAGTATATGTAATCTCCTTTGATTTTTTACAGTTGGCAGCCTATCAATGACTATATTGAAAACAAATATGAAGAATATTTGAATGCAGAAACAAGGGTCCATCGTAGTACAATACCCGATACTAGAGTTCATTGTTGCCTTTATTTTATAGCTCCTTCTGGTCATGGGTGAGTTGAAAAAATAAGTTTTATTTAATGATATCAATTCATGTAATAACATTTCATTATAAAATGTCCCTGCCAAAAAAAAAAATATATATCAAACTCTGATATTTCATCAAAGTAGTAGTTGCTAGAGTATTCACTTGTTTTATTGATAACCCATCTAGAAAATTATGAAGGTGTATTTCCATCATGGTCTGGAGGAATTAAGTATGAAGTGCTTTTGTTATTTGATCAAATCAGTTGGTCTGCAGATATTTTATTGCATTGCCAGCAGTGACTTTTTAGTTCGAGCTGTTGTATTTGGTTTGAGAATTTTGATGTTTTAAAGGTTGCTGGCTTCTTTAAAAAAAAATTTAATTTCTTCTAGTTTTAGTTTTAATTTAATAGGATCTACTGAAAAAAAGTGCATTAAAAAAACGCAAGTGGATAGTACGCTCCATCAAAAATATGAAATATCAAAAATGTCGTCATGATCGCTAAATTCACCATTTAAAGCATGGCATATTAAAAGTTTGCGTTTTTATGTCTTGCTTTGCCATACACCGAATCCTTCTAAAGAATTTGTCAAAATGGTGGCTACAAATTGTTGTATCACTTATTGTCTTTCACCAATTGTCACACAGTAAAATATTGTACAATGAACTGTCATGCACCAAATTGTCGCATACACCAGCAAACTCTCATGCACCAAACTGATGTGATATTCCCCCCCCCCCCCCACTTTTGCACATTTTATTTTAAAAAAAAAATTATAACATAAAATATAAAGACGAAGCTACTAGCCTCATCCATTTTCCATTTACAGAACTGCTACCAATGCATGAAATTTAAAATATGCACACATATTGCTGCTTATTGTGATCGGGTGCATGCTGTGCTTATTGTGATCATGGATAATGTTATCATTTGTGTAATATTATCACTTTTATGAAGTATCAATCAGACCTATATTAATACATAGAAAAATGTTTACTGTAATCAGCGTATTGGTTTTTGTTACTGCTTTTTTGCCTTATTGCCATTTATGCATATGCAGTGAGAGTGATTACATAACATCCCAAATTGTTTTTGAACTCTTGACACATTGCATGGTTATTGGTGTCATAACTCTGTGAAAGAAAGTACTATATCTGTAGTCTGCCATCAGTGCGTTATAGTAGAGCATTAACCCTTTTCTAATTCTTAATTTTAATATTTTATTTATTTGTTTTTAATGGTTTGTATGGATTTCAGGAAACAATATATTTTAATTTTTATTGAAACTTTTTCGGAAAAATAGTCTTGGACAGTTAAATTATTTTATATTGCTTGATTTTAATGGCTTATTTCTGTCTTTTTACACCTTTTATATGTATATATTTCCACTCTGCATCAGTAAATAATGCTGAACAGCTGTAACTTTGTTTCTTTGGTTATTGTTTTCAGTTTAGTTGAGTCCTAAAGTAATCACAATGAGTAATGTCCACTGTATTTTTTAAAATAGTTTTGAATTTTTTTTAAATATGCATATATTATATGCTGCTATTCACTCCAGTTTTAAAATAAATTTGAATATTACATGTTCTAAGTCTATCCTGAGTGAGTATTGCTTTCAGTGTTTGTTATTCAAAAACAAAGCAAATATTTCAAATGAATCTTTCAGCAAGATGTAATGTTAGGAACTCTATATAATCTTGTGGGGCAGTGGCAGGCTGTACCTGCTGGGGGTACAGTTTACACTATAATTCTGGGGAAATGATAAATAAAAATTCAAAAACAGAAATTGAAAATTTGTTGTTGGAAAGTACAGAAAATCACAGATTTTAATTTTCAGTTAAAAATTAATGCAGGGTTGTTATTTTCAGGTTACACCTCATAAGTGCACTGCCATGGCTAGAGATTAAATGGATGGCAGAAAAATGCAGTCTTAACTTAGGGACCAGCCATCTGTTTCATTACAAATGAGAATCTGTTCTTTGGTTGTAATTTGCTGTATTATTTTTGTTTATTTATAATTTTAAATTTCCTTTGAAATATGAATTTTAATGTATCCACATTGTTTTACAGTCTATTAGCATAATTCCCTTAAATATTTATAAATTTTTTGGCCTTTTCAAGACCAGTGTTTAATTTTTACAGACTTAAACCATTGGATATTGAATTTATGAAAAGACTACATGACAAAGTGAATATCATTCCCCTAATAGCCAAAGCAGATACAATGACAGCAGAAGAATGTTCCCTTTTTAAAAGAACAGTAAGTAAATTGGCATGAAACTCCCAAATTTCCATATTCTTGGTGGCAAATTCTTCTGTTTCCAGTTTATTTGCAGTTTTAAGCATCAGCTTAATTATAAAATTTAGTTACAGCTTAAATATTTAATGTTTCTTTTTTTTATAGAATATATTTGTTTCATATGTGGTACAATGTTCAGCACTGATAAACAAGAATTTTGCCTTTTCAATAGGCTGTGATAATTAGAAAAATTGAGCTCATAATATAGCAGTATACAGGGTGTCTCAAAAATATTGGTACAAACGTTTAGGGAGGTAGGTAACATCTAAAGGAATGTGAATCGCATAGGAACCCATAACCGGAAACGTCACGGGAAAGTAGTAGGAGAGGCACAAGAAACAGAAATGACACAAGACAGTAATTAGTGGCAAACATTTATTTGACATAATATTAACAATGGAGTACGAGATCGATGCATTTCATGATGTTACAACAGATGCTCGAAGGTTCCACCATGAGACGCGATGCATGCGTGACACCGACGCAGCATGGATTGGCAGACACGGTCGAACACACCTGGAGTTTCTTTGACAGCAGCAGTGCAGACGAGTCTCGTCACGAGATCCATTTCCATCCACAGGCGATTCATACATGACAGAATTGAGGGCCCCCGACAGAAAGAAATCAAGGCTCGATAAATCAGGTGAGCGTGGAGCCCAGGCAACGGGTCCACCATGGCCAATCCATCGACGCCCGACGCCAATCCATCGACGCTCAAATGGTCACGAACACACCTTCCATAATGGGCAGGCGCCCCGTCATGTTGAAACTAAATGTTGCGTCTCGCATTTGCTGGAACATCATCAAGTAACCCTGGTAGAACTTGTTCAAAAAAGATCTGATATCCACACATTTATTGGGAAGCGATGTTGTGCCGCATGGGGGTGCACACCGTATGGGTTGTCGTGAGCCCACACATGAGCATTGTGCTGATTGAATAAGCCTTCCCGAGTGAAATAAGCCTCATCCGTGAACATAGGCTGGAAAATTCAAGTCTAGAACACTTTCTTGGAGAAATCACTGCGCAAAAGCCACACGTGCAGGATGATCTTGGGGGAGCAGTAACTGAACCCTTTGGAGATTAAAGGGGTGTAAGAAATCGTCTTGCCAGACATGCTGTACACTGCAACGAGACACTCCTCTAAGGCAGAGGCAATGGCACGTGTGCTGGTAGTAGGATTATTCTGTACAGCATTCAACACACTTTCTTCCATGGCGGGAGTTCGCGTTGAACGTGGTCTGCCCTCACTACTCCTGTTACCTCTAAATGACCCATAATCGCACAAATTTTGATGCACATGTGCAAACAAACGGTGGTCCGGTACATGTCTGTCTGGGAAGCTTTCTCCATAAATTCATTGAGCGGCTCGTCCATTGCCCTCTGCTAATTCATACACTAGGTGCATGTCTGCCAGCTCACAGTTCGTATATCGATGCATGCTCTTCGCGCGGCGACTACCGTACCGTCTACCGACTTATGGTGACATTTCCGATTATGGGTTCCTATGCGATTCACATTCCTTTAGATGTTACCTACCTCCCCTAAACGTTTGTACCAATATTTTTGAGACACCCTGTATATATATTTTTAGAATTGATAAACTAAAGAAAATTAAAGTTTGTTGCTGTTGGTGGGGGATGCTTTTATTTGCAAGGACTTTTATATTAAAAGTACAGTAGAGTATCAGTTATCCGGAATAATTGCTGTCAGACCTCTTCTGGATAGCCAAATTTTCCAGATAGTGGAATATAAGGTAAGATTAAATAAATTCTGTTATAATGTATTAAGGTAAAAGAAAAAGACTTTAAATATCTTTTCAGATATTTAATTAAAAAAATAATAACTTATACATCACAATTTGCACATTTACATATGTAAATATATTTGGATAGGTATTTTACTGCAAATTTTATGTAGAAAAAAGTAAATTTTTAAAATAATGTTCGATCATTTGTTGTAACTTTTTT
This sequence comes from Mastigoproctus giganteus, assembly GCF_048544385.1. NCBI lineage: Eukaryota > Metazoa > Arthropoda > Arachnida > Uropygi > Thelyphonidae > Mastigoproctus > Mastigoproctus giganteus. The sequence continues at coordinate 8,856,674 of NC_143581.1, forward strand.
TTTTTTTTTCTGCGAAATCTCTCAAGTTCCTTTATAATATCAATTTGATTATATCATTATTCCTGTTTTTCTGCCCATTTCAGTGCTGTTTCTTTTCGTTGACATTTTACTGTAAAAAAACAGAAAAATGAGAAAATAATAAATTGCACAGTTTCAGGCTGATATTATTCTTACTAAATCTGGAGCTGAAATGAAGAGAATAAACTATGCCATGGAAAATTGGGTTCATAATACAAATGACTAAACTCTATCACTCGTGGTTTCCTAATCTAACATTTCACCAGATATACAAAGTAAAAAAACACATAGAAATGCTCTCGTAATATAATAAAAATTTGTCTCAAATACTACCATTAATAAAAAAAAAAAAGAAGAAAAATCAACCTTTAAAATTATTCCAGATAACCAACATTCAACTGTACATAGTACTATACTTCTCTTAGGAGAATTGCTGTTTGTATGTAGTTATGGATTGTTAAAAAGTTTATAAGTACTGCTGTTAACACATTCGCTGCCAGAATGCAAACTTGCATCCAAATGAACTGCAATTTTTGTGCCTTGATGCAGATATGCATCCATCCAATTGCAGTCAGTAAATGAGCTCTGTAAAAGGAACAATGCATGAAATGAACAACCGAATGATATCTGCACAATGAACTAAATCATGGACTATTTGCATTCTAGCTGGGATTTTTCTTTCTAGACAGTGTCATTCATTCTATCTAGAAAGCACTATAAAATCTGTATAATATTCACAGTTTCAGATGTTCTTTGCTTAAGTTGAAGTTATTTTATCTAGTGTAGCATTTTTCACAGGAGAAAATATAAAATTTTGAAGATTAAGCTTGCTGAATTTTAATTCTTTAGTATGTGAAAAACAAAACATCAGTGTGTGTGTGTGTGTGTGTGTGTGTGTTGATAAAATTTTGTGTAAAGAATATTAAAAAGTTTTGTTATAATGGATCCACAGCCTCTCATCAGGACTGAAAAGTAACTGGGATGGATAGTACGTTGAACTGATGTCATTGAATCAAGTATTCATAATATATTATCCGATGTTGAAATAGAATTCTATTCAAGTGATGTGAATTTTGAATTTGTCAAATGTGTCTTTTGATATTAGAACACTACAAATAAAAGATGCCAGTGTTACGTGGAATAATGATTCTTCACAGATGAAGTCCCTTTCATTTACTAAAAAGCAGGGCCTACTTGTTCCAGTGCCTTTGGGGCACTGGAAAATACACATAAAGGATCCTCGCAAATGTAAAAGGCAGCAAACATGTTAAGCTTGTTTTGATGATTTCTGTAGAGTTTAATAAATTTTTAAAATTTTCTGGAAAATCCGGTAATCTAGCAACTGAGTGGACTAGCAAGCAACATTGTAAGGAAGTCCCAGGCTTTTGCTACACCAGCCAAAAATAAATAAAATAAAACTTCCCATGTGTTTCCTTCTTCATGTCCAATCCAACTGACTTAAATTTCTCCAAGCTGTCATCCTGAATTTATTCCTGAGGTAACTTATTCCAGTAATTAATAAAATACTGGCTAAAAGAAATCTTCCTATTCAGTCTTGAACTGTTTTCCCCCTATAATTTGAATTTGTCATTTATAAGCATGAATATTTTGCCTTCATTCATTTTATTATTCTTTCTGAGTGTTATAGACCTCTACCAGATCTCCTCTAAAGTGCCTAGTTACCAAACCCTGTAGCCCAGATATTTGAAGTTTACCTCATCTACCTTTTCACCAGTCTCACCAGATTTGTTGCTTGTCTTTGGACCCTTTCAAGAAACTGTCTTTTTTTAGGTGTGGTCTCCACACTTGGTCACAGTACCACAAGTCTGGTCACACAATTATTTTATATAGCAGCATTATAACATCCTATCTCTAAAAGCAGATGTTTGATAAATCGTTGACAGGACACTGTGATCCTTACTTGTTGCCTGTATGTGCTGCATGAAGAACTTCATTTAGAAATTATCTAAATTAAGTTTGTATGTGTGCATGTCATAACCCCAGAATTTCTTTTCTTTTCTTTGTTTATCATTTTGAATTCAACCTCTCCAAAGTATACAAATTATTTTGGGGCTGCTATTTCCTAAGTGTAACACCTTGATAGGATTGTCAAAGAAGTGGTAACATTAAAACACCGCTACAGCTTGTCTGAAAATCCTTGAAGTCTATCCAAGTTATTTGAAGGAGTTCTAATTGGGACTAGTTTTTAATTGCTCTCTCTCTCTCTCTCTCTCTCTCTCTCTCTCTCTCTCTCTCTCTCTCTCTCTCTCTCTCTCTCGACATCTGCAAATTTTGATGTCACATGATTTATTCCTTTATCAATATCATATAAGAAAAAACTGAGAAAACAGTGGTCCGGCATTAAACTGCGAGAGATTCCGCTTATAACATTAGGCTAATCTGAAGAGTAGCCATTAATCATGACCTGTTTCTGTGCTACAGCCAACAGTGATCCATCTTGCTTGCAATCCCAACATGTTCCAGCTAATACAGTAATCACTCTTCTAAGACTTATTGCTAATGTTAAGGAGATGGTTGAGTGGGAGAAGACAGAGCGGAGACTCCACTAATAATATGGACCAATGTTATTAGTGGTGCCCACAGGGTTCAGTGCTGGGCCCATTGTTGTTTTCTGTATTTATCAGTGATATTGATGAAGGTATATCAGGCTTAATGTCCAAGTTTGCAGATGATACGAAGGTTGGCAGGGTGGTTAATGACAGTAATGAAGGTATGCTGTTGCAACAAGATCTAGAAAAATTAGTCAGATGGGCTGAGAAATGGCAGCTGAAGTTAAACATTGGCAAATGCAAAGTACTGCATATGGGTAGCAGTAATCCCAGAGTAACATACTAACTGTATGATTAAAGTGGGACTAACATATGTATATTTCCTATTATTAAACTTGTCACAATCTATTTTTGTATCCGTTTTCGCTCTGTGTTACAGTAATTTTAGTTTTGATAACGTACTAAGTATGGTACGACACAGGTTAGTGGAAAATGAAAAATACCTGTTGGGTAATTGTGCAGACAGGCTGCCAGGATGGACAGCTCATTGGGTTTTTGTCAATGATATACAGGAATTTTGTTAGCAGGAATAAGGAGGCAATAATCCTATTGTATAAGACAATGATAAGGCCACATCTTGAGTACTGCATACAGGTTGGGAGGCTTCATTTTAGGAAGGATGTAGAGCTACTGGAATGGGTGCAGAGAAAAGCAACAAGATTGGTGAGAGGAACAATGGGGTGCTCTTAACAAGAAAGGCTTCAGTTCTGCAAATTGCAGTATCTGCAGCTTAGGTTAAGTACCTGCAAAGTGATTTGATTGAGATGTTTAAGGCCTTAAATTAATTGATCAAGCTCAATGCTGATGATTCTTCCCCTTGCTCAGACTACACATATGAAGGGGCATAAATTCAGATTGTGGAAGGATGGCTGCAAGGTAGGAGTGAGGAGCTTTGCTTTCAGCCAGCAGGTGGTTGATTCCATCTGTTGTTATAGAAGTGGATAGTTTGAATAAATTCAAGGAAGAACTAGACAAATTATTGGAGGGAATGTACAAGTGATATGTGAAGTCTTTTGGCTGATAAAATCTTATAAGCTTGCTTTCTTGCATCATATGCTAATACTAATTTCAGCAATTCATGCTCTTCTACTCTGTCCACACAATGCAGACACATGGTGGCTCCTATTAAATGTGTCTACTATTAGTTGGAAACATAATTATGAAATGGTAGCACATACTGAAGATTTTAGAGATTAATCAACACTTTATTTGAATCTTATATGAAATGTTCTTGGAAAATATAAATTTACATGTGTAAATTTATGTTTTCCAGAGCCCATTCATGCAAAACTGCCCATGTAATAGCATATGAAATCAAGTACATGGCATGCATTTTAACCCTTTATGGAATATGTGCCTAAATTACATTCTACGTATTTGATTTTATATGTTACACATTAGTGGTTTTGAAGACATTGATAAATGGAACTTAGAATATTGTAAATTAACTATTCCTATTAATCATCATCTTCAGTTGCATCTTTTGCTGTCTGGTTTGAATTTGTGTATTTAGGATCACTCTTAGAATAGGTTGTTATCGTTTTTTTTTTTTTTGTTTAAATTCGAACTTATTACCATAAGTTTATTTATTTGGAATTGCCTTGACACATATTCTCTCTCTCTCTCTCTCTCTCTCTCTCTCTCTCTCTCTCTCTCTCTCTCTCCTCTCTCGTAATGTTAAAATTATAATTGCAGCTTTTTTTTTTTTTTTTTTCAATAAATTTGTTTATGCTAGTGTTATAAATTGATTTCCTTAATTCTTTTTAAAATGATATAATATTAGCTATACTGAGACTAGTGAAATATAATTTGCATTGGTGTGTATTTATGCTGAGGCTAATTACTGTTACATTTGATTAGTCGAACACATTTAGCTGATATCTACATTTATTTATTTACACACACTTTCTGTTTACAGATTTTAAATGAAATTGCTCAAAATCAGATAAAAATTTATGAATTCCCAGGGTGTGAAGATGAAGAGGAAAACAGGCAACATAAAATAATGAAGGTATACGATTAGTTTTATTCCATTAATTTGTAAATAAGTTTCTTATATGAACATTTTCTTATATGAACTAAGGTAAGCAAGTGAGAAATGGGTGCATACAATAGATAGCAGCATTTCCTCACTCAATAAGAGGGAAGTATGGGTGGTAACAGATAGTAGAGTGGTCCCCATACATTCAAGAGCATGTGCATTAACATAGATACTTGTGTGACATTGGTGGAAGCATGGAGACACTGGTTTTGGTGTTGTGCAGTTTTTGCATGCTAAAGAACAGCACAACCACAGAATGCTAATACTAATTTACTGTGAACTTGTGACCATATATGGTAGTGAACATATTGTAAGCAGAAAACAAGTGTAATTTTTTGCATTACAGATGAACTTGGTCTTCTGTGCATTGCTTAGGAAGACCATGTTCATTTGTAATAGGAATTCTTAAAGGTATCTTCAGTTTGGGGGGGGGGGATAGTTGTTACAGTAAAATCTCGTTAATACAAACTCGGTTTATACAAAGTACTCGTTAATATGAAGCACATACCATTCCCCTGCGAAAGGATAGGCTTTTCTATGTAAATATATTTGTTTATTACAAAATTCAGTTAATATGTATTACAAAGTTCGTTTTCACCCTGTGAGAAATAAATATTGTTATTTTGTACATTTAATACAAATCTTGGCATAGCTGTCTGATTATTGCCTCTGACCACCTGGTTCCCTACTTCCCGAAGGATGGCACTGACTTGTTAGAAATTACTTTTGTATAAACAAAACCAGTGTATGGTAGCTATAACATAAGTGTCCCCCCCCCTTTTTTTTTTAAATGAAAATCACAAACACGAGAGGTATTAGAACCTATAGTACTTACTACCATGCATGGGTTGGAGGTTGAGAAGACAAAAGAAGATATTTGTTGACTTGAACTTCTGTATACTGTAATTTTCAGGAAATACATACGAAGGAAGGTTGTTCCAGAAAATGGCAGTTGGCAATTCATTTTAAATTTTTCTAACTTCCATTTTACATTTCATCCATGTGTAGTAAAAACAGTCATCATAAGCTGCTCTGACTGCAGCACTTCACATGCTACCCTAATGGGTTCTAATTAGAACTTCTATTATATTTTCAATCTTTTGCCACACACTGGCTGACAAATGCAATTCCTTTATGGACATATAAGGATAGAAGGGGTTCGTAGCTTTTTCACCACTGCTTGTGCTTTAGCCAAAGGAAGTTTCATTTCATCATGTTTCAGAACATCTTTAACAGCCAACTGCAGAGAATGTGCAGCATAATGAAGGGATACCATAATACCCTGAATACCTAGATCATGGAAATTTTATTTACAAAGATTTGTATCACTAGAGTCTATAGTCTCAGATTCTTCGATCTCTTTAGTATCATCTTCCATATCGAGTTTTCCAGATTGTTCCTGAGCAAGTAATTTGAATGACCTTATCATATTAGCCTCATTGTCCGTTGTTAAAGAATACACTTGTTCTAATTTAATTTCAAATTCTTTCAAGACACTTGAAACTATTTTGCATAAATTACCGCTGTAGCCTGATCATTCAATTCTTGCATCGCAAGTGTTTTTAGAACAATCTTGTCACAATGAAAAAATTGTACATTTATTCCCAAAATTGACCTCTCAAATCGAGTTGCAGTATCTATTTTCAAAGAAATTAATCTGCCCTTCAAAACAGCTGTAAGTTCTTTACGCTAATGATTAGCTCATCTACTTATCCCACCTTGAATATTTTGACGATTTATCTGAAGTTTACTACCAAGTTCCATAACAATTGGATCCAGTAATTTTCAGAATCCCGAATCTTCAAGCAGAGAAAATGGTCTACCATTTACAGTCACTAATTCCACACATGCATCTTTAACTATTTCTGTAGATATTTCAACCGATATGGGTTTTTCTAACACTAGATGTAACAAATTTTGTAATAATAGGTAACTGTGGAGACTATTTTTGCTTTCTTTTGTAAAACATCCTCATAATCAGCAACATGCATTTCTTTTGAAATGTCTCAGTAAGTTTTCTGAATGTTTACCCTTCAATTCCATTTTACAAACAGTACACTTTGTCTGTGTCACTATTATAATGAAATTTTTCGTGGACAGGGTGCCCTTTTCTGTTGCCATTCATTATTATCTGGGGGAAGGAAAAACAGAAATAAATATTTATTTTTAAACTGTTACAAAAATAATATTTAAAAGACATATGCTAACAAGTTATTGTAACAACTCAATAAAGGTGAAGTATGCCAATTGTTCCAATTAAAAACTACCAAAGTATGTACATAAAATGAACAAAAACATTATCATTAAATTACTTAGAATATCCTTTATTTCTTAAATATTATGCAGCACTTAACAGTAAATAAGAGTGCATAAACTTTGATTAGCAGTGGGGCTACATTATGGATCTTTTCTGAGTTTATCTGCCACAAAAAAGTGATAAATTCATTGATTCCTTCACACCTATTTTTCTCTAAAACTAAAAGTTGAATATTAAAAAATTCAATAATAATAAATAAAAAATTGAATATTAAAAAATTCAATAATAATAAATAAAAAATTGAATATTAAAAAATTCAATAATAATAAATAAAAAAAATTGAATAACACAAAAGTTTGTGCAAATGCAGGATATAATAAGCAGCAATTCTAAAAATAGCCAAAGACGGCATCGTTTTAGTTATATCTCATGTTGTGAATACCTTCACAACGAGTTGCCATGATATTGCACTACTTCGAATAAGTAGTCTTCTCTAGTAGAAAAGACTACTGTTACTTCTTCTCGATGGGCACCATCACCCAGACAGCACAGTTTCAAGGCTTGTTTGTATTGTGTGGGATAATAACTCTACTATCCACTTGTCCCTATACTTAGAAAAGGGAAACAGTAGAGGGAAACTAATAGTAGGAATGGAAGAGGAAAAGAAACTGTGTGGAAGAATGAAAGGGACAGTAACTCCTTTAACTCTCACCACTTAAACTTAAACTCCCCGAATAGGTAATGCTTCCCCAGTAGAGAAGACTTGTTACCTATTCTTGGAAACTCTGGGCAGCATCAAAGGCTCCCCTGGTGACCATTTAAGGGCTATTTTGTATATGTAGGATAATAACTCTACTATCCACTTGTCCCTATTAGACTTAGAAAAGAAAAAAAAGTAGAGGGAAAGTAATGGTAGGAGTGGAAGAGGAAAAGAAACTGTGTAGAAGAATGAAAGGGACAGTAACTCCTGCAACTCACACCACTCAAACTCCTCGAATAGGCAATGCTTCCCCAGTAAAGAAGACTGTTGTTACCTATTCTTGGACCGTTGTTACCTATTCTCCGGGCAGCATCAGGCTCCCTTGGTGACCGTTTCAGGGCTGTTTGGCCCTTCTTCGGTGGGTGAGTAGGTACCATGGTGATGCAATGATGACAGAAACAGCTAGGAAGTATAACTCCACAATATGAGAGGTGCCTGATCGTGTATAAAGTGAATTAGACAAGCACTTTTAGGGTTTAAGCATTAAGGCTGCGAAAGAATTTGACAATGTACAAGTTTGTGCAAAAGCAGCATATCAGTATGTAGCAACTCTGAAAAGATAGTTAAAAACGGTATCGTTTTAATTATATCTCATATTGTGAATATGAGAAAATGAGAAAAAATTGAATATTAAATAAAATATAATAAATAAAAATACTGCAGAGAAGTTTTCCATTTATGCACATAGGTATTAGAACTACATATATTAAGCATGCTTAGATATACCAAAGATTCTCTGTAATTCAGTGTGTGAGTTGCTCATAGTTACAATTCAAAATATCTGAAATAAAACAAAAATTCAACGATACAAATGAGAATTTCCAGGAATTATTATAATTTAATTAATAAGTAAAGGTTACAATAAAATAATACATATGCACTTACCAAAGACGCTTCTTTTGGGAATCCTTCCTCCAAGGTGTCCACATGTAACCTAATATCGCAGCCAAAGTGCACTATGACAGAGCGGAAACAGGAATGATGAACCCTCAGAACAAAACCTCAGAAACTAAACATGTTAATCTTTTCAAAGAAAAACGCTAATGAGTGATTCTCAGTACTACACCCTTTCATTTCCTTATCACTGATTTGATTGGTGTTCTGCTGCATCGAGAGGGTCCCTTCCCACGTGCCCCACTGCAGAGCTTCTATTCAGATAGCTCACAGGGTTCCTCTGCAATTCATTTCTTGGTCAAAGCGAAAAAACTCTTTCCCTACCCCCGAGATGGGCTGCTAATGCGATGCAGTGCTTTTCATGTCTTCTAGAAGCCTGGCCATGAACAATAGAAAGAGGAAGGAGTATGTTTCCTACTCACTGGATTTCCCCATGAAAAGTTTCATTGACCCATAGGCCGTAGTCTGTTTGAACCAAAAACTGAACCACATTTTCCAAAAAATGTTGGTTCTGTTCAGTGGTTTCAGTTTGGTTCATGGTAAAGAAAAATGGGTGCAGTTTGGTTTGCAGCTCTGAAATATAGTTTTAGAATGTGGTGTATTCACTATTGATCAAATTGTGCATTGTGTAATTGCATATCATAAATATTCTTATAATTTTAGGAGAGAGTGCCATTTGCAGTAGTAGGAAGCAATGCAACAGTAGAAATTAATGGAAAACATGTCAGGGGACGCAAGTATCCATGGGGTATTGCAGAAGGTAAGCATATTGGTGCCCCCCCCTCCTTTTTTTTTTTTTTTTTTTTTTTTCAAATTTAAGATAGTAAGTAATTCAGTTAGTAATAAAAATATTACCAATGCTTGAATGTTATGTAACTTAAATAGATTTTTAGGTCATGTAATTTGAGATTTTAACATTCCTTTTTAAAAGTTTCTCGCTCATTTCAATTCCAGTGATAGATTAAATTAATTATTGAGTAAACCTGAGAGAATAAAAACAAACTGTATACAGCCAGTTATATCATGCCATATTTGCTCATATCACTGCCACCTCTTTGCTGATTTATATATATTGGCTAACATGGCTTGGATTGAATTTTTCAGTGCTGGTCTGTTCATTACACTAAATAGGAGTAGCACAACCATTGTGCTACTTTGTGTCCATTGTCTTATTCTTAAGGAATTTCTACAAGTTGTTTCTTCTCACATATTGAAAGCATCTTCTAAGGTCAGATATGGAATAATGCCACATTCTATAAAAACACTGACTCAAATAAGAATAAATGAACTTTAATCAGTGCTGAAATAAAATTCTGTATAAAAAAAAGCACTGTATTTACAATAAAATAACATATATAAATTAAAACTGCCATTAGTATAAATACAAGTAAAATCATTTTTTATTTAAGAGGTTGCCACATTTGAAAATTTAGTTGTGAAAGATAAAGATTTTAAATATTAAAACCTATAGTACTGTGTATGGATTCAATTTTAGAAGACAGAAAATACTTGTTAATACTGGATTTGAATTTCTGTAGAGGTAGTATTCAGAAATACATCCAGAGAAAGGTTGTTCCAGTGAATAGAAGTAAAAGAATAAATTAAGAAGAGGGAAAATTAGCACAAACATTATGTACTGCGCCAAAAGTCCCTCATTCATGCATGTCAACTTAGACATATCAATGTAAATTTTATCAATCAATCTCTATAGCAGCATTACAGTTAGAAGCCATTGTTGATTCAAATTGGCACACTTTCAACACAGAATGGCAATTGGGTTCCACATCATTTACTTCTCTTTGTATCTACAATTTTGACTCATTTGAACATTACAAAATCCACTGTGACAGATGCCATTCAATGATGGATGGTTGTAGATAATAACTCAGTGTAAAAAATAAAATGTTTGGATGACCTCACAAATTCATGGAACAAGCTTGATGAACCATAAATTGCCTCACCCTTGTTATTTGTGGAAAATATCACTAAGCAAGTGTAATAAGTCAGAATGTCAACCATTCATTGCAAGCTGCATAGTCTTGGATTCAGTGGTCAGGTAGTTGTGCATAACTATTATCAGTCACAAGTGAAACTGTGTTTGGAGTAGTAACATTCTTAATGTTCGTGGACCATAGTGTTAATTGTAAAGCAGCTCAGGGGTTTCCCTCAACTCTGCAATGTTCATGGATTATAGGAGGGTGGCAGAAGTTGCTGTGGAGTGACAGATCTTGTATTCCACCAGAATATCATTCTGGTGGATCTCTTTGGGTATAGAGATTGCCCTGTGAGGGCAGTCTGGTATCATATATCAAATCAAAACAACCTTCAGCTTGTTTTGATTTGATCTGTTGGTCTTTTGGTAGTAGTGCCTGAAACCATGCAGTCTATGACCTTGTTGAGTGTTTTGCATTTTTGTGCTTCCTACACTATGGCAGTATTATGGAAATTGGCACTGTCAATATCAGCATGATAATGCTCTATATCATGGATAGAGGGCTGGTTCATGGACAGTGATGTTGAAAACATGGACATGCCAAATTATACATATCCAGAATGTCCTTTTTCGAAACTGTCAGAGACAGTTTCGAAAAAGGACAGTTTGCAGCTGTCAGAGCTGGTTTTGCAAGGTGTGGAATTGAGCCAAATTCCTGCAGAAAACTGTCTGAAGTTGACAGAAAGTATGTCCACAAGTATTAAGGTTGTCGTGCAGGCCATAGGTGGGCTGTCCTACTGTATTAAGTTTTGAAATTAAAAGCCCTTTGTGAACCACAACCGTGTGTGTGTGTGTGTGTGTGTGAAAGAGATAAATACATGTATAATGATGCTATCTTTATGAAGCTTATGGACACCAAAACATATGGGCAAAGGCCAGTCACATGACTTCACTATTGTTGAGGCTTTGCTTATGTAGTTTTTAGTACTGGACTAAATTGCATTCTCTGTGAACATAATTTAGAAGCATTTGTTTAATATTTTCTTATTAATATGCTTAATTATTTGAAACTGTAGTGATGTTTCATTTGCTATATATAGTTTAAGTCATCCAGTCAACTGGAATTGAAAGTAGTAAACTTTAAAAAATGTGAAGAATTAAATTTGCCTACAATAAAGAAATCTTTTCCTAATACAGATGAGATTAGCATATGTGGATTGAATGCATTGCTTTTTTTGATGGACAGGTTGATGTTTAACAGCGTGTTTATATGAGGATTTAGCATGGAGCTTATAAAAATCCATGCTTAATGGAGGTTAATATTTAATAAAGGGCTGCTTAACCTTTTCAGTGGTGGTTTGTCACACTTGGGTAGGTTCTTCATAGTGAATATCTGTGAAGGAACATATTGTTTGAAATCTTCAAAACAGATCTATGTACTTACTCCTTAGAATGGGCTCTGTGGAATGAGTTTTTTCACGGAATTTTGAAATTTTGTAAAAAATAAAACTTTATACATGAATGCATTTAAAATATTAATGCTCTTATTTTGACTTTATTTCCCAACACTAAAGTAAAATTATCAAAAATAAATTCAGAATTTTTTAAAAAAAATTGTAAATAAATGCAGATTTTTACTTTTATTGATGTTAGAGTATCCTCTGCATTTATATAGTATGAACCAGAGCTGTAATGTTCAATATGTTCTGCGTTGATATCAATATTTGTAAAATAATAAGAGAAGTTTACTTCAACATAGTACGTTGAACACTTCCGTATGATACTCTCCAGAAATTAAAACGAAAAAATCGAAAAACTTTAGAGTAACAAATAATTAAAAATCAATTTAACACAATTAACAAAAAAATTGCAAAACGATTTTCCTTCCTGAAGCTGACAACGCTTTTCGACCGTATGTCGTGATCACGGGAATGAAAATTACCGAATAGGTTACCTGGCAACCCAAAGGTCGCGGGTTCGAATCCCGCCTCGGGCTTGGATCAAAGTACTGCAAAAACCTTGGGAGGTGCACTATGGCCACAGAAGCCGATGCGCCAACAATTACCAAAAAAAAAAAAAAAAAAAAAAAAAAAGTGAGTATGAAACTTAAATAGGGATTATTTGTCTTCCCGCATGCGAGTAAAAAAAAAAAAAAAAGCCCATTAATCAGAGATGAGAAATGGCCGATGAACATTGACAGAATTTTCGTGTAATTTCTACGGTTTCTGCAATTAATAGTCGCGTATAATTACATTGGATGCCAAGTATTTTGGCCTCGTTAAATAAAAAAGTGTTTTTTGTTAATGGTGTGAAAGGTTAATTCTGACACTGCTGAACGAGAAGCACGAACTGAGGTCACATGTTGATTAACACAAATATTCAAGGGAAAACGCGTCGAACTCTGGTAAGACGAGTTGCAATCACTGCAAGAAATGTTGTATACCAGGTCATTAATTTGTGCTGCGAATGAGGAAAGGACTGAGTGATTGTTCGGTATAGTGTGTAATTTCCATATTGGCCTGGCCACAATTTTAAATTCGGTATCTTTAAAGAATCTGTTAAGCTGTTGTGTCACTGTTCAACATATGGGACAGAAATAAAGTATTTTTTGATTTTACTATTGTTGGTTGGTGTACTATTTTGTATCCTATCCTTAGCTTGTACCCTAATTTGGTTTATTGTAGCAAGGGGATAACCCCTGTTTAAGAATCTGATGGTTAATATTTGTATTTCCGAGCCCAAAGCAGATTCCGTCGTTGAATGTTTGTAGGCATTTAGAAATCAATTAAAGATAATCAATCTTTTGTAGATGAACAGGTGATAGCTGTTATAATGTAGAAGCATACTGGTGTTTGTAGGTTTTTGATAGATGTTAAATTGGATTTTATTTGAGTCCCGAGTAAGCTTGAAATTTAGAAAATTTAATGACTTTGTATCCGTATCCTCCCTTTCCAATGTAAATTTGAGTCTAGAATTAATATTATTAAATGAATGTAAAATGTCTTGGATAGTACTACTATCGGTAATAACTAGAACATCGTCTAAATACCCCCATGGTATGTGATGCAGGGACGAAAAGGCTTCAAATGTATATGCTCGATCGTTGAAAGATAGATCTCCGATATTAAGCTGCTCAGGCTTAATATTGGAGATCTAACAGTTTAATTAAGTGAAAAATTTCCTTAATAGGAAGCTTCGTATGATTAATCAGTATCGAGTTATTATTTAACACATCCCAAATAATATCTAATGTGTATTCAACGTTTACATTCGTATATAATGAGGTAATATCTAGTGAGAATAAATTGTTATTGTTGCCAAGTCTACAGTCCTTAAGATTATTAGATAATGTATTGTAATTCTTAATCCTAAATTGTATTGCCTGTCTAAAGGGTTTTATATAATGCTGTATACATGTGTGGCCAAGGATGAAAATGTCGAGTTTCTGTAGGAAATAATAGGCCGAATAGGAAATTCAGACTTAACGTAATTTTACCTGACCGAAAAGTGCAGGAATATTGTATGTTCTGGCCTTTAATTCCTTTAACTGAGCCATAGTAATGTAGTCATTTTTTCGATACATGGTTAACGTTTTATCGTATTGATTGACTAAATTGGTAAATAGTGCCGGGTCTACTTCAAGATAAGTGGAGGTATCTGAAACAACTGATTCTAACTTATTAATATAATCAGGTTTATCGAGTATTACCACTGTATCTCTTTTATCTGCCCTCTGTATAATAATGTCTTTATTTTCCCGAAGTTCAATTTAGTGTATTCAATTTAGGAAGTCACGTTTCTTTTATATTATTCACCACTTGGTTAACTTGTTGAATAAATAAATCTTTTTGTTGAACATTACGAAGTCCAAATTCAATATCAATTATGCACTGTTTTTTAGGTAGTTTTCGAGGTGGTAAATTATAATTTAATCACTTTGGATAAAAGTGAAATCTGGTTCTGCGATAGCTTATACAAGGAAAGATTTGTAACCTGTTGATATGTTGGTTCGTTGAATGGTGGGCGAGGGAATGTTTGCGAACTAGCGGACGTATTCTGTGGTAGCATGTTGTGTGTATGTGGGGGTCATCCTCCAACTTGTATGCACTTGGTCGCAAGCTCGTGACAATGTGTTAGAATTCGTATGAACGTGTCTTGACCCTCCCGATAATGTTTGTAATTTGTTAACGTGTCTGTTTTTTATATCTGAGGTCTGTGCTTCCCGTCGCAAATCTATGGAGGTCTTCAATACAACCAATCGTTAGGATGTAGATAATTTTTTAATTTATCATGAAGCTTCCTAACCTGGGAAAGGTATTTTTGTTTATTAGAATATCAAGATTTTAAGGCAAGTTTAATGATATTACGCGATGTGGCAAGTGCTAGTTGTTTTATGCCTGAAATTTTTTGATTTAAATTGACCCTAGCAAACTTTGGAACGATGTTGTTTTGAAGGCAATATTTTAGAAATGAAATATGGTAACTTTGGGCCCGAGTATCTTAGTGTTAATTTAACGTTATTTTGCACTAAGCTGTTCAAAAAATCCCCAATAATTGTGTGTATCAATAGGTTATATTACCTGGAGAGAAAGGAAGTGAATGAAAATAGTCAATAAGAGTTTAAAAAATGAATTAGATAGTATGAACCAGAGCTGTAATGCTTAATATGTTCTACGTTGATATCAATATTTGTAAAATAATAAGATTTATTTTCTTTCCTCTGCATTTATTTATGTATTGCTTCATTCAATTTTATCAAATTTTGCATATTTGATAACCCAATGAGAAAATTATTGTGGGGGCGGATGTAAACTGCCGCTCTCCTGCTTGGTCTGATGTTTGTGGGGTTTGATCACCATAGTGGCACCCACAATGGACAGCGATTGGAAGAGTTTATCTCCAATTCACAGCTTACCATATTAAATAGGCCACACAATTTGCCAACATTTTCATCTACTCTCTGGGAATCAATTATTGATATCATCTTGGCTAGCAGATAGATGGCTGGCTACATCACTGGCTGGTGTGTCCAGGAGGCCTGGACACACCAGGAGGTGACAACTTCATAGTAGCTCTGGACATCCCTGTCGTGCAACCCTTGATGGGGGACTGTAACTTGCTGGATCCAGAAGTGCACCAGAGAACTGTTACCAGGGTCATTGATAAAACTGAATGAAGTTTTATTCTCCTCTGATTTAGAGCTACCTTCATGCTGCCACCTATTATAAATTGTGTCTTCAATTAGTTGTAAACACAGATAAGAGATGGCAGCAGTACTAGTATTAAAATAATTTGTAGATTTTAGAACATATTGTTTGAAATCTTCAATATGTACTTACTCCCCAGAACTCATACATGTATGCATGTACCACTGAAGGGGGTACATACTTTTTTAAAGCATCTTTCACTGTATGAGCAATATGTATTTTTAGCTTTTAAATTACAAATATCAAGTTAAATGGCATATTTTCATTTCTAGTTGAGAACTTGGATCATTGTGACTTTATAGCCTTAAGGAATATGGTCATCAGGTATTTATTTCCACTTTTTAATTAATTTTCATTGTAAAGTATTTTGAGATTGAAATTAAACTTGGAAATTTTTTGTTGACTGATGTCTATACGTGAGAAAAGATCATACTCAATTTAATATACACTCATGCACACTATTTTCAGTTATGCTTTTTTTTTTTTTTTTTGCTTTGTGTTTTTGTAAAATGTATGCCAATATGTACAGTGCTGAAAGTTCTTTAACTGAAAGATGGTAATTACTTAAAAAAAATCTGGTAACCTCATTGACAACTATTGTTAGTTGTCATTGAATAAACAGTTTTGCAGTAGGACGTGGATTATCAATTAATTTCATTTCCAGTCCATACTAGAATAAAATGTAATTTGTTTCAGTTTGGTTCCCTTATTGCCATAAAATTATAAAACAGTACATGAATGTTATATTAACATTTTTATTTTCTTTTATTAATTATTACAGAATGTTTATAGAAAATATTTATAATTATATTGCAAATATATACATTAATGAGAAAAATCATGCTTTTTGTTTTATATTAGTAGTAGTATTGGTATTAGCTATATGTTGCAAGGAGGTCAAAGGGTTTTGCTGCATCAGCTAAAAATAAATAAATAATGATAAATAAACTAGGGGGGCCCCGCACCCTACTCGCTTTGGTTGCCAACCCCCTCATTCATGTTGTCAAACAACCAAGTTTTTAAAGCATCTGGTTAGGTATCCGCTGTCGGCCAACGTACCTTCCCTTCGTGACAACACGAATGTGTGGCTCTTTCAAGTTCACTGTGAAAAGATAATCTGCTACAATGTTGACATTCATCTACCATATCACCCAAATCGCAATGTGAACTTCAGTGGTTTCTTTGTTATCAGGATCTTGTAAAGATCTTACGTTATGTCTGAGCCGTTTAACAGTTTTCCGAGTTTCGGTCTGTTCTTTGGCCATATTAGATACCCGCTTCCTGTTGCATTGATTTTCCACTTGCTCCATTTTAATTGAACTTATTCTCTGATTAGTTCGTTACCTTTTGGCATGTTTCTTTCTATATTTCCATGCAGACTCCTGACGGAGTCAATTTCTCTTGAAATCTGTGATTGCCGATCTAGATCGCAGCACTGAGTTAATTACTACGTTAGCAAATCAGACATCATGGATTCAAGACACCTGTCAATGCACTGATCAATGTCTAATCAGAAAATGACCTATGTAATTATTTACCTGTGCATTTGTAGTGACTTAATTTTCCTGCCCACTTGTACCACATGTCCTGCATCCCCCTTCTCCCATTGGCTACCCCACCATGCGGCATTCTCAAGGTCAAATAAATATCACCATGAGGAAAACTTTTTTAATGTATAGAGAGAAATAATATTTTTAACATAAAATTACATGAATACAGACATGAAGTTTATCATGCAATATAAGCAGGTGGCCAGGAGGGTATGCATCATGTTATTAGTGATTAACATACCTTAGTGTCTCTGGAGAAGGAGGTAATATTTCATTACTGAAGTCCATGGTAGGACTGCATTGTGTTTAGGTTTGGAGATAGCATTTTAGGAAAAAACATTGAGCTTCTTGAAAGGGCCTAAAGTTGAGAATAGCAAAAGAGAGCCCATATGAAGTTAGATTATAAAAAGAATGGGTTAAAGAGTTTGAAATCAAGGCATCTTGGAGGGGGGGACTTCTGATTGAACTGTATAAGGCACTGAGAGGTGGAGACAAATTGAATGATGGGATTTTCACATTCAAATGGTACAGAAAAACTAGGGTGCATAAAAAAAATTTAGGGAAAAACTAAGGAAGTATATGTTTGGTCAGTGTGTTTTCAACCACTGGCATAAAACTGCCTTCCTGAGTGTCTGAGGTCAACATCCTGGTGAAATTTCAGGGGCAATTTGAACAAAATTGCCCCTGAAATGAGTGATAGTGACATGAGTATCATAAAGGGGATACAGTTTGTATAGGCAATGTTTTGTTTTTGGCTGATACAACAGAAGCCTAGCTGCTTTCATCTTTTGGCTAATTCTCTACTATAGTGAACTGAATCTGTTGGCAGATTGAGTTAAACTGATGTGACTTAGCATTAGTAGAGGCATATGATGCAAGAAAGCAAGCTTATACAGCATCTTCCTTAAAAAAAAAAAAAAAAAAAAAAAACACCCCTTTTCACACATCCATTTGCTCTAAAAGTTTGCCCACTTCTTTGAATTTAAGCTATCAACTTCCACGACAAAAGATGATTTTTTTGTTCCAGCAATCAACTACCAGCTGGCTAAAGGCAAATTTCCACATATCTATTCAACAACTTTCTTTCCTCAATTTGAAATTATGCCCTCTCAGGTTTGTAATCTCAGAAAGAGGAAGAATCCCATCAGCATTGAGCCTGCTGAACCCATTCAAGGCTTTATACACCTCAATCAGATCACCTTGCATAGTCTCCAGATGCTGCAGTTTGCAGAACTTAAGCCTTTCTTGGTAAGAGGACCCATTCGTTCCTCTCGCCAATCTTGTTGCCCTTCTCTGCACTCTTTCTAACAACTCTATATCCTTCCTAAAATGAGGCCCCCAGACAGTACTCAAGGTGTGGCATGACCATTGCCTTATACAAAGGTATAATCACCTCCTTTTCCCTACTAACAAAATTCCTGTATATCATTGACAAGACCCCATGCCCTTCTGTGGCATTCTGTCTGCACTGCTCAGAAAACTTCATTTCTGACTGCCCAATTACCCCCAGGTACCATACAGTTGGTATGTTTCTCTGGGGTTACTTCTACCCATATTCAGTACTTTGCATTTGTCAATGTTAAACTTCAGTTGCTACTTCTCAGCCCATCTGCCCAACTTTTCTGAATCCTGTTGCAGTAGCAGGTTGGCAGGGTTGTTAATGACAGTCATTACTATCATTAACAACCCTGCCAAACCTTTGTATCATCTGCAAACTTGGACATTAAGCCTAATATACCTTCATCAAAGTCATTGATAAATATAGAAAACAACAATGGGCCCTACACAGAACCCTTGAGGACTCCACTAATAACATTAGTCCACAAAGAGCAATGTCCATTGATTACTATTCTTGTTTATACTCAAGCACAACCGCCAGGTCAGTGGAGTTTACAATAAATTATCAATACAAACATTAATTGTATTTAGCAGTCACAGTCTTGAATCTTGTTAACTCAGAGAGCCCTGCTTCTACACTCTCACTCCTGACCATTTGGCTTTGTCAGTCTTCTGTCCCCTTACACTCAGCCATCCTTTTATCCATTGTAGCAACTTGTCTTTAATGCCATACTGCTCCAATTTGTACAGTAGTCTTCCATATGCAACAGTATCAAAAGCTTTCCTGAAATCCAAGTATATGATATCAAAATTATTTTTTTCATCCACAGGAACTGTACTGACTGTTACAGTTTTTTTGTAACCACATCATAGTATCCAATCAGATTAAACTTCCCCTTAACAAACATGCTGTTTATCTGCATTATTACTGCAGTCTTTTCGGATGATCTTGACCAGTGACTGCAGTATTTTCCCTGGAACAGAAGTTAAACTAACAGGTCTGTAATTGCTCTTGTCACCCTTTGATCCCCTTTGTGAATCGGGGATACATCTGCACATCTCCAGTCCATGGGGACTTCCCCTGAGTCCAAGGATTCTCTCATAATTATGGTTAAAGGCTTGCTTACTTCCTTTGCCGCCTCCTTTAACTGGATAGATCCCATCAACCCCAGGTGCCTCAGAATTATGGCAGAGCTACATACATGTGGGACTGTACCTTCCATTATTCATTAATGTCGTGCTTGTTAGAGACATGATGTTCTATATTAGTTATTAAGCATTTCTCATTATAAAATAAAAATGTGTATGTTACAGAAGTTTTATTGTTGTTGGGTTTTAGGTGCATTGGCGACTTATGCCATATTTCACTATTGTATGTTATGTTTGTACAAGTATGTTCACAAACTGTGATTTGCATGTACTGTATTAAAAACTCAAAATAGCTCATGAGGGAAAAAATCCTACCTTTCTGCCTGAGATTGGTTAACTACATCCTCAATTGAAGAGGCCTTTAGAAATTTCTCATCATCTTCAAACCCAAACTGGTCCAAATGAGTGAAAGTGCAGAAACCACTGGACTGTCAGGGAGGACCTATAATACTAGTAACATCATTATAACAAATAACCCAATTTTTTTGTGTCATACATTGAATTAAGGGAACTTACAAAAATGTACAACAAAAATCATTACTTTATGAACAAATGATTGACTTAAGTTCAGATCACTTGCATTAAATGAAAAATTTGTCAGACCACAGTCTGGCAGTTAGTGGCTCCTGCCCTAGGAAGTGGTTTAATGTTGCAGCTCAAGTGGCCTCTGGGATTTCCCCCATAACTGTTTGATTTATCTTTGCGATGCAATACAAGCTTTGTAAAGGCTAGATAGTATGTTTTTGCAAAATGGGATGATCTCACAGATCATCACATTTTGCATTCTTGTAATGCCAAAAAACACATGTGAGAGAAAGGCTCCAGTGGAGAAAAGACTGTCACCAAGTTGTGATCTGAGGTGCCCAGATGACCACTCACCTTGACTGTGTACTTGGAAGGGTTGTTTGTGAGAAAAAGATAGAATGTTGGCAGTGTAGTGAGGATTGGCTGGAATTCTGATAGGTAAATGAACAGTGTGTGTGTGTGTGTGTGAGGTCATTAGTAATTGCAAAAGCTTCAACTAGCTGTCTCCATATGACTAGAAAAGAGAAGCCAGCTGGGATTGTGAACATTAAAATCGCCAGGGAAAATTACCTCACTGCTAGGAAAGTTGGACGGGAAAAAGTTAGGTTTCAGAGAAAGGAAGTCAGAGTTCTAAGTGGTTAGTGGAGTTTGGAGAATGGTAGAGGCAACAGATGAATTTGATGGATTAGGGTAGAAGGATTTTAAGGCAGAGGAGATTCCAAATTGCTAAGTCTGTGACAGGAAATATTGGAGTGGACATAAGCGCAACTACCACCTTTTGAAGTGAAAGGAATTGTACAGCAAATAATTAGTTCAACTGAGATGAGCAGTGGTTGAAAGATTTCGTTCATTTGGATAGATAGGCAATCTTTACACTTAATTGCCACTGAGTTAAGTAGTTTCGCAAGGTATCCCCAAGAGTTTAAATACCCATAACGTGGCCATTAAAATTTTATTATTATTTTATTTTATTCATTGCCATGGTTGTCGTGGGTCTTACCATTAATTGCAGTGTTGGGACCTGCATACATCCTATTATGAGGAGGCCATTATTTTACATCATGATTGAGAGACAGCAGTTAATAATGGGGCCAGCCACACCATTCCCATGGAGTCTGATGGTTGAGTACAGGTAGTTCTCAACTTTACGAGTTAATTCGTTCCTAGTGCGCGCTCGTAAAGCGGGAATTTATTTCCCCATAGACATAAGGTTAAAAATAGGGGTTACGTTCTCAACAATGAAATTAGTTTATGTTTAAACGATTGATTTATCGAAAGAAATGAAAACGTATCCTGTAAAATCAAGCAAATTTTAATAATAGAGAGATTATTTACGACTTACAAATGTTAAAGAATGTTTATTCTTCATCGTCATTGACTAAGTGCACACTTGTTGATCACCCATTATTGGCTCAGCACTCGTTGGTTTGTTGCACAAATGGCACAAGGAGTTGTCTTCTTCAGAAATGTTTCAAGAGACGTTTGTTTCCAAGATAATCTTCTCTTTTAATTATAAATTTCACTATTGCATGCATAAGCATTTTTTAACGGCACACACAAATTGCAACTAACACGATTCGCGTGAAGTAGCAAGTTTACGAAGCTCAAAAAAAAAAAAAAAAAAAAAAAAGAATGAAGATAAGTTTTTGAAAATTTATTTTTTATATGATTGAAGATTTCAGTAAAGGGGAAACATATTTCACCATGATTTAAAAAACCACACAATTCCAGCTATCGGCATTTTCACAAATGTAAGAAAATCGAGTTTACTACCCATTTATAACAAAAAAAAAAAGCTCAATAAATTGGAAAGTGCAAATTGTTTTTATTGTTTTATGGTCATGACTCCAGAAATGTGCTTTAGAAAAATATCACAAAGGCATTTAAAATATCGTAATGTGAACCCAATAACACATTGTTTTTTGGTAATTCGTTTCAAGATCTTGGAAGTTGAAATTTTCGCTGTGTGACTAAGCTATTTATCTCTCTAAAATGTCATTTTTAAAGTCACGAGCGTGACCTTAAGGCCATATAAAAGGTCGTGAGCATGGTTTGTAAATTGTATTAGTTACCAATTCAAATCATTAAAATGCACTACACTTTCATCATTATCATATGTTCTGTTATAAGAATCAATTTTAACAATACGACAGTGTCTTTGGAACTGATTAATATCGTAAAGCTGGGTACACTGTATTGTATAGCTACACACATGGTTTGGAATGCGGTATTTATGAATGTTTATCATTCATTTTTTGCAATTAATGTTCATAGTTTCGATTTTGTTGATACTTGGATAAAAAAAAACTCGTAAACGCGGGAACTCATAAAGCGAGAATTGCCTGTATTTCATTCTTTCATTTCCTTTTTGCAGCACACAATCCATACCTGTTGTTGTTTATGCATATGCAAGGCTATACCTCTGCATAATATAAGAATTTATGATGTATCTTGTTTAAGTTGATCAAGAGGCTCATCACCTTGAAGGCTTCTTCATGCTTATTTTATTGCATGTTTTATTACTTTTATTCTCTTTATATTAATAGTTTTTCTTCTATTATTTATTGGCTGTATATAACTTTGGTTTTAATTTGTACATGGTGTATTTATTTTATATTTAATTTTATGTATCCATGTCTGTGTACTTAATTTATTTTTATTAAACTTTACTTATTTGACTGTGGTTTGTCGGTAGAAGCAATATTTATTTCATTATGACTATTCCTGGTGCTCAACGCATCTTCTCTAAGATAGGCCATTAGTTGTTTTACATTGCATATAATAATAATTTGTTTTTCTGAGAAATATTTATTTCTCTGGTGCCTCCGTAGCCAGGTGGGAAGGAGCAGCAGTGCGTAGCACACGCTTCTTGATTAGACCAGGGTTCGAGCCCGTCACAACCAAATACGGAGGATGCGGAAAGATCAGAGAATGACCACCGCATATTCGCGGAGCAATATGGCCTTAGTTGCTAATGCTCCTAAAAACCAAATAACAAAGAAACAAACATTTCTCTATATTATTCTTTGTTTCCTTGTTTGTCATATTTATGAAGCTTTATTGGTTTACTTTCATTCTAGGACACATATGCAGGATCTAAAGGATGTTACAAATAATGTCCATTATGAAAATTTCCGGTGCAGAAAGTTAGCTGGTGTTGGTGCTGATGGTAAACCAGCTAGAATATCAAATAAGTAAGGATTAGATCTTTGTTTTATATAATTTGAGTTTGATTTTTGATTACTTTATTTAGATCTCCCTCTTTATATAAAATAGAATCAAAACAGTTATTTAAATCTTAACATAATAGTAAGCATGATGATTGATTTACAGAGCTTGCTCAGCAGTTGCTTTTGAAATAAATATAAATCTTAGCCTTTAGAAATCGTAAATATTCATCTTACTGATGTTTTTTTATATCAACTTGTTCTACCAGGTGGGTATATACAGGTACTGAAATTACATATCAGTCCAGCGATGCCATCAGACTTCCATTCACTATTTTCCTTTATACTGTTTTACTTCCTGTTGGATCTTTAGTCATAGTCAAAGTAAACATTGTTTCCTCCAGTGCTCGACACTATTGACCTGCCCTCCTGGTTGGCATTCTAAGTGCATGACCATTCATTTTTGTTTGCTTCAGTATCTATTTAATTGATCTTCCTTTTCCATGTTTTCTATATTCCCACACAGTACACAAATTTGCTTTGTAATGATGGTGTTGCAATTGTATGCATTATTGTATACACGGAAAGAACAGAATTCATGGGATACCTGGTTCCTGGGCAACACGACGCTGTCACCCTTCTTGCTTGTGGACCAACCCACTGCTTGGCAGTTATATAGGTACACTGCAGCACTGCATTCACATAGATGGTAATTCGATATCAGTATGGATAAACGTAATGAGTTAACTGACTTCGAAAGAGGGATGACAGTGGGTGCCCGACTCATGGGTCACTATCGCAGAGGTGGTACAGAAATTGTACTATTTCCATTTGACAGTATCATGAGTGTATCGGGAATATGCCATTTTTGGAATAACATCTCATCGTAGATAACGCTATGGGTGGAGAAAGGTGGTGGATGAATGTGACTGTCGACCTGTCTCATATTGTTTCAGCCAACTGGAGAGCAACAGTAGCACAAATCACCTCTGGCTTCAACAAGGGAGGTGCCAGAAATGTCTCCAAGACCATCAGACTCATTAGCTGCAATAGGTTATGGGAGCTCCCTACCCCTTGGAGTCCCATTGCTAACAGCACAACAGGACTCTATGCCCCAACTGGGCGAAAGAAAATTGGCACTGGACCTTGGATGGTTGCAGACAGACCTCCTGGTCTGATGAGTCCCATTTCTAGTTATTTCAAGTGGACAGGAGGGTGCATATCTGGTGGAAACTGCATGAAGCTATGCACCTATCTTGTCAACGAGGAACTGTTCAGGCAGGTGGACGGTCAGTAACGATCTGGGGTGTGCTCAACTGGCACATGTTGGGACCTCTGGTATGTCTAGATGCATCTCTGAACGGTCCAGATTGTGTCCATCCTTGCAGACCTTCTGCGCCTCTTCGTGGTCATCATGAACCAACAGGGCAATGGACTCTTCCAGCAGGACAATGCACCTCCCCACAGAGCCGTGGTTACTAGAACATGGTTCGAAGAGCATTCCACATATTTTACCACCATGGAATGGCCTCTATTCACCAGACATGAACCCTGTGTGGAGCATCTTTGGGATGCTGTGGAAAGGTCTGTTCAAGCTTTGAATCCTCCTCTCAGGAATGTGACGGAATTATGAACAGCGGTGCAGCAAGCACGGATGGAAATACCTGTGGAATGCTTTTGTGAACTATTGGACTCAATGCCTTGCCATGTGACTGCCCCTTTTCATGCGAAAGGTGGGCTACCCATTACGAGGTAGGTATCCCATGATTTATGTCCACTCAGGATATGATGGCACGTGCTTCGTTTGTGTTTATTGCCTGCTACAAAATGCATGTGAAGCGGCGCCTCCGTAGCCAGGTGGGAAGGAGCAGCAGCAGTGCATAGCACACGCTTCTTGATTAGACCGGGGTTCGAGCCCATCACCACCAAATACGGAGGATGCGGAAAGGTCAAGGGAATGACCACTGCATATTCCCGGAGCAATACGCCCTTAGTTGCTAATGCTCCTAAAAACCAAATAACAAACAAACAGCATGTGAAGCAAGTCACCATGAGTTGCCCCGTCTTTCGTTTCAAATTCCAAGATAGTCTCCAAAATTAATTTCTTAATTTAAATTCTCATATTAACATTTTAATGTTATATGTATTCCTCTCTATTACAAAGAGTATTTCTTTTTAAATATAATTTAGGTAATGCATACATTGTTAATTGCTATTATTTTGAAATGTTGATGTGAGTCATTGTAGTTGTGTATTATATTATATATTAAGGTATTTATATGTTATATGAAGTTGGTTGTAACCTTGTTCTGTATGTATTATTTTGATCAACAGACATAAATGGCAATGTGGGTAGCAACATGCATTGCAAATATACAGGGTGTCTCAAAAATATTGGTACAAATGTTTAGGGGAGGTAGGTAATATCTAAAGGAATGTGAATCACATAGGAACCCATAACCAGAAACATCACTGTAAGTCAGTACACGGCGCTATTCATCAGTTTGCGAGAGGGAAAATTTCTGGTTTACTCATTCAAGCAGTAGTCGCCGCACGAAGAGCATGCATCGATATACAAACTGTGAGCTGGCAGACATGCACCTAGTGTATGGATTAGCAGAGGGCAATGGACAAGCCACTGAATGAATTTATGGAGAACGCTTTCCAGACAGACAGACATGTACCGGACCACTGTTTGTTTGCGCGTGTGCATCAAAATTTGTGCGATTATGGGTCATTTAGAGGTAACAGGAGTAGTCCGGGCAGACCACGTTTGACACGAACTCCCGCCATGGAAGAAAGTGTGTTGAATGCCTTCCAGAATAATCCTACTACCAGCACACATGCTGGTAGTAGGATTATTCTGGGCGGCATTCAACTTATGACGTTGCCCCTGCCTTAGGAGTGTCTCGTTGCAGTGAACTACAGCATGTCTAGCAAGACGATTCCTTACACCCTTTTCATCTCCAGAGGGTTCAGTTACTGCTCCCCCAAGATCATCCTGCACGTGTGGCTTTTGCACAGTGGTTTCTCCAAGAAAGTGTTCAAGACTTGAATTTTCCAGCCTTTGTTTTGTTCACAGATGAGGCTTATTTCGCTCGTGAAGGCTTATTCAATCAGCACAATGCTCATGTGTGGGCTCACGACAACCCACACGGTGTGCGCCCCCATGCGGCACAACATCGCTTTGCAATAAATGTGTGGGCAGGTATGGTCGGTGACTGCTTAGTCAGCCCACATCTGTTACCATCCCCCATGAACTCGGCTAAATATCAGATCTTTCTTGAACAAGTTCTACCAGGGTTTCTTGACGATGTTCCAGCAAATATATCAGGTGAGCATGGGGGGCCAGGCAACGGGTCCCGTGGTGGACCCGTTGCCTGGCCCCCCATGCTCACCTGATTTATCGAGCCTTGATTTCTTTCTGTGGGGGGCCTTCAAATCTGTCATATAAGGCAATGGTCAGGCCACACCTAGAGTACTGTATACAGGTCTGGAGGCCTCATTTCAAGAAGGATGTAGAGCTGCTGGAACGAGTAAGAGAAGGGCAACAAGATTAGTGAATGGAACAAAGGGGTGCTCTTACGAAGAAAGGCTTAAGTTTTGCAAATTACAGTGTCTGGAGACCAGGCACCAGCGAGGTGATCTGATAGAGGTGTATAAAGCCTTGAATGGTTTGAGCATGCTCAATGCTGATGGAATTCTTCCTCTCGCTCAGAATAATCACCTGAGAGGGCATAAATTCAAATTGAGGAAAGACAGATGTAGGATAGACCTGCGGAAATTTGCCTTTAGCCAGCGGGTGGTTGGTTGGTTGGTGGAACAGACTTCCATCCCTTGTCGTGGAAGTTGATAGCCTAAATAAGTTTAAGGCTCAGTTGGACAGGTATTTTGAACGAACAGATGGGTGAAGTGGAAGTGGTTTTTTTTTTTTTTTTTTGACTGATGCTGTATAAGCTTGCTTTCTTGCATCAAATGCCTCTACTAATGCTAATGCTAAAAAATGTGAGACGAAATATTTAGTTTCAACATGATGGGAGGCACTTGCCCATTATGGAAGGTGGTTCGTGACCATTTGAACAGGCGTTTTGGGTGTCGATGGATTGGCTGCGGTGGACCCGTTGCCTGGCCCCCCATGCTCACCTGATTTATCGAGCCTTGATTTCTTTCTGTGGGGGGGCCCTCAAATCTGTCATGTATGAATCGCCTGTGGAGACGGAAATGGATCTCGTGGCGAGACTCATCTGCGCTACTGCTACTGTCAACGAAACTCCAGGTGTGTTTCGTGACACCACGATGCATGTATCGCATCTCATGGTGGAACCTTCGAGCATCTGTTGTAACATCATGAAATGCATCCATCTCATACTCCATTGTTAATAGTGTATTATGTCAAATAAATGTTTGGTGTCATTTCTGCTTCTTGTGCCTCTGCTACTACTTTCCCGTGACGTTTCCGGTTATGGGTTCCTATGCAATTCACATTCCTTTAGATGTTACCTACCTCCCCTAAACGTTTGTACCCATATTTTTGAGACACCGTGTATATATAGCAGTAAACTTTATCCTGTGCAGCAATGCTAGTAATTTGAGTTGTAGAATTGAGGCAACTTATAGTTTGGTGCCTCCGTAGCCAGGTGGGCAAGAGCAGCAATGCGTAGCACACGCTTCTTGATTAGACTGAGGTTCGAGCCCGTGACCACCAAATACGGAGGATGCAGAAAGGTCAGGAAATGACCACCGCATATCCCCAGAGCAATATGGCCTTAGTTGCTAATGCTCCTAAAAACCAAATAACAACAACTTATAGTGACTTGCTTTGCATTGAGATTGCATTTTGTGGCCCATGTGGTTTTGTTGTTTTTTTTTGTACAATATGTAAATGAGACATTTCCCAACTTATGAATAATAACATTCTGTGGCTCTGTCATATGTGAAGCATTGCTCTAAATTTGCTTGAATTTGAATTTTAACATAAAAGCTTATTTCGGATTCATTATAAAGAAATTGGATTTTAGCTATTATTATTATTATAAAATTTTTCTCCTTTGTGGGATTTTTCCGCCCATGATGGATACTGGTACCAAGTGCATGGGGTGGTTGGTTGTCAGGTTACTATTATTATTATAATAATTATTATTATTATTGTTGTTGTTGGCCCACTCTCTTACTATCCTATGGGTGTTCAGGATTGCAACTTTCTGGAGTTCTCTGTGAGGTTTATTGCTGTTGGGTTCTTAAGGAGGCTCTGTGACACTATTCCAGTGGTTGACATGGTGATGAGAGGTATTCATTACTTGTTCTGTATGTCACATTTCTTTGGCTTCCTGTCTTTAGGTCTGTGTACTTCCTGATCGTTTCCTTGTAGGTTTTCTGGAGGTTGTCGATGACAGTTATGTCTGGTCTGCTGTGTGGGATTTTCTTGTCCGTTATTATGGCACAGTCCCAGTATAGTTTGTGAGTGGGGTTCTCTAGAATGACCTGAGGTTTGTACTTGTAATATGGCACACTTTCTTTTTTGATCAACTGGTATTTTTGTGATAGCTTCTGATGTATTATCCTGGCCACCTGGTCATGTCTGTGAGTGTACTCCATCTGGGTGATCATCCTGCTGTGATGTGCCAGATTGTTTCTGGGGCAAGGTGATCGTCAACATGTGTCATCTGTCACTCTGGGATCCTTGACAATTTATTTCTTGGTTACTGGTGTTGACCACTTGGTCTTGGATGACAAGCAGAAATCCTTGGGGAAGAGCTTACTGTTTATGATCCCAAGTGTTAGAAGCTATCTTATCTACATAGTCTTGATGGAGGACATTGTACTGTTTGCCAGCCTTTGTTTCTTCTGTCTGTGTGAAGTGGGTCTCCTTGTTAAGGTTGTGTGTGTGTCATTTTGTCTGTCTTTCTAATGGCTTGGTAGTTTGGTGCTGTTTTCCTGGAAATAATTCCACAGGTTCTTATTCTCCTTCTTTTCTTGTTCAGTGAGGTCAATCAGTTCTTCCCCCCCCTCCCACCCACATCTGGGCTATGGTCAGTCTCTCGATGGCTGACTTCGGGTGGTGTTGGCAGCTTTTGGTCATCATTATCCTGGTCGATCTCGTAATCTCCTCCAGCTTGGTGTTGGTCCAATCTGATTATACCAAAAGAGTGCATAAGTGTTGCTGTGACCATGTTCCTGCTGTTCAGCTTTTATTTTAGCAGGCGTCTCAGTTTCTGATGGTATCTGTCAGTCAGGCATGTCTTTATCTTCTTGTATTCTAACTGGTGAGCCTGCATCATCTCCGGGTCTCTCCCTCTGTTATGGCTTCAATCTCTTCACCAGTCTTCAGCTGGTAGTTTCATCTAACTGGATGTCCTTGATGCATTCCATGGATCTTGCATTTGTCTAGGCCAAATTGCATCCTGCCATCAGTACTTAACTCTTCAGTGATCCAGAGAAGATATCCAAACTCTATTGCCACAACCAAGTGTTGATTCTTGGTTGTGGCATACAGTTTGATGTCATCCATGTACATCAGGTTCTTCATTCTTTTAGGATATTTTCTTACTTGCTGTTATTGAGTGTGGTGAACAGTGGGCCCAGAGAATCTCCCTGGAAGATTCCTTTTCTGAAGGAGATCTGCCTTGTCGGGTGTTCTTTACTACCTTGATGATGTTTTTTTCCAAGAAGTTGTTATAAAACTTTTTCTCCTTTTATTGGATTTTTTCCGCCCCACAACAGGTACTGGTACCAAGTGCATGGGCTGGTTGGTTGTGTCCTGTTGCTATTACTGTTATTGTTACTGTTTGTCGAGGAACTCTCTTACTATCCTACAGGTGTTCGGGATTCCAACTTTCTGGAGTTCCATGTAAATGTTCGCTGGGAAACCTATTGTTGCTAGGTTTTTACGGAGACTCTTTGGCACCATGCCATACATCTTTGGCTTTATTATTATTATGTGTTCACATGTTGGTTTTGTATTTTGCTATTAATGTATTTAATTTCATTGTTATATTTGTAAGAAAGAATGGCAAATGAAACTTCAGTAAATAAGTTAGCTCTGAACAATAAACAAGATTTCTTTATAAAATCAACATTTAGAATAGTTTTGCACTTGCATGTATAATATCAAACTGCTTTGTTTGGTACACATTATTTAGTTTACAAAATGGAGCTTTATTGATGATTGTGCTGATTGATATCTTGTACTCTAAACCAGAACATAAAATGCATAAGGATATTTTTCTATTTAGAAATCCCTTAGCGATGATGGAAGAAGAAAAGAAAGAACATGAAGTTAAAATGAAACGTATGGAACAAGAAATGGAACAAGTATTTGAAATGAAAGTTAGGGAAAAAATGCAGAAATTAAAAGATTCAGAAGCTGATGTAAGTAATTTAATGAATATAGCAGTCTTAAGCAATATATATTATAAAATGCTATAGAAAATAGTATACTTATTAAAATATTTTCTGCAGATAATAAATTAATTGAAATTCAAGTTAACAAACTTCAGTTTTGTGTAAATTATTAGAAAAGTTGATCTTTTATTTATTCAGAAACCATGTTGCTATCACTCATTTCAGCTATTTTGTTTTGATTTAACCTTTTAATAAATATTTCTTTTCAAGATGTTTCAATTATATTTCATGGCTTTTTCACTGCCAGGAAAGCTCTTTTTAAGTTACTGACTTCCTGTCAGCTGGCTGTGGTTTCTATTGGCAATTGTATGTTGAACTGTGAACACTATTGCATCTGCATGAACAGCCATGTGGTGTATGAAAGTAAAACTTACATTTAAACACAACAGCCATTATGTGTACCTTTTAACCCCTAAAAGTGGGCTATGTTTGCCCTTACATGATTGTAGGGGAATATTTCACTGTAGGAGTTGAAATAAAATAAATTTACATGCTTTACTGACTCATGCTGCAGTAAGGCTTGTGCTTATGTTCATGTTAGAGACAAATACCATTATCCTTGTTTCTACCTAAGTTGCTGATGTCTTTTTTTTAAATTGTATATCATCATCGGACATCTCCAGGAGCTACATTACATTATTCACAGTTTTAGCCCTGGTAAATTACTGGAAAATTTACTGGACAACTGTTTTGAAGCCAGCTTCAAAAGCCCTGACTGTCTCAGACTTTTAAATGTATAGTGGATTCACTTATTCAGGTGATGAATAAGTGAATTTAAATATACAATTTAAAAAGATTTGGTAACTTAGCCAGAATTGTGGATAATGGTGTTTTTTCCCTGCTTTGAACATGAGCCCAACCCTTAGCACCAAGTACTCAGCATTGGTCTGTAATGGTTCCAAACCGATCCTGATAATGAAAAATAAAATTAAAGCACATATTACTTTGATTTCACCTCTTACATTGAAATATGTCTCTGCTATCCTATAGTGTTTGTATACTGGTAAGGGCAAACACAGCCACAAAAAACTTAAGCGATTAAAGATGCACATAATAGTTGTTATATGTCTGAATGGAAGTAAAACTCCGTTCACACATATAAACAACCATTATGTGTACCTTTATTAATGATCATTATTTTAACACAGAAGTTGAAATATCCCCCACCCTTACCCTAGTGATCCTATAGCGTCATTTTATCATTCATAGATAAAATGACACTATTTCTGTTAGTAACAGGAAAGACTCCATGTGTGATATTTTGGTTGGTACAAACTAGAAAAATAAATAAAAATTTAATCAAAAGTAATTACATAAATGTGTAACAAAATAATATATAGATTAAAGTCTGATCTCATTTTAATCTGCGTTTATAACATAAATATAATACAGTCAGTCCTCTTATAATACGTGTTTATACTACACGAATTCGATCATACATGATTTATAAATAGGGGAACGATATCTTATATAACACGAACCGAATTCGCTTATGCACGATTCGCCTTTGTGTTTACAAGAAATGGCAGTCGAATGCGGAATCACCCCAACCGAACGCAGCACGATAGGAATGAAGAGAAGATTCTGAAAATATATTTGTTTTTTATATCAGTGAAGGGGAAACACATTTCACCATAATAACGTAAAACCCAACACAATTCCAGCTATTGGTATAATCGCAAATGCTATTAGATCGAGTTTACTACCAGTTTATAACAGATTTCACTAGCAGAAACGCAACTGAAATTGTTTTTATTGTTTTATGGTAGTAACCCCTAGAAATGTGCTTTAGTAAAATGTGAGGTGTTAATAGTGTATCTCTGCCTTTACGGTGTTGTTTATTCAGTTGCTACATGCGTGCAGCTTTGTTTATGTGTATCAAGCGTGCCTCCTCATTTTGTAATTGTGCTTTATTTCCTAAAAATGGGTAAAATATTTAAAAGGTGTGAAAAGGAAGCATCCTAGTGAAGACACTGCAGATTCAGAGAGAAAAAGAAAAGCAATATTGATAAACAGAGGCGGACTGGGTCAAAAATTCTTACCCGGGAAAATTTATAGTGCCCTCATATTATGGTTTATGGCCAAAATCACACCAGCCTCCGGCCCAACGGGGTTTCCCTGGTAAGGCTTATGGCCAATCCGCCTCTGTCGATAGAGAAAAAATATGAAATTGTGAAACGCTTTGAGCAAAATGAAAGACCAGGTGATACTGCACGTGCTACAGACCTAAATGAGGCAACGCCGAGAATTACAAAGAATGCAGAGAAAATAAAAACAACTTTCGTAGCAGGAACAACTCAAAATGTAATTAAAATCCATTAGATTCAGAATTGACACAAAGAATTGGAAGAGATGGAACGGCTGTCATCTGTTTGGATAGAAAATCAAACAGAAAACAAGTTTGCTTACGATAGAAGCAAAAACATTAGCAATATTTTATTACGTAATAGTCGTAATAAAATACTTATGTATTTTATTACGATTAATTATTGTGTTTGATAATGTTTTGGTTACAAATGCGTGTTCAATTTTGGGTGGTCGGTACCTAACCCTATTTTTCCCATAGGGCCTGTTGTTTATATTGCACGAGGGTTTCTAGGAACACAACTATCGTGCTATACGAGGACTGACTGTATCTGCATTTATCCTCTTGTACTATACTGTGCTAATTCTTCTACTTCTTAAATAGACTGTGTATGGCAGTGACTCTGAGTTCATTCTCGTAGCTGTAGGACACACTTCGTGACCTCGAAAAGCATTTATTATCTGTAGCAGGAAAATTTCTCCCAGTTTCACATCATTTCAACAAAATCTTTATAACAATGTACTGCACAACAAACTGGGCAATTTCCTTTCAGGCATAATGCTGAGTACTGATTGAGCCTGTTGTAGTTCATGTTATCCCTCTACAAAATGATGCCAACTTGCTTTATATCTATACATTTCTTAATAAGTCAGTAATAAAATTCTCATTTATGTTGTAATCATCTTTTTATTTATGGTTGGTCTTACTGCTTCATATTAAATATTCTGATGAAAGTAATACAATAAAATAAACTTTTTTTTACAAAATGCAATAAGGTCTACTCTGTTTCATACAAATATTTTACTTACTCTCTTGTATGCTCTTATAAATCAGTATAAATAGCACATACACAGAAATGTATATACAAGCAGTTCTCGCTTTACGAGTTCCCGTGTTTACAAGTTTTTTTTTTCCCCCCCAAGTATCAACAAAATCGAAAATATTAAAATTAATTGCAAAAAATGAACGCTAAACATTCATAAGTATCGCATTTGAAACCACGCGTGTAGCTATACAATACAGTGTACCCAGCTTTATGATATTAATCCGTTACCATCGTATTGCGAAAATATCGTAATGTGAACCCAATAACACATTGTTTTTTGGTAATTCATTCCGTGACCTCGGAAGTTGAAATTTTCGCTGTATAACTCCCTAAAAGGTCGTTTTTATAGTGTAAATTGTATTAGTTACCAATTCAAATCATTAAACATAGTACACTTTCATCGTTATAAGAACCAATTTTGAATGCCTTTGTGCTGTTTTTCTAAAGCACATTTCTGGAGGTCACGACCAAAAAACAAAAACAATTTGCACTTTCTGGTTTATTGGGCTTTTCTGTTAGTGCAAGCAATTATAAATGGGTAGTAAACTGGATCTTATTGCATTTGCGAAAATACCAATAGTGGGATTTGTGTGGGTTTTTGCATTATTATGGTAAAATGTGTTTGCCCTTTACTGAAATCTTCAATCATATAAAAAAACAAAATATTCTCTTCATTCCTTTTTTTTTTTTTAAGCTTTGTAAACTTGTTACTCTGCACAAATCGTGTTAGTTGCAATTTGTGCGTTCCATTAAAAAATGCTTATTCGTGCTATTGAAATTTATAATTCAAGATTATCTTGGAAATAAATGCGTCTTGAAGCATTTCTGAAGAAGACGACTCCTTGTGCAACAAACCAACGTGTACCGAGCCAATAATGAGTGATCAATGAGTGTAATAATGAATGTATAATGAGTGATCAAGTAGTCTATGATGATGAAGAGTAAATATTCTTTAACATTTGTAAGTCATAAATAATTTCCCTATTATTATAATTTGCTTGATTTTACAGGCTACGTTTTCATTTCTTTGGATAAATCAATCATTGTTTAAACAAACTAATTAGCTAAATAATTTCATTGTTGAGAACGTAACCCCTATTTTTAACATTGTCTATGGGAAATAAATTTCCGCTTTACGAGCACGCACTAGGAACAAATTAACTCGTAAAGTCGAGAACTACCTGTAATATGTTCTTGTGCAATTAAAAATACTATTTTTAATAATGATAAGAAAAAGAGAACTGTAGAATAAAGAAGAATGGGTAATGAGCCTCCAACACAAGACCACCATTGTGTACACTGAAACTACTCTCTGCACCAGCAGCTGGACTTGAAAAGTGAAAACTAAGGATATCAGTGTTATTCAAATGTAATTTTTGAAAGAATGGCTGAGTATTTCTTTTCACATTTTAAAGGTGAATATATATTGTTTTCTTTGGAATAAATGTACTTTATTAATAAATAATTTACTTTATTACATTTACACTACTATTACATTCATTTATTACATTTACACTACTTGATTATATTTACAAATAATAGCTTCAGCGGAGGCACGAACAGATGAAAAAGAGTTTAGAACAGCAGCGATTAGAGTTGGAAGAAAAGAGGCGAACATTTGAAAAGGAGAGGACAGCCTTTGAACTAGCTAATAAGGATGTTGAAGATGCTTTTAGGCGTATGACTGTTGAAACTAATTCAAAAGAGTGAGTATTTGATTATTTTTAAAAATTATTTAAATATTAAATGTGCTGTGACTGAAAATATGATTTAATAAAAATACACTTGACTTGAAGTAGCTGACATTTAACTTTTAATCTTGAAAACTGTCTTTATAGAAAGCTCTTATTACTTAAAAATGTTTAGAATAACAAACAATTTATTTTTCTGGAAAATTCATATAACAGTGGTTTGTTTATATCAGACTTATATTATATTCAAGTAATCAGAAGTGATAAACCTTAAGTGGCATTATTTCTTTGACCATACTAATAAATGCTGCTCATATAAATACAGTCAGTCCTCGTATAACACGTGTTTACACTACATGAATTCGATCATATACGATTTATAAATAGGGGAACGATATCTTATATAACACGAACCAAATTCGCTTATGCACGATTCGCCTTTGTGTTTACAAGAAATGGCAGTCGAACGCGGAATCACCCCAACCGAACGCAGCACGATAGGAATGAAGAGAAGATTCTGAAAATGTATTTATGTTTTTTATATCAGTGAAGGGGAAACACATTTCACCATAATAACGTAAAAACCAACACAATTCCAGCCATCGGTATAATCGCAAATGCAATTAGATCGAGTTTACTACCAGTTTATAAACAGATTCCACTAGCAGAAACACAACTGGAAATTGTTTTTATTGTTTTATGGTAGTAACCCCTAGAAATGTGCTTTAGTAAAATGTGAAGTGTTAATAGTGTATCTCAGCCTTTACGGTGTTGTTTATTCAGTTGCTACACACGCGCAGCTTTGTTTATGTGTATCAAGCGTGCTTCCTCGTTTTGTAATTGTGCTTTGTTCCCTAAAAATGAGTAAAATACTTAAAAGGTGCGAAAAGGAAGTGTCCTGGTGAAGACACTGCAGATTCAGAGAGAAAAAGAAAAGCAATATCGATAAACAGAGGCGGACTGGGTCAAAAATTCTTACCCGGGAAAATTTATAGTGGCCTCATACTATGGTTTATGGCCAAGATCACACTGGCCTCCAGCCCACCAGGGTTTCCCGGGTAAGGCTTATGGCCAGTCTGCCTCTGTCGATAGAGAAAAAATATGAAATTAAATTGTGAAACGCTTTGAGCGAAATTAAAGACCATGTGATATTGCACGTTCTGCAGACCTAAATGAGGCAACGCTGGGAATTAGAAAGAATGCAGAGAAAATAAAAACAACTTTCATAGCAGGAACAACTCAAAGTGTAACTAAAATCCATTAGATTAAGACGCAAATAATTGGAAGAGATGGAACACCTGTCATCTGTTTGGATAGAAAATCAAACAAAAAACAAAAAACAAGTTTGCTTACGATAGAAATAAAAGCATTAGCAATATTTTATTACGTAATAGTCGTAATAAAATGCGTAAGTATTTTATTACGATAATTTGTGTTTGGTAATGGTTTGGTTACAAATGTGTGTTCAATCTTGGGTGGTCGGCACCTAACCCCATTTTTCCCATAGGGCCTGTTGTTTATATTGCACGATTTTGCATTGCACGAGGGTTTCTAGGAATGCAACTATCGTGCTATACGAGGACTGACTGTATCAGGAAATTACTTTTACATCTTCACATGTAAGAAAGCATTTGACACTGAAATTTTCATTTTTAAATTTTAGAAGTGTAGTGTACATATGTAAGCAAATGCATGATACATCTCACTAGTGAAGTATAATGACTAATAAAATAATTGATTATAGGGAATTGTTTTAGAACCAATTACATGTAATTCATTGATAATTTGTTTATTTATGCATTAGCAGTTAACAGTGATACAAAAGTTGTGTAGATTCCCAAAACAAGAGGCTTTTATAAATTTTTTTAAAATTTATAGAGAACTATTTATAGTTTTATAGAAAAATGAGAACAATTTATAGAGAACTAATACTAAATGCAAGTGATCATAAAATCATGCAACTTATACTGTCAATCCACTCCACTATAATGGATTGCTAATTTGCATTTAGTATTTTGTGGTGGCAAATGATGCAAGAAAGCAAGCCTATAAGAGCATCAGCCAAAAAAAAAATATATATTACTCACTTCAACCATCCATCCCCTCCAAGAATTTTAGTTCTTCCTCAAATTTATTCAAAGAACCCCTCTCCACAACAACAGACAGAAGCTTGTTCCAACAATCAACCACTCACTGGCTGTAAGCAAACTTCTGCACATCTATCCTGCAACCATCCTTCCTCAATTTGAATTTCCTCAATTTATGTTCCCACATGTGTGTAGTTTCAGCAAAGGGAAGAATGCTATCGACATTGAGGTTACTCAACCCATTCAAGGCCTCATACACCTTAATCATATTTCCTTGCAGGTGTCTTGTCTCCAGATGCAGCAGTTTTCAGAACTAGTCTATCTTGGTAAGAGCACCCTTTTGTTCCCTTCACCAATCTCATTGCTGTTTCAGCAGATCTACATCCTTCCTAAAATTAGGCCTCCAGACTTGTATACAGTACTCAAGATGTAGCCTAAGCA
Source organism: Mastigoproctus giganteus (assembly GCF_048544385.1). Taxonomy (NCBI): domain Eukaryota; kingdom Metazoa; phylum Arthropoda; class Arachnida; order Uropygi; family Thelyphonidae; genus Mastigoproctus; species Mastigoproctus giganteus. The sequence continues at coordinate 8,894,834 of NC_143581.1, forward strand.
TCCTCTTGCTTTGTACAAAGGGATAATTAAATTCCTGTATATCATTGACAAAACTCCTGTGAACTGTCCTGGCAGCCTGTCTGCACTGCTTAGAGAACTTCATATCTGACTGCAGAATTACCCCAAGGTCTTTAATGAAATTTCCATGTCATTTGTTGTGCTGAGTGTTGTATGCATGGTTTGCATACAACACTCAGCATGCATGTTGTATGCATGCTTCTTCAGTGGTGTGGTAGTTTGTAAATGATTTTACAGCAAAGATGAATTATTTTGTAGGAGTTGGTGTGTTTTGACAGTATTACAGTAACACCAACAACATAAGGGTGAGGATAGATGTGAGAAAGGTTCCACTGTACAAGTGATCATCACTAAGTTGTAATCCATGGTATATGCAGAGGATATTAAACAGTGTACTTCGTAGGTTGTTGGTGAGAAAAAGCTCAAAAGTGTATGTGCAAATTGTTTAGTAATCTGAAAGTAATTATTTTTTTATTATTATTATATATTTTTTATGTTTATTAATAATAGAAAAGCCAGGCATTTCTACCAGCTTGGCTTGTACAAACAAAAAATTGAATCCAGCTGAACTTATGAACATTAAAATCTTTGCAAAAAATAACTTTACTGTTATGAAAATTAGATTAGAGAAAGTTGAGTTTCGAAGAAAGATGGTCATTAAGTTCTGAGTAATTTGCTATGTTGGTAGAGCTATAGAGACGACAGTCAAAGGAAATCAAAATAATGACAATTGCAAGTTTGTAAATCTCTGGGAATGAATATCATAGCGGATATATGTTCAAGTACCTTTTAAATTGTAATCGTACATTGTTTTCATCATCATCATCAGCCATTTTCAATCCACTGCAGGATGAAGGCCTCTCCAGCAACTTTCCAGTTCCTTCTGTTTTGTGCAATGGCCATCCATTTACTACCCACAAACTCATGAATTTCATCTGTCCATCTCCGTTGTTGTCTTCCAGGTTTTCTTCTAGCTCCTCTTGGGTACCATTCTGTTATTCTCTTAGTCCATCTGTCATGTCTTTGAGCTATGTGTCCTGCCCAAAACCATTTTAGTTCTTTAGTTTTGATAAGAATGTCCTTTACTTGAGTTTGCTGCCTAATCCATGTGTTTTTCTTCTTATCTAACAGTCTGATTCCCAATATAATTCATTCCATTCTTCACTGTGTAGTGGCACCTCCGTAGCCAGGTGGGTAGGAGCAGCAGTGCGTAGCACATGCTTCTTGATTAGACTGGGGTTCGAGCCCATGTCCACCAAATACGGAGGATGCAGAAAGGTCAGGGAATGACCACCGCATATCCCCGGAGCAATATGGCCTTAGTTGCTAATGCTCCTAAAAACCAAACAACTCATAACTCGCTGTGTAGTTCTCAGCTTCTCTTCCATTCTTTTGGTGAGTGCCCAAGTTTCACTTCTATAAGTCATGGTGGGAAGTATACATTGGTTCATTATTTTATGTTTCAGACAAATTGGGATATTGCATATTTCCTGAATGCTATCCATCCAAAATTTATTCTTCTCTTGACTTCCAGCTATTTATCATTATTACAGCTAATGACTTGTCCCAGATAAGTATATGACTCCACCTTTTCAATTACTGCTTTATACATTGTTTTATTATAGCACAATTACATTAAGTTTTATAACATCTCAGTTTTAACTTTAACTGACTGCAGTGGTTAGGGTATTAATTTACTAATAAAAAAAAATTAATTATTTGAAATAAAGTGACTAACTTGTAACTGGATGTGATGAGATACAAGTGACGTTAAAAACTGATTAAGTTTAACTGATTTGATTTACTCACACACTACACATTTTGATGATTGATTCTGTTTGGAACACAAATTTTTGCCAATTTATCTATAGCATTATGTGATCTTCCCTTAAAATAGTGCTTTTTATATATATAAATTTTATTCTGATAGTAATTTATTTTATATTACATTGATTTTCATAACAGAAACACATTGATAATATGATTAAATAGTGGAAATGGAATTTTTCCCTGATATATCAAGCTTCCTGATCAAATATTTTCAGTTTATTGGATATTACTAATTCAGAAATGATTTCTAGTGCAGCTGAACAATTTTGTGATGTAAGTTAAGGGGTAAATTTTATTTCTATTGAGTGTTAAGTTTATGGTAGCCATTTTTCTACCATAAACCTAACACTCCCTTGATCTCCCCATTGGGAAGCAGATATATGCATAATAAATTGGGTTTTATTTAAATTAAGGCTGTAAACAGAAATTAGGATGACAAAGACAAGCATTATAGTCTCATAAGCCAACTGGTTTTTGAAAGATAGACTATGAAAAAGGGCTCAGTTTTCATGACATTTTTCTTGAATAAAAGTGGACTTCCCTGATCATGACTTTACATGGGTCATTAAATTTGCAGGTTAATTCCATTAAAATATACCTACAATTAAAAAAACACTCCTACTCTGCAATATTTACCTTTGTTGATGGGCATCACTTTCTGGGACCTTTACTGATCTCTTGAAGACATGCAAACTCCCCAGTGGAGTTGAATGTCTTCAAGGGATCAATACAGGTCCTAGAAAGAGATGCTCGTCATGCAGGTATATATCACAGATGGTGGAAATGGAAAGTGTTTTTTTTTAATTGTAGTTATATCTTAAAAGTGGGCTGTTAAATGGGTAAAATGAAATATCAATACCAAAAGACAAACAAGATTTTTACTCAGTAGACTGGTAACCAAAGAATTATTGCTTATACAAGAATATGGGAAATTAGGGCATTGTGTAAAGTCAATTAGTAGTCTATGAGGAAGTCACATAAGTTCCTAGGAAATTAAAGTTGACTTCTCTTTTTTTTGCAGCCAATCTTCTGGGGATCATTTTTGGGTTAAAACTGACACCATTAGCTGTGGAGTTTTCAAAGCACAGTTGTTGCTGTGGCTAAATTGAGTTCAGGGACAAGACTGTGCAGTAAAGGCTTCCTTGTTCTACCATTTAAAGAATTGGATGGATCAGTAGAATATACCACATGACATTGGGTGATGCTGATCAATCCTTCAGTCAGAATTAAAGTTTTTTCCACCAGGCCATTTAATTTCTAAAGGTTGTATAAGGAAACCTTTTTTAATGTATATCAACTACAAGAAAACGTGACTGTTAAACTGGAGTGGATTTTCTTGTTTGGCAAAGACAATACAAAAATACTGCTATTTCCAAAAATTATACAATGACAATTTTTGTATAATTTAACAGGTCCTGTTCTTGCATTCATGACAGTTTTTTTGGGGTGGGGACAAATTTTTATAACGCATTCTTCACACACACACCTTCACTATCAACAGTGTGAATTTTCATGAGAGACAGTCAGTCCTGGTTCCCTGGGAACACATTCTCATGTAAACCATAACCTGATTTTCTGCAATGTGTTTCTTGTTTTCTTATGTATGCAACAAATGTTTTAGATACACCAGACTAGCAGAAATGAGTCTGATACTTTTAAATTTATTTTATTAGTTTCATTGCTATTAAATCAGTTTTTTAATGTCATTTGTCTCATGCCTTATTATTAAATAATTGCATTATTAACCAGGATTTAATGGAGAGAGAGCTTTTCTCATACATACAAAATATTAATAGAAACTAAGATGTTGCTTTTCAGTTAATATTTTGTTTGTTCAATTAATGTTTCTGTGTATTCAGATTACCTTTTTTCCAACCCAAGTGTGTTACCAGCCCTGGTGACAGGTCCCAATCTTTCTAGTTTTAGGGTTATTTTGTCACATCATGTTCTTGAACTGATAACATGGTTTCCACTTAGTTCAAAGCTTCCCAAATTGTCACATCATGTTCTTGAACTGATAACATGGTTTCCACTTAGTTCAAAGCTTCCCAAATTTACCCCCTGGCGGCAGTCATACTTGTTTTTAGGTGGAGCATTTGTCACAAAGCACTTTTTTTTTAACAAAATAGTGACAAACCATCCCATAATTCAGGTATGAAGAGTTTTTATTTTTTTTTATTTTTTATTTCTATTATTTGTATTTTATTTCTTTGAAAATAAATGTTTTGAAATATGAATATACATACTTTTATTAATTTATATTAATTTAATTTATATGTATAACTAAATTTTAGATCAGATATGTTTATTTGCACTTGTTCTGGAACTTGGAGGGTACATGAAATTTATGAAAAATTAAGGGGTCTCAAGGTATACAAGTTTGTGAACCTCTGACTTAGTTTAATGTTATTTTTAGCACTGAGTTATATACCTTTACACTGGATACAGCTTTGTTTGGTTTGCTACATATCTTTTGATGGATCACTTAAAATCTACTTATGAGCCTCACTTTGGGAACTGCTGCCATCTAAACTTTTACTGTAAATGTAAATTTTAATATAATTTGTCACATTAGTTAATATTAATCCACATTGATCAACGGTAAGTTTTTACAAAAATAAGCAATGTTATAACGCACTTTGATATCTTAGAAAATTCCTGTTGAAACTAATAGCATTGGCCATAATATATTTTTAAAAATATTTATTACAAAAACAATAAGAATTTGTTTTTGCAATTGTTACAGTTATTGGAATTTGCAGTTATTGCATCTTGGAAGTGGCATGTTTGTAATGGCAAGTTAGGGGAAGATTTGGATTTATAAATGGAAGAATCAGATTTCACTTGATAATGGTTATTTGATAATGGTTACTTGATAATGGTTATTGAGTTGCCATAAATAACTATAGCTGCTAATGTTGCTACTATATGCTGTTAAATTGCAAGAATTTACAATTATTATTTTTTATTTTATTTTATTTTATTATTTTTTTTTTTTTTCAAAGTAGATTAAGTCATGTATATTGCTAGCATGGATTTTGATAGAGTGTAAGGTTTTTACATTTTGAAGAATAAATTTTATTACTGCTTAAAATTATAACTATCTTTTAGTAAGTTCTGTCTGCTGCATTATCTTTTGCAACAAACAGTGATATATTCAACCATCTTTAATATTGTGAAGAAGGCTCTAAGCCTTCATAACCATTTAATTTAGGTGTATTGTAGATATCTCTGATCTATCTGTCTAGGACACTACAACCTACTGGAAAGAGCCGCCATACTCATCCAAAGTGCAAAATTTTGCCTTCTACCTGCCGCCATATGTAATTATCTAACTCTGTGAATGCATCGAATGTCACTTGCTGGTAGATGGAAGACCATGACAGGAAACTAGCCTGCATTCCTGACACATAAGACAGAATAAGCAGTGGCAGTGTGATCAGTGATATAAACTTTAGCAGTTGTTTGCATATGCATGCACACACACTTGTAGAAAAATTGCTAAAATGTTTTTATATTATATGAAATACCTTTCCTTCGTGCTTACTGAATAAAGTAAAACCTTAATATAGTTAAATCTCATAGTTCAAGGAATACACAGTGTGGCAATTGGAAAATGAGACTGATGCTAGAAAAAAATAATGATCCTATGTACCAGAGTAATTTCCTCCCACATCCACACACTGCATGCAGCAATTGCGAAGTGACTGGAACGACTGGTGGAAGGTTGTAACTGGTATTCTGTTCAGTGTTCTCATCACAGCTCTTTGGTGTCAACGTCATGAAAATTTTAGTGGTGCCTTGAGCTTTGGGAACAAAAACAAGTTGCACAGGGCTAGGTCTGGTGAATATTGTGTGTGCAAAACTCCCAAACAGTGAAAGCCTTGTGGCTTGATGCATTGTTGTGCAAGAGGGACCAAATGTTTAAAATCATCCAGGTATTAGGCAGCAGTAGCAATTTGCAATTTGGCCATTGGTCACGAACTCTGCACAATTTCCATGCTGTCATAGAGGTTATGAGCATGGTTTTGATTTTTGATCTTAAGAAACTTTTTTTTTTTTAGCTTTCGCCGACTTTCACTTTGAACTTTGTTGCTCCATTGCAGGGGTCGTACTGAAAACACCTTTCATCACCTATAACAATCAAACTGGGGAAGTTGGGTTTGCTTTCACTGGCCTAATGAGTTCTCTGCAGTGGTCAACTTGCACCTGCCATTGACAGCCTCTTAAAGAATATGGAATAAACTGCACAGAGACCTTCATTTTCTTCAAATCCTTAGTTAAGTTATTATTTGTCAAATGGTTTCCTTATTAACACACAGATCTGAAATAATTTGAACCATTGCACATCGCTCATTGGTAATGATTTCCTGCACCTTTTCAATCAGCTCTGGCGTTTGAGCTGTTTTTACTGGGCCCAGATGTTCATTGTCTTCTGGTGATTCTCTTCCACAGGTGAAATGTTTATGCCACTTGAACACATGTGCACAAGACAGACAATTCTCTCCCCACACTTATTTCATCATTTGAAATGTTTCCGTGGCACTTTTTCCCAGTCAAACACACAACGTATCCTTGCTCCTTGTTCTATTGCCCCTCTTCAACGGGAGAGGCATGAAGTTCAGCTTTCACTGCATTCTGAAATGGTGGCAATTTTCACTCATCTTGACTGCAGTGCTCGAGGAACAATCATGCTTTCATTTCATGTTCACTTCTAGTAGATGGCAGCCCCAGCACTTGTATCATAACAACAGCCTCTTTTTCCAATTGCCACACTGTGTAGATACTTCAAATCAGTTTTTATTTCTGTATTTGTTTGGAAACAACCTCAATTTTATTTTTTTTTGCTATATTAAGGTTTTGCTCTACAGTTTAGTTTTATTGGACTTTGATAAATCAAATCTTTTTTATAATGAAATTTTTCCGCCCCACACTTCTTTTGGTGATATGCAAATAGTTATAAAATTAAGTGTAATTTTTTTTAAACCTTACATATAACAAAATCACTGATTTTTCATTTCTATTCAAAAAATTATGAATATTATACCTGAAGCTTTGGTTTGATATGTACCGCTTTGTAATTATGATATTTAAATTATACTGTTAATTGCTATAAATTTCTGTATGGAAGTGGGGGGGGGGATCTGTAAGTGTTAATTTTAGATATACATGTGTATATATGTATATATGTTTATAGTGAGTGATGACCAAAAAAATTTATTTTTTGGTTATGAAATTAGAATGAGGCTGGAGCTGAGGTCAGATCTTGACCCCTCTTGAAAAAAAAAATAGAAATGCGCTTTGTCTTCCTAATCGTGACTTTAAATAAGTTATTTACTTTGGCATACAGCTTATTTACAGCTGGCCTACAAAATATTTTAAATTTTCAGTTAACTCTGAACCCCTTTAACAGGAGTAAACCATCCATGATTTTCAAATAGTTTATTTCTTTGTAAACAAACATTTTATCCATCAGCAGACTTTGAAAATAATTTGTTGTGCTGAATTTTTTGCCAGAACTGTTTCATTCAAACAAGACTTTAAACAAAGCCCTATTAATAAAAAAAAAGTCATTTGGAACCTGGAATTGGAATGTATTTGTTGTTAATGGGTTTAGAATTTTACTATACTAGAGTACTATAGTTCTAGGCACATTTTATGTGTATGGATGATATTTTTTAAAGGGGTGGGGAGGGAGGGGGATAGGCAGGAAGGTCATTGATATGCAATAGGAAAAATGTGAATTTTACCTTGTATTATATTCCAGAATTAGTCATAAATCATAGCAATAAAGCCATCAGACATAGCAAATGATTAGAAACAGGGCATAAGAGGAAACTTAGAAATGCCTGATGCTCAGTGAGTATTTTTGAAATTTGAAGAGCAAATGCTTGAGTTTTTCCAAAACTTTTTCTGTTCAAGTTGATAAAGGATTGGTTAGTGCTGCTTTCCCCTCTGAATTAATTGACACAAATACTCATTTATGCATATAGTATAAATGCCTGATTTCATTCAAAACTATTTCTGATTGATTGATTTTGGTCTGTCATGGAATTTTACTTCCCTTTGCTACAGGATTAAAAACCCAATATTTTTTTTTTTTAACCCACATATTCCTATTTTGATATTTTACCCACACAAAAATGTGGGTAAAATATCAAAATAGGAACAGATTTATAGTATTTCATATTTTATGATGTATCGTGATGGAATCATAAAATTCGAGTTACAGTCATTATTACTGGCAGTCTCCAGAGCATTCCTGATGTATGTATTTAAATATCTGTATATAGTATATATTTTTTATTAATATTAAAATGTGTATATGAAACACTTTGCCAAGATACCAGGATTCACTAGAGAAATTGACTTTTGTTAGATTATTTAATACTGACTAAAAGAGATGAGATCATCTCTAGTTTCATAACTATCTCAAATTTTAATATATTTCCTAACATTTATCATTTATATTCCCTAAATGATAACTTAATTTAGGGATAATAATTATTACCAATAAAATATCGACTGTGATAATGAATTGCAGACTGTCTGCGGAACTTTAGTAAGATAATATTATAAAAGCATTTTGGAATTTTGAGCACTTCTCCCGCTTTAATTGATAAAAGAAAGTATTGTAATTTAGGTGGAAATGATGCTTTAATGTGAGACTTTACAGAAGTAGCAAAAGAAAGATTCATCAAATAAAATCTCTTTTTTTTTTTTTTTTTTTTTTTCATTTTAGTTTTTGTTATTATATATAAAGGTTTCCTTTTTTTTTTTTTTTTTTTTTTTTTTGTTTTGCTGTATAGATTGTAAATATTTATCACATAGCTGTATATTTGATGTTTTTTTTATTTTTCTTAATGTAAGTTGAATCTACCATTTCTGCTGAAAGTGCTGTAAAGATACACTTAAAGATATAATTTTTGTAAGATTTTTTTTTTATGTGATGAAGGGTCTGCCAAAAGAAGTTCAGTAATTTTATATGGTTATAATTTCTAGAGTTAATGAAAATGCTTTGTAATTTTTATGATGAACAGATGGATGGTAAAAATTCTTGAAGTTAAAAAAAAAACAGCGCGCGCACACACACATCACACAAAACTTGTTATTAATACTGCTGTTTCTGAATATGTCTTCTGCAGTTGTTTTAATGCTTCTGAAAAATGGGATAGCAAATGATACACAACACTCAGGAAGAACACAATGAAAACATTGTGCTTAAAACATCTTAATGTTTTAAGAAACTCACATGAAATTGACTGAGACATTCTGTGGAATCTTGAAATTGCTGAACCCTCATGAGAGGTTACCTTGAGAAAAAATTGCTGGGCAGCAGTTGAGAAAAAAAAAACTGCTGCTGTTATAAAGAAATACAACCCAAAATAACAATTTCAGGTTCTATTTCTTTCTCTGTTATTTTTTGGCAAGCATTCTGAAATCACTCCATCCCATAGATAAATATATTATACCAAAAAGCATTATATACTTGGAGACCTGGTCTTCAGCCCAAAAAACTTATAAGATCCAAACCTAAAGAATAAATACAGGAGTAACTAATAATACATGTAGTATCAGTATACTATATGAAAATGCTTGGTTCTCCATGACAATATAGTAATTTAATCCTGGTCTCTTTTGAAGAGGTCTGGTTTCTTGAGACTGGAAGAATTCTTGAAGGATTCTTCAAGAATTCTTCCAGTTATTTAGGCCTGAAACCTGCATAACATGCAGATCAGTCATTGAACATACACTTATACAGTATATATGCAGTGCATTTCTCTATGTATGAAATGAAGAACTATAGGAATTGAGGCAATATGGCCTAAGTAGTCAGTGTACCAAAAATAAAAATTTCGAAGCACAAGTCAATAAATTCTGTATATGTAGGTTTGAAATATTAACTTTTAATATTATATTCCCCACTCTTATAGCACTTAAGGCTGTGCCTGGTTATGTTGTGTAATTCAAATTTAAAGAAGTCTGATACAGTGATATCTGAATGGTGTGCTGTGGCATAGTAAAGTGCTTCAAGATGGGAAAAGAAGGAGAACAGTTTCACAGTGGTTACATTGCATTATCCAGAGGTCATTTTCTGAGTTCTAGAAGATTAGAATGAAATTACAGAGGAAATTCACTTCTTGGTATATCAGATAAAATCTATGCATATATTTCTTAGAGAAGGGGGTTAGAAGTATCATTGAATATGATCTGTAAGTGTCAATTTATATATATCACTATATATGTTTATAGTGAGTGAGTGATGGCCAAAAAATATAGTAAAATATATATATCTCTAATCACTCACGAGATTAGAGATATGGGTGGGAAAAAACAGTCTAGTTTTGGGTCAAATATAGGATTCGAGGATATTTGCACTAAGACAAATTATAGAAAAGTTATGAGAACATAACAAGAACTTGTTTAGGATTTGTTGATTTTGAACAAGAATATGATAGCATACTGTGAAATTTGTTCTTTCAAATTTTAGAAAAATATAGCATTAACAATAACACTTATATGCATTTAAAAAAAAAAAAAAAAAAAAAAATCTGCATTTGTTTTTTAATGCAAAGAGGTAAACTTTTTCAGTTTTTGGGAATTGCCCAAAAATTTTAAGATTACTGATTCTAAATCTGCATTACAATTCATTTTGTTCTATCTTCTATCACATCCATTTTTTTGTTCAAGATGGGGGGGGGAGTACTATTATCAAAATATATATGTACATCTCATCCTGCTGTAACACTGATATGTTTTGAATGAATGACACATAGTACAAATGCATGGTATATGCACATTTTCAGACTTATTTTTAACAGTCACATGGCCAATATTGTTTTGTTTTTGGAGGCTAATTTTTTTAATTATAGAAGGGAGGGACAGATCTTGTATTTGGCCGGTTTCTTTAAAGAATGAATGTAAGGTCAATTGCCCAGCTTGCTTCTCCCCCCCATTCTAAAATATATCTTTAATCATTCATGAGATCATCCTTTTCTTTTGAATGTGCTGCTTCTTTTGATGCAATCAAAAGCTGTAATGCTAGTCTGTAATCAAGTCACAAAGGAGGTTAGGCAGACGAAGGCAAATTATGAGAAATCTTTGGCAAAGAATGCTAAGAAAAACAGCAAAGACTTCTTCACTTGCGTAAACTTTAAAAGGAAGAGGATGAATCAGATTGGTATATACCTGATATTGGTATATCAGGGAAGCTTTTAATACTGTTGCACATGAAGACTGCATATCAAATTTGAACAGTATGGCATTAAGGGCAAGTTGTTGCTATGGATAAAGGGATGGTTGAGTGGGAGAAGACGGTGTTCAATAGAAACTGCTCTTCATGGACTGATGTTATTAGTGGAGTCCCCTAGGGTTCGGTGTTGGGCCCATTGTTGTTTTCTATATTTATCAGTGATATTGATGAAAGTATATTAGGCTTAATGTCCAAGTTTGCAGATGATATGAAGGTTGGCAGGATTGTTAATGACAGCATGCTACTGCAACAGGATCTACAAAAGTTGGGCAAATGGGCTGGGAGGTGGTAACGGAAGTTTAACATTGACAAATGCAAAGTACTGAATATACGGGTAGCAGTAACTCCAGATTAACCTACCAACTGTGTGGTACTACACTCAGGGTAGTGGAGAATGAAAAGGACCTGGTGGTAATTGTAAAGTCAGATATGAAGTTTTTTGAGCAGTGCAGATTGACTGCCCCCGGCAGCCTATGATATACAGGAATTTTGCTAGCAGAGATAAGGAGGTGATTATCTCCTTATATAAGGCAATGGTTAGTTAATCCACATCTTGAGCACTGCATGGAGGCCTCATTTTAGACAGGATGTAGAGCTACTGAAACGATTACAGAGAGGGGCAACGAAATTGGTGAGGAGAACAAAGGGTTGCTCTTACCAAGAATGATTTAAATTCTGCAAATGATTTAAATTTCAACATCTGGAGACTAGGCACCTGAGAAGTGATCTGCTTGAGCTGTATAAGGCCTTGAACAGTTTGAGCAAGCAAGCATAATGCTGATGAGATTCTTCCTCTTGTCAGATTGTGCACCTGAGGAGGCATAAATTGAAGTTGAGGAAAGACAGTTGTAGAATAGATGTGCAGAAATTTGCCTTTAGCCAGCAGTTGGTTGATTGCTAGAATAAACTTCCATCTGTTGGTGTAGAAGTTGATAGCTTAAATAAATTCAAGAGCTAAACAAACGTTTATAGTGAATAGATGGGTGAAATGGGAAGTTTTTTTTTTTTTTTTTTTTTTTTTTTTAATGTATAAGCTTGCTTTCTTGCATCATATGCCTCTCTGCAAATGCTAATGTCTGGATCCATATTGGAATCCATTTTTGCCAAATAGTCATCTGTTTACTTCAATTCAGTGAATTTTTTGTTTGTTCATTGTTTTTGTCACTGGAGTGCCAAATCATTGTGGATTTCTGTTAACTTTCTTGAGTGTATTGACAAAAGTTCATTGATGTTGCATTACTATTGCAGTTTTATTAAATCCTGCTTTCTGGGCAAGCTGTAGAATCTCTTCAACTTCATTGTCAGTCAATCTGACAAAGAATTTGAAGAGATTGTACAGCTTCCTTTAGATTGACTGACAGTTTTGGACCAAAGATTCCTCCAAACTCATTTCATGTCAGATATTTACAGAGCCTTCCTGATATATTGTTAATAGCCTTCTTTAGGTAAAATCTTTCCAGAATGATCAAACAGACTGACTCCAGCTGTTGAATTTATAAGTTGCTCTATTGTTTTTCATAAATAGTAGCTTTATGTTTGCTATGGTGCCATGGTACATAAAAGAACAATTGTATTAGGAGGCAAAAATATTTTTGTGTGGATGTGATTCAAATTTGTGTACAGGGAATTTACCAAAACAAGTAGCACTTTGTTGTCCAGATAGTTTTTTTTTTTTTTTTTTTGTTGTAATTTTCCAAAAATGGCACAAAATAGTTAACCATTCTGTGAGAGTAACTCTTGTCACCTGTGCATTTTTATCAATTTACCAAACTATAGGTATATTATAGTTTATATAAATTTTTATGCTTTATACTCTTACTCTATTGAGTAAGAGTATAAACTAATAAATGTGTGCAACTTGAAATGTGCATAAGGTTGTGCAGGATTGAGCTTCATTTTGAACATTGTTCTGTTCTTCTGTATGAGGCAATTGTAAGATTGCACTTGCAATGCTGTGTGGATTGATTTCTACTGCCATAGGTACCCGTACATCCACTAGGTCTAACAGATTTGGGTGATGATGATAAGATTTGGCTAAACTGTTCAGTTTAATTGCTGGAGTTCTTTAGGTGTGATGTGAATAAAACATATATATTGTCTTTTGACTCAAGTGACAAAACTTTGAGAACTGCTGGTTTAATATCAACGTGTAACTTAATTATGTTAATAATTTTCCTTTATGATAATAAATTTTAGTTTATACCCTGTACAACCACCATGACCAGAGGAGTGTAAAACTTCATTGTAACTGTTTCAGGCTCAATCTCTTAGTGTTGCCAGTGGACGTTATCCTTGGGTTGTTTTGAGGCTAAACTGAATGGAAAAATAAAAACTGTATAAAAAGTGAGCACAACCTTGTGCAGAAAATCTCTCCACATGGCTGCGAGTCTTTTTAAAAACTGCATCATAAAAAAAGTTTTAGCAATTTCATCTTCTGTTGCCCACTTCTTTATTTCTGTGATCTTGAGCACTAGTATGCATACATCTAGTGTTTCTTTGTGTTCTTCCACAGTGTATTCTATGTTATTGTCCAAATATTTCCCATTCACCCTTCAGAATCCATCTACAAATGTCGTCCACGCATTCAGGAGAAGTAGCATTAATATAAGCTCTCAATGATATACACTGGGTGATCACTGAATTATGACCACCCCCATGAAAACTGAATGCAATCCATTGACCATGTGAGGTATGAGAGTATGCCGTTAGTCAACCAAAGTAGCATAGATAAGGTGTCAGTGGTGGTTCAGTAGGTAGTAAAATTCTGAGCACGATGGGTAAAAGGAAGGATTTATCAGACTTTGATAAAGGACAGATTGTGGGAGCTCCATGAGCTGGTGCCTCGATTTCCCAAATGGCTGAACTGGTGGGGTGTTCAAGAGTCGGCATTGTTAAAGTGTACCAGGACTGGCATTAAAATGGTCAAAGAACAACCCGGCGGCAAAACTGCAAAGGTCAGTGAAAGGTTGATGTTAGAGGTGAGCACCAGGTCCGACAACTCGTACAGGCAAACAGGCATAGCACTGTTGACTACCCAATACAACATGGGCCAACCCAGACCAATATCTGGCATGACCATGCGTGCATGCTTGCACATATGGGCTATACCAGCAGATTACCCCTACGGCATCCTCTCCTAACCAAGGTTCATTGGCGTAAAAGACTCGCCTGGTGCAAAGAGCATGCAAGTTGGACATTAGAAGACTGGAAGAAGGTGTGCTGGTCAGATGAGTCACGTTATTAACATTACACCGTGGATGGTTGGGTACAAATTTGGAGTCAACAACATGAGGCTCTTCATCCATCATGCATGGTATCAAAAGTGCAGGCTGGTGGAGGCAATTGTATGGTGTGGTGTGGAGCAAGGAACTTGGACCCCTGGTGCATGTGGAATAACGTATCACCAGTCTTTGCTGTTGTCAACTGCTTACTGACTATGTACACCCCGCTATGTTACACTTTTTCCCAAATGGTGATGGTGTCTTCCAAGATGACAATGTGCCAAGCCATCGGGCACTTGATGTGCAGGAATGGTTTGAGGAACACAGTTCTGACTTCCAGCCTGTCGATTGGCCTCTGAACTACCCCGATATCAATTCTATAGAGCACTTGTGGGACACTATGAAAAAGCATATCAGGCATCTGGATACACCAGTTACCTCCATACCTGCATTGCTAACCGCATTACACACAGCTTGGTTGGCCATACCTCCCGAATGCTTCCGACATCTTGTTGAATCAATGCCACGTCGGATAGCTGCTGTACTGCAGACAAAAGGAGGACCTATGAAGTATTAGGTAGGTGGTCATAATTCACTGATCAGTCAGTGTGTGTATATATATATATATATATATATATTGAGTTTCAAGAAGAAGAAAGCATTTGTTTTTGAAGTAAAACTGAACAGTAAATGAAATATACACTTATTGATTATGAGGGGGTTAAAATGCCTTTCATTAATACTTGGGAAGATATGATTATATAAAATGCATACACCTTTTTATTGGGCCCTATATATATATATAGTCAAGTATCTCATTTGAAGTTTTTGTGTAACTCCTAAATTGTACTATATTATGCTGTTAATTTTTATTACAGTAAAAAGTGATTTGGGATACTTTTTTGGCATTTTAAAAATAATAAAATGTATTTATTTTCTTTTGAAAAAATAAAAGAAATACATAAGTGATGCTTGAATGTCCAGTATTCTTAATTCTGGTTTGTGTGGTGTTTGTTATGCTTTTGTACAGTAGTAGTTGAATAAAGTGTTGTGGTACTTGCCACATCGGTTTTGTAATTACAAAAATAAGTTTCCAAATTCAAATAATGGGCTCTCTTTTTCTCCCAAGATCCATAATATATTTTAGCATCTCTTAAGCATATTGAGCAATTGGCACGAATTGTTTACTGTAGCATCAGTATTTAACTCATTGCATTAAGCATAGTCATATAACGTTGTAATTTCAGTATATGCAGATAGTTAAACTTACTACTCTAATTTAATGTATTTCTTACCTTTATTCCTTTGCTTTAGACAATTTTATTTATTTATTATAATTTTATAAAATTTTATTTAGCCACAATAGGAATAAAATTTATTTAATGCCACTAATTTTCAGTGGTTTTGCACTACTCTGTTCCATATTTTGTGAAAGGATTTTGAAAAGTACCAATGAAGGGACACCATATGTTTGCTGAGACAACTTTATCTCTTCTGGTGGCTGTGTTTAAAGAGTGATATATATATATATATATATATATTTTTTTTTTTTTTTTTTTGTTATTTTATATTTTTAGGGGTTATTGGAACTTTGTGTTCTTTCCTTTTCTTCTAAAGTCCTTTGGTGCCTGATGAGATTGGGGCCCCTGGTAAGCAAAATTCTATTGAAAAAAATTCATGGGGAAATTTAGGTTTGTTATGTAGTTTCAAATTATGCACTGATTAAGTGGTCCTTGGTAACTAGCAGAAAAGAGCTGAAGTTTTCTTTCTTGGTTCGTAGAATATTCTGTTAGTGATTTTCATTTTGTCTTTTTATTTATTTAATTTTTTTGAATTCTTTGAATGTGCTTAGCCAGCAGAAGAAGCAATGGTCATTTCATGCTTATTTTTTAATTAATTTATTATTATTATTATTTTCCTTTTTGCATTCTCTGGATGTGCTTAGCTACCAGAAGAAGCAGAAAGTTATCTTAGGAATCATAACAAATTAAAGAATATTTAATTAAAAAACAAAGTTCAAAATTGTAAATTGGTCATCAACCCTCAACCACCATTTAGGAGATAATGGAGAAACTACTGCTATGAAACAGAAATATGTCTGTTTTTCCTTAGCATCATGGCACAATAGTGCAAAATCATATGGATACAATGTGAATAGTATTGTGCACATCATCATAAAGGTTCCTTATATCTCTAATCTAAGCCTATTTAAAGACTGAAATAAAACAATCAGGAAAAATATAAACAGAAATATAAATAAAACTGTGTTTAATGCTATGAACAAAACCAAGCTTACAGATCTGTAAATCATATAATATAAATTAAAACTTAAAAATAGGTTTGTTTCCCTGATGCCTAATTCTGAATTTAGGCACCAGGGAAGAATTATAATTTGCCGACCTTCATGTGGGTGTAATATTTAATAAATGTGCAGTAAAAGCTGGGTCTGTACACAAAAGCATTAATTACAGAAGTAATACTTTAAAACCAAATATAAATTATCAACTTTGAATAAATTTGTCTCTAGCTTTTACTAACCTCAGATCCCAAGATTCCCAACATTCCAAAATCAGTTGAAATATGATTTGTCAAAAAATTGCAGGCTGATGTATTTATTCAAACACTGCTCAAATGAAAATGGTGACTTAGTAACCTCGTCTTGCATTTCCATTCAGACATCTGTTGATGCATGTATAAGCCTTGTGTCAGTTTTGTAAGCCATTTCAAAAATATATATATGCTAATTTTGAGCATATTTTGGAAAACAGTTTTTGGAAGCACATGAAATGTGCTTCCAAACACAGCATTCTCAGAAGCAGCATTCTGAGAAGTGTTAAATTGTATAGCAATGTTTCAACTGTTTGGTTTCAAACATTTAAAAAATAGTTGCAGTAGCACAACATATGCAATGAAATGTCAGGATAGTGTTTTGGCATTTGTAGTACTTTGTATTTTCATTTTTTTCAGAGCAGTGCAGACAGGTTGCTAGAGCAGCTCATGGGGTTTTGTCAATGATGTACAGGAATTTTGCTAGCAATGATAAGGGGGTGATTATCCCTTTGTACAATTCAGTGGTCAGGCCACACCTTAAGGACTGCATACAGGTCTGAAGGCCGCATTTTAGAAAGGATGTAGAACTACTGGAATAAGTATAGAGAAGAGGAACAAAAGAGGTGCTCTTATGAAGAAAAGCTTAAGTTCTGCAAATTGCAGCATCTTGAGACTAGGCATGTGCAAGTTGATCTGATTGAGGTGTATAAGGCTTTGAATGGTTTGCACAAGCTCATAGAATTCTGATGGAATTCTTCCTCTTGCTCAGATTACACAGCTTATCAATAAATTCAAATTGAGGAAAGTCAGTTGCAGAATAGATGTGCAGAAATTTGCCTTTAGTCTTGCTAGCAAGTGGTTGATTGCTGGTACAAGCTTCCATCGGTCATTGTGGAAGTTGGTAGATTAAATAAATTCAAGGAAGAACTGGACAAACATTTTCAAGCAAATGGATAGGTGAATGGGAAGTTTTTTTTTTTTTTTACCTCCCACCCTGGCTGATGCTGTATAAGTTTGCTTTATTTGCATCATATGCCACTGCTAATGGCAAATACCCAGCCAAATGCACTATTTTTTTTTTTTTTTTTTTTTTTTTTTAAGACTGCTCTTATCATCATCATCAGCCATTTTCAATCCACTGTAGGATGAAGGCCTCTCCAGCAAATTTCCAGTTCCTTCTGTTTTGAGCACTGGCCATCCATTTGTACTGACTACCCACAAACTCATGAATTTCATCTACCCATCTCCACCTTTGTCTTCAAGGTTTTCTTCTAGCTCCTCTTGGGTACCATTCTGTTATTTTCTTAGTCCATCTTGTCATCATGTCTTCAAGCTATTTGTCGTGCCCAAGACCATTTTAGTTCTTTAGTTTTGATAAGAAAGTCCTTTACTTGAGTTCGCTGCCTAATCCATGTGTTTCTCTTCTTATCTAACAGTCTGATTCCCAATATAATTCGTTCCATTCTTCGCTGTGTAGTTCTCAGCTTCTCTTCTATTCTTTTGGTGAGTGCCCAAGTTTCAGTCCATGCGCCATTAAACCTCAATAGAAACCAAACCAAGCCCAAGTTTCACTTCCATAAGTCATGGTGGGAAGTATACATTGGTTCATTATTTTACGCTTCAGACAAACTGGGATATTGCTCTTCAGTATGTGACTATATTTCCTGAATGATATCCATCCAAAATTTATTCTTCTCTTGACTTCCAGCCATTTATCATTATTACAGCTAATAACTTGTCCCAGATAAGTATATGACTCAACCTTTTTAATTACTGCTCCTTCAATCATTTCCCTTTCTGTGGCATACTTGTTCATCATTACTTTTGTTTTAGCCATATTCATCTTTAGTCCAAAATCCTTACTAACTCTGCATAACTGATTAAGATTTTCCTCTAATTCTTTGGAATTGTGGCTTATGACCACAATGTCATCTGCAAATCGTAAATGGTTTAGGTACTCTCCATTCACATTGACTCCCTTCTGCGACCAGTCTAATCTTCTGAAAGCTTCCTCTAGGGCAGCAGTAAAGAGCTTCGGAGATATTGTGCCTCCTTGTCGAACTCCTTTCTCGATTTTAAATTTCCTACTGTCTTTGTATAGTCTAATAAAGGAGGTAGCACTCTCATATATTTTCTTCAAAATCATAATATATGGGGTATCTATGCTTTGTCTTTGCAGTGCCCGAAACATTGCCTTATGCTGTATGGAGTCAAATGCCTTTTCATAATCCACAAATGCCAGACATAATGGTGTTTTATATTCATTTGCTTTCTCCATTAGCTGTGATATTACGTGAAGGTGATCCATAGTTGAGAATCCTGTTCTAAAGCCAGCTTGCTCTTTCGGTTGATTCTCATCAAGTATTCTTTCTAATCTGTTAGTAATGACCCTTGTGAACAACTTGTAGATGTGGGATAACAAGCTAATTGGTCTATAATTTCCAAATTCTATTGAAATTGGCATTTCTGATTTATCTCCTTTCTTATGCAGCAAAACTATGATTGCATTATTCCACTGCTTAGGTGTCACACCTTTTCTAATGCACTTTGTGAAGAGCCTTGCCAGTTTTTGTGTTATGTCTCTTCCTCCCAATTTTAACAACTCTAGAGTAACTTCATCTTCCCCCGGGGCTTTCTGATTCTTCATTTTCTTCAGGGTATGTTGTATGTGTTGCTACTTTGCAATCCATCTTCCCCACTGCTGGCATAATTCCCCTGCTCCTTGTATAATTCTCTATAATAGTCTTCTGCTATTTGAATTATGCCTTCTCTGCTGTTTATAAGTACACCATCGCTATTCTTCAGTTTCAGTATCATTTGTCTTTCTGTATTACTGCTCATGGCTGCTGATTTAAATCCTTTGTTTTCCCTTAATGCTTGTTCTACTTTTCTTGTGTTAAATCTTAAGTCCTCTCTGAGTCTCTTTTTAATGGCTTTGCATAGCTCAGTATACTCAATTTTCTCCCTGTCAGTGTTTTTCTTGCTTTTCATTTGTCGTCTCATCATGACAAGTGTTTATTGACTAATTTTTTCTTAAACTGTTATTAACTTGGAACATAGATCCTGATTTGTCTATTGCAGCACATTTCTTCAAAGATCAGAATGCTCATGTCTTGATCCATTTAGGGAGTGTCTGCAGACTATGTTAGTGTTACACTGGAATTGCCTTATGTGGGAAGGGGGGAGCAATAAAGTGAATTTGTATATTTGTGTGAATCTCTGGTTTATTCTGGTTCAGGAAAGTGATTTTGCAAGCTTGGTATTATTTTATTGTATGTATTTGATTATATCAAAATACAGATGAGATTATATCTCACCTGATTTTGTAATATTAAGTATATTACGATCATTAGTCAAAAGTAGTTAGGGTTAACAGCATGTCTTTCATTTATGATTCTAATTTTTTTTAAGAGAAGGCATCAGTTGACGTAGCAAAGTGGACAGTAATGAGAGAGCGGTAGCATAGGCTCTTTGAATGGACCATGGTTCAAGCTCACATGACTGCTAAATACAGTTAACAGTTGTATTCATTATTTATTTTAAACTCCTCTGACGTTGGTGGTCATTCATGCCAGAGTATAAACCAGACCATTTTAGTTTTGCTAGTTCTTACTTTACATGGGTTATTCACATATTGCAGGCATGTGACTTGTGTTGAACGGTAGATAAGTATATCAGGGTAGGTGGATTCTTTTAGTTCTGTAAAGTAATTGTGAGTATTAATATCTTATTCTGATGAGTATTATTTTGTTGAATATCTTTCAAGAGTTTATTTTACCCAATTTGGAAGGTTAGTTTGGGCAGATATGTTTCTGCATGATGTACATGATGTAATAATGATATTAGTATTAGTAGTGGCAAATGATGCAAGAAAGCAAGCTTATACAGCAGCAATAGCAAAAAAAAAAAAAAAAACTTCCCATATCACCTGTCCATTTTCCTCTAACAGTTTGTCTAGTGCTTCCTTGAATTTTGGTCTTGGCGCATTATAGCCTTAGTAGCTAATGTGCCAATAAAACCAAAACAAACAAACAAATCCTTGAATTTATTCAAACTACCTACTTCTACAGCACCAGATAGAAGTTTGTTTCAATAATTAGTTTGAATATATATATATATATATACAGGCATACCTCAATTAACAAATAGGATGCATTCCACGAAATTACTTCGTTAAGCAAAACTTAGTTTTCAGAGGTAAAAATACTATGGCCAGAATAGGAATACGTTCCTACGTAAAAATGAAAAGCTTTTTTTCGAACAAAGAAAAGTTTTATTAAATAAACATTCAGCTTACATACAAAGTGAAATCACAAAGTCTAAAGTTGATTGTTTATGCTTTTTTCCTCTTTCATTTAACAATTGCCTATACGGAGTTATTGCATTTAACACTGATCACTTAACAATAACACTTCCTAAATCAGGATCATTTTCACTAAAAAAATTTAAAATGTTTTCAATGTCATTTAAGCACCTTTTTAAATCTTTGGTTGTTAACACTTTTTTGGCAGGAACTTCTTTAACTTCGTCTTCATTTTCTTTGTCTTCGTTGCTAACAAGGTTTTTTTTTTTTTTTTTTTTTTTTTTTATTTGGTAGTTGTTGGCGCATCGGCTTCTGTGGCCATATTGCACCTCCCAAGGTTTTTGCAGTACTTTGATCCAAGCCCGAGGCGGGAATCGAACCCGTGACCTTTGGGTTGCCAGGCAGGTACTTTACCCACTCGGCTAACCCGGTCGGCCAAGGTTTTCTAAATCTTCCACTGAAAAACCATCTTCTGTGTTCAATAAATTTCTAACATACTCTTCATCGACATTTTTGAAACCTATTGATTGAGCCATCTGGATAACTTCATTTCTAATTTCTTGGGTTATTTTCTTCTTCTAGTACAACTTCTGGCCATATTTTGCGCCAAACTCCATTTAAGCATTTCTTAGTGACTACTTTCTAAGAACTATCAATGTTTTCAATTGTGTTTTTAATGGTATAGTTTTTCCAAAAAGTTAACTGTCATTTCCTCTGTATCCTCTAGTTCAGTTAAATTGCTTAATGTTCAACGCAGATAATAAGCTTTAAATGATGCTATTACTCCCTGATCCCATGGTTGAATCAGGAAAGTTGTGTTTGCTGGAAGAAACACAACTTTGACAGGAATGCATGTGTCCAACATATTAAGATCAGTAGGATGTCCCAGAGCATTGTCTAACAACAAAAGAGCTTTTTCTTCAAAGTTGTTTTTTTTGACAATACCGTTTTACTTCAGGACAAAAGTGGTTAACAAACCAATCAGCAAATAACTCCTTGGTAACCCACGCTTTTCTATTTGCTTTCCATATTACAGGTAAATTTGTTTTTATGTTACCTTTTAACGCCCTCGGATTTTCTGAATGGTAAACTAATAACAATTTTAATTTATAATCGCCAGAGGCATTTGATCCAAAGAGTAACGTTAAAAGGTCTTTGGCTGCTTTGAACCCAACAGCTGATTTTTCTTCAATAGAAATGAAGCTTTTTGATGGTAGCCGTTTCCAGAACAAACTGCTTTTGTCAACATTGAACACAACAAATTTGGTGGAAATTTTTCATGTTCAATTATTTCCTTTAGTTTTTCTGGAAACTTATTTGCAGCTTCAACATCTGCACTTGCAGCTTCTCCTGTTAATTTTACCCCGAATCCTGGCCCGCTTTTTAAATTTCTCGAACCAACCACGAGAAGTCCCAAAATTTTCTGTAATTTCTTCAGTTTGTTTAGATTCAGGTGATTAAACAAAAATAATGCTTTTTCTTGAATCACCATTTGACTTAAAGGCATATGATGTTGTGACATATCATCTATCCACAAACTTAACATTTTCTCCATTTTTTTCTAAAATTCTACCCCTTAATTTTGTCGCTGTGACATCTGTACAATTCTGAGCAGACTGTTTTATTTTTTATGATTGACTTAGTATGGTTGTTAAAGTTGATTGCGCTAATCCTGAAGAATGTGCCACATCGAATTTTCTTTCGCTGCTTTCAACACGTCGTACGATATTTAGTTTAGTTTCCAAAGAATTTGCTTTTCTTTTCTTTGATTCTGACATTTTAACTAAAAAAAAAATATTTCTATTAAAATTTACAAAATCTACATTTAGTAATGCTATCAAAGAACCTACGTCAATTATTGCAATGCGCCACACCGAAACAACGTCAATCATGTATTGCAATGCACCACATAGAAACACACCCTGTGAAGTGTAAACAACGACTAAATTAGGCGAATGACACTCAAAACTTATAACAGACACGCCCACAGCTCAGGAGTATGTAACGAGTCGCCATCAGTCACCAATTGGATGATTGTCGGGCGTTGGCCTTAAATTGGAATATTTTTTATGTTAAATGGGGCTTGAAATTGTGTACTTTGTTATATCAAAGCTTCGTTATCAGAGGTAATGTTAACCGAGGTATGACTGATATATATATATATATATATATATATACCCTGTGTATGTGTGTATATATATATATATATATATATATATATATATATACACCGGGTGATTCACTACCAGTGCGACAAACTTGCAGGAGGTGTAGGGGGCACAAAGACGAATCGGAATCACATAGCATTGCAGGGTCCGAAATGCCTTCATCATGCGGTAGAGGACGTTGAACGGGAGGTCGCATGAACAATGATCCCGCTGGAAGTCAGCATTTGTGAACCGGCTCCCGAGGCAGTAGGATGGACGAGTATTCAAACGTTGAACTGGCCGACATGCACATTGCGTATGGAGCTGCGGACTGTAACGGGCGTGCCGATCTGCGCTTGTACCAGGAACGTTTCCCGCACAGGTGTGCACAGAAGGTTACGTGAGACTGGTTGTTTCACGAGGGGTACCATGAATCGAGAGCGAACGACGAGGATGCCAGACAATGAGGAGGATGTCCTACGTCTTGCAGAAGGCAATCCAAGTACGAGTACTCGAGCGATAGGCCAACGATTGGGTATTTCCCAATCCACTGTATGGAGGATACTGTCAACAAACCAAATGATTTCATACCATCTGCAGTGCGTCCAATCATTGGAGTCTGCAGATTATCCACTCCGGAAGACTTTTGCTACTTAGTTTCTTCACCAGAAATGGTTTGCAAATGCTGACTTCCAGCGGGATCGCTGTTCACATGACCTCCCGTTCAACGTCCTCTGCCGCATGACGAAGGCATTTTGGACCTTGCAATGCTATGTGATTCCGATTTGTCTTTGTGCCCCCTACACCTCCTGCAAGTTTGTCGCACTGGTAGTGAATCACCCTGTGTGTGTATATATATAGAATCCAAATATTCCAGAGTTAAATTGTAAAATATATATAAAAATATTAAGTGTTACCAATATATAAAATTATTAAGTGTTACATATAGAACTAACCGATTAATGCCATCAAACGATAGAACATTACATCGGACGTTAGGTATGCTCAAATTATATAAGTTATAGTGTAATATAAGTACCTCCATCGTTTGAAAATCGATGTAACCACTGGCCAACCGTACTTCCAGTATACATGAAACATTACATGAAAAATATAAAATATTAGGTTAATTAACATAATAAGCCCTACATGGGAACCCATTTTGCAAGAGACTTTGTCGAGGGCTAAACCCCTACAAAATAAAATCCCATGTTAGACTGAGCCATCGGTTTCTGTTATCATCTGCCTGTATACCAAATCCAATATCCATAATAATGGATAATTCAACTAATTTAAAATTAGGTTATAGTAAAGACTATAAATCAGTATAAATCTAGTCGTCCAAAAAGGGTTATGCCTAACCATAATTTGTAAGACTACAGGCTGGATGATATTTAGCCCGACCGATCGCTGCAACATTATAAGCACAACTGAGAAATTATTAATATTTGCTGAACAATTTGCAGAAAAAGGCTAATTTAGCTAACTAAAGGCGAACGGAAAGCAGAGTAGTTAAAGCAATAGTACCTCACTCCCCCTCGAATTACTCTAATAGTTCGTGAGATATGAAAAATTAAGGCAAGAGGATAGATAAAAGTGAAACAGAAAAGGAAAAGCAATTTATCAATATTACATCGGATTTTAACCGGGAGTGTAAATTCCCGACCCTAATAGTAGGGATCCTGGTTAAGCAGTAGGGGCCAGTAAAATATATATCAATATAATGCGAAAAGAAACAGAAAAAACGGAATGGCTAATTCCTATGATAATTTACTATAAATCTAACGTCAAAAATTAAGTAGTGGCAAACTTTATGTAAAGCGTTAAACAACAAAGTAGTGGCAAACTTTATGTAAAGCGCTAAACAACAAAGGAGGGAATGCCGTTAAACAACAAAGGAGGGAATACCGTAGAACCAGTATGCTCCCGTCAAAGAATCTACCTTGCATACATTACCGTAGCCCAAGGCGGGAAAAAACTAAAAGCCTGCAGCTAACGCACAAGACGTTTATAACAGCCGCGTATACAGCGCCACTTAAGATTTGTCCAATAATAGCCAAGTTTGGGATGAACCAAAAGTATAAAAGCGACCTCTATAGTAGAGAAAACAAAACCAATAATTCTCAGATGTCGAAGAGAAATCTTAGTAGAATATAAACGAATTAATTCCTACTGCAAAAAACACATATAGGTACCACTTTTCTAAGGCGTAAGCTATATATAGCGTGTTTATGCAGCAGTACCTAGTATGTACATGTATATACAAAGGCTAATTAGTAAACAACTCGCTCCATAGATACTGATGTATAAAACAGATAATAATTCTTTTAAAACATAGAAACTATACCAGATAATAATTCCTTTAAAACGGAGAAACTATCTCCCGTACGTGTAATTCAATATACTGTATGCCTAATAGCTTCCATGGCATCCAACTGGTTTAGATCATCGTGGTATTGTTTTAGGGCTATTGACAAAGCAGTACTCATATGTTTCATAATAAAATTATGTGGGAAACCGTTATCTAATAAAATATGCTTAAGATTGATCAGTGCATCTATAACATCACTTTTATTATTACAGATATATAATCTTCTGATACCTTGTGTCACTATTATGTTTTTAAGGATACGTATTGAGATGTTTGTACCCCAACTGGTTAGGTCTATAGTTTTGAAATTAAATTCTTTGCGTTTGTCAAATACCTTGGTAGTTAGGTTATTATTCTTAATATGAATGTCTATATCCAGATATGCAGCTTTACCAGAGTCACTCTTGTTAGTGACCTCTAGAACCAAATCCTGCGGGTAGTGTTTAACTGCTTCTGTATGAAAGTTAGTATAGTTGAACACAATTAAGTCATCTATATATCTGAACATATTGATATCTTTATCGAATTTATTTTCAAAATGGTGTAGATATAGATTGGCCATAAGACACAAGCTACTCGCCCCCATAGCTATGCCCGTATGCTGTATGAAAATATTGCTACCATTATAAATATAGCTGTTGGAAATACATAGGTTAAGTAGGTTATCCCAGTAATTACGTTGGCAAGGTAAAAAATCGCTATATTCTGTGAAATAATTATTTAAAACCAATTTTAAACTATCGTGTGGGATACTAGTGAATAAGTTTTTGAAATCATATGTATTTATGTGTTTGATGTTATGCTTATTATTCTTTAAAAAGGTTAAAATAGGTCTATTATTACTAATAATTCTAGTGAAATTTATAGTATTGAAGATAATCCTAAGCAGTTCAACTAGCTTACAATGCGGGACCTTTGAGTAACTATTTCTATTTCTACATGAAGTTATATATATATATATATATTATATATATATAATGCCCTCTTGTGTGTTGTCTGAGCAAGAGGAAGGATTCCATTGGCATTGTACTTACTCAATCCATTCAGAGCCTTAAACACCTCAATAAGATCTCCTTGCAGTCGTCTAGTCTCCAGATGGTGCAGTTTACAGAACTGAAGTCTTTATTGGTAAGAGATCTTTTTGTTCCCTTCAGTAATCCTGTTGCTCCTTTCTGCACCCGCTCTAACAGATTCACATCCTTCCACAAATGAAGCTTCCTGTATGTAGTACTCAAGATTGCCAGTATCCTTACTGGCAAAATTCCTGTATATCATTGACAAAACCCTATTAATTTATCTGGATCTTGTTGCAGTAGCATACCCTGCTAACCTTAGTATCATTAATAAATATTGAAAGCAACAGTGGGCCCAGCACTGAACCCTGGGAGACACAACTAATAACATTACATGTATATTTATTACATGAACACCATAGGGGAGTTTAAAGAAGCATTTTCATATTTAAAAAAAAAAAATCCAATTCTTCATTCCTATGTAAGAGAGAGAGATTTTTCTTTTTCATTCAGCTGTTCTTCACTCTGTAATGCACATTTATGTATATGCACCCTACAGATCATTCATTATTGTCAGTTTGTTTTTATGGTCGGGAAAAAATTTAAGTTGCTATGTTTAAATAAACTCACTTCAGATAAAAAACACAGTTCCAGGTAAACAAACTGATAAGAAATCCTGTTAGGTGTCCCATAAATTTATTTTCAAGATTGGAATTTAAATTGTCTATGCTATATGAAACATTAGTTTGTTTCAATTTTCTGAATTTTAAAACATTAAAATTCATAAAATTGGACCTTTTGATATGAATGGACATTTAGTTCAAATTTTTTAAATAAAAAAAAAAGAAAAAGGGGCTGTTGCTGTCTTTAAAGTGTTGAACTTAAAGGCACTAGGTAAAGAAACTCATCAACAGTATATGAGTAGGAGACTCATCTTACCATTCTAAGGACTGTAATTTGCTAGTAATACAGATAGTCTGAGACTGAAATGATAGAAATAACAATTGTTCAAATCAGCTTGCTATCTGAGCTACAGTTTTCTAATTATAGAAAATATCTCAATGCTTTTTATTTTTATAATCTAAAGAGATCAATACAACATAACATTAATTAAAATAAATTTATGCTACTAGTGAATAAATCCATTTTGATTAGTATTGTTACTTGTTCTTAGTATGAACATTTGCAGTGTAAATTGTTATGTATGTATACAGTACTATTATGTTAATTTTATAGTGAAATATAGTCACAGCAACTTTTGAAAGACCTAAATCAATTCCTTTTGAAAGACTTAAAATCAATTTAAGAAAACCTTGCTACACATGAATTTTCTGTTGCATGCTGTGCTTATGCCCTTCCAGATCTGCAAGTAGAATAGGGTTTTTTTTTTTTTTTATGTATATTTATATAAATTTTATATAAATACACAATTTTAAAATGAAATTCTCCAGAAACTTTTTTGTTTACTTTGATGTATTATTTCTGTAATTTGCTTTTGCTTTATCCTTCTGTATCATCCCCTACACTATTTTAGTTGACTTACTCTTTTGCTGACTTGCAGTCTTAATGTTTTTTCAGACATTTGGATGGCAAAGAGAAGAAAAAAGAAAAACGGAAGGGTCTCTTCTAAGTCTTTCCTATATTGTATTACTGCTTGCATCCTGCACTGGGCTATTTTCTGCCTTTGTACTTGTTTGTCTTCCAATCATTTAGATTTTGATCTTTTTTCTGGCCAACAGAAAGACATTAGTCTTTGACAGGATCATTTTAGGGAAATTATTTATTATAATGTTCCTATAAACAGACCAATCATGATTTTTGTTAATTTGTGTTTGAAGAATATATATGCCTTTGTGATTTTGTTGATGTAGGATAGTAAATATATTTTCATTATAATTTTAAAAACTTAAAACTAATTTGTGGCCTATAGCAATTGTAAATACTTATGTGTTCTGGCCAGGAAAGAGTCAAAAAGATGGCTGCACTGATATTGTCTCAGCAAATGCACAAAATCTTGTTTAAAAAAAAAATGGGGGTTTTTTGGCTGCTAAGCATTTAGTTTTTATTATACATTCATATCTTTTCAGTTGCACTGTTAAGTGTTGTATTTATAATTGTAAGTATATTTGTGTGGTATTACATATCATCCTTTCATTTGTCATTGCAGAAATGTTGTTTTGCGTTATTGGCAAAATCTGAAGTGTATTAAACTGCAGATTGAAAGTAATTTTTTTTTTTTTTGCCAAGTTATAATCAAAACAGAAAATTAATTATATCATTGTAAATATACATTTTCTTATCAGAAATCATATAGATAAGTAAGGAGTGGAAAAAAATTTGAGAATTTTGTGAAAACTTTCTTTTTGATTGTTTCTCTAATAAAGTGTGATGCTTCAGTAAATATTAGAAGTCTGAAGTTCTAAAATTGTGATATTGCTTTTTTTTTTTGTGATCTCTTCATATTTTTATTGCCATATTTAAGAAACTACTTTCTACCATCTTTCTGTGCTGAGATGATATCAGGTAAGCACTCATTTTAGTAAATGTGTAATTTATTTGTATAGTAGCCCTGAAAAACTTTAGTCCTTTAATTATTTTTATTGCTAAAAACTAATTTCCACCTTACTTCTTTTCACATATATTTAATAAAAAATTATAAATTTTAATAAAACAACCTTAAAATGTTTGTTTCTTGAATTCATATGGTATTGTGACAATCTTAAACTCCTCATTTTACATAAGAGCGGCATTTGTTAATTTTATTTTTCAATCTGAATAAGTTACTTTGAAAAGTGTACATATAACGAACCCTCATTATATAACAAATAATGATAAACCTATGCAGTTTACATCTCCTGCATAGAACATCTACATTTGAATGAAAGAAAAAAGCACCTAATAGAAAAATACACTAAGCAGTATTTCAGATCAACACATTCATAATTGTTAAAACGACAAATAACATGCTGGTATATGTTTTCCATTTGGAAGTAAGGTGGAGATTTGATGCTGCTGCTTCGGCTACCATTGTGTCAGTTGCTCTTTGTTAAATGAATAAATGTTGACTAAAAGTAGCTAAAAAATTAAAAAAAAAAAAAAAACAAACACTAAGTCCAAAAGCCTTACTTTATTCCATAAATGGAGGTTGCTGTTTAAAAAAAAGAAAAAGAAAACCATAAAAACGAAGTTACCGTGTGTGTGTCCTACCCTCCCTCATTTGTCCCATCCAAGTTTCATCCATATGTTTTTGGTATTGCTGTTTTTATGGATTTTTTTTTTTTTAAAGCAGCCTCACTCCGTATAACAAGGCTTTGTGCCATACTGCCGATACTAGTGTTTTATGAAGTTAACTTTATTGCTACATGTTGTCATTGGTATTTATACAGTAGAACACTTTTAATGGGTGATGTATGAGTTTTCTCCTCCATCACCCACAACTTGCTGCTCATCTTTTATATGTTAAACGAGGCTTTTCAACAGGGCATTTCACTTTCACCTTTACTAGCAACAAACCAGCTGTAAGAAATAATGGAACATTTTGTTATAATGTTATTATTGAGTGTAATTATGGATTTATTTGATGTTAATTTGACATGTTTTATTCAGACCAATTAAAATCAGACCTTGTCACATAAGTACCCCAACCATTAAGTTAGAACAAATGTGATGAGACTAAGTAAGAAAGCACTTTGTTGTACTTTTGTTTTGTACATAAAGACTTTATTTTCATGTAAGAGATGTACAGACTTGGGAATAATTATGACAGTTCTTGTAATATTTCATTTGTACCTTTTTTATCTATGTACCTCTTTACCATGCAGTATCAGCATTACTCTGTATCAGGAATTTTTTATTGAACCACTGTTGATGTGCCATTTATTTACAATGATGCTCAGCTTTATCACTGACTTATTACAGAGAATGCTGCCTTTTGTACTTTCTAAATGATAATGTTAAAAATTTATACATAAATTTCTTGTATATTATAGCTTCCAGCTCACAGTTTGTATATAATGCTTTCCACAGCAAATTTTGAAAATGTTATTCAGAAGAGTAACTTATGTTTACATCCTTCTGTTGCTTATGAAATCTAGAAATATTAGATGTCAAAGAAAAAAAAAATGTTGTTTATACATAGAATAGGGCAATTACTACTACTTATCTTTTCCCTGTTTAAATTCAGAATTCTTGATGCCAAAGGTTGTTAAATTTGCATTTATTATGTTTTAATCTTCATGTCATTATTTGGGGTACTTCTTTATTGTAAATGTTTTTATTTTTGTTGCTTTATGCCAAATAACTGCTCAATTTCTTGAGCTCAACTGCCATTTCTTCTAATTGTCAGACTTTTTCTTTCTCTGTTTTGAAATTGAGGGCATTTTCCATGTGTTTGTGCAAGAAAAGTAGCAGTTTTTCATCTGAGTAGTTCTGATGTTGTCATGTAGTGATGATGTACACTTTCCCACTCATTCTTTTCTCAGTGTATTGAAAATACATGATTTTAGCTACCATCTTTGATGTAAAATATGGCTCTGTCAAGCCTTTTGTATTGTTTTTTTGTAAAAATCATGAGTAGAAGAATAAATATGATCAGCACATCCTCAATTTGATCTCTCTCGGCAATACTTTTAAAAGTTATGCAATTGTAAATTGAAAAAGAAGTTAAGTAGACAGGTACATAATTTGTGTTATATTTATCACAGAATCTATAAGTCTGTGGTACACTAAAGATTTTTTCATAAACTTTCTTTTCACATACTGAATTATATACTGGTCACATGCATACTTACTACATATACTGGGGTGGATAACAAAGTACAAGCAAATATCATAAAGCATTGAAAACATGGTCAGTTTATTTTAAATTATTTTCTAGCCAAAAAATAGCATAGGGCATAGTTATCTACCTGTTGTAGGCAGCAAGTTGTAATTTCCAACACCTTTATTGGTTCCTCTTAAAAAGAAGAAAAGAGTCCTAGGACAAAGTTTAGTTAATGGGGGTGAGGGTTGTTAATGTATGCAGTGAATTTTATTTCAGGCACATTCGATTTTTTTTTAAATTAAAAATTTTTTTTTTTATTTAATTTTCTGTGATTCATAGAAATGAAAAGTAATTGTAGCTATCTCCTTAATTTCTAAGATAACTATATAGATCACATAATAAAACTCTATAGGTTTATTATCTCTAAATAGCCATTTAGTTTAATTGCAGCTGTATGCTAAGGTCCCGATGGTATTTCTCCACTTGTTCTCAAAACCTGTGCTCCTGAACCTAATCCTATTCTTTGCCGCCTTTTTTTCACTTTCTTATTCCAAAGGTGTTTTTACTTCTGCTTGGAAATTTGCTCATATCAGTCAGTTCCTAAAAAGGGTGACAAATCCCTCCCATCCAATTATCGTCCCATTGCAATTACTTCTACTCTTTCTAAAGTAATGGAGAAATCAATTAACCGCCAACTCTTAAACTACCTAGAAACTTTCCGTCTGATCAACGATCGCCAGTATGGATTCCGTCAGTGTCGATCCACTGGTGATGTTCTGGCTTATGTTACCCATTTATGGACTAATTCAATGGAAAGGTTCGGTGAAACACAAGTAGTTGCTCTTGACATCTCAAAGGCTTTCAATCGTGTTTGGCATAAAGGTCTTCTAAACAAGCTTCCATCTTATGGTTTGCCAACCATTTTTAGTAATTGGTTATCCAGTTTTCTCTCTGATCGCTCACTGAGGGTGATGGTAGATGGGTCTCTGTCTTCTAACTTCTCCACTAATGCCGGTGTCCCTCAAGGTTCAGTTCTTTCCCCCACTCTTTTCCTCTTGTATATCAATGACCTTCTTCCATTGACTGGAGATCCTATCCATAGTTTTGCCGATGATAGCACATCGCATTCCACTTTCCATTTTGAGAAACCTTGCCCTGTTCAATCAGCTTCAACTTCTTGAATATCTGCTACCAATTCCTTAAATGCCAATCTTCAGGTAATTCTCCAGTGGAGCAAAGACAACTTAGTTGATTTCAAGCCTTCTAAAACTCAGTCTTGTCTTATATCTTGCAAAAAGGATTCTTCTGCTCCTATGCTTATCTTTAGTGACACTCCAATTTCTAGGCAAAATGATATATCTCTTTTGGGGATTACTCTGACTTCTAATCTCTCTTGGCACAAGCACATTACAAATATTGCTTCCTCTGCATCTAAAAAACTTGGTTTTCTCTTTCGCTCTCGGCGTTACTTTTCTTCCAAACAGCTGCTCACTCTGTATAAATCGCAAATCTGCCCTGCCATGGAATATTGTTCCCACATCTGGGGCAGTGCCCCCAAAACCTCTCTCAGGCTTCTAGATTCCATTCAGAAGAGGGCAGTTAGGTTAATGATTCATCTCTAACAGAGTCTCTCCACTCGCTGTCTCATAGACATACTGTTTCTGCTGCATGCCTCTTCTACAGATACTTCCATGGGCACTGTTCTTCTGAATTGGCTTCTATAATTCCTGCTCTCTCTTTCAAAACAGTCCGAACACATGCTGCCACCAGCCAACATCCATTTACTGTCCAACTTCAAACTCACAGAACCAACTTTTCATCTTCCTCGTTTATTCATTCAACTGCCGTTTTCTGGAACAACCTTCCTTCATATGAATTTCCTGAAAATTACAGTCTACAGAAGCTCAAGTTCAATGTCAACAAATATCTTCTTTCGTCTTCTCAACTTCCAACCCAAGCACGGTACTAAGTACTATAGGTTCTAATACCTCTCGTGTTTTGGGTTTACATAAAAAAAAAAAAAAATTGATTTTAATAAAATTTGATTTGTCTCTACAAATATTTTTAACAAATCCAAATGCAAAATTTCATGAAAATCTCTCCATGGGGAGTCCCTGTGTTACATTTAAATGAATGGATAGGGTGAAGACAATAGGTGCTTTGCATATATATATATATGCAAGTATGCCTGGAAAAAAAGTGCCGTTAATCTCATAATGTTATCAAGCTATTATTTGTGAGTTACTGCAGTGTTTCACAAGATAACAGCACCTCTGTCAGTATGTTGCCCGTTATTTTTAATGGTAGTGCTACACTGGGGCTAGTAGTAATTTTTTTTAATAATTTTTGCTATGTTATCACACAAGGCTGGGCAATCTATCAATATACCACATTAGAAATTTATAATTATTATTGGGTTTTATGGCACAGTAGCATCATAGGCTGTATTGCACCAATGTATTACATCTAAATGATGTTTTACAATGGGTTTCAAGGTTGGGGTTTTGGATGCCTCAGAAAATTGTCACAAAGCTCTCCCCCACCAAACAATTAACCTTTTAAAATTATGTATTTATTATGAATAAGAATTCTGTTTATAATTTATTTTACTTGTAAATAGAATATACTAATTAACATACATATTGTTTATTCTACACTTTTCATAGCATATATACCAAAAAAAAAAAAGAAAGAAAAAGAAAAAAAAATTGCACATTAGGCATTTTTTAAAAATTTTATTTATTATTATTAGCCTGGTTTTGCAGCAACCAAAAAAAATAAAATAAAATACCTATTGCAGAAATTAAAATCTCACTGTCTTAAAAGTAAACTTACTGCATTCAAAACTCATTCATTTTACTAATTCCTCTCTCAGAGCCTCAATCAAGTTCTCCTCTGAGGTGCCTGATTGAGGCACATGAGAAGGGACCTGGTTGCCAAGCTCTGTAGCTCACATACTCGGGAGTCTTTCTTTTGCTGATCTCACCATTTAAGTTGCTAGTCTTTGGATCCCTTTCAAGAAGCTAGTCTTTTTTTTTTTTTTTTCCTTCTCAGATGAGTTCTTCATACTTAAACAGTATTCAAAATGTGGTCTTACAGTTGCCTTATACAGTGGGTTTCTGACCTACCCATCTCTACAGGGTAAAGTTCAATAAATCATCGATAGAACACAATGGGCTTTCCTGGCTGCCTGTTTACACTGTTCAGAAAACTTCCTGAACAATGAATTTTTATATATCTACTTTCACTTATACATTGCAACTCCTAGATCCCTTTCTTCCTCCAATGTATTTAATTTAATCCCACCAAGTGTAAAATTTATTTGTGGGTTGCTGTTCCCCAAGTGTTAAGACCTTGCATTTAGCAACATTAAAACATAGTTTCTCTGACCATCTCTGAAGTTTGTCTTCCTGAAGGATTCTGCCAGTCTTTGTCACTGCAAATTTTGACATCATGCCTTCATCCATGTTACTTATGAAAATGAGAAACGACGGTGGTCCATGAACCGCTGCTTGAGTGACACCACTCCTAATGTTACACCAATCTGAAGAATATCCATTAATCACAACCTGTCCTGCATCCATCCAGCAGTCCATCTTAGGATTTTACCAGTAACCTGTTCAAGTTTATACAGTAACCTCTCATGACTTTCATCTCAATTTGACTGTTTCAAATGCTTTGCTAAAATCCAAATAAACTGTTGAAATTCCCGCTCATAAGTAACTGTCTCAAAATAACCTACTAAATTAGTTAAAACATGATTTTCCATTAAAGCCATGTTGTGTGTCCTTCAGACAGTATACCACATTTGTTAATGATTGACACTACTGTAGTTTGGTGTTGAAAATAAATTTGAAAATTTATTTTCAACACCAAGCACAGAAGCAAATCTGGAAGTCATCTATAAGCCCTTTAAACATTGGTAATTTTTTTCAGAACATCTTCAATGGACTGAAAATGGGTTCCTTTAAGTACAGTTTCAGGTTTGGGAAGAGAAAAGTCACAAGCTTTTAGGTCTGGTGAGTAGGGTGTATGTTCACATAGAGAGATTTATGGCCAGAAACTGGTGAATAGAGTGTGTTGGAGCATCCAACCATCCTTCACAAGTCTCTTCAAAGTTTTTATGCAGCCTTGTCAGAACTTCAATATAGTTTGATTGACAGTCCGATTTTGTGGGACATCTTGAGCCATAATAATTCCTTTAATATCAGTGAAAGCAAGCATGGTTTTCATTTTTGGTCTGAGGGATTGTTTTATCTTTATTACAATGACTGTCCTTTAGTATTTGCTTTGTACTGGAACAGCTAACTTTCATTGCAAGTGATTACAGTACTCAGAAAGCTTGATCTTCAGTGTGTTTCAAAACATCTTCATGAATGCGTCTTCTCATTCTTTGGTTTTCAATTAAAATTTGTCCGACTGTTTCATTGTCCATATTGAGTTCTGCTGCAACCATTCTAATGCTTAAACGATAGTCATAAACTTGAAATAATGACTCATAACTTTGAGTTGATTTATTTGATTATTTTGTCATTTTTTCAGCAAACTGCAAAACAAGGTAATGAAAGCCTGTCTCACTGCAAAATGAATGAGCATGTTGGCAACATGACGTCAGACCACTAGGGAAAGGTTCAAGTCCAACTGCTGTGCCTTCGTTTCACAGGTGGTGCCTGGTGTGTGTAGCACATTTTTGTTATTTAATAGCCACATCTCGTACATGTAAAAGCACAAGGAAAAAGGACATCTGTCGTACATTCAACAAGATGTAGTGAGAACCATAGAAGCAGTAAATATACTACAAAATGATAGGTCATGAAAAGTTGATATTTGACTAGCACATATATTCCATGTGTTAGCAAATTAATGTTACTTTGTCACAAACATCCATCATTTTCACAAGTCTTGTGTAATTATATAGTCCACAGAGTGGGAAAGAAATCTGGTTTTCATCACCTATAGAGTCCAATTCAAATGCCATATAAAAAAAAAAAAACAGAGAATTCGTATTTTTCTTTTTTTTATGGCCGGTGAAACAAAATATTTTATTATATATTAAATAAAAATAATAATAGAATAAATGAAAAATAGAAATAACATAAAAAAATTAAAAAGATAGATGAAAAGTCGATAAGAAAATACTGTTTCCTTCTCATGTAGATAAGTAAACAGTTGATCTTTAAATTTCTTCAAACTGTCAGCCTCAACTACCTGCAGAACTAACTGGTTCCAGCTATCAACAACTTAACTAGCTGGCCAAAAGAGAACTTTGTATCTGTTATCCCCATAATTTGAATTTATGTCTCCAGTTCTGGAATAATTTACAACTGAAAATTTTACCTTAATTTCATTTTACTGTTCCCTCTAAGAGCCTTCTAGGCCTCAATCAGGTCTCCCCCCCCCCACACACCATCAGTTTTATTTTTTTTTGGAGAAAAGACCAATCACCCTAAGATGGGCTGATTGCAATAACCCATTGCCTGTTGAGCATGCCAGGTTAACAGGGGAGGGCTAGATTAATATGTTAGGATTTGGAAAGTTAGCAGACCCTGGCCTAGCTCCACATGCCATGAGATGGTAATCAAGTGATTGTAGTCTCTACAGTCACTTGTGCCAAGTGGCCTGTCACACAACATAACATACCACAACACTACACTATAGGACCTAGATGTCAGTACACTGATTGGGCTTTATCAGTATGGTATCTACATATTTAACAAATGGAATTGTCATAGTTAGGATAGGATCATGTAAATAGGACAAAAAAAATTCCACATAGTCACTAGCAATCCATCTTAGGATCTTATCAATAATCACAACATGTACAGTAAGCTGCCATGAGAGGCTCAGTTTGAAGAATCCAAATAAACTGTCAAAACTATTCTGCACATGCAGCTTACGAGTAACCATGTCAAAATACACATTAACCAGATTAGTTAAACATGATTTTCCCTAAACAAAACTGTGTCTCCTTCAGAATACTGTTTCTATCTAAACATCCCTGGATTGCCTACTAATCATTGCCTCCAAGATCTTCCTTACCACTGAAGTCAGACTAACTGGTCTGTAGTTACCCACTTCACTCCTAAAACCACCTTTATGTTTTGGTAAAATGTTTGTACTTCTGTAATCCAATGTACAATGTCTAAGCAGTGCAGACGGTTTGCAAGATTAGCCCATGGTGTCGTCAATGTTATACAAGAATTTTTCTAGCAGGGATAAGGCAATGGTCAGGCCACACCTTGAGTACTGTCTAGAGGCCTAATTTAGGAAGAATGTAGAGCTGCTGGAACGAGTACAAAGAAGGACAACAAGATCAGTGAATGGAGTGAAGGGTTGCTCTTACGAAGAAAGGCTTAAGTTTTGCAAATTAGTGTCTCGAGCCTAGGCACCTACGAGGTGATCTGATTGAGGTGTATAAGGCCTTGAATAGTTTGAGCATGCTCAATGCTGAAGGGATTCTTCCTCTTGCTCAGAATAATAGCCTGAGAGGACAAAATTTCAAATTGAGGAAAGACAATTGTAGGATAGATGTACAGAAGTTTGCTTTGCCAGCAGCTGGTTGATTGCTGGAACAAACTTCCATCTGTAGTTGTAGAAGTTGATAGCCTAAATAGATTCAAGGCAGAACTAGACAAACATTTGGAGCGAGTGGATGGGTGAAATGAGGTGGTTTTTTTTGCTGATGCGATATAAGCTTGCTTTCTTGCATCATGTGCATTTACTAATGCTAATCTCTTCTGGGTCCAGTGATGCCCTCATAATTAACCTCAATGGGCCAATACACTCTTTGGCCACCTCCCTCAAAATTACTGGGTATATGCTGTCCAACTCAAGGTGCATACTTGCCTTTAGGCTCGAAGGTTTTTCTATTAAATAACCATCTGTAATTTTGAAATTCCTTATTTCATATCTCAGCCTCACCATGAAGGATATTTTTGTAGTAAGATTGATGCCAAGTACCTATTTAGTTCATCATCTGGGCTGTCTAAGACTCCTGCATCCATTACATTTTTTTTTTTTTTTTTGTGCTAATTTACAAAACTTGTACGGGTTGTAGGTTTCAGCACCTTTCTTCACCCTTTAACTTTCCTGTACTGGCTTTTCTGGTCAATTAGGCTGGCCAGCTTGGTATCCTTATGCTATATTTTTTTAATGGTATATGTGTTTGTGGCTTCTATGACTTTCTTTAAAGGTGTTCCATAATTCTAATGTATTCACCCTCCTGCAATCTGTCTGGATGGTAGAGTCCATGTACATTGCTCAACAAAATTAACAGAATGCAAAAAACATGCAAGTCGTGCAGCTTGTGATGTAGCAGGACAAAATTTGGTATGGTGGTGGTGTACCATAGAATAATGAAATGAGACAGCGGGAAAGTTTGGATAGGTAAAACGGACATTTATAGGGGTATAAGAATTACCAAAAGGTCACATTACAGACAAAAAAATACAAGATGCTTGAAAATATGGTCCCACAGCATCAGTACGGTGTATAATCCCCTCTAATGGCTAAACAGGC
This sequence comes from Mastigoproctus giganteus, assembly GCF_048544385.1. Taxonomy (NCBI): domain Eukaryota; kingdom Metazoa; phylum Arthropoda; class Arachnida; order Uropygi; family Thelyphonidae; genus Mastigoproctus; species Mastigoproctus giganteus. The sequence continues at coordinate 8,933,820 of NC_143581.1, forward strand.
ATGACAGTGGTGAACTATTCTCGATATAAGGGTGTCTCATGAATTTTTGTGGCAACAAATCCCATTCTTCCACTGCAGACCTTAACTCACTAAGTGACTGAGGAGTTGGCTATCAGCGTGCAATGTGGCACCCAAGGGCATCCCACACGTTTAATTGGATTTCAGCCTGGTGATCATGCTGGCCATGACGATTGCATATCTTCAGTTTCAAGATATTCCTATGCCACTTGAACTCTGTGTGAAGTGGTGTGGTTCATGAAGAGAAAATCTGGGTCAGCCGTACCTCACATAGGGTTCGACACACATAGGGTTCGAGGATCTGTTCTCGGTGCCTCTGCGTGGTTATGGTACCCCTTCAAAAACGAAGAGTGGTGTATCGTGGATCATTATTCTGCGCTGCATGAGAACGCTGCCTCCACCACAAGTTCCTCGCCAACCGGGCTAGCCGGGTGGGTAAAGTACCCTGCCTAGCAACCCAAAGGTCGCGGGTTCGAATCCCGCCTCGGGCTTGGATCAAAGTACTGCAAAAACCTTGGGAAGTGCATTATGGCCACAGAACCAATGCGCCAACAACTACCAAAAAAAACAAAAAAACTACTCATCATGGACTAATGTTATTAGTGGAGTCACTCAGGGTTCTGTGTTGGGTCCACTGTTGTTTTCTGTACTTATAACTGATATTGATGATGGTGTATCAAGCTTAATGTGCAAGTTTGCAGACGATACAAAGGTCGGCAGGGTTGTTAAAGACACTACTGACGCTACGCTGCTGCAACAGGATCTGGAAAGGCTGAGAGGTGGCAAATGTTTAACATTGACAAATGTAAAGTACTACATATGGGAAACAGCAACCCCAGAGCAATGTAGCAACTGTGGTACTACACTGACAGTGGTAGAGAATGAAAGGGAACTGGGGGTAATTGTGCAGGCAGATAATAAAGTTTTCTGAGCAGTGCAGACGGGCTGAAAGAGTAGCTCATGGTGTCTTCTCAATGATATACAGGAATTTTTCTAGCAGGGATAAGGAGATGATTATTCCCTTGTATAAGGCAATGGTCAGGCCACACCTTGAGTACTGTATGCAGGTCTGGAGGCCTCATTTCAAGAAGGGTGTAGAGCTGTTGGAACGAGTACAGAGAAGGGCAACAAAATTAGTGAATGGAACAAAGGCTTGCTCTTACGAAGAAAGGTTTTAAGTTTTGCAAATTACAGTGTCTGGAGACTAGGCACCGGCGAGGTGATCTGGTAGAGGTGTATAAAGCCTTGAATGGTTTTAGCATGCTCAATGCCGATGGGATTCTTCCTCTTGCTCAGAATAATCACCTGAGAGGGCACAAATTCAAATTGAGGAAAGACAGATGTATAATAGATGTGTGGAAATTTGTTAGCCAGCGGGTAGTTGGTTGGTGGAACCGACTTCCATCCATTGTTGTAGAAGTTGATAGCCGAAATAAATTTAAGGCTCAGCTGGACAGGTATTTCGAAAGAACGGAAGGGTTAAATGGGATTTTTTTTTTTTTTTTTTTGGCTGATGCTGCATAAGCTTACTTTCTTGCATCATATGCCTCTACTAATACTAATGCTGCAACAAATATTGCAGCAACCTCCGTTTTGGATGTAGGTGCATTATATCGTCTCTTAACCATCTCGTCCAATTGTTGCATTACTTCGACCATACACCCTTGGTTTGATTGTTTTTCGAGTCGTTTTGTTGTTGCTTCAGCAGAACCGAAAATATAATTTGTCCATATCGTGGCTTATTTGCCTCGTTTGGACATAGCGGTGAGACCAAATGGTAAATCTGGCCGTGTATTCTAAAACAGTATGGACCATTTCCAGGAGGTGATTTAATCTCTGCGCCCATTGTGGAAAACGCCATTGCTGATTTGTACTCTCATATATGTTCTCTGTAATTATTTGCTTCACATGTGTCCCCTGTAACCAGCTCTCATAATAGGGTAGGTGTCTCAGACAGAGGGTCATGTGAAATCTTTCTATCATGACAGCATTTAACATATTTATTCGATGTGTTTAACTCTGTCCCCAATATTTTGCATTACAATACTCACAGTTGTAACACATTTCCTATGCTTTCGTTTGCTGCAACTTCAATGTTTTCTATTCGTCTTGGTAGTCATAGAATCTCGATTTGGTCTCTTAGTCTATTAGATTTCTCTTCTAATATTTCGTTTACAGTTCCTCAAAGTTCTTACACACTGTTCAGCCATTTTTTACACTTCTTAAAACTTAGAACGGTTTTTTAAAATTGAAGAGAGACAAAATAAGCAGTTAAAATAAACATACATCGATAGCTTTCAGGCATAGGTTGCCTTTCTTCAGTCGAAAAACGTTAGTACAAAATTTAATAAAGAATGACCGGTATGGTGGTCATGCAAGGTGAACCGCGTGAACGGGTGCTGGCAACAATTAACAGTTGGAAAATTTGGGCAGCATACCTAAGGGTTTTATATATATATAGATATTTTTGTATTTTAATACTATACACTGATGTAGTGCACCACCCTTTAAAATTATAATTGTCGTCCGAATAACATAAGTATATGGCAATATTTCTTACACATTGCATCAGATAAGTTGATATGCGTGGGTGATGATGTAATATTGCATCAGCTGTTACTTTCAGCTATATAAGCACGCTTTGCAAAAATTGCAGTCATTCCTTGCTTGTCAGGATGGAGAGTTACGTGCAGTTGACGCCACGAAGAAAGAGTGCTATTGTTCCTTTACGTGAGGAAGGATGTTCTTCACGTCATATTACTTATAGAGTGTCTTGTAATTAGTACTGCTACAGTGAGTAGATTTCTTTCCAAATTCAAGAATACTGGTTCTGCTGATAGAAGAATGGGAAGAACTCCCCCCCTTTTGGGTGGGCTCTCCCCCAAAAAGGGGGGGGAGTGGCATGACCCGGCATTTGACAAGTCAAATGGCAGTCCCACTCCCAGAGGAGTATTTATGTGAGTTCCTATTCAAGTAGCAAAATCAGATATTGTCCTACACGTCGAAGAGAAGAGGTGCCAGCAAGTGAGTGGGTCCCACATTGGGCAAGGGCCCAGTGTCAGCAATTAAAATCTTCTTCAGCCAAGGGTGACTTGTAGGCAATGAGCAGTGTCCCACGCTGGGCAGTGGATTTGGGATTTGGATCATCTCTTAGGGAATGAGAGGAGGCACATGGATTCATGAAGCTCAAGGATTGCTTGGAGTTCTTGTGTCTATTGTAGAAAAGTCCTTTTGGGTTGGTGGGTTTGTAAGAGAGTTTGCTTTGTGAACGTCGAGAGAATCCTGTTATGTCAGGATAAAGATCAATATCCTGAATGGAATCAAAGAAAACACCTGTTGGTGTTTTCTTTGATTCCATTCAGGATATGTTCTGTGAATTGAGTTTTGGGTTCATTATAAGATGGGGATGCGTTGAACAGTTTGCTTTAGGTGAATTTGACGCATTTAAAATACAGTCTGGGCAAAAGTAGTGAAGGCTTTGTAGTTGGTTTCGTCAATTATGTAGAGATGATCCTGCCCACTGGGTATATTTCCAGTTCTGGTATTTAGGAGACTTCTGGGTAAATCATAAAGAGGGCAATTATACATGAGGTGAATCCAGTCTTCATTGTCACCTTCATTGTGATTGGTGGAACAGACTTCCATCTCTTGTTGTGGAAGTGGATAACCTAAATAAATTTAAGGCTCAGCTGGACAGGTATTTCGAACGAACGGAGGGGTGAAGTGGAAGTTTTTTTTTTGTTTTTTTTTTTGGCTGATGCTGCATAAGCATCAGCCAAATCATATGCATCATATACCTCTACTTATGCTAATGCATGTGCAGAGAGGAGAATCGGTGAGACCTGAAACGATCCATGACCAGTGAGGAAGAACGAGACGTGAAGGCCTGGTGAGTACCACGGAGGAGGTTTTGGTGCAGTTATCACTTGAGAAAGAAATCTTTTAGTTGTTTCACCTTTGGCTGTTTGCTCCCAAGGTCTTTGCCAATGCTGGAAGAGCTTAGAGTAAATCTGTTTCATTTCGTTTTTTGGATCATTAGTTAGATTGAGTGTTATATCCAGAATGGTGGAGGGAATTTTTATGTGGTATGCAAGGCCGCGACGAATAACTTCCAGATTCTGTCTGCTAAGACCTGCAGGGCAGAATTACTGACTGTGTGGCAAGCTCTGATCACAGTGAGTAGGATACTGCGTTGAACTGTATGTAACTTTGCTTTATTAGGTGCAATGATGGCACGAGGGAACCATATGCCTGCACCATAGCACACAGCTGGTAAGATGATTTTGTAAAGTAGCATGAGAGTCCCCATCTTCAAACCCCAGTCTGCTCTGCTAATTCTTACGATCATGGCAGTATAACGACGTATTTTGTTGGAGAGGTAATTAACATGAAGTAAGAATGTTAACCGGGAGTCAAACGTTACTCCTAGATATTTGAGTTCTGTTTTGAGTTGCAATGTCTGCCCAGAGATTTTAATTTGGGACGGTCTTCTTATGTTCAAGGATCCTTTGAGGAGGATAGTCTTCGTTTTTTTCTCAGAGATGACTAACTTGTGGTTTTTTGCACAATTTTGGAGGATCGTTAAGGCAGGGGAGGCAATTTGTTCAAGCTGAGTTCTAGAATCAGCTTTGATAAGGAGGATGATATCAAATGGAACCCCGAGCAGTGGAAGTCAGTTATTTTCTCGGATGAGAAGAAATTCAACCTGCATGGCTCTGATGAGAGACAAACGATTCGCCGTAGACGTGGTGAATAATACCATCCAGACTGTATGGTGTCTACAGTGAAATTCCCTACCAGCCAAATGATATGGGGATGCATTTCATAGTAGGTCACCAAGTAGTTTATAAAAGGTTCCGTAAATGTCATTGGATACCTGGTTATGTTGGAAGGCAAATTGCTGCCAACCATTAGAGACCATTTCAACCTGCCAAGTAACTGCATCTTTCAGGACGACTCTGCTCCTTGTCATCGGGCGAAAAGTGTAAGGAGGCACTTCTGTAGTTACTTTAGCTTCATTTCTGTATTAGAGGTTCGACGGTAATGTGTTTACATTTGTTACAGGTGAAAAATTGGTTGGAAGAACGGTCCATTACAACACTTAGTTGGGCAGGAAACATCCAGGACCAGAATCCTACATAGAACTGTTGGCATCGTGTGGAATCTACAGTTTCCAGAAAGAAACCAAAGACCCTTTGTGAAAGCCATAATTGGCGTTTGGAACCACGAACTATCAGTTGATTATCTTCAGAAATTGATCTTTTCAATGCATCGACGGTGTGCTGCTGTCATCAGGGCCAGAGGTGGTTCAACTAAATATTAGTTTGCACCTGGTGAACTTTTCATTTTGTTTTCCATTTAAAATGATAAACTGAAGCAAATTCTGATAACATTTCAGCCATAATTGTCGTGTTTACCAAAACTCTTGTATGTTGGTTGCAAATGCTCATTTTGGAAGGCAAATATTTCGAGAGCACCTTTCAAATATTACTTAGCTTTGCCTTAACTATTAATAAATATCTGTTGTTTATATTTCTATTTGTGATGCCTACCTACCGATTGCTGTAAAATTGTATTTTTGTAATTTTATCTTGAATTTGTATTTCGTTTTCCTTATTTATAAAATTAATATAAATATTAATTATAAATATAAGTATAAATATTACCTCGCAGACATTTTCGGCTTGGGCCACCCTTTAAAAAGGTGGCCCAAGCCGATGATGACTTGCTATCCTGGGTACTTGGAGATGTGGCTATCCCATTATGTGAGTCAAAAAACAGGAACGAAGTGATGTCACAACCTGTTTTTATAGACATAAATAATTTGCATAATTAGCATTAGCATTAGTTGAGGCATATGACGCAAGAAAGTACGCTTATAGAGCATCAGCCAAAAAAAAAAACTTTCCCATCCAGTCACTCCAATTATTTTTCTAGTTCAGCCTTAAATTTATTTAGGCTATCAACTTCCACAACAACAAATTGAACTCTGTTCCAGCTACCCGCTGGCTAAAGGCAAACTTCAGCACATCTATAATACAACTGTCTTTCCTCAGTTTGAATTTATGCCCTCTCAGGTGACTATTCTGCGCAAGAGGAAGAATCCCATCAGCACTGAGCATACTCAAACAATTCAAGGTTTGACTCAAACCTTTATACACCTCAATCAGATCACCTCACAGGTGCCTAGTCTCCAGATACATTCACAAAAAAAAGGCATACTTTGCATTTGTCGATGTTAAACTTCAGTTGCCACTTCTCAACCCATTTGCAGCAGCATACTGTCTTTACTATCATTAACAACCCTGACAACTTTTTTGTATCATCTGGAAACTTGGACATTAAACCTGATGTACCTTCATCGATATTATTGATAAATAAACAACGTATCATATTGAGGTAAATCTTCTTATTCTTTTACAAATATTGATATCAACGTAGAACGTATTGAGCACTAGAACTCTGGTTCATACTATCAAAGTAGTATGAACCGTTTCAAGGAAAAAAACTACGATAGTAAAAGGCATTATTTCAACTGTATATCATATTGCGCTCATCCTTCAACGAGTTACCATGTATTGCACTACCTCGAATAAGTAACGCTTTCACTAATAGAGAAGACTATTGTTACTTATTCTCGGTGGGCACCGCTACTCAGACGACACCGTTACAAGGCTGGTTGGCCTTTCATCGGTTGGTGGGCAGACACCCTGGTATTGCCAACATGACAACCCAGTTGTGAATATAATCCCACGCCGTCTGGGTGGTGGTGGTGCTCACTGAGAATAAGTAACAATAGCTAACGCTTCACTCTATTAGTGAAGCGTTACTTATTTGAGGTAGTGCAATACATGGTAACTTGTTGTGAAGGATGAAGACAAAATGAGATACAATTGAAATCATGCCTTTTACTATCGTAATTTTTTTCTTTAAGAGTTGTCTATGGTGTTTTTACACCTATATTATATAGATAATTACACTCTTAAAAATATTATGCCCAGTTGCATTTAGTCGTACTTAAAAAGTAGTCTTCCATGTGCAACAGTATCAAAAGCTTTTCTGAAAGTCAGGTATATGAGATCAAAATTATTCTTTGCATCCAGTTCCTTTGTGACCACATCATAGTATCAAATCAAATTTGTCAGACAAGACTTTCCCAAGACTCTGCTCAATTTGAATTTATGTCCCCTCAGGTGAGTAATCCGGGAAAGAGGAAGAATCACATCAGTATTGAGCTTGCTCAAACCATTCAAGGCCTTATACACCCCAATCAGATCACCTTGCAGGTTCTGCAAGGTGATGCAGAGACGTTGCAGAACTGAAACCTTTCTTGGTAATAGCAACCCACTAAACTGGTTGCCCTTCTCTGTACTCATTCCAGCAGCTCAACATCTTTCCTAAAATAGTAGTCAAAGCATGGCCTGACCATTGCCTTATACAGGGCAATCACGCCCTTCTCCCTACTAGAAAAATTTCTGTATATCGACAGGACACTGTGAGCTACTCTTGCATTCTGTCTGCACTGCTCGGAAAAACTTCATATCTGATTGCACAATTACCACCAGGTCTTTTCCATTCTGCACTACCAGGAGCGTAGTACCACACAGTTGGTAAGTTATTCTGTGGTTGATGCTATTCATCTGAAAAACTTTACATTTGTCAATATTAAACTGCAGTTGCCGCTTCTCAGCCCATCTACTCAACTTTTCAAGATCCTGTTGCAGTAGAGTGTTGTCATTACCAACCCAACAATCTTTGTGTCGTCTGCAAACTTCGACACGAAGCCTCATAGACCTTCATCAATATATATCATTGATAAATATACAAAACAACAGTGGACCCAACACCGAACCCTGTGGGACTCCACTAATAACATTAGTCCACGAAGAGCAGCACCCATTGATTACCACCCTCTGTCTTCTCCCACTTAACCATCCTTTTATCCATTGTAGCAACTTACCCTTAATACCATTCTGCTCCAATTTGTTCAATAGTCTTCCATGTGCAACCGTATCAAAAGCATTCCTGAAATCCAAGTAAATGATATCAAAATTATTTTTGCATCCAGTTCCTTTGTGACCACGTCATAGTATCCAATCAAATTGTTCACACAAGACTTACCCTTATCAAACCCATGCCGTGTCTGAACTATAACTGCAGTCTTGTGTAGATGATTCTGCATTGCTTCTGTAACCAGTTAGTTATTTGGTTTTTAGGAGCATTAGCAACTAAGGCCATATTGCTCCGGGGATATGCGGTGGTCATCCCTGACCTTTCCGCATCTTCCGTATTTGGTGGTGACGGGCTCGAACCCCGGTCTAATCAAGAAGCGTGTGCTACTCACTGCTGCTCCTTCCCACCTGGCTACGGAGGCGCCTCTGTAACCAGTGACATCGTATTTTTCCCGGGAACAGCAGTTAATCTGACAGGTCTATAATTACTTGTGATCCTCTTCGATTCTCCTTTGTTTATTGCGATCACCTTTGCACAACTCCAGTCCATGAGTACCTCCCCTGAGTCCAAAGAAACTCTCATAATTATTGCTAAGGGTTTTCTTAATTTTTTTTTGCTGCCTCCTTTATTTTAACTGGATAGCTCCCATACACTCCAGGTGGTTTCTTATATTTAACTTCAACAATCTCTTCTCCATTTGCTCTCAGTTATTACAAAATCATATAGCTCTCTGCCAGATAAACTTCTGTCATTTCCCTCCCTAAATAACTCATCACGAGTGAATGTAGATGCAAAATACTCATTCGGTTTATCAGCTACATGAGCAGGATCATCAACAGACAAACCATCAATATCAAGTGACCCAATCTGATTTATCCCCTTTCTTCTAGAGTAAAGAACTCTGCTGTTTTTTTGTTTTTTTTGCATCTTTTGCCAAACCTACTTTGTGACTTGGTTACAGACCAACTTATAACTACCATAGGCTTCTGTGTTTCCTGATAATTTATATGCACCCCATGCATTTTTCTTCTTTGCCCAAGTCTCAATTCATCCGACCTCCACTTAGGCCTAAATCTCGAAAAATATTTATTAGTATGAAAAGCCTCACAGCTTCAAAAATTAATCTGCAGAATGCTTGTCATTTAGAATTTGCTGTTGGTAATATCATCAGTTGCTTCCACTGTATAGAATTTAAAAACTGTCTCAGACAACCATAATCACCTTTATGAAAGCAAAAACGCTTTCCCTTACCCGATGGTAGTTACATTTTTGAGTAAATCCCACATAAGCTCACTGTGATCACTGCTACCTAGTGGTTCCTTTATCTGCAGATTCTTGATGCATGAAGGATCACTGTTGATAATCAGATCAAGAGTATTACTCCCTCTGGTTGCCTCTCGAACAAGCTGCAGCAGAAAACGATCAGATAAATCATCAGATCAATATTCTTCAGATCTATAAGTAGATCAATGATCAGATCAATATTTGGGAAGTTAAAATCTCCCATTATAAGACAATCTGATTTACTCGCATACTCCAATCCATTTCTCTGTAAGCTGTTGTACTCATCAGTCATTGGGCCTATAACACATACCCTCAATTTTTCTTTACAAGTGCATATGTCACACTAAACTAACTCAACATTGCACTCTCCACAAATGTCAACTGGATGCACTTCCTTAGATTTTGTGTTTGTTAACTAACAGCATAACCCCTCCTCCCTTCCTGTCCTGTCCATCCTTTCTGTACACATTGTGCTCCCCAAATTCCAATTCTGCACTGCTTATGTCTGCATGACACGTCTCTGATATCCCAACAATATCTACCTTTGATGTGTTGACTAGCACTTCAAGCTCATCAAATTTATTAACTATACTCCTAGCATTGGTATATGCAAGTATACATGCAGCTGTTCTTACTCTCAGTTACCCTAACACAGCCCATGAATTTACTTGTTCCGCAATGACTCCCACCAGTCCCTGAATTCCCCAGCACCTTCTTTTCCAGGCTGCTGCTGATGCTAATGGAAGTGCAAGGATCACTTTCACTTGTGCCTACTCTGCGCGCGTAGCAGTGGTATCGTCACCATCCTCCCCACACCGGGTGGAAAAGGCCCGAGTTGAAATCTCGTAGATGACGCGAGGAACTAGTGGGTTTTTTTCACTCCATGGCTGAGGTAGTCAGTCTCAGGTGTAGGTAGCAAGGTCCCCCCCCCCCAGAAATTGGGGTTTTTTCCGTTCAGCAAACAGGCAACTCGACCAGAGAACACGCACAATTTACAGACAAAATAAATGTTTAGATGTAATCATTTACAGGGGAACCTAATATCATTTTTTTTTTCACTTCTGCCTGTGGCTGCTGTTAATCTATTAGTATGTGAATCCGCCCAGGCTAGCAGTTTTCCGACCCACCTAACACTGCCTCGATAGCTTCAGCAAATATTTTTGCACCCCTTTTACAATCTAATTCCTTCACAAATTTTGATCAACTTTCAAATCTCTGCAAGAACAGATGGGAGTTTATTGCAAGTTAATCACACTGACAAATTTTCTATTTCTTCACACAAGTGAATAGCAATTTCTTTTAAGACACTCCACGATATGTTGATTCTGAAAAGAAAACGTAAATTTCATGGATAATCCTAAAAGAAAATCCTGCACAGTTTTCTAGAAAAGTACTGTGAATAGCGTTTCTGGAAATGTTTTGACCAAGAAAGCACAACACAGCCATGCAAAAAAAAGCTGGAGTCCACCTGGACCTCGCGCGAGTATTGAAGATTTAATTTATATAGTAAATTTTAGTGCAGACACGCATTATGCACACAAGTTCTGTAACAGGTTTTAAAATTTTCTTCATTGGGGCTCACATCTGGTGAGTATGGGCTTGGCACACCCAGCATCCTGAGCTGGATATCATCATTCTTCTTTCTTGGTGATTCCATTCTACTTCTGCCCCTCTCTCTCTCTCTCTCTCTCTCTCTCTTGGGAAATTTTTTTGGCTGTTGCAGCATAAGCCTCAGGCTTCCTTGCACTACATGACTAATAATAATAATAATAATGTAAGTTTCCGGTTTTTAGGTGCACCTTGAACGTCAGGGGTGCACTGCACCCCTGACACCCTCGGAAAGGCAGGCCCTGAGTGGGACCAACTAATTACCAACAACAAATTCTAAATGAAAACATTTAAGGAAATAATAAGCTACTATGCTTTTCATACTACGAAATACTCTGTAAGGCTTAGACCTAAATGGATGTCAGATGAACTATTGAGACACGTGGCAGAGAAGGAAAGTGCATGGGATGCAATATAAAATATCAGGTGATACAGAAGCCTATGGTAGATATAAACTAGTCTATAATCAAATCACAAAGGTTAGGCGAGCAAAGGCAGATTATGAAAGGTCTCTGGCAAAGAAAAACAGCAAAGACATCTATGTTTATATTAACAGTAGAAGGGGTTGAATCACATTGGGCCAGTTGATATCTATGTGTTAGCTGTTGACGACCCTCCTCATGTTTCAAATTGAATAGGTATTTTGCTTCTACATTCACATGAACTATTTTGGGAAGGGGATGCCAGTTTATCAAACTCTAACGAGGAGCTAAATAACTGAAACTGGAGAAAAAATTGTTGATGGACATAAAAAATGCACGTGGTGCAGATGGAATCTATCAAATTATATTAAGGGAAGCAGCTAAGGAGGTAAGCAAACCCTTAGCCATAATTATGAGAACATCCTTGGATTCAGGGGAAGTTCGTAGGGATTGGAGATATGCAAATATAGTATATCCCAAATTCATAGATATCAAAAGGTGACATAATTACATTGAGTGGACAGAACTCACAGGATACCTACCTAGTAACAAGTAGGGCCAGATAAGGGCAGTCCACCAGTTCACGAAAGCGATCCACAGGTATTTCCAACCATGCTGCACCACTGTCCATAATTCACTCACATTCCCAAGCTCAGATCTTTCCACAGCATCTCTGAGATGCACCACAGGATTCACGTCTGATGAACGAGGCCATTCCATGGCAGTAAAATTTGCAGAATGCTCTTTGAACCATGTTCTAGTCACCACGGCTGTGGGGCGGTGTATTATCCTGTGGGTGCATGATTACCCTTGGTCTGCAAGGATGGACACGTAACCTAGACTTCAGAGATGTCTACAGATACCAGAGGGCCCAGCATGTGCCAGTTGAACATGCCCAACACCATTACCGACTGTCCACTTGCCTGAACAGTTCCTTGTTGACATGGGTGCATAGCTTTATGCGGTTTCCGCCAGATACACACCCTCCCATCTGCTCAAAAAAGGCTCATTGGACCTGCCTCCAACCACCCAAGGCCCAGTGTCAATGTTCTTCAATCCAGTTGAGGTGTAGTCCTGTCGTGGTGTTAGCAGCGGGACTCAGTGGACCCCATAAACTATTGCAGCTAATGATCGCCTGGTCTTGGTGGAGACATTTCTGGCACCTCCCTCACTCAAGTCGGTGAATTGTGCCAGTCACTCTTCAGTTGGCTGAAATAATGCAAGACATGTCAAGGGCCACGTTCATCCATCACCTTTCTCTGCCCAGTGATGTCCATGATGAGGTTATTCTGGAAATGGCACATTCTGGGTACACTCTTGATACTATCATGCGAATGGGGATAGCGCAATTTCTGTACCATCTCTGCAATAGAGTGACCCATGCATTCGGCACATTATCATCCTCTTTCAAAGTCAGTTAACTCATGTTTGTCCATACTGACATCGAATTATCATGTACGTTAATGCAGTATACCTGCCAAGCAGTCGGTTTGTCCAATATTGAGAGGAGTGACAGCATCGTGTTGCCTAGGAACCAAGTATCCCAGGAAATGTCCTTTCAGTGTACATACCTGTTAGCTTAACATCTGTTCCAGGGAAAATGTGGAATCACTGGTTAAAGGTAATACAGGACCGTTTGGGCAGACATGCAATCACACCATGGATTTTTCAATGGGTGGTCTTGCTTATCTAATCCAACATGATAGGTTACTGTTGCAGTGACCAAGGAACTGGATGCAAAAAAAAAAAGATATAATATACTTAGATTTAAGGAATTTTTGATACTGCTGCACAAAAGTGAAGAAATGTGGTATTAAGGGCAAGTTACTGCTACGGATAAAGTAGAATAAGACAAGAGTGGTTATCAATGGGCACTGCTCTTCCACAGGATTCACCAAGCAGTAACTTGCTGTTTTCAATATTTATCAATGATATTGATCAAGGTAAATCAGGCAGATGATACAAAGGTTTGGCAGGGTGGCTAATGGCAATCATCAGGATGAACTACTGCAACAAGATCCAGGAGAATTGGGTTGATGGGCTGAGGAATTGCAGTTGAAATTTAACATGCAAGGTAAGGTATATAGGTAGCAGAACCCCCAGAGTAACTTATCAACTGTGTGCTAATACACTCAGGGTGAAAAAACACTTTTTTCAATCTGTACTTTTAGTACAGATTGAAAAAAGTTTGGAATTGTGCAGACATGCTGCCATGGTAGCTCATTGAATTATTTTTTAATGATTACAGAACTTTGCTAGGAGGGATAATAGGTTGATTATCCCTTTGTATAAGGCCATGATTAGGCCCACCTGAGTATTGTATACAGGTCTTGAGGCTTCACTTTAGGATTTATAGACAAATCCTTGGAGGGTATGGATGGGTGGTTTTTTTTTTTTTTTTTTGGCTGAAGCTATATAAGCTTGCTTTCTTCCATCATTTGAAATTAGTACTGCTACTATCCATTTATGTCCTTAACCAAAATCTCCTCTGTGACGATCTGAACTGGGCACTCTCACCCAGCTCCCCTTCCCTGGGTGGGGACATCTTCTGTTGACTCTCTCCCTTCTCCTGGTGGGGTCTTCCCCCGCTGTCCTCTCTGGGGTCACCATCCCTATCGTCCCCATATTTCTACCTTTCCCCCAGGGCCTTCAGTCTCCCCCCCACTCTATTCCAACAGCACACATCTAATTTAACCAGCTAAATCCACTAATGTTCAAACTCAACTTCCCCTTGGTTTCAACATCCATCTTTTTTTTTTTTTTATAGGCCCTAGCCACTGAAATCTTCAGAAACTATGTGGCAGGACTTGCCAGAGTACTAATAATACAAAGGGTACTAGGAAAGTTTTGCAATACAGCTTTGTTTATTTAATTTTTTCAAAGTAATTTCCTCTACATTCAATACACCTCTCCATCCTCCGAAACCAATCTTTAAACCAGTTCTGCCAAGTTTCACTAGGGAGTAAAACACACTCGTTGTCCCAAGTCCGTAGAAGGTCCTCATCACTGGAAAACCGCCTCCCTTTTAGCTTCATTTTCACATGCGGGAACAGTGCAAAGTCGCAGGGAGCAAGATCTGGTCTGTAGGGAGGGTGCTCGAGAAGTTTCAGTCCTGTCGTGGTCACATATTCGGTGCAGGCTTTGGCACGGTGAGCTGCAGCATTATCGTGATGGAGGTACCAGGTGTCCATTCTTGACTTTGGCCGCAGGTTCTTCATAGATCCAATGACTTTAGGCAGGCATTGTTCAGTATACCACTTAGCTGTGACTGTCTTCTGCGTGTCCAAAATGACACGTTCCACAATTCCACTCGATTTGAAAAATACAGCTATCATTTTCTTCTTTACAGATCGGGATTTTCTGACAATTACGGGTGTGTCGTCATCATCAAAGACCCAAACTTTGTTTTGAGCCTTGGTCGGCAGATCGTAATAGTACAGCCAAGTCTCGTCACCTGTCGCGATGTTGTTCACATACCGAGATTGTCCCTTATCAAACTTTTTTAACATCTCCCGGCACCAAGTCACACATCGTGTCATCTGCTCTTCAGTCAGTTGATGCGGCACCCAGAGAACAAAGTTTCTTCATGTGCAAATGATCTTGCAGAATCGAACGAATTGCTGGTGCATTTAGGCCCAAAGTATCCCCTATCTGTTGGTAGGTCACTCGCCTGTTTTCGTCAAGCATTTTCCTCACAGCAGTAACGTTTTCCTCCGTAACTGACGTTCGTGGCCTTCCCGGCCTCTCAGAATCCTCCAGAGTGAAATTTCCCCTTTGGCATTCTCTATACCACCTGAATATCGTTGTACGATGTGGACAATCATCATCTAGTGCAAGAGTCATTTCTTCTAAGCACTGGTCTATGGTTAAACCACGCACGAAATTATACCGCAAAACTGTCCTTATCTCATTTCGTGACCACGATGCCATCGCAAGCACTTTACACTCTACTAATGAATAATTGAGCCCATCGACTTGGCGCGGCGGCTACTATGCACGTATGAACATGTCTCAACAAGCAGCTTCCTGTGATTCATTGTTGCGTCATATTGCAAAACTTTCCCAGTACCCTTTGTATAAACTTCTACTGGGTACCTGACCTGCCTCTTCATGGCAAAGTGTGGGCAACAGGGCCCAGTGGCTAAAAGGTCAGAGAAACTACATACTGACATTACATAACAGAACAATACCCCTATATTTTTTGAAAAATCTCTGCCTTTAACAGTTCTGACACAAAAACAAAGTACTTAACACTTGAGAAAAACCCCTGGTGCCGTTAGACCCTAAACACTTTATCCTTTCCAACAGGTCCACATTTATTTTAAAATGGTGTGTTCAATATAATGGAATAATCACCTCTAACTCTACTGGGAAATTTAGTATACATCATTAACAGAACTCCATGAGCTAACCTAGCAGCCTGTCTACAATTGTTTAGAAAACTGGCCAGGCCACACCTTGAGTACTGCATACAGGCCTGGAGGTGACCTTTTAGGATGTAGAGTTGCTGGAACAATCTCATTTGTTCCCCTCATTTCCAAGAAAGGCTTAAGTTCTGCAAATTACAGCGTCTGGAGACTAGGCACCTCTGAGGTGTATAAGGCCTTGAATGGTTTGAGCAAGCTGAATACTAATGGGACTCTTCCTCTTGCTCATATTATGCACCTGAGTCTGTAAATTCAAATTGAGGAAAGACAGTTGCAGAAATTTCACTTTAGCTAGCAAGCAGCTGACTGCTGGGATAAACTTTCATCTGTTATGGAAGTTGATAGTTTAAATAAGTTCAAGGAAGAATTGGACAAACATCTGGAACAAATGGATGGATGAAATGGGAATATATTTTTTTTTTTTTTGGCTGATGCTGTATAAGCTTGTTTTCTTGCATCATATGCCTATACCAATGCTAATAGCACTCTATGAAGAGCAGTGGCCAATTATAAGTAGTCTTCTACCAGTGTATCCTTAAAGCCATGATGTGATTCCCTTATGTATTCTTTTGCTCTCATTATAAACAGCTAAAGGTTTGCTCACATCTTTTGCTGCTTCCTTCAGAATAGCTGGATAGATTCCATCAGCTCCTGGAGCATCTTGAACTTTACCATAGAATCACTATATTGGCTATTGATATAAACTTTAAAAACTTTCTCACATGGAATATGGATGCATTGGCAACCATTCCATGATCATTGATAATGTAACAGAGCAAGTTGACCAATACAGTTTGATTCTTTTCCTTTCCTGCTAATTTATGCAAAGAAATTCTTACTGTTCATTGTACTCTTAGCTAAGAACTTCTGGTACCTGCCTGAGCATGGGTAATCCCCTGATTAACATTGATTTCATTCAAATTTACAATTGCAGTAGGGTCAATTAAGGGTTATGACTTTAGTATTAGTAGTGGCAAATAATGCAAGGAAGCTTATATGCCATCAGCAAACAAAAAAAAACACTCCAAACTCATTTTTCAGTGTAGTTGAAAATGAAAAACACCTGGGTGTAATTGTGCAGTTAGACATGAAGTTCTCCGAGCAGTGCAAACCAGCTCCCAGGCCAGCTCATATGATTTTGATGTAGAAATAAGGTTGTGGGTTAGGTCACACATTGAGTAAAAAATGCAGGTCTAACAGCCTCATTATAGGAAGGAGATAGATCTACCGGAATGCATGCAGAGAAGATAAGATTGGTGAGGGATATAAAAGGTGTTACTACCAAGAAAGGCTTGTTCTGCAAATTGCAGTCTTGAGACTATGCACTTGCAAGATGATCTGGGTGAGGTGTTCAAGGCTTGAACAGACTGGGCAAGCTCAAAAAAGCTGATGTCATTCTTCCTCTTGCTCAGACTATACACGAGGGAACATAAACTGAAATGGAGGAATTGTGGATGGCTACAGGATAGATGTGCAAAGGTTTGCCGTCAGCTAGATGGTTGATAGTTTTAAAAAAGTTCCAACAATCTTGAAGAAAGAACTATTGAAGATGGACAGGCATTGTGGAGAGGTTTTTTTTTTTGGATGATACTGTATAAGCTTGCTTTCTTGAATCATTTGCCACTATTAACCTTTCTTTTCCAATACTAAGTTCATCAGTTCTTTTGTCATTCAATTTGATTGACATGTTGAACATCTTTTGTTGCCATAAAAAGCTCAGTAGCTTCCAGAAAAACTTCAAACATTTCCTATTTAGCATTCATGTTTGTTAAAGATACCATGCATCAATGGAGAGAGAGTAATAATGCCAACAGCATTTAGTGTACTCAAACCTTACATAATTATTAACTACCGTAAAGTAGTCTGATACGAAGTTCTCTGACTGCTCAGAGAACTTCAGGTATGACAACTCTTACATTTTTTTTTATTAGCCACCTTGGGTTTGTTGCTACTCAAATGCAGTAACCCACCTTTAATTTATCAATGTAAAACCGCAAGTGTATTTTTCAACACACATACCTTTGTATTAAATTAGCCATCAAAGATAAACTCAGTACATCAGCATCATTATTAATTAAAAACAGCAAGGAGTCCAAGGCCAAATCCTACAGTATCCAACTCATAACATCAGTGCATGGCCATTGATAACTATTCCCTATTTCCTGCCACTTAATCATCCTTTTTTTCATGATAGCAACATTTCCCTAATGCCATATTGCTCCAATTTATGCAACAATCAGTTCATGTGATACAGTATCTAAAGTTATTAAAATCTAGGAATATGCCAAAATTATTTGCATCTAGATGCAAAAATCTCCCCTCAACAAATCCATTATCTTCCCTTGACCAGAAGTACTTTACAAGGCTGGCTACCCACTCCCCTCTCTGCATCACCCATTCAGGTAAATGACTGACAGTTGTATATCTCCAACCTGTACGGACTTCCCCAACATCCAAGGATGCTTTCATTATTGCTAGAGGTTTGGTTCCTCTTTTGCTGCTTATTTTAAAATAGCTGGATAGGTTCCACCATTCAATTATCATTGAATCATTTAACTCCTGTCAGAATTAGGTAGGCTTCTGGTGTTCTCATCTCTAAAAACTTCTTTTTAGGTAAAGATAGATGGAAAATATTTCTTCACTTTGCCAGCACTGGTCCATTCTTTCAAAGAATTTTTTACTATTTTTCTTTGCACTCATAGCAAATGGCTTCTCAACCTGCTTAACGCAACTTGGTCACAAACCGATTTATAATTAGATAAGTCCAAAAATTCCACCATGCATTCACCTAAAAACGAGGATTGAAGCCAAAACTTTTTAAGCCTGTTAGCTCACATAATTATTCAGATGAATATAACCATCATTAAGAAGAACCAGTGGCCTGAAGTACAGTGTTGGATTTTCCAATATGCAAAGACTTGCTTGGGGCATAAGTGGGATGCTGTGTTCTGTAAAAAAATTCTATCAATTTTATATCTAACTGATATTTGCAGGATACACACAATAAAATGGAACAATGAATTTTACTGTAGGGAACACAACTCTTGCAAACAGTATCTAACTTACAAGAATGTAGTAAAGGACAATCAGAATGAACTTTCTGTTGATATAGACTCTCGTCTTATACAAATGGTATAAGATGAGTCTGTGTCTCTAGCATATATATACAGTAATCATGAAAATCTTCAGTTGTAGGAATTTCTAAGAGAATATGACGTTTAATGTATGTGTACATAACACTAACTCAATAAAATGCATTATAAACGGTGTAAAATATTTAGAGAATTCCGTCTAACTTACAGGTAATGAAAATCACATTGTATAGTTTAAGGGAAAAAAAAAAAAATCTTAAAGTGCAATTTAAATGATCAAACTCTGTATAATATAACTTTAATAACAAATATGTTTTTAAGTGTCTTATTGGTGCTGTTTTAGAAAGTGTACGTGTGGGGGTTGGGGGAAGTGTCACCAAGATTTTGTTTTCATTTTATACTGTGTCAAGAAACTACAAGAGTTCACATCCATAAGCTGACAGACCACAACAATTTATAATGTATATATCTTTACACTGTTGATTATGCTCATTAATATGCAAATTTTGAGCTGAAATTCGGATAAGGGATCTGATTTTAAAAAAGTAACTATCTGAATATCTATTTAGCGATGATCTAAACATTTTTTAAACAATCAACTGACACAAGCATACATACATATAAATATTTATATAATCATATACTTTTTCTTAAAATATATATTTTAAGAAAATGGAGTTTTAAAAACTAAAGAAATATTAGCCAAGTGTGGAGTACGGCAAGGAAGAAGTTGTAGCTAAACTCCCAAAATTTTAATAGTAACCTTTGGCAATTAACAAAAACGGCACTTAAGCTGAATAAAACAGTTAAAGCTTCTGACCATTCCTGGAAAATAAAAACTGAATCCCATTTTATTTTGTTCTTTATTTAAAAGCAAAAAAAGGCTTTATTTTGGTTTTAATAAGAGGAATATGGTTAATTCCAACCAGAAAAATGACAACTTATGTATAATACAATTCTGCTTACAAAAACTGATTTAAAACTTTTGAATTATTCTTTGAAAATGCTTTACTAATAAAACATATAAATCAGACTAATTTAGTTAAACATTTTTTTTTTTGACAATGTGTATATTTCATAACTTATTAAAGGAGAAGCCTAGAATTCTAAAAAAGTTCTACTAAAATTGCTTTAGGAGAATGAATAAATGTACTAAAAGGATAACTTCCCATTTCATTTTATCCCTAAAATTTTCATAAAAATAGATCTTTTCTACTGAAGATGCTTTTATGATATTAAGAAGTATAATTAGATAAAAAAAAAAACTCTTTCACAGTGATATATCATTCAGTTTACAAAAACTATGGAAAATATTTACAATTCACAAGATTGTATGTAAAGTGCAGGGATTTTTGATACAAATATTACAGTGTATGAGACTTGAAGTTCACTGAATCAATAAATATGTATGCACTAACAATGAAAGGGGAAGTGGGGAAAAATTACATCGACAGTATGATAACAAAGAATAAGGAAAACAAAAGGGTGCAATGGTCCATGATGAAATTTTAATAATGTTAGGAGTAACAATAAGAAGTAAAATTGTGTATAATACAAAAAAGCTTTTATTTACACACCTATTCAGCCATAAATAATTTTTAAACTAGGAAAGGACTACAGAAATGGCAGCATCAATTTTGGTTTTACTACCTCTGGCTGCAATCACGTATTAATTTAAAATAGAAAAATAAGTTCCACTTGCAAGCCTACAGCATATTTAAAATCAATATTATGGCTACACCACATGTTCCTAATATCACTACATTCACTAATGAGAGTTAGACATGAGTTTACAAACTTGCAAGTGTTACTAGAAATAACAATTTTTATTGTGACTGTAGCCAGAGATAATGGGGCGATACATAAATTACACTAATATCACGACTTTTACTAATGAAAGTGTGTACACTGCAGCAGTCTACAAATTAATCAGTACAATTTCCATGATATTATGGATACAATGTGTTGTTTCCTTTAGGGCTTTAAAAAAAAAAAAAAAAAAAAAAAAAGAAAGAAAAGAAAAGTGCCACGACTCTTTGGTTAACTGGTGAGAAAGTAGAAATTAGTGTTCAATTGTTAAAAGAAAACTATCATGTACTTTACAAACTACACTCTTTATACAAGTTGAAGAGAGAATAAACAAGATTCATTTCAAAAACCATCTGTTATTTAAAACTATTTATACAGAACCATTTATATCACCAGGAATGACAAAGGTGTAGAAAAGCACTTCTTACACAGAATTAGTTTTTCAAAACTGTTACTGTGTTTAAGCACATCAGAATTCATTAGAATCTTCACAGTACGTAAAGTCTCTGAATTTTAGACAGTTACAACACTGAAGAATCCCGCTCTTCAGTGATAGATATGGCTTCACGGTTTGTTGCTTTCATTCGCAACTGTAGAGTCTTCACTTACTGTTTTGGCTTCATTTTCACCACCTGCCCCTTCCACTCTTTCCTCCTCCTCCTCATCCTCATCATCATCCCCAAGACCAAAATCTGACATGCGTATAACAATCATACTATCTGAAGAATACAGGCACTTTTCACACTTTTCAATTCTACACAATTTTACACCACATGTTTTCAAATGTTTCTCTTTCAAATGTGACATGATATCTTTTATCTCATTTCCACAGTCTTTGCATTTTCGTGGCTGGTCACTATTACTGTCATCGCTATCTGAGGTAACTTTGTTTAAGTTTCTATCTTTGGAAGAGTCAGTTGTCCTATCATTTTTTGGTGGGGAATCCTTATCAAATGATTCTTGTGACTCGGAGTTAGGAAATGGGGTTTTCTTACTAGGGATGGGAGAACTATCTTCTGCAGGTCTTTTTACACCACCACTGTGTACTAGGTACACATGATTTTCAAATAATTTGTAAAGGTTAAAAGTTGCTGAACAGACTGTACATTTATACGATAAATGGGCAGGCTTTAAAGTAACCTTATGCACCTGACTCATGTGAGCTACCAGTTTACTTGCATAAACTCGACCACAAACTGTACAACAACCAGCATCTTGATTTTTGTTAGCAAGTTCTTGCATATTAGATGTGACTAATCCGTGAGCTCCTAAAAGGTGCCGCTCTAAACCCTGATCTGTAAAGAATCGCCACTGACATTTCTGACAGTTTAACGGAGGTCGACTTGCTAGCATTTTTGGATGGATCTTTACTTTGTGTATTAGTTGCATATGTGTTCTCAGTTGTTCCAGATCCTTAATATATCCATCGCAAATTTCACAAACTACCAGCGTACTAGGTGACATGTGAGATATCGTAGGTGATGGTGACTTGGAATTTTGTACTGGATAAGGGCCTTGCAGCTTTGGTGGCTGAGCTATTTTCATATTTGTAGGTGGTTTTAAGATGGGTTGAGAGCCAGATGGCTGCGAAATCAGGCCTCCTCCAAACCTGCCAGTATAGAAAGTTACGGATTGTGGATTTGGCAGTTTTTTCTGACAAAGTGAGCCATCCATAGATGCAGGCATAAGAGAGAATTGTGAAGAAGCTGAAGTAACAAGATGACTGTTGCCAAGAAGTGGTAACACCTGACCTGTACTACTGACAACTTGGAAGATACGATTTGTAGGTGGAAGTTGCAATTGTGGAGGACTTGGACACATTTGCCCTAGAATTGGATGCCTAGGTCTGATAGTTACAGCAGATGGAGGCAGATGCAATGGTGGAGGTAGTCGGCATGGCTGGACTGGAGCAGTGAGGTTTTCAGTGAGAGCTGATGATGCTAATTGTCTGTACAATGGTAAGTTTTGGTTAGGACCAAGTGGTCGCGATAATCCAGCTGCCATCTGAGAAAAATGCTGATATGCATCAGGCAAAGAGTCACATTTTCTTGGTCTTCCTCGTGGACGATGGGCAGGGTTAATGGATTTTTCATAAAACTTTACAACAGATACAGTTATAGGCTTTGGTGTCAATGCAGGATATTCAAAGTCTCTTGGTGGTGCTAAATTTGATGATCGATCAAAGTATTTTTGGCATTTGTTCAGATGGGTATTTAATTTCACTTTTGAATTATTTTCGAATGGACAATACGGGCACTGATAAAGCTGATTAAATGGTTCTATATGACCTATTTTATTATGAAGTGCTTCCATATGGAAAAGCATTTCTCTGGGATCCCGTGTTATATGTATGCAATAACTACATCTGTATTCTTTTCGAAGTGTTATATGTGGTGCAAGTAAATGTCCATCCATAACAGTATTGGATTCGGTTACAAAATCACATATTTCACATTTCTTTATAGATAATGCAAATGGCTCATTAGCTTTCTTTGCTTCCATATAATGACTCTGAAGCTGTTCATATTCTTTTTCAAGTTCTTCCTTTCGCCCTACTTTCTTAATCTGCCTTAACTTAAGTTTAGTCAGATCTTTATAAACCCACTCATTTACTCTACTGAGCCCTATTCCAATTAAAAACTCACCCACTGATGTATGGAAGAAACCTTTGTTTTCTGCATGTTGAGATTCACCCTTTTCCATTTTTGATGGAAACCTATCTTGTTCCTTAAGAAGGAACGGTATAAGGAGAGATGGACTTTCAAT
Organism: Mastigoproctus giganteus; assembly: GCF_048544385.1. Taxonomy (NCBI): domain Eukaryota; kingdom Metazoa; phylum Arthropoda; class Arachnida; order Uropygi; family Thelyphonidae; genus Mastigoproctus; species Mastigoproctus giganteus. The sequence goes on from NC_143581.1 coordinate 8,957,199, forward strand.
TAGAGCCTCACTGCTACGTAAAGTAAAATCGCCTTTCACTGGAATGTATTTTCCAATTGTTACACATCCATTTAAACTTTCAGGAAGGCCAGTTTCAACTGGATTTATTTCTAGTGAGCTCATGTCAGTGTTTTTAATTTCTTCATTTTCAGGTAATTTATTAAATGTTTCATGTAACATTTCAGATATACCACTAACCATATTCTCACGATTACTTGCATGAGCATTTGTAGTGGCAACATCATCTTGCCTAATGCACAAATCAGAGCTGCAGTCTTTGGCAGGAACACTGTTAGCTTCACTAACTTCCACAGATCTTTCAATGGGAGAATTATGCAATTTGCAAGATGAGTTTGACACTATGCTATCTTCATGACAATGATCTAGCTTATCTGTAGATTGGTTTTTGTCTTCAAGTTGATGAGATTCCTTGCTAGGCTGCTTACATTTCTCTCCAGCCATATGAGAAGAGACACCAGCAATACTATCTTCAGCACTACTACAACTAACTTGCGAGTCATTCACCGCTAATTCACTAGCAATATCAGAAATACTACAATCAGAGGAACAGCTAACTTTGCTATTTTCATTACATTTTAATGTAACAGAATCAGAGGAACTTTGTTTTAAGCAGGTGCTATTTACTTTATAAGAAGTGTCTTCTTTAGAAGGCTCTTCATTACACACACTTTTCTGCATTCCAGGACTGGAAGGAGGGTTACTGCAGGAACTAGTAAAACCATTAACAGAGCTAGATTCCACAACACTCTGCTCTTTGGCACCAGCATCCTGAGACAATCGTGTAGAATCCTGAGGTCTCTCAACTGAATTTTGAATGCTGTTATCTGACAAATCTCCATTACAATTTAAAAATTCCATCTTCTCTTTATTGCTAGCACCATTTGGAAGTTTTGATAACTCAGAATTTAGAGAGATATCTTGCTTATTAAGATTAACATTTTCATCATCACCTCCACTTTGATTATCTGAAGTAATACAATTATGATTTGACACTTCTTTTATATGGCATCCACTGCATGTGTTTTCGGAACAAGAATCACCCTTGTGTGCAACTGTTGTGCAAGTCAGATCTCTTACTTCACACTTTTTTGAAGATGTAACGTCAGAAAGAGCAAAATTCATAGTATGATTATCCACTTTACACGTACTGCAAAGGTAAAATAAAATATGTTAATAAAACAAATACAATGAAATATTAATATATAAAATATGTAAGTTATATAATGTATGAGAAAAGAGAGTAACTGGTGATTTTTCACATTAGACTGGGGGGGAAACCATGCAAGTAACCAGATTTTTAGCACAGTCCTTGCTTACCCCACCACCCATACAGAATATTTGGTAGGGTATTCAGAAACTACTCCATTATGAGCAGAAGCATTGTCATGGAGTAATTTCCAATCCTTCCTTGTCCACAGTTCAGATCTTTACCATACAAATGCTTTATATAATATATATAATATAGTACAATAAGATAAAATAATACAATATACATGCATATATATTGTATTATTTTATCTTATTCACTTATTCATATTTTATCTTATTAAATTATGTGATTTGGTGTTCACGTCATTAAGGTCACTGCAACCCAAGGAGATAGTTACATTTTTTTCTTGCCATTCTGTAATTGTGAAAAGGCTTCTTCATAGTACTTTTCTGAAAGTTCGATTATTGCATTTGTTATAACTGCCACACTGGTATTCTGCTTCAGAAAATTGTAATCCCTCTGAGTTCTTTTGTTTGGGGAAAAAAAATAAATAAAAATCATGTGGATCAAAATTAAGTAAATAAGGAGAATGCTGCATTATGATCAGAAGCATTGTCATGGAGTAATTTCTACTTCTCCACAGTTCAAATCTTTTCCTTCTGATTGCATCTATCTATGCTTAATGATTTCTAAGTAGAGTAAAACTCCTCCAGTAATTTGAACTGCATTTTTATTTATCATATTTATTTCCTATATTCAAAAGGAAATATTTATACAGAACAGAAATTTTTTCTAAACAAGAATTTAATAATACAATTCTGACCTTTTTTTCAGGACGGTTTCAATCACTTTGTAAAAGAAGTAAAACGATTCAAAAGGAAACATTAAATGTAAATGAAAACACAAACAGCTGTACCTCCTTCAACTAAAATTTTATCAGGCAACAATGACAATATCAATTGTCTTAACTCCAAATACCACCACTATCAATATAACCTATGGAAGCAAATCATAATCATTTGAAAATGTTTGTTTTGAAGAAAACAAAGTGTTTTTTTTTTTTTTTTGATAATTCTAACATTGAGCAGGACATAAGAGAAAAAATAATGACCGATATTAAAAATTATAACATTAAAAAGATAACATATTCCTAAATTAATTAGGAATTACTCAGTGTTTTGCAACAGCTGCAAGATGGAATAAAGTAAAGCAGAGTACAACAGTAAGTGCAAGGAAAAAGCTATTATATAATCATATTCTCAGTGAATTCGATCGAAGACCAAGAGCGATCAGGAAGAGCATAGGTGAAAATAAGGAAAGCATGGTGGCCAAGAAATGGGACCTCTGTGACCAATCCAGTGATTCTGGTAATGATCATTTAAGAATGTCCTTATTTGTCACCCAAAATGTGGAGGCACTCCATTGTGCTGAAACCACATATTGGCATGTACACTTAAACGAACATCTTCCAGAAGTGTTGGCAATGTCCTCTGCAAAAACTGTAAGTAATGATCAATGTTTAGGCAGGCAGGGAACTCGTGATAAATAAAGTTATCTCCTACAATGCTGGTCCACATACTGATGCTAATTCCCACTTGAAAATGGGATTGTGAATAATGGGAGAATTTTCCACTGACCATGTACAGGTAGCCCTTGTTTTGCGCTGGTCCGATTTGCAATAGCACTGATCACTAACCATAATGCCATTTTTATTTTTATTTATTTATTTTTGGAAATACAGTATGACAATCTGCACAACATTTTGTGCAATGATCTGATTTGTGTATCCCACTTTACGATGATTGCAATTTACAAAAAATGCTAGAAGTGGAAATTATGTCACTAATCTTTTTTAACGCTCTGTTTGTTTGTTTGGTTTTTAGGAGCATTAGCAACTAAGACCATATTGCTCCAAGATATGCGGTGGTCATTCCCTGACCTTTCCGCATCCTCCGTATTTGGTGGTGACGGGCTGGAACCCTGGTCTAATCAAGAAGCGTGTGCTACGCACTGCTGCTCCTTCCCACCTGGCTACGGACTCGCCCTTTTTAACGCTCTAACTCAAAACCCATTGCTCCTACTGCAAACTGAGTGTAGACTTTTCTTTTTGTAATTTAAAGAACAATTCCCTCAATAAATATTGGCACCGATTTCAAGGACCCTATATATCATGTGCCTTCTTATCCACCTGTTTACGTTCCACGGAAAGAATTATGGAATATCTTTATAGCAATACTTACAGAAGGCATGAATGCATATATATATCATTAATTCTCTGACATACACACAAATTTTCTTCTAACCAACAGATACACCTTGGGATCACGTATGTCATTTTATAATCTTAAAACTGACATGAAACAATTTAAAATTGTTCACTTTTTTATGCTGTCTTTTATTTTCAATCTATTATGAACACAAATGTGAGTAATCCATATTTTAGATTAAAAGCATATATTTTAAATTATTTTACTGTTATCTTTACTGTTGACATACACAAAACTAGAGAGAGAGAGAGAGAGAGAGAGAGAGAGAGAGAGAGAGAGAGAGAGAAACTGAAATCAAATATTCTGCAGACTGCAGTGAATGGTCGGCCGCTGTGAGAGGTAAATATCTGAATCAAATGAGTACTTCCATTGTTGTTGTTTGGTTTTTAGGAGCATTAGCAACTAAGACCATATTGCTCCGGGGATATGTGGTGGTCATTCCCTGACCTTTCCTCATCCTCCGTATTTGGTGGTCATGGGCTCGAACCCCGGTCTAATCAAGAAGCGTGTGCTATGCACTGCTGTCCTGCCCACCTGGCTACGGCATTGGGGGGTGCATATATCAAACAAATGACTGTAGCACCCTTTGGTAATTGAATGGAAATGATGCAGCTAATTTTAAATTCTTGTTTATCAACACGAGATAATATGCATAAATAGGCTTAAGAAAATGCATGCTGATTTTTTTATGGTCATCATTAATGATGCTGATCAATTGGAAACACAATAATTGAGGAATGTGTAAATTGGCATCGATGTCACATATACATTAACATTAGTAGAGGCATTTAATGCAAGAAAGCAAGCTTATGCAGCATCAGCCAAAAAAAAATAAAATAAAAATAAATAAATAAATAAAAAATAACCACTTCCACTTCACCCCTCTGTTCGTTCGAAATACCTGTCCAGCTGAGCCTTAAACTTATTTAGGCTATCAACTTCCACGACAAGGGATGGAAGTCTGTTCCACCAAACAACCACCCACCCGCTGGCTAAAGGCAAATTTCCTCATGTCTATCCTACATCTGTCTTTCCTCAATTTGAATTTATGCCCCCTCAGGTGATTTTTCTGAGCAAGAGGAAGAATCCCATCAGCATTGAGCATGCTCAAACCATTCAAGGCTTTATACACCTCAATCAGATCACCTCGCTGGTGCCTAGTCTCCAGACACTGTAATTTGCAAAACTTAAGCCTTTCTTAAGTTTTGTACATAAATAGTTTAAATTTGCAAAATATGATTCTGGAATACTTTATCCTGGGATGCTCTGATCAGAGGGTTAAAAAAACACAGCAACAGGAGGATGAAGTGGGCTGAACAAGTATACCCCTTTCTGTGGTATACTTGTTCATCATTACTTTTGTTTTAGCCATATTCATCTTTAGTCTGAAATCCTTACTAACTCTGAAAAACTGATTAAGATTTTCTTCTAATTCTTTGGGATCATGGCTTATGATCACAATGTCATCTGTAAATCATAAATGGTTTAGGCACTCTCCATTCACACTGATTCCTTTCTGCGACCAGTCTAATCTTCCTCAAGGACAGCAGTAAACAACTTCAGAGATATTGTGTCTCCTTGTCGAACTCCTTTCTAAATTTTAAATTTTCTACTGTCTTTGTCTAGCCTAATAAAGGAGGTAGCGTTTTCATATATTATCTTCAAATCATAATATATGGGGTATCTATGCTTTCTCTTTCCAGTGCCTAAAACGTTGCTTTATGCTTGTATGGAGCAAAATGCCTTTTCATAATCCACAAATGCCAGACATAATGGTGTTTTATATTCATTTCTTTTCTCCATTAGCTGTGATATTACATGAAGGTGATCCATAGTTGAGAATCCTGTCCTAAAGCCAGTCTACCCTTTCGGTTGATTCTCAATCAAGTATTCTTTCTAATTTGTTAGTAACTCTTGTGAACAACTTGTAGATATTGGATAACAAGCTAATTGGTCTATAATTTCCAATTTCTGATTTGTATCCTTTCTTATGCAGCAAAACTATGATTGCATTATTCCACTCCTTTGGCGTCACACCTTTTCTAATGTGTGAAGAGTCTTGCCAGTTTCTGTGTCATGTCTCTTCCTTCCAATTTTAACTAACTGTACAGTAACTTCATATTCCCCCAGGGCTTTCTGATTTTTCATTTTCTTCAACACATGTTCTACCTCATCAGGAAGGATTTCGGGCATGTTGTATGTGTTACTAATTTGTGATCCATCTTTCTCCACTGCTGGCATGCATCATTCCCTTGCTCCTTGTATAATTCTCTACAGTAGTCTTCTGCTATTTTAATGACTTCTCTGCTTTTTTTAAGTACACCATCGCTATTCTTCAGTTTCAGTATCATTCTGAGTCTCTTTCTAATGACTTTGCATAACTCAATTTTATCCTTGTCTGTGTTTATCTTGCTCTTCATTAGTTCATCATGACAAGTGTTTCTTGACTAATTTTTCCTTCTTTAGATTTCTTTTTCCCTATAGGTTTCTTGGGCCTTATCACTTTCAGAAAGTTGTAGTATTCCTCATTGATATCTTGGTCCTGAACAGTCTGCAGAAGCTCAAACTGTACTCAAACTCTTAAGTTACACTACATACTGCTTTTTCTGCTCTTCTGTTATCTCAAAGACCTTTGTATTATTTACTCGAGTCAGTTTTTTCCTTTCTTTACTTACGTCTATATCAAGTGTGCATCTTACCATTCTGTGATCACTTCAGCATTTACCTTATTCAGATCTGTAACATCATTCACAATATATATCTTCTGTTAGTGAGGATGAAGTCGATTTCATTAGTTGTTAATCCATTTGGCTCTTCCATGTCCACACTCTGTTAACTCTTTTCTTGAAAAAAGTGTTCATTACTGACATTCCTTGAGATTTTGCAAATTCCACAAGTCTTCATCTCTTTCACTAATTCCAAAATTTCACATAGTTCCCATTTCTGCCCTCTTTTGTCTTTTTCCAACCTTAGCATTGAAGTCGCCCATAATGATAGTGTATCGGGTTTTCTGCTCATCTAGGTGAATCAATTTCGGCGTACATTTCTTCAACCTCTTCTTCATCATGGCTCAATGTTGGTGCATAAATCATTATAACCTTTAGCTTGTATCTCTTAGAAATCCTGAGTAGTAGTCTTGACACCCTTGGTTATGTACCTTTGAATTCCAATTCCAAAATGTTGTTTTTTATATCTTTATGGATCAGAAAGCCAACCCCACCTTTGCTCCTTTCACTGTTTCCATTGGTGTACAGCAGATTTCCATGTGATAAACTTATAAGCAATTCATTTCTTCTTCTTGTTTCAGCCAAAACGATGATATTCCAATTCACATTTTCTAATTCCTTTTCTAGCTCTAATATCCTATCTTCACTGATGAGTGATCTTACATTGTAACAGGCCAAGTTTAGTTTCTATGTATGGCAGCCTGGTCATACCCAGAGATTCTTAGCACCCTCTGATCCTATCGCTGCCGTAAGAGGGGGGGGGGAGTGAAAGCTGCTGGGGACTGAGGGGGAATTCCTGTTCTCCTCTAAGCCTCCATCCTTCCTCAATTTGAATATAGGCCCCCTCATGTATATAATCTGAGCAAGAGGAAGGATTCCATTGGCACCGAGCTTACTCAATCCACTTTTTTTTTTTTTTTTTTATGTGAACCCCAAACACGAGAGGTATTAGAACCTATAGTACTTAGTACCGTGCTTGGGTTGGAGGTTGAGGAGACGAAAGAAGATATTTGTTGACATTAGACTTGAACTTCTGTAGATTGTAATTTTCAGGAAATACGTATGAAGGAAGGTTGTTCCAGAAAACGGCAGTTGAATGAATAGATGAGGAAGATGAAAAGTTGGTTCTGTGGGTTTGAAGGTGGACAGTAAATGGATGTTGGCTGGAGGCGGCACGTGTTCGGACTGTTTTGAAAGAGAGAGCGGGAATTATAGAAGCCAATTCAGAAGAACAGTGCCCATGGAAATATCTGTAGAAGAGGCATGCAGCAGAAACAGTACGTCTATGAGAAAGCGAGTGGAGAGACTCTGTTAGAGATGAATCATTAATTAACCTAACTGCCCTCTTCTGAATGGAATCAAGAAGCCTGAGAGAGGTTTTGGGGGCACCACCCCAAATGTGGGAACAATATTCCAAGGCAGGGCGGATTTGCGATTTATACAGAGTGAGCAGCTGTTTGGAAGAAAAGTAACGCCGAGAGCGAAAGAGAAAACCAAGTTTTCTAGATGCAGAGGAAGCAATATTTGTAATGTGCTTGTGCCAAGAGAGATTAGAAGTCAGGGTAATCCCCAAAAGAGATATATCCTTTTGCCTAGAAATTGGAGTGTCACTAAAGATAAGCATAGGAGCAGAAGAATCCTTTTTGCGAGATATAAGACAAGATTGAGTTTTAGAAGGGTTGAAATCAACTAAGTTGTCTTTGCCCCACTGGAGAATTACCTGAAGATCGGCATTTAAGGAATTGGTAGCAGATTTTCGAGAAGTTGAAGCTGATTGAGCAGGGCAAGGTTTCTCAAAATGGAAAGTTGAATGCAATGTGCTATCATCGGCAAAACTATGGATAGGATTTCCAGTCAATGGAAGAAGGTCATTGATATACAAGAGGAAAAGAGTGGGGGAAAGAACTGAACCTTGGGGGACACCGGCATTAGTGGAGAAGTTAGAAGACAGAGAGCCATCTACCATCACCCTCAGTGAGCGATCAGAGAGAAAACTGGATAACCAATTACTAAAAACTGTTGGCAAACCATAAGATGGAAGCTTGTTTAGAAGACCTTTATGCCAAACACGATCGAAAGCCTTTGAGATGTCAAGAGCAACTACTTGTGTTTCACCGAACCTTTCCATTGAATTAGTCCATAAATGGGTAACATAAGCCAGAATATCACCAGTGGATCGACACCGACGGAATCCATACTGGCGATCGTTGATCAGACAGAAGGTTTCTAGGTACTTTAAGAGTTGGTGGTTAATTGATTTCTCCATTACTTTAGAAAGAGTAGAAGTAATTGCAATGGGACGATAATTGGATGGGAGGGATTTGTCACCCTTTTTAGGAACTGGCTGGATATGAGCAAATTTCCAAGCAGAAGGAAAAACACCTTTGGAATAAGAAAGTGAAAAAAGGCGGCAAAGAATAGGAGTAAGTTCAGGAGCACAGATTTTGAGAACAAGTGGAGAAATACCATCAGGACCCGGAGTTTTCTTAGCATCAAGATTCATCAAAATCCTTCTGATATCCTTTTGACGGAAGACCACAGGAGGCACTGAATGGACCGTGTTGGGAATGGTGGGAGGTGTTTTACCAAGTTCATTAATACATGAGCTGGAAGAAAAATGGGATGCTAGCAGGTCAGCTTTATCCTTGGCTAAAGTGACAACAGAACCATCTGGTTTGGACAGAGGTGGAAGCAGAGATGGGCAAAAGTTGCGGCCAATAGCTTTGGCAAGAGACCAGAATGCTCGGCTACCATTAGGGCAAGAAGCAAGTTTTCTACTCTTAGCCTGTTCAAACTCTAGTTTGGACTGATTAATAATTGCTTTACAATTGTTGCGAGCTTTGGTGTAGGCAGAAAATGAAACTGAAGAATTAGAAACAAGCCAATTACGATATGCAACATTCTTCTCTTGAACAGCCTTAGCACATTTATTGGAAAACCAAGGTTTAGATAAAGGACGAGATTTTAAAGTGGAGTGTGGGATAAAGGATTCCATTCCTGCAAGAATAATTTCACTGACACGATCTGAGCAAACGTTGACATCAGGAGTTTTGAAACAGTAATCCGACCAAGGAAAAGAAGAAAAGAAGTCTTGCAGGTCATCCCATTTTGCATTCTTGTAATGCCAAACAACACGAGGTTGGGAATAGCCATGAGATAAAGGTTCCATTGGAGAAGAGACAATCACCAAGTTGTGATCTGAAGTGCCTAAAGGACCTCTCACTTCGAACGTGTACTTAGAAGGGTTGTTTGTGAGAAAAAGATCAAGCGTATTGGCTGTATGATTCGGATTGTCCGGTATTCTTGTAGGTAAATGAACAATCTGTGCTAGGTCATTAGTAATTGCAAAAGCCTCAGCATCTCGACCTGCTGGGTCGGTGTGACTAGAAAACGGAAGCCAGCTGGAGTTGTGAACATTAAAATCACCAAGGAAAATTACCTCACTGTTAGGAAAGTTGGACTGGAGAAAGTCAAGTTGCAACGAGAGGAAGTCAAAGAGCTCCAAGTGATTAGTGGAGTTGGGGGAACGGTAGAGACAACAGATGAATTTGACACAATGAGGTAGAGAGATTTTAAGCCAGAGAAGATCAAAGAGAGGAGATTCCAAATTGCCAAGTCTCTGACAGGGAATATCAGAACGGACATATGCACAAGTACCACCTTTGAGGCGAAAGGAATCATACAGCGAATAATTTGGGCATCTGAGATGAGCAGTAGTTGAATCAACCGATAACTGAGATTCTGTCAGAAAAAGTACATGGGGTTTGGCAGACTGCAAGTGGAAATGGACATCGTTGAGATTAGAGTTGAGACCACGTATATTTGTGAAATGAATTAGGAAATCCTTGGGAGGTTTAGATCTTTTCGCAGATAAGTTTGTTCTATTAGTTTGACAATTCATGGTGTATTCAATAATAAGAAAAAGTGGGTGGGACATGCTGTATGAAGTAATGAAATTTTTGGATATGGCGTACATGTGGTAAGAATATACCCAGATCCTTGACATAACGTGGCCTCGACAATGCTCCCCGCATACACACTACTCGGACTCCCTCCAGTCACTATCTGGCAGAGTAGAGGTAGCAAGATTATACACTTGCTGATCCGGAAGCCTCCTAGAGAGTTACCAATAGGTTCGGTCCGGTGTACTAACTAGCGGCCGGCCTGCGAAAACCGTTTTAGAGCTGTACCCTCGAAATGTAAGGAATATTGGATCTCGCCACGACGTTCATCATAACCTCAAAAGTCATCAATCATACTGCATGATGGAAGAGATAGGGAAGGGTTGACCGGAACTTAGCTCTAGAGACTAAACATGGGTTCCACCACTTCAAGCCTCTAATAAGCAAAGTGGTGGTATTTCACCGGTTGATGAGAGTCATCTACCACCTAGTACTGCCTGGTAACATAGAGGGGCGGCATTCCTCCATGTGGTGTGGGCGCCACACCTCGACCCCTGCTTACGTTGGTTCACACCTGGGTGGTCACCCACCATGTGCTTGTGCATGGAGGTTATACCCAGGATTACTAACAGTCCCACCATCGTGAAGGTGCAAGCAGAGGATTTGGCTGTCACAGACCGTCCGGACTTCGCCGAAATTGGGTCCACTTGACTTGAGTGTCACCCGAATATCAGTTCCATCAGCGTTTTAGACTCCCAGGTAGCAAGTACAGCTTGTCTGGTATATCTGAGAGAATGTCTGTGACAACCTCAAGGACCAAAAACTTGGAGCCCAAAACACCCAAATCAGATTGCTCATGCCTGCAGACACTGCAATTTGCAGAAATGAAGCCTTTCCTGGTAAGAGCTGTTTTATTCTTCTCATTAATCTGGCTTTTCTTTACATCTATTCCAAAAGATCTAGATCTTTCTGGAAATGAGGCTTCCAGACCTGTATGCAGTACTCAAGATGTGGCCTAACCATTGCCTTATATAACAGGATAATCTCCTTATCCCTACTGGCAAAATCTTTGATAAAATCCCATGGGCTGTCCTGGCAGCCTGTCTGCACTGCCCAGAGAACTTCATATCTGACTGCACAAATTCTCCCAGATCTTTTTCATTCTCCACTACTCTGTGTGGTACCACAGAGTTGATACAGAGTTGATCTGGGTTTACTGTTACCCATATGAAGTACTTTGCATTTGTTAAACTTCCACTTCTAAGCCCATCTGCCCAATTGATCTTGTTGCAGTATGCACACCCTAGATATTTGGCCTAACATGCCTTCATCAGTATCATTAATAAATACTGAAAACAACAAAAGGCCCAACACTAAACCCTGGGGGGGGACTCCATTAATAACATCTGCTCACTGATAACAATTCTCTGTCTTCTCCCACTTAATCATCCTGTTAATCCACAGCAGCATTGGAGCAGTCTTTTATGTGCAATAGTATCAAAAACTTTTCTGAAATCTGTGTATATGATGTCCAAATTATTATTATTTTTTTTTACATTATGCTGAAAGTAGTAAGACAAAGAGGAAAGCAAAAACAATAACAAAAATGGTCACACGATACTTAACAAATTCATTCCACATACAATTCTGAGCAAACAATAACTGTTTACTCCCAAAACTACTTAAGTAAAATTGTGTCTATATTTAAGAGGGTACAAAATCTTATAAACATCAACTTTGAAACAACAATTAATGCAAAACCAATATTTCAGAACTGCATTTGTCAGGTTCTACCGATGCAGCATATGTAGTAATTTTAATTTTCTTCATTTTAAAGTTAATGCATTTTTAAGGATATCCCATATTAAGGATTTTAAGAATATTCCATAACTTGCTTAGACCCCACCTCCCCAAGTTCATAATATTCTAGGACAGCACTAATGGGTGCCTACTTGCTCATCAATAGAGGAGCAATAATCCCTTGAAAAAATTATCTGGGTGGATTTTACAATACAATTAAGCAATAATTTACAAAAGCCATAGGTAGCAAAACAGTAGGGTAATTCAGCATTACAATTTGGGAAGGTTTGACCAACCCCAATTTTGTTTTTCTTTGGGTTAAACTGAAAAATTCATGTAGGTACTTGTTATCTTAATCAGATCTTCATATATATCAGGATTGCCCACTGATAACATGCTGCAGGAAAAGGGGAGAGATTTTTAGGCAAAAACAGGAGACTGTTCAGAAAATGCAGACAGTTTAAAGTCTACCCTAGAAATTAAATTTCACTGATAAAATACACCATTTTATATACTGAAATATAGCCAGAGAGCTGTTTACTAGTACAGTATACTTTCAAACATTAGCTTATCTAGGATTTTTTTTTTTGTCTATGTATTTCTCTTTAGATTGTTTGTTAGATATCAATTGATTATGACTGCTTTGAAAAGATAGTCACTGACTTTGCATCTGTTCAGAAATGTTGAGTCAAAATTTTGTTTATACTTTCACAAGAGAAGATCTAAATTATGGTCTCCCACCTACTTTAATTTCTCTAACTCTCAGCTATAAAACACCTTTTATAGCTGAGAGTTATACTAGTGTAACTCTCAGCTACACTAATATAATTCTTTGGTAGAACAATGGTAACAAAGGTTACCATTGTCCTACAAGTCTAGTAGCAATTTAACCAAAGACAGCTAACATGTATCCACCATACTTCAAAATCTATTGTACTTTAGAGGAATAGAACAGTTGAACTTGTTTAAATGTCTTTCATTTTAGCACTTCTTTCTACGTAGAAGTAAATTTAAACCAAATATTCATCCACTTTTACAGGAATGATATGTAAATCCCTTTTCAGCATACAAATTAATAAATTGATGAAACCTATTAAGACCTAGTGCTCAATCTCCTCTTTTAATACCCTTGCTATTTCAGTTTTTAAGACTACCACAAAGATGCCCAATGTTGTACCCTATAGAGTAACTTTCCAATTTTGACATTGAGAGCAAACTGCTTTTGATTTGAAGTTTTTATTATTATTATTTTCATTATTAATAAGAAATATCACACAATGAAAATGGCCCATTTTTCAGAGCCATCACTACCTCCTCTTTCCCCATCTGTGCAATTTCGCTAATAATGCCTGTTGTTTTTGTTCTTCTGCAACTTTATTTATTTATTTTTTATTTCACTATCAGGAGACATATTTCTGAGCAACATGTATGTGTGATCAGAAACTTAGAGGAAGATTATGTCTATGGCAAAAGATGAAAATAAATAATCAGCATGTATGATATCACGCTTATGAAGACATAACTATTCTTGCATTTCTTTCCATGCACTTGCATGCTGTTCTTATGCTTATTTGTTTGTATATGATTACATTTTTTCCTACAGCTTGAAATTGAAAAATTACATCTACATACATAGTATTGTTTTCATGGATTTGGAGAAAACCTGTTTGGAAGGTTTTATTTTTTTTTAATTATATACATGTTTTTTTTTTTGCTAAACTAAACCAGAAGTATTTCTATCATTTGAATTTTGAGTAACCTTATTGATGACTTTTAACAAATAAATATTTCAATTATTGCACTTTCTTGATTAATAAACCATCTGATTTTGTCCATCACTAGATAGATAAGTGGAAACCAAGTTTTAATACTGCGCATGCCAGGTTCTACACTTTGATGCAAAACTTCCAAATAACTTATATACTTAGAGAGGCTGAATTAACAACAACATAGGAAGAAAGGAATTTGGGGTCACGATACAGCAGACACCAAAATTCTGTTTGGTGCACACAAGTAGTAAGGTAGGCTGTGATATCCCTATTGATGATTTACTGAACAACTGCTTGTAAATATAAGATCATAATTCTACCAAATAAAGTATTGTGAGTCTGTGTGTGGAATGCTACAGCCCAATGTGCAGGCCACATCAAAAAATGCCATCCAGCAGCCTGAAAGAACAAATGCGGGCAACGTGCCTAGTGAAATTGGCAAAAGTGCACCCATATGAGGACAGGCTTTGAATCCATGGGCTACAAAGCTTAGTACCTTAGAGAGCTGAATGAGCTTTATAAGGCTCTAAGAGGGTGCAGTAAAATGAGTGAAGGGGAAATTCTCAAAGGCATTAAGAGACACCACAAGCAGGGAGCATGAATTAAATTGAGGAAGGGGGAATTACAGATCTGGATTATATAAGGTTTTCCTCCAGCCAGTGAGTTCTTTATCATTAGAACAAGTTGCAGCAATGGGAAGCTGAGGAAGAAGATGTTTTTGAGAAATCCAAAGGTCTGTTAGATCTGGAAGAGAGGAAACTGCATGGCCAATACTAAATACCACCCCACCCACCTCCCAGAAATTATTTTGATATTATTTATTATTAAAAGCATAAAGCATTTATATGCATACTCTACTACTTCAGATTTCCTAGTATTTTCCTTTATATAACATACAGTATTTCCAATGCTGTATATTCAAAACTTCCTATTTGTCTCATCACCTATGTACATTTTTCTCAAATCACATGTTTTTCATAACACAATTACTGAGTTGAAAACTTGCTTTTTTAAAAAACTCTGTACATTTTACTGATTGGTTTAAGCACCATCATGTGAAAAAAAAAAAAAAAAAAAAAATAGGATATAACAAAGAAATATGGATTGGGTGGATTTAATTAAATCAATAAAGTCAGCATTTTACAAGACAAATAAACAAATGTTTTTGCTATTCCAGATTTGCTGGCTATTTCTTCGTGGATTTTCAAGAAAAACAAACATTTGTTTTTCTTGAAAATGGTAATAATAATGACTACTCGTGTAATCTGTTGATACTCTTGGTTTACCTAAGCTCTACTTGTCATCTTCAATGCTGGTCTGACCTTGAAGAAACCTTTTAAACCAATATGAAATCATGCTTAAATCTACTGTAAAAATTCATAAATTTGTGTTTGACCACAAAGTTTCAAATTTGATAAAAGATCTTTGATCTAAAACTGTAATATGAACTGAAACAATATCATCATTTTTAAAAGCCTATACACAAACATTATATTTTACAGACCAATTAGCTTGTTGTCCCACATCTACAAGTTGTTCACAAGGATCATTACTAACAGATTAGAAAGAATACTTGATGAGAACCAACTGAAGGGCAAGCTGGCTTTAGGATAGGATTCTCAACTATGGATCACCTTCACGTAATATCACAGTTAATGGAGAAAGCAAATGAATATAAAACACCATTATGCCCGGCATTTGTGGATTATGAAAAGCATTTAACTCCATACGGCAATGTTTTGGGCACTGGAAAGACAAGACAGATATCCCGTAAATTATGATTTTGAAGAAAATATGTGAGAATGCAACCTCCTTTATTAGACTAGACAAAGACAATAGTAAATTTAAAACTGAGAAAGGAGTTCAACAAGGAGACACAATACCTCCGGAGTTGCTTACTGCTGCCCTTGAAACCTTCAGAAGATTGGACTGGTTGCAGCCAAGAATAAATGTTAATGGAGAGCACCTAAACCATTTATAATTTGCAGATGTCATTGCAATCACCAGCCATGATCCCAAAGAATTAGAAGAAAATCTTAATCAGTTATGCAGAGTTAGTAAAGATTTTGGACTAAAGATGAAAATGGTTAAAACAAAAGTAGTGATGAACAAGAAAGGGATATAATCATTGAAGGAGCAGAAATTGAAATGGTGGATTTATACACAGTTAAACTTGGTTATAACGAGCACGGAAATAACGAGATTACAGCTGTAATGAGCAGCTGTGATCTCGCTATAACAGTGAGCAATTGCATTTCCATAAAATTGCTCACTGTTATAACGAGCATACTACACGGATATACTGAACAAATTTTGGTAACTATGAAAACATTCATAATTGCTCAGGTAGTCGAAAACTCTCAATTCTTGGAATAGATGAAGATGAAAAGGGCGACTTAGCGCTTTATGGCCACCTGCATCAGATTAGTGGCCAGTTTATGACCCTGTCCTCCTGGGGACTGGGGCTATACAATAATGCGTTGGCATTCCGCTTGTCCCATTACCATATTTACAGATTGTCTTGCATTTACTGAAACATAATTTATTTTGGGACTTCTAAGAACTTTGTATACATTTCGGGACTTCCAGGAACGTTGTATGCATTTTGGGACTACTAAGAACTTTGTATGCATTTCAGGCTTCTAAAAACTTTGTATGTAGATCGCTTTATCATTTTAAAGTAAAATCAGTAAGAAGTGAGCCCTTCCTTCGAAACATGTCTACCAACAAAAGAAAGTGTCTCTCGATTTGTGAAAAAGTCGAAATTATTTGTGAGTTAGAACGTGATGAAAAAAACGTTGAAGTGTGTAAAAAGTTTTCTTTGTCCTCTTCAAGTGTACTGACATTGTGGAAGAATAAAGATGCCATGTCGGCACTGAAAAAGAATATAACTGAAAAAAAAAAAAAAAAAAATCAGAAAATGCGAGGTTACAAACGTTGAGGAAGCATTGCTCCAATGGTTCACTACACAAAGAAGTGCTGGATTTTCAACAGACGGTCTGATCTTGAAGGCTCAAGTGGAAAAATTTGCTAAATAATTCGAACAAGATGATTGTGTGTAACAATGGTTGGCTGGATCGATCCAACCAATCCAGCCAATGAAGACATCTACAACAGTTGTGCTACTGCAACAGGATCTAGAAAATTTGGGCAGATGGACTGAGAAGTGGCAACTGAACTTTAACATTGATAAGTGCAAAGTATTGCATATGGGTAGAAGTAACCTCAGAGAAATGTACCAACTGTGTGGTACTAGACTTAGGTTGGCAGAAAATGAAAAAGATCTGGGAGTAATTGTGCAGTCATATATGAAGTTTTCTGAGCAATGCAGACAGGCTGCCAGAGCAGGTCATGGGGTAATTGTCAATGATATACAGGAATTTTTCTAGCAGGGAAAGGGAGGTGATTATCTATTTATATAAGGCAATGGTCAGGCCACGCCTTAAGCACTGTGTACAGGTCTAGAGGCCTCATTTTAGGAAGGATGTAGAGTTGTTGAGCATGTACAGAGAAGGGCAACAAGATTGATAAGGGGAATGAAGGGGTCCTCTTACCAAGAAAGGCTTAAGTTCTTCAAATTGCAGTGGCTGGAGACTAGGCACCTGCACGGTGATCTGATTGAGGTGTACAAGGCCTTGAACGGGTTGAGCACGCTAATTTCTGATAGGATTCTTCTGCTTGCTCAGATTACGAACCTGAGGGGGCATAAATTCAAATTGAGGAAAGACAGTTGCAGAATAGATGTGCAGAAATTTGCCTTTAGCCAGCAGGTGGTTAATTGCTGGAACAAACTTCCATCTGTCGTTATGGAAGTTGATAGCTTAAATAAATTCAAGGAGGAACTGGACAAACTTTTAGAGGGAATGGTTGTGTGAAATTGGATATTTTTTTTTTGGCTAATGCTACATAAGTTCATATGCTTGCTTTCTTCAATCACATGCCTCTGTTATTACCACCACTACTACAATGCCGACGAAAGAGGACTTTTTTATAATTTGACACCTGACAATACATTTAAATTCAAAGGGAAAAAATGTGTTAGTGGAAAAAAATCAAATGCTCACTTGATAGTGCTCGTATGCATAAATAACAGGAACTGATAAAAAAAAAAAAAAAAAAACTTGTTTGTTATCAGAAAATCATTAAAACTTCAGTGTTTAAAAAATGTAAGGAAACTTCCTGTGGATTACGCTGCAAACAAGAAAGCTTGGATGACTTCAGATATTTTTCGGCAATATGTAAATGACTGGAATAAGGAGCTATTTAAAAAGAAGAAAAATATTTTATTGTTAGTTGATAATTGTCCTGCACATCCCCAGATTCAAAATTTGTCAAACATTACGCTAGTGTTTCTGCCTCCCAATGTGACATCAATTTTACAACCAATGGACATAGGTGTAATTAAGAGTTTGAAAGGATTTTATAAAAGATTTCTAGTTCTACATCTGATCAGTCAAAGAGATGTATCGATATTGGATGCTATAAATTTATTGAATGATGCATGGAACAACGTTATTTCGACAACCATATCGAATTGCTTCAAGAAATTGAAATTATATTCAAATGAAATTTCAATTGTAGATGAAGAAGATGGAAAGGAAGAAAACAACTTGCCATTATCTGAATGGTTGCTACGTAACAACCTTGTAGGTTTTAATACAGATAACACTGATGAATTTGTACGAGCTGATGACAACTTATTAACTAGTCGTCTTCCAACAGAGAGTGACATTGTACATGCTGTGCTCAACAAAGATGATAATGACAATGAATGTAAAGATGACAAATGAAAGTGAATCAAAATCAGTGCAATAGAGGTCAAGGTGCAATAGACACATTAGTCAATGTTTTTGAAGGAACTGAGGCAAGTAATAAGACTTTTAATGCTTTGAGTGTTTTAAGGGGAAACTTATTGAAATCATGTTTAGTATTAAGTATACGGTTTTAAAATTACAGAGAAATAAATTGTTTAGTATTAAGGGTATGGTTTTAAAATTACAGACAAATAAATTGTTTAATATTAAGTGTATTGTAGTTTATACGAGTATATTAATACAAATAATATGTAGGTATATACTTATATGATTTTTTCTCTCTAATATTTCTTTTGTTTTTTGAACCTATCTTATTATCAAGTTATTGAGAATTTAAAAAAATAGGAGGTAGATTTAACTCATCACTGATACAAAGTGTTCATTGTTTAATGGCCCCAGGGGTTTTCCCCATCTCCACTATCACTGATATAGCGAGTAATGGTTATAATGAGGAAATTGTCAGTCCCTTGATGCTCGTTATAACCAAGTTCGACTGTACTTATCTTGGACAAGTCATTAGCTATAATGACTTGTCCATAATGATAAATGGCTGGAAGTCAAGGGAAGAATAAATTTCAGATGGATAGCATTCAGGAAATATAGTCACATACTGAGGAGATATCCCAATTTGTCTGAAATAATTTACCAAATGTATATCCCACCATGACTTATGGAAGTGAAATTTGGGCACTCACCAAAAGAACGAAAGAGAAGCTGAAACTACACAGTGAAGGATGGAACAAACTATATTAGGAATTAGACTGTTGGATAAGAAGAGAAACATATGGATTAGGCAGCAAACTCAAGTAAAGGACATTCTTATCATAAAGAACTGAAATGGACTTGGGCAGGACACAGTTCAAAGACATGATGACAGATGGACTGAAAAATAACAGAATGGAATCCAAGAGGAGCTAAAAGAGAACTTGGAAAACAACAGAGATGGACATATGAAATTTAAGAGTTCGTGGCCCGTAAATGGATGGCCATTGCACAAAGCAGAAGAAGGAACTGGAAAGTTGCTGGAGAGGCCTTCATCCTGCAGTGGATTGAAAATGGCTGATGATGATGACACAAACATTCAGTGGAGGAACTCTATTTCAAGCACACCACTAATGTTGAAGTTAAACTTTTAATTATTGTGATAAATGTTAGTTGTGCAAGCATACCGTATTTCCCCATGTATAAGATGCACCTTAATTTTGGGGCCCGAAATTTGAAAAAAAAAATGTATTACATAAAGTTATTCATCATAAAATTCATACAACTCCTCATAACTTGAATTCAGCACTGTACGAAAATCTTTACTGAGCCATTTCTGGGCAGAACGTGGCAAAACGTAACCTAATATACCAGTAACAAGTGCGAAACAATGAGCGCAAAGACAACAAGTGCGAAAAAGCGGGAAATGCAAGTAAAAAAATCTACAACCACTGTATAAGACGCACCCAGTTTTTTGGCCCCAAATTTTTCGAAAAAAGGTGCATCTTATACATGGGGAAATACGGTATGTAGTGGGGAGCACAGGTGCTGTCTGCATTACTTTTGGGATAACCCTTTTTCATTGTAAGCATATACAGTGTTAATATAACATTAATAGTATAGCCACATAGTGCAAGGAAGCCACAGGCTTTTTAGATGTACTGCCAAAAAAAAAGTGGATAAGAAAATACAAATTATGCACTTCCCTCCTCATGTAGGTTTGTCAACTATTTGACTCTTGAATTTCTTCAAACTGTCAGCCTCAACTAGGCAGAGAGGCAACTTGTTCCAACAGTCAACAACTCACTGGCTAAAAGAAAATTTCCTACACTCCAGTCTAAACTTCTTGCCTGTAATTTGAATTTATGGTCCCCCATTCTGGAATTTTTTATAACAGTGAAAATTCTGCCTTCATTCATTTTACTAGCCCCTCTCAGAGCCTTATAAACCTCTATCAGTTCCTGTCTAAGGTGCCCAGTTGCAAAGCTCTGTAGCCTACACAATACAAGTTAAGCTTTAGATCAGAGGCCTCCAACCATTTTTTTTTAGCTAGGGGCCAAAAAAAAAAAAAAAAGAAATTATGAAGTTGTAGTTCTTTATTACAAATTATGCATTCTTCAAAATAGGAATAAATTTCTGTCAATCAACTTTTATATTTACAGTTTATTTTCACATTTAATAATTAAATATGAAAATCCAACACTATTATTACATGACAGTAATAACATTCTCATTATACTGTTAAATGCTGAAAACATAAAAACATCATAAAAAAGCAACATAGAAATAATGAATATTACTAAAAATGGATATTTTTCAAAAGTAGATGTGAAATTATGTAAGCTCAGGAATAGGTGGGGGGGAGAACCTAACATTTAGATACACTTAAATGGCTGTGGACTGAGAGAGACAGGCTGTAAGCAGCCCAATTTAGATGTTACAGGTGAAAGTCTGCTTGGCCTGCCTGCACAGCCACTGTCTGGTGCCTGCTCTCTTATGATGTTACCTTCCTTGATATCCTGATCATCATGATAGCTGTGCATACAACCAAAGAAACAGAAGAGGTTTTGGAATGTGATAATGCTGATAACAAAGGTAATTATTGTGGTGTAAAAAGTGTAATAATAAGCAGCTAACTCTAAATGGTTGGTTAATTGTTTTGTGTTTTACTGGCACATCAGCAGCTAAGGCTATAATGCACTAAAACCAAGTCTAAATGGAAATAATCTGCCAAGTAAATAATTCATTAAAAGTAATGATCAGGGAAACCTATGGACAGAACACAGAATGATGGTAGTAAACATTCATTGCTAAGAAATTTTCTATAATTGAATTAATCATGTGCCAACAACAATGTATGCCAACTTGTGCATCAAAGAATGGTTTCGTGTATTCAGGCATAAGGACACCAATTTCAAAAAATAATGTTGGAAAATATTTGTTTTCATACAATTTTGATCTTGTTTCCATTGTTTAATCAATGTGTAAACCAATTTTTCGCTCTTTCTCTTGAAATAATTGTTAAATGCCTTATCACTAATCCTGCATTTTGCAGCTCAAGTTATATGTTTTGAAAAATAAAAAATGAAAAATTAGACCAATATAAATCATAATACTTACCAATAACTGTTAAATTCAAATGCTTGTCAAAAAAAAAAAAAAAAAGGGGGGGGAAAAAGAAAGATAGTATATCTCCAAGCCACTATAAAGAACTAACCAAGTACATCTGTGTTGATGCATATACTGATTTCCTGTTCCCCAGAGTTGAGGAAACTTTCTGTAGCAGCTAAGGAAACAAAGTTTGATTTTAGTGATTTCAGCAAAACCTCTTGATACAGTAAAATAACATAAGAATGAACACTAAAATATGAAACTACTATTAAAATTATACATCAGTTATATTGTTCTATTCACAGTTTAACTTTGAGAGAGAGAAAGAATACACATATAAACGTGTTAGTTTACAAAGGAAAGGGTTCACAACTATTTGAAAACCACTAATACATTGCACAAATTAAACCTAAATATTAATGAACCTTTAACTCATATGAATAAGATTCAGGGCTGGATTTACACATAAGCTAAACAAGCTACAGCTTAGGGCCTCAATACAAGGAGCCTCACTCCACCTTAAAAATTTGTTTTTTAATATTGTCATCACAGCGAACCAGTGAAGGGCCTCGTGCATGTTATAGCTTACGGTCACAACAAGTTTAAATCCGGCTCTGATAAGATTTCATTCATATTACTAAGTCAGTATATAGCCAATGCACTCAAGTCAAAGAAGCAACATAAAGAGAGTTAAAATTATGTATAAACACTTTGGTATGCTGTATTTCAAAAAACTTATTGAGTAAACTAGAACAAAAAAGGATTTCAGAGAAATGTAATGCATTACTGTTAGTCTGGCTTTAATGGTAGGGAAAATCTTAGATGCAGTGATTAGGTGTGCAATCCAGTGACATTTAGATCGAAATGGCATTTTGAAGGGCACACACACGGTTTTATTATGGGAAAATCATATTTAACTAACTTGGTAAGCTATTTTGGCAGTCACGAGCTTGATGTAGGGAACAATTTTGACATTGTTTATTTGGATTTTAGCAAGACATTTGAATCAGTCCCTCACGAAAGCTTACTGTATAAGTTGGAACATATTGGAATTACTGGGAAGATTCTAAAATGGACTGCTGGGTGACTGTAGGCAAGAATGTTGTGATTAATGGATATTCTTCAGATCAGCGTAAAGACAAAAGTGGGACCCCCCCCCCCAGGATCGTTACTTGGATCACCATCATTTCATTTTCAAAAAGGACATTGATGAAGGGATAATGGTTTGCAGATTTTGTAATAATACAAAATCTGCAAACAGATTTTGTATTATCTGTAAAGATTGAGAGAGTTATTAATGATCAGTGCCAAGCAGCACTCCTTCGGGATGATATGAACAGGCTTCAGGAATGGTCTGTTACGTTTAGGCGCCTCCGTAGCCAGGAGCAGCAGCAGTGCGTAGCACATGCTTCTTGATTAGACCGGGGTTCAAGCCTGTGACCACCAAATACGGAGGATGCGGAAAGGTCAGGGAATGAGCACCGCATATCCCAGGAGCAATATGGTCTTAGTTGCTAATGCTCCTAAAAACCAAACAGCAGTTATCTTTTAATGAAGCAAAATATAGTCTCACACTTGGGGAGCAGCAACCCAAAAATAAATTACACACTTGGTAGGGTTGAATTAAAAACAATAGAGGAAGAAAGACATATGGGCAGATATGAAGTTCTCTGAGTAGCATAAACAGATGACCAAAAAAAGCCCATGGATAATTTATCGAACAATATCCTGTGTAGATAGGGAGATCATAGTCCCACTGTATAAGGCAATTGTAAGACCACATTTGGAACTGTTCAAGTATGGAGACCTCATCCGAAAAAAAAAAAAAAAAAAAAAAACATCTAGCTTCTTGAAAGGGTCCAAAGATGGGCAACTCGCTTAGTGAGATTGGCAAAAGGGCAACCGCACGAGGAAAGGGTTCAATTATGCACACAAGAGGTTGGCAACCAGGCACTTTAGAGGGAACCTGATTGATGTTTATAAAACTCTGAGAGGGACTGGTAAAATTAATGAAGGTGACATTTTCACTCTTATATAGAATTCCAGAAATAGGTGCCATAAATTAAAATCACAGGGGTTGAGGTTTAGATTAGACTGTAGGAAGTTTTCTTTTAGCCAGTGAGTTGTTGATTACTGGAACAAGTTGCCTCCATAGGTAGCTGGAGCTGATAGTTTGAAGAAATTCAAAGGTCAACTGGATAGTTAACTTATGCAAGGAAGCACATAATTTGTTTTCTTATCCATTTTTTTCTTTTGGCCACTGCAGCGAAAGCCCATGGCTTCCTTGCATTATATGGCTAATACTAATGCCAATTACTGAAGTTATGGAAGCTTTTTAGAAGACACTTATGTGAAACACTATAAAATGCCATAAAAATTAAATTCTGCACCAGCACATAATGTGTCCTAACGCTAGCATATTTAATGTGTTTTACACTTGAGTCATTGGCAGGCATTAAAACCGTTTTAATTTTCAGGTATTAATAAAATTTGTAGATAATAATATAACAATGTTTTTATTTTATTAATAATAATTATATATCGGTTACTGAAAGTATTGGTCTGTGATGACTAAAGTAGAATATATAATTTTTACATTGAAGAGATTTTAGTTCACAACTAAATACACCATCTATAGTTGTTCCATTATGTGTAGTATTTATCGAAAGATCTGATCACATGTCTAAAGTTGAAGAATGTTTTCATAAATGTGCAGAACTCTTTTCAAGCCTCAGAGTTTAATTGTAAAGAAAAAAATTACATTCAATCTGAAAACACTAAGTGAATTGAAACCAGATGCATTTTCGAATTAATGCATTTCCCAGTTTCCGAAAGTTTTTTGTTTCTTATAACCTTAATATTTCTGTTTCTAAATTCCTTAGTTTTCCAACAATATGCTATACGTCCACATTATCCTATTTATTATGCAAGAAAATTTCCTTGATTACATATTCATATTTTCTACTATCCTGTGAAAAAAAAAAAATACTGCAGTTTTCAGGTTTGAAAGTTTTTCCTCTAGTACAGAGCTAAGATGAAGCTCCATACAAAATTTCATTAAATTTGGTCCAGTAGAAGATAAATTAGACAGGAATAAATTTTCGTAACAAAATTTTTGGAATAATGCCAGTAAAAACGTTTTTAACGTCAAAATCTTATTTGGCATCTTTAGTCTTGTACATACTGCTGTTTATATTGTTGTCACTTTATAAAAACTGTGAAAGTCGTAGAGACTGCAATATCATTTATACTGCTCTATTTTCATCACAATGGAAGTTATAACAGATTTTGTCTTATTATTAGTGAATTGAATATCATAATACAAATCTGGCAAAAAATAGAAATTCTTAATTATTATGAAAGTAAGCTATTATTTATGGTGCTATTTTTGTATTAAGAATAATAAAATGTGTTTCTAAGTATTGGCATCAATTTTGCTGTCTGAGTTGTGCAGAATTTTCATGCACCAAATGTCACAAGAGCTTAAAAAAAATGATTGCTGTTATTATTTCATGTACATGGGTAGAAATATTAATAATTCAATTTTTTTTTTCATTAAAAATGCTAATTTCAAAGATATTGCATAAATTTGTTGTTCCGGAATTATGCAGCTTAATGCAATAAACGCTTTCACTAATTAAGATTCTATTTCATGGTACTAACATATTTTTCAAATTTTAACTAAAATTAAACTTTTTATTTCATTATCTGATCCAATGTTATCAATACTGAAAATAAAATGCTGTTATCACTCAGCTAATAGTTTCAATCTGTCCAAAACATACATACATACATCAAGTTGGCTTTGAATTAGTAACACCCTAACACCAAAACAGTGACATAATACCTTGTGGGGACTACCTTTTGTCCATAATACATCCCATACATATCTTCACATGGACTCTACAAGGTGTTGCAGATTGTCCTGTGGTAGTGTTACCACAGGCACTGCACTGTGTCCAGTAATGCCCATACATTGTCATGTGGTTGGTTATGGCATCAAATGTCACATTACAGTAGGTCCCAAACATGCTCAACTGAGTTGAAATTGGGTGAGCTGAGCAATTCTCCATCTTTCCATAATTGCAATCGATTATGGAAAGATGGAGAATTCAATGTCATATTTCTGAAACCAGTCAGAAAACCTGCAGGGCCTTGTGGCATGACACATTATTTAGATGACAGATCCTGGAATTGCCTGGATACGTTGTTGTCATGAAAGGGGGGGGGGGTGTACTTGGTTGCTGATAATAGAAAGGTAGGTGTTCCCATTGAGCTGTTGATTAACAGTGATCAGAGGAGCCAATACATGCCACTAAAACAGTCCCCAAACCATAACACCACCACCTTCAGCTGACCAAACATCAACAGTGCATGTCAAGGCCTCTCTAAATAAGGATGCACCAATCAGAATGATAAAGTTAGAAACAGGACTCATCAGACTAGATGACAGATTTCTAAGTCAGTGGTCCAGTGTTGGTGCTAATGTACCAATGCAGGGTGCAGTTTCTTGTCTTGCAGTGAGCATAGTTACCTATGATGGTCTTCGACTGCAGCCTATAACAGCTAATACCAGGTGCATAGTCCATTTGGATACTGGTCTTATATTCCTGTGTTGCAATGGGTGGTTAGTTGAGCTATTGTGCTGTGCTGCTGTTGTGTTACGAGAAAAGACAACACTATGCTCACCACCACAGGTACTGACCACATGTGGTTGTCCCATGTGTAACCCTTGGCAGGTTGTTTGACCCCTGTTGAGCCAGCCATGGCAGACTCATGATAACACAGAATGGGAGCACTTAACCATGTTGGCTGTTGTCAAGATATATGCACCAGCACATCTTGCCCCCACAATCATTGTAGGTTTGAAGTGAGAAAGATCTCGATGCCGACCCATTCTTCCACACAGATGCTCAAAAACTGATTGTCACGTGTGCTAACTGCAATCTTATATTGGCTGCTTCCAACTTTGACCATTCATCAGTGCCACAGACCAGTCCATTTATATACAAGGGATGCTGCTAATGCAAAGCCAACTACTCAGTGTGTGTGTGTAATATAATCAATTATTAAAATATAATTATTGTAGATTTCATAATGAACTAATTTGCATGTAATCAATTATTTCAATTATGCCCATCACTATATCTAACAGTAAAAGATCAAGCATTAGCATAATATAAGCATAATTTAAAACACTCAGTTACTTTATTAAGATAATACTACTAATGTGTTAATGTAATGAGAGATTGGAAGCTTTTAATGGCTCACTGTAGAAAATAACCCTCCTCCCCTCTTTGGTTAGGGGATCAGTTTGTTTTCATAAATATAATATACACCTGGAATCTAATCACAACTGACTAAAATCATTAAGGGGGTGGATAGTATACAAAACAAGTATTCAATTTGGACAAAACAGTATTGTCACACACAAAAAAAAAAAAAAAAAAAAAAAAAAAAAACCCTCTAAAGACTCCAAATATCCAAAGAAGACCACACCTAGCTTTAAAATTAGGGTGTCACTTTGAAATTCACCATTCTCAAAACCACAGGATGCTCAAGGGTGTTGGGTAATCTAATCTAAAGACTAGAGCTGTAGATAAGTTGTAGTTCCACAATTATTTTAGGCCTAGTGCAGATAAATATTGTTTAAGAAAAAATATGGCATTTAAACTCTTGATTACTGGTAACATTTCAGGGAATTCCTTATTCTGAATGATTTGAATCATGTTAAAGTGGTGTTTCTTTCCTCAACATGACCTGCTTCAGTAAATGCAGAAGGAATTCATTGCATCACTTTTCCTAAGCCATCACAAAAACTAAGAAAGAAGCCCAACTCCAAAAGAATGAGGAACTTCAACATTTTTCATTCAATTAAGAACATCACTCATGCCCTGATTTAGTGCTTAATTAATGAGATACACTTAAATATAAGGGAGTGCAAGAATATCTTCCGATGCTATCAAGGCAATATTAGGTAGGTCAGAAAACTGTTGTGTGGAGAGATTCACAGATGAATACTTTAATAGCAAATGTAAGCCAAGGCAAAACTAATCCCTGCAGTGCTTCTATATGGATGTGTAATAGTCTGAAAGGCTAGATCAGGATGGTCATATAGGGTTAGTCAAAATGTTGTCGACAACTTTGACAGTATATTTGAAAAACAGACCACATATTTTTCTGTAAAAAAAAAAAAAAAAAAAGAGCTAATCAAATGAAAGCATAATCAGTTTTTAACAGTTACCTTACCAGTCCTCTAATATTGGCGTATGACCATGCACATGTCAATGCAGCAATCAAGTTCATGCCACACCTCCAACATACTGATCTGAGCAATAGCTGTGATGATACGTCCTTGCAAACATCAAATCTTTCACAAAACACCATAAAAATTGAAGTGAGTTAGGTCTGGTGATCTGTGGCCAATGAAGTAAAGGTTTGTCACAGGAGGCATGGCCAATTCAGCAATGGGATAATTGTCATTCAGAAACTTTTGCACCTCCCAACAAAATGTGGTGGAGCCCACTCTACTGCAAAATGAAGTTGTTTCTTTCTTGTGTCAGCCAGCCAGCAACCGTTTGATCAGCATGTCAAGATAGGAAATGCCATTCATGTCTTCAACAAAAAAGAATTGCCCATAAATCTCTTTTTCACAGACATTGAACACAAAACATTTACTTTTGGAGATGAAATGTGCCTTCATCAGTAAACACTGTCTGTGATTACAACAGTATCACACAGTTCTTGGATGTTACAACAAAATTACATCATTTTGATTGCAGTGCTATCTGATACAGATGGCTGCACCATTTGTATTGTAGCAAACAACTTTGATATTTATGCTTTCATTTGATAGCATTTTTGTCACTGAAACATATATAGTATATTTGACAGTGTCAAAGTTGTTGATAACATTTTGACTAACCCTATATTACAAGAAATTATATGAGCTGCATTGCAGTTACTTAAAGCAGAAATAGGCATACACATACACACTTGATCATATCATACCGCAAAATCTATCTATTTTAATGACTGTGAATACTACAATGAATAATCGAAAAAACACGGTTAAGAGAATTATTCAATGTTATTTGAATTACAACAGTGTTAGAGTACAAAACATTCAGAACAATTTATGGTAAAGTTATGTATTTTTAAATTGTAAGTTCAGAACATCTAAAAATTAAGTTAAATATTCATATACTTTACTGTGTGAAAATTGGCCTTCGGACAGTAGGTAGTCGATCACTGAAAAAAACTTCCACCTGGTTGAAGAGGTGGGTAGTTTGAATAAATTTAAGGAAAACTGTTAGAGGGGATGTCTGAGGGAAGTTTTGGCTTTTGTTTGATTTTTTTTGGGCTGATGTTGAATAAGCTTGCTTTTTTGCATTATTTGCCACTACTACTACTACCAAAAATAATATCTTTAAAATCACATTGCTTCATTACATTACAATGAAAAGAAGAAAACATTTATCAGCTTTAAATTTTCATATACTCCTTGATCCATATGTTGGATTAAAGCTGTAAAGTTTGGAGGCAGATAATGAACATATAAGCAAAAAGGCCTGTGTGCTCTGGATTCATATTCAATAAAGTATGCCACAGAGCAAAACGGAAATAACAGGTTGCAGGTATTTTTACCTGCAACCTATTTCCTTTCTTTCCGTTTTGCTCTGTGGCACAATCTTTATTGAAGATAATAAACATATCTGTCCATCATCCATTAGAAGTGCTGCATCATATGGCACACTGTCAATCAAGAGAACAGTTTTTGCTGGGAGACCTTTGATTTCGGATTTTTCATATTCACTTACAGATGGAACGAAGTGATTAAAAGACGAATTTTTAAAGGTTTCTGGATTCATTCAAGCTTTAGGTTGGTTGTAATAATTATATGGCAAGAACTTTTCTCTTCTACTGAAAGATCTTGACTGCATAGTTTTCTCAATTACAATCAGTTTTAACTTGTGTGTAGCAAGATGCATTAGGAAATGTCTTTAAAGTTGTATGCTTTATGCTTATGTACAGTGCTATTCTTTCAGCTTGGGCAGTGAATATTTTTTTGATGGAAACACTTTCCAAAACATGCCATAATCATTAGTATTAAATATTTGCCCATTAGATATACTGCCTCTAAACCAAATCAGAAAATTCCTATTGAAATAACATGGCTGTTTAAAACTATGACTTTTTAAAATTTTTCAAGCCATCCCAAAGAGGTAGGCAAAGATTTGCTTACTTTTAATTGATCATTAAACCACTTGGCCTTTTCTAATAGCAAGAATCCAGATATGAAGTTACTTTTGTGAAGATCTTACAGAACCATCATACAGATAAACAAAGTGGGCCAGTAAATCAGACTGTCTTACAATAGAGGATTTTAACATTCCAGACACTGACAACTACAGGCTAATCACCCAGAAAGTGGAAGAAATTTTTTGGATTTAATGAATGACTGCTTTCAACAGAAGCACGTTAGAGAGGTAAAAAAGAGAAAACAATACTCTGATTATCAGCAGCAACTCATCATGCATTAAGAATATCCAGATAAAGGAACTACTAGGTGGCAGTGATCATAATCCTGGGATGTGGGATATACTTAAAAGATATTACTCTCAAGGGTAAGGATTCTGCTTTCAAAAAATGCAACTATAGTGGTGTTAAACAGTTTTTAAATTCTTTTCAGGGGGCCAAACTCATATTGTTACCAACTACAAATTCTCAAGGAGAAATATTCACGGTATAATAGTCATAGAAGGTACTAAGCATTTTTACCAACTAAGAGGTACAGTTCCAGGTTTAGACCTAAATGGATGTCAGATGAACTGATGAGACTAGTCACAGAGAAGAAAAATGCATGGAATGGTTATACACTAGGAAGGGACATGGACACCTACAGCAAGTACAAACTAGTCTGGAATCAGGTTACTAAGGGGGGAAGGGATGTTAGGAGAGATATGGCAGGATTATGAGAAGTCCTTGGCTAAGAATGCAAAGAATTCTTTACTTATGTTAACACTAGAAGGAAAGGGATGAACAGCATTGATCTGATAGTTATGAATAACATAATTCTTGATAATACTATTCAGGTTGCTGACAAACTAAAATATTCTGCATTTACATTCACTCATGAAGAAGTTTTAGGGACAGGAATTCCAGAAGTGACAAATTGAAATAGGGTGGCCACTGGACAGATGTGTGAAAATTTGCTTTCAGTCAGAGAGTAACTGATTGTTGAAACGACTGCAGAAAGAAATAGTTGCCTTTTCTTTTAGACATGCTGAAATAAGAGTCCAATGATGACAAAGTTTAGCAGTTCATTTATTTTTTAATAAAAGTCTGCACATCCCCTACCATATTCAACAACAAATTTTGAAACACTCAATTCTGCACACAATCAGAAATTTTCAGTTTATCTTGTAATGGCAAACATTGAAGGGTATAAAACAGTGACACTTTTCAGTGGCAATTCTTGCTTCTTAAACAGAATTGAAGCTCATGGGCCAAATGAACTACATAGGTTAAATCAGACATCAAAATTGCATTGCATTATTTTATTTATTTTTAAAACATGAAAGATATTAAAACCCATAGTACTTTAGTACCATGAATGGGTTGAGAAAACTGAAGGTATTTTACATCGGATTTGAATTTCTGTGGATTGCAATTATTGAGAAATACATGTGAAGGAAAGTTATTCCAGAGAACAGAAGCAGAAGAGAAGTTGTTTCTGAGAGTTGTACAGTAAATGAATGTTGATTTGTTGCTGCATATGTTCAGATTGGTTTGGAAGGCAGTGGTGGAATTAGATGCCAATTCAAAAGAACAGTGCATGTGGACGTATCTACAGAAAAGGCATGCAGCAGAAACAATGTCTGTGACACAGAATGAAAGGGCATTGTAAGACGTCATTAATTGACCTGACTAGCCTCTTTAGAATGGCATCTAGAAGCTTCAGAGATGTTTTGGGGAAAAAGCCCAGGTTGTGTGAGCAATTCATAGGGCTTATTTGAGCTTTGTACAGAATAGTTATTTGGAAGAAAAGTACTACCAAGAGCAAAAAAAAAAAAAAAAAAAAATAATAATAAATTTATTTTTTGTAATGTGTTCATGCAATTCAGAGATTATAAGTAATCTTAAATACAGATATATGATCTTGTTCTATCAATGTATGATACTATTCATAGTGAATTGTTTTTTGAAATTTGTATGGTTATGAAATCTTTGTCTTGACTTAATAACAAAATTACAAAAAAAAAAAAAAAATCAAAAGCTGTGTTTAAAACTTGCAAAATCTGGCACCAAACCAAAGAAATATAATAAATGTGATTTTCAAAAAAATAACTGCTGTGATTATTAATAAGAAATTTTGTTTCTGCAAACTAGAGAGTATTACTAATCAAGAAAGAGGGAGAGAAAAAAAAACAAAAAAACAAAACGAGCTTTTCATAAACCCCAGTGCACTACTGAGTTTGCTTTTAGGTCAAAAAAACAAAAACAAAAAAAAAAAAATAAAAAATAATAATAATAATTAATTTAAAAAGTTTAATGCAAATTTTGAAAAACGATTTTTCTTCCTCACAAAGATGTTCAAAAAAACAGGGTCGCCTTTACAGATCCTTCTGACCCAGCCAGATAAATCATAGGAGTGATTACAAAATGAGTTAAGGTTAGGCTGGGAATTGTGGTGAAATCTGAATGAACATTCTTAGTAGCAGAGTCTGCTTGTTAATTTCCACGATTCCAATCAGTCAAGAGATCCAATAGTTTATTTTCTGGCTGTTTGTATGAAGTTGTACTACATTTGAAATTTTTTTGGAGTAAGGGAGTTTACACTAACGAGCACATACAGGACTTAAAACAATCACAGTTAATGGTTTGAAGGTATAATGACTGTTTTACATTCTCTACAGCTAGTAGGATGACATACAATTCTGTAGTAAAAAAAGTGCTGCCCTCTAAAATGTCAGTGTAAACTTGTGTGAAAGTGGAAAACTGAAAGGTGTGAGCTACAGGAATTTGCTTAATGCTGATAATTGGAAGGGCATTCTTTCCCCACTGTTGGGGAAAGGTCAGTGTTTCTCAACTTGTGTGCTGTGGAAAATGCAAATTAAAAAAAATTAATTCAAACAAAAAATTTGTTTATTTACGCTGCACCAATCCAAGCACCTTACGGCAGTCAATGTGACATCACATTTTGATTCCTAGTTCATGATACCACTACCATCTTTAGTTCAAGTAACTATCTTCATCATCACCTTTGGCAGTTCTAATCATACTCATAGAATGCTGAATAACCACTATTTATTTCTATCTTCTATATTTTTGTCATCTCTTCACCTATACTACACAAATAACTGTATTATTAAATATACCCAACAGAAAAAACTTCCTGTTTGTGAATATATGAGTATAGTAGTGATTGTAGTGTGTAGCAGCAACAAAAAGGTTGAGAAACACTGGGTTAGGTGATATCTCAATTAAAAAAAGACCTAAAAGCACAAACCCATGGAATATATTTAAATTGAAACCACAAAGAGAGTAATTTGCAGAAAACATCATGGGCAGATCCAAGGTCACAGGAATGTTGATCAATAAGTCAAAAACCATTAGGAATTCCACTGCACTAGGTTCAATGATAAATCAGCTATGCATAATTGCAGTCACCAATAAAAAGAAGTTTGGATGGCATAGTGTTCGATTTTCATGGAATCCAGAAAAGTGACAGAAGGTGCCATGTAAGAACATGGTTGGGTATGGAAATTACCTGGAAGGCATTGTCTTGACCAGTTTTGTGGAGGCTGTTTCAGCTGACTGGTAGTACCTGAAACCATGACCTATTTAGATGTTTTGGAAAATTATACATTGCCTATGCATCTATTGCAGAAGCTATTTTCAACAGGATTGAGGCTGTCATATAGCCCAAAGGTACCTGTACGTTGAACGTAGATTGGATATAGATTTTATATATGGGATTTTTGAATTAAAAGCCCTTTTGGCAACTACCTGTGTGTGTGTGTGTGTCAGAAGACTAGCAGCATGTTTTTTCACTTGTTTATATTTATTGGCCTACATCGGCCTCTGTCTGCTACGTGTCAACCATTTTCTCCAGGCAACCTCTCTTGAACTCCAAAGAAAAGTTTAATATTCTTCAAGAATTTGCTAATAAAGCCTTCACCAGAAGTGGAGCCCAGGCCATCACCTCCATGATACCACTACCATCTTTAGTTCAATTAACTGTCTTCACCATCACCTTTGGCAGTTTTTAATCGTACTCATAGAACGATGAATAACCACTATTTTTTTTCTGTCTTCAATCTCTAGCAACCCTTAGGCTTGTCTTGAAGTGGGATCATCTGCTGTTACAGGCTATCATGTGTGGAATCTATCTCTCTTCCATTTATTTCCTTTGCAGCTGTCTATCAGGTGTTTACTTTTTACCTTTTATTCTTCTTTCTCTTTCTGCTATTTTTTTCTCTATTGTGTTTGTCCTTGCCAGCATCAGCCTTGCAATGGTGCAAGATTTGTTTGTAGTTTTGTATCAATTCTTTTTTTATTATTTATTAAAATTTTATTATTCTTTTATTTTATTTACTCTTTTTTTGATGATTTGTAGATTCAGTATGTGACACTTGAGGTTTGCTGTGGTTCGAGCTCGGTTATGGCCCATCTCCTCATGACATGGATGGGTACTAGGACACACATCTTCCTGGTAGCAAAGTGGCCAGAAATAATACATGGACCTGTGTGTCTGAATACTTCTGGTCATATAGTGTATATATACCCTGAAGATAATATTCAATGTCTTAACTATATCCAACCAAACTGCTAACTGTAAAACCACAGTTAACATTAGCATATGATGCAAGAAAGTAAACTTATACAGCATCAGCCAAAAAAAAAAAAAAATCCCCATTTCACCCATCAATTCGCTCTAAAAATTTGTCCACTTCTTTCCTGAATTTATTTAAGCTATCAACTTCCACAACAACAGATGGAAGTTTGTTTCAGCAATCAACTGCCCACTGGATAAAGGCAGCATTAACACCAATAAATCAAGATTTAGGAGTATATTTGCAGTATACTCCTAAAGTAGGTTACAGTATATTTAACCTGACAGACCTATCGGCAAAGGCAAAATATCTATTGCATGTTAATCACCAGTTCAAGGTACATACGGGTTACCTAAGTAGGTTTGGAAGTGACATGCCATTATAACTTAGTATTCTTGAGGGTGGAGGAGAAAGTAACCCATTCATATTATATTATTTTCTATGGAAAATGATTTACAAGATGTTGGTTTGCACCCATGAGATAATTTCCAGGAACACTAATTGCATAACCCAAGGGGATACCCATTAGAAAAATACATTTTATTTTACCTGTAATGGCATGGGAAAGCGAAATTAAAACTTTACACTGCAATTATTGGTTAACTTTTAGAGAGCACTATATTCCTGAGTTTTGAAAAAGTTTTCAGAAGGCACCACTGTTCAAATCTGCTTAGTGTTAACCCACATGTGTTTACTCCATACAATTTGTTTGTTTATTGAAAGTAGCTTATAACAATTATGTCTTTCTGAAAAGAAATGCATTATTGAATGTTGTTATCTTTTATTCTAATTAACCTGTTACTTTGTGGCATCAAAAGAAGGTTGGAATGGAAGATTAGTCTGTGTTCGCTTTTAAACATAATCTTTGCAGCATTAAGTTAAATCACCCTTTGTAAAATAGAAGTGCAATACAGTTCCTTTATGAAGCTTACAGAATCCAAAATTTATGACCCCAACTATGCAATATTGTTCTAAAGATATTACATATGCATGTGAAAATCCACGAATATGTATTAGCTGATTGGTTCCTTATTTACATGTTATACTGTAAATCAGTGATGCTCAACCTTTTTCCTTTGAAGGACCATTTAAAAAAATATTCTATATCAGTGGGCCCCAGGATGAGGGAACTGAATATTTCCTTGCATAATGAAAAACAGAAATTTTATTTGAAACTTTAAAATTTAATTTATGTTAATAAAGTATAAAATAACACAATAGCTTAACACTGGTACAGGAAATCAAAGTATTTTTAATAACTATTTACGTTACTTGTCAATGCAAGAGAATTTCCTATTTCTCTCTATTTTGCACAGTACTGATATAAGCAGCGTGGAAATGACACTGAAAAAGTTTTCATCTGACATCTGTTATATGTATTATTAACATTTATGTTTTTGGTAACTATTCATTTTATTACTTTTGAAACTTGATAAAATACTGTTATGTTTTATGAAAATTAATTTAAATATTCTTATAGACTGAGAAGGGTTGCATGCAGCCCACAGGTTGCACATCAATGCTGTAAACTGTATTTCCTATAATGTTAACTACTGGAACAAGTCACCTCCATAGGTAGTGAGCTGATGACCTGTAGAAATTCTAAGGTAAACTGGATAGTTACTTGCATGAGAGAAACACAGAGGTAATTTATTTTCCTTTATGTATTTTATATTTATTATTATTTGTACTATTTGTTTGTTTATATTTTTTGGCTGATGGAGCAAAAGCAGGTGGTTGAGGCTGACAGTTTTGAGAAATCCAAAGATCAACTGAATAGTTCCCTATGCAAGGAGGGAAGAACAGTCTATTTTCTCAACTTTTTATACAATTTTATTTTTTTATATCTTTCTTTATATTTTTATTGGTATTTCTGATTTATTCATTATCATGTCTTATAATTATTTTTATTTTAATTATTTATTTTTTGGCTGGTGCAGCAAAAGCTGTGGCTCCCTTGCACTATATGGCTAATACTAAAAGATAATTAGTTATTTACTCTTCATTTCTATTAATCACAGAAAAAGAAAATATTTAATTTTTGAAAAATTAAACATATCTGAATCATAATGCACTACATATATTAACTAAGTTCTTTCCCCCTTACCCCAGTAGAATGTCAAAATTTAATAATTTTACTGGTGGAGAGGGGGTAGCAATTATCAGCCACAGCTCTTTGCTTCAAAACTGTATTTTCATGTTATGGTTGCTTTCCCCAGTTAAGCACATGTTATTCATCTCTTCTTTCCTTTTGCAATATCTCTGTAATCAAATTAGCTTTCCACATCCAATGATTCTTCCTTGCTACTCACTTTTAACAGCTCTGTGATTTTGCAACATTTAGCCATTGCACTTTCTGATGTTTACAAAATCGGTTTTTTTTTATTATTTTTTTTATATATTTATGTTACTTGCTCATTATTATTCTGCTAACTTGATCAGAATTTAAGTGAAATCCAATGTTTACAGTTTTACATAAATTGTAATTGGTATCTGTATATCACAGGCAGTGACTGTTGGTGCCTTTAACATTAAGATGTGGGTGTGGCTTCAGCAGTGCAAGCTGACAGTTCAGGAAGCTTACCCAGCTGATTGTTCATAAGGTTGACAACTAAACTTGATCTTAACGTACAAGAAACTGGGTAACATAGTTGCTATTCCCTACATAATGACAGTCATAATTTACTTTTGTTTTCAATAGAGAACAGTTCCTACAGTTGGCTTTTTCTATGATAATCAACAACAGTCAGAGATAAACATTCAATTGTGCTGGTTTCACATAAATACAGTAAACCCCCGCTATTCGCGGGGGTTCCGTTCCTGAGAAATGCCGCGAATACCGAAAACACGAATACTGAGTTATGGCCCCCATAGTAATACAGGGGTTCCGTTCCAAAGTATGAAATATATAAGAAAAACTAGTCTAAAATTTTGTCTATGTATGTATTATATGTACCTTCATAATATGACTATGTATGTAGACAGTACATAGTGAAATGCAAGCATAAGGCATCGAAATGAAAATAAGAAACAATTTAATATTAAATGTAATATTTATTAGAAATTTCAAACAAATCTTTCAATCCAGTGCCTTTGCTAGCTAAAAAACTTATCCGCCAGTGCTATCACCAGTTTCGCTAAAATGTTGATAAAGGTGTTTTGCCTTATCACGAATGATGAGTGAACTTAAGGGAATTTTATTTTGAGTTCTATCCACAGATTTAAAGCCTTTTCCATTTTTTCAAATTTAACATCACGAGTTACAGGGCAAATTTTTGAAGCAATTAGCGCGTTTTCACGGACACTACGGTGGATTTTTTCTTCTGATTTCTTGATTGATCATACCGTTGACTCATTGATTTTATAATGTTTTGCCACTGACGAGACACTTTCACCATTAGAAATTTTGTCTAATAACTGAATTTTACTCGCTAATGTCATCACCTTCTTTGATCTTTTTACAATTCCCTTGTTATTCATAGCCATATTTTTGTAGGGGTTAGAAAAGAATTTGTCCACAATAAAGTCACTTTCTACCGTTAATACACTCAAAAAAGTCTGTTTACACTAACACGCTGCAAAACGGTAGATTTTTCACTTTTGTAAGAATATCAATTTATAAATTGATAAATTTATTCAATTTATAAGCATATAAATTAAAAGCAAACGACAAAACCTTCCATAACAAGCGCATAACACATACTGAACAAGGATTAGCAAAAAACATCCACGCTCGCGATTTTGTCACCCCTCTCCCCCCACCCACCGAGCGCTGTTTTGACGGGGAAAGATGATTTTAGCCACGCCCATGTTTTTTATGGCAGAAAATGTTCACGGCGATTTAAAATTCACATTTTTTTAGGTTTCATTTTATATTAAATCAGCGACCACGAATAGCGGGGGTTTACTGTATAGAATAAGCTGTTCTTTGAGCACAGCCAGCTGTCAGTAGCAATATCTCAAAATAGAAGCAGAGATAGCATAAAAATTTAAATTGCAGGCACTAAAGATATTCGAGAATAAAATACAATGCACAATATCACGTTAAGAGAAGTGTTCCGCAGTTTATAAACAGGATAAGAAATAGGTTAAGATACATTTTTACTTTTTTTCAATTTATCTTTAATTATTATTTGACTGATCCTACCAAATACAAAATTAGTTGTAGATCATTTGTTAAGATTCAAAATACATTCATTATGTTGACTGTTTTGTGAAGACTGAGCAAAATGATTAAACAAATTGGTGCCAGCTTCACCAATTACTTTTATGAACCAGAGTTGTGCCAATCTGGATTGGGGAGGATGGACATCTCTCTCTGAACTAAGTCAGCCACTGATGAAGGTTGCTTGACAAAATTATCTGGTTTTCCTACTTGAATCAGAAGAAAGTGATTCTTAAAGTCAGGTGGTTTCCACGTACTAGTGGATTAAAATATCCATGATGCACATGTGCATTAACATGTTAAAGTATTAAAAGATATAGAGAAATAAGAATGTTAGTAAAATAGTGTGGCCAGTTGTTTCACTGATCACTATGTTATGGCAGTCTTTAAATTGTGCAATCAATACCAGAATATATCAAATTTCTTCAATGCCAATTAGATCACTTTGCAATGGGGAGGGGCAGCCATTGCTTCAATCTAAAACTTAATTTTTTTTTTTTTTTTTTATCTTTCTCACAGAAACAGAATCTGCTTCATCTATGCTAATCTTCAACACCAATCTCTAGATAACAATTCTTTACCTGGATTAATGTTAACTTCTAACCTTTTGTTTACACAAATACTGTATTTTCTACATTAAAAACACCAGCTTCTCTCCTTTCACTTTTATTTCTAAGCAGCTGAAATTCTCTAAAAATCTCCATTAAGAACATTCTGAAATCAAAGGATTTTTTGTTCCTCTCTTTGTGTGGCTGAAGAGAGAGAGAGAACAAGCAGATTAACCAAGAACTCCTCAATCCTAAGCACATAAACACAGATGGACAGTTTCTGCTTCATGCCTTATCTACAAAATTTTCACAGGCATTAACTAGTCAGAATCTATTCAGGTTCAACATTTTTTTCTCTAATTCTGTTCTCAAGAATAATCTTTTCCTTACAAATAATTATAGAGCATATCATTTGCCTATTCCTTTAAATTAATAGTACAATCCTTCTTTAAATTTATTCAAACCAGGTAAAAGTTTATTCCAACAATCAATTACTATCTGAGTAAAAGCAAATTTCCACACAGCTATCCTGCAACCATTCTTTTCCAATTTAAATTAATTTTGTCTCCTTTGTATGTTAACCAAGAAAGAATGCCATCAGCATTGTTAACTCAATCCATGTAATGCCTTAAATGTTTCAATCAGGTCTCCTCACAGATACTTAGTTTCCAGTTATTAATTCTCATTGAAATTTATAGAACTCAAGCCTTTCTTGTTAACCCTTCACATCATGTGGATGACAACAGTCATCCATTATACTTAAAACTGTCGCCCATGACTGGTACTTTGAATGTGCAGGGATGTGGCTCTCAATACTTTCTTATGTTAACCTAATTCACAGTTTCTGTGCGATAAGAGATCAGCTGTAGGTCAGCAGTCTGTCGGACACAAACTGATCAGGAGGACAACAACCATCCATATGGCCACTCTAATCATGATCCAGTTTCAATTCCAGTGTGGTGGTCTTGTTCACTGTAATGATGCAGTTATTTCATTCATATTTCTTTATTATTTTGATATCAGCTTTGATTCAAGATGGTTCCTGTTCAACCATACAATTATTTTATTCACTCACAAGTAGATGTTGCATTGAAAAACTGTTAGAGGGGATTAACAAATGTACAGATTATGAGCTAAATAGAAGCACTAGGGGATCAGCTGCCCTGGTATCATATGTAATAATAAAAATACTTCATAATGTAGCACTTGAACAAAAATTAGCATCTGCCTAAGTTTCCTGTTTGATTTACAAATACTCTCTGTATTTTTTATAATAAAATGCAATACAGTTATTATTTTGGAGAATAGCACTTCTTGTACTTCATCTTCAGATAATAGCTGTCATCATAGTGAGTGTATGTATGAAGTTGAGGTGTAATAAGAACCACAATTAGTTCACCGAGGAACAGAAAATACCATGAAATGTCTGAGAATTATCTGTATTCCTTCAAGCAATTAAAAATAGATTTCACTCTACGTATGTTGAAGTACTTAGATTTTCAGTGTTCTCCATTTCAATTTACCTGCCCACTACAATGCTAAAAGAGCAACTTAGTTACTACTTTTCAAGAGAAATGTTTCTTCAAAATGTATACCCTAATAGGCATATGGCAAAAATCAATATCTTTATTCCTTGTTCAATGTAAGTGAAATAATAACACATCTATCAGTGTTGGCTTAATTATGAATAATACAGGCTCTTCTTCCAGAATTTATGAAAAAAAGAAATCTGCATGTGTAAAAACTAATTTTTAAACTGGAGAACAATAATCTGCCACATGAATAATAGTCATGTGGAGGAGTGTTGTGCCCCAGACTAACCTTGTTACTCTTCACTGCACCCATTACCAAAGAGATTTACATCTTTCATAAAACAAGGCTTCCAAACCTCAAAATGCAGCTTAGTTACTGCTTTATAAAAAAGGGATTAATAACTTTTGTCCCTGCTGGGAAAAATTCCTGCATATAACAGACAGAACACCACAAGTTATCCTAGCAACCTGTCTGCACTGCTCAGTGAACCTTGTCAAACTATACAATTTTTTACCCATAGATATTTTTCATTTTTCAATAACTCAAGTTTAGTACAACCCAAATAGTATATTATTCTAGGATTATTTCTACCCAGATGCTGTACTTTGCATTTATCAACATCACAAGTAACAGAGTAAGTGGGACCAACTAATGGCATTACCATCAACAAATTCAAAATGAAATAATCACAGAAGCTACTAGGCTTTCCATACAAACTAATAAAATACTGTGCAAGGCTTAGACTTAAATGGATGACACAGAAGAAAAATGCATGAGCTGTATAAAAATTATTCGGTGATAATTTATACACAGCAAAGAAAGCAAGTGTATGAGCTTATGCAACATCAGCCAAAAAAAAAAAAAAAAAAAAAAATATCACACCATTCCCTCCAAATGCCAGTCCAGTTCCTCCTTAAATTTATTCAACTTATCAACTTCCACGAC
The DNA here is from genome assembly GCF_048544385.1 of Mastigoproctus giganteus. Taxonomy (NCBI): domain Eukaryota; kingdom Metazoa; phylum Arthropoda; class Arachnida; order Uropygi; family Thelyphonidae; genus Mastigoproctus; species Mastigoproctus giganteus. Next base: position 8,998,831 of record NC_143581.1, read on the forward strand.
AGATGAAAGTTTGTCCCAGCAATTAACCACCCGCTGGCTAAAGGCAAATTTCTGCACATCTATTCTACATCTGTCTTTTTTTAATTTGAATTTATGTCCCCTTAGGTTCGTAATCTGAACAAATGGAAGGATCTCATCAGAATTAAGCGTGCTCAACCCATTCAAGGCCTTATACACCTCAATCAGATCACCGTGCAGGTGCCTAGTTTCCAGCCACTGCAATTTGCAGAACTTCTTTTCCCTGCTAGCAAAATTCCTATATATCATTGACAAAACCCCATGACCTGCCCTGGCAGCCTGTCTGCATTGCTCAGAAAATTTCATATCTGACTGCACAATTACTCCCAGGTCTTTTTCATTTTCTACCACCTTAAGTGTAGTACCACACAGTTGGTACTTTTCTCTCGGGTTACTTCTACCCATATGCAGTACTTTGCATTTGTCAAGGTTAAACTTCAGTTGCCACTTCTTAGCCTATCTGCCCAAATTATCTAGATCCTGTTGCAGTAGCACACTGCCATTACTGTCATTAACAACCCTGCCAACCTTTGTATCATCTGCAAACTTCGACATTAAGCCTGATATACCTTCATCAATATCATTGATAAATATACAAAACAACAGTGGACCCAACACCGAACCCTGTGGGACTCCACTAATAACATTAGTCCACGAAGAGCAGCACCCATTGATTACCACCCTCTGTCTTCTCCCACTTAACCATCCTTTTATCCATTGTAGCAACTTACCCTTAATACCATTCTGCTCCAATTTGTTCAATAGTCTTCCATGCGCAACAGTGTCAAGAGTTTTCCTGAAATCCAAATATATGATATCAAAATTATTTTTTGCATCCAGTTCCTTTGTTACCACATCATAATAACCAATCAAATTTGTCAGACAAGACTTTCCCTTAACAAACCCATGCTGTGTCTTAAATTATTGCTGTGATCTTGTCTAGATGATCCTGCAATGCATCTTTAACCAGTGACTCCATTATTTTACCCGGAACAGAAGTTAAAAAATACTCATTCAGTTTGTTTGCTATCTGAGCAGGATCATCGTCGAACCATCAATGTCAAGTGGACCAATCAGATTCATCCCCTTCCTTTTGGAGTTTATATATGTAAAGAAATCCTTGCTGTTTTTCTTAGCATCTTTTGCCAAAGATTTCTCGTAATCTGCCTTCGCCTGCCTAACCTGCTTTGCGACCTGATTACAGACTAGCTTATATCTGCCATAGGCTTCTGAGTCGCTTGATAATTTATATGCATCCCATGCATTTTTCTTCTCTGTTACGAGTCTCATTAGTTCATTTGATAACCATTTAGGCCTAAACCTTGAACAATATTTCTTAATAAGTATGAAACTTTTAGTAGCATCCCCGATTAATTCCTTGAATGCTTCCCATTTAGAATTTACTGTTGGTAACATAGTCAGTTGATCCCACTGTACAGAATTTAAAAACTGTCTGAGACCACTGTACTCACCTTTACGGAAGCAAAAACCCTTTCCTTTACCCCTGATGGTAATTAAATCTTTAAGTAAATCCCACATCAGTACACTGTTATCACTGCCACCTAGTGGTTCCTTTATCTGCAAATTCTTAATACACGAATGATCACTGCTGATAACCAGATCAAGAGTATTACTCTCTCTGGTTGCCTCTCGAACATGCTGCTGCAGAAAACAATCATCCAATAAATCCACAAAAGTCTGACTAGTGTGTGAGTGACCAACCCACAAGTTCCAGTCAATATCTGGGCAGTTAAAATCCTCCATTATAAGACATTCTGATTTAGTGGCCCACTCTATTTCTCTGTACAATTGTTCATTGTACTCATTCGAGTCATTAGGCCTATAACACACTCCTACTCTTATTTTTGCTTTCGCAGTGCTTATGTCACACCAAACTGACTCAACAGTGCATGTTCATCTATGTCAACTGGGTGCACTTCTTTTGATTTTCTTAATTAACAGCATAACACCTCCTCCCTTCCTATCCTGTCTATCCTTTCTGTACACATAGTACTCCCCAAATTCCAGTTCTGCATTCCTTATATCTGAGTGACACCATGTCTCTGCTATCCCAACAATATCCGCCTTTCGTGTCTTGACCAACACTTCAAATTCATCAAATTTATTTACTATACTTCTAGCACTGGTATACATGCAAGCATACATGAACCTATTCCTAGTTACCACCCTAACACATCACATATACCCACCTATTTCACGATGACTGCCATCCGTCCCTGAAACCCCAAACACCTCTCGCTCCAGGTCGCTACTTATTCTAATAGAAGTTGTGCAAGAATCACCTTCACCTCTGCCTGTGGCTACTGTTAAACTATTAGTCCTTGTATCCCCCCAAGCTAGCAGTTTTCCGACCCACCTAACACTGCCTTGATAGCATCAGCAAATATTCTTGCATTTTTTTTAAGTGTATCCCATCCCTGTAGAAGCAGTCTCTCCTGTTAACAAGTACAGTCCAGGTTGAAAAAAATTCTACCCCTTGAGCCTTGCACAATCTTTCCAGGGTGGAATTGATCGACAAGGCTCTCATCATATACTCCCTCCTATCATGTGTGTGGGCAGAATTGCAGACACTTTCAAATTCAACCCTAATTCATGGCTTTTGTTCAACAGTGACCTGTACTTGTTAAGTAATTCTTCCGGTCTCCTACTCTTAATACCATTATTGCCAACGTGTACAACTATATCACCTTTTGTGCCCTTAAAAGATGATATCCACTCTACAACGTCATTAACCTTTGCCTCTGGCAGACATACCCTGGTCCTGTTCCACCTATCATTTTTACAAAGCACGTTCCCTGTTTCCCTGACAATAGAGTCACCAACAACTACTAGTTCCTTTGGGACCAGCGCATTCTGCCTTGGGGGTTGCCGCTGTGTTGTGCGACGACCAAGTGCAAGCTCTGGCGTTGATGTGGGCAGCTGAGAGCTTGATGGGCCCCTCAATTTAGTTCCTTCGAGGGCATCCACCCTGTCCTTCAAGCTCTCATATAGGCCCATAAGAACGCTGAGTTGTTGCCTGATTTCCTTACACTCCTTACATCGCGCACACACAAAGACATCCCCCATGGCAATATCATGTTCTGTTCCAGAGAGTTCGGCAAACATTTCACAAGTTGCACATTTTTTTAGGCTGTGATACGTTGGAGAATCGCTCCCCTCAGTTCTCCCGAGTCACAGCACTCCTACTACTTTGTGCCCGTTGCTTTGCTGCTCTAGTCTGGGGCATGATATTTTAAATTAATAAGATCAATAAATTTAATTAATTAAATGTCAATACTACGCTATCTAATAGAAACAGTGATGTGTATTACGCTATGTAATTATACATTAGAGCTACCTAGTTAACACAATTAAAAATTTGAATTCCCTACCACTCTATACAAAAACAATGGCTGCAAGATTCGAACAAAATAACGGTTTTACATATATTAAGTAGTAATCTACAAAAACTCTTTATCTAAATTAAAAATAAAAATAACCAGCGTAACTATAACTATAAGACTACGTATAAAGTACAATATAAAATAACAATTAGGTAAATAAAAAGGCAAACACATCGCTTTTCTTGTTTGCGATCAAGTCACAAAGGAGGCAAGCTAAAGAAGATTGAGAAATCTTTGGCAAAGGATGCAAAGAAAAACAGCATCTTTGCTTTACTTATGTAAACACTAGAAGGAAGGGAATAAATTACATTGGCCCACTTGATATTAATGGTTCAACTGATGCTAAGTTGCTGAAAAAAATGGATAACTAATTTGCATATGGACGAATTCTTTAGGGAAGTGGATGCAAGAAGTTTATCAAACTCTAAAACGGAACTAGCTCATTTTGTAATAACTGAAAGGAAAGTGGAAGAGAAACTGATAAGAAAGGCACACATAGCATAAGGGAGGCAGAAAAGGACGTAAGCAAACTCTTAGCCATAATTATGAAAGAATCTTTGGATTCGGGGGAATTCCCTGTGGAGTGGGGCTGTGCAAATGTATTCCCAATTCACAAAGGGTGACAAGTAATTGCAGACCTTTTAGAACTTCTGGCAAAAATAATGGAGTCACTAGTGAAAGAAGTACTGCAAAACCATCTAGACAGGAGTGCAGTTATACTTCAGCCACATCATGGGTTTGTTAGGGGGAAATCTTGTCTGACCAATTTGACGGGATACTATGATGCAGTCACAAAAGAATTGGGTGCAAAAAATAATTTTAATATCATATACTTGAACTTCAGGAAAGCTTTTAATGCTGTTCCATATAATAGGCTGCTTTACAAATTGGAGTAGAATGACATTAAGTTACTGCTATGGATAAAGGGATAGCTGAGTAGGAGAAGACAGAGAATGGTAATCAGAGGACACTGCTAACGTTATCAGTACAATCCCCCAAGGGTTCGATGCTGAGCCCATTTCGTCTTCTGTATTTATTAATGATACTGATGAATAGTTCATGCCTAAGTTTACAATGATATAAAGGTTGGCAGGGTGATTAATGACAATAATAATGGTATGCTACAAGATCTAAAAAAATTAGGTAGATGGGCTAAGAAATGGCAACTGAAGTTTAACATTGATAAATTCAAAGTACTGTATATGGTTAGCAGTAATCCCAGAGTAATGTACCAACCATGTGTTTTGAGGAAGGATGGTTGCAGAATAGATGTCCGGAAGTTTGCTTTTAGCCAGTAGGTGCTGAGTGCAGAAACAAACTTCATATTTTGTTGTGGAAGTTGATAGCTCGAATAAATTCAAGGAAGAACTAGAAAGACTGGTGAAGGGGATGGATGGGCGAAATGGGATGGTTTTTTTAAGGTTGCATTCTTGCATAATTTGCCACTACTACTACTAAATTTAGACATTATACTTCATATGCCTACATTAATATTGGTAATAAATACCAAAAACAATAACAGGCCCAGAACCAGATTGTGACATCTCTACTAATACCATTAGTCCATGAAGAGCAATGGTCATTAAATAACCGCTCTGTCCCTTGCCACCTATCCTTTCTCCATAGAATAACTTGCCCACAAGGCCACACTTCCTCAATTTGTACAGCAGTCTTTCATGTGAACCACTATCAAAAGCTTTACTGAAATAACTCTACGATGCTAAAATTATTTTTTGTATCCACTTCTTTTGTCATATTTTACCCTAGGGGCTCACATCTGGTGAGTATGGGCTTGGCAAACCCAGGGTCCAGAGCTGGATATCATCATTCTTCTCTTTCTTGGCAATTCCTTTCTACTTCTGCTCTCTCTCTCAGGGTAACTTGGAATTTTTTTGGCTGGTGCAGCATAAGCCTCAGACTTTCTTGCATTATATGGCTAGTAATAATAATATTAGTCAGACAAGATCTGCCCAAAATCATGCCATATAGTTTTATTCCTATCAAAACAAATCCCACATTACTTCTTTAACCAGCACCTCGGTAGCCAGGTGGGCAGGAGCAGCAGTGCATAGCACATGCTTCTTGATTAGACTGGGGTTCAAGCCCGTGAGCCACCAAATACGGAGGATGCAGAAAGGTCAGGGAATGACCACCGCATATCCCTGGAACAATATGGCCTTAGTTGCTAATGCTCCTAAAAAACCAAAACAACAACAACAACTTCTTTAACCAGTGGCTCCATTTTTTCCTTGCACAAAAGTCAAACTTACCAGTCTAATTATTTAATTGGTCCGTTGATTCTGCTATTCCCCTTTGTGAATAGCAGCCATCTTTACATCTCCAGCCTGTAGAGACCTAAATCCAAGGATGTTCTTATAATTAGGCTAACACTTTGCTTTCTCTCACTGCAGTCACATCTTACCTCTGCCAGTTTGGGCTCAAGATCAATCCTGCTAAGTCCGAATTCAAACTCCTTCTCTCCAGCCTTCGGTCGGCAACACCCTCATCCCAACTGTGTCCAGCCATCGTGATCTGGGCGTTGTATTCGACTCCAAACTTCGATTCAACGCCCACATAGACATGCTCCTCACACGTGCTGCAAGACTCCGGTGGATAGCAAAACAGCATCTCCTTCATATCAGAGATAAAAAGACAACCATGAGGTATTGTAAGAACAGTTATTTTTCCACCTTTACTCTATGCTGCTGAAATTTGGGCGTCAGCGGCACGGCACCGTCAATAAAGAAGCCACTCTTTGCCACAGAATTCTGGCTCCTAAAGTGGGCCAACAGGAAGCACAACCTTCCAGCTCTGATTCGTACCACGCAGCTTGCCAACTCTCTTGGGATTCCACGGCTTCCCACCTTAGCCGACGACCAACGCCTCCTAGCAACAGTCAAGATGATAACAGGTATAATTGCAACATCTTCATTCTGGGATACCTGTGGCTGGAGGATCCCCCCCCCTGCTGCCCTTAGGGCCAATCCCAAGCTCTACTCGCATTCAGCATGACTCCATCTCTCGAACAGATTCCTCCCTCAGCAAATGCTCAAGCAAACCCAGGCACTTGACGCCGATCTGAACAAATTCACTGTTGACCGGACTTACCGGAAAAAAATTATGACTAGTAGGACTAATCAGCAATGACTGATGTGTACCTTGCATCTGTTCCTGTCTGATTGAGCTGGTGCTCTTATCTCGATGTTAAGTCAGCTCAATCAAACTTAACTCTTGTAAGGAGTTCTCTCCTTTGTATCAAAATATGTTTTCATTTGTAAAATTACTTTTTTTTGTAAATAATTGTTCGATTTTCCCAGAGGCTGTAAAAATGTAAACCCCTGGCTTTTTGGCTGTGAAGGGCATTAAAGATTATCTCTCTCTCTCTCTCTTCTTTTGCTGGTTCTTTTATTATAACTGGATAGGTTTCATCAGCTCCATGTGTTTTTTACTTACAAAACTTCTCTTCCATCCTCCTTCAATTATCATAAAATTATTTAATTCTGAATTAGAATTAGGTATATTTTAGTGTCCCATTCCTAAAAACTTCTTCATTACTATTATTATGCCATATGATGCAAGAAAGCCTGAGGCTTATGCTGCACCAGCCAAAAAAAATTTAACTACCCCAAGAGAGATAAAAGGGAATCACCAAGGAAAAGAAGAATGATGATATCCAGCTCAGGACCCTGGGTGGATATCATCATTCTTCTTTTCTTTGGTGATTCCCTTTTATCTGTCTGTGTAAATGCAGGTACAAAATGTTTATTCAACTTGTCAGCAACCTGTATACAATCATCAACAGCTATGCTTCAACCCTTTCCTTTCTTTCATAGGCAAAGAATTCTCCTAATCTGCTTTAACATGCCTAATCCCCTTAAATTCATATATACAAAGGGCACAAATTTATGAACTACTGAATCTTAAGTTCATAAATTAGCAACAGTAACTAGATAATAGTTCATATAAATTCTACATCTGCTGAGATGTTTCGAAGTGAATGCAATTTAGGTAACATATTTTGATGAGATTATAATTTATATGAAGAAAGAGAAGGGCAACAAGATTAGTGAATGGAACAAAGGGGTGCTCTTACGAAGAAAGGCTTAAGTTTTGCAAATTACAGTGTCTGGAGACTAGGCACCAGCGAGGTGATCTGATAGAGGTGTATAAAGCCTTGAATGGTTTAAGCATGCTCAATGCTGATGGGATTCTTCCTCTAGCTCAGAAAAATCACCTGAGAGGGCATAAATTCAAATTGAGGAAAGACAGATGTAGGATAGACGTACAGAAATTTGCCTTTAGCCAGCGGGTGGTTGGTTGGTGGAACAGACTGCCATCCCTTGTGGTGGAGGTTGATAGCCTAAATAAGTTTAAGGCTCAGCTGGACAGGTATTTTGAACGAACAGAGGGGTGAAGTGGAAGTGGGTTTTTTTTTTTTTTTTTTTGGCTGATGCTGCATAAGCTTGCTTTCTTGCATCAAATGCCTCTACTAATGCTAATGCTAATATTGAGTTTTGTATTCACTGTGAATAAAACTGTCTGATGTGTATGGATATTACAGCCACTGCAATATTAATAGTTAATTTCTCTCCTGGCAATATGAACTTCTTGAAATTTTTAAATTTCATTATTATTTGTTCATTTTTAAATTATGACTGTTTTTGTGAGAGGCACCCACAGGGCCATTAAAATTAACGAAACAGTGTTTAACACAGACAAAAAAATTAGATAAACCTTTGGCAATAATAAAATTTCATTACTGAAATTGATGGTTTACAATAAAGATAAAAAATATTCTCATTGTTATTAATAGTATTTTTTTTATCATTTACAGCTACAATTTTTAGATGTGAATGAAGACAAGTCACACTGCAGCAATGCATACAAAAGCAATAGACGCATCTTTAAGTGAAAGTAATATAAATGGCAAGAACTTTTTTCAAACAGCTCTGATCCAAAAGAATTTTTAAAATTAATACATAAGCACAATTTCCTATGACCACTATTTTAGTTTAACTAAATAATAAATACTGCAACTGCAATGTTTTTAACTCTGTTACAATTTCAATTTTGAAAATCTATTTAAAAATTAAAATTCATTAAGAGCTCTTTAAGATATACAGTACTTTAAGAAAGACTTAGTGATCTTGCAATATCAGCACACAGATATTTTGGAAGGTACCGTTATGGATTATTTAGATTAAAGAATTTGTAATAACTAAAGCACAAAAAATTAATATGTTAAATGGTACTTACAAGCAATTGGTATATATATTTTTTACTATTTTCATATAAAATTACATGATTGTTGTATGTTGTATTTTTTTCTATGTAAAAAATATTGAAATTGTAAAAAAATGTATACTGTATTTTGTTTTTAATTTCCATTTATAAATTTACATACAGGCACAAATCATATGAATGGGTCTGGGCACTCACTGCAACTGAAAATTCATAATATACATGACTAGCAAAACACTTCATGACTAAAAATATCAAATATGGTTTGATATGGCATGAGCCAATCACGAGGACTTTGGGGAAGTTGTGTTAATAATCATATTCCACGGTTTACCTGTTTACACGGATAGTGAGCTACAATTTCATGAGTCACAATCATGGTTCTGCCACGTGTAAACTTGGTTTTAGTAACTTGATTGCAGGACTAGTTTATACTTACTGTATACTGTCCCCTGATAATTTATAATCATCCCATGCATTTTTCTTCCCTGCCACTAGTCTCATCAGTTCATCTGACATCCATTAAGTCTAAACCTTGAATAATATTTCTTAGTTGACAGAACACTTCCCATTTGGCATTTGCTAACATCAGTTTGTCCTACTGAAAAGAATTTAAAAACTGTGTAAGACAATATTGTAATCACCTTTGGGAAAGCAAAATTGCTTCCCTTTACCTTTGTCAATAGTTATACCTTTATATAAATCCCACATCAATATACTATGTTTATTGCCACCTAGTAGTTCCATTACTTAAATTAGTCAGGTAAGGAACCAGTGATGCACACCTACTTCCAGCAGTAAGAGGGATTGCCTATGGGGGTGAAGACACAAAACCTGGAGATTTCATGAGACAGTATATTAAAATTGTTCAGTTTTCCTTTTGTTTTTGAACATTGTCTGTATTAAAGTTGTTTCATTTTTAAGTAAAAAGAAAAGTGATAAATGACAAAAATACAATTTCCAGTTCAACCAGAAAAAAAAAAAAAATTTTTTTTCCCATTAATAATACTGTATTCACAAATGGTGAATATTATTAATGAAAAAACAAGAAGAAATAAAAAGTGTTATAAGCTTCTGAAGGTCAGAATATGAAAAATTAGCATTGTGACCACTTAGATTCTGTAACTCAGTAATCTGGGGCGGGAGTGCAGTAGCACATGCTCTTTGAGGGTTCAAGCCCCTGACCATTAAATACGGTCAATCTGCCAACCTGCACTGGACCACTCCCTCAACATAAACTGTTGAGGAGGCTTCCATCCTGCAGTAGGTTGATAATGGCTGCAATAAAAAAAATTGAAAAATTAAAGAACAAAAAAAAAAAAAAAAGAAAGAAAAATACTGCCATTATGACCATATTTTAACACGAATGAGCGAGTATCCATCAGTGCCTTCATTTAAAAGCATTTTAAGATGTGGTAGATTTTCAGAAGCCAAATTGCTTCTCCCTACTTTTATCAATAGTTATATCCTGTTTCAGATATCTATGCTATAACTGACAGGTTAACGATTAGGGAAAAAATAATAATAAAATAAATGTCCTTGCCTGTCAAGGTGCCCCCATCCCATTTTTAAAAATGGCTATATGCAATGAGTGGTGTCATGGGGTGGAGAAAGGTGTCGAATACTTGCTATTATTCAACTAAAGTTTCATCTTGTGCACACTGCAGCTAGGATGTGTGTCCTCTCATAGAAATATCAGAAAGATGTCTCTTTCAAAACACTTTCATTATTTTACATTGGTTAAATGTATTACTTTAAACTTAAATTCACATTATTAGATTACTTATGATATTTGTTATTCTAATTACACCAAAGCTTTTTATTTTGTTTTAGATTCATCATTCTGTAAAAAGTAATGAAGGCAATCCTGAAAATTTTTTATGTAAAATATACATTTTTTAGATTACTTTCTAATAAAAAAAATTGATTTGTCAAATGTTAGGAAAAAAATTATGTACTACAAGAACTTGCAATAATTATTTGCTTCTAGATTTCTAATTTCCAATTTAGGACCTGATCATTGCCATATTTTAAATTATGGTACAAGATGCAAGTATTATATAGTTTTGTAAATTACATACATTATGAAAAAGTGCATAATAATATGCTGATGTGAGAAGTGAATGACTGAATCACTACATTTAGAAAGCTAAACAATGATATAAGTTTAATAAACGTAAGTTAATTACACACAGTGAAAATATTTATCTTATTTCTTGTTTATACTCCAGCAGGACCACCATGTCAGTGGAGTTTACAATAAATCAATCAATACAAATGTTAATTGAAAATAGTGGTCAGAAGCACCTGACCACTATTTTCTCATTACTCTCGGAATACCTCAGAAAAATGGCAACCCTAGTGGGGCAATATATATTCTAAACATTATATATAAAAACAGCTACTAACATAACTTTTTTTGTATTATCATAAATGATATAATTAATGAGGAAATGAAAAAGTGAAGCATTTTAAAAACATGGTGAATTTTAGGAACAGTTAGATACCAAACACTGCGGTGAAAATAGTCTGTAAAAGTAAAGTGGTAAATGGAGACTAATGCTTTGTATTTTTATTAAAGTCCTCTAGAAATACCTTATATGGTGCTTTCTATTAATTAATGCCTTCCACATGTACAGGGTGGTTCATAAATAAGGAAACTAAATAACAACACTACTTTAAATGTACATTTTTATTAATTCTAGCAAAATAACACAAACAGAAAAAAAAGACAGAGATAAGCAATGTTGTAAATGGAGACTGCATAAAACCATCAACACATATAAGTAATGTTCATTAAGTTAGAAAGCTATAAATCACAAAACACAAGGTGTGTCCATAAGTAAGGAAACTACTTTGAATAACTACTGAAATAAATATGTATAAGTTATTTGAAAAAAGGTCTATTATCTATTTTTTTTAATATTTCAGAATAACTTGAACATAGGAGAAGTATCATGAGTCTTACAATGAAGGAGAGGTTTGTACAGTAGCATGCAAAATATGGAAATTCTGTGAAGTTAACAAAAACCACCCATAAAGCCAATTGCAAAGTCTGATGAAGTGGGAACAGTGCACAATCTACCAAAACCTGGTAGATCTTGTATCTCAAAAAAGACATCTGCCAATTTGGAACTTGTATGAGAGAACATTGAAAGAAGTCTGAAAAAACCTCAAAGAAAGCAAAGTTTGGAAACTTAAAAATCTGAAACAAGCTTAAATGAATCATAAAGGAATTTAAAGACCATTTTTCTTTGCAGGAACTGTAACAGGAGAAAGCTACCTGAGGCTGCTAAAAGATAAAAATCATTCCATCAACGAAGTTCAAAATCATTGCTTAAAAAAGCAATGTTTTTTTATGCAGTGATTTTTAAGCTCACCTTGCAAAAAAAACTAGTCTACAAATCCTTAGAGGAAAAGCTCCCACCAGGTTGATGGATTGGATGGCAGGATCTACTGTGCTCCTCAGATCCAGTGATTAATCCTTGTGGGGATTCTTAGAAGTATTTAGTAATAAGCATTTTAGAACAGTTCTAAGTAACTGTGTCTAGCTGTATTGATCTGTGCCCAAAAGACTAGTTTTTTAAGGACCAAAATGATGGCTGTATTGAACAAGTGTTGTAATTTTTTGTTTTAGTTTATGTATGCCCTTTCTATTAGCATTAGTAGAGGCATTGGATGCAAGAAAGCAAGCTTATGCAGCATCAGGCAAAAAAAAACCACTTCCACTTCACCCCTCTGTTCGTTCGAAATACCTGTCTAGCTGAGCCTTAAACTTATTTCGGCTATCAATTTCCACGACAAGGGATGGAAGTCTGTTCCACCAACCAACCACCCGCTGGCTAAAGGCAAATTTCCACACATCTGTCTTTCCTCAATCTGAATTTATGCCCTCTCAGGTGATTATTCTGAGCAAGAGGAAGAATCCCATCAGCATTGAGCATGCTCAAACCATTCAATAGCCTATATACACCTCTATCAGATCACCTCGCTGGTGCCTAGTCTCCAGACTGTAATTTGCAAAACTTAAGCCTTTCTTCGTAAGAGCACCCCTTGTGCTAACATTAATTCAAATATATATTTAAAATAGTGTTGTTATTTACAGTCAAACATGTTTCTATACTTATGGATCAACCTGTATATGTGGAATGCATTAAATGAATTAAGCAACAAATAAGGCATTTCTAGAGGCCTAGAAAGCTAAGCATTAAATTTAGGTGAACTCAACAGACATTTCATTACAAAAAAAAAATTAAATAATTACAATAATCACACTTAAGATTCTCTACAAAAAAAGTAACTGTTTGCAAATCATTTTCAAGCACTATCTTAGAGGTAAATTTTACCCATGCACTAAACAAATGCATTTACTCAGAAGTCAGTATTAGTAGGGGGCAGGTGGGTGGGAGACACTACCCACTTCATTTGTCCATTTTTTCTAATAATTTGTCTAATTCTTCTTTAAATTTATTCAAAATATCCAATTCTGTCCTGCAACCATCCTTTTCCAATTTAAATGTATTACCCTTGTGTGTGTGTGCCATCCCAGAAAGAGTAATGATATCTTTAGTATTTAGTTCTAAGGGCAACCTAAGAATACTCCTCAGTATGCCCTGGATGGAAATATTCTTGAAAGGTACTAGAGAGTAGAGAAAAATAAAGCTGCATTTACATTTTTCAAAGTTGTACTGCTTTAGATTCATTGGATAACTTTTACCCTAAGATGTGTGCACCTGAGTTAAAAAGCCTGTTGCTTATTAAAACAGGTTTCGATAATCAGTTTGGCATTACATGCACAAACTGCAATTATAACATTGCACAGTTGTGCCCATGGGGAGGGGGAATAAACCAAACAACAATTGGTTGTATATTATATTATTACACTATCATGTACTGACAGTTGTAAAGCAACAATGGGTAACATTAGCTTTACAACTACCAAAAAAAAAAATATATATATATATATATATATATATAAATATATAATAATGAATGCGTACATTGAATTGAGTATAAGGATGCAATTGTAAATTGCTACTGAGGAAAACAAAAAAAAAAAAAAAAAAAATCAGTTAAGATGGAGAAGAATGCTATACGAAAGTAAAAAATATACACATATATAATAATTTTAGTAATCTTATTTTTGTTTACACGCCCATCAAACTTGGTTGTGATTGGTTGATTAATGTGATGGATTTTTTTTCTAATTTATTTTTTTGCTCAAATTCTGATGTATGGGTAAATATAAACACATGAATATAAATAAACAAGGTGGTGTGGTGATTAAAAACTACAGTGAAAAATATTACATAAGCTAAACATTCGGATGATGTAAATCCACTTCTATTTCTCACACATCATCAATACTACACGGAGCACAATCCGAATAGATGACAATTTTCACGGGTCGAATGCAGAATGCATTACTAAAATGTTTTCTGTTTTGTAAATGGCACATTACGGCATTTGTTTTCATGTAAAACCATTAATGCATGCAAACACGTGTAATTCTGCTACAACAAACGAACTCGAGAAGTGGCACTGCATTAACTATCGGAACGATGTCGAAGATTCATGTAGCACAACTAACGGAAGCCTATTTATCTTACTATATAGTCGAGTACTTTAGCAGTTTGAATGAATTTTATAGCCCACGATTGCTCTCTCATTGTTTTTCTTATCAAAAAAGACAACATACATTGTTTCAGACTGCAAAATTCACGTATAAAAAATAAATAAATATGCACAGATACACACGAACGGGTACTCTCCTCTCCGAGTACGATTCGTATGGTAAAGTCGTCTTTGTAGCCATGACATCAAACAAGACACCCGATGGCGGGAGGAGCGTTTATGCTATATAGAGCGATTAGTTTGAAAACTTTAAAGCGTTCTGTGAAAAATTACTAAATTAGATATTTAGACACAAGGCTGATCGAAATGAGAAAACTAGTTACCTTTGTAAGGATAGATCTTTTACTTACAAAGCTGCAGTTTACATAACTTAAAAGCAATATTTTAATGGTGCATTCCTCGCCGGTAGACGTCGTTTGTTAACAGAACTAGACAAAATGGCGTCTCCGGATCACGTGATCAAAGAAAAATTTTATGCTGTTGTTGCTATTGCAACGTAGCAGACGACGAATCAGTAATCAGGATTCTTTGCACGTGACTAGGCAACAATAAATAGCCAATCAAAACCCTTGGTACATTATTTTGCTATACTCTAAAAATTAACTAGTTACCATAGGGTTGAGATGCATGACGTCACACAACCAATTTCCCCCTAGTACTTTTCCCCCAGGAGGCATATTAATGATCTCAGTCCAAGATTTTGCAATGTTATCCTGATGGTTCCATTGCACATTACAATGCCCCTAAGCCATCAATGTATCCTCTGCAATGTTGAAAAAGTTAATAAAAAGAAAAAAAATATTCATTTTTTTAAGAAAAAAATTATAAATGCTTTTCATTTCTGGAATTATTCACTAAAGGGGAGAGGGAAAGAGAATATAAAATGTACTCCTTAAGCTGGCCATGTAACACATATCTAAATGAACATATGCATCACTAAATTTTAACCATCCATTGGAGACTAATACAATCCACATAAATGTGCTTGGTTATAAATTCTATACAGATTTTGGAGATGTACTTAAAGTTTTTTTTTTTTTTGGCACTGAACAAATTAGAATAAAAAGATTCTAAAGAATAAAAATAAAATCTAAATAAAAAAAAAGATTCCCAAAAGAATAAAATGAAAGAAAGTATCCACATTTAAATTAATTAGTCAGTTATGCAGAAGACAAACTAATTAATAAGACAGACATAATTATAAAAATTCAAGCCAGAAACAGAATTTAAGGAGAGGGTGCTTACTGTTTAATATATGTTATAAAAGGAATGTTAAGTATTTACAACGAAGGCATTAAAGTAGTCAAATATTAGAAGTAGAATAGGAAAAGCAGGTTTTTTCACCCACCCATGTTCATTTCACTGAAATGATAAATTTTATGTATAGCAATTTTGAGCTTTTTCATAACAGCAAGTCAATTTATTATATAAGAGAATATAACAAAAATTTACATATGGATATCATAAGCAAACACATTAATGAAAATGGATATTCCTGTTCCATACAATTTCTTGGTCTATGCTGAGGGCACTGTTCAATAAAGAAAAGTTCTCATGAATGTCAGTCCAAAATTGTCTTGCTAAAATTTTGTAGGTCAAATAATATGCACTCAGACAATATTTATTTTTATTAATTAATAAATTTCTTTAGTAATTCATTTATGAATTTATCTTACCCTACCCGTGGGATCAAAGAAGTCATTATGCCATTATATAATGCAACAGTTAAGCCACATCTGGAATACTACACATGAATTTGGAACACTCATTTCAGGAAGGACAAAGATCATTGGATAAAAGGACATTGAATTTTCTAAAAAAGGGTGGGGGGGCTCTGTAAACTGCACTGTCTCTGGAAAACAGAGATCTGTATGATAACCTAATTGAGGTTTCTAAAGGTAATTTGCATTCAACTACAGAGTGATTGTTGGAATAAACTTTCACTTGCTGGGGCTGTGTAGTTTGAATAAATTTAAAAAAGATCTGAACATATAGCACCCCCCAGGGGCTCACATCTGGTGAGTATGGGCTTGGCACACCCAGGGTCCTGAGCTAGATATCATCATTCTTCTCTTTCTTGGTGATTCCTTTCTACTTCTCTCTCAGGGTAACTCAATTTTTTTTTGATCTGTGCAGCATAAGCCTCAGGCTTCCTTGCACTATATGACTAATAATAATAATATAAGAAGTGAGTGGGCAAAATTTATTATGGATAATAAAAAATGTTTATACTGCTACTGAACTAAACTCGGAAACATATGGAACTACAAAAAATTAATTAATGCTGTTAATATAGAGTTATAGGTAAGGCAAAGTACTATTCTCTTTCTATGAAGCTAATGATCTCGATATCAAAACATAAATAAATAGAAATAAGATTAAGATATAAAAGCGAAATGACAAACAAAGCAACTTTCACCTCTGGAGATGTGAACATCAGCTCCTTGCCCAAAAAAGGCACACAACACAACTTTCAAAGAAGAAGCAATACTTCAAACGCACAAAAATATCACCACAAACAGCATTTTTCTGAGTTCACAAGTAGTAATTCCCTTCAAGAAATTGCTTACAGGTCCTCTGTTTCTATCTGTGGCATTTTTGTGTTATTATTTAAGTAATGCTTGTTCTTGGGTGAGAAACCGGCCTTTCTCTTTTCAGTTCTTAATCATAATCTTATGTTTATTTTTATTATTTATTTTTGTTTTTATATAGGGATGGGCAATATGCTGCATTTATTTTGCACATTATAAGTGTTTTCTAAATTCAATTCAGAAGTTAGTAAATTTTTTTTGTTTATGTTATAAAGAAAATTTAAAAACAATTTTTTTTTGTTTATGTTATTCATGTCAGTTCTTAAAACTATCAATTGCTTCGGATGTTTCCAAAAGGGAAAAATCCAGTGTATTTTGATCAGCAAGCTGGGAAACTATGTTATCGCTACCTTTCCTGTGACAAACTCATTGCAGAGACAAATGTTTATTTAGCAAAATGTTTGTTTGATAGCCGATAATTTCTGATATCCACCAAAATGATAATCATTTTCTAGGGAGGACTTATTAACCTGAATGTTCCTAAAACCAAATTTTCAGCATGGAAATTGAACATTCATTTTCTGAAAAAATGAATGGGCAATTTCCACACCCATTTTCAACAATACTCAGATTTCTATACAAGGCATTTTATTAAAAATAACTCTGCTATCCTTTCGTAAACATAATAAATATCACTTCACGTTGTAAAAAAATATCATTTCAAATTTTTTAAATTCTCTTTTGACATTTTTCATCTAGTGGGTTAAGAATCTCTAGATAAAGGAAAAAGGCTCCACCGAAAATAACAACTGCAAATTCCAAATAAGAAGTATTCGGGAAAGCACCCTGGACAAAAATTAGTTTTTATTCACCTATGTAATTTTTTAATTAATAATGTGTAACCCCCCCCCCCTCTTTCAGCGGGACCGCTTTATGAATTGTCATTGGAAGGGATTTGAATAGATCCCATAAAAGAGTACAATATTAAGCAATTTTGAAAACAAATGAGCCTATTTAGGTATTATGGATGCTGTTGTATTCAAGACAGTCCCAACATTTTGTAAAGGATTTAAATCTAGTGACTTGGCTGATCAATTTAAATGCCCTACCATTCCCTCATGTTCTGATGCCAGTTTAAAAGAGTAGAGTCCCAGTGAACTAGAGATCTGTCACCCTGAAATATGGGAGTATCAAAATCATGAGTTTTAATAAAATCTTCGACAACAGGCAGAACCCGATAATCGAGAACATCTGTATAGCTAGCCTGACTCATTCTAGTTGGTGTTTCAAGTAAGAAACACAGTTCATAATAGTTAAAACATCCTCAAAACATCAGCAACCCACCAATCAGATTACATGACGCCCTGAACAAGGTGTGGATGAAATACCCCACTGCTTCTCCTGTGAACTTGGTGCCCGGAATCATTAAAATACAGGCAAAATTTTGTTATTGCAACATGTCACAGTTTCCTAATCAGTGGTTCAGATTTTATGCCTTGTAGCAAATTTTAATATTGGTCTTTTTTAGAGAATCTTACTCCAGACAGCCACACCATGTAATTTGCTTTTGTAGTGCTTCTATTAGAATCCAGCTGATGAAGTCCTAATTAACTGTTTACAGCAGCTTGTCTTGTTTGAAATCATTTTTCATTTACTAGACACAAGAGAGCAACCAGATTAGTGAAGGGCACAAAAGCATACTCTTATCATGAGAGATTTCAATTCTGCAAATTGTGGAATTGAAATTTTGTGGTAATACTGCTAGGAAACTAGGTATCCACGAGGAGTGAAAGAGTTTTTAAGGCTTTAAATGGAAAAAGGATGGCTGAAGGACAGATGTGTGAAATTTGCTTTCACACATCTGTCCAGTCACACAGAGGGTGGCTGGTTGTTGGAACAAACAACCATCTGGTGTTTAGCATTAGTAGAGGCATATGATGCAAGAAAGCAAGCTTATACAGCATCAGCCAAAAAATTAAAAAAAACAAAAAAAAAAAAACCTCTTCCCATTTCACCCATCCATTCACTCCAAAGTGTGTATAGTTCTGCCTTTAATTTATTTAAGCTGTCAACTTCAACGACAGATGGAAGTTTGTTCTGGCAATCGACCAGCCCCTGGATAAAGGCAAACTTCCGCACATCTATTCTACAACCATCAGCATTGAATTTGCTCATATCATTCAAGGCCTTATACACCTCGATCAGATACCTCACAGGTGCCTAGTCTCCAGGCACTGCAATTTGCAGAACTTAGGCCTTTCTTTGTAAGACCACCCCTTCGTTCTCCTCACTAATCTTGTTGCGCTTCTTTGTACTCGCTCAAACAACTCTACATCTTTCATAAAATGAGGCCTCCAAACTTGGCCTGACCATTGCCTTATACAAGGGAATAATCACCTCCTTATCCCTGCTAGAAAAATTCCTGTATACCATTGACAAGGCACACCATGAGCTACTCTTGCAGACCATCTGCACTGCTCAGAAAAGACACACCATGAGCTATTCTTGCAGACCATCTGCACTGCTCAGAAAACTTCATATCTTGACTGCACAATTACCCCAGGTCCTTTTCATTCTCTACCACCTGAGTGTAGACCCACACAGTTGATACGTTACTCTGGGGTTACTGCTACCCACATGCTGTACTTTACTTGTCAATGTTAAACTTTAGTTGCCACCTCTCAGCCCATCTGCTCAACTTTTCTAGATCCTGTTGCAGTAGCATACTGTCATTAACAACCCTGCCAACTTTCATATCATCTGCAAACTTAGACATTAAGCCTGATATATCTTCATCAATATCATTAATAAATACAGAAAACAACAATGGACTCAACACTGAACCCTGGAGGGACTCCACTAATAACATTAGTCCATGAAGAGCAGTGTCCATTGATTACCACACACTGTCTTCTCCCACTCAATCATCCCTTTATCCATAACAGCAACTTGCCCTTAATGCCACACTGCTCCAATCTGTACAGCAGCCTTCCATGTGCAACAGTATCAAAAGAGTTCCTAAGATCCAAGCCATCTGGTATTTCTATTTTATTCACCTGTGTAATTTTTTAATTAATAATGTGTAATCCTCTTTAATAATAAGTTCAAGGAAGAATTAGATAAATTATCAGACAGGATGGATAGATGGGTTGGAAGATTTTTTTTTTTTTTTTTGACTGATGGTGCATAAACTACTAATGATCCTGTTCAGGTTGCTGACAAACTAAATAAATATTTTGCATCTACATTCACAGGTGAAGAAGATTTAGAGATGGGGTTTCCAGAAGCATATCAAATTATAACTGGGAGCAAAATGATTTTGTGATAACTGAGAGTAAAGTGGAAGAGAACATGCTGAAGCAAAAATTAAACAAGCCAGCTGGGGATGAAGGAATCTATCCAATTACAATTAAGAAAGACTGGAGTTATGCAAATGTCTTCTATTCATAAAGAAATTTGCATAAAGGGGACCAAAAGCTGAGGTGAGTAATTACAGACCTGTTTATTTGATTTGATTTTTAATGGCACATTGTCAGCTAGACTGTAATGCAATCTGAAATTAAAGACCAGTAATTACTCACTTCTATTCCATGAAAAATAATAGAGTCCATAGTTAAAGAAGTAATGCAGGATTGTCTTGATAGGAATGCAGTTACATGGCAATCACAGAATGTAGAATAGATGAGTGGAAATTTGCCTTTAAGCCAGCAGGTGGTTAATTGCTGGAACAAACTTCCATCTGTCGTTGTGGAAGTTGATAGGTTAAACAAATTTAAGGAGGAACTGGACAAACATTTAGAGGGGATTGTTTTGTAATTTTTTTTTTTTTGGCTGATGCCGCATAAGCTTATACACTTGCTTTCTTGCATCACATGCCACTACTACATGGATTTAATTAAAATTGAGGGCATTATATAAAATTACAAATAAGTAGGATCAGGAAAGACATTTTATCACACAAAATATTTAATTAGTTTATTGGAAGTAGTTTAGGTTTGTGTGGTATAACAAGGTCTTTCTGAAGAGATAGCTTGGTATCTCCTGTGGTACAGTTTGGTTTCCACAGCCGAGAAAGTTTATAAATTTATCCTAAACGAGAAATCCAGGCCTGAAGACAGATTTCAACACGAAAATCCAAACAAAGCTGATTTATTTAGTTGTTGAGGCTAGTTGGATCTATCGTAATAATTGTATTCTTGTTCCAATAGACTAATTAAATACTTTATATCTCTTCTAAACCTACAATATGGATTTGTTAAGGGGGAGATCTTGTCTGGCCAATCTAACTACCAGGATGCAGTCACAAAGGAAATGGATGCAAATGATAATTTTGACATTACAGATTTCACTTTTAAAGTTTTGCCACTTTTCAACCTGAAAAACTTGTGCAAATTGGAGTAATGTGGCATTCAGCCAGGTTACTTTTATGGATAAAGGATTGGTTGAGTGGCTATTTATGACCACTGCTCTAATGTTATTAGTGGAGTCTCTCATGGTTCACAGCTGGTCCCCCATGCTGTTTTCAGTATTTATTAATGAAGACACATCAAAAAGTTTAATTTCTATATTTTTTGATGATACGGCTAGCATGGTGGTGAATGACAGGAATCAGGGTAGTCAAGCATTCTGGTCTCCTTCCAAAGCTACCTACGGCAACTTTTGCCAATCTCTACTCCCACCTCTGTTAAAACCCGATGGGTCTATTGCCATCTCAGCTAAAGGCGACTGCTAACATCCTACCTTTCCTCTAACTCTTGTGTTGACAGTTTTAGTTGCTCTGGTGACATCAAAAGGATGTCAGCAGAATTTTGAACAGTCGAAGAAAGGACTAGGTCTAATGATATTTCTCCACTTGTTCTCAAAACCTGTGCTTCTGTGCTGTGTTGCCTTTACACCAGGCCTGAGCAAACTTTTTGGCTGAAGGGCCACATTAGGAATTCAAAAAGAAGGCGGGCCCAATGTAAAATACTATTTTTAGATATACTGTATATTATTTGTTATCATGAAGAAATATAACATAAAAAAAAATTATTCTCTAACAACCAAGAATTTAATGAGATGAATGGAACTGTTTTACATCTTTTAAAATTTTTTTTAATTTCGGGTGTTAATTTTGTAGTTGAGATTCTTAAAACTGCTTGTAAATGTTCATCGGTGATGCTTGATCGTAAAGAATTTTTATTTAGATTCATGATGGAAAATGTTTGTTCACATATGTAGGGTTGATCCAAAAATAACCAACATTTTTCGGGCAAAATATTTAAGTTCGTCAAATTTACAGATTTCCTTACGACAGTGCAATTCCCTTAAATCGGTATCACACTGCAAATTTATAATCTGAAGTTGTAGTTCACTCAAGTGCGCTATCAATTTATATTGAAAATGGGTCGCGCACTATTGCCAAACTTGTCTCAATTTTTCGGAAGTCGCCAAATCTTCGTGAAAAGTCGTCATTCAGCGCGTTGACAATTTCACAATATTTTTCAAATTTACTTTCTGGAATCTTCAGCAACTTCATGGTTGGAAAGTGGTCTACTTTGTTAATAAATAAATGTTGAAGGAACAACTGGAGTTTTAATTGAAATCCATTCAAACTTTTTACAATATCATGGGCGTATAAATTTTTCCCTTGTAACACGGTGTTGAAAGTATTTAAGTGTGTCACGATGTCCAGAGTAAACGCAAAATCACAAATCCAGTTATTATCAGTTAATTCGGGAAAGTCCATAATATTTTTCAGTTTTAAAAATAGAATGAAGTCTTCTTTAAGATCTCATACTCGTCGAAGAACTTTTCTTAAGCTAAGCCATCGAATTTGGCTATGATAAGGAATATCTGTGTACTCGGATTCAATATCTTGAAGAAAATTAACGAATTGTCTGTATTTCAGGCCCCTCGATCGTATTAAATTTACTAGTTTAATAATACAAGATGTGACATGTTCAACTTTTAACACACTTTTACATAATACTTGTTGATGTATAATACAATGAATTGTAATTAAATTATAATCAGGATAAATTTCACAAATAAATTTTATCCTGAATTTTCTTTAACGCTCCAACATTTTTACCTGTCAAACTTAGTGCTCCGTCAGTTGTTAGGCTTACCATTTTGTTCCATTGTAAATTATATATTGTTAAGCATTTTTCAACTTTTTTCAAATATATCAGCCCGTTGTTTGGTCTTTAACAGATTCCATTGAAAGAAGCTCTTCAATAATTTCAAAATTAGAGGTACATCCACGTATGAAAATTAATAACTGCGCAGTATTCTTTTGGTCGTTACTTTCATCGAGAGCTATCGAGTACCATGTTATGGATTCTAATACTGATAATAATTGCTCATTCAAATTTGTATCGATACATTCAATTCTTCTTACTACGGTTCGGCGAGATAAACTTATATTCTCAAATTTGTGTTTAATGTCAGGACATATAATTCCACAAGCTTCAGTCATACATTCTTTAATATGGTCTCCATCACAAAAAGGCTCGTTGCTTTTTGCAATTATATGAGAAATAACAAAACTTGCCTCTACAGTAGCTTCTTGTTCCTTAGTTACCCGCGTAAACACATTTTGTTGTCTAGATAAATTTTGAATCGCTCCATCAGCAGTTTTCTTTCTCGCTTCCGGAATTAAACTGGCACCATATTCGGAATGTTTAGTATTAGGTATTAGGTATGTTCGGGGTCTGATGGCACCTGGGATTTCTCCCAGGTAGTAGTGAAATGTCTTTTAATATTGTACTCTTTCAACACTGAGACACTCTCCCGGCAGATGAGACAAATAGTCTCGTTATTTATGTTAGCAAAAAAATATTTTGTGTTCCACTCTTTATTGAAGACACGATGCTCTTGTTGAATTTTTTTTTTTTTTTTAATTTATTTTTAAAAGGGCGTAAATATTATTTTTATCGCTACTGGCACCAAGATGATAACCGAAGATAATACAAAAAAACTAACTGTCAGAGAAAACAGATTGGGACTGGGGCCGGTCAGCAGTCCTATCCTATTACTCCGCCACCGCAGCAAAGCCATTGTCGTCATCACCGGTTGTCTGTTACCGTAGTTTCACGCGGTTAGTGTATAATCGCAAATTATACCGTTATAAAAGCGCCCGTTGGCTTGCTCCGGTTCGCGCACAATTTCAAATTCTATCTCAATTTGAACAATACAGAGATGAAAAAACAATTTACAAGTCGACAAATTCTCTAATGTATTACATAATCAAATTTATTTTTCAAAAAGGCGTCGCAAAAGGCATAAAATAAGTAAACTTTTTTCGAAAATACAATTAAAGCTCACGGGCTGCACAAAAATGTGCGGCGGACCGCGGGCCATAGTTTGCCCAGGCCTGCTTTACACTTTCTTATTCCACTAGTGTTTTCTCTTCTGCTTGGAAATTTGATCTTATCCAGCCAGTTCATAACAAGGATGACAAACCCGATCCATTCAATTATCATTCCATTGCACTTGTTTCTACTCTTTCTAAAGTAATGGAGAAATCCATCAACTGCTAACTCCTAAACTATGTAAAAACCTTACATCTGATTAATGATCACCAGTATGGATTCTGTTAGCGTTGATCCACTGGTGATTTACTGGCTTATGTTACCCATCTATAGATAAATTCAATGAAAAAGTTTGGTGAAACTCAAGCACTTGCTGTTGGCATTTCAAAGGCTTTTGATTATTCTGGCACAAAGGTCTTCTAAATAAGCTTCCATCTTATGGTTTGCCAATTGCTTTTTGTAAATGGGTATCCAGTTTTCTCTCTAACTGCTCAATGCAGGTGATGGTAGATGGCTCTGTCTTCTAACTTGTCCACTAACGTTGGAGTTTTCTAAGGTTCAGTTCTTTCTCCCACTCTTTTTCCTCTTGTATATTAATCATTTCTTCCACTGACTGGAAATCCTACCATAGCTCAGCTAATGATAGCACATTGCATTCCACCTTCCAGTTTGAGAAATCTTGCCCCACAAACAGCTTCAACTTCTTGAATATCCATTACCAAATGCTTAAATGCTGATCTCTAGTGGGGCAAAGATAACTTAGTTAATTTCTATCCTTCTGACAATTGTATTAGTTTAGCTAGAGCTTGAAGTACTGTAAGCTTTTCATTAAATTATTTAGCAATGCTTATCACTGCAGTACTCACCTATAAATCCGTAATTAAAAAATGGAAGAAGGTCATTAATATACAGATTTAGAGGTGAGTACTGCAGTGATAAGCATTGCTAAATAATTTAATAATAATTTCTATCCTTCTAAAACTCAGTTCTGTCTTATATCTCTCAAAAAGGATTCTTCCTCTTCTGCTTATCTTCGACAACATTCAGATTTCTAGACTAGATCATATATCTCTATTAGGGATTACCCTGACTTCTAATCTCTCTTGGCATAAGCACATCACAAATATTGCTTCCTCTGCATCTAAAAAACTGTATTTTCTTTTGTTCTTGTTACTTTTCTTCAAAACAGTTGTACAAATCGCAAATCCAACCTACCGTGGAATATTGTTCCCACATCTGGGGTGGTGCCTCCCAAAACCTCTCTCAGGCTTCTAGATTTCACTAAAAAAAAAAGGTGGTTAGGTTAATTACTGACTCATCTAATATAGTTAGGGAAGGACGTTAGGTGGTTGTTTTCCATGAAGATTAATTACTGTATTTAATAACCACTCATACCATGTGAAATTAATAATATAGTTTATTAAGCTTATAGCCCAAACCACTATATATTTAAGGTGATATTTCACTCATTTTACAGATACCCATCATCAAGACCATGCTGTTAAGGGTAGAAAAATAGAAAGGGATACAATTTGAATTATATTACAATAATTAGATCTTATGTATAGCTTAGTTTAATTTCAATAATTACAATAATTATTAATTGTGAATTTTAAGTATTTAAGTATTTAAGGTTAAATTTCTGTTTTGGTTACAACAGATATTAAAAATAAGAAGCACATTGCATTCTGCATGCCTTTTCTACAGATACTTCCATGGGCATTGTTATTCTGAATTGGCTTCTATAATTCCCTCTCTGCCTCTTCCAAACCAATTGAAACACATGCTATAACCATTCAGCTTCCTTTTACTGTTCAACTTCAAACTCACAGAACCAAATTTGCTTCTTCCTCATTTATCCTTTACAATTATAATTTACAAAAATTCAGGTGTAATGTCAACAAGTATCTTTTTTTCTTCTTCTCAACCTTCAACCCACACACGGTTCTAAGAAAAATCTAGATAAATTAGAGAGATCTGTTAGAATGGCTGCAGAAGAAGAGCAACAAGGTGGGTCAGGGGCAGGCCCAAAATATTTTTACCAACATAAATTCCAGTTCTGTAAATTGCAGCATCTGGAAACTACAAACCTGTGAGGAGAATAAACTATATGATGATGCACCTTTACTCTTTCTCAGATGATATAACCTGAAATTGGTAAAGGATGGTTGCAAGACAGATGTGCAAAAATTTGCTTTCAACTAGGGAGTAACTGATTGGTGGAACCAACTTTTATCTGGTTTTGTAGTAGTAGTGGATAGTTTGAACAAATTCAATGAAGGCTTAGACAAAAGATATCATTAAGGGTTTTTTTTTTTTTTTTTGGCTAATGCTCTGTAAGCATATCTTGCATTACATGCCACTGATAATACTAACAAATAGACAGATGTTATCACTCAAAAACACATATACACATGCATGCTAGTGTTTTAATTCTGGTTTTGATTTCTGAAAATAATTTTACTCTAGTGCTGGGCAATAAAGTCAAAATAAGAACAGATTACTGATTGTTATTTATAAGTATTAATGTAGAAAGTTGTCATTTTTTTAGAAAAACATCATGAAGAAATTTACTGTAGACAGCCACTGTTCAATATTCATTGTACATGAACTATGCACATGTGACAAACTCATTTGTAAAAGCATTTAAAGGTCTGCTTAGTCAGGGCTGCAGTTAATCTATGTTAATATATCACAGCTGGAGGGTTCCCCATAAGTTATTCCAAGATTTTCAACCCAGACAAGCAAATCTGCCTGGAAACACAGACTTGTACAGACATAACATACACAGCATAATATGCCTTAGACATTCAACAACAAAAACAAGGCAGCTTCTGGCTTCATGTAATTCAGCTGTTTATTTTTTATTTTCTAAACTTATACTGCACAAAGATCTAAACCTCTCAAAAACTTCCTAATTCAATTCATTTAATTTCACAAATATCCTCAGTCCCTGGGGATTAAATTTCAGAGCCCCTGGGATTAAAATTTGGCATCTGCTAAATTCCAAACAAAAAATTAATGTCTCATGATTCATAGTATATCAAAATGAAAATGGGAAAATACTGTATAACTAGTTAGAGAATATTAGTGGGCAAACATGGGATCATTTACAAATTTCAAAAAATAATAAAAATTTTAAAAGGTAGCATTTGTCAGATGCCATACCAACAACAGAAGGTTCTCACAATGAAACTAACAGAACTGATGCTGCAAAATATTTACTGCTTCACCTATTTCATTATCTTTAATGAGACTAAGAAGTGCTGGAAACTTTATTATTATTATTATTATTATTAGCCATATGGTGCAAGGAAGCCTGAGGCTATGCTGCACCAGCCAAAGGGAAAAAAAAAAAAAAAAAAAAATTCTGAATTACCCCAGAGAGAGAGAGACAGAAGTAGAAGGGAATCACAAAGAAAGAGAAGAATGATGATATCCAACTTGGGACCCTGGGTGTGCCAAACCCATACTCACCAGATACCCCTGGGGAAAAACTTGTCAACAAAAAATTTCAAATTTGAAAATGATGAATTGCCAACTGATAAAATTTGTGCTACCTTGCCATTTATATGAACATCATTTTTAAATGGGAACTTATGCACCACATTCTTACATGCAGCAATAAATACTTCCTCACTGAACAAAAGAACAGAATCTTTTCAAAAGAATCACCCTTCAGGTTTAGTCTGACCCCAGGGGCTCACATCTGGTGAGTATGGGCTTGGCACACCCAGGGTCCTGAGCTGGATATCATCATTCTTCTCTTTCTTGGTGATTCCTTTCTACTTTTTCTCTCTCTCTCTCTCTCTCTCTCTCTCTCTCTCTCTCTCTCTCTCTCACAAGGTAACTCGGGAATTTTTTTTGGCTGGTGCAGCATAAGCCTCTGGCTTCCTTGCACCATATGGCTAATAATAATAATAATAATAATAGTAATGGCTGCATGGTGCAAGAAAGCCTATGGCTTATGCTGCACCAGCCAAAAAAAAAAAAACCCAAATAAAACAATGATAAAAAAAAATAATAATAATAATTAATAAAAGAAAAGGAAATTAAATCTATCATCCTATGCGCTTCCCTCACCCGAAGGTACTATCCAAATGATCTTTGAATTTCCCCAAACTGTCAGCCTCTGCTACCCATGTAGGCAACTTATTCCAGTAATTTATAACTCGCTGGCTAAAATAAAACTTTATGTCCCCTAGTTCTAGCATCATTTATAATCTTGAAAATTTTGTCCTCATTCATTTTACGGATGCCTCTCAGGGCCTTAAACACCTCAATCAAATCTCCTCTAAGGTGTCTAGTTTCCAAACTTTCCCACATATTCGAAGTCTTTCTTCATAAGGACGCCCTTTTGCCGATCTCACCAGGCGAGTTACCCGTCTTTGCACCCTTTCAAGAAGCTCGATGTCTTTCTTTAGGTGCGGTCTCCATACTTGAACATAGTATTCCAAGTGTGGCCTTATATAATGGGATTATCACGTCCCTATCTCTACTTGCAAAAGTTCGATAGATCATCGATAGGACACCATGGGCCTTCCTTGCAACCTGTTTACAATGCCCAGAGAATTTCATGTCTGACCATAAAGTAACACCCAAGTCCCTTTCCTGCAGTACTGGGTTTAGTTGAACTCCAAGTGAATAAGTTATTTTGGGATTACTGTTTCCCAGGTGTAATACCTTACACTTTGTTGGATTAAAGCATAGCTGCCATTTTTCTGACCATTCCTGAAGTCTATCTAGGTCTCTCTGAAGAAGCTGTGATCATTAACTACTCTACTATTAACTATTCTACCAATTTTAACATCATCTGCAAATTTAGACATCACGCCCTCTATCCCTTCATCGATGTCGTTTATGAAAATTAAAAACAACAGTGGTCCTAATACTGATCCTTGGGGAACCCCACTTCTTACATCGAATCAATCTGAGGAATAGCCATTTATCACAACCCTCTGCCTCCTGCCCTGAAGCCATCCTGCTATCCATCTAAGGATTTTCCCAGTGATTCCAACCTATTCCAGCTTATAAAGCAACCGCTCATGTGGGACTGAGTCAAAAGCTTTGCTGAAATCTAAATAAACAATGTCGAATCCCTAAATCCAGCTCGTGAGTGACCCTTTCAAAATAGTGAACCAGATTTGTTAAACATGATTTTCCCTTTATAAAACCATGCTGAGTATCCTTGAGAATTTCAATTCTATCCAAATGATCCTGAATTCCACCCTTGATCATTGGCTCCATGATTTTACCTACCACTGAAGTCAGACTGACAGGTCGATAATTTCCCACTTCACTCTTAGAGCCACCCTTATGTATGGGAGATACATTGGCACTTTTCCAATCCAACTGAATCTCCCCAGAGTCTAATGATGCTTGCACAATTAGCCCCAACGGTTCAATGCACTCACTTGCCTTGTTAAATTTGTGCACAACATTCTTCAACATATCTAGTAGTAATGACCTCACTCAGTACATACATGTGATTTATGTTGGATTGAAGAGCTATGTTCAGATTTTCGAACGTTCACATGAGAGAAAGAAGCAAAGAAAAGAAACAAGCAAACTGCTTTATTCAAGCCAAAAGAAAGGAATGTAAACAGACTTTCTTCATAGGTAAGATACTATGCTGACCTTTTTAGAACTGCTTTTACCAGGCATTTGCAATTCACAGTTCTTTTTCTTAAGTTCAGGTCATCGATTTGCCTTCTTTCGAATCAGGAACTGGATTTCAATGTAAGTCAGGGATACCTACTGATTGTTTATTGTACTTTTCAATTTGATAACTTTGAAAAGTGCTCATAAAGCTTTTCTCATCACTTGTAACCTTTTCTTAACTTTCCACCTTGCACCCTCAATTTTAACAGTCACTTGGGTGTTGTCTGTTTAATATCACAATTTTGTTTTAATTATAAAAAATTAATTTTCAGTTTTTTACTGAATTGAAAACAGTGATCTCTTAATTATGATTTGCTAAACCAAATTAAAAAAATATCGAACAAAACTAAACAAGAGAAATCAATAATAAAAATAAAGTTTTCGTAATTTTTTTTAGAATTTAAGGTCATTGATCTTCATACCAACCTAAAGTTGGGTCAGGTGAGTCAAAGCCTTCCATCATTCTCTCCCACTCAATTCCCTTTGTGTCCACATCTTCTCTAATCTTATCTCTCTCTCCCCACCTCTTCCTGGGTCTTCCTCTCGGCCTCGTCTTCGTCCATTTTCATCTCAAACATTCTTCTTGGTAATCTGTCCAAGTTCATTCTCTTAATGTGTCCAAACCAATGTCACTGATTCTCAAACTGAAACCCAAGATACTTGTCTGACATCTAGCAGATGCAACGTGAATGTCTGTATTTTTGTCAGCTGTTCATGTTTAGCTGACAAAATTGAAGCTCTATGGCAAGATTCGATACTTGTTGATGCCACACTGGAATGCAAATTGCCTAGAAGATGCTTTTGTTCACCTGATGTCTGTGAAATGTCAAACAAAAATTTAATGTCTTGTAATTCATGGTATACTGATATGAAAACAGAAAATACCATATAACTAGTTAGAGAACACTGGTGGGGAAAGATACATGGGAGGATTTGATTTTATTTCCAGATTTAAATAAAAAATAACAGAAAAATTTTAAATAAAAAGTTGCATTTGTCAGATGCCATGCTAGCAGCAAAACATTAAGCAGACTTGTAAAAGGTTGCCACTGTTCTACCAAGTCTAGTTACATATTTAACCAAAGACAGCACATTAAATAGACTTGTAAAAGATTGCCACTGTTCTACCAAGTCTAGTTACATATTTAACCAAAGACAGCCAATGTGCACACACATGCTTCAAAATCTTTTTTACTTCAGTGGCATGCATCAATTGAAATTGGTTAAATCTATCTTTCCTTTTAGCATTTCTTACTATAGTACTACATATGGGGAAGCAGTAACCTCAGAGTAACGTATCAACTCTGTGGTACCACACTGACAGTGGTAGAGAATGAAAAGGACCTGGGGGTAAGTGCAAGCAGATATGAAGTTTTCTGAGCAGTGCAGACGGTGGTGTCTTGTCAATGATATACAGGAATTTTTCTGGCAGAGATAAGGAGGTGATTATTCCCTTTTATAAGGCAATGGTCAGGCCACACCTTGAGCACTGTATGCAGGTCTGAAGGCCTCATTTTAAGAAGGATGTAGAGCTGTTGGAACGAGTCTTAAGAAGGGGCAACAAGATTAGTGAATGGAACAAAGGGTTGCACTTACGAAGAAAGGCTTAAGTTTTGCAAATTACAGTGTCTGGAGCCTAGGCACCTGTGAGATGATCTGATTGAGGTGTATAAAGCCTTGAATGGTTTGAGCATGCTCAATGTGGATGGGATACTTCCTCTTGCTCAGAATAATCACCTGAGAGGTCATAAATTCAAATTGAGGAAAGATGGTTGTAGGATAGATGTGCGGAAGTTTGCCTTTAGCCAGCAGGTGGTTGATTGCTGGAACAAACTTCCATCTGTTGTTGTTGTAGAAGTTGATAGCTTAAATAGATTCAAGGCAGAACTTGACAAACATTTGGAGTGAGTGGATGGGTAAAATAAGTTTTTTTTTTTTTTTTTTTTGGCTAATGCTATATAAGCTTGCTTTCTTGCATCATGTGCCTTTGCTAATGCTATATTTGGTATGTTTTTACTGGTATGTTATACTGTACGGCACAGTTTTATATGAAAGTATAATATATCCTGGTATAACAGTTTCTATGAATATTTGTATTTAAACTACTTTATTATCCTAAATTTGTAACCATATGAAAGTATTATTTACAGGAATGATAACAAGATTTCCTAACCAGCAGAATTTCATGCCTGACAGTGGGTGCAACCCTGTATAAATTATGCCATTTTATATTCTAAAGATACAAACCCATTGGCTTGTTTGATACAATCCTTTATTTTAATATTGAACTGAAAACAGCTATCAATAATGCATAACTTTATATCGAAAATATATATTTTAAAATAATTTTTTAAATGTAGAGCTATTAATATACTAATCCTTTATATATATATAAAGGCAGCCAGGTGGACAGGAGCAGTAGTGTGTAGCACACACTTCTTGATTAGACCGGCATTCGAGCCTATGACCACTGCATATCCCCAGCCCGGATAAAGGGAGAGGGTTGGCATCAGGAAGGGCATCCAGCCGCAAAAAAATTGCATGCAAAAACATTAAAAACGCTGAGAAAAGGTGGGGGAAATGAAATGTAATATTAAATCATGAGTTTAAACCAGAAGTTACAGTTGATCGATAAAAATAAATAAGTAAGGTATGTGCAATGCAACAATAAAGGTCGCATAGGTTTATATATGTATGTAGGATTTAATAAGTCTAATAAATTTTGATGTAGGTGCAAAGATGGAAGTGAAAAATACACAAGGTGCCAAAAATTAGAAGGGTGAGGATAGCAGGAATAAGATGTATTGTAGGTTTGTAAAAATAAATAATGAATATCCTATAAGTTATGATGAATTAAGAGAATTATAGGCTGAATTGCAAAGCCAATTAGAGGTGAGGGAACTGTAAAGTAAAACGGTTAAACAAATAAAATAAAATAAAAGGTGAGATAGCCATCATTAGAAATGGGTGGGCAAATTTAGTTATAAGTCGAAAAAAGGGAATAGCAAATATCTGATGTTAGCTAATGTAAATATTGATACAGACCAAGTATCAATATTTATTTTAGCTAACATCAGATATTTGCTATCCCCTTTTTTCAACTTATAACTAAATTTGTCCATTCATTTCTGATGATAGCTATCTCACCTTTTATTTTATATTAATTGTTTTACTTACAGTTCCCTCACCTCTAATTGGCTTTGCAATTCAGCCAATAATTCTCTTAATTCATCATAACATATAGGATATACACATTCTTTCTTTCTTTTTACAAATCTACAATATTTATTATTATTGCTATCCTCACCCTTCTAGTTTTTGGCACCCTGTGTATTTTTCACTTCCTTCTTTGCACCTACATCAAAAATTTATTAGATTTATTAAATCCTACATGCATAAATAAATTTAAATTTAAATAATAAACTAAATTTAATAAATAAACCATCGCAGATCCGATTAATGCCATCATATAAGATTAAACATTATATCTGTCTGTATATTATTTAAAACAGTCTAAGTATAATATCTGTAAAGGATATTAGTAATAGTAGTAGAGGCTAATGGTGTAATTATTATCAAAATTTTAGCAGGTTATAGTGTAAACCGAGAAAAACCAGTACGACGGCCCAAGAAACATAAAATCTTATGTACGCGCGCCAATGGCATTCTGGAAAAAATATATATATATGCAATACAATAACAAAGTAAGGTAAACCTTACATATCAAAATTATATTAAAAAATGAAATTATGTTAATTATAGGTAAATAGATACACATTGAAAGGGACTTTTTTGAGGGCTAACCCTCTCAAATGTATCAACCATAATTAGTGAGCTATCCGTTTCTGTTGTCATCTTCCAGCATAACCGTATCCAAATGATAGTTAGGTAGTATAAAATAGTAAATGCAAAAGAAGGTAAGGTAATATTTTTTTTTTTTTTTTTTTTATGAAAACCCCAAACACTAATTTTTGATAGCAAATCCAAATGATGGTAAAGTAGTATATGTTAGCTAGGATTAATATATCACAATTTAGTTGTTAGCTGGCTAGATGACTATTAGCCCGACGGATAGCTAATTTACAAAAATAATAATAGCTAGCGTTACAAAAGCGTAATACATAGCATTATGTAGAATTATATAGAAAGAAATCAATCCACTGTTAAACATATACGTATGTGGTATATTATATATCATATAGGTAGCAGTAGTAGGTTAAGCTAAAAGAAGGCGAACGGAAGCGGGGTAAAGTATAGATATAGTACCTCAATCCCCCTTGGGGATTGAGGTACTATATCTATACTTTATACTTAGAATTAATAAGTCTGTTAAAAAGTGCAAAGATGGATGCGTAAATTACACGAAATGCCAAAGTTAATAGGACAAGGATAGCAGAAATTGGAGATGTTCTGGCGAGAGAAAGAATATGAATATCCTATATGATATAATGAATTAAGCAAAATTATAGGCTGAATTGAATAGCCAATTTTTTTTTTTTTTTTTGGTAGTTGTTGGCGCATCGGCTTCTGTGGCCATAATTCACCTCCCAAGGTTTTTGCAGTACTTTGATCCAAGCCCAAGGCGGGATTCGAACCCACGACCTTTGGGTTGCCAGGCAGGCATTTTACCCACCCGGCTAGCCCGGTCGGCCTAATAGCCAATTAGAGAGAAGGGAACTATAAAGCAAAAAATAATTACATAAAAATGATTAAATTAATATAAGGAGTAATAGCCAGCATCAGATATGAGTGGGCAATTTTGGTTATAAGTCCAAGAAAGGGATAGAGCAGTTATAAATTGGTTTACTTTTGTTGCACAGTTAAAGTCATAACCTGCTAAGCAGGATGCTGATAGTTTACTTGATTATTATCTAATAATATTTTAGGGCAGAAATTCTCAAACTATGTAAAATTCAAACTATGGCAATAATTAGTGCATTTGCATCATTATTACATAGTTGAATTTTTTAGATAGACCAAAGTTTGTACTTTGTCATCATTATTGTAACATCTCATTCTAGAAAGGCTTTTGATACTGTTGCACATGGAAGACTGTTGCACAAATTGGAGCCATGTGGCATTAGAGGCAAATTGCTGGTATAGATAAGGGGATGGTTGAGTGGGAGAAGACAGAGAGTGGTAATCAGTGGACACTGCTGTTCGTGGACTAATGTTATTAGTGGAGTCCCTCAGGATTCAGTGTTGGGTCCATTGTTGTTTTCTGTATTTATAAATGATATTGATGATGGTATATCAGGCTTAATGTTCAAGTCTGCAGACGATACGAAGGTTGGCAGGGTTGTTAATGACACTAATGGCAGCATGCTACTGCAACAGAATCTAGAAAATTTGAGCAGATGGGCTGAAAGGTGGCAACTGAAGTTTAATAACATTGACAAATGTAAAGTATGCATATGGGAAGCAGTGTATATGGGTATCAATGTAGTACTAAACTGACGGTGGTAGAGAATGAATAGGACTTGAGGGTAATTGTGCAGTCAGATATGAAGTTTTCTGAGCAGCGCAGCAGTATGCAGGAGTAGCTCATAGGGTCTTGTCAATGACATACAGGAATTTTTCTAGCAGGGATAAGGTGATTATCCCCTTGTATAAGGCAATGGTTAGGCCACACCTTGAGTACTGTATACAGGTCAGGAGGCATTAGCATTAGTTGAGGTATATGATGCAAGAAAGCAAGCTTATACAGCAACAGCCAAAAAAAAAACCTTCCCATTTTGCCCATCCAGTCACTCCAAATGGTTGTATAGTTCAGCCTTAAATTTATTTAAGTTATCAACCTCCACAACAACCGATAGAAGTCTGTTCCAGCAGCCTAACCTGCCAGCTAAAGGCAAACTTCCGCACATCTATTCTACAACTGTCTTTCCTCAATTTGAATCTATGCCCCCATCTGCACTGCTCAGAGAAGTTCATATCTGACTGCACAACTACTCCCAGGTCTTTTTCATTCTCCACCTCCCTGAGTGTAGTACCACACAGTTGGTATCTTTCTCGTGGGTTACTGCTATCCATATGCAGTACTTTGCATTTGTCAGTGTTAAACTTCACTTGCCACTTCTCAGCCCATCTGCCTAACTTTTCTAGATCCTGTTGTAGTATCATACCATCTTTATTGGCAGGGTTGTTAATGCACTAAAGATGGTATTTTGTAGTACTATACCATCTTTAGTGTCATTAACAACCCTGCCAATCTTTGTATCATCTGCAAACTTGGACATTAAGTCTGATATACCTTCATCGATATCACTGATAAAAACACAAAATAACAATAAGCCCAGCACCGAACCCCGGGAGACTCCACTAATAACATTAGTCCATGAAGAGCAGTGTCCATTTATTACCACTCTCTGCCATCTCCCACTCAACCATCCCTTTATCAATTGCCGCAACTTGCCTTTAATACTATACCATTCCAATCTGTACAGCAGTGTTCCATGTGCAGCGGTATCAAAAGCTTTCCTGAAATCCAAGTAGATGATATCAAAATTATTCTTTGCATCCAATTCCTTTGTGACCACATCATAGTATCCAATGAAATTGGTCAGACAATACGTCCCTTAACAAACCCATAATGTGTCTGAACTATTACTGTATTCTTGTCTAGGTAATCCTGTAACACCTCTTTAACCAGTGACTTCCATTATTTTCCATGGAACAGAAGTTAAACTAACAGTCCTATAATTCTGTGTCACCCTTTGAACCCCCTTTGTAATTGGGGATACATTTGCACATCTTCAGTCCATGGGGATCTACCCTGAATCTAAGGATGCTCTCATAATTATGACTAAGGGTTTGCTAACTTCCCTTGCTGCCTCCTTCAATATAACTGGATAGATTCCATCCACCGCAGGTGCTTTTTTTATGTTTAACTTCAACAATTTCTCCTCCACTTTGCTCTCGGTTATTACAAAATCACTTAGCTCCCTGTTAGAGTTTGATAAACTGGCATTCTCCTCCTTGAAAGACTCCTCATGTGTGAATGTAAATGAAAAATACTTATTCAGTTTATCAGCTACTCGAGCCGGATGATCAATAGTTGAACCATCCATGTTAAGTGAACCAATCTGATTCATCCCCTTCCTTCTAGAGTTTACATATGTAAAGAACTCTTTGGTGTTTTTCTTTGCATCCTTTGCCAAGGATTTCTTGTAAACTGCCTTTGCCTGCCTAACTTTGTGACTTGATTACAGACTAGCTTATATCTGCCGTAGGCTTCTGTGTCGCCTGATAATTTATATGCATCCCATGCATTTTTCTTCTCCGCCACGACCCTCATTAATTCATCTGACATCTATTTAGGTCTGAACCTTAACAGTATTTCTTAATCAGCATGAAAAGCCTAGTAGCCTTCAAGATTAAGTCCCTAAAGGCTTCCCATTTAGAATTCACAGTTGGTAACATCATCAGTTAATCCCACTGTATAGAATTTAAAAACTGTCTGAAACCACAGTAGTCACCTTTACAAAAGCAAAAACCCTTTCCTTTACCCTCGATCGTAGTTACATCTTTAAGTAAATTTCACATCAGTACACTGTGATCACTGTCACCTAGTGATTCCTTTATCTGCAAATTCTTAATGCATGAATAATCACTGCTGATAATGAGATCAAGGATATTACTCCCTCTGGTTGCTGCTCAAACAGGTTGATGCAGAAAAAATCCTCGAATAAATCCACAAAAGTGTTGCTAGCGTGCGAGTGACAAATCCACAGGTTCCAGTCAATATCTGGAAGGTTAAATTCACCCATTACAAGACATTGATTTACTGGCCCACTCTATTTCTCTGCACACTGTTCATTGTACTCATCAGCGTCATTAGGTCTATAATACACTCCTAATCTCATTTTCCCTTTCCCAACGTTTATGCACACCAAACAGACTCAACATTGCACTGTCCTGTCAACTGGATGCACTTCCTTAGATTTTGTGTTTCTTAACTAACAGTATAACCTCTCCTCCCTTTCTACCCTGTTTATCCTTTCTGTACAGATTGTACTCCCCAAATTCCAATTCTGCATTGCTTATATCCTTGTGACACCATGTCTCTGATATTCCACAAGATATTCAACAATATCTGCCTTTGATGAGCACTTCAAATTCATCAAGTTTATTTACTATACTTCTAGCACTGGTGTACATGCAAGTATACATGCCCTGACACAGGCCGTGTATTTACCTGTTCCATGATGACTCCCAGTAGCTCTCGAAATTCCCAGCAACTTTCTCTCTAGGCTGCTGCTCATTATAATAGAAGCAGTGCAAGAATCACTTTTACCTCTGCCTGCGGCTACTGTTAATCTTTTAGTCTGTGAATCCCCCAAGCTAGCAGTTTTCTGACCCATCTAATACTGCCTCGATAGAATCAGCAAATAATCTTGCACCCTTTTTATTTAAGTTTACAGGTGGGAGATGACTTTCGTCAACCGGTGAAATACCACCACTTTGCTTATTGGAGGCTTGAAGTGGTGAAACCCATGTTTAGTCTCTAGAGCAAAGTTTCCGGCATCCCCCTCTCCCCATACTTCTCCTTCAACCCATGCACGGTACTAAGTACTATAGGTTTTGATACCTTTTGTGTTTGGGGTTTTCATAAAAAAAAAAAAAAAGTGTATCCCATCTGTGTAGAAGCAGTCTCTCCTGTTAGCAAGCACAGACCACGCTGAAAAAAAAATCTATCCCGTGAGCCTTGCATGATTGAACAAGCCTCTCATCGTCAAAATGACAAGGCCTCATTTTAAGAAGGATGTAGAGCTCCTGGAACGAGTACAGAGAATGGCAAGATTAGTGAATGGAACAAATGGTTGCTCTTAGGAAGAAAGGCTTAAGTTTTGCAAATTACAGTGTCTGAAGACTAGGCACCTGAGAGGTGATCTGATTGAGGTGTATAAGGCTTTGAATGGTTTGAGCATGCTCAGTGCTGATGGGATGCTTCTTCTTGCTCAGAATAATTGCGTGAAAGGGTATAAATTCAAATTGAGGAAAGACAGTTGTAGGACAGATGTGCAGAAGTTTGCCTTTAGCCAGTGGGTGGTTGATTGCTGGAACAAACTTCCATCTGTCATTGTAGAAGTTGGTAGCATAAATAGATTCAAGGCAGAACTAGACAAGTGGCTCAACATCTGGTGAGTATGGGCTTGGCACACCCAGGGTCCTGAGCTGGATATCATCATTATTCTCTTTCTTGGTGATTTCCTTCTACTTTTGACCTCTTGTTCTCTCTCTCTCTCTCTCTCTCTCTCTCTCAGGCACCTCCGTAGCCAGGTGGGAAGGAGCAGCAGTGCGTTGCACACGCTTCTTGATTAGACTGGGGTTTGAGCCCGTCATCACCAAATACGGAGGATGCGGAAAGGTCAAGGGAATGACCACCGCATATTCCCGGAGCAATATGGCCTCAGTTGCTAATACTCCTAAAAACCCAAATAACAACAACAATAACTCTCTCTCTCTCTGGGTAACTGAGAAATTTTTTTTTTTTGGCTGGTGTAGCATGAGCATCAGGCTTCCTTGAACTATGTGGCTAATAATAATAATAATAATAAAATAATAATAACATTTAGAGCGAGTGGATGGGTGAAACAAGAAAGTTTTTTTTTTTTTTTTTTTTTAAACTGATGCAGTATAAGCTGGCCTTCTTGCACCATATACCTTTACTAATGCTAATACAGTCGATTCCGGTTATTTGGGACACATCGGGACTAGTGCATTTTGGCCCGATTAAGTGCTGCCCCAATTATCCGAAGTTTCACGTAAATAGTTAAAAATACGATGGACCCCCGCTTTACAATTAGTTCACTGTACAATCAAATCATGTTACGATGGACTCACCATAGTACAGTACTGTTCACTATATGATGTGTAGTAAGCGCCAGCCATTGTGATCACGTTTGTGAATTGAATTTTAATTCTATTAAACAGTGATTCTAATTAGCAAAAATAGTAGGAATATTATCCACAGGCTATAAAAGTAAAGATATATTAAGCACAAATTTACCCTTTATTACCTTACCAATTAAAAAATTAAATGATTAATACGTATTGTAATATGTACATACTAACTAGTTGACATTTCTGTTCACTGACATTTGAGGCGGGGGTTAAAATTTAAAACATTAAAAAGATAAGCAATCAATAACAAAGAACATGGCACACACAAATTGCAAATATCACGATGTGCACAAGTGAGAATGGAGTACCAAGTTACAATGCTTTAAAAACAGGAATGAAGAGCAGATTCTGAAAATTAATTTTTTTATATGATTGAAGATTCCATGGAAGTGTAAACACATTTCACCATAATAACTCACAGAATTCCAGCTATTGGTATTATCGCAAATTCAATAAGGTTGAGTTTACTATCCATGTATGATAGATTGCACTAACAGAAAAGCCCAATAAACAGGTGACTGCTAATTGTTTTTATTGTTTTATGGTTGTGACTTCCAGAAATTCGACCGAACCACGTGGTGCGGTCGGAGACAATCTTAGGGTTATCTCCAGTGCTGCGTCTCCTGCCCCTATTAAACGGCATATTGTCCCAATTAAGCAAAGTAAACTCTGGCTATATTCTAGATTGGGTTCTGTTTTTTAAGTTTTACCCCGATTAACTGGTGGCCTAAATAACAAGAATCCACCATATTGTGAAATCATTCACAATGAGTTGCTCCCCTTATACTTCAAATAAGTAATGCATCCCCAGTAGAGATAACTACTGTTAATTATTGAAATAAGTAACAGTAGTTTTCATTTATGACTGTTACTACTGTTACTTATTAAAGTAAGTAACAGTAGCAGAAAACTATTGTTACTTATTAAAATAAATAACAATAGTTTTCTCTACTGGGGAAGCCTTACTTATTTGAAGTGCATAAAGAGTAACTCATGAAGGATTTCACAATATTAGATGTTACAATAATGATGTCAACGTATAAACTTTGGTTTGTCTAAAAAATCCAACTATTTAGTAATGATGCAAATGCATTAACTAATACCATGATTATTATCTGTAACAGCATGTAAAAGTACTAAGGATGTGATTATTTTTGATTACATCAAAAATAATCATATTTATAAATAATAATCATAATCAATAAACTCATAAGAGTAAGAGAGTGCAAGAATGTATGGAAATGGGCTAAGGTGAATGCTGAGAGTGATGTCTTGATTATTAATCTTGCCTTTTAGAGTCTTAAGGACATAAAGTAGGAAAGTCCAACCCAAGAGCTGTATGTAGCTCACAGAGATATAAACATGCCTATGTATTATGGTTCCTCAAGCTTAAAATTAGCATCACAAATCATAGTCTCCCACTGACGGTTGAAAATATCCATTTTTACTAATATTAATTTTTCTGTATTACTTTCTTATGATGTATTATGTATTTAAATCAGTATTTAACAATCTAATCATATTAAGAATGTTATTAGTGTAATAATTCTGGATTTTCGTATTTAGTTATGTAAAACAAATTCTAACTATAAATGTTGACAATAAATATGAAATTGTATTTCAAAAAATGTGTAATTAGTGGGAAGTAACTGTTCTTGCAGCCCATGAGACCCCACATGGCCTGCAACCTTCAACATATATTTTTTTGGTCCCTAGCTATAAAAAAAAAAAAAAAAAAAAAAAAAGCTGCCCCTGCTATATATATAGCCTTTGGGAGAAAAAATACAAAAAATTTGAGTGTGAGGAAAAATACAGAAAAATTATGGAATAACGTGACAGCTGCACCACAGAGCCAAAAATGCATATTCACTATCCCAACCAAATATTATGAGAAATTTTCAGTTATAAACGAAACATCAATTATTCAAAGAAATTAGTATTGTGGTGGCACACCTTTGGCCATAATGACACAGCTACATCACACTGAAAGACTTTCTACTAATTTCTGGTAAAAAGCTGATATTACAATGCTACCCCCCTCAGCTCCACTAATGAAGAGGGCTGTATTGGTCTTGTCCTAATTGAGTTGGCAGTCAGAGAGACCAGACCTACGACACCTCTGACAGGATTATATTCAAGAAGGCTGAAGATATTCCTAAGAGATTAGTAAACAAATTTTGTTTTTCCTTAATTAATTTGTTAAATATCTTGAAATTCCCTAATAAAATTTTAAATTTTATAAATTTAATTTTGGTCTATTCTTTTGAAGCCATTTCCTGTAATATTTTGTAAAATTAATTCTTATCTTTTCTAAAAATTAAATCGGTTCAGTTACATCCTTTTTGGTATCTTGTAAGCTTAAATTTTTAAATTCATAGTGGATAAAGTTACTGGTAATGCTCAATTACTGAAATATTTTAGTTCTAATTAAAAATTTAAATTCTGTAAATTTAATTTTGTAATATTTTCTAGTTTAATTCTTACCTTAATAATGGTTGTGACAAATCCACACTGAACATTTCATCTGATGATATCATGATTCAAAAGGAAATCAACGTAGGTGATTAATTATTGAGTAATTATTGGAAACATCTCTTCCAAACTTGGACAAACTTCAGGAATGTTCAGAAAAAGTAGCAACTGTTTTTATGTTGCAAAATGCAGTTTTTCATTTGAGAAATAACTTAAAACCAAATCTGTACAGTGGGATCAACTGATGATGTTACCAACAACAAATTCTAAGTGGGAAGCATTCAAGGAATTAATCGTGGAAGCTACTAAAAGTTTCATACCTATTAAGAAATACGTGTATCGTTCAAGGTTTAGGCCTAAATGGTTGTCAAATGAACTAATGAGACTCGTGGCAGAGAAGAAAAATGCATGGGATGCATATAAATTATCAGGCGACACAGAAGCCTATGGCAGATATAAGCTAGTCTGTAATCAAGTCACAAAGGAGGTTAGGCGGATTACGTGAAATCTTTGGCAAAGGATGCTAGGAAAAACAGCAAGGATTTCTTTACTTATATAAACTCTAAAAGGAAGGGGATGAATCTGATTGGTCCACTTGATATTGATGGTTCGACTGTTGAAGATCCTGCTCAGATAGCAAAAAACTGAATGAGTATTTTGCATCTACATTCACACATGAGGACTTACTAAGGTTTGAAAATGCCAGAAGGTTATCAAATTGTAGCAGGGTGCTTAATGATTTTGTAATAACTAAGAGCAAAGTGGAGGAGAAATTGTCGAAGTTAAACATAAGAAAGGCAGCTGGGGTGGATGGGATCTATCCAATTATATTAAAGGAGGTGGCAAAGGAAGTAAGACGACCAGGCTAGCCGGGTGGGTAAAGTACCTGCCTGGCAACCCGAAAGGTCGCAGGTTCGAATCATGCCTCGGGCTTGGATCAGAGTAGAGCAAAAACTTTGGGAGGTGCATTATGGCCACAGAAGCAGATGCGCCAA
This sequence comes from Mastigoproctus giganteus, assembly GCF_048544385.1. Taxonomy (NCBI): domain Eukaryota; kingdom Metazoa; phylum Arthropoda; class Arachnida; order Uropygi; family Thelyphonidae; genus Mastigoproctus; species Mastigoproctus giganteus. The sequence goes on from NC_143581.1 coordinate 9,041,988, forward strand.
CAACTAAGAAAAAAAAAGGGGGGGGGGAAGTAAGCAAACCCTTAGCCACAATTATGAGAGTATCCTTGGACTCAGGGGAGGTCCCCACTGACTGGAGATGTAAAAATGTATCCCCAATTCACAAAGGGGGATCAAAGGGTGACACGAGTAATTACAGACCAGTTAGTTTAGCTTCTGTTCCGGGTAAAATAATGGAATCACTGGTTAAAGATGCATTGCAGGATCATCTAGACAAGACTGCAGCAATAATTCAGACACAGCATGGGTTTGTTAAGGGAAAGTCTTGTCTGACAAATTTGATAGGATATTATGATGTGGTTACAAAGGAACTGGATGCAAAAAATAATTTTGATATCATATATTTGGATTTCAGGAAAGCTTTTGACACTGTTGCGCATGGAAGACTACTGTACAAATTGGAGAAGAATGGTATTAAGGGTAAGTTGCTACAATGGATAAAAGGATGGTTAAGTGGGAGAAGACAGAGGGTGGTAATCAATGGGTGCTGCTCTTCGTGGACTAATGTTATTAGTGGAGTCCCACAGGGTTCGGTGTTGGGTCCACTGTTGTTTTGTATATTTATCAATGATATATATTGATGAAGGTCTATGAGGCTTCGTGTCGAAGTTTGCAGATGATACAAAGATTGGCAGGGTTGTTAATGACAGTGTGCTAGTGCCATTACTGTCATTAACAAATCTAGAAAATTTGGGCAGATGGGCTGAGAAGTGGCAACTGAAGTTTAGCATTGCCAAATGCAAAGTATTGCATATGGGTAGAAGTAACCCCAGAGAAACGTATCAACTGTGTGGTACTACACTTAAGGTGATAGAAAATGAAAAAGACCTGGGAGTAATTGTGCAGTCAGATATGAAGTTTTCTGAGCAATGCAGACAGGCTGCCAGGGCAGATCATGGGGTTTTGTCCCTCTGTATAATGGTCAGGCCACACCTTGATTACTGTGTACAGGTCTGGAGGCCTCATTTTAGGAAGGATGTTAATTTGCTTGAGCATGTACAGAGAAGGGCAACACGATTGGTGAGAGGAATTAAGGGATCCTCTTACCAAGAGAGGCTTAAGTTCTGCAAATTGCAGCGGGTGGAGACTAGGCACCTGCAAGGTGATCTGATTGAGGTGTATAAGGCCTTGAATGGGTTGAGCACGCTGAATTCTGATGGGATTCTTCCACTTGTTCAGATTACGCACCTAAGGGGGCATAAATTAAAATTGGGGAAAGACATGTAGAATAGATGTGCGGAAATTGCATTTAGCTAGCAGGTGGTTAATTGCTGAAACAAACTTTCACTTGTCATTGTGGAAGTTGATAGGTTAAATAAATTTAAGGAGGAACTAGACAAACATTTAGAGGGAATTGTTTTGTTTTTTTTTTGGCTGATGCTGCATAAGCTCATACACGTGATTTTTTGCATCACATGCCACTACTACTACTACATACATTTGATGTGAATTAAAAAAATTAAATACAGTGCACAAAGAAAGGGACTGGAGCGTTATGATCCAGGAAGAAATGAAATGTTTCATGCATAGCAAAGAGGCAGCAAGCAGAGAGCCCATATGAATTGATGATTCATAGAACAAATTTTTGCAGTGAATGGGGTAATAATTCTAAATGATGCAAATGTGGGATTGCACTTAGAATGCTATGTGAAGGCCACAACTAAATTAGCTTCTTGAGGAGTAATTGCATCTGAGGAGATTGGCAAATTGCACCCATATGAGGAGACTGAATATATGGGCTAAAGAGTCTGGTAAGTAAGTATCTCAGAAGGAGATATGTTTGAAACTTATAAGGGTCTCAGAAAGGTTAATAAAATGAACAAGTAATTTCTATATGGTTAAATTATGCCTGAATCAAGCAAGAGTTATTAACCATTGAAATACAAGAACAGTGGCTTAGAGAAATTCAAATGCCTGCTGGATAGGTAACTATGGGAAGGGGAAGAATGCAAGTTTTTTTTTTTTTTTTTCTTAAATGATATATCAAAGCTCAACTTCTTGAACTGTATGTTCAATATTAATACTAATTAATAATTTGATTTTAAAAATATTAATTAAAATAATATTTGTTAAATTACAATATTAACTTCTTATTAAATCGTTATTTACTAAATAAGTAAATTAAATTTTAATTATTAAATAATAATTTAATTAAAAAATTAATGAAAAGAAAGCCGACCGGGCTAGCCGAGTGGGTAAAGTACCTGCCCGGCAACCCAAAGGTCGCGGGTTCGATTCCCGCCTCGGGCTTGGATCAAAGTACTGCAAAAACCTTGGGAGGTGCAATATGGCCACAGAAGCCGATGCGCCAACAACTACCAAATCAAAAAAAAAAAAAAAAAAAAAAAATGAAAAGAAAGAGATTTCTGATACTGTAGCTCTGATTAAGCAATCCTATATTACTGTAATTAAATGCTTTGTAATAATATAAATGTGTTATGCAATTTAAAAAATGACTTCCACCATGTTTTTGAAGAATGGCAGAAATGTTGGAGCAAGTACATTTCATCAAATAGGGATTATTTTGAAAGGGACCATCAAAATTTGGATGTTTAATAATAGTATATATTATAAAAAAAAAAAAAAAAATTATGCCCATTCTTTATTGAACAGCCCTTGTACTTATCATCAACAAAGTTTAAGGGAAGTTGTAGGATACTAAACAACACAAAAATATTTAGTCTGAAGTATTTAAAGCACCATTAGGAGTCGCAAACAAAATGAGCATATCTGAATCCTAGAACAGCTATTAGTAATATAAGAGGGCTAACAGAAACTTGGTATCACCCAGACACAAGTGAATGATGAAGTCTGCTGTGGCACGTATGATTTTCAAATGAACTGATGGGGAGGCAATATTACTTATCAAAAGTAGCCTGTGTGAAAAGAATGTTCCCAAATTCAGAATTAACACATGACAATTAACCATGTGTTGTGTGAAGCAGAGGCAAAATGAGATGAAGGTCTCCATATGCAGATGGAGAGACAGCAGGTGTGAATGCCTCAATTATGGGAGATTTCAGTTTGCACTTTACTGACTGGAACAACTGGAAGGGAAACTCGCCACTGAGAACAAAATTTTTAAATCAACTAGATGATTATTATTTATATCACCATGTTAGGAAAAGTGCTAGGGGAAGAATATTCTAGGCCTCACCTTCATCCATGACACACACAGTATCACACTATCAATAGCACAGAAACTTTTAGAAGGCTGTGATCATGGAAAGTTGGATGATGATGGGTAAACTCCTGAATGTTATACATTAGGGCAAGGGTTGCAAATTCAGAAAAGGGCCTATGATAGTTGAAGATGAAGACAAGTTTGTGAATGGTGAATACAGGGGAATTATGGAATGACGAATGCTTACATCATGGAAACCAACAATGCATATACAATATTAAGCAAATACAAAGTGAAGAGGATACCAAAGTGGATGTCTAAGTAACAGGCTAGTTTAGTGCAACAAAAAAGGATAATAACATGAGACAGTTATACAATAATGGAAAACTCAGAAGCATATAATATTTATAAAATTATCCATAATAGCACCATAAAAATGGTTAGGCTAGTAAAAGCTAAGTATAGTGGGAAATCTAGTCCTTGAGGCTGTCACAGACATTCTCTCAGATACAAAGTACTACATATGGAAAACAGCAACCCCAGAGCAACGTATCAACTCTGTGGTACTACACTGACAGTGGTAGAGAATGAAAGGGACCTGGGGGTGGTTGTGCATGCAGATATGAAGTTCTCTGAGCAGTGCAGACGGGCTGCAAGAGTAGCTCATGGTGTATTGTCAATGATATATTGAAATTTTTCTAGCAGGGATAAGGAGGTGATTATTCCCTTGTATAAGGCAATGGTCAGGCCACACCTAGAGTACTGTATACAGGTCTGGAGGCCTCATTTCAAGAAGGATGCAGAGCTGCTGGAACAAGTACAGAGAAGGGCAACAAGATTAGTGAATGGAACAAAGGGGTGCTCTTAAGAAGAAAGGCTTAAGTTTTGTAAATTACAGTGTCTGGAGACTAGGCACCATCGAGGTGATCTGATCTGATAGAGGTGTATAAAGCCTTGAATGGTTTGAGCATGCTCAATGCTGATGGGATTCTTCCTCTTGCTCAGAATAATCACCTGAAAGGGCATAAATTCAAATTGAGGAAAGACAGATGTAGGATAGACGTGCGGAAATTTGCCTTTAGCCAGTGGGTGGTTGGTTGGTGGAACAGACTTCCATCCCTTGTCGTGGAAGTTGATAGCCTAAATAAGTTTAAGGCTCAGCTGGACAGGTGTTTCAAATGAACAGAGGGGTGAAGTGGTTTTTTTTTTTTTTTTTGGCTGATGCTGCATAAGCTTGCTTTCTTGCATCAAATGCCTCTACTAATGCTAATGCTAACTTCAAGCTGAGCTTGCTACCTTGGAGTCTAAAAGGGTGATGGGCCTAATTTCTGTAAAGTTCGGCAAATAATCTGCTTGCACCTTTATGATGGTGGGACTGTTAGTAACCCTGGGTATACAGCACCTAGTATTCTGGAAGTGATCACCCAGGTGTGAACCAACGTAAGCAGGGATTGAGGTGTGGTGCCCACACCAAACAGAGGAATGTTGACTCTCTGTGTTACCAGGCAAGACTAGGTGGTAGATGACTCTTATCTACCAGTGTAATACCACCACTTTGCTTATTGGAGGCTTGAGATGATAAAACCCACGTTTAGTTTCCAGAGAAAAGCTCTGGGCAATCCCCCCCCCCCATCTCTTCCATCATGCAATATGATTGATGTCTTTTGAGGTTATGATAAACATCACAAAGAGATGCAGCCTTCCTTACATCTCAACGATACAGCAGCTCTAAAACAGTGTTTGCAGGCCATCCACTGGACCGATTGATTAGGTAGTTGTTGGCGCATTGGCTTCTGTGGCCATATTGCACCTCCCAAGGTTTTTGCAGTACTTTGATCCAAGCCCGAGGCGGGAATCGAACCCGAGACCTTTGGGTTGCCGGGCAGGTACTTTACCCCCACTGGACCGAACCTATTGGTAACTCTCCAGGCGGCTTCTGGATCAGCTATAATCTCACTGCTTCTACTCTGCCAGAGAGTGACTGGAGAGAGTCCTAGTAATGTGTATGTGGGGAGGGAGGGCATTGGGCATGTCAAATCAAGGAGCTGGGTATATTTTTGCTATGTGTACACCATATCTAAAAATTTCATGACTACGTATAGCATGTCCTACCTATCTTTTCTTAATACTGAATACATCACGAACTGTCAAATTAATAGAACAAACTTATATGCAAAAAGATCTAAACCTCTCAAACACTTCATCATTCGTTTACAAATATACATGGTCTCAGTTCCAATCTCAATGATGTGTCATTTCCACTTACGGTTTGTCAAACTCCATGTACTTTATTTGATGAGAAACCCAATTATTGGTTAATTCGACCACTGCTCATATCAGTTGTCCGAATTATTTGTTGTATGATTTCTTTTGCTTCAAAGGTGGTACTTGTGCATATGTCTGCTTTGATATTCCCTATCAGAGAATTAGTAATTTGAAATTTCCTCTTTTTGATCTTCTCTGGCTTAAAATTTCTCTACCACATTCGGTCAAATTCATCTGTTGCCTCTATTATTCTTCCAACTCCAATAATCACTTGGAACTCGTTAATTCCTCTCTCCGAAACTTGACTTTCTCTAGTGCAACTCTCTTAACAGTGAAGTAATCTTCCTGGTGATTTTAATGTTTACAACTCCAGATGGCTTCCATTTCCTAGTTGTATGGACCAAGCTCAAAATATCAAAGGCAGATATTGTTGGGATATCAGAGATGTGGTGTCACAGAGATATAAGGAATGCAGAACTGGAATTTGGGGAGTACAATGTCTACAGAAAGGATAGACAGGATAGGAAGGGAGGAGGGGTTTTGCTATTAGTTAAGAAACACAAAATCCAAGGAAGTGAAGCCAGTCGACATCGCTGGACAGTGCAGTGTCGAGTCAGTTTGGTGTGACATAAGCATTGGGAGATCAAAATTGAGAGTAGGAGTGTGCTATAGGCCTAATGACTCTGAAAAGTATAATAAGAAACTGTACAGAGAAATAGAGTGGGCCAGTAAATCAGAGTCTTATAATGGGGGATTTTAATTTCCCAGATATTGACTGGAATTTGTGGGTTGGTCACACACACTAGCAAGGCTTTTGTGGATTTATTGGATGATTGTTTTCTACAGCAGCAGCAGCATGTACGGGAGGCAACTAGAGGGAGTAATACTCTTGATCTGATTATCAGTAGTGATTCTTCATGCATTAAGAATCTGCAGATAAATGAACTACTAGGTGGCAGTGATCACAGTGTGCTGAAGTGGGATTTACTCAAAGAGGTAACTACCATCAGGGGTAAAGGGAAGGGTTTTTGCTTTCGTAAAGGTGACTACGATGGTCTGAGACAGTATTTAAATTCAATACAATGCGCCCAACTGATGATGTTTACCAACAACAAATTCAAAATGGTAAGCATTTAAAGAACTTATCTTGGAAGCTACTAGGCTTTACATACCAACTAAGAAATATTGTTCAAAGTTTAGACCTAAATGGATGTCAGATGAACTAATGAGACACATGGCAGAGAAGAAAAATGCATTGGATACATATAAATTAATGGGTGACATGGAAGCCTATAATAGATATAAGCTGGTCTGTAAACAAGTCACAAAGGAGATTAGGCAGATTATGAGAAATCCTTGGCAAAGGAAGCAAAGAAAAACAGAAAAGAGTTCTTTACCTATGTAAACTCTAGAAAGAAAGGGATGAATCAGATTGGTCCACTGGATATCGATGGTTCAACAGTTGAAGATCCTGCTCAGGTGGCTAACAAACTAAACGAGTATTTTGGGTCTACATTCACACATGAGGAGTTATTCAGGAAGGGGAATGCCAGAGGTGAAGTAAACTCTGGCAGTGAGCTAGATGATTTTGTAATAACTGAGAGTAAAGTGAAGGAGAAATTGTTGAGGATAAACATAAAAAAGGCACCCGGGGTGGATGGGATCTATCCAGTTATATTAAAGGAGGCAGCAAAGGAAGTAAGCAAACCTTTAGACATAATTATGAGAGCTTCTTTGAACTCAGGGGAGGTACCCATAGACTGGAGATGTGCAAATGTGACCCCAATTCACAAAGGAGGATCAAAGGCTGACAAAAGTAATTATAGACCTGTGAGTTTAACCTCTGTTCCAGGAAAATTAATGGAGGCACTGGTTAAAGAAGCACTGCAGGATCATCTAGACAAGACTTCAGTTATAGCTCGGACACAGCATGATTTTGTTACAGGAAAGTCTTGCCTGACCAATTTGATTGGATACTATGATGCAGTCACAAAAGAACTGGATGGAGGGATAACTTTGATATTATATATTTGGATCTTAGAAAGGCTTTCGATACTGTTGCACATGGAAGACTGTGGCACAAATTGGAGCAGTGTGGCATTGGAGGCAAATTGCTGCTATGGATAAAGGGATGGTTGAGGGGGAGAAGACAGAGTGGCAATCAATGGACACTGCTCATCGTGGACTAATGTTATTAGTGGAGTCCTCAGAGTTCAGTGTTGGGTCCATTATTGTTTTCTGTATTTATAAATGATATTGATGATGGTATATCAATCCAAGTTTGCAGATGATACAAAGGTTGGCAGGGTTGTTAAGGACACTACTGACGCTATGCTGCTGCAACAGGATCTGGAAAGGTTTAGCAGATGGGCTGAGAGGTGGCAAATGAAGTTTAACATTGACAAATGAAAAGTACTACATATGGGAAACAGCAACCCCAGAGCAACGTATCAACTCTGTGGTACTACACTGACAGTGGTAGAGAATGAAAAGGACCTGGGGGTAATTGTGCAGGCAGATATGAAGTTCTCTGAGCAGTGCAGATGGGCTGCAAGAGTAGCTCATGGTGTCTTATCAATGATATTCAGGAATTTTTCCAGCTGGGATAAGGAGGTGATTATTCCCTTGTATAAGGTAATGGTCAGGTCACACCTTGAGTAATGTATACAGGTCTGGAGGCCTCATTTCAAGAAGAATGTAGAGCTGCTGGAACGAGTAGAGAGAAGGGCAACAATATTAGTGAATGGAACAAAGGTTGCTCTTACGAAGAAAGGCTTAAGTTTTGCAAATTACAGTGTCTGCAGACTAGGCACCGGCAAGGTGATTTGCTAGAGGTGTATAAAGCCTTGAATGGTTTGGGCATTCCCAATGCCGATGGGATTCTTCCTCTTGCTCAGAATAATCACTTGAGAGGGCATAAATTCAAATTGAGGAAAGACAGATGTAGGATAGATGTGCGGAAATTTGCCTTTAGCCAGCAGGTTGGTGGAACAGACTTCCACTCCTTGTTGTGGAAGTTGATAGCCTAAATAAATTTAAGGCTCAGCTGGACAGGTATTTCGAACGAATGGAGGGGTGAAATGGGAGTGGTTTTTTTTTGGGCGATGCTGCATAAGCTTGCTTTCTTGCATCATATGCCTCTACTAATACTAATGCTGGTTGTGGTGCTAAGGCTTTTGCAATTACCTTGCACAGATTTTTTATTTACCTACCAGAATACCACACAATCCTAACCACACTGCCAACACGCTTGATATTTTTCTCACAAACAACCCTTACGGTCTTAAGGGTTGTTTGTGTACATGGTCGAGGTAAGTGGTTATCTAGGCACTTCAGATAACTTTGTAATGGTCTCTTCTCCACTGGAGCTTTTCCCTTGTGGCTATTCTCAGCCTCGTGTTGTTGGCATTACAAGAATGCAAAATGGGATGATCTGCAAGATTTATTTTCTTTTCCTTGGTTGGATTCACTGGCCATACTAGCCCACATATCAACTTGCCATTGCACGTGTTCCCTGCTCTCTCCCCATATACAGAGATCATCTGCGAAGAGTGTGACTTTCATTTGGTCTTGTCCAAATTGTTTCACCACTTTACACTGTATAGCATTCATGACAGCTATGAATAGTAGTGGTGACAGGAAGCCTCCTTGCCTCAAACCTGATGTTATTTCAAAGCTCTCTGTTAGCCCCACCACTGTTCTTACTTTGCTCATTGTGTTGGTGTAGATATTCTCAATTCTCTCCACAAGATGTATCACTATCCCCAAGTTTCTCAAAACTACCCACACTTTCTCTCTATTTTGACATTGAACACTTTCTTTTATGTCGAAAAATGCCATCCATAATTCTTTATTGTGTTCAAAACATTTTTGCATCAGTTACCTGATGCAGAAAATTAGATCCACTGTCGATCTGCCGGGCCTAAAGCCAAACCATTCCTTGGCCATTTGGTTTCCAATCGTTCCTCTTATATTCTGCTACAACACTCTCTTGTACAGCTTACTCACATGTGATGTCAATGTGATGCCTCTATAATTTAAACACTTCTTCCTATTCCCCTTCTTGAACAACGGGATGATCAAACCTTCTTTCCAGTCCTTCTGCACCTGTCTCTCATCCCAGATCTTGTGAAACAGTCTCATATATCCACGCTATCCCTGCCTCACCTGTAGCCTTCAGCATCTCTGTTTATCTCACCCATACCAGCAAACTTAGATGTCTCGATATATTTCCATGCCTGCACCACATCATTAAAATCAAGTCCATATGGTCTCTCTCAGTATATTCTCTTTCATCCCCTCTTTTATGATCAACTTGCCTTTGTCCCTTGTGCTGACTGTCCTGCAAGTTCAACAGATTTTCAAAATACTTCTTCCATATTTCTCTTATCTCTTCATCCTTGGTTATTAGGTTCTCATTCTCATCCATCAGGTATTTGCACTGCTCACCATCTCTTCTCCTATTCCTCACTATGCAATACAGCATCTTTTTATTACTGTTGATATCTTGTTGTAGGGTTTCACTCCACAGTCTTCTCTCCTCACTGACTATTCTCTTGGCCTCTCTCTTTGCGGTTTCATATCTCTCTTTATTCTCCTGATTTCTGTTGTGGAAGTAGGTCCTGAATGCACTAATTCTTGTTATTCTTGTTTTTCACAGCCTCTCTCGTCCTCTCATTCCACCATGGGGTTTCGTTCCAAACAATCTCCTTCTACCATTTGTCCTTCTGCATACCTGCTCTGTCAGTCCTACTATGCAGTCTTTGAATTCTTTCCATTCTGATTCCACACTGTTCACCACCGTCATAGGTACAATCTTCTCTGAACTCTTCTCTGAAGATTACCCTTTTCCCCTCTTCTTTCAACTTCCACACCCGTAGCCTTCTCTCTCTTGTTATTTTGATCCTCTTCAATTTAGGGAATCTTAAAACTCCAACAAGTAACCTGTGATCACTACTCAGAGACACACTTTGAATGACCTTGACGTCCATTAGTCTTCTGTGTCGCTCCTTATCCATCAGTAGATAGTCAATGATGGATTCCTGTTGACCATCCCAACCGTATCTTGTCACTTTGTGACTCTTTCTCTTCTTGAACCAGGTGTTTCCTGTGACCAAGCTGTTCCATAAATAGAACAGGTTTACGGAACAGCTTAGGTTGTAGAGATAGGGAAGTTAATTCCATTGCATAAGGCAATTTTAAAACCGAACTTGGAAATACTGCATCTGGGTAGCGGTTACACCTAAAAACGCAAATCAAGCTCATCAAAACAGTCCAAAGATATATGCAATGCACCTGATGAAACTGGTAAAAGGGTACCTACATAAGGAGAAACCTTGTGTGGCTACAGGGAGCTGGTAATTAAATATCTCACAGAGGATAGTAAAATGAATAAAGGTAAATTTTTCACATAAATAAATGATGTTACAACTGTAGGGGAAATTAAGTGGAAAGAGTTATAGACTGCATTGTATGAAGTCGTCCCTTAGCTAGCAAGTTGCCAGATCTTAGAATTTTCCAGATTTTGATTATATTATCAGCAAACAAAAATAAAATAAAGTAAGCAAAAATACGACATTTTTATCCTGCAATTTATTGCACAAATGTATCTTACATAAAGAGAAAGGTAACACAGAATAAATGGAAAATTATTATATTATACAGTAGAGAGTAAATAAAATTAATAATTTTTTATTAATTTTGGTCATTAACTATTTTATTAATTTTGGAACCAAGTTGGTGTAAACCAATGTAAACAAAAGTCAGGGTGGGGCAATCACATCACACAGAAGAATTAGTGTGCTCTATGGTCTACAACCATAATAATAACTTTATTGCAATCAGTGAAAATAAGTAAATTTTACATGCATGCCTGATGCAATGCTCATAGCAGCAAAAATGTTAGGGATTTAACATAGAAAGGAACAAAAACTTAAAAAAAAAAAAAGTCGTAAACACATGAAAACAGTTTTTATTTATTATTATTATTTTTTTACAATAGCAACAAACCGATTAAAGAAAAACAATGATAGTCACTCAGTTGAAGACGAGAGCTGCTCCCTGATGATAGGCCTTCTGTAGGCTTTGTCCTCAATGAATTTCTTGTAATCAGCATCCATATCTTGGATGTTCTGGAGTATCTCCATTTGCAGGAATCTGTCACTCTTCCTGAACCTTCATCACACCATGGACTGTAAAGAAGGGAGGGCCCTCAAGGGTTTCAGGGAGATTCTCCAATTACACATCTGCCAAAAACTTGGCGTATTGATTTCGCTTGCTATCATTTTAATGGTGACAAGTAAGCGGAAGGTGAAGATCCGTTCTGAAACTTTTCTGTAGTTTAGAAGTTTGGTCATTTCTGAAGTATTTGTGAGGGGTGGAAGCTTGTGCTTGAAGAGCACCCACCGAAGAAGCCAATACTCATCAGATGGTCCTTGAGGTTGTCACAGACATTCTCTCAGATATGCCAGACAAGCTGTGCAACATGCTACCTGGGAGTCTAAAACGCTGATGGAACTGATATTCGGGTGACACTCAAGTCAAGTGGACCCAATTTCGGCAAAGTCCGGACGGTCTGTAACAGCCAAATCCTCTGCTTGCACCTTCACGATGGTGGGACTGTTAGTAATCCTGGGTTAACCTCCATGCACAAGTACATGGTGGATGACCACCCAGGTGTGAACCAACGTATGCAGGGGTCGAGGTGTGGCACCCACACCACATGGAGGAACGCCGCCCCTCTGTTACCAAGTAGTACTAGTGGTAGATGACTCTCATCAGCCGGTGAAATACCACGACTTTGCTTATTGGAGGCTTGAAGTGGTGGAACCCATGTTTATTAGTCTCTAGAGCTAAGTTCCGGTCAACCCTTTCCTATCTCTTCCATCATGCAGTATGATTGATGACTTTTGAGGTTATGATGAATGTCGTGGCGAGATCCAATGTTCCTCACATTTCGAGGGTACAGCTCTAAAACGGTGTTCGCAGGCCGGCCGCTAGTTAGTACACCGGACCGAACCTATTGGTAACTCTCTAGGAGGCTTCCAGATCAGCTAGTGTATAATCTAGCTACCTCTACTCTGCCAGATAGTGACTGGAGGGAGTCCGAGTAGTGTGTATGCGGGGAGCATTGTCGAGGCCACGTTTATGTCAAGGATCTGGGTATATTCTTACAACGTGTACGCCATATCCAAAAATTTCATTACCTCATACAGCATGTCCCACCTACTTTTTCTTACTATTGAATACACCATGAATTGTCAAACTAATAGAGGAAGCTTATCTGCGAAAAGATCTAAACCTCCCAAGCACTTCCTAATTCATTTTACAAATATATGTGGTCTCAATTCTAATCTCAACGATGTCCATTTCCATTTGCAGTCTGCCAAACCCCATGTACTTTTTCTGACAGAATCTCAGTTATCGGTTGATTCAACTACTGCTCATCTCAGATGCCCAAATTATTCGCTGTATGATTCCTTTCACCTCAAAAGGTGGTACTTGTGCATATGTCCGTTCTGATATTCCCTATAAGAGACTTGGCAATTTGGAATCTCCTCTCTTTGATCTTCTCTGGCTTAAAATCTCTCTACCTCACTGTGTCAAATTCATCTGTTGTCTCTACCGTTCTCCCAACTCCACTAATCACTTGGAGCTCTTTGCAACTTGACTTTCTCCAGTCCAATTTTCCTAACAGTGAGGTAATTTTCCTTGGTGATTTTAATGTTCACAACTCCAGCTGGCTTCCGTTTTCTAGTCACACCGACTCAGCAGGTCGAGATGCTGAGGCTTTTGTAATTACTAATGACCTAGCACAGATTGTTCATTTACCTACAAGAATACCGGACAATCCTAATCATACAGCCAATACGCTTGATCTTTTTCTCACAAACAACCCTTCTAAGTACACGGTCGAAATGAGAGGTCCTTTAGGCACTTCAGATCACAACTTGGTGATTGTCTCTTCTCCAATGGAACCTTTATCTCATGGCTATTCCCAACCTCGTGTTGTTTGGCATTACAAGAATTCAAAATGGGATGACCTGCGAGACTTCTTTTCTTCTTTTCCATGGTCGGATTACTGTTTCAAAACTTCTGATGTCAACGTTTGCTCAGATCGTGTCAGTGAAATTATTCTTGCAGGAATGGAATCCTTTATCCCACGCTCCACTTTAAAATCTCGTCCTTTATCTAAACCTTGGTTTTCCAATAAATGTGCTAAGGCTGTTCAAGAGAAGAATGTTGCATATCGTAATTGGCTTGTTTCTAATTCTTCAGTTTCGTTTTCTGCCTACACCAAAGCTCGCAACAATTGTAAAGCAGTTATTAATCAGTCCAAACTAGAGTTTGAACAGGCTAAGAGTAGAAAACTTGCTTCTTGCCCTAATGGTAGCCGAGCATTCTGGTCTCTTGCCAAAGCTATTGGCCGCAACTTTTGCCCATCTCTGCTCCCACCTCTGTCCAAACCAGATGGTTCTGTTGTCACTTCAGCAAGGATAAAGCTGACCTGCTAGCATCCCATTTTTCTTCCAACTCATGTATTAATGACCTTGGTAAAACACCTCACACCATTCAATGCCTCCTGTGGTCTTCCGTCAAAAGGATATCAGAAGGATTTTGATGAATCTCGATGCTCAGAAAGCTCCAGGTCCCGATGGTATTTTTCCACTTGTTCTCAAAACCTGTGCTCCTGAACTTACTCCTATTCTTTGCCGCATTTTTTCACTTTCTTATTCCAAAGGTGTTTTTCCTTCTGCTTGGAAATTTGCTTATATCCAGCCAGTTCCTAAAAAGGGTGACAAATCCCTCCCATCCAATTATCGTCCCATTGCAATTACTTCTACTCTTTCCAAAGTAATGGAGAAATCAATTAACTGCCAACTCTTAAACTACCTAGAAACCTTCTGTCTGATCAACGATCGCTAGTATGGATTCCGTCAATGTCGATCCACTGGTGATATTTTGGCTATGTTACCCATTTATGGACTAATTCAATGGAAATGTTTCGTGAAACACAAGTAGTTGCTCTTGACATCTCAAAGGCTTTTGATCGTGTTTGGCATAAAAGTCTTCTAAACAAGCTTCCATCTTATGGTTTGCCAACCGTTTTTAGTAATTGGTTATCCAGTTTTCTCTCTGATCGCTCACTGAGGGTGATGGTAGATGGCTCTCTGTCTTCTAACTTCTCCACTAATGCTGGTGTCCCCCAAAGTTCAGTTCTTTCCCCCACTCTTTTCCTCTTGTATATTAATGACCTTCTTCCATTGACTGGAAATCCTATCCATAGTTTTGCCGATGATAGCACACTGCATTCCACTTTCCATTTTGAGAAACATTGTCCTGCTCAATCAGCTTCAACTTCTCGAAAATCTGCTACCAATTCCTTAAATGCCGATCTTCAGGTAATTCTCCAGTGGGGCAAAGACAACTTAGTTGATTTCAACCCTTCTAAAACTCAGTCTTGTCTTATATCTCGCAAAAAGGATTCTTCTGCTCCTATGCTTATCTTTAGTGACACTCAAATTTCTAGGCAAAATGATATATCTCTTTTGGGGATTACCCTGACTTCTAATCTCTCTCTTGGCACAAGCACATTATAAATATTGCTTCCTCTGCATCTAAAAAACTTGGTTTTCTCTTTCGCTCTCGGCATTACTTTTCTTCCAAACAGCTGCTCACTCTGTATAAATCGCAAATCCGCCCTGCCATAGAATATTGTTCCCACATCTGGGGTGGTGCCCCCAAAACCTCTCTCAGGCTTCTTGATTCCATTCAGAAGAGGGCAGTTAGGTTAATTAATGATTCATCTCTATCAGAGTCTCTCCACTCGCTTTCTCAAAGACGTACTGTTTCTGCTGCATGCCTCTTCTACAGATACTTCCACGGGCACTGTTCTTCTGAATTGGCTTCTATAATTCCCGCTCTCTCTTTCAAAACAGTCCGAACATGTGCCGCCACCAGCCAACATCCATTTACTGTCCAACTTCAAACCCACAGAACCAACTTTTCATCTTCCTCATTTATTCATTCAACTGCCGTTTTCTGGAACAACCTTCCTTTATACGTATTTCCTGAAAATTACAATCTACAGAAGTTCAAGTCCAATGTCAACAAATATCTTCTTTCATCTTCTCAACCTCCAACCCAAGCACGGTACTAAGTACTATAGGTTCTAATAACTCTCGTGTTTGGGGTTCACATAAAAAAAAAAAAAAAAAAAAAAGATGACATGGTTTTCGCTGCAGATGCCCAGATTTCAGATCCACGGGTAATGACTGGCTGAAGAAACTGGTAAATATATTGAAGGGTGTACCGAAACTCTGTGACATGAAGGAGTTGTTTGGCAAGCCATCTGCATCGGCAGACCTTGTTATGAATATACATAAAAAAAAAAAAAAAAAAAAAGATGACATGGTTTTCGCTGCAGATGCCCAGATTTCAGATCCACGGGTAATGACTGGCTGAAGAAACTGGTAAATATATTGAAGGGTGTACCGAAACTCTGTGACATGAAGGAGTTGTTTGGCAAGCCATCTGCATCGGCAGACCTTGTTATGAATATCTGCGACATCGTGTTTAAGCTGAGCTTAGGGTCAAAGATGACCCCGAGATCTCTGTGCTTGGTTACTGAAGGGATGGAAGTTCCATGGATTTTCAGGTTTAGTTGAGATGGGTGTGATTTGAGTGAGAACACCATTTGTGCAGATTTATTTAGGTTAATCTGAAGAGAGAACTGTGCTAAGTACATAAGGATTTTTAGGCTGTTGATGATGGATGGTTTTGGAAGCAGTTTCAGGTTGGTCAGTCCCATGGATTCGATAGAGGAGTTTCAAATCATCTGCATAGCTGAGAAAATCCGTTTGGTGGTGCAGGAATGGGTGGATGACAGCAGTAAAGAGAAGCACAGAAAGAACTCTGTCCTGGGGAACACCTACATGGACTTTCCTAGTGAAGGATTTTTTATTCACCGTCATGTGAAGAACCCTGGTTGTAAGAAGTGACTTGAAGAATTCAAGGATATTTCCTTTAATCTAGTATCCCTCCTCAATAGCTAAAGGAGGAGCTGGATATCAATGCAGTCAAAGTCAGACTGTATATTTAGACACACAATTGACATCTCCTCCCTGTCTTGTAGAGAGCCTCCAGAATGGTGTTAGTGGTTGCCAGCAGGTTGGTGATGGTGGACTTGCATTTCAGTGCATAATGGGTAAATGGTGAATTATATGGGAGAACCTGGTTGGTAAAGATGGGAAGAAGGCATTATCCATAACTTTGAGGATGCATGACACTTTAATAATTGGCCTGAACCGTGATACTGAGGTGGCTCTGTGTGTTTTTGGAATTTCCCGAACTATATATTGGTTCCAGGCTGTTGGGAAACTTTGATTTGTGAAAATTCCATTTCAGATTCCCAGAAGTGAATCTATGATAAAAACATTCATGCTCTTAAGGATAAACTGTAAGATCCCATCAAATTCAGCACATGACATTGATGGGATACTATTGATAGCCTGGATGAGCTCGCCTTTTGTAATGATAATGGATGCGAGGGTGTCTCGCTGACAACTGTTGTGAAGGTTCTTATGGTCCGGCACAAACTATGTGTGGTCTCAAGCATGAGGAAGAATGCCATCAGCAACGAGCTTGCACAATCCATTGAAAGCCTTAAATTCCTCAATCAGATCATCTCACAGGTGCCTCGTCTCCAGATGCTACAATTTGCAGAACTGAAGCCTTTCTTTTGTTCCCTTCACCAATCTCAGTGCCCTTCTCTATAGTCATTCCAAACCTACACTATCTTAAAATGAGGCCTCCAGACCTGTAAGCAGTACTCAAGATGCAGCCTAACCATTGCCTTGTGCAATGGAATAATCACTTCCTTATCCCTGCTAGCAAAATTCCTGTATATCATAAACAAACTCCATGAGATGTCCTCGCCTGTCCGCATTGTTAGAGCAGCTCATGGGGTTTTGTCAATGATATACAGGAACTTTGCAAGCAGGGATAAGGAGGTGTGAACCTCCAACTGTACAAGCCAATGGTTAGACCGAATCTTGAGTACTGCATACAGGTCTGGAGGCCTCATTTTAGGAAGGCTGTAGATCTGCTAGAATGGGTACAGAGAACAGCAACAAGACTGAAAGGAAATGAAAGGGTGGTCTTAACAAAAAAATAAATAAATAAATAAGCTTCAGTTCTGCAAATTTCAGCATTTGGAGAAGAGGTGCCTGCAAAATGTTCTGATTGCGGCTTTGAATGTATGGAGCATGCTCAATGTTAATGGAATTCTTCCTTTTGCTCAGACATACACACAAGGGGGGGCATAAATTCAAATTGAGGAAGAATGATTGCAGGATAGATATGCAGTGTTTTTGCCTACCGCCAGGGGGTGGGCAATTGTTGGAACAAATATCCATCAGTTGTGGATAGCTTGAATAAATTCAAAGAACAATTAAACAAATTATTGGATGGGAAAGTGATGTGGGAAGTTTTTTTTTTTTTGGCTGATGCTTTATAACCCTTGCTTTCTTGCATCATACATCACTATTATTACTAATTTCTATTTGAAGTAAAATTTAAATTAAGTGAAAAGAGTTATAGACTGCATTGTAAGAAGTTTTCCTTAGCTAGATAACCATGAGAACATCAGAAATTCAGATTTTGATAATATTATCATAGAAAAAAAAAATAATAATAAATAAAATAAAGTGCAAGTGCTATATCTGAATCCTGCAATTTGTTGTACATAGGACTGTACACTTGTACAGTGCCATGTACCCTACATCAAATTAGAGGTAACATAGATTACATGAAAATTAGTATATTATATAGTTCAGTAAAAATAAAATTTGTTATTTCTGCTTCCAAAATATACTTTTGAAACCAATGCCAGAATTTTCATAAAACTAGTGTGAACTGCAAAGTTTCTTAATGCAACTTTTAGCACAACATATACCAAAGGTTGCATCATTAAATAATAATAGAATTGTAAACAAACTTCATGCCAAGAAAGTTGCAGTCCTGAGCTTGCTCCTGTTCACTACAGCAACATGCTAGACAGGCAACAAGAGAGAGAGAGAGAGAGTAATACTCTTGATCTGATTATCAGCAGTGATTATTCATGCATTAGGAATCCACAGATAAAAGAACCACTAGGTGGAAGTGATCACAGTGTATTGATGCATGATTTACTTAAAAATGCAACTACCATCAAGAGTAAAGGGAAGGGATTTAGCTTTTGTAAGGGTGACTACAGTGGTTTCAGATGTGGTTTAAATTTTTAAATTCTATACAGTGTGACCAACTGATGATGATGTTACCATCAGCAAATTCTAAATGAGAAGCACTCAAGGAAATAATCGTAAAAGCTGCTAGGCTTTTCATACCAACTAAGAAATGCTGTTCAAAGCTTAGACCTAAATGGAGGTCAGATGAATTAATGAGACTCGTGGCAGAGAAGAAAAATGAATAGAATGCACATAAATTGCTGGATGACACAGAAGCCAATGGGAGATATAAACTAGTCTATAATCAAGTCACAAAGGGGGCTAGGAAAGATAAGGCAGATGAGAAATGTTTGGCAAAGTATGCAAAGAAAAACAACAAAGACTTCTGTAAGCACAAGAAGGAATGGGATGAATCCCCTGGACTATATCGATAGTTCAACTGTTGATGATCCTGCTCAGACTGTTAACAAACTGAATAAGTATTCTGTATCTACAGTCACACAAGGAATTCTTTAGAGAACTGGATGCCAGAAGTTTATCAAATTCTAACAGGAAGATAAATGATTTTGTGTTAAATGAGAGGAAAGTGGAAGAGAAATTGTTGAAGTTAAACATGAGAGGAATCTGGGGTGGATGGGATCTATCCAATTATATTAATAGAGGCAACAAAGGAGGTCAGCAAACGCATAGCCATAATTATGAGAGTATTCTTGGATTCAATTCAGGGAAGTCTCAGTGGACTGCAGATGTGAAAATGTATTTCCAATTCACAAAGCGAGACCAAAGTGTGAATTACAAACTTATTAGCTTAACTTCTGTTCCAGAAAAAATAAAGAGTCAATGGTTAAAGGAGTTATGCAGGCCCATCTACATAGGAGTGCAGTTATACTTCAGTGTCAGCATGGGTTTGTTAAGTGGAAATGTTGTCTGACCAATTTGATTGGATGCTATGATGCAGGGATAGAATTTTTTTCAGCCTGGTCTATGCTTGTAGTAGTAGTAGTAGTAGTACTAGTAGTAGTAGTAGCAGTGGCAGTGGCATTTGATGCAAGAAAGCAAGTGTATTATGAGCTTATGCAGCATCAGCCAAAAAAAAAAAAAAATCACACCATTCAATTCAAATGCCTGTCCAGTTCCTCTTAAATTTATTCAACCTATCAACTTCCACAACGACAGATGGAAGTTTGTTCCAGCAATTAACCACCCGCTGGCTAAAGGAAAATTTCCGCACATCTAATCTACATCTGTCTTTTCTAAATTTGAATTTATGCCCCCTTAGGTTCGTAATCTGAGCAAGTGGAAGGATCCCATCAGAATTCAGCGTGCTCAACCCATTCAAGGACTGCTTCTACAGGGATGGGGTACACTTAAATAGAAAGGGTGCAAGAATACAGTGGATTCCGGTTATTTGGGCCACCGGTTAATCGGGGCAGCCGTTTATTTGGGACAAATCTTAAAAAACAGAAACCGATCGAGAAAATAGCCAGGGTTTACTTCGCTTAATTGGGACAGCATGCCGTTTAATCGGGACAGGAGACCGCAGCACTGGAGATTACCCTACGATTGTCTCCGACGGTACCACGTGGTTCAGTCGAAATTCTGGAGGTCACAACCATAAAACAATAAAAACAATTAGCAGTCACCTGTTTATTGGGCTTTTCTGTTAGTGAAATCTATCATAAACGTACAGTAAACTCGATCTTACTGAATTTGCGATAATACCGACAGCTGGAATTCTGTGGGTTATTATGGTGAAATGTGTTTACACTTCCATGAAATCTTAAATCATATAAAAAAATTAATTTTCAGATCTTCTCTTCATTCCTATTTTTAAAGCTTTGTAACTCGTTACTCGGTTCTCACTTACGCGTACTGTGTTACTTGCAATTTGTGTGTGCTATGTTCTTTGTTATTGATTGCTTATCTTTTTACTGTTTTAAATTATAACCTCTCCCCGCCCACAAATGTCAGTGAACAGAAATGTCAACTACTTCGTATGTACGTACAGTACGTATTAATTATTCCGATTTTCACATATCATTTAATTTTTTAATTGGTAAGGTAATAAAGGGTAAATTTGTGCTTAACATATCTTTGCTTTTATAGCCTGTGGATAATATTCCTCCTATTTTTGCTAATTAGAATCGCTGTTTAATAGAATTAAAATTCAATTCACAAATGTGATCACAATGACCGGCGCTTACTGCACATCGTATAGTGAACGGTACTTTACTATGTTGAGTTCATGGTAACGTGATTTGATTGTACAGTGAACCAACTGTAAAAAAGGGAGGGGGTTACATTGTATTTTTAACTATTTTAACTATTTACGTGAAACTTCAGATAATTGGGGCAGCCACTTAATCGGGCCAAAATGCACTAGTCCCGATGTGTCCCAAATAACCGGAATGGACTGTATTTGCTAATGCTGTCGAGGCAGTGTTAGGTGGGTTGGAAAACTGCTAGCTTGGTGAAGGGATACACAGACTAAAAGGTTAACAGTCACTGCAAGCAGAGGCAAAAGTGATTCTTGCACTGCTTGTATTAGAATGGAGATTTACAGGACTGTTGAGGGTCATAGGGGAACAAGTAAATACATGGGCTGTGTTAGGGTAACCAAGGGTAGGAACAGGTGCATGTATACCAATACTAGAAGTATAGTTAATAAATTTGATGAGCTTGAAGTGCTAGTCAAGACATCAAAGGCAGATATTGTTCAGATATCAGAGACGTGGTGTCACACAGATATAAGCAGTGCGGAATTCGAATTTGGGGAATACAGTGTGTAACGGAAGGATAGACAGGACAGGAAGGGAGGAGGGGTTATGCTGTTAGTTAAGAAACACATAAAATCTAAGGAAGTGCATCCAATTGATGTTGGTGGACAATGCAATGTTGAGTCTGTTTGGTTTGAAATAAGCACTGGGAAAGGAAAAATGAGAGTAGGTGTGTGTTATAGGCCTAATAAATCTGATGAGTATAATGAGCAATTGTGCAGAGAAATAGAGTGGGCCAGTAGTAGTAGTGGTAGAAGTAGTGGCATGTGATGCAAGAAAGCAAGAGTATGAGTTTATGCAGTATCAGCCAAAAAAAAAAAAAAAAAAATATCACACCAGTTGCTCCTTAAATTTATTCAACCTATCAAATTCCACAACGACAGATGGAAGTTTGTACCAACAATTAACCACCCGCTGGCTAAAGGCAAATTTCCGCACATCTATTCTACATCTGTCCTTTCTTAATTTGAATTTATGCCCCCTTAGGTTCGTAATCTGAACAAGTGGAAGGATCCCATCAGAATTCAGCATGCTCAACCTATTCAAGGCCTTATACACCTCAATCAGACCACCACGCAGGTGCCTAGTCTCCAGCCACTGCAATTTGTAGAACTTAAGCCTCTCTTGGTAAGAGGATCCCTTCATTCTCCTCACCAATCTTGTTGCCCTTCTCTGTACACGCTCAAGTAAATCTAATCCTTCCTAAAATGAGGCCTCCAGACCTGTATGCAGTACTCAAGGCGTGGCCTGATCATTGCCTTATACAGAGGGACAATCACCTCCTTCTCCCTGCTAGCAAGATTCCTATATATCATTGACAAAACCCCATGATCTGCCCTGGCAGCCTGACTGCATTGCTCAGAAAACTTCATATCTGACTGAACAATTACCCCCAGGTCTTTTTCATTTTCTATCACCTTAAGTGTAGTACCACACAGTTGGTACGTTTCTCTGGGGTTACTTTTACCCATATGCAGTACTTTGCATTTGTCAAGGTTAAACTTCAGTTGCCACTTCTTAGCCCATATGCCCAAATTATGTAGATCCTGTTGCAGTAGCAACACTGCCATTACTGTCATTAACAACCCTGCCAACCTTTGTATCATCTGCAAACTTCAACATTAAGCCTGATATACCTTCATCAATATCATTGATAAATATACAAAACAACAGTGGACCCAACACCGAACCCTGTGGGACTCCACTAATAACATTAGTCCACGAAGAGCAGCACCCATTGATTACCACCCTCTGTCTTCTCCCACTTAACCATCCTTTTATCCATTGTAGCAACTTACCCTTAATACCATTCTGCTCCAAATTGTACAATAGTCTTCCATGCGCAACAGTGTAAAAAGCTTTCCTGAAATCCAAATATATGACATCAAAATTATTTTTTGCATCCAGTTCCTTTGTAACCACATCATAATATCCTATCAAATTTGTCAGACAAGACTTTCCCTTAACAAACCCATGCTGTGTCTGAATTATTGCTGCAGTCTTGTCTAGATGATCCTGCAATGCATCTTTAACCAGTGACTCCATTATTTTACCCGGAACAGAAGTTAAACTAACTGGTCTGTAATTACTCATGTCACCCTTTGATTCCCCTTTGTGAATTGGGGATACATTTGCACATCTCCAGTCCGTGGGAACCTCCCCTGAGTCTAAGGATGGTCTCATAATTATGGCTAAGGGTTTGCTTAGTTGCTTTGCCGTCTCCTTTAATATAACTGGATAGTAAATCAGAATGTCTTATAATGGAGGATTTTAACTTTCCAGATATTGACTGGAATTTGTGAGTTGGTCACTCGCACACTAACAAGACTTTTGTGGATTTATTGGATGACTGTTTTCTATAGCAACATGTTCGAGAGGCAACCAGAGGGATTAATACTCTTGATCTGATTAGCAGTGATTATTCATCCATTAAGAATTTGCAGATAAAGGAACCACTGGGTGACAGTGATCATTAGCATTAGTAGAGGCATTTGATGCAAGAAAGCAAGCTTATGCAGCATCAGCCAAAAAAAAAAAAAAAAAAACCCACTTCCACTTCACCCCTCTGTTCGTTCAAAATACCTGTCCAGCTGAGCCTTAAACTTATTTAGGCTATCAACCTCCACCACAAGGGATGGAAGTCTGTTCCACCATCCAACCACCCGCTGGCTAAAGGCAAATTTCCGCACGTCTATCCTACATCTGTCTTTCCTCAATTTGAATTTATGCCCTCTCAGGTGATTTTTCTGAGCTAGAGGAAGAATCCCATCAGCATTGAGCATGCTTAAACCATTCAAGGCTTTATACACCTCTATCAGATCACCTCGCTGGTGCCTAGTCTCCAGACACTGTAATTTGCAAAACTTAAGCCTTTCTTCGTAAGAGCACCCCTTTGTTCCATTCACTAATCTTGTTGCCCTTCTCTGTACTCGTTCCAGCAGCTCTACATCCTTCTTGAAATGAGGCCTCCAGACCTGTATACAGTACTCTAGGTGTGGCCTGACCATCGCCTTATACAATGGAATAATCACCTCCTTATCCCTGCTGGAAAAATTCCTGTATATCATTGACAATACTCCATGAGCTACTCTTGCAGCCCTTCTGCACTGCTCAGAGAACTTCATATCTGCCTGCACAACCACCCCCAAGTCCCTTTCATTCTCTACCACTGTCAGTGTAGTACCACAGAGTTGATACGTTGCTCTGGGGTTGCTGTTTCCCATGTGTAGTACTTTACATTTATCAATGTTAAACTTCATTTGCCACCTCTCAGCCCATCTGCTCAACCTTTCCAGATCCTGTTGCAGCAGCATAGTGTCAGTAGTGTCCTTGACAACCCTGCCAACCTTTGTATCGTCTGCAAACTTGGACATTAAGCCCGATATACCATCATCAATATCATTTATAAATACAGAAAACAATAATGGACCCAACACTGAGCCCTGAGGGACTCCACTAATAACATCAGTCCACGATGAGCAGTGTCCATTGATTACCACTCTCTGTCTTCTCCCCCTCAACCACCCCTTTATCCATAGCAGCAATTTGCCTCCAATGTCACACTGCTCCAATTTGTGTAGCAGTCTTCCATGTGCAACAGTATCAAAATCCTTTCTAAGATCCAAGTATATAATATCAAAGTTATTCCCTGCATCCAGTTCTTTTGTGACTGCATCATAGTATCCAATCAAGTTGGTCAGGCAAGACTTCCCCTTAACAAAACCATGCTGTGTCTGAGCTATAACTGAAGTCTTGTCTAAATGATCCTGCAGTGCTTCTTTAACCAGTGCCTCCATTAATTTTCCTGGAACAGAAGTTAAGCTCACAGGTCTATAATTACTTGTGTCAGCCTTTGATCCTCCTTTGTGAATTGGGGTCACATTTGCACATTTCCAGTCTATGGGTACCTCCCCTGAGTCCAAGGAAGCTCTCATAATTATGGCTAAGGGTTTGCTTACTTCCTTTGCTGCCTCCTTTAATATAACTGGATAGATCCCATCCACCCCGGGTGCCTTTCTTGTGTTTATCTTCAACAGTTTCTCCTCCACTTTACTCCCAGTTATTTCAAGATTCTGTAGCTTACTGCTAGAGTTGAATACACCTCTGGCATTCCCCTCGCTGAATAACTCTTCATGTGTGAATGTCGATGCAAAATATTCATTTAGTTTGTTAGCTACCTGAGCAGGATCATCAACACTTGACCCATCAATATCAAGTGGACCAATCTGATTCACCCCCTTCCTTCTAGAGTTTACATAAGTAAAGAACTCTTTGCTGTTTTTCTTTGCATCCCTTGCCAAGGATTTCTCGTAATCTGCCTTCGCCTGCCTAACCTCCTTTGTAACTTGGTTGCATATCAACTTGTATCTATCATAGGCTTCTGTGTCATGTGTTAATTTGTATGTATCCCATGCATTTTTCTTCTCTGCCATATGCCTCATTAGTTCATCCGACATCCATTTTGGCCTAAACCTTGAACAATATTTCTTAGTTGGTATGTAAAGCCTAGTAGCTTCCAAGATAAGTTCTTTGAATGCTTCCCATTTTGAATTTGCTGTTGGTAACATCATCAGTTGGTCCCACTGTATAGAATTTAAATACTGTCTCAGTCCATCGTAGTCGCCTTTACGGAAGCAATAACCCTTCCCTTTACCCCTAATGGTAGTTACCTCTTTGAGTAAATCCCACTTCAGCACACTGTGATCACTGCCACCTAGTGGTTCATTTATCTGCAGATTCTTAATGTATGAAGAATCACTGCTGATAATCAAATCAAGAGTATTACTCCCTCTAGTTGCCTCCCGAACATGCTGATGTAGAAAACAATCATCCAATAAATCCACAAAAGTCCTGCTAGTGTGTGAGTAACCAGCCCCCAAATTCCAGTCAATATCTGGGAAATTAAAATCTCCCATTATAAGACACTCTGATTTACTGGCCCACTCTATTTCCCTGTACAGTTCCTTATTATACTCATCAGAGTCATTAGGCCTATAGCACACTCCTACTCTCAATTTTGATCTCCCAATGTTTATGTCACACCAAACTGACTCCACACTGCACTGTCCAGCGATGTCGACTGGCTTCACTTCCTTGGTTTTTATGTGTTTCTTAACTAATAACATAACCCCTCCTCCCTTCCTATCCTGTCTATCCTTTCTGTAGACGTTGTACTCCCCAAATTGCAGTTCTGCATCCGTTATATCTGTGATCACAATATACTGATGTGGGAATTACTTAAAGATGTACCTACCATCAAGGCTAAAGGGAAGGGCTTTTGCTTTCGTAATGGTGACCACAGGGGTCTCAGACAGTTTTTAAATTCTGTACAGTGAGATCAACTGATGATGTTACCAACGTTGAATTCTAAATGGGAAGCCTTCAGGGACTTAATTTTGGAGGCTACTAGGCTTTTCATTCCAACTAAGAAATACTGTTCAAGGTTTAGGCCTAAATTCTTGCTCAGAATAATTACCTGAGAGGGCATAAATTCAAATTGAGGAAAGATAGATGTAGGATAGATGTGCAGAAGTTTGTCTTTAGCCAGCAGGTAGTTGGTCGGTGGAACAGACTTCCATCCTTTGTTATGGAAGTTGATAGCTTAAATTAATTTAAGGCTGAGCTGGAGAGGTATTTGGTACGAACGGAGGGGCAAAATGGGAGCATTTTTTTTTTTTTTTTTTTTGGCTGATGCTGCATAAGCTTGCTTTTGCATCATATGCCTCTACTGATGCTAAATGGATGCCAGATGAATTAATGAGGCTCGTGGCAGAGAAGAAAAATGTATGGGATGCATATAAAGTATCAGGTGACACAGATGCCTATGACAGGTATAAACTACTCTGTAATCTAGTCACAAAGGAGGTTAGGCAGATGAAGGCAGATTACGAGAAATCTTTGGCAAAGGATGCAAAGAAAAACAGCAGAGTTCTTTACTTATATAAACTCTAGAAGGAAAGGGATGAATCAGATTGGACCACTTAACATAGATGAGTTGACTATTGATGATCATGCTCAGGTAGCTGATAAACAGAATGGGTATTTTGCATCTACATTCACACACGAGGAGTCATTCAATGAGGGGAGTGCCAGAAGTTTATCAAACGCTAACAGGGAGATAAGTGATTTTGTAATAACTGAGTGCAAAGTGGAGGAGAAATTTTTGAAGTGAAACATAAGGAAGGCACCTGGGGCGGATGGGGTCTATCCAGTTATATTAAAGGAGGCAGCAAATGAAGTAAGCAAACCCTTAGCCATAATTATGAGAGCTTCCTTGGACTCAGGGGAGGTCCCCATGGACTGGAGGTGTGCAAATGTATCACCAATTCACAAAGAGGGTTCAAAAGGTGACACAAGTAACTACAGACCTGTTAGTTTAACTTGTGTTCTGGGGGAAATAATGGAATCACTGGTTAAAAAGCATTGCAGGATCATCTAGACAAGACTGCAGTAATAATTAAGACACCGCATGGGTTTGTTAAAGGGAGGTCTTTTCTGACCGATTTGATTGGATACTATGATGTAGTCACAAAGGAACTGAATGCCAAAAATAATTTTGATATCATATACTTGGATTTCAGGAAAGCTTTTGATACTGTTGCACATGGAAGACTGCTGTACAAATTGGAGAGGTATAGCATTAAGGTAAGTTGCTATAATGAATAAAGGGATGGTTGAGTGGGAGACGACAGAGTTGTAATGAATGGACACTGCTCTTCGCGGACAAATGTTATTAGTGGAGTTCACCAGGGTTCGGTGTTGGGCCCGCTGTTGTTTTGTATATTTATCAATGATATTGATGAAGTTATATCAGGTTTAATGTCCAAGTTTGCGGATGATACAAAGGTTGGCAGGGTTGTTTACAACAATAAAGACAGTATGCTACTCCAATTGGATCTGGATAAGTTGGGAAAATGGGGTGAGAAGTGGCAACTGAAGTTTTAACATTGACAAATGCAAAGTACTGCTTATGGGTAGCAATAACCGAAGAGAAACGTACCAACTGTGTGGTACTACATTTAGAAAAGTAGAAAGTGAAAAAGACCTGGTGGTAATTGTGCAGTCAAATATGAAGTTCGTTGAGTAGTGCAGACAGGCTGCCAAGGCAGGTCATGGAGTCTTGTGAATGATATATAGGAATTTTGCTAGCTGGGACAGGGAGGTGATTATTCTGTTATACAAGGCAATGGTCAGGCCACACCTGAAGTACTGTGTACAGGTCTGGAGGCCTCATTTTAGAAAGGATGTAGAGTTGCTAGAATGAGTACAAAGAAGGGGTGCTCTTACCAAGAAAGGCTTTAGTTCTGCAAATTGCAGCACCTGGAAAATAGGCACCTGTGAGGTGATCTGATTGAGGTGTATAAGCCTTGAATGGGTTGAGCAAGCTGAATGCTGATGGGATTCTTTGTCTTGCTCAGACTAAGAACCTGAGGAGCACAGTTTCAAATTGAGGAAAGATAGTTGTAGAATAGATGTGCGGAAATTTGCCTTTAGCCAGCAGGTAGTTGATTGGTGGAACAGGCTTCCATCTTTTGTTGTGGAAGCTAATAGTCTAAATAAATTTAAGGCTGAGCTGGACAGGCATTTGGAACGAATGGAGAGGTGAAATGGGAGGTTTTTTTTTTTTTTGCACATAAAAGACTGCTGTACAAAATGGAACAGTGTGGCATTAAAGGAAATTTATTGCTATGGATAAAAGGGTGATTGAGTAGGAGATGGAGTCAATGGATATCAATGGAGTCCCCCGGGGTTCAGCATTTAGGTGCTGAACCCCGGGGGACTCAGCCCATCGTTGTTTTCTGTATTTATTAATGATACTGATGAAGGTATATCAGGCTTAATGTCTAAGTTTGCAGATAACAGAAAGGCTGGCAGGAGGGTTAATGACAGTAATGTTGATACTACTGCAACAAGATCTAGAAAATTTAGGGACGATGGGCTGAAAAATTAAAATTGAAGTTTAATGTTGACAAAAATGTTAAGTATTGTATATGGGTAGCAGTAATCTGAAAGTAACATATCAACTGTATGGTACTATACTCAGGGTAGTGGCAAATGATAAGGACCTGGGAGTAACTGTGCATAGAGCCGGAACTAGGGTGGAGCGAGTGGGACGAAAGCCCTAGGTGCAGCATTTTAAGGGCGCATTCGACCAGTTATATATTTTAAAATTGCTTCATTTTTGATTTAATTACAGTCAGACCTGTGTTTAATGAACTTCTTAATAGCGAATTTTTCGAATTCCTTTTGGTAATTACATTTAAAAGTTTCTGTAGAATGAAGAAAATTTCCACATAATGAACAGATTATGAGAGACTTAACTTTGTATGCTTTGTTTCCACCTCTGGCTTTTAGGCAATTTAAGCAATTAGAACGCTCCATTAAGAGTTAACAGCATTACCATTCCACAATGTAAGTGGAACGTAAAACATATGCAGCCACCTATCCCTCATACCGAGAAGTCCAGGAGCTCACATCTGATGAGCATGGGCTTGGCACACTCAGGGT
This sequence comes from Mastigoproctus giganteus, assembly GCF_048544385.1. Lineage (NCBI taxonomy): Eukaryota > Metazoa > Arthropoda > Arachnida > Uropygi > Thelyphonidae > Mastigoproctus > Mastigoproctus giganteus. The sequence goes on from NC_143581.1 coordinate 9,071,405, forward strand.
CCTGAGCTGGATATCATCATTCTTCTCTTTCTTGGTGATTCCCTTTTACTTCTCTCTCTCTCTCTCTCTCTCTCTCTCTCTCTCTCTCTCTCTCTCTCTCTCTCTCTCTCTCTCTCTCTCTCTCTCAGGGTAACTCAAATTTTTTTTGGCTGGTGCAGCATAAGCCTCAGGCTTCCTTGCACTATATGGCTAATAATAATAATAAGTCATGCTGGTTAATTGCTTTCTATAACCAGTCAAAAGGTTAAGGCATATTCCCAACAAGGATAATAGCTTCTTTAACTTGTTTTCTTTGTTTAAAATAAATGTTGTTTGGTTTTTTTTAGGAGCATTAGCAACTAAGGCCATATTGCTCCAGGATATGCGGTGGTCATTCCTTAACCTTTTCGCATCCTCCGTATTTGGTGGTGACGGGCTCGAACCCCGGTCTAATCAAGAAGCGTGTGCTACGCACTGCTGCTCCTTCCCACCTGGCTACGGAGGCACCTTGTTTAAAATAAAAAATTTAATGAGAGAAACACTGCATTATCTTTTAATGTGCTACTTATGATTCCAGAAATTTTTGTGATTTTGTGAGAATTTTACAAATTTCGAAAATAACAGGGAAACTCCAATTACAAACTTCTATAAAGTTAGGCCTGTTTTGTGGCATCACATCCCTGAACTTTTTGGTTTGTCCAGTACTAAACACTGGAGGACAAACAAAATTTTTCAAAAATCTATTGATATTTCAATAGATATTTTAAAAATCATGTTTTATCAATTCTGCAGGATAAAAAATCTATAACCCCTTTACAACTTCTCCAATTCGTTCATGAGTATTGTCTAATAGAATCTTATCCAAATATAGAAATAGCGTTATGAATTTTTCTTACCTTACCTGTAACAGTAGCTTCTTGTGAAAGGTCCTTCAAAGCGAGAAAAATTCAATTAAAATAATACACCTTCACTGCATATTTTTAGTTTATGTTATAATGTTAAAAGTACCATATTTCGCAATATTTTGTTTCTATGATTTTACACTAGATATATAAACAAACCATCAGGTTTTCTAATTTTTTTGTAGTTTATATACAATTAAATTCTCTGTAGATATAAACGAATATTTGTAAGTTTCTTTTTCTTTGATATTTTTGCTTTGTTATATTCTTTGTATTATTTAATTATTTTATTAATAAATATATGCAAGTTGTAGACCGTTGCAATGGTAATTTTTATAAATTCATAAAGATTACAGAGGCATAGCAAGGGGGTGCAGAGGGGGAATTTCCCCCGGGTGCCGAGCTTCAGGGGTGCAAAACTGAAGGAATTATCTATCACAATCATGGGCGTCAGGAAGACATTTGCCACAGGTGTTGACGACCCTAGCTACGCTACTAAAAGATTGACTACCTGCATATAGTGGGGGTGTACTTATAACACTTTTGCCCCAGGCATAGGATTGCCTAGTTTCGGCTCTGACTGTGCAGTCATAATTGCCTGGGAAAAAACTCCATGAGCTGTAAGGACAGCTCAGAGTTTTTTCAATGATTACGGGAATTTTGCTAGTAGGGATAAGGAGGTGATTATCCTATTGTATAAGGCAATGGTCAGGCTACATCTTGAATACTGCATACAGGTCTGAAGGCCTCATTTTAGGAAGTATGTAGAGTTGCTGGCACAGGTATAGAGAAGGACAATGAGATTGGTGAAGGGGACAAAAAGGAGCGCTCTTAGCAAGAAAGGCTTCAGTTCTGCTGCAGCATCTGGAGACTAGGCTCCTGTCAGGTGGTGACTGAGATGTTTAAAGACTGAATGGATTGGGAAAACTCAATGCTGATGAGATTCTTCCTCTTGCTCAGACATCACACATGATGGGGCATAAACTGAAAGTGAGAAAAAATGTTTGCAAAACTGATGTCTGGAAGTTTGCCTTTAGCAAGCAGGTGTGTGACTGCTAGACAAAACTTCCATTTGTCGTTGTGGAAGTGGACAGCTTGAATAAATTCAGGGAAGAGTGAAACAAACTATTGGAGGGGGTGAATATGTGAAATGGGAAGGGGTTTTTTTTTTTTTTTTTGGCTATTGCTGTATAAGCTTGCTTTCTTGCATCATTTGCCACTCCTAATACTTGTGTAGTCACAAAATCTTGAGTATTGTTTACAGGTTTGAAAGCCTCATTTTTAGAAAAAATGTGGATCCTTGTTATAACGAGGAATCAAAGAAGAGCAACTAGATGATTAGCAAGTGGAATAAGAGAATAGTCTTAGAAGATCTGATTGAAATGTTTAAGGCTTTGAATGGATTGAGTAAGCCCAATGCTAATTAAATTCCTCTTCTTGCTCAGATTACACACGAAGGAACATAAATTCAAACTGAGGAAGTGCAGTTGGATTACCAATGCATGGAAGTTTGCCTTCAATCAATGGGTAGTTGATCATTGGAACAAACTTCCATGTGGTGTTGTAGAAGTGATAATTGGAATAAATTCAAGGAAGAACTACACTAACTATTAGAGGAAATGGACAGATGATATATGGGAAGTGTTTTTTTTTTTTTTTGGCTGATGCAGTATAAGCTTTCTTTCTTGCATTGTTTGCCACTACTAATACCTTTTAATTCCACTTGTGATTTCCTTCTGCTTGGATACTTGTTCACATCCAGGACAACAGTGCTAAATCTCACCCTTCCAATTACTGTTCCATTGCACTTACCTCTATTCTTTTCAAAGTAATAGCTTGTGTCACTCATCTTTGGCCAAATCTGATGGAAAAGTTTTGTGAAACTTAAGCAGCTGCACTTGACATTTCCAAGGCACAAGGATCATGTTTGGCATAAAGGTCTTCCAAACAAACTCCCATCTTATAGTGTTGGCTAATTTTTGCTTTATCCAGCTCACTCTCTCTCTCTCTCTCTCTGATTGCTCTCTGCAGGTAATGGAAGATGGCCCTTTGTCTTTTAGCTTCTCAACTAATGCTGGTGTCACCGAAAGTTCAGTTCTTTCTACCATTTTTTTTTTTTTTTACCTTTTATATATTAATTTTTTTCCACTGACCGAAAATCCTATTCATTGTTTTCATGATGGCAGAACACTACATTGCACTTTTCCAGTTCAAGGAACCCTGTTCTACAGAAACAGCTCCATCTTCTTAACTGTCCACATCCAATGCATTTAGATGCCACTCTACAAAAGTGCAAAGTGTGTTAGTTGTCTGACGGCAACAGGGGCTTCCCCCATCTCCACATGGTGTACTCTGTTGTGTAGGTCAAAGATTTAAAAAGTGTGTGGGGGGTGGAAGGATGTGTAGTGTTGTGTACCATTGTTCTTCTAACCATTTAGCTGTTGGGCCCCTATTGGGACCCACCGTTACCACACTTGGCCCCAGGAAGGCAGGTCAGGTACCCAGTAGATTTTATTTTGTACTCTGACAGGCTCTGCCACCTAGTTTACGAAGATTTCAGAGGCAAGGGTCTATGTGAGAAAAAAAAAAGGGGGGGGGGAGTAAACACTAGAATATAAAAGGCCAAGACAGTATCTCAGTTATCGGTTGATTCAACTACTGCTCATCTCAGATGCTCAAATTATTCGCTGTATGATTCCTTTCGCCTCAAAGGTGGTACTTGTGCATATGTCCATTCTGATATTCCCTGTCAGAGACTTGGCAATTTGGAATCTCCTCTCTTTGATCTTCTCTGGCTTAAAATCTCTCTACCTCACTGTGTCAAATTCATCTGTTGTCTCTACCGTTCTCCCAACTCCACTAATCACTTGGAGCTCTTTGCAACTTGACTTTCTCCAGTCCAATTTTCCTAACAGTGAGGTAATTTTCCTTGGTGATTTTAATGTTCCCAACTCCAGCTGGCTTCCGTTTTCTAGTCACACCGACCCAGCAGGTCGAGATGCTGAGGCTTTTGTAATTACTAATGACCTAGCACAGATTGTTCATTTACCTACAAGAATGCCGGACAATCCTAATCATACAGCCAATACGCTTGATCTTTTTCTCACAAACAACCCTTCTAAGTACACGGTCGAAATGAGAGGTCCTTTAGGCACTTCAGATCACAACTTGGTGATTGTCTCTTCTCCAATGGAACCTTTATCTCATGGCTATTCCCAACCTCGTGTTGTTTGGCATTACAAGAATGCAAAATGGGATGACCTGCGAGACTTCTTTTCTTCTTTTCCATGGTCGGATTACTGTTTCAAAACTTCTGATGTCAACATTTGCTCAGATCGTGTCAGTGAAATTATTCTTGCAGGAATGGAATCCTTTATCCCACGCTCCACTTTAAAATCTCGTCCTTTATCTAAACCTTGGTTTTCCATTAAATGTGCTAAGGCTGTTCAAGAGAAGAATGTTGCATATCGTAATTGGCTTGTTTCTAATTCTTCAGTGTCATTTTCTGCCTGCAGCAAAGCTCGCAACAATTGTAAAGCAGTTATTAATCAGTCCAAACTAGACTAGAAAACTTGCTTCTTGCTAAAGGTCTTCTAAACAAGCTTCCATCTTATGGTTTGCCAACTGTTTTTTGTAATTGGTTATCCAGTTTTCTCTCTGATTGCTCACTGAGGGTGATGGTAGATGGCGCTATGTCTTTCCCCCACTCTTCCCCCCCTGTATATTAATGACCTTCTTCCATTGACTGGAAATCCTACCCATAGTTTTACCGATGATAGCGCATTGCATTCCACTTTCCAGTTTGAGAAACCTTGCCCTGCTCAATCAGCTTCAACTTCTCGAATATCTGCTACCAATTCCTTAAATTCCGATCTTCAGGTAATTTTCCAGTGGGGCAAAGACAACTTAGTTGATTTAAATCCTTCTAAAACTCAGTCTCATCTTGCATCTCGCAAATAGAATCTTCTTCTCCTATGCTTATCTTTAGTGACACTCCAATTTCTAGGCAAAACGATATATCTCTATTGGGGATTACCCTGACTTCTAATCACTCTTAGCACAAGCACAAGCACATTACAAATATTGCTTCCTCTGCATATAAAAAACTTAATTTTCTCTTTCGCTCTCGGCGTTACTTTTCTTCCAAACAGCTGCTCACTCTGTATAAATTGCAAATCCGCCCTGCCATGGAATATTGTTCCCACATCTGGGGTGGTGCCCCCAAAACCTCTCCCAGGCTTCTTAATTCCATTCAGAAGAGGGCATTAAGGTTAATTAATGATTCATCTCTAATAGAGTCTCTCCACTCGCTTTCTCATAGACGTACTGTTTCTACTGCATGCCTCTTCTACAGATACTTCCATGGGCACTGTTCTTCTGAATTGGCTTCTATAATTCCCGCTCTCTCTTTCAAAACAGTCCGAACAAGTGCCGCCACCAGCCAACATCCATCTCACAGAACCAACTTTTCATCTTCCTCGTTTATTCATTCAACTGCCGTTTTTTGGAACAACCTTCCTTTATACATTTTTCCTGAAAATTACAGTCTACAGAGTTTAAGTCCAATGTCAACAAATATCCTTTTTCGTCTTCTCAACCTCCAACCGAAGCATGGTACTAAGTACTATAGGTTCTGATACCTCTCGTGTTTCGGGTTTACATAAAAAAAAACAAAAAAAAAAACATATAAAATGTTAAGAAATCTTAACTAATTTCATGCTGCTGAACACGAAAATCACATTAAAATTTGTTGATTGGCTCTTGTTTTTAAATTACAGTTGAGGTCTCATATTAGCGAGTTACTCAACATTATTGACAATGGCTCTCGGCAACACCACAGTTTCAGTACAACACTCTTATCATGTGATCAGCAATTGTTGCCTCGCTCAGCATCACATGATAAGTTGTTGCAGTTGATCAACTCTGTTGCAGTAATCTTTGAATACGTCTAGGTACCGGGTGATTTGTCCTTAGTTAACAGTTGTTCTTTGTGAGATTCTTACTTTTTGCACAGAATTTGTGTCGGGTAAGATTAATATGTCCCACAATTAACATTAGCAGAGGCATATGATGGAAGAAAGCAAGCTAATCGGCAAGAATGCATCAGCCAAAAAAAAAAAAAAAAAACCCCTTCCTGTTTCACCCATCTATTCACTCAAAAATTTTGTTTGGTTCAGCCCTGATTTTATTTAAGCTGTCAGCATTCACAACAATAGATGGAAGCTTGTTCCAATAATCAACCACCTGCTGGGAAAAGGCAAATTTCCGCACATCTATTCTACAACTGTTTTTCCTCAATTTGAATTTATGGTGAGGAATCTGAGCAAGAGGAAGAATCCCATCAGCACTGAGCTTGCTCAAACCATTCAAGGTCTTTACACACCTCAATCAGATTATCTCACAGGTTCCTAGTATCCAGATGCTGCAATTTGCAGAACCCAAGTCTACCTTGCTAACAGCAACAATTTTGTTCCACTCACTAATCTCGTTGCCCTTTTCAGTAGTAGTTCTAGTAGCCCAACATCTTTTCTAAAATGAGTCCCCAGACCTGTATGCAGTACTCAAGGTGTGGTATGGCCACTGCCTTATACAAGGGGCGTGACCATTGCCTTATACAATTTATTAAAGTAAAAGTAAAGATAAAACTTCAGAAATGGTTTACCGCATAAGTTATTTTATGTTAAATAATATTTTCAATCAAATTCAATAAAAAAATTTCAAAGATACAGTTATTAGCACCTTCATAGTAATAGTTTTTGCCATATACAGCAAGGAAGCTACAGGCTTCCTTGCAATAAATATTCTGTGCCTTTACCTTTAACTACAGCAACGTCTTTCTTTATCTTCCAACTGGTGATTACATCATCACTTCCTGACAATGGTTCCTGTACTTTCACAAAAGCCCTGTGATGTCATCTGATTCATTAGTAATTATGAGGTCAAGAATACAGATAATTCTCGACTTTACGAGTTAATTCGTTCCTTGCATGCACTCGTAAAGCGGGAATTTATTTCCCGTAGACCTAATGTTAAAAATAGAAGTTACGTTATCAACAATGAAATTAGTTAGCTAATTAGTTTGTTTAAACAATGATTGATTTATCGAAAGAAATGAAAACGTAGCCTGTAAAATTAAGCAAATTGCAATAATAGAGAAATTATTTACGACTCACAAATGTTAAAGAATGTTTATTCTTCATCATCATGGACTAAATGCACACTTGTTGATCACTCATTATTGGCTTGGCACTCGTTGGTTTGTTGCACAAGGAGTCGTCCTCTTCAAAAGTGTTTCAAGAGGGGTTTGTTTCCAAGATAACCTTCTCTTTTCTTTATAAATTTCACGATTCCATGAATAAGCATTTTTTAACGGCATACACAAATTGCAACTAATGCAACTACGGAGTAACAAGTTTACGAAACTTAAAAAAAAAAAAGGAATGAAGAGAAGAGTCTGAAAATTTATTTGTTTTTTATACGATTGAATATTTCAGTTAAAGGGGAAACACATTTCACCATAATAACGTAGAAAACCACACAATTCCAGGTATCAGTATTTTTGCAAATGCAAGAAGATCGAGTTTACTACCCCTTTATAATTGCTTGCAGTAACAGAAAAGTCCAATAAACCGGAAAGTGCAAATTGTTTTTATTAGCATTAGCAAAGGCACATGATGCAAGAAAGCAAGCTTATATAGCATCAGCCAAAAAAAACCCCCCTTATTTCAACCCTCCATTCGCTCCAAATGTTTGTCGAGTTCTGCCTTGAATCTATTTAAGCTATCAACTTCTACAATGACAGATGGAAGCTTGTTCCAGCAATCAACCACTTGCTGGATAAAGGCAAAAACTTCCGCACATCTATCCTACAACTGTGTTTCCTCAATTTGAATTTATTAGCATTAGTAGAGGCATTTGATGCAAGAAAGCAAGCTTATACAGCATCAGCCAAAAAAAAAAAAAAAAAAAAAACCACTTCCACTTCACCCCTCTGTTTGTTCAAAATACCTGTCCAGCTGAGCCTTAAACTTATTTAGGCTATCAACCTCCACCACAAGGGATGGAAGTCTGTTCCACCAACCAACCACCCGCTGGCTAAAGACAAATTTCCGCACGTCTATCCTACATCTGTCTTTCCTCAATTTGAATTTATGCCCTCTCAGGTGATTATTCTGAGCTAGAGGAAGAATCCCATCAGCATTGAGCATGCTTAAACCATTCAAGGCTTTATACACCTCTATCAGATCACCTCGCTGGTGCCTAGTCTCCAGACACTGTAATTTGCAAAACTTTAGCCTTTCTTCGTAAGAGCACCCCTTTGTTCCATTCACTAATCTTGTTGCCCTTCTCTGTACTCGTTCCAGCAGCTCTACATCCTTCTTGAAATGAGGCCTCCAGACCTGTATACAGTACTCTAGGTGTGGCCTGACCATCGCCTTATACAATGGAATAATCACCTCCTTATCCCTGCTGGAAAAATTCCTGTATATCATTGACAATACTCCATGAGCTACTCTTGCAGCCCGTCTGCACTGCTCAGAGAACTTCATATCTGCCTGCACAACCACCCCCAAGTCCCTTTCATTCTCTACCACTGTCAGTGCTGTACCACAGAGTTGATACGTTGCTCTGGGGTTGCTGTTTCCCCATGTGTAGTACTTTACATTTGTCAATGTTAAACTTCATTTGCCACCTCTCAGCCCATCTGCTCAACCTTTCCAGATCCTGTTGCAGCAGCATAGTGTCAGTAGTGTCCTTGACAACCCTGCCAACCTTTGTATCGTCTGCAAACTTGGACATTAATCCCGATATACCATCATCAATATCATTTATAAATACAGAAAACAATAATGGACCCAACACTGAGCCCTGAGGGACTCCACTAATAACATCAGTCCACGATGAGCAGTGTCCATTGATTACCACTCTCTGTCTTCTCCCCCTCAACCACCCCTTTATCCATAGCAGCAATTTGCCTCCAATGTCACACTGCTCCAATTTGTGTAGCAGTCTTCCATGTGCAACAGTATCAAAAGCCTTTCTAAGATCCAAGTATATAATATCAAAGTTATTCCCTGCATCCAGTTCTTTTGTGACTGCATCATAGTATCCAATCAAGTTGGTCAGGCAAGACTTCCCCTTAACAAAACCATGCTGTGTCTGAGCTATAACTGAAGTCTTGTCTAAATGATCCTGCAGTGCGTCTTTAACCAGTGCCTCCATTAATTTTCCTGGAACAGAAGTTAAGCTCACAGGTCTATAATTACTTGTGTCAGCCTTTGATCCTCCTTTGTGAATTGGGGTCACATTTGCACATTTCCAGTCTATGGGTACCTCCCCTGAGTCCAAGGAAGCTCTCATAATTATGGCTAAGGGTTTGCTTACTTCCTTTGCTGCCTCCTTTAATATAACTGGATAGATCCCATCCACCCCGGGTGCCTTTCTTGTGTTTATCTTCAACAGTTTCTCCTCCACTTTACTCCCAGTTATTTCAAGATTCTGTAACTTACTGCTAGAGTTGAATACACCTCTGGCATTCCCCTCGCTAAATAACTCCTCATGTGTGAATGTCGATGCAAAATATTCATTTAGTTTGTTAGCCACCTGAGCAGGATCATCAACACTTGACCCATCAATATCAAGTGGACCAATCTGATTCATCCCTTTCCTTCTAGAGTTTACATAAGTAAAGAACTCTTTGCTGTTTTTCTTTGCATCCCTTGCCAAGGATTTCTCGTAATCTGCCTTACGAGAAATCCTTGCCCTCTCAGGCGATTATTCTCAGCAAGAGGAAGAATCCCACCAGCATTGAGCATGCTCAAACCATTCAAGACTTTATACATCTCAATCAGATCAGCTCGCAGGTGCCTAGTCTCCAGACACTGTAATTTGCAAAACATAAGCCTTTCTTCATAACAGCAACCTCTGTTCCATTCACTAAGTTCCTTCTCTGTACTCGTTCCAACAGCTCAACATCCTTCTTAAAATGAGGCCTCCGGATCTGTATACAGTACTAAAGGTGTGGCCTGACCATGGCCTTATAAAAGGAGATAATCACCTCCTTATCCCTGCTAGAAAAATTCCTGTATATCATTGACAAGATACTATGAGCTACTCTTGCAGACCGTCTGCACTGCTCAGAAAACTTCAAATCTGCCTGCACGACCACCCCTAGGTCCTTTTCATTCTCTACCACTTTCAGTGTAGTACCACAGAGTTGATTCGTCACTCTGGGGTTGCTGCTTCCCATATGTAGTACTTTACATTTGTCAATTTAAAACCTTCATTTGCCACCTCTCAGCCCATCTGCCCAACTTTTCTAGATCCTGTTGCAGCAGCTTACTATCATTAGTGTCCTTAATAACCCTGCCAACCTTCATATCGTCTGCAAACTTGGACATTAAGCTTGATATACCATCATCAATATCATTTATAAACACAGAAAACAACAATGGAGCCAACACTGAACTCTGAGATACTCCACTAATAACATTAGTCCATGAAGAGCAGTGTCCATTGATCACCACTCTCCGTCTTCTCCCACTCAACCATCCCTTTATCCATAGCAGCAATTTTCCTCCAATTCCACACTGCTCCAATTTGTGCAGCAGTCTTCCATGTGCAACAGTATCAAAGGGCTTTCTAAGATCCAAATATATGATATCAAAATTATTCTTTGCATCCAGTTCCTTTGTGACTCAATCATAGTATCCAATCAAATTGGTCAGACAAGAGTTTCCCTTAACAAACCCATGCTGTGTCCTAGCTATAACTGAAGTCTTGTCTAGATGATCCTGGAATGCTTCTTTAACTAGTGCCTCCGTTAATTTCCCTGGAACAGAAGTTAAACTAACAGGTCTGTAATTACCTGTCTCTCTGTTTGATCCTCCTTTGTGGATCTGGGTCATATTTCCACAACTCCAGTCCATGGGTACCTCCCCTGGATCCAAGGAAGCTCTCATAATTATGGCTAAGGGTTTGCTTACTTCCTTTGCGGGCGCCTCCGTAGACAGGTGGGAAGGAACAGCAGCAGTGCATAGCACATGCTTCTTGATTAGACCGGGGTTCGAGCCCGTCACCACCAAATACAGAGGATGAGGAAAGGTCAGGGAATGACCACCACATATTCCCAGAGCAATATGGTCTTAGTTGCTAATGCTCCTAAAAACCAAATAACAACAACAACTTCCTTTGCCGCCTCCTTTAATATAACTGGATAGATTCCATCCACCCCAGGTGCCTTTCTTATGTTTATGTTCAACAATTTCTTCTCCATTTTACTCTCAGTTATTACAAGATTATCTAGCTTACTGTCAGAGTTTAATACACCTCTGGCATTCCCCTCCCTGAATAACTCTTCATGTGTGAATGTAGATGCAAAATATTTATTTAGTTTGTTAGCTACCTGAGCAGGATCATCAACAGTTGAACCATCGATATCAAGTGGACCAATCTGATTCATCCCCTTCCTTTTAGAGTTTACATAAGTAAAGAACTCTTTGCTGTTTTTCTTTGCATCCTTTGCCAAAGATTTCTCGTAATCTGGCTTCACCTGCCTAACCTCCTTTGTGATTTGGTTACAGACCAGCTTATATCTATCATAGGCTTCTGTGATACCTGTTATTTTATATGTATCCCTTGCATTTTTCTTCTCAGTCACTTGTCTAATTAGTTCATCTGACATCCATTTAGGCCTAAATCTTAAACAATATTTCTTAGTTGGTATGAAAAGCCTAGTAGCTTCCAAGATTAATTCTTTGAATGCCTCCCATTTTGAATTTGCTGTTGGTAACATCATCAGCTGGTCCCACCATATAGAATTTAAATACTGTCACAAACCACCGTAGTCACCTTTACAAAAGCAAAAACCCTTCCCTTTACCCTTGATGGTAGTTACCTCTGAGTAAATCCCACTTTAGCACACTGTGACCACTGCCACCTAGTGGTTCCTTTATCTGCAGATTCTTAATGCATGAAGAATCACTACTGATAATCAGATCAAGAGTATTACTCCCTCTAGTTGCCTCCCGAACATGCTGCTGTAGAAAACAATCATCCAATAAATCCACAAAAGTCTTGCTAGTGTGTGAGTGACCAACCCACAAATTCCAGTCAATCTCTGGGATATTAAAATCCTTCATTATTAGACACTCTGATTTACTGGCCCACTCTATTTCTCTGCACAACTGCTCATTATACTCGTCAGATTCATTAGGCCTATAACACACACCTACTCTCATTTTTCCTTTCCCAGTGCTTATGTCACACCAGACTCAACATTGCATTGTTCACCAACATCTGGATGCACTTCCTTAGATTTTATGTTTCTTAACTAACAGCATAATCCCTCCTCCCTTATTGTTCTATGGTCGTGACCTCCAGAAATGTGCTTTAGAAAAATATCACAAAGGCGTTTAAAATTGATTCTTATAACGAAACATATGATAACAATGAAAGTGTAGTGCATTTTAATGATTTGAATTGGTAACTAATATAATTTACAAACCATGCTCACGACCTTTTATATGGCCTTAAGGTCACACTCGTGACCTTAAAAATGACATTTTAGAGAGATAAATAGCTTAGTTATACGGCGAAAATTTCAACTTCCGAGATCTTGAAACGAATTACCAAAAAACAATGTGTTATTGAGTTAACATTGCAATATTTTAACGATACGATGGTGTCTCTGGAACCGATTAATATCGTAAAGCTGGGTACACTGTATTGTATAGCTACGCACATGGTTTGGTTGTGTTGTTGTTTGTTTGGTTTTTAGGAGCATTAGCAACTAAGGCCATATTGCTCCGGGATATGCGGTGGTCATTCCCTGACCTTTCCGCACCCTCCATATTTGGTGGTAACAGGCTCGAACCCCGAGTCTAACCAAGAAGCGTGTGCTACGCACTGCTGCTCCTTCCCACCTGGCTACGGAGGCACCCACATGGTTTGGAATGCGGTATTTATGTATGTTTAACATTCATTTTTTGCAATTAATGTTTTATTTTTGATTTTGATGATACTTGGGGAGAAAAAAAACTCATAAACCCAGGAACTTGTAAAGCGAGAATTGCCTGTATTATCACTCTTAGTACTTTCTATAATATGCTGGTACAAAAAATAATCATTTTAAAAAAATATTCCCCATGATGAGTTTTCCTTCCACTTATTCCCATCGATCTGGGGAAGAAAAAAAGTCACCCATAATAAGACAATCACACTTGCTTGCCTATTCCATCTGCACATAAAGACTCTCATCATATTCTTCACAATCTTCTGGTCTGTAGATTATGCCCACTCTCATTATTCCTCTGCTTCCAGCTAACTCACACCACACAGATTCTATGTTGGCAGATGTAACTTCAGACTCATTAAAAGCTTTTTTTGTGTTCAGGCTGCTTTTGATAAGAAGTATGACCCCTTCTGTCTTCTATATCTTTCCTAAATACATTATACATTAAACAATTACAGTGTCTGGAGACTAGGCACCAGCGAGGTGATCTGATAGAGGTGTATAAAGCCTTGAATGGTTTAAGCATGCTCAATGCTGATGGGATTCTTCCTCTAGCTCAGAAAAATCACCTGAGAGGGCATAAATTCAAATTGAGGAGAGACAGATGTAGGATAGACGTGCGGAAATTTGCCTTTAGCCAGCGGGTGGTTGGTTGGTGGAACAGACTGCCATCCCTTGTGGTGGAGGTTGATAGCCTAAATAAGTTTAAGGCTCAGCTGGACAGGTATTTTGAACGAACAGAGGGGTGAAGTGGAAGTGGGGTTTTTTCTTTTTTTTTTTTTTTTTTTGTTTGGCTGATGCTGCATAAGCTTGCTTTCTTGCATCAAATGCCTCTACTAATGCTAATGCTAAAATGCTAATACATACCATAGCAAAACTGGTCATCCCCAATTTCTGGTAGCATCATGTTTCTGTTAGCTCTATTATATCAGTATTAGTTGTCCTGACCAGGAGTTCATCTTCATATTTATAAGATAAGATAAATATCGTATGTATCGTCATATTTAGTCCTGATTTAGTTTTTTTTCAACTACCCTTCATTCTTAAGAATAAAGAGTAAATTACAGCATAAGACATCTCTCATTCTATACTGAGCTAGACATACTGCCTAACACGGTATGAAGGGTATCATATTTATACTTTCGTAGATCTAGCCTGAAAAATACGGCATTACCTTATTGGGTTCACAGAAACTTTCTGTTCTCTGGGATTGTTCCCAAAGAACAGCAAAATTAAAAGACTGTACCAAAGGGAGTATGGATTCTAAGCTATTCTAAGTATGCAATATATTTTAGTACTATATAAATATCCATCTACACCTGGTTCTGCCAGGTGTAGATGGAGTAGAAATCTAGAATCACTGATTGTATAGAGCTTGGGGTATAAGTTAACTTGCACACTCAAAACCTCACACCCAAAACCTATTGGTTTTGGATGTGATATTTTATAATTTGAGGTGTTGCTGTTATCACTGAACATTAAATGCCACACCCACTTGGCAGCAGTCCCCAAGTTTCAAATTTTGACTGGCAGCCCAAGAATGAAAATGAGAAAATGCTTTTTATATTATTCAGGAATAAATATAAAAATACACTTTGAATGCACTTTTAAAACGTCGGATGGTTGAAGAAGAGATAAGCAGAAGTTTGCCTTCAGCCAATAGGTGGTTGATTGCTGGAATAAGCTTCCATCTGTTGTTGTGGAAGTGCATAGTCTGAATGAATTCAAGGAAGAACTACACAAAATGATTATTTTATAATAATAGATCTGGATATCTCATTTTAGGAAGGATACAGACCTGCTGGAACAGGTACAGGGAAGGGCAATAAGATTGGTGAGGGGTAAATATGGGGTCCTCTTACCAAGAAAGGCTTCAGTTCTGAAAATTGCAGCATCTGGAGACTAGGCATCTGTGGGGTGATTTGATTGAAGTGTTTAACCAGCTTTCAATGGCTTGAGCAAACTCAATGCTAATGGGATTCTTACTCTTTCTCAGAATGTGCACGAAGATGAATGTGCAAACTGAAATTGAGGAAGGATCATTACAGAAGAGATGTGCAGAAGTTTGCCTTCGGCCAATGGGTAGTTGATTGTTGGAACTAGGGCTTACAATACCGAGATTCCGGGATCCCAAATACCGATCATTTTTTTCCGGTATTCAAATCCTGGTATTGATACAAAAATACCGGTTTTTCGGTTCTAATTTAAAAAATAATAATTGTCATGATTTATTCACATAAAGGTTATAGAATCGACAACAACAATAATAATAATTTATTTATCCCTATTTTATGTTACACTTTTATGGGAGATAATAGCAAAAAGGGGAGGGAGAACAAATAAGCTAATGGCTTTTTAGGGGATGTTCCCTTAAAAAAAAACAATGAATATACAAATATACAATTGAAAAATATACAGTTCTGAAATTATACAGGTAATGTTGAACAGAAAAGACATAAATAAATTGGAGTTTTTTGTAGATTTCTTTAGCATTAGCATTAGTAGAGGCATTTGATGCAAGAAAGCAAGCTTATGCAGCATCAGCCAAAAAAAAAAAAAAAAAACCCACTTCCACTTCACCCCTCTGTTCGTTCAAAATACCTGTCCAGCTGAGCCTTAAACTTATTTAGGCTATCAACCTCCACCACAAGGGATGGAAGTCTGTTCCACCAACCAACCACCCACTGGCTAAAGGCAAATTTCCGCACGTCTATCCTACATCTGTCTTTCCTCAATTTGAATTTATGCCCTCTCAGGTGATTTTTCTGAGCTAGAGGAAGAATCCCATCAGCATTGAGCATGCTTAAACCATTCAAGGCTTTATACACCTCTATCAGATCACCTCGCTGGTGCCTAGTCTCCAGACACTGTAATTTGCAAAACTTAAGCCTTTCTTCGTAAGAGCACCTCTTTGTTCCATTCACTAATCTTGTTGCCCTTCTCTGTACTCGTTCCAGCAGCTCTACATCCTTCTTGAAATGAGGCCTCCAGACCTGTATACAGTACTCTAGGTGTGGCCTGACCATCGCCTTATACAATGGAATAATCACCTCCTTATCCCTGCTGGAAAAATTCCTGTATATCATTGACAATACTCCATGAGCTACTCTTGCAGCCCGTCTGCACTGCTCAGAGAACTTCATATCTGCCTGCACAACCACCCCCCCAAGTCCCTTTCATTCTCTACCACTGTCAGTGTAGTACCACAGAGTTGATACGTTGCTCTGGGGTTGCTGTTTCCCATGTGTAGTACTTTACATTTGTCAATGTTAAACTTCATTTGCCACCTCTCAGCCCATCTGCTCAACCTTTCCAGATCCTGTTGCAGCAGCATAGTGTCAGTATTGTCCTTGACAACCCTGCCAACCTTTGTATCGTCTGCAAACTTGGACATTAAGCCCGATATACCATCATCAATATCATTTATAAATACAGAAAACAATAATGGACCCAACACTGAGCCCTGAGGGACTCCACTAATAACATCAGTCCACGATGAGCAGTGTCCATTGATTACCATTCTCTGTCTTCTCCCCCTCAGCCACCCCTTTATCCATAGCAGCAATTTGCCTCCAATGTCACACTGCTCCAATTTGTGTAGCAGTCTTCCATGTGCAACAGTATCAAAAGCCTTCCCTGCATCCAGTTCTTTTGTGACTGCATCATAGTATCCAATCAAGTTGGTCAGGCAAGACCTCCCCTTAACAAAACCATGCTGTGTCCGAGCTATAACTGAAGTCTTGTCTAAATGATCCTGCAGTGCTTCTTTAACCAGTGCCTCCATTAATTTTCCTGGAACAGAAGTTAAGCTCACAGGTCTATAATTACTTGTGTCAGCCTTTGATCCTCCTTTGTGAATTGGGGTCACATTTGCACATTTCCAGTCTATGGGTACCTCCCCTGAGTCCAAGGAAGCTCTCATAATTATGGCTAAGGGTTTGCTTACTTCCTTTGCTGCCTCCTTTAATATAACTGGATAGATCCCATCCACCCCGGGTGCCTTTCTTGTGTTTATCTTCAACAGTTTCTCCTCCACTTTACTCCCAGTTATTTCAAGATTCTGTAGCTTACTGCTAGAGTTGAATACACCTCTGGCATTCCCCTCGCTGAATAACTCCTCATGTGTGAATGTCGATGCAAAATATTCATTTAGTTTGTTAGCTACCTGAGCAGGATCATCAACACTTGACCCATCAATATCAAGTGGACCAATCTGATTCATCCCCTTCCTTGACTTTACAGAAGACTTCTAAAAGCATCACTACTTATTATATTATTGTGAACATTTTTACAATTAAATGAGGAGAGAAAAGAAAAATAACGAGATGTCTGCACAGAAATTTATAAACTATTTGCCAACTGCTTCCTTTAACATTTGTACATTATTTCCATGTTGATGTTTTTAAAATTCAGGAGTTGCGTGGAAGGTAATTTGAATCAGACATCCCTGGTGATGTGTTCAATTAGTTTCTTGAATTGATTTAATGAAGTGACATTTTTGATTTTTCAGGAAGTTTTTTCCAGGTTTTAGCACCTCTGTATTTTATACTTTTCTGACCTATGGCTTTTCTGAAAAGCGGAACCTTCAGGTCGACTTCATTTCTTAGATTGTATGATATTTCTTATTCTTCTATGGTTATGAAAAAGGATCTGAAGAGAGGGGGAAAGTCTGGTGTCTTCGAAGCATTGTAAACAAGGATCGCTTCGGCTTTCTGCAATAGCTGGTAGATGCTTAGGAGTCTCACTTCCTTGTATCTCAAACTAACCAATGAATTCCAGGGAAGGTCCAAAATTGAACGAATGCATCGATTGAGAATGGAGTTGATTCTCGCAAGGTTTTCTTGGCTGGTGATACCCCATGAGATGATTCCATAGGTGAGGTACGGCTGTGAATTAAAGAAAGGAATACTAGTCTGAGAAGGGAAGGAGACACCCAGGCAGAGGCCCTGATGAGTACTCCCGCTAGTGATGAAGTTTTCTTTTGTAGGGTTATCATCAATAAAACAATAAATCATTAATATTGCTGAATTTGCAAATGAGGGATTGTTATACACAGTACAAATGCAACGGAAACCTGAAAACATCATGAAACTGTAGGACATAAACCCTTACAAATATATTTCTCTTAGTAAGTATAATGTGTGTGGAAGTAAAGCATTTAAGAAAAAATGAAAACATCATTACGGAAATATTTCCATTAGTGGCAGTAGGCCTGGTAGTGCAATTAGGGAATATGGTGAACAGTGGTATGGCAGGTGCGGAAGGGTTAAAATTAAAAGCTTCTGAACAATAGTTTAATCCCTCTATTACATCGCTACATGAGGATGTGACACTTAATGCATTTTGGGAAAGGGTGTTGGTATGGAGCAGTTCAAAGGTATTGTGAATAGGTGATCTTGAGATAAAATATGAAAGCATTTTGTTGTGTGGGAAAAATATTCTGTTTTTCCCACCAAAGGAAGAAGAGTGAGTTTAAAGAATAACACCATGATTGGGTCAGGTTTAAATTACTTTTTATATGCAAGCTTATGTGCAAACCCCAGAGGGGGCTGCACATGTGCTAAAAAAGCATGTATAAAAAGCACTTTTCTATACTCAAGCTTATGTGCAAACCCCAGAGTGGTTTGCACATAAGCTTGAGTATAGAAAAGTAGTTTAGTTGGTTTGGTTTTTAGGAGCATTAGCAACTAAGGCCATATTGCTCCGGGATATGTGGTAGTCATTCCCTGACCTTTCCGCATCTTCCATATTTGGTGGTGACGGACTCGAACCCCGGTCTAATCAAGAAGCACGTGCTACGCACTGCTGCTCCTTCCCACCTGGCTATGGAGGCGCCCTAGAAAAGTAGTACAAGGGACGATTGTAACTTGCAATCAATTCAATAAATAAATAAATGAGAAGGAAATAATAAATAAGGTGCTTGCACCAAAAGAGGGGCTTGTGGTTGTTGTTCGGAAGGGCTGCAGACTTCCAGTAGTAGTTCTGGGTTCAGTACGGATCCTGTTCTGGGAGTATCCAGCTGTATAGTGAAGGGTTCCGCCGGGCATAGTGTCCTGGCTTCTATTACTGCTGTGGTAATTTCCTTCAGTATTAACGGAGAACTGTTCTCGAAATCCAGAAGCAAGACAGTACTGGAAGAGTTATACAACAGAGATCAACAAAGGGGGGGGAGAGAGAGAGAGCACCGCACTCAGTAGAAGGAACCCGCACAAAGGAATCCCACTGTGAAAGAGAAGGGAGAGAGAGAGAGAGAATCTTTAATGCCCTTCACGGCCAAAAAGCCAGGGGTAAGTCCTCTGAACAGTGTTGTATTGGAAATGGTACTTAGATAAAGTGGGAGATTATTTTAGAGTAAGGTTGAAGTTGAAGAAACACGAGAAATAAGGAAATGTTTAGTATTCAGTTGGTTTATTGGTTGAAGTTGTAAAGAAAATTGATACTGCTAAATTAAGAGAGATTACATGGAATTGTTAGCATTAAGTTAATGATTTATGGATTGCTGTTGTGAAGAGAATTGATAATTAAGAGAAATATGAGGAAGTGATTAAGATTGAATTAGTTTAGTGTTTGAAGCTGTAGAGAGAGAGAGAGAGAGTTGAGATTGTTAATTAAGAGAAATTTTATGGAAATCATAGCATTTATTAACAGATTAAATGAGAAAAATTAATAGATTAGAAAACCAGTTATGTATTGTAAGTAGATTTGTATGATAAATGACTTTTGTTTTATATTTGTGTCATTGCTCTTGAGAAACTGACAGCTCACATATAATATATATACAATATATATACTCATGTGTTGGGGGGGGGGGACATCCCTCAGCTCCTGGAAATTCTCATTTTTTAATGCAGTCAGGTAGCTTGTGGGGCTTAGTACTTGAGGAGAGCTGCTGTATGAATATCATAACAATGGCCACTGACGGCAATACTAAGAAATATAGAGAAATAAAAATTAATAAACAAATAAATACAGAGAAATAAAAATTAATAAACAAATAAATATAGTGTGGCATTGGGGGCAAATTGCTGCTATGGATAAAGGGATGGTTGAGTGGGAGAAGACAGAGAGTGGTAATCAATGGACACTGCTCATCGTGGACTAATATTATTAGTGGAGTATCTCAGGGTTCAGTGTTGGGTCCATTGTTGTTTTCTGTATTTATAAATGATACTGATGATGGTATACCAAGCTTAACGTTCAAGTTTGCAGATGATACGAAGGTTGGCAGGGTTGTTAAGGACACTAATGATAGTAAGCTGCTGCAACAGGATCTAGAAAAGTTGAGCAGATGGGCTGAGAGGTGGCAAATGAAGGTTTTAAATTGACAAATGTAAAGTACTACATATGGGAAGCTGTTGTTATTTTTGTTATTTGGTTTTTAGGAGCATCAGCAACCAAGGCCATATTGCTCCGGGGATATGCGGTGGTAATTCCCACATATGGGAAGCAACAACCCCAGAGTGACGTATCAACTCTGTGGTACTACAGTGAAAGTGGTAGAGAACGATAAGGACCTAGGGATGGTTGTGCAGGCAGATATGAAGTTTTCTGAGCAGTGCAGATGATCTGCAAGAGTAGCTCACAGTGTCTTGTCAATGATATACAGGAATTTTTCTAGCAGGGATAAGGAGGTGATTATCCCCTTGTATAAGGCAATGGTCAGGCCACACCTTGAGTACTGTATACGGGTCTGGAGGCCTCATTTTAAGAAGGATGTAGAGCTGTTGGAACGAGTACAGAGAAGGGCAACAAGATTAGTGAATGGAACAAATTGTTGCTCTTACGAAGAAAGGTTTAAATTTTGCAAATTAGTGTCTGGAGACTAGGCACCTGCGAGGTGATATGATTGAGGTGTATAAAGCCTTGAATGGTTTGAGCATGCTCAATGCTGATGGAATTCTTTCTCTTGCTCAGAATAATCATCTGAGAGGGCATAAATTCAAATTGAGGAAAGACAGATGTAGGATAGATGTGCAGAAGTTTGCCTTTAGCCAATGGGTAGTTGGTTGGTGGAACAGACTTCTATCCTCTGTTGTGGAAGTTGATAGCCTAAATAAATTTAAGGCTGAGCTGGTCAGGTATTTGGAACAAATGGAGGGGTGATATGGGAGCGGTTTTTTTTTTTTTTTTGGCTGATGCTGCATAAGCTTGCTTTCTTGCATCATATGCCTCTACTAATGCTAAATACCCCCCCCCCCCACACAACTTAGATTTGGTTTCCTCACCAAGCTTAACTGTCAGTCCCTTTCTTTCGTTAATAGGGATATAGTGCCATAAAAAGTCAAAAAGGAAATATTTTTTATTTTTGATAAAAAGGAAATAAGACTTTTTTGAAGATGAGGGAATAAGGGGGGGGGGTTAAATTGCAACACGTCTACGACTATCTCAGTACAAAGCACCAACCAGCACAGAATACAAACAGACATTTCTGCCACTAATTAAATATGTACCAAAATTAGATCCAGTTTAAACGATAACACTATTGAGTCTCTTAAAAGCTCTCTCTTGGCACAAGCATATTACAAATATTGCTTCCTCTGCATCTAAAAAAGTTGGTTTTCTCTTTCGCTCTCAGCATTATTTTTCTTCCAGACAACTGTTCCCTCTGTACAAATCGCATATCCACCCTACCATGGAATATTGTTCCCACATCTGATGCGGTGCCCCCAAAACCTCTCACAGGCTTCTAGATTCCATTCAGAGGAGGGCAGTTAGGATAATTAATGACTCCTCTCTAACAGAGTCTCTCCACTTGTTGTCTCATAGACGTACTGTTTCTGCTGCATGCCTTTTCTACAGATACTTCCATGGGCACTGTTCCTCTGAATTGACTTCTATAATTCCTACTCTCTTTCAAAACAGTCGGAACACGTGCTGCTACCAGCCAACATCCATTTACTATCCAACTTCAAACTCGCAGAACCAACTTTTCATCTTCCTCATTTATTCATTCAACTCCCATTTTCTGGAACAACCTTCCTTCATACGCATTTCCTAAAAATTACAGTCTACAAAATTTCAAGTCTAATGTCAACAAATATCATCTTTCATCTTCTCAATCTCCAATCCTAACACGGTACTAAGTAATATAGCATTAGCATTAGTAGAGGCATTAGTAGATGCAAGAAAGCAAGGTTATGCAGCATCAGCCAAAAAAAAAAAAAATAAATAAATAAATAAAATAAAATAAATAAATAAATAATAACCACTTCCACTTCACCCCTCTGTTCGTTCAAAATACCTGTCCAGCCGAGCCTTAAACTTATTTAGGCTATCAACTTCCACGACAAGGGATGGAAGTCTGTTCCACCAACCAACAACCCGCTGGCTAAAGGCAAATTTCTGCATGTCTATCCTACATCTGTCTTTCCTCAATTTGAATTTATGCCCTCTCAGGTGATTATTCTGAGCAAGAGGAAGAATCCCATCAGCATTGAGCATGCTCAAACTATTCAAGGCTTTATACACCTCTATCAGATCACCTCGCTGGTGCCTAGTCTCCAGACACTGTAATTTGCAAAACTTAAGCCTTTATTCGTAAGAGCACCCCTTTGTTCCATTCACTAATCTTGTTGCCCTTCTCTGTACTCATTCCAGCAGCTCTATATCCTTCTTGAAATGAGGCCTCTAGGCCTGTATACAGTACTCTAGGCGTAGCCTGACCATTGCCTTATACAAGGGAATAATCACCTCCTTAGTCCTTCTAGAAAAATTCCTATATATCATTGACAACACACCATGAGCTACTCTTGCAGCCCATCTGCACTGCTCAGAGAACTTCATATCTGCCTGCACAACCACCCCCAGCTCCCTTTCATTCTCTACCGCTGTCAGTGTAGTACCACAGAGTTGATACGTTACTCTTGGATTGCTGTTTCCCATATGTAGTACTTTACATTTGTCAATGTTAAACTTCATTTGCCACCTCCCAGCCCATCTGCTCAACCTTTCCAGATCCTGTTGCAGCAGTATAATGTCAGTAGTGTCCTCGACAACCCTGCCAACCTTCGTATTGTCTGCAAACTTGGCCATTAAGCTTGATATACCATCATCATTATCATTTATAAATACAGAAAACAATAATGGACCCAATACTGAACCCTGAGGGACTCCACTAATAACTTTAGTCCATGAAGAGCAGTGTCCATTGATTACCACTCTCTGTCTTCTCCCCCCTCAACTACCCCTTTATCCATAGCAGCAATTTGCCTCCAATGCCACACTGCTGCAATTCGTGCAGCAGTCTTCCACATGCAACAGTATCAAAAGCCTTTCTAAGATCCAAGCATATACTATCAAAGTTATTCCCTGCATCCAGTTCTTTTGTGACTGCATCATAGTATCCAATCAAATTAGTCAGGCAAGACTTCCCCTTAACAAAACCATGCTGTGTCCGAGCTATAACTGAAGTCTTGTCTAGATGATCCTGCAGTTCTTCTTTAACCAGTGCCTCCATTAATTTTCTGGGAACAGAAGTTAAACTCACAGGTCTATAATTACTTGTGTCAGCCTTTGATCCTCCTTTGTGAATTGGGCAGATTACGAGATTTCCCATTTGCACATCTCCAGTCCATGGGTACCTCCCATGAGTCCAAGGAAGCTCTCATAATTATGGCTAAGGGTTTGCTTACTTCCTTTGCTGCCTCGTTTAATATAACTGGATAGATCCCATCCACCCCAGGTGCCTTTCTTGTGTTTATCTTCAACAATTTCTCCTCCACTTTACTCTCGTTATTACTAGATTCTCTAGCTTACTGCCAGAGTTGAATACACCTCTGGCATTCCCCTCGCTGAATAACTCCGCATGTGTGAATGTCAATGCAAAATATTCATTTAATTTGTTAGCTACCTGAGGAGGATCATGAACAGTTGAACCATCGATATCAAGTCGACCAGTCTGATTCATCCCCTTCCTTCTAGAGTTTACATAATTAAAGAACTCTTTGCTGTTTTTCTTTGCATCCCTTGCCAAAGATTTCTCGTAATCTGCCTTCACCTGCCTAACCTCCTTTGTAACTTGGTTACAGATCAACTTGTATCTATCATAGGCTTCTGTGTCACGTGTTAATTTGTATGTATCCCATGCATTTTCTTCTCTGCCATATGTCTCATTAGTTCATGTGACATCCATTTAGGCCTAAACCTTGAACAATATTTCTTAGTTGGTATGTAAAGCCTAGTAGCTTCCAAGATAAGTTCTTTAAATGCTTCCCATTTTGAATTTGCTGTTGGTAACATCATCAGATGGTCCCACTGTATAGAATTTAAATACTGTCTCAGTCCATCGTAGTCACCTTTACGAAAGCAATAACCTTCCCTTTACCCCTAATGGTAATTACCTCTTTGAGTAAATCCCACTTCAGCACACTGTGATCACTGCCACCTAGTGGTTCATTTATCTGCAGATTCTTAATGCATGAAGAATCACTACTGATAATCAAATCAAGAGTATTACTCCCTCTAGTTGCCTCCCGAACATGCTGATGTAGAAAACAATCATCCAATAAATCCACAAAAGCCTTGTTAGTGTGTGAGTGAACAGCCCCCAAATTCCAGTCAATATCTGGGAAATTAAAATCCCCCATTATAAGACTCTCCGATTTACTGTGTCACACCAAACTGACTCAACACTGCACTGTCCAGCGATGTCGACTGGCTTCACTTCCTTGGATTTTATGTATTTCTTAACTAATAGTATAACCCCTCCTCCCTTCCTATCCTGTCTATCCCTTCTGTAGACACTGTACTCCCCAAATTCCAGTTCTGCATTCCTTATATCTGCGTGACACCACGTCTCTGAAATCCCAACAATATCTGCCTTTGATGTTTTGAGCAATACCTGAAATTCATCAAATTTATTTACTAAACTCCTAGCATTGGTGTACACGCAAGTATACATGCATCTGTTCTTTTTCTTAGCTACCCTACACAACCCATGTGTTTACTTGTACTCCAATGATTCCCAGCAGTCTCTGAAATATCCTGCATCTTATTTTCCACGCTGCTGCTCATTCCAGTAGAAGCAGTGCAAGAATCACTTTCACCTCTGCCAGTGGCTACTGTTAATCTATTAGTCCTTGTATCCCCCCAATCTAGCAGTTTTCCGACCCACCTAACACTGCCTCGATAGCATCAGCAAACATTCTTGCACCCTTTCTACTTAAGTGTATCTCATCCCTGTAGAAGTAGTCTCTCCTGTTAACAAGTACAGACCAGGCTGAAAAAAATTCTACCCCTTGAGCATTGCACAATCTTTCCAGGGCCGAATTGATCGACAGGGCTCTCATCATATACTCCCTCCTATCGTGTCTGGGTAGAATTGC
This sequence comes from Mastigoproctus giganteus, assembly GCF_048544385.1. NCBI lineage: Eukaryota > Metazoa > Arthropoda > Arachnida > Uropygi > Thelyphonidae > Mastigoproctus > Mastigoproctus giganteus. The sequence goes on from NC_143581.1 coordinate 9,096,622, forward strand.
AGACATTTTCAAATTCAACCCTAATTCACGGCTTTTTTTCAACCTCTGTACAAGTACGTGATCTGTACTTGTTAAGTAATTCCGCCGGTCTCTTACTCTTAATATCATTAGTGCCAACGTGTACAACTATATCACCTTTTGTGCCCTTAAAAGATGATATCCGCTCTACAACGTCATCAACCTTTGCCCCTGGCAGACATACCCTGGTCCTGTTCCACCTATCTCTAGCTCAAAAAAATCACCTGAGAGGGCATAAATTCAAATTGAGGAAAGACAGATGTAGGATAGACGTGCGGAAATTTGCCTTTAGCCAGCGGGTGGTTGGTTGGTGGAACAGACTGCCATCCCTTGTGGTGGAGGTTGATAGCCTAAATAAGTTTAAGGCTCAGCTGGATAGGTATTTTGAACGAACAGAGGGGTGAAGTGGAAGTGGGTTTTTTTTTTTTTTTTTTTTTGGCTGATGCTGCATAAGCTTGCTTTCTTGCATCAAATGCTCTACTAATGCTAATGCTAATGCTATCCTTTTTACAAAGCATGTTTCCCTGACAATAGAGTCACCAACAACTACTAGTTTCTTTGATTATCATAGGTTCTAATACTTCTCATGTTTTAGGTTTTCATAAAAAAAACAAAAAAACTAATACTAATTCAAGAGGCAGCTAAAATATTGTGACTGGGGCTTACATCTTACGAGCATGCATGTTTTAAAATGTTAAATGCCAGTTAGCATAACGCTATGATGAAAAAAACAGTTTTCAAGTTCTCATGAAACCTTTTTAAATAAGAGGTTTTGCAAGAAAAAATTAATTCGAATATGAAGAAAGAAGCAATCCCATTAACACTGGGAAACAATCAAAACATCAATAAAGTTTGCACTATCATCTTTTTAATGTGGTTTGGATGAGGCCATTTTGACTGAGGATTTGATTCTCATTCAAAATCAGAGGCAGCACTGAGTTCTCATTTCATCTGTTTTTCAAGCAAGCCATATCAAATCCTGCATTTTTTAAAAAAAATATTATAATAGGTGATGAATCATGGATGCATGTATGACCCAGAGACTAAGGTTCAGAGCTCCAAATAGAAAACGTCATCACCAAGGCCAAACCATGAAGGGTATGCTGACTGCATTTTTTTATGAGGATGGTGTGATTAAAATCCATTCCACAAGAACATTACTGTTAAATGTAGCCTACTACCAAGAAACTTTAAATGGTTGAGAGATGGAATTTGCCATAAACAACTTGAAAAATGGATGGCTCCTTCGGCGTGACAATGTGACATGTCACACATCATTCAGCAACCAATTTCCACCCCCACCTTATTTTGTTGATCTGATGCCGTGCACCTTTTGGGTATTATAACAGCCAAAAGGTGCATGGTGAGTGAAATATAAAATGTTATGTAACAGCATACCCATTAAAAAATATCTTGTCTGATAATCAAGTGTGTACATGATTACCAATGAGCGTGATGAACTGGAACGGAGTGTTGATATTCTCCAGTTCATTCCAAGCCCTGGACTATTCCCAAAATTAGAGCAGGACATGAAACCACACACAACTAAACAGGTGTGGTTACAGAAGGATTTTATATTAAAGACTGTTAACAATGATTATTAAAAATATATATTAAGATGTATCACCAAATAAAATTTTTTGCAACTTCAAACTTTTTTGATTAAACTCTGTATTCTGTCAGGAATGAAGAATAACTTTTGTTTTTAAAATATAGTATGTAAATATGTTAACGTAAAATGTTGATTACTTAAGAAAGTCAATTTAGAGCTGACCTGTTGGGGGAAATCAATATAGCACCTCAATTTATAGCAATATAAAGTACTTTAATAATATGACTTTACCATGTAGTACATAACATACTACATTAATATTCATTTATATATACTTGCAGGTACACTAATGTCATGAGCATGATAAATAAATTTGACGAATTTGAAGTACTGCTTAAGTCATCAAGTGCAGATATTGTAGGGATATCGGAAACTGTCACTCAGATATAACGGTTTTTGTTTTGTTTTGTTGTTTGGTTTTTAGGAGCATTAGCAACTAAGGCCATATTGCTCCGGGATATGCGGTGGTCATTCCCTGACCTTTCCACATCCTCCGTATTTGGCGGTGACGGGCTCAAACCCCGGTCTAATCGAGAAGCGTGTGCTACGCACTGCTGCTCCTTCTCACCTGGCTACGGAGGCGCCTAACAGATATAACGGATGCAGAATTTAAATATGGGGAATATATTATAATGTGTACAAAAAGGACACACAGAACAGTAGGAGAGGGGCGAGGTTATGCTCTTAGTTAAGAAGTATATGAAATCTAAGGCACTGCATCCAGTTGACATGGATGGCCATTGCAGTGCTGAGCCCATTTGGTGTGACATAAGCACTGGAAAAACAAAAATGAAAGTGGGAGTATATTATAGTTGTAATGACTGTGATGAGTATAACACACACACACACACACACACCTACCTTTTGTGGATTTACTGGATGACTGTTTTCTAAGCAACATGTTAGAGAGGCAACAAGATAGAGCAATACTCTCGATCTAGTTATCATCAATGATTCTTGAAGCATTAAGAATCGGCATATAAAAGAACCACTAGGTGACAGTGATCACAGTGTACTGATGTGGGATTTACTTAAAGATATAACTACCATCGAGGGTTAAGAATTTTTAGAGTTTTTGCTTTTGTATAACAGATACAGTAGTCTCAGACAGTTTTTAAATTCTGTACAATGGGACCAACTAATGATGTTACCAAATTCTAAATGGGAAACAATCAGAGAAAGAAATAAGAAGCTACTAGGCGTTACACACTAGCTAAGAAATACTGTACAATTTGACATGGATATCAGATTAACTGTTGAGACACATTAGCATTAGTAGAGGCATACGATGCAAGAAAGCAAGCTTATATAGAATCAGCTAAAAATAAAAAAAATTAAATAAAAACCCTTCCCAATTCATCCATCCATTAACTTCAAATGTTTTTCTAGTTCTGCCTTGAATTTATTTAAGCTGTCAACTTCTACGAGAGATGGAAGTTCGTTCCAGCAATCAACCATCTGCTGGCTAAAGGCAAATTTCTGCACATCTATTCTACAACTGTCTTTCCTCAATTTGAATTTATGTCCCCTCAGGTGACTAATCTGGGGAAGGGGAAGGCTTCAGTATTGAGCTTGCTCAAACCATTCAAGGCCTTATACTCCTCAATCAGATCACCTCGCTGGTGCAAGTCTCCAGACACTGCAATTTGCAGAACGTAAGTCATTCTTTGTAAGAGCAATCCTTTGTTCCATTTACCAATCTCATTGCCCTTCTCTGTACTCATTTAAGTAGCTCTACATTCTTCCTAAACAGAGCAGAGATGAAAAATGCATGGGATGCATATAAATTATCAAGTGACACAGAAGTCTATGGCAGATATAAACTAGTCTGTAATGTGAAAAAGGAGGTTAGGCAAGCTAAGGCAGATTAATAGAAATATCTGGCAAAGAATGCCAAGAACAACAGAAAAGACTTCTATGCTAATATTAACAGTGGAAAGAAGGGTTTGAATTGCAATTGGTCCACTTGATGGTTTAACTGTTGATGAAGCTGCTTTGGTTGCTAACAAACTGAATAGGTATTTAGCATGTGCATTCACACATGAGTATTTTTTTAGGGAGGGAATGCTAAAAATTTTTTTTAAATCTAACAGGGAGCGAAATGATTTTGTAATAACTGAGAGGAAGGTGGATGAGAAACTAAACCTTAAAATAAAAAAGGAGGATAGGATCTATCCAAGTATATTATGGGGGTGGCAAAGGAGGTAAGCAAATTCCAAGCCATAATTATGAGAGAATCTTTGGATTTAGTGGATGTCCCTATGGATTGGAAATTATGCAAATGTATCCCCAATCACAATGGAGCTTAAAAATGTAACATAAGTAATTACAGATCTGTTAGCTTAACTTCTGTTCCAGAGAAAATAATGGAGTCACTGATTAAAGGAGTAATGCAGGACCATCTTGACAGAAATATAATTATTACTGCAGTCACAGCACAGATTTGTTAACAGGCAACCTTGTCTGACTAATCTGATTGGATACTATGATGCAGTAACAAATGAATTGGATGCAAAAAAAAAAATAATAATTTTAATATCATATACTTGGATTGCGGAAAGCTTTTGATACTGTTGCACATAAACACCTGCACAAACTGGAGCAGTGTGGCATTAAGGGCAATTTACTGCTCTGTATAATGAGATGGTTTAGTTGGAGTGATACAGGGAGTGATTATTAATGGGCACTGCTCTTCATGGACTAATGTTATTAGTGGAGGACCCTAGGATTTCAGTGCCAGGCCCTTTGTTGTTTTCTACATTTATTAATGTTATTGATGAAGGCCAAATGTCTAAGTCTGCAGATAATACAAAGATTGGCAGGGTGATTAATGACAGTAATCAGGGTAAGCTACTGCAACATGATCTTAAATATCAGGCAGAAGCTTAACATTGACAAATGCAAGGTACTGCATATGGGTAGCAGTAATCCCAGATTAACGTACCACACTCAGATAGTGGAAAATGAAAAGGAATGCTGGGCTGGTTGGGGGGGTGAGAATCGTGCATCAGATGACATTCTCTGAGCAATGCAGACAGGCTGCCAAGCAGCCCATGGGATTTTGTCAATGACATACAGGAAGTGTGCTAGAAGAGATAAGGAAGTGATTATCCTAATATAAAGTGCAATGGTTAGACTGCATCTTGAGCACTGAACACAGAAGATGGATGAAGAGACTGGTGAAGGGAATGAAAGAACGGTGGTATATTAAAATTGAGGAAGGATGGTTGCAGGATAGATGTGAGATGCTTCTGCCTTCAGCCAGTTGGTGGATGACTGTTCAAACAAACTTCCATCTGGTGTTGTGGAGGTGGGCAGTTTAAATAAATTAAAAAACTAGACAAATTATTGGAGGTGTTGGACAAGTGATATGTTTTTTTTGTTTTTTTTTGCTGATGCTGTATCAATGCATTACAGCACTGATATGCACTAACAGCTTATACAGCATCAGTTTCACTGATGCCATTATTGTATCAATGAAGACACTATATCTTGCTGAACTCAATGATGCAGAAATGCTGCGAAATAATTCAAAATGTTGTCTACAATTCTACCCATACTTGATGGGAACCAAGTTGATTAACTCTAGACTTTAAAGATTAGAATTAAAAATGCTAATTCAAAGAATCTTGATTGAATATAGGAAATACAAATGTTTGTTTTACACTAACTGTGTAAACATAGTGTTCCACAGTACACTGTATTCCTAATTTTAAAAGGACTTCTGGGAGGTACCAATGAAAAGAACACTGTAACTTGCTAGGGCTAACCATTTTCCTTTGATGAACATTTTTTAAGGAATTTTAATAAAATAAAATAAAAAATAGCTATAGCCAACAGGAGTTGATATGGTCTCCACAATCCATAGTCCATTCCAAGATGTTCAATCAATATACATGAGAGCAAGGTGTAACAATACTTCAAAAGACTACGATTTTTTTTTTCAAAATTTATAATTAGCTATTAATTTGAATGAACTTTGTAAAAGAAATATCATGGTGTAAGTACCATGCAAGTCTATAAATACTGCCATGGAAATATTTCAAAAGAAATGTCTCAGTGAATAGACATACAATCATTAATACTAAAATATGTCATTGTTAGCATTAGCAAGGGCACATGATGCAAGAAAGCACGCTTATATAGCATCAGCCAAAAAAAAAACAAAAAAAAAAACACATACACACACACACACCCTTCTCATTTCACCCATCCACTCGCTCCAAATGTTTGTCTAGTTCTGCCTTGAATCTGTTTAAGCTATCAACTTCTACAACGTAGATGGAAGTTTGTACTGGCAATCAACCACCCGCTGGCTAAAGGCAAACTTCCGCACATCTATCCTACAACTGTCTTTCCTCAATTTGAATTTATGTCCTCTCAGGCGATTATTCTGAACAAGAGGAAGAATCCCATCAGCATTGAGCATACTCAAACCATTCAAAGCTTTATACACCTCAATCAGATCACCTCACAGGTGCCTAGTCTCCAGACACTGTAATTTGCAAAACTTAAGCCTTTCTTCATAAGAGCAACCCTTTGTTCCATTCACTAATCTTGTTGCCCTCCACTGTACTCTTTCCAACAGCTCTACATCCTCCTTAAACTGAGGCCTCCAGACCTGTATACAGTACTCAAGGTGTAGCCTGACCATTGCCTTATACAAGGGGATAATCACCTCCTTATCCCTGCTAGAAAAATTCCTGTATACCATTGACAAGACACACCATGAGCTACTCTTGTAGACCGTCTGCACTGCTCAGAAAACTTCATATCTGCCTGCACAATTACCCCCAGGTCCTTTTCATTCTCTACAACTGTCAGTGTAGTACCACACAATTGATACGTTACTCTGGGGTTACTGCTAACCCATAGGCAGTACTTTACATTTGTCAATGTTAAACTTCAGTTGCCACCTCTCAGCCCATATACTCAACTTTTTAGATCCTGTTGTAGCAGCACACTGTCATTAGTGTCATTAACAACCCTCCCAACCTTTGTATTGTCTGCAAACTTGAACATTAAGCCTGATATAACATCATCAATATCATTAATGAATACAGAAAACAACAATGGACCCAACACTGAACCCTGAGGTTATAACATTAGTCCTAATAACATTAGGACTAATGTTATAACCTCAGGTTATAGCCTTCACTAATAACATTAGTCCACAAAGAGCAATGTCCATTGATTACCACTCTCTGTCTTCTCCCACTCAACCATCCCTTTTTCTATAGCAGCAATTTGTCTCCAATGCAACAGTATCAAAAGCCTTTCTAAGATCCAAATATACGATATCAAAATTATTCTTTGCATCCAGTTCCTTTGTGATCACATCATAATATCCAATCAAATTGGTTAGACAAGACTTCCCCTTAAATACCCATGCTGTGTCCTAGTTGTAACTGAAGTCTTGTCTAGATGATCTTGCAATGCTTCTTTAACCAGTGCCTCCATTAAATTCCCTGGAACAGAAGTTAAACTGACAGGTCTGTAATTACCTGTCTCCCTTTGATCCTCCTTTGTGGATCTGGGTCACATTTGCACATCTCCAGTCCATGGGTACCTCCCATGAGTCCAAGGAAGCTCTCATAATTATGGCTAAGGGTTTGCTTACTTCCTTTGCCGCCGCCTTTAATATAACTGGATAGATTCCATCCACCCCAGGTGCCTTTCTTATGTTTATCTTAAACAATTTCTCCTCAACTTTACTCCCAGTTATTACAAGATTATCTAGTTTACTGGCAGAGTTGAATACACCTCTGGCATTCCCCTCCCTGAATAACTCCTCATGTGTGAATGCAGATGCAAAACATTCATTTAGTTTGTTAGCTACATGAGCAGAATCATCAACAGTTGAACCATCGATATCAGATGGACCAATCTTATTCATCCTCTTGCTTCTAGAGTTTACATAAGTAAAGAACTCTTTGCTGTTTTTCTTTGCATCCCTATCCCTTGCCAAAGATTTCTCGTATACTGCCTTTGCCTGCCTAACCTCCTTTGTGACTTGATTACAGACCAGCTTATATCTATCATTGGCTTCTGTGTCACCTGTTAATTTATATGTATCCCATGCATTTTTCATCTCTGCCACATGTCTAATTAGTTCATCTAACATCCATTTAGGCCTAAATCTTGAACAATATTTCTTAGTTGGTATGAAAAGCCGAGTAGCTACCAAGATTATTTCTTTGAATGCTTCCCATTTTGAATTTGCTGTTGGTAACATCATCAGTTGGTCCCACTGTATAGGATTTAAATACTGTCTCAGTCCATCGTAGTCGCCTTTACAAAAGCAAAAACCGCTCCCTTTACCCCTAATGGTAGTTACCTCTTTGAGTAAATCGCACTTCAGCACACTGTGATCACTGCCAACTAGTGCTTCCTTTATCTGCAGATTCTTAATGCATGAAGAATCACTACCAATAATCATATCAAGAGTATTACTTCCTCTAGTTGCCTCTCGAACATGCTGCTGTAGAAAACAATCATCCAACAAATCCACAAAAGCCTTGCTAGTGTGTGATTGACCAACCCACATATTCCAGTCAATCTCTGGGAAATTAAAATCCCCCATTATAAGACACTCTGATTTACTGGCCCACTCCATTTCTCTGCACAACTGTTCATCACATTCATTAGGCATATAACACACACCTACTCCTTTCCTTTCCTTTCCTTTCCCAGTGCTTATGTTACATCAAACAGACTCAACATTGCATTGTCCACCAACATCAATTGGATGCACTTCCTTAGATTTTATATGTTTTTTAACTAACAGCATAACCCTCCTCCCTTCCTATCCTGTCTATTCTTTCTGTACACATTGTACTCCCCAAATTCTAATTCTGCACTGCTTATGTCTGTATAACACTACGTCTCTGATATCCCAACAATATCTACCTTTGATGTCTTGACTAGCTCATCAAATTTATTAACTATACTCCTAGCATTGGTGTACATGCAAGTATACGTGCACCTGTTTCTACTCTTAGTTACCCTAACACAGCCCATGTATTTACTTGTTCCACTATGACTCCCAGTAGTCCTGGAAATCCTCCTTGCCTTGCTTTCCAGGCTGCTGCTCAACTGCATTTCAATAGACGCAGTGCAAGAATCACTTTCTCCTCTGCCAGTGGCTACTGTTAATATATTAGTCTGTGTATTGCCCCAAGTTGTTAAAACCATTTCAAGACAGGGGAGAGGGATAAACTATTTCTTGGTATGTTTTTTTTTTTGTTTTATCAACAAAGAAATAAAATAAATCAATGTATAAACATACAAGAAGTGGATAAAGTAATGGAAACACCTGTGATAGTGTTACACATATTCATTAATATGGTGTTAGGCCACCCTTTGCTTTTAAAACAGTTTGAATGCTACATGGAATAGATTCAAATAAATCTTGAACTGTCTTAAGAAAATGGAATGAATAAAAGTTAAAATGAACTGTCTTAAAAAATAAATCTTGAACTGTCTTATTGGATCATTATTCATGGAGGAACTCAAGCTCCTTGGGTGATAAATGGCTGCGTACATTGGAGCATTATCATCTTGAAACATGGAAGTTGATAGTTTAAATAAATTCAAGGAAGAATTAACTAGACAAACTACTGGAGAGAATAGGTGAAACACGCGGTATCGTGTTTTTTTTTGATGCTATATAAGCTTGCTTGAGGAGCAATATCCAAATTTGTCTAAAATGTAAAATAACAAACCAATGTATACTCTCCACCATGACACATGGAAGTGAAACTTGGGCACTCACCAAAAGAATGCAAGAGAAGCTGAAAACTACGCGGCGAAGAATGGAATGAATTATATTAGGAATCAGACTGTTGGATAAGAAGATAAACACATTGATTAGGCAGTAAACATAAGTAAAGGACATTCTTATCAAATTAAAGAACTGAGATGGACTTGCGCGGGACACATAGCTCGAAGACATGATGATAGATGGACTAAAAAAATAACAGAATGGTACCCAAGAGGAGCTAAAAGAAAACCTGGAAGACAACAATGGCCATTACACAAAACAGAAGGAACAGGAAAGTTGCTGGAGAGGCCTTCATCCTGCAGTGGATTGAAAATGGCTTATGATGATGATGAAGCTTGCTTTCTTACATCATTTGCTGCTGCTAATAATGCTAATATTATTATTATTAGCCATATGGTGCAAGGAAGCCTGAGGCTTATGTTGCACCAGCCAAAAAAAAAATGTCTGAACTACCCCGAGAGAGAGAGAGAGAGAGAGAGAGAGAGAGAGAGAGAGAGAGATAAAAGGGAATCACCAAAGAAGAGAAGAATGATGATATCCAGCTCAGAACCCTGGGTGTGCCAAACCCATACTCACCAGATGTGAGCCCCTGGGGTTGCATCATTTGTGGGAAACAATGCACTCTGAGATGAACCTGGTCATTCAGAACATCAAGGTAATATAAGTAGCAGTAATCTGCCTATTCAGGGGTGATGACAAGATTTAAAAAATACGAAGATATTGCTGCCCAAACCATTTGACCCCCCCCCTCCATGTTTGATTGCTGGCACAAGACATTTGGGATGATGAACTTCCTTTGGCATTTGCCAAATGTAAACTCTCCACGATGATGGAAAAAGTGATGAAAAAATGATGATTCATTTGAAAATCATAATTTTTTTCATCGTTATGTGAAATAAGATATGACTATTTTCATCATCAAATGTCCAGTTCTTGTGTTCTTGTACATTACTACATCCTCTTTCTAGCATTACTATCAATAATGAATGGCTTGGCAATAGAGGATCTGCGCCGACCGGGCTAGCCGAGTGGGTAAAGTACCTACCCGGCAACCCAAAGGTCGCGGGTTCGATTCCCGCCTCGGGCTTGGATCAAAGTACTGCAAAAACCTTGGGAGGTGCAATATGGCCACAGAAGCCGATGCGCCAACAACTACCAAAAAAAAAAAAAAAAAAAAAAAAAAAGAGGATCTGCCATAAATTTGAGCTTTATGAAGTCTTCACCAAATTGTTTTGCTAGCAACTGGATTACTCAGACGCATTAAGTTCTACATTTATTTTTTAGGGCGTAGTGTTATGTTTTTGGACTACAATCCTTTTCGGCATTTGCAGTCTCTTTCAGTCAGCTTCGATTTTCTGCCACAATTTGTCCTATCAGATTTTGTTTTTCCACACTTGGTGAAACAGAGACATCACTTTTGATACATTTGCTCTGGATACACTAAACAAATCACAGTTGTAGTCACTAATGCCCTCCTATTAAACGTCCACCAACACTATGACCTCTTTGGAATTCACTAATGCCCTCCTATTAAACGTCCACCAACACTATGACCTCTTTGGAATTCAGACAGGTCAGTCATTTTCTTCATATACCTTTTTACTTCACCTCTAAATAAACATCAACTTTTAATGTCTTTCTTTCATAGTACTATCTGCAAGAAAGAAAGAAAGAAACAAAAAAACATCATAGCATGTTCATAAAATGTCTGTATACACTGAAAGAACAGAATTCATGGGATGCTGTCACCCCTCTCGCTGTTGGATGAATCCACCGCTTGGCAGGTATATAGGTACACTGCATTCACGTAGATGGTAATTCGATGTCAGTATGGATAAATGGTTTTTTTGGTTTTTGGTTTGGTAGTTGTTGGCGCATCGGCTTCTGTGGCCATAGTGCACCTCCCAAGGTTTTTTTTGCAGTACTTTGATCCAAGCCCGAGGCGGGAATCGAACCCGCGACCTTTGGGTTGCCAGGCAGGCACTTTACCCACCTGGCTAGCCTGGTCGGCATGGATAAATGTCATGAGTTAACCGACTTCATTCACAACATGGGTTTCTTAAGGAGGAACCTTATCTGATCAATCTGATTGGATACTATGATGCAGTCACAAAGGAATTGGATGCAAAAAATAATTTTGATATCACGTATTGAATTTTAAGAAAGCTTTCAACTGCTGTACAAATTACAGCAATGTGGAATTAAAGGCAAGTTACTGCTATGGATAAAGGGATGGTTGAGTGGAAGAAGACAGAGTGATTATCAATGGATACAGCTCTTTGTGGATTAATGTTGTTAGTGGAGCCCCACAGGGTTCGGAGCTGTACCCATTGTTGTTTTCTGTATTTATTAATGATACTGATGAGGGTATATCAGGCTTAATGTTTAAGTTTTCAGATGATTGGCAGGGTGGTTAATGACAGTAATGAAGGTATGCTGCTGCAACAGGATCTAGAAACATTAGGCAGATAGGAAATGGAAATGAAAATTCGCAATTGTTATTTCCATTTCCCTCCATCAGCCTATTTTTTAATTTTGTTTTTCACAACTGAGAAATGGCAATTGAAGTTTAACATTGACAAATGCAAAGTACTGCATACGGGCAGCAGTAACCCCTGAGTATGTGAAGTACTACACTCAGGGCAGTGGAAAACGATAAAGACATGGGGGTAATTGTGTAGTCAGATATAAAGTTCCCTGAGCAGTGTAGCCAGGCTGCTAGGACAGCTCGTTGGGTTTTGTCAATAATACAAGGAATTTTGCTAACAGGGATAAGGAGGTGATTATCCCATTGCATAAGGCAATGGTCAGGCCACATTTTGAGTACTATAGACCCATCATACAGGTCTGGAGGTCTCATTTTAGGAAAGGTGTGGAGCTCCTGGAACGAGTACAGAGAGGAGCAATGTGAGTTGTGGCAGGAACAAAGGGATCCTGTTAGGCGCCTGAGAGGTGAGTTGATTGAGTTGTTTAAGGCTTTGAATGGATTAAGCAGCTCAATGCTTTTAGGATTCTCTCTCTCTCTTACCCACGAGGGGCATAAATTCATATTGAGAAAGGATGGTTGCTTGGAACAAACTTCCATCTGTTATTGTTTAAGTGGTTAGCTTTAATATGATTTTATAATTCATATGCATCCCATGCATTTTTCTTTTTTGCCACAAATGTCATTAGTTCATTCTCCTCTTGCTCGGGTTACACACTTGAGGGACATAAATTCAAATTGAAGAAAGACGGTTGCAGAATAGACGTGTGGAAGTTTGCCTTTAGCCAGTGGGTGGCTGGTGGCAGATTGTTGGAACAACTTCCATCTGTTGTTGTTTAAGTGGATAGCTTGAATAATTCAAGGGAGAACTAGACAAACTATTGAAGGAGAGATAAATGAAAAGGGATTTTTATTTTTTAGGGGATGGTGTATAAACTTGCCTTGTTGCAGTGGTGTATCCAGGTATCACTGTAAGGGGGCATGGCAACCAGGCTTTTGGGTTTTTTTTTAGAAAGCATCCTGTGTTCGTTTTCTTTATTTTCAAATTTTTGGTTGGGGGAGTATATGCCCCATCTGCCCACGTGTGAATATGCAACTGCCTTGTTGCATACATTTGCTACTACTAATACTAAATATTACAGCTTAGGGTATGTCATGGTAGGCATTAAAAATTGTATTATAAAAAAAAAGGAGCGATAATTTCTGCTATAGTTTAATCAACAAATTTAAATTTTATAATTTGTGGCCTCCAGGATTTCGTTATTATTATTTTTTATTTGATCATAAAAAATCAGTGCATGAAAAAAAAAGTCTCTCTCAGGGTAACTTGGAAATTTGTTTTGGCTGGTGCAACATAAGCCTCAGGTTTCCTTGCACTACATGGCTACTATTAATAATAATTACCAGTCATGTACTATAGGAAAGTTGGGGCACTGGGCATTCACTGTGCTGTACTTGTGGCAACATTCAATATATTGAATGGCTTGGCAGCAAAATGAAATATATTTTAAAAATATAAACGTGGAGAATAATTAGTAGAAATATATATATTATAAACTGATTAAGTAGAGTACTGGTATAGTACTTGACCCTTATGAGGAACATTGAGTTAAAAAATATGACAGTTGGCAACTCTAGAAATAATTTACGTCAGCCATTAATTATCCCACCCACCTTTGTATGCTCAGCATACTTAACCATTAAACTTGAACTAAGTATATCAAGATCATTAATAAATATTATACACAGTAAGGGGCCTTCCACTGAACCCTACAGATCCTCTTCGCCCCCTCCCAGCATTAGTCCATGAACAACAATGGCCATTTATAACTACTATCTATCTGTGTCACTAAAGTAGTGACATACTTTTTTTTTTCACTATTAGTAATATGATATTCATAATGCATATTTGTTTTATCTGATTAGAGGATATAACCTGAATCGTTTTCGTTATCAGACAAATGGGAATTCGCTTTACTGTGGGGAATCATGTGTATCTGCGCACATTTCATTGAAGATCCATGCATTCCACATTATGCAGTTATACTTTTGCAGTGACAGATTCAACATATTTAATTAGTCCTCAAAGTTCAGCTGAAATCAAATCAGTTTTCATTAAAACATTTTTTTTTAATTTTATTTTATCGTTTTATGATTTCAAGTTTCACTTATTCAAGTTCTGACTGACATTTTGTATTACAAGAGTATTATTTGAATTACAAGACTGATCTGAATTATTTTAATAAAACATAATAGTACATCATTAAGGCATATTTTAATACATTTGAGAAATAAGGACGTTACCATTATCAAATTAGATGAGACAAAATTTTAACTTCTGATTTGGAAGAACTGCTAATGAATTAATTCTTTATAATTTAACAAAAGTCCAAAATAAAACTGAAAGCATCAATCACACAGTTCAGCAAGAACACTAAAGGAGTGATCAACCAAAAAAGTAGAAATCGCACCAGTTGTGCGACTATGATTAAAAAAAAAAAAAAAAAAATCAAAGGATTAGCTACGCGGATTTCCTAACCAACAAGACATAACCATTATATAAAATCTAAATAATTTCAAAAGCCAAAATAACAGATCAGAAATATTAAATACCTTTCACTTCGTTTGATAAATAATCCAGCAGAAAATTAAAGCTCATTTCGCGTCTCCTAGATGGCACCATAAGCAAATGAAAAATAACAATAAACATTTAAAGCCAGATAAAAGAAGCTATATACTGTACTAAATATTCACTTTACAATACACCTGTCATTTTTAATTGGATTCCTCGACAATGCAAAAAATCGGCTCTGATAGTTGCTATGTAACTACTACCAGAGCTGATTTTGAAGAAGACCATTTGACTGCAGCCTAATCGGGTGCTTCCATTTGTTTCCCAGCCATTCAATGGGAATGAAGTACAGGATCTGAGTTGACAGTCCAAAATTTCGATATCATTTCCTGGAACCAGTTTTGTGCCACTCCCGTATAACACGAAGAGTATAACATAGGGCGAATCAACAAATTAGACAATGCTGTGCTGCATATTGCCTAATTTTCGCACAGAACGCACGCAATTTTGTCCGTTACCTTACGTACTGTAATCCTCTATTCTATCACTCAGTGTATTATGAATCGCTGTGTGATTACTTTCATCTGAGGCCTCTGTGCACTAGAAGAGTTATTGCTGACATCACCCTTCTAGCCAAAGTAATCACCAGACACTTATGAAGCATCTGATATCCTTAGTAAAATCAACTTCAATGCTCCTTGTAGACAAGTCAGGAACCTTACACTTGACTCTACCACCACGGACTTTATGAAGTACAGTCCACTAAACAGAATCTTTCTTTTTTTTTTTTTTTAGTTGTTGGCTCATCGGCTTCTGTGGCCATAATGCACCTCCCTAGGTTTTTGCGCAACCCTGATCCAAGCCTGAGGCGGGATTCGAACCCGCGACCTTTGGGTTGCCAGGCAGGCACTTTACCCACCCGGCTAGGCCGGTCGGCCATAAACAGAATCAGCAAATGACTTGCTCATTGACTTCTTTGACAACTCCCAACCAGTGATGAACTCCATCCACAAATTTGCCTCTTCTCTTAAATTGCAAAGTGACTAGCTCTGATCTAATTATTGTAGTTTATTATTATTATTATTTATTTTATTATTTTTAATTATTACTTGTTTTACCGGTAACTTAACTTAATGCAATCCTCTTTTGTACATATGATTTGAATATTTGAAACTTATCAATGTTTATCTTCCTGTTGAATCTCTTATTATTGTTATTAATTGTGTTCATTGTTCTGATCTCAGATAAACTGTTAACGGTTACCTGTTGTGTATCTTGTTATTAATAAAAATAAAAAATAAAAAAATAAATAAAATTCTATAAATTGCTTGTGTTGTGTAGTCGATTTGCTATTTCCTGGATGAAAAACCTTGGACAAGAAAGCACTATACTATTCCCTGAGACCGACTAACCACGTAGGCCAGGTTGTAAAAAAAAAAAGTCTATAAAATTTTCTCGCATCATTTACGGGATTCGAAAACTCAGATCTCTTCCGTCCTGTGCTATTCATGAGGGCCATGGCGCGTTGTTGATACTGATAACCCCCATTTCGCCCATTCTTCCACAGTACAGATAACATAGTCGAAGCTATATAACGATCCTGTAATGGGAATGAGAAAAACTGTCGTTATATCGAAAGGCCGTTATATCGATCGTTCATAAAATCAGCAACAAAACAAACAAAAGCTTGAAAATTTAATATAATTCTACTATATAATGCTATTTATAATATCTACTACAGTATTTAAACAAAAAAATATGATTTTAAATTTTGCATTGATTATAGAGTGCAGTAAGGTTACAATTAAATTGCAAATTTCAATACATAGGCTACATACCTATCAAGAGAATTCTTTCATACTTTAAAATAATCAGTCAAAACACGCAGTTTTGACTGATTATTGGCAAATCAGTCAAAATTCGCAAATCGACCAGAGAACACACGCAATTTATAGACATAAAATTCGGGTTTATCTAATCAATCACGGGTGACCCTAATATAATAATTATAATAATAAGTTTTCAAGATATAACACAATTTTGTTTAATGGCATTCTTCGGTAGTTTTTCTTGAAAGATTTTTCTTCCATTCATGTTCCTTCTAATCGTTCGAAACACAGGCCATGACGAGTCTTAAATTTCTGGAACCATCCATCTAAATTTTGAAATTCTTCAATATCCATTCAATGCGCAAACTATTGAGCCTTAACTTTTCAAAATATTAGCATATACCGGAACGTTTTCTGCACGCATCATCATTAGCCATTCCAAAAGTGCCTTTTCAAGATAATTCGTCTTTCGTGCTCAATCCAACCCTGTGCAGTAGATTTCTCTAAACTTTCAATCTTTTTTCGATCTTTCAGAACAGTGAACAGAGTACGTTTAGGAATGTCGAACTGTTTGGTGATGTCAGTCTTAGGATGCACATCATTATCTACAGTTTGCAAAATCCTAATTTTATCTGCGATTGGCAAAGATATCCGCTTTCTTGGAATAAACATACACTCTGGGGAACTAATGAAATGAACTTCTAGCCGCTGTTTATTTGACTATCATACTGCGAGAAAATGCGAGTTAAATGTTGACAAATGATTTCTCACAGTCAGGCTGCAACTACTTCAATATATTTGAAGCGTTCTGTCATTTTTAAACGCGAATATTGTAATAAAAAAGTAAAAATTCAGTTAAGAGGTAGAAAGTTGTGGTCGTTATACAGAAATACTTTTATTTTCAAGGTCATTATACTGTATGTAATTAGGTTAATGAGAAATTGGCCGCTAACAACCACATAGGACATTATAACGTGTTTGGACGTTAAAAAGAGGGTTGATATAAAGAGCTCCGTCTGTATATAATTGTCCAAAACATGCAGGCCGATCATTAGATTAATACTGCAACAACAGAAACAATCCCACACCATCACACTGCCTGATTAAATTTCATAGTTGGGACGATACACTCTAACAAGAACCACTATCCAGAAACTCAACCAAGAAAGAAATATTGTGGAGCAATATTTTCCACTTTCTGCTGCTCCTCTCTGCAATGACGCTTTACTCGAAACAGCATTTGACATTACATTGATGACCATGATATTAAGCATAGTCATCATCATCATCATCAGCCATTTTCAATCCACTGCAGGATGAAGGCCTCTCCAGCAACTTTCCAGTTCCTTCTGTTTTGAGCACTGGCCATCCATTTACTACTCAAAAACTCATGAATTTCATCTATCCACCTCCGCCTTTGTCTTCCAGGTTTTCTTCTAGCTCCTCTTGGGTACCATTCTGTTATTTTCTTAGTCCATCTGTCATCATGTCTTCGAGCTATGTGTCCTGCCCAAGACCATTTTAGTTGTTTAGTTTTGATAAGAATGTCCTTTACTTGAGTTTGCTGCCTAATCCATGTGTTTCTCTTCTTATCTAACAGTCTGATTCCCAATATAATTCGTTCCATTCTTCGCTGTGTAGTTCTTAGCTTCTCTTCCATTCTTTTGGTGAGTGCCCAAGTTTCACTTCCATAAGTCATGGTGGGGAGTATGCATTGATTCATTATTTTACGTTTCAGACAAACTGGGATATTGCTCTTCAGTATGTGACTATATTTCCTGAATGCTATCCATCCAAAATTTATTCTTCTCTTGACTTCCAGCCATTTATCATTATTACAGCTAATCATTATTAAGCATAGTAGTACTGGCAAATTATGGCATCAAGCTTATACATCGTCAGCCAAAAAATAAATAAATGAAAAATAAGCAAACAAAAATACTTCCCACACCATCTTTCCATCCACTCTAATAATTCGTCTAATTCTTCCTGGTGTTTATTCCAATTACCTACATTCACCATACCAAATGAAAATTTATTCCAACAACCAATTATCCTCTAGCTGAAAGCAATTTTTGCACATTCATCCTGCAACCATCCTTCTTCAATTAAAAACTTATATCTCATTATGTGTGTTGTCTCTACAGTAGTATGGATACCATCAACGTTTAGATTAGTCAATCTGTTCAAACCCTTTCTAGTCGCTACAATTTGCAAATTGAAGTCTTTCTTGCTAAGAGTACACTTTTTCCTCCTCATGAAGCTCGTTGACCTTTCTTGTACCAGTCCAACCGATGAACGTCCTTCCTAAAATGAGGTTTCTAGACCTTATGCAGTATTTAAGATGTGGCATTATTATTGACCTTTCAGCGGAATGTTTACCACATTATCACTGGTTGTAAAATTCATGCATATCATAGACAGAACCTCATAAACCGTCCTAGTAGCCCTTTACTACCCTCACGTTTAACTGGATAATTATCCCCAGGATATTGTGCGCTCGACTAATTTCAGTGTGGCACGACACAGGTATGTTATTTTGGGATCAGTGCTACCCATATTCAGTTCCTTGCATTTCTCCAAGTTAAACTTCAATTGCCACTTCTCAGTCCATCTGCCTATTTTTTCTAGATCGTGTTGCAGTAGCATACTGTTATTAAACACCCTGCCATGCTTTATATCATCTGCATTGCTTCACTTTTTACAGCAGTCTTTTATGTGCAACAGTATCAAAAGGGCATTTCTGAAATTCAAGTATATGATACAATGTTTTTTTTTTTTTTTTGCATCCAGTTCCTTTGTTTCTCCATATAGTATACAATCAGATTGGTCAGCCAAGACCGCCACGTAACAAATCCATACTGTGTTGTTGTTGATATTAAATTTAATGACTAAGGCCAAATTGTGTCAGTATGATTTAAGTATATTAAGGTTTCTTCTATGTTTGCATGATTTCCAATAAAATGGGATAAAATCTGGCTATACTGTGACTACGGTATAATTGCATTTCTGTCTAGAAGGTACTGCATTATTCTTTAGCCAATGACTCCTTTATTTTCCCTGGAACAGATATTAAGCTAATAGGCCTTTTGCCCTCATGGGAAGTGGGATGGTGATCCTACAACTGTGTAGGATGGTGATCCTACACAGTTGTAGGATCACCATCATCCCTACATCGGGTGGGAAAGAACTGAGTTCAAATCCCGTCGATGACGGAAGGAATTTTTGTGGGCTTTTTCACCACGCGGCTGCGTTAGTCGGTCTCAGGCAAGGTCAGCATGGTTTTTTTCTCTCGGAAACTTGGGTTTTTCGTCCAGGAAACAGAAAATCGATCTCAGAACACACGCAATATACACGGAGCAACATGGCCTTAATCGCCGATTCTTCTAAAACCCAACAACAACAACAGGTCTGTAATTACTCATGTCACTTTTGATCCTCCTTTGCGAATTGAAGAAGCATTGACATCTGCAGTCCATAGGGTCCTTCCTTGAATCCTAGGATGTTCTCATAATTATGGCTAATGGATTGTGTACCTCATTTTCGGCCTCCTTTAATATAATTGGATTGATTCATTTATCCCAGGTACCTTTCTTATGTTTATATTTCACTTCAACAATTTGTCTTGCACTTTCCTCTCAGCTATTATTAAATCACTTGGCTGCTTCAGTTTGATAAACTTTTGGCATCCACTTTCCCAAGGAACTCCTCATATGTGAATGTAGATAAAGAATACTTATTCACTTTGTCAGCAACCTGAACAAAGTCGACAACAGGAAAAGCATTGATATAAAGTGTCCCAATATGATTCAACCGCAGGCCAGAAGTCTTCTGTTGTTCTTTGCGTTCTTTGTCAACAACTTCTTGTGACACAATAATACACTTGTGAACAGCACATAGCAAGGCATGTCTTTCTTTTTTTTTTTTTTTTGTACGGTGCGTGAGTTTATTTTGAGGTGTGTGTTTACATTACATGATTATTAGTGACATATGTTGTAAAGATGCTTATAAAACATCAGTCAAAAAAAAAATTCCTCCCACATCATCCTACCCTCCCCTCCAACAATTTATCTACTTCTTCCTTCAATTTATTAAAACTACCGACTTTACAACAACAAATGGCAGTTTGTTCCACCAATCAACCACCACCTTCTGGCTGTAAGCACATCTGTCATCCTTCCTCATTTTGCATTTATGCTCCCTCATATGTGTTATCTGAGCAAGAGGATATGTGCCAACAGCACTGAGCTTGCTCAATCCATTCAAAGCCTTCAACGTCTCGATCAGATCACATCACACGTACCTAGTCTGCAGACGCTGCAATTTTCAGAATTGAAGCCTTTCTTTGAACTACCACCATTTCATTCCCTTCACCAATCTCTTTGCTCTTCTCCGCACCCAGTCCCAGAGATTTACACTCTTCCTAAAATGAAACCTCCAGACCTGAATACAGTACTCAAGATGCAGCCTAACCATTGCGTTGTACAATAAGATAATCGCCTCGTTATCCATGACTGTTGTACAGATTGAAATTACTGACAAAATCCCATGGGCTGTCTTGGTAGCTGTCTACATTGTTTAGAGAATGTCATACCTGATGCACAATTTCCCCTGATTCTTTCATTTTCCAGTATCCTGAGTACAGTACCAGTTGGTACGTTAATCTGGGATTGTTGATACTCATATACAGTACCACTGATTTGTCAATGTTAAATTTCAACTGCTTAAATGCTAAAATTTTAGACCATATTCATTAGCTGATCTTGATTATTGTGATTAACCATGTTGCCAACCTTTCTATTATCTGAAACTTAGACATTAGGCTTTCATCAATATCATTAATAAATACAGAAAATAACAGAAAAGTCCAACAGTGAATCTTGTGAAACCCCCACTAATAACATTAGTCCATGAAGAGCACTGTTCGTTGATAACAACTCTCTGTCTTCTCCTACTAAACTATCCCTTTATCCACAGTGGTAACTTGCTCTTACTGCCACACTGCTCCAATGTACAACAGTCGTTTATGCGCAACAGTATCGAAAGCTTTCTTGAAATCCATTATATCAAAGTTATATTATCCAGTTAGATTGATAGACTGTGTGATATTATCGAATTAGATTGGTCAGACAAGATCGCCTGTTAACAATTCAATTCTGTGACTGCAGTGTGATTATATTATATTGCATGGTCTTGCATTACTCTTTTAACCAGCGAGTCCATTATTTTCCCTGAAAGAGAAGTTGAACTAACAGGTCCGTAATTAGTTATGATGTCTTTTGATCCTCAATTGTGTCATTGTGAATAAGAGATACTTTTGCAGAATCTACAGTTCATGGGAACCTCCCTTAAATCCAACGATGTTCTCATAATTATTGCTAATGATTTGCTTACATCCTTTTCTGCCTCCCTTAATGTAACTGGATAGATTACATTCACCCCAACCACATTTTTTATGTTAATCTTCAATTTCTCTACCACTTTCCTCTCAGTTCTTCCAAAATAATTTAGCTCCCTGTTAGATTTTGAGGAATTTTTGGCATCTGCCTCCGTAAAGAATTCCTCATTTGTGAATGTAGATGCACAATATCTGTTAATTTTGTTAGCACTGTGAGCAGGGTCATCAACAGTTGAACCATTGATATCGATATCAAGTGGCCTAATATAATTCATCCCATTCCTCCTAGTGTTTATCTAAATAAAGAAGTCTTTGCTGTTTTTCTTTGCATCCCCAAAGTTTTCTCAAAATTTTCCTTAGGTTGCCTAACCTAGTTAGAACCTAAAACTAGTTTATAGGCTCACTCTTTTTCTCTGTGCCGTTGTTTTTTGTACTCGTCACGGTCCTGAGGATGCACTGCCTTAGATTTAATGTGTTTCTTAACTAAGTCTCCCCTCCTGTCTTGTCCTTCCTGTATGCATTCTACTCCCCATATCCACAGCATCGCTTATGTCTTATTGCCATCATGTCTTCCTATAATGTCCGAACCTTGCTCATAACCTTGAGCCTTTAAAGTTTTACCCATAAATATTTCATATCAGTTTTGAGAGAACTTGTTGGTCATTATTGTCCTGAATAGAACGTGGTAAACTCTCCTTATTGTCAATTCATCCATTATTAGAACTAAAAATCACAGCTCTGGTAGAAAGGTACTAAGGTTTTAATTTTAAACATATAGAAATACTTTCTCCATTTTAGGGGGAATAACAAGTAGCGAAGGGGTTGGGGAGGACAAGAGAGCTGATCCCCAAAAACACGATCTACGATCGTCTCTGTTAATCTATGGCAACTTTGCCATATAATAAGAAAAGATACCGTACTTCATAAAAGCCAATTGGTGTAGTAGTATACACGCAGCATTATGTGGTGTTGGGTTGTGTTGTTTGTGCTGTAACTGGTCCAGATGGTTGCAGGTTATACAACCATCTGGTTTCCATCCTGGCGCATGGAGTCAGGCCATAGTCTGCTATCAGCGTTCTAAATATTTCTGTGTTATATAAAAATATTTCATATTAGGGTTATCTGAGAAAACAAACTCACACATGCATGTGTATTATGTTCATAAGCTGCATGCATTCTCTGATTGTTTTGCGCGTTTTGCTAGACGGAAAAACTAGGGAAGTTTCCAGACAGGAACAATTGGATTCGACGTAGATAATTGCCGGCCGTAGATAATTGGCAATACTGCAGCCGTGAATGGCAGACCGTGGATGACTACACCTTGTGGGACTCTCGCATCTGGTCACTGGCTAGTCGACAAACTTGAGGACAGCATTTCTTTTACGGAGGACTGTACTCAAAAACCATAGGCCACCACAAACGCAGAAGAGATGCTCTAGCCAATCCACAAGCTATTAGATATTAACACAATCAAAATTGGCCTGAATGTGAAGGTACTGATATAGGTAATTTAATCCTACAATGACATCAAACTATGAATTTTGCTGAAAAACATTCAAATCAAATAGCTTGTAAAACTGCGCACTGCAACAGTACCAAAGCACATAGATTTGGAAGTACTACTACTGGCAAGATTATGTAATGATAATAGAAAGGTAAGCTAGCTAAACCCTTAAAGTTTCGAGAATGGTAATTTCATGGTTATGACAACGTCAGGGAAAAAGAGAGAGGCTTCAAAGGCAAGTTCAAGGTCGGCGATAACAACGATTGTCACTGGACTGGTCCTAACAGATCCCATTAGAAAATAACACCAAAATTTTTCTCTGCAGTAACCGGATGATGATATGCTCCTTTCATATGTACAAATTATTTCAAAACTATTTCTCTGACCGCTCAATAATTGTCAAGTCAAAATATCTCCAAGTCTCTAGGAAGGTCTTTTGAGGGTGTCCCCAAGGTTCAGTCCTGGGTCCCTTTATCTGGAACATTGTGCTTTAAGACTGGCTGGGCCGCTCTCTCCAGAATTGTAAATTTTTTGCTTTTGCCAATGGCTTGACAATTGTGGTCTCAGGCAGTTCTCGTGCAGTGTTGGAGGCGAATGCAAACCGGATTTTAACTGACCTTTTCACCTGGTCATTGGCTAACAAACTTGAAATTAACCCAGTGAAAACAAAAATGATGCTTTTTAAATCCAAGTTGGATTTAAAAAGCATCATTTTAAAAAGCATCCAAGACGGCCTTCCCAAGTCAAAATGTTTGGCAAGTGGCTCCTTATAGCCACTGAGGCAAAACTCCTTGGGGTCATTATTGACCATAAACTTTCCTTCTATTCTCATCTGATTCACATAAGTACTAAAATCAAAAAATTCACAGGATCAATTATTAGAATTTCCAGAGGGGAGTGGAGTCTCTCCAGGGTCATTCTTTCTCCACAATAATGATGTTTTCCTGCCCATAGTCACCTATGCGGCAGGAGCGTGGTTTCATCGGGCCACCAATTCTAAAATGAGGTTAAAACTGAATTCCAACCAGCGGAGCATGCTCCTCTCTATTCTCAGAGTCTGTAGAACAGTTTCCACAGTTTCAGTGCAAGTTATTGTGGGGTCCATTCCCTTGGATCTATTTATCTGTTTTTGACACAAAAAACCATATACTTTGAGAATTACTTGGTATCCAGCTAAATTTAAATGAAGATCCTAAAAAAGAGAAATCCAGATGCTTTAACGAGCTAATTAGCATCTGGTAGACCAAATGAGACACTATCCCGCTTGTAGCGGCGACAAGAAAATTCCTGCCTGATGTGACCTTCTTACTCTCTAAATCGGTTAAAACCTGGTGCTCCTTAACTATGGAAACTTACTTTCTGGTAACTGGACGTGGCTCTCTCAATCAAAAACTCTTTCAGTTTCGCTTGCATCACACCGATCTCTGCAGCTAAGGGAATATAGAAGATTGGAGCCACCTGCTCTTTAACTGTGCAATCTACAACCATGTTAGGTTGAAGCTCCGAAATGACGTTCCAGGTCTCTCTCCAGGGCGGGAGGAGTAGATTCTGCAGAATAAGAACCATCTCTCAGCTCTTCAGAACTTTGACGACGAGATGTTTGCTCGCAGAAAGAGAATCAACGCCGGAGTAACGAACCAAATACACCTGTGTAAGTGGGACAATAGTTTGCTTCTCTGCTATCCTGGATGACAAAACATGTACTTTCAGGGAACACTCAGAATTTTCTGTGTAGTGCTGGGCTATTCATGAATTAAGCACAATTGCATCACAATTCGATATATTTTCTTCTATGGCTCATGGCTCATGTACGCAAGAATTGTCATTGCACTGATCCTAAAGGTCATCAGTTCCACATCTGAATTATCCTGGATACGAGTACTTATTGAAGACTACTTTCCTCTTCTTTTTTTTTTTTAATTTTTTGTCAACCATCACCGTTTTTTTTACCAGCACCAGTCCCTTTTTTATTATTATATTATTTTTTAAATTATTTTCTGTTTTTTATTATTATTAATATTTATTTATTATTTTTTTTATCCCAACTAGCACCAATGTGTCTTTTTTTTGCGTTAATGTTTTTTTTTATTATTATATTTTCTTTTATTTATTATTATTATTTTTTTTTTTCACAACCATCACCGCGGGTTGGGTTTTTTTTTTTTTCCCCTCTCTTTCTCCTTTTCTTTTCCTCTGGAATGGGTCCCAGAGAATCCTGGCCCACCTTTTGGCATCATTAGGTGGGTCAGAGTCTCTTTTGAGACATTACATGCTCTACTGGAATTGGCCCACCTTCCCGTGGTGTAGGCGAGTACCTAGAATCATCTGTCCAGGTGACTGATGGTTTTAGGTAGCCAAGCGGCCAGACACAACAACAGAACACGCACATAATACACACAAACCTGCTGGTTTGTGTGTAGGTAGTGTATGGTAGGTTTTGTATAAAGCTGCTGGAACGAGTACAGAGAAGGGCAACAAGATTAGTGAATGGAACAAAGGCTTAAGTTTTGCAAATTACAGTGTCTGGAGATTAGGCACCGGCGAGGTGATCTGATAGAGGTGTATAAAACCTTGAATGGCTTGAGCATGCTCAATGCCGATGGTATTCTCCCTCTTGCTTAGAATAATCACCTGAGAGAGCATAAATTCAAATTGAGGAAAGACAGATGTAGGATAGATGTGCGAAAATTTGCCTTTAGCCATCGGGTAGTTGGTTGGTGGAACACACTTCCATCCCTTGTTGTGGAAGTTGATAGCCTAAATAAATTTAAGGCTCAGCTGGACAGGTATTTCGAACGAACGTAGGGATGAAATGGGAGTGTTTTTGTTTTTTTTTTTTTTTTGGCTGATGATGCTGCATAAGCTTGCTTTCTTGCATCATGTGCCTCTACTAATGCTAAACCTACGTCACACGCATATCTGGCCCATTTGTAGTGATACTGTTCTTCACAGAGACACGAGGGGGAGTTGAACAGACGTTGTAGGTGGGGCCCTATACATATACACGTGTCCACATGTCCACATAACAGGATGATATTTCCGAGGTCAACTGTTTAAGTAAAGTTTGAGGGAGTCCATGTGGGACAGGCCAAAGGATCATATTTCAGTGGTTGATCGCCAAATATAAAATGTTAACGGATGTCCCTATAGGATCCGAACACTTAAAAAAGAACAAAGATTAAATTCAAAATGGAAGGTATGACAATCAACACCGCCCTCTATTAGTCAAATAGGAAAACTTAATAAATTGTAAATTTGAACGTCGACTCAACAATCAACAAGTCTAAACAAATAAAAAAATATGTAAATAAACGTCGAAATTAAATCATAATAAAAATAATTAACATTTACGAATAAATCAAATTATAATTAAATAATTAACGCAAATCAAATAGCAAATTGAATTAAAACCTAACGATGAACGAAGGGGAGGTCATGGGTATACAACAACAACAAAAAAATAAATAAATAAAAATAGAATTAAAAAGCTGAACTGTATTTTATGATTTTATTTTGAATATTGACGTGTTTTGGTACTCAGGTAGCAAATAAGTTTCTTTTCCTCAAACTTCTATTATTACTATTATTATTATCATTTCTCCTAGATGGCACCACATGCCATCTCTTTTCGTATGAAAGTGACGTTGAAGAGCCTTAAACTGAGTCCAATTTCCTTGGTTCGACATGTAAACTCCTTCGTCCCTTGTTTTGATTTTCGAGATGTCAGAAATGCGATGACTGTTACTTCTCCTAGATGGCAGCACGCATGATTACTATTTAAAATATAGTACTGGACAATACGCATTATTATTATTATTATTTGAACTTCCTTAGCTAAGGGCAATTTATTTTAATCATAAACGGCCATTCAATTTTATTCTATTTCAAAAGTATACAATGATTGGAAGATGAAAGGAGAATTTAGCTTTAAGAGGAAGAACGTTGGCACTTCAAGAAGGCGACACAATAAGTAAAAGCGAATTTTGCATCAGAACAAAAGGTCCAGCGTGCAGCAAATACTGAAAAATTCATTTCGACAAAGAAAGAATCATTGATCACTGAAGAATGCGGCACGAGTGGAAGAATCTGAGATTTAATAGTTGTGTGCCTTTAAGAAAGAGTTAGAAGTTGTGATATCTGCAATGACTATCTTCTGTCCTATTTAACTTCACCCTGCAATGCTTCATTTTAACACGGATTGCAACAGCATCTTACAAGACACAAGGCTATCCACCTTCCAAAAATTGTATCTTAATTGTTCGATGAACGTTTTCAAGATTTAAACATCTGTCCTGGCCAACTAATTCTCCAGATCTGAATCCAATTGAAAAAGCCAAATATGATTGGGTATAAAAGAAAGTAGTTGCCTGATAATGATAATATTTAAAAAATATATATATTATCATTATTGGCATATAAATGAACCACTAGGTGACAGTGATCACAGTGTGCTGAAGTGGGATTTACTCAAAGAGGTAACTACCATTAGGGGTAAAGGAAGGGTTATTGCTTCCGTAAAGGCGACTACGATGGACTGAGACAGTATTTAAATTCTATACAGTGGGACAAACTGATGATGTTACCAACAGCAAATTCAAAATGGGAAGCATTCAAAGAACTTATCTTGGAAGCTACTAGGCTTAACATACCAACTAAGAAATATTGTTCAAGGTTTAGGCCAAAATGGATGTCAGATGAACTAATGAGGCATATGGCAGAGAAGAAAAATGCATGGGATACTTACAAATTAACACGTGACACAGAAGCCTATGATAGATACAAGTTGATATGCAACCAAGTTACAAAGGAGGTTAGGCAGGCGAAGGCAGATTACGAGAAATCCTTGGCAAGGGATGCAAAGAAAAACAGCAAAGAGTTCTTTACTTATGTAAACTCTAGAAGGAAGGGGATGAATCAGATTGGTCCACTTGATAATGATGGGTTAACTGTTGATGATCCTGCTCAGGTAGCTAACAAACTAAATGAATATTTTGCATCGACAGAATCGTGAAATAACTGGGAGTAAAGTGGAGGAGAAACTGTTGAAGATAAACACAAGAAAGGCACCCGGGGTGAATAGGATCTATCCACTTATATTAAAGGAGGCAGCAAAGGAAATAAGCAAACCCTTAGCCATAATTATGAGAGCTTCCTTGGACTCAGGGGAGGTACCCATAGACTGGAAATGTGCAAATGTGACCCCAATTCACAAAGGAGGATCAAAAGCTGACACAAGTAATTATAGACCTGTGAGCTTAACTTCTGTTCCAGGAAAATTAATGGAGGCACTGGTTAAAGAAGCACTGCAGGATCATTTAGACAAGACTTCAGTTATAGCTCGGACACAGCATGGCTTTGTTAAGGGGAAGTCTTGCCTGACCAATTTGATTGGATACTATGATGCAGTCACAAAAGAACTGGATGCAGGGAATAGCTTTGATATTATATACTTGGATCTTAGAAAGGCTTTTGATACTGTTGCACATGGAAGACTGCTACACAAATTGGAGCAGTGTGGCATTGGAGGCAAATTGCTGCTATGAATAAAGGGGTGGTTGAGGGGGAGAAGACAGAGAGTGGTAATCAATGGACACTGCTCATCGTGGACTAATGTTATTAGTGGAGTCCCTCAGGGCTCAGTGTTGGGTCCATTATTGTTTTCTGTATTTATAAATGATATTGATGATGGTATATCAAGCTTAATGTCCAAGTTTGCAGACGATACAAAGGTTGGCAGGGTTGTCAAGGACACTACTGACACTATGCCGCTGCAACAGGATCTGGAAAGGTTGAGCAGATGGGCTGAGAGGTGGCAAATGAAGTTTAACATTGACAAATGTAAAGTACTACACATAGGAAACAGCAACCCCAGAGCAACGTATCAACTCTGTGGTACTACACTGACAGTGGTAGAGAATGAAAGGGACTTGGGGGTGGTTGTGCAGGCAGATATGAAGTTCTCTGAGCAGTGCAGACGGGCTGCAAGAGTAGCTCATGGAGTATTGTCAATGATATACAGGAATTTTTCCAGCAGGAATAAGGAGGTGATTATTCCCTTGTATAAGGCAATGGTCAGGCCACACCTAGAGTACTGTATACAGGTCTGGAGGCCTCATTTCAAGAAGGATGTAGAGCTGCTGAAACGAGTACAGAGAAGGGCAACAAGATTATTGACATTACAATGCCTAGTCTCCAGACATTACAATGTCTGGAGACTAGGCACCAGCGAGGTGATCTGATAGAGGTGTATAAAGCCTTGAATGGTTTGAGCATGCTCAATGCTGATGGGATTCTTCCTCTCGCTCAGAATAATCACCTGAGAGGGCATAAATTCAAATTGAGGAAAGACAGATGTAGGATAGACGTGCGGAAATTTGCCTTTAGCCAGCGGGTGGTTGGTTGGTGGAACAGACTTCCATCCCTTTGTAGTGGAGGTTGATAGCCTAAATAAGTTTAAGGCTGAGCTGGACAGGTATTTTGAACGAACAGAGGGGTGAAGTGGTTTTTTTTTTTTTTTTTTTTGGCTGATGCTGCATAAGCTTGCTTTCTTGCATCAAATGCCTCTACTAATGCTAGTGCTAATGCATTAGTAGTGGCAAATGGTGTAAGCAAGCTTATACAGCATCAGCCAAAAAAAAAAAAAAAATTCATCCCCTCCAATAGTTAGTCCAGTTCGTGAATTTATTCAGCTATCAACTTCCACAATAACAGATGGAAGTTTTTTCAACAAATATCCACTGGCTAAACGCCAACTTCCTCATATCTATTCTGCAACTACCCTACCTAAATTTGAATGTGTGCCCATACAGGTGTATAATCTGAGCAAGAGAAAATATCCCATCAGCATTGAGCGCGGGCAATCCATTAAAAGCCTTAAACGCCTCAACCACATCACCTCGCACGAGTCTAGTCTCCAGACGCTCCAACTTTCAGAGCTGACACCTTTCTTGATAAGAGCATCCCTTCGTTCCCCTCACCAATCTCGTTGCCCTTCTGTATAAATCGTTCCAGCAGCTATACAACTTTCTTAAAATGAGGCCACCAGATCTATATGCCTGACCATTGCCTTAAACGATCGGATAATTTTGCTACTCCTCATCCGGGGTAGCAAAATTCCTGTATGTCATTGACAAAACCCTATGAGCTGTCCTGACAACCCGTTGCATTACTCAGAGAATTTCATATCCGACTGCACAATTACTCGCAGGTTTCTTTTCATTCTCCACTAACCTGCGCGTAGTACCACAAAGTTTGTACGTTACATCAGAGGTTGGTTACTGCTACCCATATGCAGTACTTTACATTTGTCAAAGTTAAACTTCAAGTTACATTTCTCAGCCCATCTGCCTAACATTTTTAGATCCAGTTGAAGTAGTTTACCTTCATTCCTGTTATTAACTACACTGCCAACCTTTGTATCATCTGAAAAATTAAATATTAAGTCTGATATGCCTTTATCAATATGATTAATAAATATAGAAAACAATCATTCAAGTATATGATATCAGAATTGTTTTTTTGTTCCAGTTTCTATGTGAACGCATCTTAGTATCCAATTAAATTGTTCAGACAAGACAATTGCAGTCATTATTGTAGTCTTGTCCAGATGATCCTGTAATGCTTCTTTAACCGGTGAATCATTATTTTCCCCAGAACAAACTAACAGGTCTGTGATTACTCGTGTCACCCTTCGATCGCCCTTTGTGAATTCGGGATACATTCACACATCTGCAGTCTGCGGGAACTTCACCTCAATCCAAGGATCCTCTCATAATTATGGCCAAGGGTTGGCTTACTTCCTTCGCATTTTCTCTTAATATAATTGGATAGATCCCATCCAACCCAGCTGCCTTTCATATGTTTAACTTCAACACTTTCTCTTCCATTTTCACTTAAATTATTACAAAATCATTTAGCTCCCTGTTAGATTTTGTCAAACTTCTGGCCTCCACTTCCCTAAAAAAATTCCTGATGTGTGAAAGTAGTTGCAAAATGCTCATTCAGTTTGTCTAGCAACCTTAGTCGATCATCAATAGAAGAACCACAGTTATGATCGATATCAAGTGGACCAATCTGATTAATCCCCTTCCTTCAAGAGTTTAAATAAGTAAAGAAGTCTTTGCATCCTTCGACAAAGATTTTTCGTATTCTGCTTTCGCTTGCCTAGCCTCCTTTGTGACTTGATTAGAGGCTAGTTTACATCTACCAATGCTTCTTGCCTCTGTGTTTCCATTTTCTGAGGCTCAATTCAAATGGACTCTACGCAATGAAGCCAGTGGTTTGTATCCTGTTAAAAGAAAACCACTTCAGAGCTCGTCGAAACTGCTGTCATGAACATGGAACTTGAACCCCTGAAAAATGGGATACAGTTCTGCCTGAGTCCTGTTTTTGTCAACAAACAGATTCTAGACGTTGTTTCATCTGGGAACAACGAGGAATTGCGCTACCATCCCAACAACGTCAGAGGAAGGAACACACACGGTGGAGGTGGTGTTCTGGTGTGGGGGCGGAATAAGGATCAACAGTTACACCCTTCTTCATTTTTTTGATAGAGGTACTGTAACTGCATAGAGTTAGCGAGAAGATATACACGAACCCTAATGCGACTATTTAGTGGTGTCGTTGGCCCAAAATTTCCGACAACGCCACTGCACATTGAGTTCAAGTGGTGGAGTAATATCTTGAAACTGGAGAAATCGAACGACTGCCGTGGCCAGCACGATCATACACTTAAATCCGATCGAATCTGTGTGGGACGCCCTTGGGCGTCATATTGCAAGCCAACAGCCATCTCCTCGGTCACTTGGTGAGCATTGGTCTGTGCTGATGGAAAAATAGGATTTATTGTAACAGAATCTTATAGGCATCCTTATATCGAGCATGGTTCATCACTGTCAGGCCTGTTTAGCCGTTGGAGGGGATTATATTCCGTACTAATGTCACATGGCCATATTTTCTAGTATCTTTTCTAGTTTCTAGTTCTAGTATCTTATAGAACCCCTATAAATGTCCCTTACACCTGTTCGACGTTTCTTCCTGTTTCTCCATTTCACTGTTATTCTATGATACACCACCATACCAAATTTGTCCTGCTTCATCACAAGCCACACGAGCTACACAACGTTTTCTACGTATGCTGTTAATTTTGTCAAGCAGTGTATTAGTCTGTATATCCCTGCAAGCTAGCAGTTTTTTGACCTAACACTAACTCAATAGTATCAACAAATATTCTTGCATCCTTTCTATTTAAGTGGATCCCGTTCCTGTAGAAGCAATCTCTTCTGTTAACAAGCACAGACCACCCTAAGAAAAATTCTACCCCATGAGCATTGCACTCTCTCTCTCTCTCTCTCTCTCTCTCTCTCTCTCTCTCTCTCTCTCTCTCTCTCCAGCTGAATTGATCCACAAGGTTCCTATCATATCCTCCCTCCTATCGTGTCTGCGCAGAATTACAGGCGCTTTCAAATTTAACCCTAACTCGAGACTTTTTTTTTTTTTTCAGCATTGCCCTGTACTTTTTATGTAAATCTACAGATCTCCAACTCTTAATGTCATTAATGCCAACGTTTACAACAATACCACATTTTTTGCCCTTAAAAGATGATATCTGCTCTACAACAGAATCAACCTTTGCCCGTGGCCGGCAGAACGTGTAGAAAACATGGGCAGCTGAGAAATTGATGGGCCCCAATTTAATTCCTTTGAGGGCGTTCACCCTGTTCTTCGAGCTCTCATAAAGTTCCATAACAATGCTGAGTTGGCGCTTAATATCCTCACACTCCTTACATCGAACACTCACAAAGACATCCCTCTTGGTAATATCGTGTCCTGGTCCTGATAGTCCAGCAAACATCAAACAAGCTGTGATTCGGAGAACAACTGCCCCCTCCCCTCAGTTCTTCCAAGAGCCACTGCACTCCCACTAGCTTCAGTCTTTTGCTTTTCTACTCCGGTCTAAGGCATGATTTTTGTTCAAATTCAATATAATCAAGAATACTTCACTAAAGAAATATATGTAATGCAATTATAACACTTATTATTGTTATTATAAAAATGTATGCATGTACTTTGTAAGCACGAAAAATGTTTTATTTTATGTGAAAACATCTTTGGAAGAGGTTAAAACGGTTTTAGGAATGAAAAGAATTCGAACACGTTAACATATTAAAACATCCCCCCCCCCTCCCCTACAATTTCATCAATTTCAGTTTGCAGTATACGTTGCTACCTCAAATTGATGAAATTTAACTATTACAATAGGATCACCCGGAAAGTTATTTCATATACCCATATGTATTGTGTCTGTAAATTGCGTGTGCTCTCTCTGGTCGATTTGCCTATTTTTCTGGACGAAAAATCCCAGTTTCTGGGGTAAAACCTTGCTATCCATGCCTGCGACCAACTAACTCAGCCACGAAGTGAAAAAGCCTATAAATGTTCCTGGCTCCAGTGACGGGATTCGAACCCATGCCTTTTTCATCCGGTGTGGGAAGGATGCTACCCATGCAGACAGTTAGCTTCATTTAAAATTTAAAAAAATAATAAATAAATTATCATATTAGGTCACCCAAATATTTTTTTTATTCATCTGTCATGCATTTTATATTATGTCCGTAAATTTCGTGTGTTCTATGGTCCATTTGCCTGTTTTGCTGGACGAAAAACCCGGTTGCCAGGGAAAAAAATCTTATACTATCTATGCTTGAGACCGAATAACTCATCCATAAAGTAAAAAAGCCCACTAAAGTTCCTCGAGTCATCGACGGGATTCGAACCCCAAACCTTTTCCACCCGGTGTGGGGAAGACGATGACAATACCACGCAGAGAGTTAGCAGCGTCTAGGATATGACGTCATTTGTGTTATTTCCGTCTCGAATTTTCGTTACCGATCGGTTTTACTTCAGTCCGAAAAATTCAGTAGGTGCTACCAAAGATGTTTTCACATAAAAAAAAAAAAAAAAAAAATTCTCATTTTTATGGGATTTTTTTCGCCCCGCGACGGGTATTGGAACCAAGTACATGGGGTGGTTGGTTGTGTCCAGTTATTATTATGTTTGTTACTGTTGGTCGATAAACTCTTTTACTGTTCTACTTTGCGACTTTCTGGAGTTGCATGTAAGTGTTCTCTGGAAGGCAAATTGTTGCTCGGTTCTTATAGAGGCTCTTTGGCACCATGCTGGTGGTTGACACGATGATCGGAATAGTCATTACTTGTTTCATATGCCATATATCTTTGACTTCCTGTCTTAGTTCTGAGTACTTCCTGATCTCTTCCTCGTATGTATTCTGGAGGTTGCTGATGTTGGGCACCGCTAGGTTGATCAGGCAAGTAGCCATTTCCTTCTTGTCGATCTTTCCTGTAATTTGAAGTGGTCATTTTGTGGTAATTTAGTGACCACAAATTATGGTTACTAAAATTAATAAAATAGGTAGTAACTTTATGAAAATAAATTTAAATTTCATTGTTCAAATCTTTTTAAATAATTCATCATAAATAATAGTATATTGATAAATAATTTTTTTTTGTAAATGATCCTAATGTTTGCATTTATAATTTTAAAAAAATCATTTAATTAATTAATTAATTATTCACTATGCCAATAGCCGAAAATATTTTTCATAAAATATACCTTTTAAATTAATTAAATGCTACTGCAAAGTAGCAATAAATTTTGCTGCTTTTAAAGGTGGCGCTGCTGTAAAGCAGAACATAAATCCGTCGACTGCTTTATGTACATTTCACATCATGTTTGTGTGCCATCTAGCGTCAATAATAAGTTTATGATAGTTTAAATTAAATTAAACACTTTTTTTGTTTATATAATTTTATTTAAAAATTACAGATGATATCTTAATATCTACACAAATATTACTACAAATTTTCATCACTTTTTAATTCAGCATATTTTGTTTATTTAATTTTACAACTTTTAAATTACAATAATCATACGAACAATTTTTAATACCTAAAATATCAATAGTTCTATGCAATACTCGTTTGACTTGCCATTCATTTCAAACTTTATAAATAAATAAGTAAATGCTACCAGTGACATGTTAATAACGATACCAGGGGTTGGTTAATTAAAACTGTGGGCAGCTGCTAATATAGTTGCTATTACTTTATTACCATTCTAGTCACACGAGTGTCGCAGCCACAAACCTTCAAAGATCACCTGCCATCCGGCATGCTTCTTCCCACCACCAGACCATAATTAACTGTAGGCATTCACCCACTGTTAAAGACTCCTTGAAAATCTCTCATTTACCGCTGTTCTCTTCTGTCACTTCCACACAGCTATTCGCATAAAGGAAACTATATATTTTGTTTTTCTTTCCTTCTACTTTCTCCTCCCCTCTCTAGCGTCCAGGAAGATGTCTGTATTGACCGAAGCCGTCCAAGTGTTACGGCAGACAGGTGTGAAGAAAGAGGCCAACTTGCTTTAATCACCAGACACTCCTGTCACTTTGCCGTCTGTATTTTGTGTCCACCCCTTGTTAGTACCGCCTGGCCGCGTTGCGAATTCAACGTCGGTTTGAAACAATGAAGCTTTGTGACCGCTGACACGTGAAATATTGCAGCCTAATCCCCTTGGCATACTAACGATTGGGATATAATGTTAGGTGTTGATGGAGGACAACGCACTTCTGACAGGTATAGCCAGGATCCACCAAATCCGCCTTCTCCTTACTTTCAGCATGATAATGACGTTCCAGCCCTCCCCTCGGTAGTCGTCATTACGTCATTCACTTGTAATATTAAAATAGGAGTAGATTAAAGGCAACAGGATTCTTCTTCGGGACATCCGCTATAATTAGTCCTCTCTGTCTTTCTCTCGCTCTTTGTTTCTGTTCTTTATTTTCTGTTTCAGTAGCTGTCACCTGCGTAAGAACACACTCATTTAAATGGACACCGAAGATATGTTCTGAACCACTCCACAAGATGCTGAACCTATTGTCTAGCTTTATGTATATACCTAACGACCCGGTCGTTGGGTATGCTGACAGTTCCAGGCAGTTTTTGAAAGCCGTGTTTTATTTATTTGCCTTATTCAATTTGAAGTGTAAAACTTTGTGCTGGCAGTAAATGCTAGTGGTATAAATAAAAACAAGTCAAACATGAGAATAAAATGCACATAGCAGAGTGGAAATAAGTTTGGTGACAAATAAATGCTAAATTCAAACCGGTTAGAACAGATGCTTAGAAGAACAAATTAAGAACTTACACAGATCCTACAAAGATACATTCACAATAGTTATATTAAAAATGATCAAAATATCGAAAGCATAAATAACACCATATTTTGGAGTAACTTTCTCCCTCAATTGTAAATTTTTAAATTGTATCCATAGTTACTGTAAAAGACAAACACTGGACCTTGTGCATACATTTTCTTTTAAAATATTCCCAGCTACTTGAATTATATACATTTCTCTAATCTTACTAAAATTGAGCTGCAGAATATTTGGCTGCAGGAGCGGTCTACTTGAATTAATGTGTCAGAACAGATACAAACAAAACTACCAAAATATTAAGAAAGGCAGAAGAAAATATAAGATGTTTGTTTTCGGTTTTTTTTTTTTTTTTTTAATTAAGGAGGGACAGAAAGCGTAGAAACAAGCTTTAAGCAGGCAAAGACTGTTGAGATAGATTTACAATATTTTAATAAAATTAAAGAATATTCAAGATTCCGATTTATAAGTAAAAAGAGCTTTGTTTTTTGGGGAGTTTATAACTAATCACTTGACAAGAATATTATCATTAAATGCATTTAATAAAAATTTATTCTTTACCTATGTTGGATTCTGATCAGACTGCTTTCGCTGAAGCAGAGGTTAATGTTCAATTGGAGGGATATCTTAATCCGTTGTGCAGAGTTAGTAAGGATTTCGGACTAAAGATGAAAACGGCTAAAACAAAACTAATGATGAACATATATGCCACAGAAACGGATATAATCATTGAAGAAGCAGAAATTGAAAAGATGGATTCGTATACTTATCTGGGACAAATTATTAGCTGTAATAATGATAAATGGCTGGAAGTTAAGAGAAGAATACATTTCGGTTGGATAGCATTCAGAAAACATAGTAACATACTGAGGAGCAATATTCCAATTTGTCTAAAACGTATAATAATGAACCAATATATACTCCCCACCATGACTTACGGAAGTGAAACTTGGGCACTCACCAATAGAGTGGAAGAGAAGCTGAAAACTACACAGTGAAGAATGGAATGAATTATATTAGGAATCAGACTGTTAGATAAGAAGAGAAACACATGAATTAAGCAGCAAATACAAATAAAAGACATTCTTATCAAAACTAAAGAACCGAAATGGTCGTGAGCAGGACGCATAGCTCAAAGACATGATGACAGATGGACTATGAGAATAACACTTGGTAGACAACCTGGAAGACAACGACGGAGATGGGCAGATGAAATTAACGAGTTCGTGGGTAGTAAATGGATGGCCATTGTACAAAATAAAAGGAACTGGAAAGTTGCTGGAAAGGCCTTCATCCTGCAGTGAAAATTTCTGATGATGATGATGATGATAAATGTTCAATTCAATGCAAAAGTTGCTAATTCTGCATGTTTTTAAATTACATAGCATTATTAGAAGGTAAATTCGCTATACAGGGTGTTTCAGTTAAACGTTTCAGAACTTCTAAGAGGGGTAGGGTACATCCTGACAACTCGAAAT
The DNA here is from genome assembly GCF_048544385.1 of Mastigoproctus giganteus. Classification (NCBI taxonomy): domain Eukaryota; kingdom Metazoa; phylum Arthropoda; class Arachnida; order Uropygi; family Thelyphonidae; genus Mastigoproctus; species Mastigoproctus giganteus. Next base: position 9,134,535 of record NC_143581.1, read on the forward strand.
CATATAGTAATGTGGGGTCGGAAATGCTTTCCTGAAGCGGTGTTGTACACAGAAGCACCATTAAAAGAAAAGAGACTGTAAGTGAGAAATCGTTTTAATAATACATGAAAAGAAGCAAAAGGTACATGGATTAAAGTAAGTGTTCGAAGTTTCTTCAACCTCGTATTGCTTTCGCACAGTGGTACCTTGGAAAATGTGCTACAAATCCCCTTTTTCCTGCTGAAGTGTTGTTTTCCGATGAGGCATCCTTCACAAGGGAAGGAATTTTCAACACGCATAACGACCATATCTGGGCGGTCGAGAACCCGCATGCAATACGACGTCGTGCAGCACAGATTCGATTTTCGGTCAATGTATGGGCCGGTATTATGGGAGATCACCTCCTCGGACCTTACCTGTTACCGTGTCGTCTAACCGGACCTATCTACTTGATCTTTCTGCAGCAAGTATTGCCACAACTTTTGAGAGATGAACAGATTTCTGCATCGACGCAACAGACAATGTGGTTCCAACACGATGGAGCCCCTGCCCATTATAGCGGAGATATTCGTAACTACCTGGATGTCACATTTGGTCAACAGTGGATCGGACGTGGTGGTCCCGTGCGTTGGCCTGCTCGGTCACCCGACCTATCATGTCTTGATTTTTATTTCTGGGGTCATATGAAATCGCTAGTTTATGACACCCCTGTTGACAATGCTGAGGAGCTGGTTGCAAGAATCGCAGTAGCTGCCGAAGAAATTCGAAATTCGCCTGGAGTATTCCAGAATGTTCGGATGTCCATGCGTCGGAGATGTGAGGCGTGCATTGTAGCCCGTGGAAGAAACTTCGAACACTTACTTTAATCCATGTACCTTTTGCTTCTTTTCATGTATTATTAAAACGATTTCTCACTTACGGTCTCTTTTCTTTATGGTGCTTCTGTGTACAACACCGCTTCAGGAAAGCATTTCCGACCCCACATTGCTATATGATTTCGAGTTGTCAGGATGTACCCTACCCCTCTTAGAAGTTCTGAAACGTTTAACTGAAACACCCTGTATATTTGAAACTGAAGCACGATGAGGAAGGCTGTTTCGAAGCTTTTTGGCTTTTCATCAGCTGGCTAGTGGATTTTATTGACAAATGTATACGGAACTGTGAATAATGATTTTTGTCTAAGTAAACAGTAAAGCACTGTGTGGAATGTAAACTTACATTAATTGGAAAGTGCTATCTGCAGAAAGCTCGGGTTTTTCGTTCAGAAAACAGGCAAATCGATCACAGAATACAGGCACTACCGAATCCCGTGTTTTCAAAGTATGTTTCACACAACAGTTGTTTAAAAATGTTTCATTAATTTTTATCAATATTTTTTTATTTTAATTTATTGTTTGATATAGGGGTTTTAGACACAGCTGAGACTTAGGCCATATTGCGCCATGTGTCATGTTTGTAAATTGGTCAATTTGCCTATTTTATGGATAAAAATTCTAAGCTTCCAGGAGGGGAGAAAAAGCGTGCTACACTCGCCTGAGACCGACCAACTCAGCTACGTTGTAAAAAAAAAAAAAAAAAAAACATAAAAATTCAATTAACAGACGGAATTCGAACTCAGTCTTTTCCACCTGGTGTGGGGAGGGGTCTAGAATCTGTAGTTTCGCTATTGTGTTTATTACTCAAAAGACAGCCTATTCATTTCAAGATTAAAATCGCAGTGCCCTTCGTTGTCAAGATTTATAACCTGTAATGTTGATAGCGAGGGAGAAGGAAGGATACGCAATTTTAAACTTAACTACAGTTAAATTAATTTGAAATGTGAATAACAGTAATTAAACTACATTAATTAATGTTATCAAGAGAATTTTAACGTGTGAAAAACATTTAAGTATTTTAAACCCCCACACCTACATAATAATTGGTGACGTTTCTAAATTCCATAATGGATCCTGCCATCAGGTGTAATTAAGCCCAATCAATCTATGTTTAATAACAGGTCCACGTATCAGGTCCAACTACTGAATAATTTGGCAATGTTTCTAGATTGAGTAATGAGTACTAATCAGATCCAATTAGTCCTGATGATAGAGTTTAATACTGAATCCAGCAACATCTCCAATTATTCAAGTTTTTCTATGGTTCTATGGTTTTAAGTAGTTCAGTTATTAAGTAGTGGTGTGGGAGTTTAAATTAATATAATAATTTGAACAAAATAAAATTCATTTTAAAAGGTGTTTTTCATATTTCAAATGAGTTCATCATCATGAACAACTACTTAATATCCTTCTCTCAACACACTAATTTCAAATAGATGAAAAAATATACAGTGCATTCTACCTTAAGGCCCTCTTGGGTACCACAGTTGGTGTAATCGCCGCCCTCCCCACACCGGCTGGTAAAGACCTGAATTCGAATTTCGTCAATGACGCGAAGAATTTTTATAGGTCTTTTTCACAATGGCTGAGTTATTCGATCTCAGGCCAGGGTAGCATGATTTTTTCTCCGAAACTTGTATTTTTCTTCCAGCAAACAGCAAATCGACCACAGAACACATGACATTTAGGCGTAAGCTATTGAAGAGCCTAAAACCTTACAACAACAATAACTTTCTTAGGGAAATTTTATCATTTTATTACATCCTAAATACAACGAATATTGGTAAATTAACCCTGGAATGTAAAATAATATTCAACTGCTTATACAAGGAAAATGTGGAGGCCAGTACAGTAGTTAAGATTTAATGAATCTTTGGAGATGGTTTCATGATTTTTCTCTCGGGAGTTAGGTTTTCATCCGGCACATAGAAAAACCCAAAAATTGAAATAAATAAATAAATAATAAAAAACAACCATAATTTCAAATTTACAGACATGATACACTGAAGCTTCATGGCCCAATTGCCTTGGCGAAAATCAAATATCAAGCAGAAAAATTTAAAATGATCCATTATCTATTTCGTCTTTTTGCATGAGTTATCTGTAGGAGGTAATAACCCCGCGCAGGTAAAGCAGAGGTTACCTAATCCTACCGTTATCCTACAAGTTGGAAAAGGCCTGGGTTTGAATCCACCCATCCATCGATCTCAGGCATGAGTAGTAAAGTTCCCCCGTCCAAGAAAACTCCGGTTTTTCCTCCAGCAAAACAGACAAATCGACACCAGAGAACACGTCCAGTTTATAGACATATTACACGTAGGCAGATGAACTAATTCTCATGTGGACCTGATATGAGTTTTTTATAGGAGGTAGAGCAAAATCTGTAGATGCCAGTAATGGTGCCCATCATTAGTTGGGCACCATTACTGGCACCAAGGCGCCTCCGTAGCCAGGTGGGAAGGAGCAGCAGCGCGTAGCACACGCTTCTTGATTAGACCGGGGTTCGAGCCCGTCACCACCAAATACGGAGGATGCGGAAAGGTCAGGGAATGACCACCGCATATCCCGGAGCAATATGGCCTTAGTTGCTAATGCTCCTAAAAAAAAAACCAAAACCAAACTGGCACCATTTCTGTAGATGCCAGTAATGGTGCCCAACTAATGATGTCAGAAAAAAAAAAAAAAAAAAAGAAGGGAAGAGAAAAGAATAAAGTGAAAAAATAATAGGATATACAATAACAAAAACATTAAAGGGTATATGATAATAGATAACATTAAAGGAAGGACAATACTAATACTACAACAAAAGGACATCACACACTGAAATCAATGAAAAGTGCGAGTTATCCTTTTTGCAGAGTTCTCTTGTGCTTGACGTTCCAGAGTCTGGAACGTCAAGCACAAAAAGGTCCAACAGATGAATAGGAACAGGATACAGACACCAGGATACAGGAATCAGACAAATGTTGAGTAGTTGATGAGGGTCGGTATTTTGTACGAAGTTTAAAGTGAAGAGAGTATAACCGTCACTGATGGAAGATCAATGGTCTAGAAATAGTCATTAGCAAGGAGATTTTTCCTTGTAAAATATGAAATGTTTCTTGACTAGAAAAAACAAAATTTTTTTTGCTCCAGAAAAGAAATTTGGAACAAGATTTCACAGTGCTGATAATTATTACCACTGTGAAGAATATAAATATAATTTGTTGAAGCAGTGTTGGTGGTTTAAAATAGAAAAAAGTTTAAGGATTCATGCCCTATAAGGAGAAACCATATGTGCCGATTTGGCAAGAACCACGTTTCGATGGCTTCGAGGATGGAAGGCTCACATCTGGAAAGTAATTTCTTGTCACAGTGCTTTTAAGTAGAGGACGTCCACCTATCATGCCAACGAGCATAAGCTGATTCAGACTTTTTTCCCCTGCTTTAGGATCACAATTAACATTAATTACTATGTCCTGAAACTGAAGGGGCATACCACATCGTATATAGTAAACAACTCCTTTGAAGGAGTTGTTTACTATATATGTGAAAGAATAGGGGCTAAAACCTGCAAAGCAGGAGTGGAAATAGTTCTGAATATCTCCATTCCTACCGGATGATACTAACGTAACATGGACAGTAATTTTTTAGTTTATTTATGACGGTTCGGATCCGTCAATGACAACAGGAACTTTTATAGCTTCTTTCTTTACTCCGTAGCTCAATTAGTCTGTCTCAAGCAAGGATAGACGATTTCTCCTCCCGAAAACTTGGTTTTCCATCAAGCAGAACAGGCAAACCATTCATTATTTATGGACATAATACACATGGCTGGTTGTGGCTGTTCTCAGGTAACCCTTACACGACAATTTTTGTCTGAATAGACAGCGTTTCAGAAAGTATAACAGGTCGGTCCATGAAATGATCTAACGAGGTTATAGCACTGGCTTCTTATAACCACGGACGGCGTTTTTAGCAACATGGTGGTGTGTCGAAAGCTCTGTGAAAATCGATGGAAATTTAAAACATACTTTAATTAGATTGAGTTTTCCATAAAACGTTGGAGTTCATCAAGAGCATCTTCGCACCCAACACCAGTGTGGAATCTATATTATAGTGATGACATTAAGTTACAAGTAATAAATAGATTATTATTTTTACTGGTCATGAGACGTTCTAATATCTTTCCAAGATGTAAAGAGAAAGTTATAGATTAATGCGGCCGGGACATTGGCATGAAGAAGTTTCATTCATCAATTGCAAGATATTCACAGTTTAGTTGCCTAACTAATAAATTGGCAGGGAAGTCCAATGAGAAACAACATCTGGTAGAAGAGTGTCAAGAATAAGCCTGACAGAATGAATCCAACTGAGTGTTCAACGTCATTAACAATAATAAAGCTGTAAACGCCTTCTGGGAAACCTTTATTTTTTTAAATTTTGTAAACTGTGCTCCAGGATTGTCATTTCCGATGAACTGACTGGTTGCTAAGACATTTTATTTTGAAAAATTAGCTATATATATATATGTTTTCTTTGCCATTAAACGACATATTCAAACTATGAGGCTGAGGGACAGCTTATTGTTTCTGTAGATTGCGTGTATTCTGTAGCCCATTTACCTGTTTGCTAGACTCATAACCAGAGTTTCCAGGAGAAGAAACAATGTTATTCTGGCCCGAGACCGACTAACTCCATGTTATGAAAGAAAGCCTGTAAAAATTTTTCATGTCATTGTTTGGATTCGAACTGGGTCCTTTTCCACCAGGTGTCAGCAGATCGGTGTTACTGTGGTTTCGAATTACGTGCTATAGTGAGTAGTATAATTTTGTTATACTGATTTAATAATAGAGCACAACTTGTTTCCAGCAATCAACAACTCGCTGATTAAAAGAAAATTTCCTACAATATAAGCTGCACCTGAACCACTGTAATTTGAAATTATGGCCATAGTTCTAGAATTCTTTATAACAGTGGAAATTCCACCTTCATTCATTTTACTAATCTTTCTCAGAGCCTTATAAACCTCAATCAGGTCACCTCTGAAGTGTTTGGTTGCCAAGATCTGTAGTCCACATAATCGAAGTCTTTTCTCGGTCGTCCTTTTGCCGATCTCAACTTGTAGACCGGGAGAGCGGATGGCAGTACTTCGAGTACAGTGGATGGTACCTTGCAGAAGAAACAATATTGTGGCATCCTGGATAACTGCACTGGAACAATTTTGGAACTCAGAAAACAATGCCTACTCCAAGAAGATACAACATACGTAAGAGCAATACGATTCAAACATTGGTCTCCAGATATCAGTAGTCTCAGTGGCCACCTAGAAAACTTAGCTGGATCAATTTATATTTATAGTTTAATTTTTGTCATTTACACGAAGACATGTTGCATAGATTATCTACAAGGTAGTATTTTCTTATAAATACGAAATCTAACTTTTATTACATAACTCTAATGACGTTCTAACCATTTTTGCATATTATGTAAATTATTAAATACTGTGGTATTAAATAACTATGGTTATAATAACATTATTAAATCCTGAGAAAGATACGTAAAACAACTTAAGAAACCATAAAGAAAAATCTAATATTACTAAAAACAGATATTTTCATATACAATATTATAAAATTACATTAATTGATAAATTACTATTTTCCAATCGTAAAACAGCGAATATATTTCTATGACAGCTTTGTAAGATCTTCCTCCAGTCACATAGCTCCCTGAGGAGCTATTGTGGCCACCAACAAATTCCTCCAACTGCATCGATCATGTGCTCTACGAGCGGCATCTCAAAATGCCCAGAAGTTCGCTGAGCCCATTCTTCCACCTAGTTGCAGGTCTTCCTCTGCACCTCTTCCCCTCGATTTCTCCTTCCATTATATTGTTCAACAGAAAGTTTTTCCTCCTTACTATATGTCCAAAAAAACTTGAGTTTTCTTTTGTTGATGCTATGAAGAAGAATATTAGTCCTACCAATTTTATTCAATACCCACTTATCTTCAGTCCTCCACTTTTGATGCCAGTCTCTAAATCTTCCAAAGCTTCACGCATGATATCTTCGGCATAAAGATTAAAAAGATGCGGTGACAAAATACAGGCCTGCCTGACACCATTACCTATTTTGAAAGTCCGTGTTTCCCATGTTGGTTCTCACAGTTCCTTCCTGTTCCTGGTACAGTAGCTTAATCAGCTGAATTATGTGGATTGGGAATCCCATATTAGTCATCGTTTCCCATAGTTTTTTAGTTTGAACACAATCAAATGTTTTTGAATAATCTAAAAAAAAACACAAAACGATTGGAACATTGAATTCTTTGCATTTTTCAATAATCAGTCGTAGATTTAAGATCTGATCTCTGGTTCCTCTGTCCCTTCTGAAACCTGCTTGCTCTTCTTTGTAAGATATTAAATAAAAATAAATAAATTTTCTGTTTATAATCCGGGATGACCACGCGGTCAAGGAGTTCATAAGACGCGACAAACAGCACCATATTTAGCAGTCACTTAAAGCACGTGTACTGATACACCCTTGCACCTGACCATTCGGCTACAGCGGCCTCTCTTAGAGAAATGAAGGTTTGCGCTTACTTTGAAAAATTTTAGCTGATGCCTCTGAATATGAAATATAATTCTATCGTTCATTTAATTAGTTTGTTTGTTGAATACTAGATGGCGCAACACTCGAGAGATTCACATGAGGCAAATATGGTAAACTGGTAAACGGTGGGTGGAGTATTGCGCCTCCAGTATGTGGCTGTGCGGTTGGGAGGAATTTTTGTCCTCTTACGTGATCAACGAATGAGATTAGGGACCGTGGAAAGCGCTGTCGTCATTGCTCGTGGATATAGGTACTACTTAGAGCGCGCGCGTGGAGACAGGCAGTTAGATGACGAATTACGACAGGAAGGATGAGATTTTTTTTAAAAAATCTATTTATTTTTAACGATTTAGTGAAAAGCATGAAGGGCAGAAAATAGAGAAAACGTCAATAAAAAAATCCTAAAAACTGGGCACATGACATTCTTCATATTTACAGGATCAGAATGATTAATTATAAACCAATTGAAATTAATTTTATATTTTGAAATATGTTTTTTTTTAATTATTATCTTACCATTTTTAGTTTGGTTACTAATATGACGTTAGTCATTGGTGCCAAAGAATAATTAAATAGAAATTAGTAGATGCTTTATTAATTTTATAAGCTTCACTCAAGTTTTAACTATATAATAATAAACATTCTCTCCAACGCTTTAAGAAAATCTTTGTGAATTTATTTTTGAAAATTTTAAATCAAATTTCATCAAAATAAAACTTAAAATAATAATGTTTTAAAGAAGCAAATGGAATCATTGTAGTCTGCTTAATATATGTTGAAATTCTGCCACCAGAGGGAATCAGGTATATTGCAAAATAAATTCCTCCCCCCCCCTCTCCACGTTACTGATTATCACTATTTTACACATAATTTTGAAATATAATACAAACTTTTTGAAATTACTGGCATCGCTGTAAATAAAATAATTTTAGGAAATGAGGGAAGATTTATATAAATTTGTGAGAATTTATTTGTAAGAATAAACGCAAAAATAAACCAAAAAAAAAAAAAAAAAGTTATGTCAGATTCCGACACCAGGGAGAATTGTCGATTACGAAACAGTATTATTTAGTCAATTCAAAAATATATTAAAAATTATTTAAAAATTCATTTAAACAGAAAATGAATACGTTTAAATGAATACGTAAACATAGTAATTTAAACATAATCATATTAATGTTCATATAATTAATTTAAACATATTCACGCATAATTTAAACAATGTTTGCATAGGAATATGTAAACAGTGTTGGCTTAATATAATATTAAACTGAATAATGTACTGTTTAATTATTATTAATTTTTAATTCTTTATCATTTTGTATTAATAAAGGCAAAACTGATTCCAGGAAGCCAAACTTATTCTTATCATACAGAGGATCTAGTCCAAATATGAAATTATTTATATTCATATATGCAACCCATAAATCCTTACTCACTTGTTATGCCTCTTCTTGAGATGGACATGCGTATGATTAACAAACAGATTTATATATTAATAAATGGTAAAATATGACATGTTACTCTGAATATTTGGATGTACACTGTCCTACTAAAATCGTGTGATATTTGTAATTATTCAAACAACCTAATAAAGTTTTTGTTCCATTTTATACTAACTTCTGATCCACTACGTCAGCTCCAATAACGAAGAGGACTTCTTGGCTTTTCCGTAATTCTGCACCCCAAAGATGTCCCTCTGGGTTGAGATGAATGCTTCGTGTTGGCCCTAAAATATTAATGTCGTAATCCTTGTTAGTAAGACAGATCTTATCGTGTTGGAGGGTGCAGGAATTGCTTCCATAAAATTGCTACGATGTAGAGCACACGGAAGTATCCAGAAAAATTAACTTACAACGCAGTATTCATGATTCCATGCACTGACCAGTGAATCTAGTCTATACCACGAGCAACACGCAGACCATGACACCTCTCAATTTCACAGTTGGGATAACACATTTCTCCAGAATCCTCTCTAACCAAACACGTCCATCAGAATGAAAGAGGGTGTGCTATGACTCGTCTCTCCACAGGACTGATTTCCATTGATCCAGTCCACGTTCGGCGTTCCTTGTTCCATACTAATCGACGGCGTGCACTTATTTTCCTTATCAAAGGTTTGGGAATTGCAGCTGTTGCATGAAAATTCATTTCATAGAGCTCTCTCCTTGTGCAGAATTTTTTTTACGGTTGTGTATATTATCATATGAAGTGGACATCAAAAAACTTTCCGGATTTATACAACTCACAATAAAATTTAAAGCACAAATATACATATATAACATTGTACAATGATTTAATCTGTGTTATATTGTAGCGAATTCTTGGCTCTATATTAAAGTAAACACACAGAGTTCAAGCCGAAAAAATACTGGTATCTTTAGGATCATATGCAATAGTCATCCTGCTCACCTGCCAATTAACTATCGCATTAGAAGGAACTGAAATATGGACCATCAGTAAAATCCGTAAAGATCTCTGGGTTGTGGTTGGCGATCTTATGCAGAGCGAGCAGGACTGCCACGTGAGTTATACCATTTTTCTTTTTCTTTTTTTTTTTTTTATTGTTATTGTCTCTAATAACATGAAAATTGGCATGGGCACTTACACCAATACACGATAAACAGCATGAACCAGCATGTCATATTAAATGGCACACTTAGAAAACTTATTACTTTAATGGTACATCTACACCTGTCGCGCATCATCCATATTGTAATTTGTAATTTGTCTGTGGACGTGGGTTGCTCACGGGACGATCTGCGAGGCACAAAACAAATAGTGAAAATGAGCTGAAAGTGAAAACAAAATGAATGCATAATCAGTAAAAGGTCTTCAATTTGTATCATATTAGCACACTGTGTTATTGCTACACTTGCAGTTAGATTGTTTTACGTTTTATTGTAATGTCATACTATAAATATTTGTGTTAAAAGAAATACAGTTAAATGTTTCTTGAATTTCTTATAAAATTACAAATGATGTTTTAAATGTAAAAATGACTGTGAAATTGTATGCAGAATGATGTGTATAATTATATAATAATTCGTATGATTGTACAATACACTATAAGAGTATGCGTACTAAAATACAATATGTATGCATACAACTCCTGGTCAATAGCCGTAAACGGGTGTCTTTTAGGAGAAAATAATAAAGATGATAATAATGAGGATCCCTGAGTGACCAATGACACATGTTGACTATGCAACCTGCCCCCAGAAACAATGCAAAACATTGCCGCGGGATGAGGGGTGATCACCCAGACGGAGTACACCCGTGGACCTGACCAGGTCGTCAGGATAACGCATCAGAAGCTAGTGCAAAAATATCCGTTGATCAGAGAAAGTGTATCGTATTGAAAGTACGAATCCGTACTCACAAACTCTATTGCGATTCGACATAATTACGGAAAAGACGATCTCGCACAATATATCAGACATAACCCTCACTGACAATAAGGAAATGGATACCTACCTGATCGAAATAACGGTGCTCGACACTAGCAGCTCAGCACGAGGAAAATATCAGGACGTACACAGACCTTAGACAGGAAGTCAGAGAGAGAGAGAGAGAGAGAGAGAGAGAGAGAGAGAGAGAGAGAGAGAGAGAGAGATATGGCATGTGGAACAAGTAATGACCATCCCGATCATCATGTCATACCATTGGTATGGTGCCATAAGAACCTCGCAGCAATAGGCCTCTCAGAGAACACTTACATGGAACTCCAGAAAGCCGGGATCGTGAACACTTGAAGGATAGTCAGCGAGCTCCGCGACCAATAATAGTAACTGGACATAACAACGACCCAAGCACCTGGTACCAATACCCATCGCGGGATGGAAATACTACTCATTAGCAGAAGAAAGAGTTAATAATAATTTTGTATGGCCTAGAAAACGCGGAAATCCGGTAATCCGTCCTGCTGAAATCATCCATATCACTGCTGCACTGAAATATATAATTAAATATACTATATTTTGAATTACGAAAAAAAATCCCACAAATTTCAAAATAAATAAATAAAAACAAACACAACTCTAGAACTTGTTTTTCACCCATTTTCAATTGGTCTGCAACCAATTGCACCGATTATCCTGAAGAGCTCTCATCATCTCAGGAATAATGGACAGCTGGTTCTAGACTCATGAAGGTACGCTACCTACCAAAGCTTTTCAGATGTCATCAGGTTTCGGAAAACACGAGTTCTAATGAACAAATTAATAAGGTGCAGACCCGCCTTCGACTGCAATGACAGTATCGATTCTTCGTGGAACATTCTTTACAGTAGGCAAGGAATTTGTGTCTACTTCTTCAGTGCTGTCGTCAGTTCAGCTGCAGAAGAATGATTTACCCAGTCTCATGACTATCAACATTTATAAAAGTTCACAAAAGTTATAAATTTCATTTAAATCTTTAGGGAAAAGTATCTGACCCAAATCTTAATTATTAGGTCGAAGTTTTACAGTTAGAATAAATTTGGTAGATTTATAAGAGGATCTAAATTGAAGATCTAGAATGTCGCAATAAATAAGTGTAGGTAATATATATACACATGTACACTGGTGTTTAACGAAAGTGCATCACCCCTTAAAATTGTAATTGTCGTCCGAATAACGTAAGCATATGGCAATATTTCTTACCGATTGCATCAGATAAGATTGACACGCGTAAGTGATGATGTAATATTGCATCTGCTGTTACTTTCAGCCACATAAGCACGCTCTGCAAAAGTTGCAGTCATTCCTTGCTTGTGTCAGGATGGCGAGTTACGTGCAGTTGACGCCACGAAGAAAGAGTGCTAGCGTTGCTTTACGTGGGGAAGGATGTTCTTCCCGTCATATTGCTTATAGAGTGTCTTGTAATCAGTCAACAGTGAGTAGATTTCTTTCCAAACTGAAGAATATTGGTTCTGTTGATAGGAAAAAAAGGAACCGGACGCACTTATGCCTTAAAAACCGTAAAGCTTCTTCGTCTGAGCTGAAAAGAGAATGGGAAGAACATACATCAGTGGTAGCAAGTGCAGTAACAGTCAGAAGACTGTTACTGCACTTGCACTTGCACTTCAAAAATGGACTTGTAGCCCGTCGTCCTAAGAAGAAGCCCCTCCTCACATAAAAAAATGAAAAAGGCCTGATTAATTTGGTGTAAGGGGCATGTCAAATGGATCCTCCCGAGTAATGGAAATCAGTTATTTTCTCGGATGAGAAGAAATTCAACCTGCATGTCTCTGATGGGAGACAAACGATTCGCCGTAGACGTTGTGAAGAATACCATCCACACTGTATGGTGTCTACAGCGATTTTCCCTACCAGCCAAAGATATGGGGGTGCATTTCGTACCGCGGAGTAGGTCACCTGCAGTTTATAAAGGGTTCCGTAAATGCCAGTGGATACCTGGCTATATTGGAAGGCAAATTGCTGTCAACCATCAGAGACCATTTCAACCCTTCAATCTGCCAAGTAACTGCATCTTTCAGGACGACCCTGCTCCTTGTCATTGGGCGAAAAGTGTAAATAGGCACTTCTGTAGTTACTTTAGCTTCATTTCTGCATTAGAGGTTCGACAGTAATGTGTTTACATTTGTCACAGGTGAAAAAATGGTTGGAAGAACGGTCCGTTACAACTCTTAGCTGGCCAGGAAACAGCTAGGACCTGAATCCTCTAGAGAATTGTTGGCATCGTGTGAAATCTGCAGTTCCAGAAAGAAACCAAAGACCCTTTGTGAACTTCATAATTGGTGTTTGGAACTACGAACTATCAGTTGATTATCTTCAGAAATTGATCTTGTCACTGCCTCGACAGTGTACTGGTGTCATCAGGGCCAGAGGCGGTTCAACTAAATATTAGTTTGCACCTGGTGAACTTTTCATTTTTTTTCCCATTTAAAATGATAAACCGAAGCAACCTGAGGGCTTCTGATAATATTTCAGCCATAATTGTCGTGTTTACCAAAACTGTTGTATAAAGGTTGCAAATGCTTATTTTGGAACATTTTGAGAGCACCTGTCAAATATCACTTAGCTTTGCCTTAACTATTAATAAATATCTTTGTTTATATTTCTATTTGTGATGCTCGTCATTAATGTAACATACTATCGCGAAAACGTGAAATTCCTAGGTGATGCACTTTCTTTGAACACTAGTGTATGTATAAAATGTATATAAATGAATGAATGCGGTATAGTAAATACTACATTATTAAAAGTATAAAAAAAAAAATCTCTTAATTTCAATACCTTGTAGGCTTTCTTAAACATAAAAAAGCAATATATTCAACACATATTCAACACAACAAATATTCAATACATATGGTGTTGAAAGAAAACAGAACTCATAGGTCTTTATGGGATTCGCGTGTAATAAACTGATTATTTAATTCATTAGGATGAACTTTTTTTTTCTTGCTAGGGTCCACATTTTGTGTTTTTTAAGACGCAATATGCAACCCTAAACGTTTTTCTTCATCTAAAAAAAGTATCAGCGTAGTAGTTTTCCTTTTTAATTTTAGAGAGTTAACGTTACTATATTAGAGTGAGAAGACCACATAATAGGTGCAAAGTATAAGTTGGGTATCAGTTTTCACCTCGAAAATGGGTTTATGCTGTGATCACTGAGTGGGTTGGACCACTGTCTTGCTGAAACGTGGAAGGGACCATGTCCTTAGTATTACCAGACTGTGGGCACCATAAAATTACTGAAGATATCACTACCACTTGGTACTGATAGTTTATGGGAGTATAACTAACAGTTCGAGTCCGAAGCACTTGAAGCAGCCTTACATAATGATTGTTTTCTCAAAAGTTTATTATGGACAAAATACACTGTAGTAGGTGATTTTCCCTGGCATTCCCGGCACTTGTACTTGGTAACAGGACGCTTCTCCCCACAGTACCTCTTTTCCCTGTTCACTTTTAAATCTGTTGCTGCTTTGCATTCCTCGAACACGCACCGTTCACCACATTGGGAGGATATTAGAATCCTTTTGGTAAGATAGTGTATATATTTACCTGTGTCGAGGTGTGTGCACACCAGCCGGGTTCCTTTGGTATTTATGCAACGTGTCAGGTTTCTAAGTAGTCTCCAAGCTATTGGGTTGAAGACTACTTAGAATCTATATTAATAAAAGAAGGTTACCTTCTTTTATTATTATAGATTTCTTTATTTTTATATTCAAGGGATTTTCATTAAAATTTGAGCCGTTTGTTTAGAATGCAATATAAATTAAATAATTAAAAGTAATTAAAAATATAGGAATTAGAAAACTGTGCACCTGCGATGTTTTTGAAAATAATGTGTAATATGCATATTACAAAACCTGTTTTATTTTGCTGGTATCTTTAGAACTATTTTCCATATTATCTTGTACTGTTTAGCTCGTAGCCCTTTTATATCCAGCTGTTTTTGATTACAATATAGTTTTGCAGGTTGGCTTCTGAATTATGTTTTTTCACGAGTCAGAGTTTACCCTGTGGGTTTGAGTTGTTTAGTTTGGGTGATTACAGTTAAATCGAAAGTCTGGGAGTTTCCTGTGCAGGCTTACCTCCATATGCTTGACAATTACGCTCCTCCATTCATCCTGACATCAAATATTTCTTTTTTGTTTGACCGCAGAATGAACCCAAGTTTGTGGACCACGTGATCTGTTCTTTCAGGATACTCGCTTTACTCGATATAAAAATACAATTAACTCGGATGCCTTCTGAGGTAATTGTATTTTGGAGGTAAATGAACATTGAATTCACAATTCTTGAAGGTTGGTGATTACTCCAACGTGATTGCTCCAATGATATGGAGACGTTTCTTTATTAATTATATTATTTTTATTATTTGCTTAAATGTATTTAATTTACTTAAATTAAAAATTATTTTTATATATTTAAAATTGATTTAGACTATTTTACTATATAAACTTTTATAATTTTCATATATTTTTCATAGAAACAAATATTTACAAAAATAATTCTGTAATCGTATTATTTATTTATTTAAATCTTTTTTATATAATGAACGGCACCTTTTCCTGGTGCAGTTCATTATATAAAAGGACTACTTAATTAGTTCTCTTACCAATAGATGGCGCCAGAGAATTTCATTTACATAAACTTATCTTCAATTGAGGTTCAAAACAACACAACCAGTAATTGTTTACAGTCAAATACACCTGCATACATAATAAAAAGTACAGGTTCTTGCTTATCTCGTTCATTCATCCTACATTCATAGGGCCGGGTCAGTCGTACATAATAATATTCGGCCGTTTATAACAATGTCCGCCATTCATCATGCCAATAAAAAACAAGAAGTCGCTTTTGCATGATTTGTTGGAGTAAAAACTTAATAAATGGCCTGTATACAAAAATTATATTGACATTGTATAATGAAGCAGAAACTATAATCTATTAATCAGTCCCGGATTTAGCAGCGAAATCCAAAATAAACAATTTTTTTATTTTTTTTATACAGTATTTCATTTTTATTATAATTTATTATAATTCTTGTAATAATTGTAATTATAATTATTATATAATAATTTAAATATTTCTTATAATTGCAAATTTCGATTTGCAATTATAAGAAAAATTGTTTTGCTTATATCATCTTTTAATTAGTCCTGGATTTAGCAGCGAAATCCGAAATAAACAATTTTCTAATATTTCATTTTCATTAGATTTTCAATTATAAGAAACATTGTTTTGCTTAATCATCTTTTAATCAGTCTGGATTTAGCAGCTAAATCCGAAATAAACGATTATTTATATTTAATTTTCATTATATTTGCAATTATAAAGAAAAATTGTTTTTTTTTAATCATCTTTTAATCAGTCCTGGATTTAGCAGCGAAATCCGAAATAAACAATTTTTTATTCAACACAGGTTTGCCTCATCCTGGTACACAAAGTTGTAAATACCCGATGAAACTCGTTTAATTTCAAATATCTGAAAAGCGTTGTCTTTCGTCGTAGGCGGGCATGAATGAACAATTTCATAGTAATTATAAAATAAAAAAAAATGACGATTGTTCTCTATTGTGTCATAATAAGAGGCCTCACTGCCACACTCATGTGACTAGTTTTATAAACAGAAGTTTGAATTCTTTAGTTGAATTGTAAATAATCAAATATAAATTGACATTTAATTTAATGGGTACTAAAGATTTCCTAAGATTCATATGGGTTTGCATTAACATGGTTATTTCTTATTATTATTATAAAACCCTTTACTATTATAATTGTTATTGTTGGTGGAGAAACTCTCTTACTGTCCTACAGGTGCTCAGGATTGAGGCCTTTCTAGAGTTCCATGTAAGTGTTCTCTGGGAGGCCTATTGTTGCTACGTTCTTATGCAGGTTCTTAATGGCCTTCTCTTGTTCAATGAGGTCAATCAATCCCCTCCCTCATTCTTTACAGGCTATGGCCAGTCTCTGGATGGCCGACTTCAGGTGGTGTGGGCAGCTCTTGGTCATCATTATCCTGGTCGGTCTCATAATCTCCTCCAGCTTGGTGTTGGTGTGCAATCTACGATCCTGATGGGGTACGTTAGATCTGGGAATGAGTAAGTGTTTATGGTTGTGACCATGTTCCTGCCATTCAGCAGCAAGCTTCCCAATCTCAGATGGTATTTCTCAGTCAGGGAGCCTTGACCTCCTTGTGTTCTTACAGGTGGGGCTGCATCATCTCCCCAGATGTATATATGTCTCTCCCTCTGTCATGGCTTCAATCTCTTCACCGGTCTTCAGCTGGTAGTTTTGTCCGACTGGATGTCCTTGATCCAATCCATTATTATTATCATTATTGCTTTGTAATAAATCATTCATCTGACTGCATGCACGTTTTCTTTTTTTATGGTCTGTCTCATCGTGGTAAACAAAGACATGAATACCTGATGAAGTCTGTATAGAGACGAGACCGAATTTAGTACCAATGAAAGGGCAGCTAACTAAGCTGCTGACCTTTTTTTTTTTTTTTTTTTTTGCCAAAATGTGGCAAAAATGTATTCATTACCATGGTGAGGAATTCATTCACCTTCCATGACAGTTTATTTAAAAAAAAGGTGGATTTTTTTTAAAAGATTCTCCCAGTCACCTGAAAAGATTAAAGTCAGAAGGGGAAAGGGTCGGAATGGATAGACACCTCCCCTCTAAATGCGCCACACTTGTAGGCGCATACCACTGTAGAGCCTTGTTTGAATTGATCTCACCAAAAATATTTGGACGTGGCTCATAGACAGCCCTTTCACCAGTAATACAAAAACAATACTTTTTGCTTTTCCAAAAGGTAGGATTTGCAAAGATGTTTATGCAAATGACTAACCAAACATGATTTTCAAAGTCCCAGCTAGGACGCAGTCTAAATTCTGACTCAACGATTTAAATTTATTCCAACTCAAACATTGCTAATATATTCGCTAAGGGGTGTCCAAAATCGAGCAGCAGGTGCTTAAAGATTCTACTTGCACGTTCCTTCTGGAGTTTTCTATCTATTACTGGGGTAATTTTTTATTTCTTTTTTTTTTTTCACTCCACCATTTGGATGCAAGATTTATTGTCGATGGGATCCGTGTTTAAAGTGGTGCTATCGTCAGCGGGCAGTAGAAATATTTGCCACACAGCAGCAGTAAATCGCTCAAGAAGATCGCAGGAGAGAGACAAACAGCACTCCTATTGCCGAAAGCCTTCCTCCCATAAATTGAAGCACTCCTCCATGATACAAACAGAATACCAATGAAGACTGTCATCCGTCATGTCACCCTCTTCCTTAAAAGAAAAGGACTCGCTCAGTGTCAACGGAAAAGCTTTAAAATGAAGTCCATGGCGGGTCCTAAATTGAATATTATTAGTCAGTTGTGGACGCAACTGACAAGCAATTTGCAACCCCCAACATCAACGCCTTGTAGCCTTAGTTGCTTTAACGAAAAACAACAACAAAAAAGTTCTGGGGAAATGTAATCGAATACCCACTGTTGCGGTCCTTTCGAGTAAAAGGTGATTGTAATCGCTGGCCTCTTAAAGAAATGGAAAAGCCCGAATTCGAATTCTGTCAATGACCAGAGGCTTTTTATGAGCTTTACTTCACGTGGCTGAGTTAGTCGGTCTCCTATGATGGTTGCATGTTTTTTTTTTTACTGAAACGCTGGTTTTTCGTGCAACAAATAGCTGTGTGGTGTTATCGGCACCAATAAGCATTTCCGATTAATCTTGTTGGTTGGTTGGTGTTGCAGGGTTTTAAGCGAATCAGCAGCTTAGGCCATAATGCGCCGTATATCATTTATCTGTAAATTGCGTGTTCTGTGGTCGATTTGCTATTTGTTTGCTATAAATAAAAAAAAAACCCTTCCTAGTCTCCCGGAGAAAAATCCAAGCTACCCTCACCTGAGACTGACTAACTCAGCCAGTTTGTGAAAAAACCCATGAAACTTTTTGGCATTATTGACTGGATTCGCACGCGGGTCTTTTCTACTCGGTGTGGGAAGGAAAATTATTATGCAAACTGTGGTAACCACGAAGGCAATGAAGCTTGTCTGGCAGCTCGTCCAGAGAGTATAATTGAATCTACTGTACCAGCTAAACACACTGTGCTGCCACTTTATTAGGTACACCTACCTAGTAGTGTGTTGAGCCTCCTTTAGCCTTCAAAACAGCCTGAATTCGTCTAGGCGTGGGTTGAACAAGATGCTGAAAACGTTGTGCAGGAATGGAGTACCATGTAGACATGAGTGTGTCACGCAGTTTCTTGAGATTCGACGGAGGTGGGCTTGCAGCGAACAGCCCTTTCCAGTTCATCGCAAAGATGTTCAATAGGATTGAGATCTACAGACTGAGCCGGCCATTGCAGCAAAGAAAAGTCATTGTCATGTTCCTGGAACCATTCCATAGTGATTCGGGCTTTGTGCACTGGCGCATTATCCTGCTGGAAGTAACCAGCTGACTGAGGATAAACTGTCAACATGAACGGATGTACTTGGTCAGCAACGATGTTTAGGTACGATGGGGCATTCAGACATGAATCTATGAGTATCAATGGACCCAACGTGTGCCAAGAAAACATTCCCCACACCATAACACTCCCCTTCCACCACCTTGCACAGTAGTCGTCAGACATGACGGGTCCATGGATTCATGTTGTTTTTGCCAAATTCTGAGCCTTCCATCAACATTATGCACCAGGAACTTCGACTCGTCAGACTAAGCAACTGTTTTCCAATCCTCGATAGCCAGTGCTGGTGTTGCTGTGCCCACAGGAGGCGTGCTCTCTTGTTCTTCATTGATAACAAAAACGTACGCGATGGGGCCGTCGGCTGTTGTAGCCCATTCGAAACAAAGCGCGACTAGTGGTCCGTTGCGATATTTTGTTATGCGCACCAAGGTTGTATTCTGACATGATGTGTGATATTGTGGCCCGTCTGTTTGCTTGCACAATTCTAGCCATCTTCCTCTGACCTCTTTCATCAACAAGCGATTTTCTTCCACAGGAGTGCCATTGAGAGGATGTTTTCTGTTCGTTGTGCCATTCTGGACACACCCTTGAAACTGTGGTGCGTGAAAAGTTCAGGAGAACTGCCGTTCAAGAGATGCTTTGTCCAACACGTCTGGCACCTCCTACCATGCCACGTTCGAAGTCCGTTAGATCACTCCTTTTCCCCATTCTTGTTACAGTTTGTATGCTTAAGTGATACTAGAAAGGTTGTTCTGCTGCATTTATATCCACAACTGTGGTCATGTGACTTGCAACGTTGTGGGACAAACCATTTGTGTGCACAACAGGGGTGTATCTAATAAAGTGGCAGCACAGTGTAGCTTCGATCATCTATGATGGTTGGTCGAAGTTATTTCATGATTGCTACTGGAAGAATGGCTTTCGATTTCTGAAAAAAGTGAACCACCAGCCTTTTCTACCACACGAGTTACTTCAAAAAACTTTTATAAGTACACTCCCGCCTAAAAGTTTGGAATCACGTTTCGTTTTTCTTAATTTTCAAATTTTTATTAAAAGACGACCAAAAGTTATCAATATTTATTGGTAAATAAGTTGGTTTCCTTTTAATAAAAACAAGATGGAATATTTTCTATTATGTATAAAATTTTAAGAAATTTCTAAAATTTTCTAGAATATTCCAGAAAGGTGTAGATGAACGTGATGGAATATTGTTGAAGATTTCTGGATGTTTAGACGAAGTCCACAACGTTTAGGAATCTAGAATTTTCCTAATTTTCGTTGAGTCTAGGATGTTCCAGAAATTGCGAGCATTGTTTCAATATTATAGAAGATTGTAAATGATTTTAGACTGTTTTTCAATAATATAAATTGAGGAGTAAGAACTGGAACTTAGAACAGTTGTCATTCAGAAAGAGTGGTTGGTGTAAGATTTGTGTGTTTCGTGATAAACATGGCAAGAAATAAGGAACTGAGTGTTGATAAAAAGTGCTCTGTATAAAGAAAGCTGTTCCATGAGAAATATTGGCAAAAAAATAAAAAAAGAAAATTGGTGTTTCATTCAAAGGAGTACAAACTACCATTCGATGATTCAAGGAGACTGACAGTTCAAAGGACAAACCACAATCAGGATGACCGCGCATAACAACAGAAGCACAAGATAAGATCACGACATTGATTTCTAAATGCTATCAACGACTTTTTGCGCCTGAAATCAGAGTTGAGTTCAACAGGAACAGAGAAACTCACGTGTCTTCATCCACTGTAAAACTTCTTAAACAAGCAGGACTTCATGGTCGTGTAGCATTCCCGAAACCGGTATTAAAACAGGAAACTCGAAAGAAATGGTTGGGTTGGGCTAAGAGCCATCAACGTTCAGCAGTTGAAGAAAGGAAAAATGTACTGTGAACGAATGAATCCAATTTTGAAATTTTTGGATCCATACGTAGAGTTTATGTGAGACGATCAACTGAAGAAAAAATGATGCCACATTGTTCAGTGCCTGCAGTGAAGCACGGTGGTGGTTCCACCATGATCTGGAATTGCTTCTGTTTTCCTGGAATGCCGGACATCGTAAAAATTGAAAGAATTTTAAGAAAAGGAGGCTATAAAACATTCTTGAACGTAATGCAATATCCTCTGGACTTCGACTCTGTGGAAGAAATTTTATATTACGAGAAGACAATGACCTGAAGCACAGCTCTAAACTGTGTAGGGGCTTTCTAGCAACTAAACAACAGGAAGGGTATTGCAAATTATGGTGTGGCCATCCCAATCGCCTGAATTAAACCCAATAGAGCTTTAATGGGATCATCTAGATAGTCAATTATATGAAGTCTATCCATCTTAACAAAATCTATGGGGAAATCTTGCAGATCCTTGCAACTGTTTTTTTGTAATGTAAACAATTTTCGCCTAAATATATCACTAATCTGTAATTTTGGGACTCCCTGTAATGCAGCTCGGGGTCCGGGCCTATTATAGCTCCCTAGGGCTCGGGAGAGGGTATAATTATATAAAAGTTTCCAAGCATTAAATGCTTCCTTTATTCCAATGATTTTGAAGATCCAAGAGAATCTCTTGGATCTTCTAAATCATTTTTTAAATTGATGATTAAGGTGCTAAGCGCCAAAGCAACTAAGGTTATCAAGCATCAGTATACTTTGTTTACTGAATGAAAAACCCAAGTTCCTGAGTTCAAGAAAACCAGTGTCCCTCTTTGGAAAGTATAAAAGATAAAAATATTATCGGAATCAACCAAGGAAGTGAAAAAGCGCATCCACGTATGATGGAATTCATGATTTTATTTTAGATCAGATAAATTATTTCAATAATAAAGTTAATGACAAGGCAAGATTTTCATCCAGTAATACGAATTTGAAAGAGTGAAATGCGAAGTATTTTTATTCGGGAATTTAAATTTTACACATTTCTGCCCATTTTAGATTACCTGGTTATTGAGGACAAACCCATCTACGAAATTCTTTGGTAGCACGTTCGTTGTTCGTTCGCTTTCCTTCCGTGACGATCAATCTTTATTATGTCAGTTTTTACATCTTCTTCCTTATCCGGAATTGGTGGTGACGTCAATGTCTATTCCATTTCCTTTGCACGTGCCCAAAGTACTCCATCTAACGTGACTTCAACTGCTGCTGTTAGCTATCTTTTATTATGGTTTATTTTGTAGCTGGGTCAGCAATCGTGGCAACACCGATAAATAATTGATTTGTGCGTTTTGTCTTTCGGATACTCGTTGAATGAATCTGGCATAATTGCCTTTCGTCTTTAATTAATAAAATTTCATCGTTCAATCTAAGAAAAATGATTAACAAGCCGAACTCAATAAGATGAAAATGAAATGCAAAGGAAGTCCGACTTGAATATAAATATTTGAAGCAGCTGGAAAGGAGACGATTGACACGACAAAACGATGATATACCTAAAGAGAATTAAGGAGGTAATGCATATTAATCTAAAGACATTAATATATAATTGAAGTAATGGTTTGCATATTCCTGTAATTTCCAACTTTTCCTTCAGCTAACTTTTTGGTTCTCCGAAAAGAACATTAATGGAGTCGATTTTTAGATGATAACGATATCAAAAAAGTGCTCAAGTGGCGTCATGAATTGATTATTGATATCAACATCCAAGTCCAAGAGAGATTTATCATTCAGTTTTGAACACATTCCATGGGAAAAGTTTGCAGAAATTCCAGCAGTTTGCGTTCAATTAGTTCTATCTGAAATGTTCTGAGCTGTTAACTTTTTCGATTGAGTAGCCACTGTCCTCTGATGTGGATGGTTTGCTTGTTTTCTTCAAATTTCTTGAAAACTCCTGGAGTTCCTCTAAGTTTTGTTGTTGTTTTTCTTCTGCATATCGCTTACTTTTTATTTATAGTGCAATACCAATGCAGCAAGTGACAAGAGAATCACAAATTTGGGCATCAATTGGTTTGGGAAGAAATTTCACTATTTGCAAATAGCAAACCTCCTCACTTCAAGAAAGGAGAGATCCGCATCAATTACTTTGATGCGATGGCGTTGGTCACTTAGTTACCTGGAGGCATGATCACGGAAGAGATCATTGACGGAATTTTAACTCAGGAATTTTCCACTCGATGTAGGAGGACGACAGTGGTAGTGTGATGACTTGTTTATTGTGGTTTGGACTTGATGCAATAGTTAAAACGACGAAAGCTTGAGTGCTGCTGTCCATTGTGATATTGAAAATACTCCTGTCTTATCTGCACAGTGTTAATTATTTTAGAAGGACCGTATTTGCATCAACACAAAGAGTAGTGGGGGACATGTGATGAACCTACCCTTCCAGTTGAATTCAATTGACCACATTTTGGATTGATAGAACAAGGTATCTCAGTTGAATGAAAAACCAATACCTTGTGAAAGACGTAAGAGAACATACCAGGCTATACACACTAGAATATTTTCATAAAATGTCCGGATGTTGTGAAAGCCCATGTGGAATAATTTGGAGAGTGAGACCCAAAATGAGCTCACGTCATGAAAGGGGTGATTGCTGTGGCGTTTACGAACGAAATCCTTAAACCAGATTTATCAAACTTTTGTGGCTTTTTTTCAATTTCCTCTCTGCATACCTGGCAACTGGTGCAGACCTTTTCCAAATGGAGGGTCGAAATCTTCAATTGAAAGCCCATTCAATGTGCCCAGAATGCTATTGGAAGAGAAATTTCTAACAACTCCCAGAACGATAGCTGGGCTCTTGTCATCCATAGTTTTGAACACCAGTGTAGCTTCTCTACTTGCTGTGTGCGTGTGAATAGTTAAGGAACCTGAAGAATTTTAATGGTTCGTTATTAAATATATAACAATAGGCAATTATACAAGCCCTTTCGTTTTGGAAAACAGAAGTACTCAATTAAGGGCTTCACTGATCTGATTCCAATAACCAAACATGCCGACGCCAATGTCCTTTTAGAGGAACAGCCTACTGCCCTAGCAAGCGGTTAATGACCAACTTTGTTTTGTGAGGGAGGGTGGGGGAAAGGGGCGATGTTTGTATTGTTAAAAATGTCTTCCGACAACTTCATGAAATGCATATAATATGATTGTTTAGTACCCGTTCAAGGAACTGTTAAACGAACAGCGAATATACTCCCTGATGGGAGTAATAGGGCTCCCTTTTACCCGAGTTAGAGCCTGTCTACGTGATATTTATTTCACTAGGTATCTGAGGGATTATAGGTCTAAATTTTACCATTCTTCCATTAAGATATTTGTCAATATTGTGATAGGTAGCGAATTGCGAAGCAGAAGTGTCATAAAATCTGGAGGCCCTTGAACAACCGACAATGCCTGGGGGTTGCTAAGATGCTGGCCCCGCGTTCTGAGCACCGCAAATCATTTTCCATTCACACTTCGTCAGGTCCTTCTTTTTCCCCATTGCACAGCTAAGAAATGGCGGACTATCCCTGCCGTCATTTTATATGATGTGCCACTCTATGACATTACTCCTAGGTGCTGTGGGATGCTTCCACTCTTGGAGACAGGGATAATCAATGTTTTTGCTCATGAGTGTATATTTCCTATTCAAATAGAGAAATGTGTATATCTTTATTGAACACAAATGGTGTTTCCTCGTGGCATGATGGCTTTCCTCTGCTTGCAGTTATGAACAAAACATGATTATAAGAACTCATTGGCTTGCTGATCAGCCTTTCAACGTAATCTGCATTAAATTATCATGGAAGACTTTGGTAAATACCAAACTTCCGTTAGAAAGCTGGTGGTACTATGCTTCACTCACAATGCTTTTCAAACAACGCTCCATGATCAAAATAGCTAAGTCAAGATTCGTTCCTTCAGTGATTCCTCTTCCCTTCTCTCCGGGGACCGGTTGCAGAGAACTTTGAGACCACTGCACATTGAATTTGAGTTATTTTACTTTTTTATTAGGTAATTCAAATTGTTTTCTGGCTCTGTTTTAAAGGAGCACGTACCTGCACAGGGATAAAGATTTGACAATAAAGTAACCACTTTTCCCCCTAAATCAATTCGCGGTAAGAACCTAAACCTAAAAACGGTCTACAAGGGCAGGGAGGTTATATGAGGCACAAAGGTTTACATATAAAAATAAAATATGCAATAAATACATCTAAAGTATACATAAACAAATAGATCTTATTATAATCATAAATTAATTAGGACTTTGACTGGAAGTTTGGTTTAGAAAGTCTCCTTTTGAAATGGAGAAGACCACACTGGATATGTTTAGAGTTTAACTGGATAAGTTATCTTTCTTTTCCTACAAAAGGTTACAACTGTTTACGATTGTAACCTTCTGTAGGATCCAGAAGAAGGTTATCAATTATGGATCTCTGTTCTGGGCTCATTGTTGTTTTCAATATTTATTAATGATATTGATGAAGGTTCGTCAAGCATAATGGCTAAGTTTGCAGAAGATACAAAGGTTTGTACGGTGATTAATGGCAGTAATCAAGGTAAGCTACAGTAATAAGATCTAGAAAAATTAGGCCGATGGACTGAGAAATGGCAGATACTGTATATGGGTAGGAGTAAATAGGGTAACATACTGTGTGGTACTGCACTCAACGTAGTGGAAAATGAAAAATAACTTCAGATATGGTTTCTGAGCAGTGCAGACAAACTGCTATGGGGTTTTGTCAATGATATACAGGAACTTTGCTGGTAGGGATAAGGTGATTATGATCCCTTTGTACAACGCTATTGTTAGACCGCACCTTGAGTACTGTATACAGGTCTGGAGGCCTCATTTTAGGAACGACGTAGATCTGCTGGAATGGGTGCAGAGGAGGGCAACAAGATTTATGAAGGGAATAGAAGAGTGTTCTTACCAAGAAAGTATTTTTAGTTCAGCAAATTATATCATCTAGAGACTAGCCACCTGCGAGGTCATCTGATTTAGGTTTTTAAAGCTTTGAATGGATTGAATAAGCTCAATATTGATGTCATGCTCCTTGCTGATACTACATGAGGGGACATAAATTCAAATTGAGGAAGGATGGGTGCAGGATAGATGTGCAAGAGGTTGAATATTGGAACAAACTTCCATCTGTTGTTGTGCGAAGTGGGAAGTTTGAATAAATTTAACGAAGAACTAAACAAATTATTTGCTAGCTGTAATACTAACTGATAACTGTTCTGCAGGAGAAATGTTAGACTATATTGGTGCAAAATATCGTTTGTTGGTGGAACGACAGACTGCATTGAAGTGATTGGCAGTGGCGCTAATATGAAACGGATGTGTGGTGTCGCGTACCATTTAGAGGGTACTCTGTAAATGAAACGTACTAAAAATCTACTATATCAATATTTTTAAATTTTATCCAGGCTAGGTACGACTTTATCTCCATTTGCAAAAAATCGTTTTTATTTCTAATGCTTTGTTTTCGTATAGCAGTAGTGGCGGTTTTGACCTTTTTGAAAAACCTCACGAAGTCTTCCTGAAGTTTTAGAAGGGTCTTAGACATTGTATGAGCTGCAGAAATACAACAGACTTAGATTTTCGCTGTTTACCCTCCTTTTTAAACCCTAAATGAAAACCATATCAAAAGCAATACAGAAGTGGAGTTAAGTCTGCGATTGCTAACCAAAGGTGGTGTTGAATCTCATTCATTATGCGCAATTGAGCAAACCCTAGTGAGTCATTGTAGAATGTTAGTAAACAGCTACTAAATCCCATCATGCAGCCACGCTGTCTCGCTGATAATCGGAAATCGCTAGGTTGGAACATCACATGTTCGGAAATTGGTTGATTACATTACTAAAAGAGCAACTGAGCAGTGTTGCCTCTTCTCTTATAAATGGAGCATATTCTAAAGATCGGTTGTTTACTGTGTTATCAAGGCTATAACAATTTACATCCTTGTTTCAATAGCACGGTTGGTAGAATCGCCGTCCTCCCCACACCGAGTGGAACAGATCCTGTTAATGACATGAAGATTTTTATGGGACTTTTTCACAGTGTGGCTGAGTTAATCGGTCTCAGGCTAGGGCAGCATGGTTTTCGTCCATAAACAGCAAATCGACCACAGAACACACGCAATTTAGAGACATTATACATACGGTGCAATATGGCCCAAGTTGTGCCTAAAACCTACAACAAACAAACAAGTTTGCTCTGTTTATTTACTATTTACTTGGAACATCGAATCCAAAAATAAGACTTCTATAGCCAACTTAATGGGTATTTCCAGGTAGTGTGCTGTACTTTCACGTGCTTGGAGAACTCTGATTAAGTTCTGATTATATCTGTCGTGTGTTTGCGACCTCTAACGTTACTAGGCGACCGTAGCGTTGAAATTGGTCCATGGAACAGAGTGGGCGAGGAGCCGCATGCTAATGAGATAGCACTGACAGCGAGTCTTTGTTTCTGATAAGGGACTATATACAGCACAACGCTAGCCACTGATTGCCGCGCTTCCTGCATTTAAACTTTTGCTATTGGAAAGTACGAGAGACGAAAATTCCCTAGGAGGCCTCGTCACGACATAAGTGACAGGTCAGTTCGTCAAACGGTGTCCAGAGGTCCATACAAAAGAGCACTGAGTCCCTGTTAGACGTACCGGAAGTAAGGGAAGGTACACAGGTGACTCGGGGAAAGAGGAGTGAAAAAACAGGGGGAGAATACATCTCATAACTCAGTCGGTGGTGTGGAAAATCCTGGTAGCATTGTCAGATGGCTGAAACTTACAGAACTCATCCATAACGAAGTATGGAGTAGGATGGTTAAGGTAAATTATTGTCTATTCATCTTCATTCTCTCTATCTCTCTTTTTACAAATCATTAAACACGCCCATTCACAGATATCAAACTACCAATATTTGCCCTTATAAACAATTGCATTTGTAACCGATGGCCATCATATTACTCATTAAGGTAAGAATTCTTTTTTGTTTATGTGAACATCACTCTTTTTCAGAATTTTTCCCTCTTCCTCTAGAATCGTATAACACCCTGAGTAAATATAGGCACGGCAATAAATTCGGTCACTCCTCCCGAAGTAGGATATTCCGTGACCTCTACAGTAATCATCTGTTTCTGCTACTCGCTTCTCCCCTCTATTGCTACTGATCAGTTACTTTATGGTGAAATTGTGTCCGGATAGTTATTTACCATGGCAACGAATCCCCGGAGAATTTCTTATCGAACAACACACATCCAAAGGGAGCAGTGGGCGGACAGGTGAAAATGGAATAGCTCTTCACAATACCCGATGACGTTTGTGGGGATCTAATCATCCAGACGCTAGGCTCGAGGAACAAACGACTCAAATACCGGGGAACTTCCTATCTGGCTTTTATCAATAGACAGTAACTGGTCGTGCGAAAAATAAAAAATAATATTAAATAAAACCCATTATTGACATTTATACTAAAATACAGAACCACATGGATTATATAAAAATAAATCGAAGGAGAATTGCGATAAATATATATATTTTTTATTTATTTTTAATATTAAATTTCGACACGTAAAACAGACACCAGCTGGCGTGTTTACTTTTCTGACAATATTTCTATTAAAAGACACTAAACAAATGGTGATCAGTAACAGCAAAGTGCTTAAATAATAATAAAATGTATTTAAAAATAAGTCAGAATTGTGAAAAATAAATGGTTAAATCGATAAATATTCAAGCATGGCAAAAATATGGGCGTGGCACGTGCTAGCAAACTGTGACAGTAGGTGGCAGTATTAAAATAATGGTGACGTAGTAACACAACTACCATTGGGTTCGTCTGCTAGTTTGCTCGCGTGCAAGATAGTGAAATGTTCACACACTAAAAAGCAAATGCAAATATTAAAATAAATTAATTCAGAAATATATGTTGTTTATATATAATACAAATAAGTTAACTTTACCAACTAATTAAAACTTTCAGCCTTTATATCGAAGTTGCAGCAGGTTTAATATCATCTTGCGTACAATGGAAAATTGCTAAGAACAGATTAACTGTATGATTATCTTGAATAATTAACAGGCGAGATTACTGGATTTTGGTGAATATTTTATCTTAGTAAACGAGTTTAATTTTTAATCCTCTTTGCAGCATTTAAATTCTTAGCAAAATAGCGTATGTAATATTGGGTTATAAGTATTCATGATTGCTTTGATGTTTGTATTACGAACATTTGTTGAAATTTTCGAGACGTTCGTGAAGGTGGCTATCGATCTAAGGCAAACCGATACAGCAAGTTTCCCCCACCCATACTGACTTGGCTTTAACACGCTGTCTCTTCATTTGACAAATTAATTTTCTCATAAGGTGTCGGCATTTCCCTCCCCACACTTTCCCTACTCTTCCAGTCAATTGCGTGCCTCCTGATTTAGGCGCATTAAGTTGCAAATGGCGCAGAAGCAATGTGCATGCTTTTCACGTGCTGACTGCATACACGATGCCGAACACGAGGTTCCAGCTTGTCCGTGGCGCGGAACAAAAGCAAGTGGACCTGTTGTGTCGTCAGGACACTATGTACTGACAAGTGTAATACTTCTCTGCCATCTGACTTTTTCCCCGGAACACGAATGTGGAACCAGGTAATACCGATCTGGAGGTCAGATTAACGTGGACGGCGACAGGGGGAAACAGGGGGGAGGAAGTCGAGGGAGGGGGTAGCCATTGGGTGGAGTCTCGAACTTGTCAACCATGACCGGCTCTGCTAAATTATTCACCTTTTTCATTCCCATAATGGCTACCAGCAGGTACCCAGTAGCTGTCTCCAGGGGTGCCACAGACGTGCTGCACGTGTCTGTCGTTGCCTGGTAACCACATGGTGTCTGTTGCTTAACGAGGACACGGTCAGAATGAATATCGGTCCGTATTAAGATATGAGTCTGCCAGAGATGGTGGAATTATATTTGGAACACGAGTTTTGTGATTTGCGACAGAGTAGAGAAGAGAGATTAAAAGTAGAGAATGATTCTGTAATGGATTCGGACATCGTACTAATGAAAGCTTTTCCACTGTACCTAATTGTGCAGCGTGTACAAAAAGTGGGTGGGTGGTATTTATTTCGGTCTAACAAAGAAATCGTGCACACATTAAAGTTCGACGAAGCGGAAATGCTATTAATGTTGTCCCCAGAAGGAACTTCGGGTGTGAAATCAGGACTGAAACGACCATCTGGATTCAGATCGGAACTGTTTGGAACCATGTAACAAGTATACACAACCTTGCAGTACTTCAAGACTGCAGCGGCGGGATCAAATGGTTTGGTAATTATGATTTATTTTATGTGAATAAGGATTATCTACCATTAAGCCTAAACCAATGAAGCTAAGTGTTTACACTATGATTTTGGAAAACGTTTGATGATAACACTGATAAGATGGTTGAAAGGCAAAACAGCTAGTCGGATGGTAGAACACTGCAATCTACATAAATACTGTTTTTTTTTTGGAAGTTGTTTTTAGTTTCAAAGTCATCATAATAAAGCAAGTTTGATCTCATTGGTTCCTTTATAATAATATATCTCTCTTTCTTAGTTGTCCAATAAAACTTCACTGATCGTACTTTCAGTTATAATATTGATTCTTTTTTATTTTCATTGGAATTCACAATTCATTGGAAGGTAGTTTCTGCAATATATCAGGTAAGGTAAACTTTTAGTGGTGCCGGTAGCAACAGGCAGAGTATGTGTTCTGCATTTCGCTCCAATACACATTACGTGCTTTCAGTCATCGGAAACATTATAGGATTGATTGACCAATTGCCCACTTCATGGTTTAAATTCATCACTGCCACACTTAGGGATGAATACAGTTGTACAAAAGTATAGCAGTCAGTTGCTGCTTAGTGAGATATCGGAGCATTACTATGCTTGGTGTTCCGTCTTTACTGTTCTGATGCTGGAATACTATGTGCAATCAATAATTTGTTGCTTCAAAATGCATATTAAACTTCATCAGTAAAAGACACTTAACTCCACGTTTATAAGCAAGGTTTAAACCAGATTTCCAAGATAGTTCACAACCTCGTTTATTTTGGGAAAGATTGCATAGCTAATTGCAAATTCCTTTTGTAGGTGACATTTTATATCAGTTTTAAATTAAACCAAGTTTTGTTTATAAAAGTGAAGTTGTCTTTTATTAGTGAAGGTTAGTTAAGTCCCACGTAATGCCCTTCTTTTAGTATTAAAATGACATAGCGATGGAAAGAAGCAAAGCTTATGCATTATTCAGCCATTCATTACGTGAAACTAATATAGAGGTTGGCAGCTTGTATTGAATGACTGGCTTGATTTGATTTGATTTGGTAGTTGTTGGCGCATCGGCTTCTGTGGCCATATTGCACCTCCCAAGGTTTTTGCAGTACTTTGATCCAAGCCCAAGGCGGGAATCGAACCCGCGACCTTTGGGTTGCCGGGCAGGTACTCTACCCACTCGGCTAGCCCGGTCGGCCTTTTTTTGAATGACTGGCTCAAAATTATATACATACTAGATAGATTAAAACAAAGATTACAATTTTAATCAATGAAAAAAAAAAAAAAAAAAAAAGGCAGCTGATACTTGCATATACTGTACAGCGCGAAAGAATCACAGCAACCATATTGGCTTGGGAAAGGAGCACAGAATACCCCCAATTGCGTACCTGTTCATAGTGCAATAGTAAGGTAATTCTTGATGAACAGATGATCTTCATGGCAAGAATCGAATGTGAAATGCAGGCACTGCAAATACTTTATCAACTATGTACAAACTTAATTATGCCGTAGCTGTTATTAATAGTTATGGAAATTTTATTATTTAAATCATTATTAATTATTAATCAAAATTTCACTTTCCAGGATCATTTGGAATGGTAGACTCTACTAGGATCTTATTAAAAAAATTAGCTTTTTTTTTTTTTTTTACCATTAATGAGGTTTGTACTGTATATTATCATGAGTAGCTTGGATCGAGGGTATTGTGACTTCACGAGAAACTATTCTCTATTAGTTTCCATTTTCCTCTATTATGAAAGTTCCAAATCATGTAGTTTATTTCAACTTGTTAGTGATTACACAGTATTTGATCGTATCTGAGCGGGACTAAGTTCTTTGGGTGGAAACTCATCGGACCCACTACTAGTAACTCAAGGAAAAACGTTTAGGGTTGTGTCCAGAATTGTCTAGTGTCCCTTTATTCATGCAGACTTTTTCTTTGCACCGTTCAGCATTAATATAACCGACGTCAGCAAGGTGATTTATGCTGCTAGTCACAAGTGAAGTCAATGACCTTTCCTTCTTCTGTTTACAAGTAGATCGCCTGATGTCGGAGTGTTACGTGCGAATACCATTTCCTTCAGTTACTTGGTGAACCAAATTGGTGCGATTTTTAGTCCTGTTGGTTATAATTCATGAAATATTTTAGCCTGCTCGTAGCATGGCAGTTTCAAATGGACCTGTCTTCGTGATCGATTTGCTTTTCTTAACTCATTCATTGAGAACGTGCACTCCAGCTTCGTAATTCGAAATGCAGTTGACTTCCTAAGTAGGGAGGGTGCGTGGGTGTGTCGAGGAGGGGACCATTATAGTAAAAGAGAAGTCAAAAAGAATAAATATCCATGATACTTTAAGTCTAAAGTACACACACCAACACTGATGCTTAAAAATTGTAACAACAAAGCTCTTTCTATCGGTAAACTTCAAAATTAAAATAAATATTCGGATCAGCCAAAAATTGTTTCTGGTAGTTGTAATTTTTATTATTATTATTTTTTCTTACAATGTCTCCCTCTTTGTCTCCAATGATTGTATTAAAATGTGGGTGGTCTAAAAGCACTCACATAATATTCATGGAATAGCAATACTGCGTGCAGCCAATAGGTGTCTTATCAAAGGCATGGAATCGCCTGTTTCAGCGTTTAAGTGATGTGTCCACTGACACAGATGGAAATGGGCATTTTTACGAAGATGTATGGGGGCCCACTTCAATTAAGCCACGGTCAATTTAATCTCAAGGAACTCATTTAATGATCACTCAGCGAGCCGTGAAGGAAAACCGGTGTTATATTGACGGTCGATTCACGTCCGACTACGACTGGTCTCTGAAACCTGCATTTAGGTAAGAGTCCGCTCCGATGATGCTGTCCATTTAAGTAGTTACTCGACGCTAAGAGCAGTAAATGCAGGTGATTTTACCGATTACAAATAATAGACATCGAGATGGCCCGATTTAAAAGAACTCTTTCTCCATTTTTGTTGGCACTGTAATATATCTTCGATCACTCTAATCGGAATCTTTTAATCTCATAAGAATACTAATCACGTAACTGTAGGTCAGCAAAAACAAATATATTACACGTATTTTATTCTATACTTTATTGTGGTATAAAAACGGCTGTTTACAATAATAATAATCCACATAATTTTATTAAAAACAGCCAATTTATTTATTTATTTATTAAATATTTTACTGAATATCGCTGTCGATTTCTTCGTTCTCGTAGTCACAAGTGACATCTAGCGGTCCATAAAGTTTTCTTAATAAATGCAAAACTTCAAATTGAATAAAATCAACTTCGTCTGCTGGGCAGTAGTCATCTCGACTTGACCTAAAAATTAAATAAAATAATTAATATTTAAATGATTTTATTATTCGTATCCTTTTAAAAAAAAAAAGGGCATTATTTATTTAAACAAACGTTATTTTGTATAACATTGTATCACGTCCGGGAATATAATTTTCAATAATTCATTAGTAATCAAATAAATAAACCAGAAAAACAGGTTTTTCATCACGAATTTCAAGACAAAAATTTTTATTCTGTTTGTCTCAACCAAGCAAAGATCATTTATAAGTCACTTTTATTTATTTTGTTTTACCACTGGAATTTAAAACAACAATTCTTGTTATTTAAGCGTCGACGATCAAAGGTCCTTTTTTTATTGCAAAGACACTGGAATCAATTTCGGTTCTTATCTGATTATCTCTCTAAAGCACCACTTTGTCACTAGCCTCAAAGACAATAGCTGTTGGCCCGTCTTATCAACCTCTTTATATTGCCAAAGGTAAAAAAAAAAGTTCCTTTAACATGGGTCTTGTATAATTGGCTCGGATGAGTTGCCCATTATCTTGTTACAGTTTGTTTGCGGTCTAACCCGCCACATTTCTACAGTCAGGTGTTACGAGCTGCATCTCCATCAATACATCAATGTCCGCAGATGTCTACCTGCACGATATCACATGTCTCTGTCAATAGCACCACTTGAGGCCAAACTGTCGTGGGAAGAAAGCAGATCCCACTGGAGATAATAAGAACCATTTTTTTCCCTTTTTTTTTGTGGGTTCGAGGGACTACAACAAAGGTAAATGTATCCGCATATAACTTTCCCTTATATATAAAAAATAATTAAAAAAAAGGAAGCAGCAGACATTCCGACATAAATCAGTCACTTCATTAACCATGTCCTGCAGCGCCTACCCTTGGCGAAGGCAACAACACAAAATATAGCTGACCACAGTAACCACACCACTTCCTCTCATTACAACGGTCGACTAACAGCCAGGTGGGTCTCGTAGAATAGGAGCTAAAGAAGGAAATATAAAGTTAGGTAGGTCGCAGTTCAAATTAGATGTCACAGGTTTTTTTTTTGTTGTTAGTGCAGCAAGGGTGTGTGTGGTGGAAAGTCCATAAATCTAAGGCTTAAATAACATCTTCGTTCTCTTCCAGGTGGCAAATTTTCACCCGAAACGCGGCTGTATCTCCGAGCAGGTATAACTTAAAACCTGAGCTTTCAATCTTTCTTCTGCCACCCCCGCAAAAGAAAAAAAAGAAAATCCCATACATCTCTGGATAAACTACACCACTGAAGGCAAAATAAAAGTTTGTGTGCTGTCAGCATGGAAGCACACACGCATCAAGTTTGTTCAGTTGAGTAGTTTACACAAGCAGACTGGTTGCCTCTTTTAAGTTCAGTTGAGTAGTTTACACAAGCAGACTGGTTGCCTCTTTTAAAAGAGGGTGTGATGATCCAAGGGGACGGAAGTAGGGATGTTCCTGCCTCTCGCCCACATTTGTCCTTACTCCAGAACGGTTGACAACGGCAGAAATCTTTTGGCGAGATTGCAGACAACACCACTTTTTCTTTCTTTTTTTTCAGTCTTGGCAAATAGACCTTTTGTTTAAAGTGCGTCCCAAAGGTGGAGCTGTGGTCTTCATCCTTCAGACACTTTTGTACTCGGCTACGAAATCATCACCACCCTTCCTGGCTTGGGTCTCCCGGTGCTTTCTCCGCACCCATACGTCGAGGTCAGGGAGAGAATGCGAATCAACCTCTTTGGGTATCAAAGCCACCTACACGTTGTACTTGGTATTCGGGCCACTTCTCACCAAAGGGGTGTTGCTTCAACCCCGAAAACAAGCCACTAGTAGAAAGTGGCGCAAAAAAAGATATAGCCTAACGAAGATTAAGAAAAATATTTGTGTAATACAAAAGACACGCATTGTTCGTTCTCTAGAAATGGAAGGGTGGGTGGAGAGTTGGGTGTATTAAGACAGCCTCTGCAGCACCTGCGCTATGTATTTCTACCATAAGAAAACGACTCCCTCCGAGTTATCAATATATTTGTTATCAACTATCACTTGAGTTCTATTTGCTCTTATCTTTCTCCGAGGACTACACGCACCTTTATTACAGCGCGTAGTCCTCAGACATGACACTGTTATCATCAGTAAAATAAAATAAAGCGAATAAGACATATCACGAACGTATCCCAGATGGCGCTACAGATGGTGGGACGAACTACATCAGCAAAAACTCAAAGGCGGATTGCCGAGAAGGGGGAGGAAAAAGTCGGAGAAAGATAATAAGGCATTCTTTCTCCAGTATCGACAATATCTGTCCTCTCCTCCCACTGCACCAGTTCAGCCTCCCTCATCTGTACTCATTAACATAACTCAATACTCCCGACGCAACCTCCTGGGCTGGGGAAGGAAAAGAGCATCTCTATACCGAAGCCATAATGACGCACAAGAAGGCGTGGTCAACTCCCTCACCTTCCGTCCCATCATTTATGTGAACAAAGAGTTGCAAGAAATGCCGCTACCAAGCAGAGAGCGATTCATGACCAGGCATACATAAAAAGCACATTTCATGAAGCTGCATACACTATTCATGGAATGTCCTGAAAACCTACCATACCATGATTTCATGGGAGCATTACATCACATCAATTGATGATAAATTTAGATCATCAGCAAAGTTAAAAATTTTACCTTTAATAAAGCTGTAACCTGTTAATTTAAAAGCATGATCTGAAGTCTTAGAGACATTACTCAGCTGGAAGCAAATCAACCATTAAACTTTTTGATTAAATCCTTTCCATCAATTGATTCTAAAACAATAATTTTCATAAATCTGAACAATTTAATGTCTTTTGGAGTTGAACTGTTAGTGGGATGACCTACTGGTCCTCTTTTGTTTACGCTTTTAACAAAGCCTTCCTTGTAGAGATAAATCTTTTTTTTTTTTTGTCCACTCTATAATATCGTGACTTGCATCCAAATCTTAGCTGTATAATCAACCTACACCGAAGCCCTCAACAGTTGTAAACAAGTTATTAATAATCCTGCACTTGATTATGAAATATCTGCCCTCATCTAAATCCAGTCTACTAGCGTCTTGTGAAAGATTTAGCCGCTCTGTCCACTTATACTTCCACCTATACTATAATCTGATGGTTTTGTTGCATCTTCCTCTAAAATCTGAGATGGTGTATTAATATTTCGTTTTTCTTCCAATTATTGTTTATTAAATAAGGAAAATGTCCTCCAACATAATGAATACACCAAGAGGTGTCTCGCTCTACTTGATAGTCCCTCTCTCTGCCTTAAATCTCAACCAGGTCACCTCTGGGGTGCCTGCTTGCCAACCTCTGTAGCCCACATAATCGGAGTTTTTCCTCTTATGGTCGTCCTTTTGTCGATCTTACCATGCGAGTTTCTCTTCTTTGGACACTTTCAAGAAGCTCAATGTCTTTTTTTCAGATGAGGTCTCCATACTTGAACACAGTATTTCAAATATAGTCTTACAATTGTCTTATACAGTGGGAGATGAAAACTTGATATCTGCCCATAACTCACAAATTCCTTTTTTTCCTGCACTGTTTTTAATTCAACCCGACCCAAGTGTATAATTTATTTGTGGGTTGCTGTTCCCCAAGTGTAAGACCTCGCATTTAGCAGCATTAAAACATGGCTGCCACTTATCTGAAGTCTGTTCAATTCATTCTGAAGGAGCACTGCTTGGCATTGATCATTAACGACTCTACCAATCTTTATGTAGTCTGCAAATTTTGACATCACGCCTTCTATATTTTTGTCGATGTCATTAATGAAAAGGAGAAACAACAGTGGTCCAAGAAGCGATCCTTGAGGGACTCCACTTCTGACGTTACACCAATGTGAAATATGCAGCAATTACACCCCTCTGCCTGCTGCCCTACAGCCATCCATTTTAGAATCTTACCAGTAATCGCAACCTGTTCAAACTTATACAGCAACCTCTCACGAGGGACCGAATCAAATCCTTTTCTAAAATACAAATCAATTATGTCGAAACTGTTCCCAACATCCAGATGATGATTAACTGCGATTACCAACATGGTTTTCCCTTCACAAAACCATGTTTTGTCCTTAAGAATGCCATCTATCTAGATATCCCTGGACTGCACCCTTAATCATTGCATTTCTGTTTACATCAACTATTTGCATATTATACTACAGACGATATTATACAGTGAGCGTGTAAATGAACTTTACACGCATTTTGTTAGTTGTCCATTGAAAGCAGCTTCTCCCAAACTGCTCAACCGGTGGGCAATTCTCTTTAAATTCGTGCAAATATTTAAAATCGGGCACCTCGATTTTATATTTTGAGGACTGATAAACATCACTGTGACG